>NC_090317.1:108846749-110094249 GCF_039906515.1 Pseudorca crassidens | reverse complement strand
TTTATTATTTCCTTCCTTCTGCTGACTGTGGGCTTTGCTTGTTCTTCCTTTTCTAATTCCTTTAGATGGCAGGTTAGGTTGTTTGAGATTTTTTTATTGCTTGAGGTAGGCCTGTAATGCTATAAACTTCCCTCTTCAAACTGCTTTTGCTGTGTTCCATAGTATTTGAAAAGTTGTGTTTTTATTTTCACTCATCTCAAGGTATTTTCTGATTTCCTCTTTGATTTCTCTACTCACTCATTGTTTTTTTAATAGCATGTTGTTTAGTCTCCATGTATGTGTGTTTTTTCCATTTTTCTTCCTGTAATTGACTTCCAGTTTCATACTGTTGTG
The DNA here is from genome assembly GCF_039906515.1 of Pseudorca crassidens. NCBI lineage: Eukaryota > Metazoa > Chordata > Mammalia > Artiodactyla > Delphinidae > Pseudorca > Pseudorca crassidens. The sequence goes on along the minus strand of NC_090317.1, from coordinate 110,093,916 downwards.
GTCAGAATAGGTGCTTGATACAATTTCTATCTTAAATTTGTTGAGACTTGTTTTTGTGTCCTAGCATGTGACCTATCCTGAAGAAAGTTCCATGTGCACTTGCAAGCATGTGTATTATGCTGTTTTTGGATGGAATGTCCTATAGATATCTATTAAGTACAACAGGTCTAATGTGTCATTTAAGACCATTGTTTCCTTACTGATTTCATGTCTGGATGATCTGTCCATTGATATAAGTGGGGTGTTAAAGTCTCCTAATATTATTGTATTATTGTCAATTTCTCCCTTTACGTCTGTTAATATTTGCTTTATATATTTAAGTATTCCTATAATAAGTGTGTTTATGTTAATGAATGCTATATCATCTGCTTGTATTGGTGCTTTTATCACTATATAATGCCCTTATTTGTCTTTTATTACAGACTTTGTTTTAAAGTCTACTTTGTCTGATACGAGTATTGCTATATCAGCTTTCTGTTTCCACTTACGTGGAATATCTTTTTCCATCCCCTCACTTTAAGTCTGGCTATGTCTTTAGTTCTGAAGTGAGTCTCCTGTATGAAGCATAGAGATGAGTCTTGCTTTTTACCCAGTCACCCACAGTAGGCCATTGTAATTTTTAATTTACAGACTACTGAGGATTTTAATATGCACAGGCATTGCTCAATTCTAGTTAGTATGCCATGCCAAACTTAGTTTCTTGATATTCTTTAAAATTATACAAATTTTAAATAAAATGTAGCTATTCATACTCAAAAAATGCTAGCTCTATCTATCGATATTTAGTATATATTCACCTATCGTTATTTATCCATACCCCTAATCCCTGGGCTCAGTGGGTTGCTCTTTAAAACTACAAATGTTAGTTACCCTGAGCTTGAATATTCAAAGTTAATTTTACTAGAAACTTCCCCCTTTTTTTTCCCCTGTCTTCTCAATCTGTTCCCCTCAGGTCCTCATTTCCATTACTCTTGGTTGTCAACTACTCCTCTACTATTTGATTAGGAACTGATCAAGTACTGTCAGCTTTTTAATCTCCTTCCACAATTGCTCACCACTACCTTCTATTTGCCCCAAGGTTACTTAGGGCCTTTTAGGCACTTTCATATTCCTTTTCCTGTAATCTACATCCTAACTTTCTCTATTGCTATTAAGCTCAGATTTCTTAACATGTAATATTAGAAAACTGTCATTGTTCTACATAGCTACCAGCTAAACTATGGAGAATCACACTTTTACAGCACAGCGGGCTAGTAATGAAAACCATTTGCAATGACTTTTTAAATGTTTCCCAAAATCATGCTCTTTTATTTGGATAAATCATTTTGGTTACATAAGTGGCTCAGAAATGTGACATTATTTAGTTGCAGAGGGATTTATTTTTTAACAGTACAGCAATTACATCCTAAAATAACTATTATTCAATCCATTCTGCCAGTCTTGGGAGACTAAGCAGATGTCAGATATTCTAAAATATCTGACTTTAGGTGAGTTTGGGATGTTACTGTGAAAGAGGCATTTTGAGATCTGTTATATCAGAGGATGCCAGTAAGCTATGCACTTACATAATGATGGCAACAGCTCCCAGAGGGGCATTTGAAGCATAATTGTCGGGTCTTAGAATAATACTATTTTAGAGCTAGATGAGGAAATTTAGAACTCATATCTCTATTCATTTTTTAATAGGTGAGGAAATGAAGTGATCCAAATAATTAGAGGACTACCTGAGATCATGCATCTAATTAAAGGTACACCATAGGAAGATCTCCGGACTTTAAATTATCATTCCACTAAATTGGCTTTACTACACATCTTCCCACTCTTGTTCCACATTTACTGCTGTTAGAGAGACAGAGAAGCTTTACAGCATATTTCAGTAGAAAATGCGTGGATTTTTGCATCAGGACAATCTGAATTTGAAACTTTCCTAAGCCAAAATCTTCACTGTGTACATGGTATCCTCCAGAGTGAGTGGAATCATTCTCTACCTTTTTTCTTACATCATCATACCCACCCCCTTCCATTGTACTGGATCATTCTCATCAGCATTTAAACATGCTGTCATTTCTGTCATCCAAAAGGAAATCATTTTTTACTCCATATCTCTCTCCAGATCTTCCCAATTTCTTATACTCCATTTATGAGAAAACTGTAAAAAGCTGCACAGAAGTTTTGAGATACTATCTACATCCAATAATTTTCTTCCCATTCTCCTTTGAACTTGCTTCAGACAGGCTCTCTAACCATCATTCCAACAACACAGCTCTTGTCAAGGTCACCATATCAGTCAACTCTATAACAAGCACATAATCTCTCTGGCATCCGTCCATCAAAAGCAATTGCCTAGGAGTTAGTTGATAGAGACATGTGGTAGGCTGGACAGCTCTAAGCTACAGATTAGGTATGGGTCTGTCTCATGGGTAACTCTTCCTCCTTGGACCAACAGGCTAACTAGACCACGTCCTTCTCATGGTGATATAGAAGGGCAAGACAAATGGAAATACACGTATCTCTTAAGGAACTAGCACACCAGAACTCTTTTCTGTGTTTCTTTAGCCAAAACAGATAGCATGGCTGAGTACAAGGTCAGGGACAGGAATACACTTTGCCTCTAGTGGGACGAACTAAAAAGCCACAAGGAAAAGAACATGGGGAAAGACAGAGGTGAAGAACTGGAGACAAAATATTAATGTTACTATACCACTGTCACTAATGAGCCCCACAGTACTAAATCAAATAGTCAAATCTAAATGTTCACCTGTTTTGTATATTCAGTACCATGTGACATAGTTGATCACTACTTCCACGCTGAAACTGTTTTTCCCTTCACTTTTAACTCACTCCATATTCCTAGTTTTTCCTGCTTCCTTCTCACTGGCTTTTCCTTCTATACTTTGTTGGTTCTTCCTCATCGTTTTTTACACTGGATACCCCAGGAATCAATCTTGAGACATTTTCTCTTTGCTCTCTACACTTATTCTCTTGTTGATCTTACTATGGCTTAAAAACCATCTATAATACTTAACATTACTGAATTGCATACTTTATATGGTTAAGATGGTACATTTTACGTTATATATTTTTTACCACAATTATTGATCAAAATAAAAACAAAATAAAAACCCATCTATAGACTGATAAATCATAAATTTATATCTTCACCTTGTATGTCTCCCATTAAAGCATGTCTCCCCTTAAAGTTCAAGGTCATTTATCCAAATATATCCAAATATCTAATAAAATATAAAAACTAAAGCCCAACTACTGTTCTCCCACCAACACAAATACGCCCCTCCAGGTACTTCTCCTACCTCCGTAACTGGCAACTGCATACTTCTAGTTGCTCAGGATCAAAACCTTTCTGGTTATCCTTAACTCTACTTTTTCTCCTATACCCCACATCCAATCTATCAGCAAGTCTTGGTTCTACCTTCAGTATATCCAAGACCTGAGCACAACTCTCCACATCCACTGTGGTGCCTGCTTTTTCCAAATCACCATCATTTCTGTCCTGATTCATTATAATAGCCTCCTAATGGATGTCCATTACACCATCCTCCTCCACATCCAGTATATTCTCAACATAGCAGCCAAAATAATCCTTATAAAGCAAAAGCTGGATTAGACCACTCATCTCATTGTAATTCTCCAGTGGTTTCCCAACCTCACTCCAAATAAATTCCAAGTTCTTACAAAGGCCTCCAAAACCCATCCACAATCTGGTCTCATTACCTCTCTGACCTCATCTCCCACGACTCTTAACCTCACTTCTTATATCGCAGGAAAAAAAAGCCAAGCAAAAATCGATGCTCTAACAGGTTTTGAATTACCATTGTGAGAACAGGGCCACCTTATACATTTGTGCAGGGTGCACATTACACAAAGATAGCATGTAAAAAGTGTTGTAATCTATGTGAATGTTTCTACTGAAGCTGTGCAGTTCCCAACCTGCGTGGTCTTAGACCCTTGTCATTGGGGAGACAGAAATCAGTAGGAAAATCAGGAACATATAAAGTACGTAACACAGTGATGAGTGTTAAGGGGGAAAACAAAGAAAAGAAAAGACCTGGGGTGGGCAACCCAAGTCTGAATAGGACGAAGCTGTAAGATCTTCACAAACAGGATGATCTTTAAATAAATAACTGGAGGGAGTGAGAGAGTAAGTCCTATGGATAACTGGGAAATTGTAGTTTGGCAAAGAAACAGCATATGAGAGGAACAACATTTGAGATGAAAACACATTTGGCACATTCTAAGAAGAGGGAAGCCAGTGTGGCTAGAGAAGAGAGCTAAGTGGATAGTTTCAAAAACTGAGGTCACAGACATAAAGGGAGCCATGATTGTATAGGGTCCTGAAAGGTCTTTGGCTTTTACTCTGCGTGAGAACGTAGCTATCAGAGGTTATGAACAAACCCAACTTCAGCTTTAAAAGATAACTCTGACTGGAAAAAAAAAAAAAAAAGATACTTCTGGCTGCTTTGTTGAAAGTGACTGCAGGGAAGAATCAGGGTGGAAGCAAAGAGACCACTGAAGACATAGATGATTGGAGGTTGGGTGACTAGAGTGACAGCACTGGAGATGGGGTGAAATTTTACTGGGTTACTATTGTAAATTGGATCTGTTTTTGTTTATATTTTATCATCACTTATTGGTCATATACATAATGGAATAAATATGTGTGTGTGTGTGTGTGTATCTGGAGCAGAGTGTAGAATGGTGGTTGCCAGGGACTGAAGCGTAGGGTAAATGGGCAAATATTGGTCAAAGGATACAAATTTTCAGTTATGCAGGATTAATAAATTCTGGAGATCTAGTGTACAGTGTAGTGACTATAGTTAATAATACTGCATTATATATTTGAATTTCCTAAGAGAGTAGATCTTGAGTGTTCTCACCATACACACACACACACACACACACACACACACACACAGATAAATATGTAAGGTGATGGAAATGAGCTTGATTGTGGTAACCATTTCACAATGTATACATATATCAAAACATCACATTGTATACTTTATACATATTTGTCAATTATACCTCAATAAATCTGGGAAAATACAAAGTAAATTAAAAATAATATTGTGTGACAGACATGTGTGTTGCCACTTTTGTTAGCTAATTAGAACTCCTCCATTTTGATACACGATGGGATTCACAGTAGATATTGATCATATAAACCAAAGTATCACAGGCATATTTAATCTTACAAAATGTATTGTGGGTCCAAATACTAGAGTAAAATGCAGTTCCAACCTTCAACTGGAAAGTTTACCAATTTAGTAGTAGAGTCTCAGCTTATGAATATGATATTCAAATATCTTATTTAGCATATAATTTACTTAAGCCACAAATTACTATTTCATGTTTAAAATATTATTTGGTTTTTACAGCATATACTTTTTTTTTTCTACACTAGCAAATAACATATAAAGTCAGAGGCCCTTCTATCTTGGAGGAATTTAATGATGATTTTGAATGCATATGATTGGAGGAGAAAAGAATGAATATGCTATGAGTATTCCTAGAAGTCAGGAAATCCCTTCATACCTGGTTAACAGTGGAGAAAGGCAACTATTAAGTGTTTTATGGGAGACTACATCATTTTAATTCCTATAAATATATACTTCTTCATGGCAAGGAAAGTTCTGATAAATATACTGGGTAAGAAAAGAGCAATCAGACAATGTGGCAAAGACACCAATGTGGAGATGGAAGAGAAAATAAATTATTATTAGTTCAACACCTACTTTGTACTAGATAGTTACTGTGCTTCTCTATTTACCCAAGACCCACCAACTTTTAGTGCTGACTCTATTCAAGAATAGCTGGAGTGAGGAGATAGAATAATATCCAAGGTCAGGAATAGTGAAAATATTTTGTGATACTCTTACTGTGACAGTAAGAAAGATGATGATTTATAAAAGGAAGTTCAAAAGCTATGTATTTCTACTCTAGCTAAACTTCATGGGGAGATCTGATAAATTGATATCAGTAAAATTAGAGAATGCCTGGGAAGAGATAACGTATAGCCAATTTTAGACAGAGCTACAACTGTGTATAAATTATGCAGTTTTCTAGGCATAGAATGACTTTTCTGTGCATTTTTGGCATAGAATATTATGAGGTTCAAATTGAGTTTTCCTTAATATTTATATTATTGCTGCCATATCCAAAAAAATCCATCAATGTTAATAACTGATGATTCCACTCATGTAGAAAATAAGGAAAAGAAAAAAACAATTACTAGGAACAGAAAGTGTTTTTGTACTTTTTTCTTCCTTTTCCTATAGGTAGGAATCAACAGTCAATGAGCCACAAATTTCTATTTCAAAGTTGTTCATTTATTCATTCACAAACTCTGTGTCATGGAACAAGTTGGAACAAGATCCATGCAAAAGATATAAATGGCCCTTTCTCTCTTAGACTTCTAGAATAACCAAATTAAATTGGTAATTACAATGGAATCATTACTGCTATCTAAAAACTGGTGATTTTTCTGCGATAATGAAGAATGCACACCTAATTTAAAAGTAGGAAGTCAGAGAAAACCCTCAAGAGAGACACAAGATTCTTCCCTGTGTCAACAGATACCCTGGGATACTATTCCAAGAGTCTTAACATGGTTGTAGAAAAACTGTAATCCATCTCTAACTAAAATGAGCATTTCTTTAACTTTTCAAGGTAGCTGTTATATATCACCTTGATTGTGGTGATGGTTTCTCGGCTGTATGAATATGTCCAATCTTCTCAAACTACATACATTAAATATGTGCAGTTTTTTGTATATCAATTATACTTCAATAAAGCTGTTAAAATTAGCATTTTCTTAAATTATAAATGTAGACATACATCACGGCAGTATTAGCAGTGTCAGGGACATTAGTACCAGTCACTTAAAATTATGATAGTTAATAAATTTGCCTCTAGATCTTATTTGATAAGTTAATAAAAGACATATAATTATGTAACATAATTTTGAAAATTATATTTCAATATCACCAGCTTATTTGTAATCCTATGTCTCTTACTTTATGTATGCAAGAACATTATTCTGAGAAGGGGTCCATAGGCTTCACCAGACTATCGAAGATATCCTTGCATGAAAAAGCCTAAGAATCTCTGTATGACACCAGACAATTTCATAAGCAAATGTGGACGCGGACAGGAAAAGTGATCTAGGAAGAGACAGCATTGTATTAAAAACAAACAGAAAAACCAAATATGTGGCCTAGAGAAGAGAGAACATCATCCAACTGAAGAACAGAGAATAATTCAGGAAAGTCTGTAAGTTTCGACTGGGTGAGTAGATGTAATTATGGCTGGTAAGAGATACAACAGGCATGATAAACAGGGGCAAGACCATTTTGAATGATCTTGTAAGAAATGCTGAAATAATGATAAATCATTGATCGTTCATAAGCAGAGGAGAAATGTGCCCAGGCTTACATTAACTATATCCCGTGCTTATTTCTCACTTCATTAAAATTATAAAAAAGGAAGCCATAAGTGTTATTTACTGGGTTTCTTAAATCCCAATGTCTGGTTGTAAAAGAGTTGAGAGAGTTAGGGAATTATCAGACAAAAAATGTTGGAGGAGACACATTTATTGTTATTATTTTTAAAAATGAAAAGAATCAAATATATCTATAAACTGGGAGAAGACTGCCCCAGTGAGGAAGTGACTGAAAACAGATCAGAGAGATGGAGTAACCATCTCCACTGGATGTGGGAGCAGTTAAGCTCATGAACACAGATGGAGAAAGTGGTAGAAATCTTGAAGGGCTCTTAGCATTAGCAGAACCACTTACAACTATGGTCCTTGAATCTGGACACATAGCTTAATTCAGATGCAACAATGGCCAATCTGGAGAACTTGATCACCCAAGTAAGTGTGATTTATCATTATGATAAGGATACTGGGGTTCACTTCTCCTCTGCCCCTTTCAACTTATGTCACTACTTCTTTTCTAGTTCATGAAATAATTTTCTACAAAAATTATGCCAGATAAGAATAAACTGATTTATCTTGAACAGAGGTCTAATATTCTTTGTTAAAAACTGGATTGGCAAAAATGAGCAGAAGACCTAAACAGACATTTCTCCAAAGAAGACATACAGATGGCCAATAGGCACATGAAAAGATGCTCAACTTCGCTAATTATTAGAGAAATGAAAATCAAAACTACAATGAGGTACCATCTCATACCAGTCAGAATGGCCATCATTAAAAAGTCTACAAACAATAAATGGTGGAGAGGGTGTGGAGAACAGGAAACCCTCCTACACTGTTGGTGGGAATTTAAGTTGGTGCAGCCACTGTGGAAAATAGTATGGAGGTTCCTCAGAAAACTAAAAATAGAATTACCATATGATCCAGCAGTCCCACTCCTGGGCATATATCCAGGGAAAACTATAATTCAAAAGATACATGCACCCCTATGTTCACAGCAGCACTATTCACAATAGCCAAGACATGGAAGCAACCTAGATGTCCATCAACAGATGAATGAATAAAGAAGATGTGGTATGTATATACAATGGAATACTACTCAGCCATAAAAAAGAACGAAATAATGCCATTTGCAGCAACATGGATGCAACTAGAGATTATCATACTAAGTGAAGTAAGTCAAAAAGAGAAGGACAAATACCATATGATATCACTTATATGTGGAATCTAAAATATGACACAAATGAATCTATCTATGAAATAGAAACAGAATCACAGACATAGAGAACAGACTGGTGGGTGCCAAGGGGGAGGGGGTTGGGGGAGGGATGGAGTGGGAGGTTGGGGTTAGCAGATGTACGCTTTTATATATAGAATGGATAAACAGCAAGGTCCTACTGTATAGCACAGAGAACTATATTCAATATCCTATGATGAATCATAATGGAAAAGAACATTAAAAAAAGAATGTATATATATGTATAACTGAATCACTTTGCTGTACAGCGGTAGTTACCACGGCATTATGGATCAACTATATTTCAATAAAAATAAATAAATAAAATGCAAACACACACACACACAAACTGGATTGGACAAGTAAGAATGGAACTCTTAAAAGGCTTAGAGCATGTACTCTTAATACGATGAATTCTGTGTATGATCCAAACATACTCTGAAATTTCTTATAAAATGTGCATGTGTACTTTTCAAAACAAAGATTTTATAATGCACTGGATGTTGAAAGATATCTGTGACATTTAAGAATGTTAGAACCACCAGAACCTGAAACAAGCTTTTGGCATGTGGTCTAGCCATACCCTTTAAACCATACTAATACTTCTTAGTTCTACAGAGTCAGGCAGAAGGCACTTTTGGCCCTCATGTAGATCATCAAAAAGTCTCTTTCCCATCCCTCAAAATTAAATCATCCTCTCCCTTCAAATACCCTAGGCAGAACACATATTTATTCCTGAATTCAGAGGTTATAATCCCAAATTTCATATGTTCAGAACTGGAGAGAAATGAATAAAACACCATTAGACAGTATTTCTGCCCATGTGGAGACACTTTGTTCAACCTCCATGTCTGCTCTTTTCTATGTTCCTGTCTTTTACTTTTAGTGTATCTGTTTGATACCTACTTTCTTACATCAGTAAGAATTTGGGATATGGGTAAGGGAAGAATGTGTGAAATCAATTAACATTATAAACACCTACTATTTTTCTTCCCTGGCTACCACAGCTAGATATTACTTAGGTATCACATCTACAACCTCTTATCCACCTCAATTAATGATCCAAGTCTTAATTGGGCAGAAATTATTTTGTTCAACATAATCTTATAATTTGGTGGAATATGTAATAAGTCTGATGACTCAACCAAACAATTTGTCCCTACTTTGTCTTTGCAAGTTTTTGCTGAAGACTAGAATCAGGATCTGACAAAGCGGTTTCTAATCCATGACTTCCACTTAGTCCTGTGGGACTTCCTAACTCCAAGCACTGAAAGTCTATTCCCTAAGCCTGAGTGTTAACCTGCATGCTTTTCTTCAGTGTTCCATCAGTGTCTCTGTTCCCAAGTCACCATAACCATGTGAAGCAAGGTGTTATTTACTATTATTTATTCTACTTAAATTCTGGGATAGTCCTGAACATAAACTGGCATGAATGAAGAAAAAAAATCATCAGATATTAAATTCGGAAAACAATGAATATATCCAGTCCTGTGCTGGGAAATGTTTAACAATAGGCTCTAAAAACACAAGAAAAGCTCTGATCTGTAGCATACTCGTTCCATGGCTGATATCAAGTTATTAAGTGGGATCCTTGAACATGAATTGGGAAGAGATGTACAAAACCAGCTCTCTTGAGCTGCTACGGGCTGGCTCCAACGCACCACTGGATGCCTTATATACATCAGGCAAAACAGAACAAACCAGCAATAAAATTGTAAAAAATTTCCATTTATCTTGATAGCCTTCCCATCACCCCTTTTTCAATATACCTTTCTAAAATGTCAAAAACCCAGGTCCTGTCTTGGAGATTTTATATATATGTATGTGGAAACATATTTATATATATACATCTATATATATATAAAGTTAAGAAAGGTACATATTTTATAAAATTACATGGAAATAAATATATTTCCTTGTTATAGAATTATATTAAACTACATTTTACCAAAGTTTACTTTCTATCAAGTTGCTATATATATAATTGTAATTAAAAATATTTTATCAGAAAACGCAAAAAAAAACTATGAATAAATTGAGAGAAGAAAGTTTAACAATATTGCTAAAATTTAATGAAATGGAAAGTAAAAAGAATGTCTTTCAAAGACATTCACCATTTTTTATGTGACTTTTAGGGTAATATCATTATATGAAGGGAAATATGGGACAGTTGCAAACTTGAAGAATATCACATATTCAAATTATTATTAGGGTTGTGAGGTTTTTAAAAATTCTCTTTACCTTGTTTCCTTTCAGAGTTAAAATCATATAAATTAATCAAATTAATATTTCAAAAACAAGAAAAGGAATATTTTTGAATGCAGCAACAAAGAGGAACTAGCATGATGGCAAATTCTGAATTTTAGGAAAAGTTTGACCCTAGACCTGTATTCCAGGATACATTTTAAAAAAAATTATTTATACCCTGAGAAAAATAACAGTGTGTACACTGTTTAAGCCATTTTACAATGGCTTAAAAAGAAAAATTATATTGTTTATATACATATAAAGTATATCTGTCATCAGATGCATTAATAATAGAATAATATTAGAATCACTGGAGTAACAGATAACATTATGTTTCTAGGAAATGTCAACAGTATAAGGTGTATTTGAACCTTTTTACTTCCTAGACTGCACTTTTCAACTGAGAAAATGAAGGTTTCTAAGTGTTAAATAACTTACACACGGTCTCCAGGACTCCACAAACTCTCAGTGGAACAACAATTTCAAGTTCTTCATTTCTGGTAAGATGGAAAAGCATTTGCCAGCCAGTGGTATTTTGGCAAATGTTTTTTAAGTACCTGGTATTGTACATACTGTAATGTATAAACATATTAAGATAAATTTTAATTTGTGGGTTTTATTTATTCTAGAGATGATAATAAGAAACATTAATCAACTTGTTAATATATGAACTTACATGTCAAGATATATTATTCAACCCTTAACTTATTTCTGATGTGCTCTATAAAATATAGTGAAATATATATAAATATAGAGAAATATATTCATTAATATATAAATATAGTGAAAATATATCTTTCCTAAGTAAAGTATAGTGAAAATGTATTTTTTTCCTTTTTGTAGATAACATGGATAACATACCTCCTTTGGTGCTCCCAAAGCTGACATCATGTTGATAGAAACTATATCATATATACACACACACACATACACACACACATTTTTACATTTATCACTGTCAAAGTATGCTTTGCTGACACATCTATGAGTATTAATGTACTTGTAGAAATATTCGTAAAATAGACACAATATGTGTTTTTGCCTTGAAAAGGAAGTAACTTGATTCATCTAGACATTTCAACTTTAATAAAGAGAGAAAAGTTAAATTATACTTTATGAGAAGGAATCATAGTGACATTATCCAAGAATTACGCTTGTCTTATTTGTTGGCACACTACTTTGTGGTAAAGCATAAATTAAGTGACTAACTGAATAGGTCAGAGCTAGCTGCTTTTGATATTATTCTGCTAACAATAGCAATGATTTCAATATATGAGAAACATCACTGACATTGTCCCCATTAATTCCTCAAGGGCAGTGGGGAATGCATATTATGAACACAATTATGTACTATATCACTTACTCTTCAGTAAATGAGATATATTCCTTACCATTGATTTTGGAATTGTAAGCTACCTCTCAGTTTCAAGGCATCTACATTTTAATTTGAGGATAAAGAAAAAGCATGGATTTTTAAATTCTATATAATAATGTACACAATAATATGAGCCATTTGAAAGCAATTTTAATTAACATAGTTTTAGCATTTTTTCAAAGTTTTTAATTTTGTTTTGTTTTACTTATTTATTTATCCTCCAGAGAGGAGGTAACTAGTTATAAGCCACATGATTTTGCTGTATAGTCCTTAACTGGGGATGTTGTGTATAGCATGCAAGCCTCAGAATTGTACTATTTCTGTTAGACTATTGAACAGTGATATGTATATTGATTTGTACTTTGGAGTGAGATTCCAAATAATTAGGAAAATGACAATGATTGTGGCACTACAATAATAATTTTTAATTTGGAAAATAATTTAAAAGAATTCCCAGGCTCATAAACATAGTTGACACACACACACTCATGCACATGTGCGCGCGCGCGCACACACACACACACACACACACACACACACACACACAGACACGCACAAGGCCAAGTCATTCTCTTTTTTAAATAATGAAGACATGTTTAATTTTGGTTAGAGCTAATTAAAATAGGTTTCAGGAAGAGCCCTTCCCCAAATTTCATTACATGGTTTAATAAGTTAAGACACAATACAATTTCAAAGCAGTGATGAGAGAGGAAGACCTGTTTCTAGTTTTGCCTTACTTTATTATTCTTGAAATCTCTAGATCTGTGCTGCCATTATTGTAGCCATTAGCCACATGTGGCTATCAGGCTTTGGAAAGATTCCTAGATCAAATTGAGATGTGTGCAGTAAGTGTAAAATATATACTAGATTTCAAAGACTTAGCATGAATAAAAGAATGTAAAATATTTCATTAATATTGTATATAGATTTATGATGAAATAATATATTGGCTATGTTGGGCTAAGTGAATATATGATGACTAATTTCACTTTTGTGGCAGAAACACATCAATGATTATAACAACATGTGAAAACAATGATGAGATATTCTTGGAAAAAACGGAAACTCTCCACTAGAAATTATCTACGTGCCATAACAATGAGACTGTCTCCGCTTACAGTTCATCCTCTACCCAAGATCATAGAGGAAAGACTCCTCCTAATTGTCTTATTACTTCAGTCAACCTGAAATTCACATTCAGTTTTACATCCTCCCAACACAACAACCCTACTCTCAATGTCCCTCACTCCTACTATCACATTCTTCCCTTAGTTTCCAGGACATCACAATTTCTTCATTTTTCTCTTACCTCACTGACCACAACTTAAAGTCTCCTTTTCTGACTCCTATTAACCTTACACTGTTAACACAGATGTACTCTAGGTGTCTGTTTCCAATCCTCTTCTCTTTTCCATATACACTCCCTTGTTGATCTCCTCTAGTCAAATGGCTTCCAAATTCATCTATATGCCCTTGGTTCTCAGATTGTTATCTTCAGCCTGAATTTCCTTTCTGAACTCTAGTAACATATCCAAATGCCAGTTTGTTATCTCCACTTGGATATCTAATAGATACCTCAAAACTTACATACCCCTAACTGAAAAATTCTATATCCCATATACCTCCAACTTTCTTCACTCGCAGTTTTCCCCTTTGCTCGTGTCAGCTGCACCCTTTTACCTACTCAGACCAGTAATCTTTGGGTCAGCCTCCACTCTATGTCTCTCACGACTCCCATACAATTAGTCAGAAAATTCTGTCGCTCTACCTCCAAAATATATAGTATCCACCATTTCTCATCATTCCCATTGGTATTATTTCATTCCAAGCTACCATCATCTGTTGCCTGGATGACTGAAGGAGCTTCCTAACCTGTCTCCCTGCTTCCACCCTTGCTCTCCTCCAGTCTAATTACATTACAAAAGCTGGAATAATCCATTACAAGTAAGTCAGATCAAATAATTAATTTTCCCCAAAGCCCTCAACTACCCATTTCACACAGTGTTCAAGTCAAAATCCTTAGCACGACCCAAAAAGACCCTTCATGATCTGGATACCCTCTCCCATGTTGCTCCTCTGACTTTATCTTCATTTCCTACTGTTCTCACTTAACTCAACACTCTAAGGCTAGGTACACCTGTGCAAATTCCTTGAAGTTCTGTGTTAAAATTTAAAAACTTTCCTCTCTTCTATTTCCCTCTTTGAAGGAAAAATCCTAGTTCTTAAACTGGCATTTAGAGATCTCAGTTTCATCATTTCAGCCTTATGTTCTTAAAATCTCCAGACCTATCTATCCATTGTCTCCAAAACACATCATGGTCTTCCCCACTCCTGTCCTAATACTCATGCTGTTCTCCCACTTCCTGTGCATCACTCTCTGTTTGCTGCAGTCTAGCCCTTTGTCAATGTTCAGGTGAACACGTGTCTCTTATCTCAGGATTTTTCTCATCAGCAAAGCACATGCCATTCTCACTTGTCCAAAGTCCAGTAATTATTAATATCTCTACTTATCATCAACTATGAATTATACTGCTTTTACTATTTGCTTCTTGCCTTGATATCTAGATTATAAATTCTCAAGAGTAAAGATTTGAACTACTCTAAAATCCCTAAAGTAATAAGCATTTTATATTGACTTACTCATTAAAGAGTTTCACGTTATATTTTTCATTGACTAATTAGCTTAGCTCTTGACACTCCATATCTTCAGAAATACTTTTCCATACAATAAAGCATATGTAATAAAACATACTACATTTTTTCTTTTATTTTTATGATCAAACTTGGAGCATGATTAAGAAAGGTGAACCAGAAGACTTTACATTCATATTGCAAATAGAAGGATTTATACTAAAATTAAACAAAAATAGTTAAGGCATTTTGATGGCTTGAAAAACTCTCATAATAATAGTTAAAATTTCAGAGATTTTATATATCATAAGCACTTTACATCCTTATTTTTGTTCAATCCTCATAACACATGCTTATTTATACCTGTTTTGGAAACGATGAAACTGCATCTTAGGCACAGTAAATAACTTGTGCAAGGTAAAAAGGTCACAAGTGATATAGGAGGGAATTAAATCAAGGCTGTCTTATTCACACAGTCACACGTAAACACATTCAGAGTGAAGACTCATTAAAATATATGACATCCAAATCTGACTTTACAGATGTAGAAACTGACTCATAGGTTAAATGTCTTGACAAGGTCATACAGGTACTAAATGAACAACTAAGATGAGACTAGGAAGCTAGTAGCTCCAAGCATGCTCTATTTCAGTAGGCAGATACCAGTCTTTGAGTTAATGCCTGAAGGCTAGTTGTATTTGCTATAGGAAGCTTAAATAATATATTTGTATTTGCAAAATTCTTCAATGTTCACTAGTAAACCAACTCCACAGATGTAGGTAAATATACTAGTATCTAGTATACTAGATAACTCTTTTTTTAAGTGAGCAAAGAATCAAGGTGAGTTAAAATTTATATATATATATACACACACACACACACACACACACACACACACACACACACATACATACATAGAGACAGAGACAGATGTACTTCCTGTGTTACTGAAGAGGAGACTGCACCATTCTAGGTACTTTCCATTGCAGATCTACCAAAGAGTGTGTCTTCACTTTTTTCACTAACTCAGATGTTCTCTTCTTTTCCCCTAATGCCTACATTAGAAATTCATTTGACATTTGCAGGTATTCATAAGGGAATTCTAGTTACTTCCTACACATACCTGTTCTGATATAGCCAAAAACCATTTGGTGACATTATCAACTCATTAAAGTGAGAGATGTGACAGAAAGAGCACATTTCACATGGAATAAATATAAAAGTGTCAACCATTTGAATGGAAAAAAAAATCCATCTGGCTGATTTCTCTTTGAAAAATGAGCTGTGTATTAAACTCCTTCCTTAATACGTGACAGTCAATTAATCTCAAAATGGGGAGTAGTATATAGTATTCAATTTAATTAAAACCAATATTGATTAAGCATCTACTATATGTAACACATGTGCTAGATTAGAGAAAAATTATTCAGAAGAATAAAAGATAGTCACTTCCTTTAAGGGTGCTTGTCTTCTAAAAGGAAGGGAGTAGTTAACGGGGAATTAGATAAAAATACATGCCAAAGAAATTCAAGAAAATATGAATAGCTTCCGTATTATAGAATGAGAATCAATCATTAGATCATTGAGGAGGAAATGAAAAAGATGCAAAGATGCTTTAGGTGACCCTTAAAGGAACAGACCAAAATATTTGGCATATTATCTACTATTATCATCTGCCTAGAACATACTTTGTTTTGCACATTGTGAAAAAATGAATGTATCATATCTAACATAAAATACTGAGTACTTAATATTACCTATTCCACTGTTGTTGATTACATGCTTATAAAACAGAAACCATTTTATATTTTCTGGTAAAGAATACTATTGATACACATAGCAGCCTACTTGCAAGATATTTGTCAAACCCTGACAATGAATATTTATGAAACTTAACTTCCCCCCAAATATTTCAAGCATTTAGATATCAATCTGACCAATACTGCACCTCTAATGTATCTTCATTTGTAAGACATCTCTTAATTCTCTTCACCAAAGAATTCTGAAAGAACTGAGGTAGTGATTCCAAACCAGATCATACAGATTACCTGGCTGAAAGATATATCACATAGCTCACTGAAAATTTTCTAATATTGCCCTAGCACGTTGGCCAAATATACTTAATGACTCTAGTAAATGGACGTTCAAAAATAAACTCATTCCTTCTCATGAATGTATTAACATGATATGCCACAAATGATTATTCTTTTAAAGCAGACAGTACATTTTCAGCAACAATTATTGAAGAGTAGATAACTTTTAAACTAATTTCTACCACCTACCATCATGTTTCATTTGATAATCTGTTCTCTTCAATTCTAAGATTCCCATCTTTTGTGAGTGGAGAACTTTCTTAATGTGTTTTAAAGAAATTCAAAGACTTTGCTATTATACCAACTCCATCTAAAATTTGCAAGTGTGAAGCTACTTCTTCAAATCACAAACAGAAATCCCCCATAATTCCTGGCCATTTGAGGGAGATTCCACAGGAGGAAAGGCACCAAAATATGTGTTCAAATTCATCGCAGACACCATATATAGTAGTACAGGAGTTTTCAACAATAGATTAAATCATCTAAACAATTTGTTTATGTTTTCTGTGGGAAAAATATAATATTTTATTAGTATTTCAAGGTTTTTTTTACTCCTTTAAAGAAGCAATTAAAATGATAGTTGTTATGTTTATATTTATGACAGCCCTATATTTTTCAGGAGAATAAAAACTAAGGAAAGATGGGTTTCCAACTTCCTCTAAGAATCGTCAGGATTCTGGTTAGCACTGGCTACTCATATGTTAACCCTAATTTACTGCTTATTTGCCCAGAGTAAAGTTAATTCCATAATAACTGTACTTAAAAAGGGGGGGTATTTTTGACCTAACATCACCATTTCTAAGCCATTAACAATAGATTCACTGTCCTCATGAAAATACAAGTGAGCACTCTAGTGTCACATTAAATGGGAGCAAATCACAGGAATAGTATATTTAATGTTAAACGAGAGAAGTCTACTTAAATATTTTGTCTGTCTTAGTATACTAAAATTTCTTTGAGTAAATAAAAAACAGTATTTAAGATTCCTCTTAGAAAATTACTCCCTATTTTAATATTATTAAACTGACTTTAGGCTGTGATAGAGATATAGGTGATATAGCTCAATAGACTTGACACTGTAAGTGACAGAACTGATGGACTCAAATGGAGGTTGTACTATTGGGGTGGCCAAAAAGTTCGTTCATGTTTTTCCGTAAGATAGCATGCGAAAACTCGAATGACTTTTTGGCCAACCCATACATTCCCCTGATATTCCTTCTGACTTTGTGACTAAAGATCATAAAAAGTGGTAATTTTCAAGATGAGATATAACATTAATATGAAAGCGTTAATCTTAATAAATCCTTGGATAAATTCCTTTGATAAATAGAAGGACACACTGGTCACACTTGGTGGCGCAACTCAGTATAGACATTATTATTTTTTTCTGTATGTAAGATATGGGTGAACAGTGGTAAAGGTGGGAATATAGGCAAGCTACCCTTAGTGTAAGTAGCCACCAATTATAAGCAGCTATCCAGCACTTGAAATGTGGATAGTCTGAATTCAGAGGTACTGAGTGTATAATACACACTGGATTTCTCAAAGTATTTAATAATGTAAAATACCTTTCATATATTACATGTATGATAAAATGATAATATTTTAGGTGTATTAGGTTAAAAATACATTATTAAAAATCACATCATCTCTGTGGTATACACACACACACACACACAGTGGAATATTACTCAGCCATAAAAAAGAATGAAATAATGCCATTTGCAGCAACATGGATGGACCTAGAGATTATCATAAAAGTGAAGTCAGACAGAGAAGGAGAAATATTTGATATCACTTATATGTGGAATCTTAAAAAATGATACAAATGCAGTTATTTACAAAACAGAAACAGACTCACAGACATAGAAAACAAAGGGGAAAGGGCAGGGAGGGATAAATCAGGAGTTTGGGATTAGCATATACAAACTACTATATATAAAATAAACAACAAGGTCCTACAGTATAACCCAGGGAACTACATTCAATATCTTGTAATAAACTATAATGGAAAAGAATCTGAAAAAGAAACTCTCTCTATATCTATCTCTATATCTATCTATACCTGAATCACTTTGCTGTATACCAGAAACTAACACAATGTTGTAAATCAACTACACTTCAATAAAAAAATAACTTCATCTGTTTCTTTTTTGTTCTTGAATGTGACTACTAGAAAATTGTAAATTGTATATATGGCTCTCATTTGTGACTCTTATTGTATTTCTATTGGGCAGCATTGCCCTACAGCAGGATTTCTTAACCCACAGTAAAGCAACACCGCTGACATTAGGATCTGGTAATTCTTTGATGTGGGAGGCTTTCCTGTGCCTTGTAGAATGTTTGAAAGCATCCCCGGCCTCTACCTGCTAGATGCAAGAGCACTTTCCCCCAAGTTGTAACTACCCAAAAGTCTCCAGACACTGTCAAATACCCTCTGAGGGCAAAATTCCTTCCACTTGAGAACCACTGGTCTGCAGTATCCAAACTACTCTCATATCACTATACCAAGACAAGTTGGCAATACCAAATTTGCAAAAGGAAAAACACAGTTATCAGAACTTCAAATGCACTGCATTTGCTGATTTGATATGCTTAGCATGAGAATTATTTTTCAAAATATTATTTTCTTTTGGAAACATGATGTCATTGTGACTGAGAATGTGTTCATAAAACTGAATTCAAACATGTATTTCCTTAATTTAGATATAAAATAAAGACGGTTCACAAAAAATGAAATTAAAATTTCAATATGTAATATTTGTTTTAAAAAAGATCATCTTGGGCTTCCCTGGTGGTGCAGTGGTTGAGAGTCCGCCTGCCAATGCAGGGGACACAGGTTCGTGCCCCGGTCCGGGAAGATCCCACATGCCGCGGAGCGGCTGGGCCCGTGAGCCATGGCCGCTGAGCCTGCGCGTCTGAAGCCTGTGCTCCGCAACAGGAGAGGCCACAACAGTGAGAGGCCCGCGTACCACAAAAAAAAAAAAAAAAAAATCATCTTTTCAAGACATCATGTTATTTTTCATAATGACAAATACATGCTCTAAATGACAATACCAGTTAAACTTTACATAAACAATATATTAATGTGAATATCTTCTTTCTCTGAATTCCCTGGTTACAACTGTGAATCACATCTGAAGAATGATGGTTTTAAATTTTTTCTAATATAAATTAAGGTTTATATTTGACTTCATAATCAGTGTTTTACCAGAAAAGGAGAATAATGAAACTGTACATGTTCAATAAAGCTCAAACTCCTTGTTTACTAATCATCCATGTAGCAATGTAAAAAGCAGCTCAAAATCCTAAAAACATAAGTAATATATGTTGATTATATTGTTAGGCAAAGAAATCTCTAGTATATTTAGCTCGTCAATAGTCCATAGGGATTTTTATCACAGTTCAGCTGTAAGCTCTTTCAAATAGTTACTATTTCTTTATTGTGTGGTACCACACAAATCAATTACCAACTGAATTAGAGCTTTTATATAATATTAATGACTGTGTTAATACTCAATGTTGTTTTCAACTGTGAAAAAGCAATGGGAGTTCTCATGCCTCATTTGTGTTCCATTTGAAGCAAAGGCAATAACCAAATCTTTTTAGCAAGAAAATAAATTTGCATAATGAAATATAATCATTTTGTATATTTCTCATTTTTATTTTTTTTAAAGTTTTATTTTTATTTATTTATTTCATTTGTTTTATTTGTTATTTTTGGCTGCATTGGGTTTTCGTTGCTGCGTACGGGCTTTCTCTAGTTGTGGTGAGTAGGGACTACTCTTCATTGTGGTGCGCAGGCTTCTCATTGTGGTGGCCTCTCTTGTTGCAGAGCACTGGCTCTAGGCGCACAGGCTTTAGTAGTTGTGGCGCACGGGCTTAGTTGCTCCGTGGCATGTGGGATCTTCCCAGGCCAGGGCTCAAACCTGTGTCCCCTGCATTGGCAGGTGGATTCTTAACCACTGCGCCACCAGGGAAGCCCCTCATTTTTATTTTAAATTAAAGAAATGTGCATTTGAATTAACAGTAACTGCTCCCAAGACACAGTAAATTAAAAATGTCAAAGTTTTGTTTTGTTTTTTTTCACTAAGGCTTCATTAAAAAAATGGGGGAAGAGAAGAAAAGGGATGTTCAGATAAAGTGGAATAGCTAAAAGCACAGCTAAGCATTGTGTTCAGTGGGCTTAAATAGCACAATTTTCACTGGGACAACAGAGAATAGAATATAATAGGATAATGTACATTAACATGCTTATTGTCAAGTACATCCTCTCTGAGGATTTTACAACACCTACTCTATCTCTTTTCCTACCACTATTGTCATTTTATACCCTAAGAGCCATCACTAGCTTGTGATCCATTGAGGGACAAGTCTGTTACTTTGGGTCAATGAATAGCCACAAGGTAGCACTGAACCTCTGTGACCCAAGGCTGTGACAGATATGTACAAATAAATCAATAAAATATTCCTCTGGTTAAAACTACTACCTTCCATTTCATAAGACTTATCCATTTCCTACAAATGTAATCTAACTCAATACAAATATTTAACAGTTATTTGAAGGGTGAGATAATTTCCTTCGTATAGACTGTCAAATCAGTTTTTAGACTAAAAATAAAAAACAAAGAAAAGTGTAGCTAACTGTTCACTGTCTCCCTGATTCTATGCTTTTTGTTACCATGCCAGATAACATTTCCTTTTGCATATTCATTGTGCAATGAGACGCTTCCAAGGGCCCAGAGCATTCTATTATATCTTGGTGAACACATTTTATATATGTTAATGGAAAATTTTGCAGCCATAACCCAATAATGATGAGAATTGTAATAATTCTGCCACTCTGCCAAAGTAATCTCATTTAGGAGAATACTCTTCTGAAAAAACTACTTAAATAATAGACACAAAGTAATATGGGATCCAGAAAGGCAAAAACACAAAGTCCCAGGATAGGAAAGAGTCATTTAGACCCTCTTGTTAGAAATTCCTAAAGCAGCAAGCAACTACAGATAGGCAGAGTTTCTTTCTCTTCTCTTCTCTCATCCTCCTCCCTTCCATTACACCTCCTCCTCCTCCTCTCTGTTTCTCCCCCATACTCTCTCTCTGAAGGAAAATAATAGTCAGCATACCGAACTCCTGAGCAGCTCTGGCCCTAGGCAGAACTGTAAAACTGGAGAGGATTATGCGTCATTTCTACTGACATCTTCAGTTTTTCTGTGCTATCCATCCATCCTAGTACCCAGCATCCCCCTGCTACCCACCGTACCCTGGGCTTAATCCTGCCATCTTACTCACTGTTGTTGAAACTACTGCTACAGCACCTACCAGTTCCTCAGGATCTCTCTCATTTATATTAACTCATAGGAAGATATTATGGAGTCATCCCCACTAGTGGCACATTAATTTTTAGATGCTCTATTAAAGACAATGATTCAAATGAATAAATTTCTAAAGCTGAACTGAAACAAGAAATGATGCAGACTGGGGACAGAAAGGTTGGATCAGATTTCTAATCCAGTTGTTTACCGTGAACACTGTATATACATTTCCTTAATCACATGATGCAGGAAAGTTATCTACTCAAAATTTGATCTCTGAAAGTAAAAGTAGTTAGTGGAGAGAAAATTGATGTGAAAAAGATCATTCTTGTTTACTAACATAAAATAGCATAAAAAAGGGGCAGGATATTCATGCAAAGATATTTTGCCCTGGAGAGAGATGCAAAGAAGTGGCATGTTCCAACTGCAAAAATAAATGTCCAGGTAAATTATTTGGGGGGACTCCTGTGAGAGATAAACTCTACTTTTAAAATAAAACAAGAGATCTACAAGATGGCGGAAGAGTAAGATGTGGAGATCACCTTCCTCTCCACAAATACATCAGAAATACATCTACATTTGGCACAACTCCTACAGGACACCTACTGAATGCTGGCAGAAGACCTCAGACTTCCCAAAAGGCAAAAAACTCCCCACCTACCTGGGTAGGGCAGAAGAAAAAAGAAAAAACAGACAAAAGAATAGGGATGGGACCTGCACCAGTGGGAGGCAGCTGTGAAGGAGGAAAGGTTTCCACACACTAGGAAGCCCCTTCGCGGGCGGAGATGGCAGGTGGCAGAGGGGAAGCTTTGGAGCCACGGAGGAGAGCGCAGCAACAGGGGCGCAGAGGGCGAAGCGGAGAGATTCCCGCACAAAGAATCGGTGCCGGCCACCACTCACCAGCCCGAGAGGCTTGTCTGCTCACTTGCTGGGGCGGATGGCATCTGGGAGCTGAGGCTCCGGCTTCGGAGGTCATATCCCAGGGAGAGGACTGGGGTGGCTGCGTGAACACACCCTGAAGGGGTCTAGTGTGCCACAGCTGGCCAGGAGGGAGTCCGGGGAAAAGTCTGGACCTGCCTAAGAGGCAAGAGACCATTGTTTCGGGGTGCACAAGGAGAGAGAATTCAGAGCACTGCCTAAACAAGCTTCAGAGACAGGCGCGAGCTGCAGCTATCAGTTCCGACCCCAGAGACGGGCATGAAATGCTAACGCTGCTGCTGCAGCCACCAAGAAACCTGTGTGCAAGCACAAGTCACTATCCACACCTCCCCTCCCGGGAGCCTGTGCAGCCCGCCACTGCCAGGGTCCCGTGATCTGGGGACAATATTCCCGGGAGGACACACGGCACACCTCACGCTGTTGCAATGTCACCAGCCTCTGCCGGCACAGGTTCGCCCCACATTCCATACGCCTCCCTCCCCCCGGCCTGAGTGAGCCAGAGCCCCGTTGCTCCTTTAACCCTGTCCTGTCTGAGCAAAACAGAGGTGCCCACAGGTGACCTACACGCAGAGGTGGGGCCAAATCCAAAGCTGAACCCCGGGAGCGGTGGAAACAAAAAAGAGAAAGGGAAATCTCTCCCAGGAGCCTAAGGAGGAGCGGATTAAAGCTCCACAATCAGCGTGATGTACCCTGCATCTGTGGAATACCTGAATAGACAACGAATCATCCCAAATTGAGGAGGTGGACTTTGGGAGCAACGATAGATATATATTTTTTCCCTTTCTCTCTTATTTGTGAGTGTGTATGTGTATGCTTATGTGTATGATTTTGTCTGTAGAGCTTTGCTTTTACCATTTGTCCTAGGGTTCTGTCTGTCTGTTTTTTTTCTTTTTATTACTTAAAGAATTTTTTTCTTAATAATTATTTTTTATTTTAATAACTTTATTTTATCTTCTTCTTTCTTTCTTTCTTTCTTTTCTCCCTTTTATTCTGAGCCATGTGGAGGACAGGCTCTTGGTGCTCCAGCCAGGCATCAGGGCTGTGCCACTGAAGTGAGAGAGCCAAGTTCAGGACACTGGTCCACAAGAGACCTCCCACCTCCACGTTATATCAAATGGCAAAAATCTCCCAGAGATCTCCATCTCAATGCCAAGACCCAGCTCCACTCAACGACCAGCAAGCTACAGTGCTGGACACCCCATGCCAAACAACTAGCAAGACAGGAACACAACCCCATCCATTAGCACAGAGGCTGCCGAAAATCATAGTAAGGCCACAGACACCCCAGAACACACCACCACACGTGGACCTGCCCACCAGAAAGACAAGAGCTAGCCTCATCCACCAGAACACAGGCACTAGTCCCCTCCACCAGGAAGCCTACACAACCCAATGAATCAACCTTAGCCACTGGGCACAGACACCAAAAACAACGGGAAGCACGAACCTGCAGCCTGCGAAAAGGAGACCCCAAACACAGTAAATTAAGCAAAATGAGAAGACAGAGAAACACACAGCAGATGAAGGAGCAAGGAAAAAACCCAGCAGACCTAACAAATGAAGAGGAAATAGGCAGCCTACCTGAAAAAAAATTCAGAATAATGGTAGTAAAGATGATCCAAAATCTTGGAAACAGAATGGAGAAAATACAAGAAACGTTTGACAAGGACATGTTTGTTTAACAAGAGCAAACAAACAGTGATGAACAACACAATAAATGAAATTAAAAATTCTCTAGAAGGGATCAATAGCAGAATAACTGAGGCAGAAGAACGGATAAGTGACCTGGAAGATAAAATAGTAGAAATAACTACTGCAGAGCCGAATAAAGAAAAAAGAATGAAAAGAATTGAGGACAGTCTCAGAGACCTCTGGGACAACATTAAACACACCAACATTCGAATTATAGGGGTCCCAGAAGAAGAAGAGGAAAAGCAAGGGACTGAGAAAATATTTCAAGAGATTATAATTGAAAGCTTCCCTAATATGGGAAGGGAAATAGATAATCAAGTCCAGGAAGCACAGAGAGTCCCATACAGGATAAATCCAAGGAGAAACACGCCAAGACACATACAAATCAAACTATCAAAAATTAAATACAAAGAACAAATACTAAAAGCAGCAAGAGAAAAACAACAAATAACACATAAGGGAATCCCCAGAAGGTTAAGAGCTTATCTTTCAGCAGAAACTCTATAAGCCAGAATGGAGTGGCAGGACATATTTAAAGTGATGAAGGAGAAAAACCTACAACCAAGATTACTCTACCCAGCAAGGATCTCATTCAGATTTGATGGAGAAATTAAAACCTTTACAGACAAGCAAAAGCTAAGAGAATTTAGCACCACCAAACCAGCTTTACAACAAATGCTAAAGGAACTACCCTACGCAGGAAACACAAGAGAAGGAAAAGGCCTGCAATAATAAACCCAAAACAATTAAGAAAATGGTAATAGGAACATACATATCAATAATAACCTTAAATGTAAATGGACTAAATGCTCCAACCAGAAGACATAGATTGGCTGAATGGATACAGAAACAAGACCCGTATATATGCTGTCTACAAGAGACCACTTCGGACCTAGGGACACATACAGACTGAAAGTAAGGGGATGGAAAGAGATATTCCATGCAAACGGAAATCAAAAGAAAACTGGAGTAGCAATTCTCATATCAGACACAATGGACTTTAAAACAAAGACTATTAGAACAGACAAAGAAGGAAACTACATAATGATCAAGGGATCAATCCAAGAAGAAGCTATAACAACTGTAAATATTTATGCACCCAACATAGGAGCACCTCAATACTAACTAACTAAGGCAAATACTAACAGCCATAAAAGGGGAAAGTGACAGTAACACAATCATAGTAGGGGACTTTCACACCCCACTTTCACCAATGGACAGATCATCCAAAGTGAAAATAAATAAGGAAACACAAGCTTTAAATGATACATTAAACAAGATGGACTTAATTGATATTTATAGGACATTCCATCCCAAAACAACAGAATACACATTCTTCTCAAGTGCTCATGGAACATTCTGGAGGATACATCATATCTTGGGTCACAAATCAAGCCTTGGTAAATTTAAGAAAATTGAAATCGTACCAAGTATCTTTTCCGACCACAACGCTATGAGACTAGGTATCAATTACAGGAAAAAATCTGTAAGAAGTACAAACACATGGAGGCTAAACAACACACTACTTAATAACCAACAGATCACTGAAGAAATCAAAGAGGAAATAAAAAAAATACCTAGACACAAATGACAATGAAACACGATGACCCAAACCTATGGGATGCAGCAAAAGCAGTTCTAAGAGGGAAGTTTGCAGCAATACAATCCTACCTCAAGAAACAAGAGAAATCTCAAATAAACAACGTAACCTTACAGCTAAAGCAATTAGAGAAAGAAAACAAAAAAAGCCCAAAGTTAGCAGAAGGAAAGAAATCTCAAAGATCTTATCAGAAATAAATGAAAAAGAAATGAAAGAAATGATAGCTAAGATCAATAAAATTAACAGTTGGTTCTTCAAGAAGATAAACAAAATTGATAAACCATTAGCCAGACTTTTCAAGAAAAAAAGCGAAAAGACGCAAATCAATAGAATGAGAAATGAAAAAGGGGAAGTAACAACTGACACTGCAGAAATACCAAGGATCATGAGAGATTACTACAAGGAACTCTATGCCAATAAAATGGACAACCTGGAAGAAATGGACAAATTCTTAGAAATGCACAAATTGAGAGACTGAACCAGGAAGAAACAGAAAATATGAACAGACCAATCACAAGTACTGAAATTGAAACTGTGATTAAAAATCTTCCAACAAACAAAAGCCCAGGACCAGATGGCTTCACAGGCGAATTCTATCAAACATTTAGAGAAGAGCTAACACCTATCCTTCTCAAACTCTTCCAAAATATAGCAGAGGGAGGAACACAGAGGGAGGGATTCAATGCAATCCCTATCAAACTACCACTGGCATTTTTCACAGAACGAGAACAAAAAATTTCACAATTTCTATGGAAACACAAAAGACCCCGAATAGCCAAAGTAATCTTGAGAAAGAAAAACGGAGCTGGAGGAATCAGGTTCCCTGACTTTAGACTATACAACAAAGCTACAGTGATCAAGACAGTATGGTACTGGCACAGAATCACAAATATAGATCAATGAAACAGGATAGAAAGTCCAGAGATAAACACACGCACATATGGTCACCTTATTTTTGATAAGGGAGGCAAGAATATACAGTGGAGAAAAGACAGCCCCTTCAATAAGTGGTGCTGGGAAAACTGGACAGCAACATATAAAAGAATGAAATTAGAACACTCCCTAACACCATACACAAAAATAAACTCAAAATGGATTAAAGACCTAAATGTAAGGCCAGACACCATCAAACTCTTAGAGGAAAATATAGGAAAAACACTCTATGACATAAATCACAGCAAGATCCTTTTTCACCCACCTCCTAGAGAAATGGACATAAAAACAGAAATAAACAAATGGGACCTAATGAAACTTAAAATCTTTTGCACAGCAAAGGAAACGATAAACAAGACGAAAAGACAACCCTCAGAATGGGAGAAGTTATTTGCAAATGAAGCAACTGACAAAGGATTAATGTCCAGAACATACAAGCAACTCATGCAGCTCAATATGAAAAAAACAAACAAGCCTATCCAAACATGGGCAGAAAACCTAAATACACATTTCTCCAAAGAACTAAAACAGATTGCCAACAGACACATGAAAGAATGCTCAACATCATTAATCATTAGAGAAATGCAAATCAAAACTACAATGCAATATCATCTCACACTGGTCAGAATGGCCATCATCAAAAAGTCTACAAACAGTAAATGCTGGAGAGGGTGTGGAGAAAAGGGAACCCTCTTGCGCTGTTGGTGGGAATGTAAATTGATACAGCCACTATGGAGAACAGGATGGAGGTCCCTTAAAAAACTACAAATAGAACTACCATATGACCCAGCAATCCCACTACTGGGCATATACCCTGAGAAAACCATAATTCAAAAAGAGGCATGTACCAAAATGTTCATTGCAGCTCTATTTACAGTAGCCAAGACATGGAAGCAACCTAAGTGTCCATCAACAGATGAATGGATAAAGAAGTTGTGGCACATATATACAATGGAATATTACTCAGCCATAAAAAGGAACGAAACTGAGGTATTTGAAGCAAGGTGGATGGACCTAGAAACTGTCATACAGAGTGAAGTAAGTCAGAAAGAGGAAAACAAATACCATATGCTAACACATATATAAGGAATCTTAAAACAAATTGGTCATGAAAAAACTAGGGGCAAGATGGGGATAAAAATGCAGACCTAGTAGAGAATGGACTTGAGGATACAGGGAGGAGCAAGGGTAAGCTGGGACAAAGTGAGAGAGTGGCATGGACATATATACACTACTAAACATAAAATCGATAGCTAGTGGGAAGCAGCTGCAAAGCACAGGGAGATCAGCTCGGTGCTCTGTGACCACCGAGAGTGGTGGGATAGCGAGGGAGGAAGGAAGGGAGACGCAAGAGGGAAGAGATATGGGGACATATGTATATGTATGACGGATTCACTTTGTTATACAGCAGAAACTAACACACCATTGTAAAGCAATTATACTCCAAAAAAGATGTTAAAAAAAGAAAGAAAATACACCATAGACAAAAGCAACAATATAAAAAATATACCTAGAAAGAAACCATACAAAAATGTATATAATCTACATGGAGGCCACAATAAGAATTTCCTGATTGACTTAGGAAAAAGAAGTCTCAACCAGAATAGTATGTTATGTGTATTCGTGAGACACAGATACTGTAAGAATATCTATTTTCCTTAATTCATTTACACACTTAGTACCTTATCCACAGCAGCTGATTACAGTCTAACATGGGCTACTGTTTCCTGTACCCAAAATCAACCATGGAAACATTACAGAAGGAACAAAGAAAAAACATTAACAAAAGCAAAAATACAAAACTAAATAATCCCTGAAAGACAATAAGTCTCCACTGAACTGGAACCTGAGTGTGGGCAGGTAGGGGGATGCCCTGAATTCGAGACAGGTCTGTAGCCTGCAAGAGAGGCAGATGACAGGATTGATTAGAGAAAAGCCTATAACGTTGAGCCCTTGATTCTTCCACTGTGCTCTGGGACCATGAATCTCTACTGCTTCACTGAAGGAATCTGAGGCAGCATTTCAGAGCCCGCATGCCAGGAGCATGGGACACCAAAGATTGGGCTGGATGTGGCAGTATGGTCCACAGGCTGTGAAATAACCATCTGAAACTTTCTTAGTGCATGACAACTGGCCTTTTTAAGTGATCATCTTAATAGACTATCGCACACGGACTAAAAGAGAAAAGCAAGTAACACAGTAGTTGTACAAAAGGACAGAAATTCATTTCTGAACTTTTGGGCAATGCCCCTGCTGTCAACAAAGAGAGACAACAGTAGGAACTGTCAGGCTAAGGCGCCCCTTCACTAACTCCTCTGGGATTCTGTGGGGCATGGCTGGGGACAGGGATGGATTCATACCAGAGAAGGAAGGAATCGCAGGCCCCGCCAGCAGTCAATGTGAGGACCTTGAGTGAGACCTGACGGGCTCCAAACCACAGAAGAGAGTCTCGCCTCCTTTCCCCTCAGCTCATCTTACCTGCAGCAGCCATCTCTGGGAGGCTCCAGGCAGAAGAGTCCAGATGAGATGTGCCTGCACTTCACACCAGCAGTCTCAGGGAGTTGATGTCTTTGATGTGAGGCCTTGGTCTCAGGTCAGCAGACGGGAGGTACCCAGCACCTACAGGGAGTCAAGAGAAGACACTGAGAGAGGATTGAGAGCAGCATCCACCACAGAAGAGGGGGCCCCAAAGAGCCCTCACTGTCAGTCTCGGGGGACCCAGGCATGGCTGTGAGGCTCAGGGCCCCAAATACTTCCGGCTGGGGGTGCCGAGAGAAATGAGAGCCAAGCTGCGACGCCTGTTGACTCACCTCAGCAGAGGGAAAAGTCCCAGGACCTGCCATGAGTCAATGAAAGGCCCTCGTGCCAGGCCTGCGGGAAGCTCCCCCGGAACCCCTCCCTGATCCCCCGCCCCGCCCCACCCCGGCCCCAGTCCGCCCCGCCCCGCCCCGGCCGCAGCCCGCCCCTGCTGTCCTCCTGGACCCCAGATGCGCATGACCGGATGTGACGTCCTCCTAACCGCGCCGTGGGGGCGAGGACATTGTTGAGAGCTGCCGTCCAGCGAGGGTGAGCCGCGGGAGGAGTGCCACGTCTCGTCAGGTGTCAAGGTGTGAGGTGACCCCAGTTAGAAGTGCGGGGACACGCCCCCGACACCCCCAATCCGCATTCCCTCCGAAAAGAGGCAGCCACACAGGCCCCGCCCACCCCGCCCCTGCTCTCGGCCCCAGAGGCTGCGGCCTGGCTATTAGGCCCAAAGTCCATCCGCTTCCCCCACGGGGTCTCGGGCAAGGAAGGCCTTGCTCTGAGGCTGGTGGACCCTGGCTCAGCTCAGTACAGGGAGCGCCCCAGGCCCTGTGGCGTGAAGGACGGGACCCTCGTGGGGACCGAGGGGCTCCACAGCCCAGAATGGCGGCCACGCGGACCCCGCCCCTGACGTCGGCCTGGGAGCCTCCGGGCAGGTCTAAAGACTGAGGGGCTCCCTCAGTGCGAACGCGGACGGACGGACAGACGCGGGAGGCCCAGGGAGGAGGGGGCCTTGTCCTGAGGGGCTGGCCGCAGGTCAGCAGAGGGAGGATTTCCAGGGCACGGGAGGAGTCAGGGCGAGGACCGTCCTCCCCGTCGCAAGGGCACCTCAGAACCCCTCCCCTGTTGTCAGCCGCTTCCTTCTGGCCACACACGGAGGAGGGAGGGCTGCTGTCTGAGAGGGGAGGTGCAGGCCAGCAGAAGGCGCGTCCCTAAGCACTCCCAAGAGTCAGCCCAAGCCCTTGAGTGAGGGCCAGTGGGGCCGCCAGCCGCAGGGCCTCGACCTGTCTGCCGCACGCTGCAGGCCTGGTAAAACTCTGCCACGTGCGGCCGCGTGGTCACCCTCACCGCCTCCGAATGAGACTCAAGGAGGTGCCGGCACTGGTGCGAGCAGATGGCCCTCGGGGCAAGAGAGGAGCTCCAGGCTGCACCGGCCGTCCAGGGAGGACCCCGAGTGAGGACTGAGGGAGTCACCCACCCTGAAGAGAAGGGACAAGAGAGAATATGGCCCGTCCCCTCCTGTCAACCCTTAGACTCCCAAGAAAGGACTGTCAGGCTGAGACCGCCCGTACTTTCCTCTGCCAGTTCCGAGGGAGGTTAGAGCTTTGTTCTGAAGGGGCAGCCACCAGGCAGCAGAACGGAGGGTCCCAGGACCCTTCGGTGGTGGGCTGAACGCTCCCTCCTTTCCTCCTCCTGGGTGTCGTGGGAGATGGTGGTGTCAACTTCAGAGCAGCAGAGGGGAGGGGGTGGGGGTGGGGGTCTTGGCAACAACTGTCATCCTGACTCTGAATGGGAACCGTGGGGACCTACCTCCCCTGCCAGCCCCCACTGTCACCCCCGTACCGCCCAGGCAAGGCTGGCTGGCTGTGGCCCAAGGCTCACTCTACCGTCCTCCACAGGGGTCTCAGGGGACAGGCTGAGCAGAACAGGAGCCCTGTGGGTCCTCGAGCAGTGCCCTCCAGGACCCTGCAGAGGCGGCCTTGGTTAAAGCCAGGGAGGAATCTCCCCGCTGAAGGTGCTCACAGCATCTCCTTGTCCCTCCCCCAGGTGCCCTCGTTGCCTGCCTTCCTGCCCACACTCCTGCCTGCTGGCCCTGACCTGTGTCATCATGCCTCGGCGCCGGAACAAGCGCCATGGCCGCAAGAAACGCCACCAGGCCCGGGGGGAGACTCAGAGTCTCAAGGGTGCCCAGGCCACTGAGGAGGCGGCGGTGGCAGAAGAGATACAAGAGTCGCCGTCCTCCGCCGCTTCTGTTTCTAGGGGTACTCCCCCGAGCTCCCCTGCTGCTGGCACTCGCCAGGAGCCTCAGGGAGCCCCAACCACTACCTCTCGTGATGAAGGGGTTTCATGCCCAGGATCTGAAGAGGGTGCCCAGAGCCAAGATGAGAAAAGTGCAGGTACCTCCCAGGCAGCACCTTTCATTCAGAGCAGTTGCAGAGTTTTTCTGATCAGGGAGTCCACAATGTTGGTGCACTTCCTGCTGGAGAAGTACAAGACGAAGGAGCCCATCCCGCAGGCAGCACTGCTGAAGGCTATCAACAGGAAGTATGATAAGCACTTCCCTGAGATCCTCAGCAGAGCCTCTGAGATCATGGAGCTGGTCTTTGGCCTCGAGCTGAAGGAAGTTGACCCCAGCAGTCACTCCTACGCCCTCATCAGCAAGATGGCCCTCCCCAGCGAGGGAAGTCCAAGTGATGAGTCGGGGCTGCCCACATCCGGTCTCCTGATGATTCTCCTGGGCCTGATCTTCACGAAGGGCAACCGTGCCACCGAAGAGGAGATCTGGAAATTCCTCAATGCGTTGGGTTTGTATGCTGGGAGGAGGCACTTGATCTTCGGGGATCCCGGGAGGCTCATCAGCAAAGATTTCGTGCAGCAAAAGTACCTGACATACCGCCAGGTGCCCAACAGCGATCCTCCGCGCTATGAGTTCCTGTGGGGCCCGAGAGCCCACGCTGAAATCAGCAAGATGAAAGTGCTGGAGATTTTGGCCAAGATCATTGGTACCATCCCCAGTGCCTTCGCAGATCGCTATGAGGAGGCTCTGAAAGATGCGGAAGAGAGCGCCGCGGCCAGGGCTGCAGCTGTTGCTGAGGGCAGAGCCCCTTCCAGGGCCAAGGATCGCAGCTCCTCCCACATGTAGGGAGGGAGGCCGTGGGCAGTTTGCTCACTTTGTTTTGGAAGAGAGCAGTCAGGCTCCTAAATAGTGCAGAGTAGTAGGGATGGAGGGAACAAAGTATAGATCTTATTTATCTTCTTGTTTTAAACTAGTAACTTCTATATATTATTGACTGATTTAGGTTTTTCAAATGTTTTTTCTTGTAATAGATAGTGTATTTTCTTAAGAATAGGAATTTGTGAATGACATTGCTTGCATATTTATTGCTGTTTAAAGAGTTCTAAAGTTACAGTTTTGGTATATGTAACAGAAAAACGAACCATCTATATTTTCTGTATGATCCAGAAGTAGAAAACATGGCACTGCAATAGAGATTTTCATGGAAATGTGAAAGGCGACCACAGAAAATATTTAGAAACAAAAAATGGAGAAAACAGAGAGTAAAAGCCATTTAACTCGTGGTTTGCCTTACTTCGTTTAAACTTTCTTTTGGTAGAAATAAAAGATACTTTGATTTAGCTCATTTGTGAGTATTTGTTTCTTTTGCCCTAGTGCACTGCATATTCTCTGCTACCTACTGGATTAAAAATAAACTCTGATGGGAGGGTGGTACTTTGGGGTTCATAATAATCATATCATAACTGCCATTCATCAAAAACCCAATATTGCTTAATGAGTATGCCACTGCTTTACATGTAGTACATAACATTCCAACATTCACGCAGGATAGGATATAGCAGACTCCCTTTACAGGTGAATAACTTGCAGGTGTCTCAAGTTCACAAGACTGATTAAGTGACCTTGCTGGGTCTAGTCCCCTGGTCTGGAATAGTCTAGAGCCTACACTCTTCCACTCCTCCCAGCCTAAGCCAGACCTTACGTCTTTTAATTCATTTTTCTTCTCACCACTCCAAAATGTATCTCATGGGATAAAAGGGGCCCTGTTCCCAAAGCACTGTTTCGGAATACAGTAACAGTAACGCTGGATAAGTGAATGGTATGAATAAAAAGAAAAATTTTCAGTGACAATGGGGTCTTCTACATATGCAATGTCAGATACCCTGAAAAGATCAGCATCTCCTCATTTACTCTTCAAGTTTCTCAGGGACATAAAAGCCTTGGTTTAAGAGCTGTGTCCTCAGGTCAGGGGAGGGAGGAGTCCCAGCCTCTGATAGTTACTCAAGGTGAGGACCTTAGAACAGAAGGGGGCCCCACAAAGTCTACCCTGCTTTCTCCCTTGTGTGGCCATGCGCAGAGCTGCCTGTCTGAAGGTACCCCTTCTTTTCCTCCGGGGCAAGGGTGGAGAGGTTCTCAGGGAGGTGAGTTCCTTGGTCTTGTGGCAGCATCTCCAATTCTGCCCAAGTAGGAGATCCTAACAGGCCTTAATTTGCTTCAGGGTGAGGACACTGGGTGCCGATGAGTGGACTCCCCATAACAAAGGGGACCACACAGAGGCCCCCGGCAGGGGTAGCCAGGGAATAGGTCTCTTATCTCCCCTTCTGGTGTCTCAGGAAAGTGAAAGCCTTGGCCTGAGGCTGGCAGACAGACAGTAGGGAGGGTGGAGTCCCATATGCTACCTGAAGTCAAGGTAAGAAAACAGAGTTAGGACTGAGGGGCCACTGACTCCAGAAGAGTGGGGCCTTGTAAATTCCTGCTCCTCAGAAGACCCCAACAGCTTTGGACAGATCTGGTTCATCCTGACTTCCAATTCAGAATTCCCAAGAAGGTAATGCCTTTGTGCTGAGGAGCACAGCTTCAGGGGAGTGGAGGGTGGAGTCCTGGGTCTGGTCAGGCATCACGATGAGGACCCTGAATGAGGAGCAAGAGGACCACTCACTCCAGAACAGAGGAGAATGCAGAGTCCCGCCCCTGAGGTCAGCCCCAGGAGGCCCAGGACAAAGCTTTCTGGCTGACCTGCCCCCTCTTTCCACTGGGGGTGGTCTCGGGGAGGCGAGGGCCTTGGTCTATGGGGAACAGCCTCACTCAGTAGAGACTGGAAATCTAGTGACTCTAAATGAGGATAAAGGGACTCCACCTAGAGCAGAGCCCTGCCACTGGATACCTCCCCTTGGCAAATCCAGGAATGTTGGCATGATGCGCCCCACGCCTTTCCTTTTAGAGCGTCTCAGGTAGATGAGGCACTTGGTCCCAGGGGCCAGCCTCAGGGGAGCACAGGGAGGAATTCCAGGTCATGCCAAGAGTCGAGCAGAGGACCATGAGGACTGAGGGAACCACCCAAATCATAAAAGCGGGGACGCCACAGAATCCCTCCCTTACTGTCGGCCATGAGTGACCACAGGCAGTCATGCCCACGTGAGGCAACCCTCACATCCTCCTAGGTGGTCTCAGGGAAGTAAAGGCTGTAGTATGAGAGCACAGGCCTCTCTAGGTCACGGGAAGAGCCAGCGTAAGGACTCCGAGTGAGGACCAAGGGGAACGCACAACCGAAAAGAGACAGGAACAAACGCATAGCCCCACCACCCTTTCGGCCCGGGGAAGCCCCAGGCAGGGGTAGTTCCATGTGTCACCCACTTGCCTCCGGTTCTGGAGGACTCAGGTCGGTAGACGGAAGAGTCCCAGATCCTGACAGAGTGAGGACTATTGAGGTCACAAACCCCAGAAGAGCGGAGCCCGGGGAATCTTGCCCTCTGTGTTAGTCCTCAGAAGCCCCTCAGAAATAGCTGTGGCTACACGTGGCCTACTCTGACTTCTGCTTCTGGGGACTCAGGGTGGTGAGGACTTTGCTCCGAGGCTGGCTGACTCAGCACAGGGGAAATTTCCAGGTTGTGCTAGGAGTTGGGGTGAGGACCTAAGGCTGGAGTGGAGCATGAAAACCATAACAATGGGGGCAGCACATCATCTCTCCCCTGCTGTCAGTCCTGGGAGACGCCTGGAGAGATGTCAGGCCGAGCAGAGGCAACCCTTAACTCCTCCCAGGGTGACAGAGAAGTGGGGACAGTAATAGGTGAAGAGAAGGAGAAATTACAGGTCTTCCCAGGAGTCAAACTGAGGAAGGGCCTGAGTGAGGACCGGCGCAGTCAAGCATGATATGGCCTGCATATGCCGGCCCCAGCTTCCTGCCTTCAGAGACCACAGGTAGACGTGGGACATCAGGCTACCCTCACTTTCTTCTGTTGGCTCTCAGACAGCGGTGGGCCTTTCTATGAGCACATGTCCTCAGGTAAAGAGACAGGAGCCACAGGCCTTCCCAGGAGTCAAACTGAGAACCCTGAGTGACGACTAAGGGGAACATGCCCCACCCGCTGAGCTCTGGGGACGACAAAGAGTCTAGCCTTGCCCCTGCTTTCAGCACTTGAAGGCTCAGGACAGGGCAGTCGGGCCGAGGCTCCTTTACATCAGGTCTAAGGGAGGTGAGACCCTTAGCCTGAAGGTAAAGCCATCAGAGGGCAGAAGGGTGGGTCCCAGGCCCTACGTGAAGCCAGCTGAGAGCACTGAATAGGGACTGAGGACCCAGTGATCCCAGGATAGAAAGGACTCCACAGAGCTGTCAGCACGGTGTTCCCCCTGTCAGGCCGGTGAGCTGGGCCACCACTCACTTCCTCCTCATGGGTCCCCGGGACCACTGAGGTGTGAACGGCAGAGCAACGGAGGGGAGGAAGCCCAGGCCCTGGCTGCCGTCCACCTAAAGATCCTGAAGATGAACTGAGCAGACTCCCCGCCCTAGGACACGGAAGGTCCCACTGGCAGCCCCTTCTGTCACCCCAGTGACACTCAGGTAGGCTGGCAGCCTGTAGCCCAAGGCTCACTCTACCGTCCTCCACAGGGGTCTCAGGGGACAGGCTGAGCAGGAGAACAGGAGCCCTGTGGGTCCTCGGGCAGTGCCCTCCAGGACCCTGCAGAGGCGGCCTTGGTTAAAGCCAGGGAGGAATCTCCCCGCTGAAGGTGCTCACAGCATCTCCTTGTCCCTCCCCCAGGTGCCCTCGTTGCCTGCCTTCCTGCCCACACTCCCGCCTGCTGGCCCTGACCTGTGTCATCATGCCTCGGGGCCGGAAGAGCAAGCGCCGTGCCCGCGAGAAACGCCACCAGGCCCGGGAGGAGACTCAGAGTCTCAAGGGTGCCCAGGCCACTGAGGCGGCGGCCGCAGCGGCGGTGGCAGAAGAGATAGAAGAGTCGCCCTCCTCCCCCGCTTCTGTTTCTCGGGGTACTCCCCCGAGCTCCCCTGCTGCTGGCACTCGCCAGGAGCCTCAGGGAGACCCAGCCACAAGCCCTCGTGATGCAGGGGTTTCATGCCCAGGATCTGAAGAGGGTGCCCAGAGCCAAGGTGAGGAGAGCGAGTCACACACGAGCGGGCCTGCCCCATCCTGGACGGTTCGCCTTTCCCTCCCCTACCTGGACACTGGTGGTTGTAGCATGCCCAGAGATCCTCCCTCTCGTGGTCAAGGACCACTGCTAGGTTTCCAGCCATACCAGGACCAAGCAAGACAAAACCGCCAGCACAGGTTGACGCAGGCGCACCAAGACCTACAAGGTGACTCAAGGTACCCCAGGGTTCATTACGCCTCACTTGTAATAACTTAGCATTGCGGCTTTTGCTTCCCCGCCCCACCCCATGGGTTCTGCTTGGGTGCTTATGGGTAAGTGCCTGCATACTAGCAGGAAAGTTATATAGCCTAAAGCTGTCGATCGATTTGTCAGTCAAATAACACAGGACACAGGGAGGGACCACCACTCTACAAAACACAGCCCTACCCCATCGCGGGGCTGCTTCTGGTTTCCAGACAGCCCGCTCTCCTGCTTTCTCGGGAGCGTACCTTTGCTCTGCTTAACTGAACTCTTGCTACTTAAAACTGCTCTACGCCTCTCGACTGAATTCTTCCTCTTTGGGAGGGCAAGAGCCCAGGAAATCGCCATTCTGCCGGTGACAGTATGGATCGCATATTCATTACTTTTATCAGGTACAAGTTAAAGTTTTCATATTTCATAAAACAAATTTAAAAACCTTCCATTTTTTTTTTTATGACCTAGAACAAGAAAACACAGCAATGGAAGAGGGATTTCCATGGAACTGTGAATAGACTCGGCAGTAAAATCATGTGGGTCAAGTAAAAAAAAGAAAAGAAAAAGCGTACATGGTGGTACATTTTTGGTTTCTTTTATTCTTTTAGTGCTTCTTTTTGTAAACCTGAAAGATGTTTTCTTAGATTACTCAAGATTGTGAGAGAAATTAAACAATAATAGAGTAGACATCCTTATCGTTGCCACTCTTATTCCCAACCATTAATTGAGCAGCTACTCTTTGGAAGGCTCCGTGGCACAACTGGGGATGGGAAGAAAAAGAAGACTGAGCCACTGTCCATAGACCTTCGGAGCCTAGGAGCTGCTGCCATGTCAAGATGGTGAGACACACTCTGAGACCTAAATAAATGGCAAGTTACAACAAGGGGTGAGAAAGAGAGGAGGTTCCAGACGAGAGCAGTCAAGTGTAAATGCTCTGAAGCAAGGAAGTCTGGAGCTTTGGGACACTGCAGTTCCCTCGAGGAGGTGACTTTAAGTTAGGCGGGATGGTGGGCTAAATGAGGCCGAGTGAATTGTGGGGGGGGAGGGTGGGACCCTTAGATGGTGGGCCTCAGAGTTGACAGACTCAAGACTGGAATGGAAGCTTACCCTGAATTTTTACTTTGCGACTGTGGGTAAAACAGAGAGACTCTCCACCCGGGGCAGGAATAAAATGGCTTCCGTGTTCCTGTCCCAGTGCAGGTGAACACAGTGCACAAACCAGGTGTTTTAATCCCATCGCCTCCAGGGAGTTTCTGAGAAACAAGGATGATACTTCCTTGAAGTGAGATGTCAAGAAGCCACTGTGATAGCACTCTTTGCACTGGGGTCAAAGGGCCAGAGGCCACTCCCTTAAAGGGATGTTCTACTACTTACCTTAAGTGTAATCTGGGGAACGCCAAAGGAAGGCTACAATTTTTGGTGGTGGTGAAATTATAATGAAACTAGGGGTGGTTTGGATGAAAAGGCACCTGGGAGGGAAGCTGTTGGTCCTTGGCGCAAATTCTAGAACCTCCGAGTAGCATCCAGCTGGGAGAGATTCCTCTACACTCAAATGACATATTTACAAATGGGGAAGTTTTACATAGTTTCACGGTCTAAGCAGTTTTGTTCGTTCCAAAGGTGCTGCGTATCGTATTTTCTGACATCTCATGAGATTAAAGAAAAAAATCCCAAAGAGTTGGTATTATGGTCTGGGGTCACAGTGATCGTAGTAATAAATGCCATTCTTGAAAGACCATTGTTGCAAGTGCTTTACAAACATCACGTATATTACAACAGCTCTACAAGATAGGGCTTATCAGACTCACTTTGCAGATGATGAACTTGCAATTTTCTCAAGTTCACAAGACTTGTGACAGAGCTGGGAATAGACCCTTGGTCTGAATTCGTCTAGAGGCCACACTGCTCCACTCTTCCCGGCCTGAGGCAGACCTAGTATCCTTTAATTCATTTGTCTCCTCACTACTTCAAACTGTATTTCAGGCAATTTAAAAAATAAAAAGCAAGCAAGCAAACAAAAAAACCTGTAGCCAAAGGACTATAAACAGTCCTGATGAAGGAAGGTTAATACAAGAATAAACCGTAATTTGGGGATTGTCTGTGGGCTTCGTTTATCTAGAGTCCTCCTGCCCCTCGCGCCAGGGTTCCCTGAAAGCTCACTGCCCTGGTCCCAGCACGTGTGTTCAGCTCCAGCACTTTCCCACGTTAGAGCTCCTTTCTCCTGAGACTTCCCCAGTGTGCCCTCAAGTCCAACTCTGGAATCTGTTAATGGTGTGTTGAGACTGGCCTCTGAATAAATACACCAATGAGTGAGCTTACCTAGGAGGTCAATATCCAAAGCCTCCCTCATAAGTTGGAGATGAGGACCTGAATAGACATTTCTACAAAGAGGGTATACCAGTGGCCAAACAGTACATGAAAAGATGCTCAATATCATTAGTCACTAGGGAAACGTATACAAAAAAGACAGAGTGGGATACCATTTCACTAGGTTGGTTATAAAAATGGAAAATAACAAGTGTTTGCGAGGATATGAAGAAATTGGATCCCTCATACATTGCTGGTAAGAATGTCAAATGGTTCAGCCTCTTTGGAAAACAGTTTGGTAGGTCCTCAAATTTAAACCAAGAATTACCGTATGACCCAGCAATTCCATTCCTAGGTATATAACCAAAATAACTTAAAAACTGTATTCAAACAAATCTTTGTACCCAAATATTCAAAGAAGCATTATTCATAAAAGCCAAAAAATGCAAACAACCCAAAATTTCCATCACTGAATGAACGGACAAACAAAATGTGGTATATTCTTACAATGGAATATTATTCAGTCATGAAAAGGAATGAAGTACGGATAACTGAGAGACCATGAATGAACCTTGGAGACATTATGATAAATGATAAATGAAAGGAGTCAGAAACAAAAGGTCACATATTATATGACACCATTTACATGAATTGTCCAGGATAAGCAAATTCACAGAGACAGAAAGCAGATTGATGGTTGCCCGGGGCTAGGGAGAGGTATGAATGAGAAGTAACTTTTTGAAGGGTAAGAGATTATGTAAGCAGATAGGATAGGCGGTCCCTGGAGAAAGAGAACCAGGCATGGCTTTCTTGACATAAGAGAAGCCCTTTTTGGCCTAAGCCATTTTGTGATCTAAGCCATTTTAAGATTATTTTGTGAACCTGGAAACAATGTTTGCCCTTCAACACACCTCCATAATAATGACCTTAAGGGAATAAAAGAATGCAGCGACAAAAGACTGTTATCAGACAGGAGTAGTAACAGAAACAAAGGTAATAAATCAGTTGTTAAGTCTCCCAGTCTTTTCAAGGGTAAATATATATATCAATGAGTTATATTTTTAATATTATATATAATACAATCAATAGATTGATTGATCCCACTATACATATAATATATATAACATATAGGTGTATGTATGTATGTAAAATCAACGGAATGATAGAATCAGATAGAATGAGAGAATTACCATTCTACAGCCCCTAATGGATTAGTGGATAAGGGTGAAGATCCTCACTACCTGTCAATAACACCAGGAAGCAGAAAACAGACACTATGTATCTCCTAATGGAAGCACACAGCTTGGTCTCAGGAGTGAACTTGCCAATAAACAAACTGGTAAATCAATAAGCCTTAATCTGAACAAGCTGTTTCCTACAATTATGGAGGATCCTTGATGCTGAGTTCCAGGTATATTGGGTTCATTATTTTATTCTCTGTAATGTTGTATATGATTGTTTTTTTTAAATAAATATCATGTCTTTAAATTTGAAAACCCAAGTAAAATGGAACAATTTTTAGCAAACTATAAATCACTAAAGTGAAAATGTAGTCCAAACCCAGAGCACCATCAAAATGTTCCAGGACAATCCAGGTTTGGAGCCCCCTCACACCAAATGATCAGGGAAAAACTAATCACCACCTTATTTGAATTCTTCCAAACCATACAAAAAGATAGAAAACGGATCAACCATTTTAATAGGGTAGCCCTCCTTGATACAAAGTCCAGATAAGAATGCCCCAATAAAAGGATACTCACACATAACCATGTGATTAAATGAAGAAATGGGCTATGACTAAGGAACACAAAGATATCATATTAGAAAATACTGACAGTTGGAAATCACTGCACTAACAGAGAAAGGAGAAAATGCATTTCTAAAGGGAAAGAATATTTGTCTCTACACTTCTATTCTCAAGCCTGTTGACACCAAATGTATGGGCTTTTTGTTTTGTTTTGTTTTGCTCACACAAACCAATTCTCTACCACCAGCTGAGTATCCTACAATTCAATTCAATTCTGACAATACCTACCTGCAGTTAGCATCAGATCCCACAAGGTAAGGGCTCATTCCCACAAGATTGCCCTACACTTAATCCAAACCCAGGTCTCCCATAATTCTGACTGACTGGCTATAAATTGGGGGCTCCCACAACCCCCTCCCTGGGTTTGGTAATTTTCTAAAGTGGCTCAAAGAACTCAAGGAAACAGTGTACTTACTAGATTACTGGATTATTATAAAAGGATGTGACTCCCTAACAGCCAAATGGAAGAGATACTTAGAGTGAGGTGTGGGGAAGAGGTGTGGAGCTCTCATGCCCTCTCCAGCTGCATCACCCCCATAGCACCTACCTGCGTTCGGCAAACTGGAAGCTCTCCAGACCATTTTGGTTAGGATTTGTATGCAGGCTTCATTACACAGGCATAATTAATTAAATCATTGGCCACTGGTAATTAAGTCAATCTCCAGCCCTTCTTCCCTCAGAGGGTAGGACTGAAAGTTCCTAGCCCCTGATCACATGGTGGGTCCCCCAGGCAGCCCCCCACCCTTAGGGGCTTTCCAAAAGTCACCTCATCAACATAAACTCAGGTGTGGTTGAAAGGGGCTTGTTACCAGTAACATGAAACACTCCTTTCAAACCTTTCTTGCTCTTTTCACTTAGGAAACCCCAACAGTTTTAGCACCTCTGGGGACAAAGACCAAATATATATTTCTTAGTATAAATCACAATTTAATTATATGCAGGGGAAAGAAAGGGCCTTTGATAAAAATTTTACACCAGTCCATGGTAATAACTTTTCACAAACTCACATCAGTAGGAAATTTCTCTTCTGTAAAATCTATACATATTAAGCATACTTAAATGTGGAATGTTATCAGAATTCCCAATAAAATAAGAAGCAAGACACGGATATATGGTACCACCTCTACTATTTGACAAGAATTTTCCTGCTCTGCCACGTGAACATCTTGGAAGTCATCACTCCCATCCTCACAATGACAAAAAGCTGAACAAACTGAAAATCAACAACTCTTCTTAGATCCATCAGAGAATTGAAGTTACAGGGAAAACCAATGCTT
The DNA here is from genome assembly GCF_039906515.1 of Pseudorca crassidens. Classification (NCBI taxonomy): domain Eukaryota; kingdom Metazoa; phylum Chordata; class Mammalia; order Artiodactyla; family Delphinidae; genus Pseudorca; species Pseudorca crassidens. The sequence goes on along the minus strand of NC_090317.1, from coordinate 110,050,845 downwards.
CAAAACTGAAGATGCAGGGAAATACAGGGAATCACAGCTCACTGGGAGCTGAAAGTCCTGGATCCAGGAAGGAGGAGAAAAATTTACATTGTACTTGATGCAACACTGGAAGCTATGTGTGACAAGCTTCAGAGCCCAAAACTCCTAGGAGCCTAGTCTTAGGGGAGCCCACACACTTCTGTGAGTTTTACCTTCTGGGGTCCTAACAGGTTCTCACCGTAAAGATCCAAGAAAAATATTCTCATGCTTCTGGCATGAGGGGGACATAAACCCTTCTGAAATACACCTAGGAAAAAGTAACCATTCTGAAACACAGGCCCAGATGTTTCTGTTCTGTGTACTTTCCTAAACCAACTAACTTGGATGAAGGAAAAATCCAAACTCTAGCCCCCTCCAGACTTCCTATGTCACATAACAGGGGGTATAAAAGCTGAGAAGCATTTGTGAAGGCAATAGCCCAGGGGCACAGAGCCACTAAAACACAGACAGCTAATCACAGGATTATAGAACACTTCCTGGACACCTTACCACGGCATCAACAAGGTTCCAATATAATACCAGAGGATTCCTGCTGAAAGAACTGCAAGGCTTAGACCACTTATGAAGGTGTTCCTAGGGAAAACCAAAGACAACAAGAACACTCAAGGAAATTGAAATCTCAGGCGCCTACAGTAAGAGCAAACAGTAAACACGACATAACTCTTATGCAGATAAACACAAACTCTCATGCTAAAGGCCCTTTAAATCGGTTCCTATTATCCAATACATCAAGTCCAGCCTTCAACGAAAAATTATAAGATATGCTAAAAGGCAGAAAAACACAGTCTGATTAAACAAAGCAAGTAAATTAACCACACTCAGATATAGGAGATAATCTGGAATATCAGACTAGGATTTTAGAATACTTATGATTCATACGCTAGGCCTCTAATGGAAAAAGGGAACAACATGCAAGAATAGTAGGTAATGTACGTAGAGAGACGGAAACTGTAGGAAAGCATCAAAAGGAAATGTGAGAAATCAAAAACATCGAAACTGACATGAAGAATACCACTGATAGACTCACCGGTAGACTGCACATGGCCAAGGAAAGACTCAGTGAAATTAAAGATATACGTTGATAGAAACCCCTCAAACTAAAAAGCAAAGAGAAAACAAAATAATTTTTAAAAAGGAAAAGAGTAACCAAGGATTGTGGAACAATTTCAAGAGATGTAACATATGCATAGTGGGAATAATCTGAGAAGAAACAGAGAAAGAAGCAGAATTTTCAAAGTAATAATGACTGAGAATTTCCCCAAATTAATGACAGACACTAAACTACAGATCTAGGAACCTCGGAGAACACCAAGTAGGATAAAGAGAAAAAAAAATCTACACCTAGGCATATCATACTCAAACCACAGAAAACCAAACAGAAAGAGAATTCTTGAGACGAGCTAGAGGAAAAAAGAACTTACTATAGAGGATCAAGGGTAACAATTACCGAGATTTCTCTTCACAAACGATGCTATCAAGAAAAGGCTACAGTTAAATTTAAGCATTGAAATGAAAAAACCCAACAACAACAAAAACACTACCACCAACCTAGAATTCTGTAGCCAGGGGGAGAAAATCCTTCAACAGTAATGAGAAATAAAGACTTTCTCTGACAGACAAAAAAACTGACAGAAATTTGTCACACAGATCTACTTTGCAAGAAATGTTAAAAGAAGTTCTTCTGGGAAAAGGAAAATGATACAGGTCAGAAGCTTTGGCTGACATAAAGAAAGGAAGAGAGTAACACAAGAAATAAATGAAGATTAAAAAAAGCTTTTTATTTTTATTATTTTCAACTGATCAAAAAAGATAACTATTTCTTCAAAATAATAATATGACAGCAATGCATCCAGTGATTATACATTATGGATAAGAAAAATAAATGGCAGAAATGGTATACTTGCACTGTTACGAGATACTTGCGCTAACCGTGAAGCAGGATGGGGTTATTTGAAAGAGGACTTGAATACGTTGGAAATGTATAACGCAAAAGCTACACAAACCACTAGAAATTTTATAAAAGTATAACTGATGTGCGAAAGAGGAGAGAAAATGGAATAACATTAAATCTTGAATTAAAACTAGAGAAGGCAGAAAGAGAGCACAAGATTAAAAAGGAAACAGAGAGTAAGCTCAAGCAGTAGAAAACAGTTACAAACATGGTCAATGTTAATCCAACTATATCAATAATCACTTTTAATGTGAATGGTCTAAATATACCAATTGAAAGGTAGAGATTGATAAAAAGAATGAAAACAAAGAAGATCTAACCCTATGCTGTTTACAAGAAACACACTTTAAATATAAAGACATGAAATTATTAAAAGTAAAGGGATGGATACAATAGCCAGGTCACGGAAGCAACCTAAATGCCCATCGACAGATGAATGGATAAAGCAGGTGTGGTACATATATACAATGGAGTATTACTCAGCCATAAATAGGAATGAAATTGGGTCATTTGTAGAGATGTGGATGGACCTAGAGACTATCATGCAGAGTGAAGTAAGCCAGAAAGAGAAAAACAAATATTGTATATTAATGCCTACATATGGAATCTAGAAAAATGGTACAGATGAACTGGTCTGCAAGGCAGAAATAGAGACACAGATGTAGAGAACAAACGTATGGACACCAAGGGGGGCAAAGCGGGGGTGGGATGAATGGGGAGATTGGGATAGACTTATATATACCAATATGTACAAAACAGATACCTAATAAGAACCTGCTGTGTAAAAAAATAAAATAAAATAAAATTCAAAACAAAAAAAGTAAAGGGATGGAGAAAACTCTACCATGCTAATATGAGTGAAAAAAAGAAAACAGCTGCTCTAGCTATATTATTTCAGACAAAGCAGTATTCACAACAAGAAAGTCAGGAATAAAGATGGGCATTACTTAATGATTAAGTGGCCAATTCTCAAAGAAATCATGGCAACCCTTAATGTGTATGCACCAAAAAATTCTGTTAAGATACATGAGGCAAACACTGATGAGACACATCTACTCTTATATAGGAGATGTCAACACATCTCTTTTCATAATTGACAAATCCACTAGGCAGAAAATCAGTAAGGTGCAGCTGAACTGAAAAGCAACATCAATTAACTAGATCTAAATGACATGCATAGAATACTTCACAACAGCAGAAAGCACATTTTCAAGTCCACATGGAACATACACCAAGATAGATCACATTCTATGCCATAAAACACACATCATCAAACTTAAAAGAATATAAATGATACAAAGAACAATCTCATTCTGCGATGGATATAAACTAGAAACTGATAACAAACAATAGCAAGAAAATCAAGGGTATTTGGAGATTAAACAATATACTTCGAAATAACACATGGGCCAAAGAGTAAATCTAATGAGAAATTTTAAAATATGTTTAACTAAATGAAAACAAAATTACAACTTATCAAAAGTTGTGCAATATAGCAAAACCAGTACTTAAAGGGGCATGTATAGCATTGAATGTCTATACTAGAAAAATCTAAAATCAATAATTTAAGCTTCTACCTTAGTAAACTGGTGAAAGAAGAGGAAAAAAGCAGAGGAAAAAGAAATAGTAAATCAAAACAGAAATCAATGACACTGAAGAAAGGGAAAAAATAGAGAAAAACAACAAAACCAGAAGCTGTCTCTTTGAACATATCCAAAAGAAAGAAAAGAAAAAACAAGATAACAGTCTAACCAGGCTACTCAAGGAAAATAAAAAGAGAGAAAACACCAATGAAATCGCTAATAGCAGAAATGAAGGAAAGGCAATCACTACTGATTCCACGGATATTAAAAGGATAATAAATGAATATTATAAACAACTCTAGGTCTACAAATTTGAAAAGTTAAATCGACAAATTACTTGAAGATACAATTTCCCAAAACTATACAAGGATAAACAGATAATCAGAATAGGTCTGCATCTATTAAAGAAATTTAATCTATAATTAATAAGCTTCCAATAAAGACAGCACCAGGCCCAGATGATTTCACTGATGAATTCTAACAAAAATTTAAGGAAGACATGAAAACAATTCTCTACAATCTCTTCCAGAAAACAGAAGCAGAGGGGACACTTCCTAATTCATTCTATGAGGCCAACATCACTCTAATGTCAAAACCAGAAAAAGAAATTAAAAGAAAGGAGAATTGACCAACAACATCTCTCATGAACATAGATGCAAATTCCCCAACAAAATATAAGCAAAACAAATCTAACAATGTATAAAAGGAATTATATACCACAACTAACTGTACTTTATTTCAGGTGTGCAACATTTGAAAATCAGTAATGCTAACTCATCATATCACTAGGCTAAAGAAAATAATCACATGATCATATCAAAAGAAGAAAAAAATTTTAATAAAATCCAATACCCATTCATCATAAAATTTCCCAGCAAACTAGAAGGAGACAGGCATTGGCTCAGCTTCATATACTGAATAGAACATCTAAAAATAAAAAAAAAAAAACAGGTAAAACATCCTACTTCATACTGAGAAGATAGATGCTCTCACACTATAAGATCAGGAACGAGGTTAAGATATCCCTTCTCACCATGCCTATTCAACACTGGACTGGAAGTCCTAGCCAATGCAATAAGGTAAGAGAAGGAAAAAAAAGACATACAGATTTGAAAGGAAAAAATACAACTGTTTTTGCTCACAGATGACCTAATTGTCTATGTAGGAAATCTCAAATAATCAACAACAAGAAAACTCCTGGTATCAGTAAGCCAAGGTTAATATTCAACCGTCAACTGTTTTCCAATAAACAAACTGAACTTGCAATTGAGAAACCTAATGCCATTTACATTACCACCAAAAAAAGATCGATTATAAATAATTCTTAGAAAAATATGTATAAGATTCATATGAGAAATACAAATGTCACTGAAAAAAATTAAAGAAGATCTAAATAAATAAACACTCCATGTTCATGGATAGGAGGATGCAAGATTATTGAGATATCAGTTACTCCCAACTTGATTTATATACTCAAAACAATTCTGCTCAAAACTCCAGCAAGGTATTTTGTAGATAGTAACAAACAATCTAGAGTTTATATAAAAAATGAAAAGATCCATAATAACCAACTCAAATCAATACTGAAGAAGATCAAAGTCAGAGAACTGATATTACTGGATTTAAAAATGGACTTTAAAGCTACAATAATGAAGACCACATACTATTAGCAAAAGAAGAGACAAATAGACCAAGGCACAGAATAGAAAACCTAGAAACAGACCCCACATACAGTCAACTGATCTTTAACAAAGGAGCAAAGGCAATTCAATAGAGAAAGGAGTCTTTTAACTCACAGTGCTGGGACAACTAGACATCCACATACAACAAAAAAGAATGCTGATACAGACTTTACATGTTGCAAAACAATTAACTCAAAATGGATCACAGACCTAAATGGAAAACTCAAAATTAAAAAAATCCAGGGACTCCCCTCACGGTCCAGTGGTTAAGACTGCACTTCCACTGCAGGGGGCATGGGTTTCATCCCTGGTCAGGGAACTAAGATCCTGCCTGCCATGAGGAGTGAGAAAATAAACAAACAAAAAAAAGCAAACAAAACAGAAGGTAATATAGGAGAAAGTCTTGGGTTTGGCAACGAGATTTTAGACACAACACCAAAAGCACAATCCATGAAAGAGAAAAATGATAAGCTGAACTTCATTAAAATTAAAAACTTCTACTCTGTAAAAGGTACTATTAAGAGAATGAAAAGACAAGCCACAGACTGGGAAAAAAATAATTGTAAGACACATATCTGATAATAAACATGAATCAAAAATATACAATGAACTCTTAAAAAACTCCACAATAAGAGAACAAAAAAGTCAATTTAACAGTGGTTAAAAGAGATGAACAGACGCCTCACCAAAAATATACACAGATGGGAAGTAGCATACGAAAAGATGATCAACATCACGGGTCTTCACAGAATTTGGGATTAAAATAACAATGAGATACCTATCAATATGGCTAAAACAAAAACAAACACCAGACAATACCAAATGCTGGCAAGGATGGGGACCAATAGCAACTCTCATTCAGTGCTAAAGGGAATGCAAAGTGATAGAGACACACTGGAAACTGTCTGGAAGTTTCTTTTAAGCTAAACATCATCTTATCACATGATCTAGCAATTAAACGCCTAGGTATTTACTCAAAAGAGTTGAAAACTTATGTCCATCCAAAAGCCTTCAAACAAATGTTAATAGTACACTAATTCATAGCTGCCAGAAACTGAAATCAACCAAGATGACCTTCAGCACATGAATGGGTACACAAACTGTGGTAGTCCACGTGATGGAATGCTATTCAGCCATGAAAAGAAATGACTTTCAAACCACAAACAGATATAGAGAAACTTAAATGTATATTGATTAGCAAAAGGAACTAGTTTAAAAAGCCTACATATTGAGTTATTTGTAGTGAGGTGGATGGACCTAGAGTCTGTCATACAGAGTGAAGTAAGTCAGAAAGAGGAAAACAAATACCGTATGCTAACACATACATATGGAATCTAAGAAAAAAAAATGGTCATGAAGAACCTAGGGGCAAGATGGGAATAAAGATGCAGACCTACTAGAGAATGGACCTGAGGATATGGGGAGGGGGAAGGGTAAGCTGGGACAAGGTGAGAGAGTGGCATGGACATACATATACTACCAAATGTAAAACAGAGAGCTAGTGGGAAGCAGCCACATAGCACAGAGAGATCAGCTCGGTGCTTTGTGACCACCTAGAGGTGTGGAATAGGGAGGGTGGGAGGGAGGGAGACGCAAGAGGGAAGAGATATGGGGATATATGTATAACTGATTCACTTTGTTATAAAACAGAAACTAACACACCATTGTAAAGCAATTATACTCCAATAAAGATGTTAAAAAATAAATAAATAAATAAAAAGCCTACATACTGTAGGATTCCGTCAATATTATATTCTGGAAAAGGCAAAACTCTAGAGAGAGCAAAAAGTTCAGAGTTGTCAGGGGCTCAGAGTGAGGTTTTGAGGGATGGACAGGTGGAGCACGGGAGATTTTTAGGGCAGTGAAACTCTTCTGCATGATGCTCTGTTGGTGAGTAGATGACGTCATGCCTTTGTCAACCACTATAGAAGTGTAAAGCACAAAAAGTGAAGTGTGTTATAAACAGTTGGCAATAGTCAATAATAATGTATCACTATGAGTTGATCAATTATAACAAATGAACTTCCATCCATTGAAACAACACAAAATGTTAATAATAGGAGAATCTAACTGGAAGAAGTGAGTGGCTGTATGGAAACTCTTTGCACTATCTGCTTAATTTTCTGTAGTCTGAATATGTTCTTTAAAAAAGTCTATTGATTTAAAAACTAGAAAAAAATCTGGACAAGAACACATAGCCAGTACAGAGCTATACACAACAATACCAAATAAATAAGAGTCATGAGTGACGAAAAGCAAAAGATAGCAATGCTAATAATTGGATCCTCTAATTAAAACTCTAAGGGAATCGGCACAGAAAATAGTCAAACATATAAGGAACTTCAGAAACCTGGTGGAAAAAAGATCACTACAGCGAAATCAAGAGACTGGCCGGAAACAGTATCAACAATTCCTTAGATCATGCTGATAGAAAATACATTAGGAGCTTCAAGATGGCAAAAGAGTAAGACACAGAGATCACCTTCGTCCCGCAAATACATCAGAAATACAACTACATGTGGAACAACTCCTACAGAACATTTACTACTGAACGCCGGCAGAAGACCTCAGACCTCCCAAAAGGCAAGAAACTCCCCCACGTACCTGGGTAGGGCAAAAGAAGAAAGAAAAAACAGAGACCAAAGAATGGGGACGGCAACTGCACCAGTGGGAGGGAGCTGTGAAGGAGGAAAGGTTTCCACACACTAGGAAGCCCCTTCGCGGGCGGAGACCGTGGGTGGCGGAGGGTGGAAGCTTCGGAGCCACGGAGGAGAGTGCAGCAACAGGGGTGCGGAGGGCAAGGCTCAGAGATTCCCGCACAGAGGATCGGTGCCGACCAGCACTCACCAGCCCGAGAGGCTTGTCTGCTCGCCCGCCGGGGCAGGTGGGGGTTGGGAGCTGAGGCTCGGGCTTCAGGGCTTTGGAGGTCGGATCCCAGGGAGAGGACTGGGGTTGGCTGGGTAAACACAGCCTGAAGGGGGATAGTGCGCCACAGCTAGCCGGGATGGAGTCCGGGAAAAAGTCTGGAGCTGCCGAAGAGACAAGAGACTTTTTCTCCTCTTTGTTTCCTGGTGTGTGAAGAGAGGGGATTCAGAGCGCCGCTTAAAGGAGCTCCAAGGAGGGGGGCGAGGTGCGGCTGTCAAGGCGAACCCCAGAGACGGGCATGAGATGCTAAGGCCGCTGCTGCCGCCACCAAGAAGCCTGTGTGCGAGCACAGGTCACGCTCCACACCTCCCCCCTCCCGGGAGCCTGTGCAGCCCGCCACTGCCAGGGTCCCGTGATATAGGGACAATTTACCCGGGGGAACGCACGGCACGCCTCAGGCTGGTGCAACGTCACGCTGGCCTCCGCAGCCTCGCCCCACAATCCGTACCCCTCCCTCCCACCGGCCTGAGTGAGCCAGAGCCCCCGAAGCAGCTGCTCCTTTCACCCCGTACTCTCTGAGCGAAGAACAGATGCCCTCAGGCGACCTACACGCAGAGGCGGGTCCAAATCCAAAGCTGAACCCTGGGAGCTGTGCGAACAAAGAAGAGAACAGGAAATCTCTCCCAGGAGCCTCAGGAGCAGCAGATTAAATCTCCACAATCAGCTTGATGTACCCTGCATCAGTGGAATACCTGAATAGACAACGAATCATCCCAAATTGAGGAGGTGGACATTGGGAGCAACGATATATAAATATATGTTTTCCCTTTCTCTCTTTTTTGTAAGTGTGTATGTGTATGCTTCTGTGTATGATTTTGTTTGTAGAGCTTTGCTTTTACCGTTTGTCCTGGGGTTCTGTCTGTTCGCCTTTTTTTTTTTTACTTAAAACATTTTTTTCTTAATCATTATTTTTTATTTTAATAACTTTATTTTAATTTACTTTATTTTATCTTCTTCTTTCTTTCTTTTTTTTCTCCCTTTTATCCTGAGCCGAGTGGAGGACAGGCTCGTGGTGCTCCAGCCAGGCATCAGGGCTGTGCCACTGAAGTGAGAGAGCCAAGTTCAGGACACTGGTCCACAAGAGACCTCCCAGCTCCACGTTATATCAAACGGCAAAAATCTCCCAGAGATCTCCATCTCAATGCCAAGACCCAGCTCCACTCAATGACCAGCAAGCTACAGTGCTGGACACCCCATGCCAAACAACTAGCAAGACAGGAACACAACCCCAACCATTAGCACAAAGGCTGCCGAAAATTATAATAAGGCCACAGACACCCCAAAACACACCACCAGACGTGGACCTGCCCACAAGAAAGACAAGCCTCATCCACCAGAACACAGGCACTAGTCCCCTCCACCAGGAAGCCTCATCCACCAGAACACAGGCACTAGTCCCCTGCACCAGGAAGCCTACACAACCCACTGAATCAACCTTAGCCACTGCGGACAGACACCAAAAACAACGGGAACTACGAACCTGCAGCCTGCGAAAAGGAGACCCCAAACACAGTAAATTAAGCAAAATGAGAAGACAGAGAAACACACAGCAGATGAAGGAGCAAGATAAAAACCCACCAGACCTAACAAATGAGGAGGAAATAGGCAGTCTACGTGAAAAAGAATTCAGAATAATGATAGTAAAGATAATCCAAAAGCTTGGAAACAGAATGGAGAAAATACAAGAAACATTTAACAAGGACTTGGAAGAACTAAAGAGCAAACAAACAGTGATGAACAACACAATAAATGAAATTAAAAATTCTCTAGAAGGGATCAATAGCAGAATAACTGAGGCAGAAGAACGGAGAAGTGACCTGGAAGATAAAATAGTAGAAATAACTACTGCAGAGCAGAATAAAGAAAAAAGAATGAAAAGAATTGAGGACAGTCTCAGAGACCCCTGGGACAACATTAAACACACCAACATTTGAATAATAGGGGTCCCAGAAGAAGAAGAGGAAAAGCAAGGGACTGAGAAAATATTTCAAGAGATTATAATTGAAAACTTCCCTAATATGGGAAAGGAAATAGTTAATCAAGTCCAGGAAGCACAGAGAGCCCCATACAGGATATATCCAAGGAGAAACATGCCAAGACACATACTAACCAAGCTATCAAAAATTAAATACAAAGAACAAATACTAAAAGCAGCAAGGGAAAAACAACAAATAACACATAAGGGAATCCCCAGAAGGTTAAGAGCTGATCTTTCAGCAGAAACTCTGCAAGCCAGAATGAAGTGGCAGGACATATTTAAAGTGATGAAGGAGAAAAACCTACAACCAAGATTACTCTACCCAGCAAGGATCTCATTCAGATTTGATGGAGAAATTAAAACCTTTACAGACAAGCAAAAGCTAAGAGAATTTAGCACCACCAAACCAGCTTTACAACAAATGCTAAAGGAACTACCCTACGCAGGAAACACAAGAGAAGGAAAAGGCCTGCAATAATAAACCCAAAACAATTAAGAAAATGGTAATAGGAACATACATATCAATAATAACCTTAAATGTAAATGGACTAAATGCTCCAACCAGAAGACATAGATTGGCTGAATGGATACAGACACAAGACCCATATGTATGCTGTCTACAAGAGACCCACTTCAGACCTAGGGACACATACAAACTGAAAGTTAGGGGATGGAAAAAGATATTCCATGCAAATGCAAACCAAAAGAAAACTGGAGTAGCAATTCTCATATCCGACACAATGGACTTTAAAACAAAGACTATTAGAAGAGAAAAAGAAGGACACTACATAGTGATCAACGGATCAATCCAAGAAGAAGCTATAACAACTGTAAATATTTATGCACTCCAACATAGGAGCACCTCAATACGTAAGGCAAATACTAACAGCCATAAAAGGGGAAAGTGACAGTAACACGATCATAGTAGGGGACGTTAACACCCCACTTTCACCAATGGACAGATCATCCAAAATGAAAATAAATAAGGAAACACAAGCTTTAAATGATACATTAAACAAGATGGACTTAATTGATATTGATAGGACATTCCATCCCAAAACAACAGAATACACATTCTTCTCAAGTGCTCGTGGAACATTCTCCAGGATACATCATATCTTGGGTCACGAATCAAGCGTTGGTAAATTTAAGAAACCTGAACTCCTATCAAGTATATTTTCCCGACCACAACGCTATGAGACTAGATATCAATTACAGGAAAAAATCTGTAAGAAATACAAACACATGGAGGCTAAACAACACACTACTTAATAACCAAGAGATCACTGAAGAAATCAAAGAGGAAATGAAAAAATACCTAGACACAAATGACAATGAAACACGATGACCCGAAACCTACGGGATGCAGCAAAAGCAGTTCTAAGAGGGAAGTTTGCAGCAATACAATTCTACCTCAAGAAACAAGAGAAATCTCAAATAAACAACCTAACCTTACACCTAAAGCAATTAGAGAAAGAAAACAAAAAAAGCCCAAAGTTAGCAGAAGGAAAGAAATATTAAAGATCATATCAGAAATAAATGAAAAAGAAATGAAAGAAATGATAGCAGACATCAATAAAATTAAAAGCTGGTTCTTCGAAAAGATAAACAAAATTTTTTTTTTAATTATTTAACTAATTCTTTTTTATTTTATTATTTTTTTTAACATTTTTATTGGGGTATAATTGCTTTACAATGGTGTGTTAGTTTCTGCTTTATAACAAAGTGAATCAGTTATACATATACATATGTTCCCATATCTCTTCCCTCTTGCGTCTCCCTCCCTCCCACCCTCCCTATCCCACCCTCCCTATCCCACCCCTCCAGGCTGTCACAAAGCACCGAGCCAATATCCCTGTGCCATGCGGCTGCTTCCCACTAGCTATCTACCTTACTACGTTTGTTAGTGTGTATATGTCCATGACTCTCTCTCGCCCCATCAAAGCTCACCCCTCCCCCTCCCCCTAACCTCAAGTCCGTTCTCTAGGAGGTCTGCGTCTTTATTCCTGCCTTACCCCTAGGTTCTTCATGACATTTTTTTTTTCTTAAATTCCATATATATGTGTTAGCATACGGTATTTGTCTTTTTCTTTCTGACTTACTTCACTGTGTATGACAGACTCTAGGTCTATCGATAAACAAAATTGATAAACCATTAGCCAGACTTATCAAGAAAAAAAGCGAGAAAACTCAAATCAATAGAATTAGAAATGAAAAAGGGGAAGTAACAACTGACACTGCAGAAATACCAAGGATCATGAGAGATTACTACAAGGAACTCTATGCCAATAAAATGGACAAACTGGAAGAAATGGACAAATTCTTAGAAATGCACAACCTTGCGAGACAGAACCAGGAAGAAATACAAAATATGAACAGACCAATCACAAGCACTAAAATTGAAACTGTGATTAAAAATCTTCCAACAAACAAAAGCCCAGGACCAGACGGCTTCACAGGCGAATTCTATCAAACATTTAGAGAAGCGCTAACACCTATCCTTCTCAAACTCTTCCAAAATATAGCAGAGGGAGGAACACTCCCAAACTCATTCTACGAGGCCACCATCACTCTGATACCAAAACCAGACAAAGATGTCACAAAGAAAGAAAACTGCAGCCCAATACCACTGATGCACATAGATGCAAAACTCCTCAACAAAATACTAGCAAACAGAATCCAGCAGCACATTACAAGGATCATACACCATGGTCCAGTGGGGTTTATCCCAGGAATGCAAGGATTCTTCAATAGATGGAAATCGATCAACATGATACACCATATTAACAAATGGAAGGAGAAAAACCAGATGATCATCTCAATAGATGCAGAGAAAGCTTTCGACAAAATTCAACACCCATTTATGATAAAAACCCTCCAGAAAGTAGACATAGATGGAAATTTCCTCAACATAATATAGGCCATATATGACATACCCACAGCCAACATCATCCTCAATGGTAAAAAACTGAAATCATTTCCACTAAGCTCAGGAACAAGACAAGGTTGTCCACTCGCACCACTATTATTCAACACAGTTTTGGAAGTTTTAGCCACAGCAGCATTCAGAGGAGAAAAAGAAATAAAAGCAATCCAAATTGGAAAAGAAGAAGTAAAGCTGTCACTGTTTGCAGATGACATGATACTCTACATAGAGAATCTTACAGATGCTACCAGAAAACTACTAGAGCTAATCAATGAATTTGGTAAAGTAGCAGGATACAAAATTAATGCACAGAAATCTCTTGCATTCCTATACACTAATGATGAAAAATCTGAAAGTGAAGTTAAGAAAACACCCCCATTCACCATTGCAACAAAAAGAATAAAATATCTAAGAATAAACCTACCTAAGGAGACAAAAGACCTGTATGCAGAAAATTATAAGACACTGATGAAAGAAATTAAAGATGATACAAGTACATGGAGAGATATACCATGTTCTTCAATCGGAAGAACCAACATTGTGAAAATCACTCTACTACCCAAAGCAATCTACAGAGTCAATGCAATCCCTATCAAACTACCACTGGCATTTTTCACAGAACTAGAACAAAAAATTTTACAATTTGTATGGAAACACAAAAGACCCCGAATAGCCAAAGCAATCTTGAGAAAGAAAAACGGAGCTGGAAGAATCAGGCTCCCTGACTTTGGACTATACAACAAAGCTACAGTGATCAAGACAGTATGGTACTGGCACAGAAACACAAATATAGATAAATGAAACAGGATAGAAAGTCCAGAGGTAAACCCACGCACATACGGTCACCTTATCTTTGATAAAGGAGGCAAGAATATACAGTGGAGAAAAGACAGCCTCTTCAATAAGTAGTGCTGGGAAAACTGGACAGCTACATGTAAAAGAATGAAATCAGAACACTCCCTAACACCACACACAAAAATAAGCTCAAAATGGATTGAAGACCTAAATGTAAGGCCAGACACCATCAACCTCTTAGAGGAAAACATAGGCAGAACACTCTGTGACATAAATGAAAGCAAGATCCTTTTTCACCCACCTCCTAGAGAAATGGAAATAAAAACAAAAATAAACAAATGGGACCCATTGAAACTTAAAAGCTTTTGCATAGCAAAGGAAACCATAAACAAGACGAAAAGACTACCCTCAGAATGAGAGAAAATATTTGCAAATGAAGCAACTGACAAAGGATTAATGTCCAAAACATACAAGCAACTCATGCAGCTCAATATGAAAAAGATAAACAACCCAATCCAAACATGGGCAGAAGACCTAAATAGACATTTCTCCAAAGAAGACATACAGATTGCCAACAGACACTTGAAAGAATGCTCAACATCATTAATCATTAGAGAAATGCAAATCAAAACTACAATGAGATGTCATCTCACACTGGTCAGAATGGCCATCATCAAAAAATCTACAAACAGTAAATGCTGGAGAGGGTGTGGAGAAAAGGGAACCCTCTTGCACTGTTGGTGGGAATGTAGATTGATATAGTCACTATGGAGAACAGTATGGAGGTTCCTTAAAAAACTACAAATAGAACTACCATATGACCCAGCAATCCCACTACTGGGCAAATACCCTGAGAAAACCATAATTCAAGAAGAGGCATGTATCAAAATGTTCACTGAAGCTCTATTTACAATAGCCAGGACATGGAAGCAACCTAAGTGCCCATCAACAGATGAATGGATAAAGAGGATGTGGCACATATATACAGTGGAATACTACTCATCAATAAAAAGAAACGAAACTGAGGTATTTGTAGCGAGGTGGATGGACCTAGAGACTGTCATACAGAGTGACGTAAGTCAGAAAGAGAAAAACAAATACCGTATGCTAACACATATAGATGGAATCTAAAAAAAATAATAAATGGTCATGAAGAACCTAGAGGCAACATGGGAATAAAAATGCAGACCTACTTGAGAATGGACATGAGGATATGGGGAGGGGCAAGGGTAAGCTGGGACAAAGTGAGAGAGTGGCATGGACATATATACACTACCAAACGTAAAACAGATAGCTAGTGGGAAGCAGCCGCATAGCACAGGGAGATCAGCTCGGTGCTTTGTGACCACCTAGAGTGGTGGGATAGGGAGGGTGGGAGGGAGGGAGATGCAAGAGGGAAGAGATATGGGGATATATGTATATGTATAACTGATTCACTTTGTTATAAAGCAGAAACTAACACACCATTGTAAAGCAATTATACTCCAATAAAGATGTTAAAAAAAATCAAAAAAAAGAAAATACACCATAGACAAAAGCAACAATATAAAAACATACCTAGAAAGAAACCATACAAATATGTATATAATCTACATGGAGGCAACAATAAGAATTTCCTGATTGACTTAGGAAAAAGATGTCTCAACCAGAATAGTATGTTATGTGTATTCATCAGGCACAGACATTGTAACAGTATCAATTTTCCTTCATTTATTTACAGATTTAGTACCTTATCCATAGCAGCTGATGACAATCAAACATGGGCTACTGTTTCCTGTACCCAAAATCAACCACGGAAAAATTAGAGAAGGAATAAAGAAAAAACATTAACAAGAAAATTTTAAAAAACTAAATAATCCCTGAGGGACAATAAGTCTCCATGAACTAGAACCTGAGTGTGGGCAGGAAGGGGGATGCCCTGAATTCGAGACAGGTCTATAGCCTGCAAGAGAGGCAGATGACAGGATTGATTAGAGAAAAGCCTATAACGTTGAGCCCTTGATTCTTCCACTGTGCTCTGGGACCATGAATCTCTACTGCTTCACTGAAGGAATCTGAGGCAGCATTTCAGAGCCCGCATGCCAGGAGCATGGGACACCAAAGATTGGGCTGGATGTGGCAGTATGGTCCACAGGCTGTGAAATAACCATCTGAAACTTTCTTAGTGCATGACAACTGGCCTTTTTAAGTGATCATCTTAATAGACCATCGCACACGGACTAAAAGAGAAAAGCAAGTAACACAGTAGTTGTACAAAAGGACAGAAATTCATTTCTGAACTTTTGGGCAATGCCCCTGATGTCAACAAAGAGAGACCACAGTGGGAACTGTCAGGCTGAGGCGCCCCTTCACTAACTCCTCTGGGATTCTGTGGGGCATGGCTGGGGACAGGGATGGATTCATACCAGAGAAGGAAGGAATCGCAGGCCCCGCCAGCAGTCAATGTGAGGACCTTGAGTGAGACCTGACGGGCTCCAAACCACAGTAGAGACTCTCGCCTCCTTTCCCCTCAGCTCATCTTACCTGCAGCAGCCATCTCTGGGAGGCTCCAGGCAGAAGAGTCCAGATGAGATGTGCCTGCACTTCACACCAGCAGTCTCAGGGAGTTGATGTCTTTGATGTGAGGCCTTGGCCTCAGGTCAGCAGACGGGAGGTAGCCCAGCACCTACAGGGAGTCAAGAGAAGACAGTGAGAGGGGATTGAGAGCAGCATCCACCACAGAAGAGGGGGCCCCAAAGAGCCCTCACTGTCAGTCTCGGGGGACCCAGGCATGGCTGTGAGGCTCAGGGCCCCAGATACTTCCGGCTGAGGGCGCCGACAGAAATGAGAGCCAAGCTGTGACGCCTGCTGACTCACCTCAGCAGACGGAAATGTCCCAGGACCCGCCGAGAGTCAATGAAAGGCCCTCGTGCCAGGCCTGCGGGAAGCTCCCCCAGAAACACCCCCCCACCTCCGTCCCGCCCTGGCCCGCCCTGCCCCGCCCTGGCCCGGCCCCGCCCCGCCCCTGCTGGCCTCCTGGACCCCAGATGCGCATGACCGGATGTGACGTCCTCCTAACCGCGCTGTGAGGACGCGCCATTTTTGAGATCTGCCGACCAGCGAGGGTAAGCCACGGGAGGAGTGCCAGGTCTCGTCAGGTGTCAAGGTGTGAGGTGACCCCAGTTAGAAGTGCAGGGACACGCCCCCGACACCCCCAATCCGCCTTCCCTCCGAAAAGAGGCAGCCACACAGGCCCCGCCCACCCCGCCCCTGCTCTCGGCCCCAGAGGCTGCGGCCTGGCTGTTAGGCCCAAAGTCCATCCGCTTCCCCCACGGGGTCTCGGGCAAGGAAGGCCTTGCTCTGAGGCTGGTGGACCCTGGCTCAGCTCAGTACAGGGAGCGCCCCAGGCCCTGTGGCGTGAAGGACGGGACCCTCGTGGGGACCGAGGGGCTCCACAGCCCAGAATGGCGGCCACGCGGACCCCGCCCCTGACGTCGGCCTGGGAGCCTCCGGGCAGGTCTAAAGACTGAGGGGCTCCCTCAGTGCGAACGCGGACGGACGGACAGACGCGGGAGGCCCAGGGAGGAGGGGGCCTTGTCCTGAGGGGCTGGCCGCAGGTCAGCAGAGGGAGGATTTCCAGGGCACGGGAGGAGTCAGGGCGAGGACCGTCCTCCCCGTCGCAAGGGCACCTCAGAACCCCTCCCCTGTTGTCAGCCGCTTCCTTCTGGCCACACACGGAGGAGGGAGGGCTGCTGTCTGAGAGGGGAGGTGCAGGCCAGCAGAAGGCGCGTCCCTAAGCACTCCCAAGAGTCAGCCCAAGCCCTTGAGTGAGGGCCAGTGGGGCCGCCAGCCGCAGGGCCTCGACCTGTCTGCCGCACGCTGCAGGCCTGGTAAAACTCTGCCACGTGCGGCCGCGTGGTCACCCTCACCGCCTCCGAATGAGACTCAAGGAGGTGCCGGCACTGGTGCGAGCAGATGGCCCTCGGGGCAAGAGAGGAGCTCCAGGCTGCACCGGCCGTCCAGGGAGGACCCCGAGTGAGGACTGAGGGAGTCACCCACCCCGAAGAGAAGGGACAAGAGAGAATATGGCCCGTCCCCTCCTGTCAACCCTTAGACTCCCAAGAAAGGACTGTCAGGCTGAGACTGCCCGTACTTTCCTCTGCCAGGTTCAGGCTGAGACCGCCCGTACTTTCCTCTGCCAGTTCCGAGGGAGGTTAGAGCTTTGTTCTGAAGGGGCAGCCACCAGGCAGCAGAACGGAGGGTCCCAGGACCCTTCGGTGGTGGGCTGAACGCTCCCTCCTTTCCTCCTCCTGGGTGTCGTGGGAGATGGTGGTGTCAACTTCAGAGCAGCAGAGAGGAGGTGGTGGGGGTGGGGGGTCTTGCCAACAACTGTCATCCTGACTCTGAATGGGAACCGTGGGGACCTACCTCCCCTGCCAGCCCCCACTGTCACCCCCGTACCGCCCAGGCAGGGCTGGCTGGCTGTGGCCCAAGGCTCACTCTACCGTCCTCCACAGGGGTCTCAGGGGACAGGCTGAGCAGGAGAACAGGAGCCCTGTGGGTCCTTGGGCAGTGCCCTCCAGGACCCTGCAGAGGCGGCCTTGGTTAAAGCCAGGGAGGAATCTCCCCGCTGAAGGTGCTCACAGCATCTCCTTGTCCCTCCCCCAGGTGCCCTCGTTGCCTGCCTTCCTGCGCACACTCCCGCCTGCTGGCCCTGACCTGTGTCATCATGCCTCGGCGCCGGAGGAACAAGCGCCATGGCCGCAAGAAACGCCACCAGGCCCGGGGGGAGACTCAGAGTCTCAAGGGTGCCCAGGCCACTGAGGAGGCGGCGGCGGCAGAAGAGATACAAGAGTCGCCGTCTTCCCCCGCTTCTGTTTCTCGGGATACTTCCCCGAGCTCCCCTGCTGCTGACACTCACCAGGAGCCTCAGGGAGCCCCAACCACTACCTCTCGTGATGAAGGAGTTTCATGCCCAGGATCTGAAGAGGGTGCCCAGAGCCAAGATGAGAAAAGTGCAGGTACCTCCCAGGCAGCACCTTCCATTCGCAGCAGTTGCAGAGATCCTCTGAGAAGGAAGTCCACAATGTTCGTGGAGATCCTGCTGGAGAAGTACATAACGAAGGAGCCCATCCCGCAGGCAGCACTGCTGAAGACTCTCAACAAGAAGTACAAGAAGCGCTTCCCTCAGATCCTCAGCAGAGCCTCTAATATCATGGAGGCTGTCTTTGGCCTCGAGCTGAAGGAAGTCGACCCCAGCAGTCACTCCTACGCCCTCATCAGGAAGATGGTCCTCCCCAGCGACGCAAGTCCGAGTGATGAGTTCAGGATGCCCACGTCCGGCCTCCTGATGACTGTCCTGGGCGCGATCTTCATGAAGGGCAACCGTGCCACCGAAGAGGAGCTCTGGAAATTCCTCAATGCGTTGGGTTTGTATGCTGGGAGGAGGCACTTGATCTTCGGGGATCCCGGGAGGCTCATCAGCAAAGATTTCGTGCAGCAAAAGTACCTGACATACCGCCAGGTGCCCAACAGCGATCCTCCGCGCTATGAGTTCCTGTGGGGCCCGAGAGCCCACGCTGAAACCAGCAAGATGAAAGTGCTGGAGTTTTTGGCCAAGATCATCGGTACCGTCCCCAGTGCCTTACCAGATCTCTATGAAGAGGCTCTGAAAGATGCGGAAGAGAGAGCAAGAGTGAGAGCCGCGGCCAGGGCTGCAGCTGTTGCTGAGGGCAGAGCCCCTTCCAGGGCCAAGGATCGCAGCTCCTCCCACATGTAGCGAGGGAGGCCGCGGGCAGTTTGCTCACTTTGTTTTGGAAGAGAGCAGTCAAGCTCCTAAATAGTGCAGAGTAGTAAGGATGGAGGGAACAAAGTATAGATCTTATTTATCTTCTTGTTTTAAACTAGTAACTTCTATATATTATTGACTGATTTAGGTTTTTCAAATGTTTTTTCTTGTAATAGATAGTGTATTTTCTTAAGAATAGGAATTTGTGAATGACATTGCTTGCATATTTATTGCTGTTTAAAGAGTTTTAAAGTTACAGTTTTGGTATATGTAACAGAAAAACGAACCATCTATATTTTCTGTATGATCCAGAAGTAGAAAACATGGCACTGCAATAGAGATTTTCATGGAAATGTGAAAGGCGACCACAGAAAATATTTAGAAACAAAAAATGGAGAAAACAGAGAGTAAAAGCCATTTAACTCGTGGTTTGCCTTACTTCGTTTAAACTTTCTTTTGGTAGAAATAAAAGATACTTTGATTTAGCTCATTTGTGAGTATTTGTTTTTTGCCCTAGTGCACTGCATATTCTCTGCTACCTACTGGATTAAAAATAAACTCTGATGGGAGGGTGGTACTTTGGGGGTTCATAATAATCATATCATAACTGCCATTCATCAAAAACCCAATATTGCTTAATGAGTATGCCACTGCTTTACATGTAGTACATAACATTCCAACATTCACGCAGGATAGGTTTTAGCAGACTCCCTTTATAGGTGAATAACTTGCAGATGTCTCAAGTTCACAAGACTGATTAAGTGACCTTGCTGGGTCTAGTCCCCTGGTCTGGAATAGTCTAGAGCCTACACTCTTCCACTCCTCCCAGCCTAAGCCAGACCTTACGTCTTTTAATTCATTTTTCTTCTCACCACTCCAAAATGTATCTCATGGGATAAAAGGGGCCCTGTTCCCAAAGCACTGTTTTGGAATACAGTAACAGTAACGCTGGATAAGTGAATGGTATGAATAAAAAGAAAAATTTTCGGTGACAATGGGGTCTTCTACATATGCAATGTCAGATACCCTGAAAAGATCAGCATCTCCTCATTTACTCTTCAAGTTTCTCAGGGACATAAAAGCCTTGGTTTAAGAGCTGTGTCCTCAGGTCAGGGGAGGGAGGAGTCCCAGCCTCTGATAGTTACTCAAGGTGAGGACCTTAGAACAGAAGGAGGCCCCACAAAGTCTACCCTGCTTTCTCCCTTGTGTGGCCATGCGCAGAGCTGCCTGTCTGAAGGTACCCCTTCTTTTCCTCCGGGGCAAGGGTGGAGAGGTTCTCAGGGAGGTGAGTTCCTTGGTCTTGTGGCAGCATCTCCAATTCTGCCCAAGTAGGAGATCCTAACAGGCCTTAATTTGCTTCAGGGTGAGGACACTGGGTGCCGATGAGTGGACTCTCCATAACAAAGGGGACCACACAGAGGCCCCCGGCAGGGGTAGCCAGGGAATAGGTCTCTTATCTCCCCTTCTGGTGTCTCAGGAAGGTGAAAGCCTTGGCCTGAGGCTGGCAGACAGACAGTAGGGAGGGTGGAGTCCCATATGCTACCTGAAGTCAAGGTAAGAAAACAGAGTTAGGACTGAGGGGCCACTGACTCCAGAAGAGTGGGGCCTTGTAAAGTCCTGCTCCTCAGAAGACCCCAACAGCTTTGGACAGATCTGGTTCATCCTGACTTCCAATTCAGAATTCCCAAGAAGGTAATGCCTTTGTGCTGAGGAGCACAGCTTCAGGGGAGTGGAGGGTGGAGTCCTGGGTCTGGTCAGGCATCACGATGAGGACCCTGAATGAGGAGCAAGAGGACCACTCACTCCAGAACAGAGGAGAATGCAGAGTCCCGCCCCTGAGGTCAGCCCCAGGAGGCCCAGGACAAAGCTTTCTGGCTGACCTGCCCCCTCTTTCCACTGGGGGTGGTCTCGGGGAGGCGAGGGCCTTGGTCTATGGGGAACAGCCTCACTCAGTAGAGACTGGAAATCTAGTGACTCTAAATGAGGATAAAGGGACTCCACCTAGAGCAGAGCCCTGCCACTGGATACCTCCCCTTGGCAAATCCAGGAATGTTGGCATGATGCGCCCCACGCCTTTCCTTTTAGAGCGTCTCAGGTAGATGAGGCACTTGGTCCCAGGGGCCAGCCTCAGGGGAGCACAGGGAGGAATTCCAGGTCATGCCAAGAGTCGAGCAGAGGACCATGAGGACTGAGGGAACCACCCAAATCATAAAAGCGGGGACGCCACAGAATCCCTCCCTTACTGTCGGCCATGAGTGACCACAGGCAGTCATGCCCACGTGAGGCAACCCTCACATCCTCCTAGGTGGTCTCAGGGAAGTAAAGGCTGTAGTATGAGAGCACAGGCCTCTCTAGGTCACGGGAAGAGCCAGCGTAAGGACTCCGAGTGAGGACCAAGGGGAACGCACAACCGAAAAGAGACAGGAACAAACGCATAGCCCCACCACCCTTTCGGCCCGGGGAAGCCCCAGGCAGGGGTAGTTCCATGTGTCACCCACTTGCCTCCGGTTCTGGAGGACTCAGGTCGGTAGACGGAAGAGTCCCAGATCCTGACAGAGTGAGGACTATTGAGGTCACAAACCCCAGAAGAGCGGAGCCCGGGGAATCTTGCCCTCTGTGTTAGTCCTCAGAAGCCCCTCAGAAATAGCTGTGGCTACACGTGGCCTACTCTGACTTCTGCTTCTGGGGACTCAGGGTGGTGAGGACTTTGCTCCGAGGCTGGCTGACTCAGCACAGGGGAAATTTCCAGGTTGTGCTAGGAGTTGGGGTGAGGACCTAGGGCTGGAGTGGAGCATGAAAACCATAACAATGGGGGCAGCACATCATCTCTCCCCTGCTGTCAGTCCTGGGAGACGCCTGGAGAGATGTCAGGCCGAGCAGAGGCAACCCTTAACTCCTCCCAGGGTGACAGAGAAGTGGGGACAGTAATAGGTGAAGAGAGGGAGAAATTACAGGTCTTCCCAGGAGTCAAACTGAGGAAGGGCCTGAGTGAGGACCGGCGCAGCCAAGCATAATGAGGCCTGGATCTGCCGGCCCCAGCTTCCTGCCTTCAGAGACCACAGGTAGACGTGGGACATCAGGCTACCCTCACTTTCTTCTGTTGGCTCTCAGACAGCGGTGGGCCTTTCTATGAGCACATGTCCTCAGGTAAAGCGACAGGAGCCACAGGCCTTCCCAGGAGTCAAACTGAGAACCCTGAGTGACGACTAAGGGGAACATGCCCCACCCGCTGAGCTGTGGGGACGACAAAGAGTCTAGCCTTGCCCCTGCTTTCAGCACTTGAAGGCTCAGGACAGGGCAGTCGGGCCGAGGCTCCTTTACATCAGGTCTAAGGGAGGTGAGACCCTTAGCCTGAAGGTAAAGCCATCAGAGGGCAGAAGGGTGGGTCCCAGGCCCTACGTGAAGCCAGCTGAGAGCACTGAATAGGGACTGAGGACCCAGTGATCCCAGGATAGAAAGGACTCCACAGAGCTGTCAGCACGGTGTTCCCCCTGTCAGGCCGGTGAGCTGGGCCACCACTCACTTCCTCCTCATGGGTCCCCGGGACCACTGAGGTGTGAACGGCAGAGCAACGGAGGGGAGGAAGCCCAGGCCCTGGCTGCCGTCCACCTAAAGATCCTGAAGATGAACTGAGCAGACTCCCCGCCCTAGGACACGGAAGGTCCCACTGGCAGCCCCTTCTGTCACCCCAGTGACACTCAGGTAGGCTGGCAGCCTGTAGCCCAAGGCTCACTCTACCGTCCTCCACAGGGGTCTCAGGGGACAGGCTGAGCAGGAGAACAGGAGCCCTGTGGGTCCTCGGGCAGTGCCCTCAAGGACCCTGCAGAGGCGGCCTTGGTTAAAGCCAGGGAGGAATCTCCCCGCTGAAGGTGCTCACAGCATCTCCTTGTCCCTCCCCCAGGTGCCCTCGTTGCCTGCCTTCCTGCCCACACTCCCGCCTGCTGGCCCTGACCTGTGTCATCATGCCTCGGGGCCGGAAGAGCAAGCGCCGTGCCCGCGAGAAACGCCACCAGGCCCGGGAGGAGACTCAGAGTCTCAAGGGTGCCCAGGCCACTGAGGCGGCGGCCGCAGCGGCGGTGGCAGAAGAGATAGAAGAGTCGCCCTCCTCCCCCGCTTCTGTTTCTCGGGGTACTCCCCCGAGCTCCCCTGCTGCTGGCACTCGCCAGGAGCCTCAGGGAGACCCAGCCACAAGCCCTCGTGATGCAGGGGTTTCATGCCCAGGATCTGAAGAGGGTGCCCAGAGCCAAGGTGAGGAGAGCGAGTCACACACGAGCGGGCCTGCCCCATCCTGGACGGTTCGCCTTTCCCTCCCCTACCTGGACACTGGTGGTTGCAGCATGCCCAGAGATCCTCCCTCTCGTGGTCAAGGACCACTGCTAGGTTTCCAGCCATACCAGGACCAAGCAAGACAAAACCGCCAGCACAGGTTGACGCAGGCGCACCAAGACCTACAAGGTGACTCAAGGTACCCCAGGGTTCATTACGCCTCACTTGTAATAACTTAGCATCGCGGCTTTTGCTTCCCCGCCCCACCCCATGGGTTCTGCTTGGGTGCTTATGGGTAAGTGCCTGCATACTAGCAGGAAAGTTATATAGCCTAAAGCTGTCGATCGATTTGTCAGTCAAATAACACAGGACACAGGGAGGGACCACCACTCTACAAAACACAGCCCTACCCCATCGCGGGGCTGCTTCTGGTTTCCAGACAGCCCGCTCTCCTGCTTTCTCGGGAGCGTACCTTTGCTCTGCTTAACTGAACTCTTGCTACTTAAAACTGCTCTACGCCTCTCGACTGAACTCTTCCTCTTTGGGAGGGCAAGAGCCCAGGAAATCGCCATTCTGCCGGTGACAGTATGGATCGCATATTCATTACTTTTATCAGGTACAAGTTAAAGTTTTCATATTTCATAAAACAAATTTAAAAACCTTCCATTTTTTTTTTTTATGACCTAGAACAAGAAAACACAGCAATGGAAGAGGGATTTCCATGGAACTGTGAATAGACTCGGCAGTAAAATCATGTGGGTCAAGTAAAAAAAGGAAAGAAAAAGCGTACATGGTGGTACATTTTTGGTTTCTTTTATTCTTTTAGTGCTTCTTTTTGTAAACCTGAAAGATGTTTTCTTAGATTACTCAAGATTGTGAGAGAAATTAAACAATAATAGAGTAGACATCCTTATCGTTGCCACTCTTATTCCCAACCATTAATTGAGCAGCTACTCTTTGGAAGGCTCCGTGGCACAACTGGGGATGGGAAGAAAAAGAAGACTGAGCCACTGTCCATAGACCTTCGGAGCCTAGGAGCTGCTGCCATGTCAAGATGGTGAGACACACTCTGAGACCTAAATAAATGGCAAGTTACAACAAGGGGTGAGAAAGAGAGGAGGTTCCAGACGAGAACAGTCAAGTGTAAATGCTCTGAAGCAAGGAAGTCTGGAGCTTTGGGACACTGCAGTTCCCTCGAGGAGGTGACTTTAAGTTAGGCGGAATGGTGGGCTAAATGAGGCCGAGTGAATTGTGGGGGGGGAGGGTGGGACCCTTAGATGGTGGGCCTCAGAGTTGACAGACTCAAGACTGGAATGGAAGCTTACCCTGAATTTTTACTTTGCGACTGTGGGTAAAACAGAGAGACTCTCCACCCGGGGCAGGAATAAAATGGCTTCCGTGTTCCTGTCCCAGTGCAGGTGAACACAGTGCACAAACCAGGTGTTTTAATCCCATCGCCTCCAGGGAGTTTCTGAGAAACAAGGATGATACTTCCTTGAAGTGAGATGTCAAGAAGCCACTGTGATAGCACTCTTTGCACTGGGGTCAAAGGGCCAGAGGCCACTCCCTTAAAGGGATGTTCTACTACTTACCTTAAGTGTAATCTGGGGAACGCCAAAGGAAGGCTACAATTTTTGGTGGTGGTGAAATTATAATGAAACTAGGGGTGGTTTGGATGAAAAGGCACCTGGGAGGGAAGCTGTTGGTCCTTGGCGCAAATTCTAGAACCTCCGAGTAGCATCCAGCTGGGAGAGATTCCTCTACACTCAAATGACATATTTACAAATGGGGAAGTTTTACATAGTTTCACGGTCTAAGCAGTTTTGTTCGTTCCAAAGGTGCTGCGTATCGTATTTTCTGACATCTCATGAGATTAAAGAAAAAAATCCCCAAGAGTTGGTATTATGGTCTGGGGTCACAGTGATCGTAGTAATAAATGCCATTCTTGAAAGACCATTGTTGCAAGTGCTTTACAAACATCACGTATATTACAACAGCTCTACAAGATAGGGCTTATCAGACTCACTTTGCAGATGATGAACTTGCAATTTTCTCAAGTTCACAAGACTTGTGACAGAGCTGGGAATAGACCCTTGGTCTGAATTCGTCTAGAGGCCACACTGCTCCACTCTTCCCGGCCTGAGGCAGACCTAGTATCCTTTAATTCATTTGTCTCCTCACTACTTCAAACTGTATTTCAGGCAATTTAAAAAATAAAAAGCAAGCAAGCAAACAAAAAAACCTGTAGCCAAAGGACTATAAACAGTCCTGATGAAGGAAGGTTAATACAAGAATAAACCGTAATTTGGGGATTGTCTGTGGGCTTCGTTTATCTAGAGTCCTCCTGCCCCTCGCGCCAGGGTTCCCTGAAAGCTCACTGCCCTGGTCCCAGCACGTGTGTTCAGCTCCAGCACTTTCCCACGTTAGAGCTCCTTTCTCCTGAGACTTCCCCAGTGTGCCCTCAAGTCCAACTCTGGAATCTGTTAATGGTGTGTTGAGACTGGCCTCTGAATAAATACACCAATGAGTGAGCTTACCTAGGAGGTCAATATCCAAAGCCTCCCTCATAAGTTGGAGATGAGGACCTGAATAGACATTTCTACAAAGAGGGTATACCAGTGGCCAAACAGTACATGAAAAGATGCTCAATATCATTAGTCACTAGGGAAACGTATACAAAAAAGACAGAGTGGGATACCATTTCACTAGGTTGGTTATAAAAATGGAAAATAACAAGTGTTTGCGAGGATATGAAGAAATTGGATCCCTCATACATTGCTGGTAAGAATGTCAAATGGTTCAGCCTCTTTGGAAAACAGTTTGGTAGGTCCTCAAATTTAAACCAAGAATTACCGTATGACCCAGCAATTCCATTCCTAGGTATATAACCAAAATAACTTAAAAACTGTATTCAAACAAATCTTTGTACCCAAATATTCAAAGAAGCATTATTCATAAAAGCCAAAAAATGCAAACAACCCAAAATTTCCATCACTGAATGAACGGACAAACAAAATGTGGTATATTCTTACAATGGAATATTATTCAGTCATGAAAAGGAATGAAGTACAGATAACTGAGAGACCATGAATGAACCTTGGAGACATTATGATAAATGATAAATGAAAGGAGTCAGAAACAAAAGGTCACATATTATATGACACCATTTACATGAATTGTCCAGGATAAGCAAATTCACAGAGACAGAAAGCAGATTGATGGTTGCCCGGGGCTAGGGAGAGGTATGAATGGGAAGTAACTTTTTGAAGGGTAAGAGATTATGTAAGCAGATAGGATAGGCGGTCCCTGGAGAAAGAGAACCAGGTATGGCTTTCTTGACATAAGAGAAGCCAGTTTTTGGCCTAAGCCATTTTGTGATCTAAGCCTGGAGACAATGTTTGCCCTTGAACACACCTCTGTAATAATGATCTTAAGGGAATTAAAGAATGGGGCGACAAAAGACTGTTATCAGGCAGGAGTAGTAACAGAAGCAAAGGTAATAAATCAGTTGTTAAGACTCTCAGTCTTTTCAAGGGTAAAGATTAGCCTGAAGCACAATCTTCAGCTGTTCTGCAGAATTCAAACCCCCCTCCAATGATCAACCACCACCAGATCAACTGGAACTGAAGGAATGAAGACGGTAATCTTCTCTGACCCTTGTGACTTCAAACCCCTATAAAGCTAGGACTCTGTTGACCTTTGTCCCAAATCTAGGCTGAATTCTCCTCTGCTCAAGCCCCTTCATGAATATGCATGTACCCTTAGCTTGAAACTTCCCCAGTTCTGCTGTCCAGGGAAACACTGCTTTGGGGAAGATCCCCAGGGTTCTCCTTCCTTGCTGCAAGTAATAAATCCTTCCTTCTCCTGCTCTTTGACTTGGTTGTGTATTTGGCTCGACACCCACCAAGAGGCAAACCCAGTTTTCGGGTAGCAGTTACCTTTTGGAATGAGGAATATGTTTGGAACAAGATAGAGGCGGTGATTGTACAACATTGTGAATGCAGTAATGCCACTGAATTATTCACTTTAAAATGTTATGTGGATATACATCAATGAGTTATATTTTTAATATTATATATAATACAATCAATAGATTGATTGATCCCACTATACATATAATATATATAATATATAGGTATATGTATGTATGTAAAATCAATGGAATGATAGAATCAGATAGAATGAGAGAATTACCATTCTACAGCCCCTAATGGATTAATGGATAAGGGTGAAGATCCTCACTACCTGCCAATACCACCAGGAAGCAGAAAACAGACACCATGTATCTCCTAATGGAAGCACACAGCTTGGTCTCAGGAGTGAACTTGCCAATAAACAAACTGGTAAATCAATAAGCCTTAATCTGAACAAGCTGTTTCCTACAATTATGGAGGATCCTTGATGCTGAGTTCCAGGTATATTGGGTTCATTATTTTATTCTCTGTAATGTTGTATATGATTGTTTTTATTATAAATATCATGCCTTTAAACTTGAAAACCCAAGTAAAACGGAACAATTTTTAGCAAACTATAAATCACTAAAGTGAAAATGTAGTCCAAACCCAGAGCACCATCAAAATGTGCCAGGACAATCCAGGTTTGGAGCCCCCTCACACCAAATGATCAGGGAAAAACTAATCACCACCTTATTTGAATTCTTCCAAACCATACAAAAAGATAGAAAACGGATCAACCATTTTAATAGGGTAGCCCTCCTTGATACAAAGTCCAGATAAGAATGCCCCAATAAAAGGATACTCACACATAACCATGTGATTAAATGAAGAAATGGGCTATGACTAAGGAACACAAAGATATCATATTAGAAAATACTGACAGTTGGAAATCACTGCACTAACAGAGAAAGGAGAAAATGCATTTCTAAAGGGAAAGAATATTTGTCTCTACACTTCTATTCCCAAGCCTGTTGACACCAAATGTATGGGCTTTTTGTTTTGTTTTGTTTTGCTCACACAAACCAATTCTCTACCACCAGCTGAGTATCCTACAATTCAATTCAATTCTGACAATACCTACCTGCAGTTAGCATCAGATCCCACAAGGTAAGGGCTCATTCCCACAAGATTGCCCTACACTTAATCCAAACCCAGGTCTCCCATAATTCTGACTGACTGGCTATAAATTGGGGGCTCCCACAACCCCCTCCCTGGGTTTGGTAATTTTCTAAAGTGGCTCAAAGAACTCAAGGAAACAGTGTACTTACTAGATTACTGGATTATTATAAAAGGATGTGACTCCCTAACAGCCAAATGGAAGAGATGTTTAGAGTGAGGTGTGGGGAAGGGGTGTTGGAGCTCTCATGCCCTGTCCAGCTGCATCACCCCCATAGCACCTACATGCGTTCGGCAAACTGGAAGCTCTCCAGACCATTTTGGTTAGGATTTGTATGCAGGCTTCATTACACAGGCATAATTAATTAAATCATTGGCCACTGGTTAATTAAGTCAATTTCCAGCCCTTCTTCCCTCAGAGGGTAGGACTGAAAGTTCCTAGCCCCTGATCACATGGTGGGTCCCCCAGGCAGCCCCCCACCCTTAGGGGCTTTCCAAAAGTCACCTCATTAACATAAACTCAGGTGTGTTTGAAAGGGTGTGTTTAAAACATGGACAGCTAATCACAGGATTATAGAACACTTCCCGGACACCTTACCACTGCATCAACAAGGTTCCAATATAATACCAGAGGATTACTGCTGAAAGAACTGCAAGGCTTAGACCACTTATGAAGGTGTTCCTAGGGAAAACCAAAGACAACAAGAGCACTCAAGGAAATTGAAATCTCAGGCGCCTACAGTAAGAGCAAACAGTAAACACGACATAACTCTTATGCAGATAAACACAAACTCTCATGCTAAGGGCCCTTTAAATCGGTTCCTATTATCCAATACATCAAGTCCAGCCTTCAACAAAAAATTACAAGATATGCTAAAAGGCAGAAAAGCACAGTCTGATTAAACAAAGCAAGTAAACTAACCACACTCAGATACAGCAGATAATTTGGAATATTAGACTAGGATTTTAGAATACTTATGATTCATACGCTAGGCCTCTAATGGAAAAAGGGAACAACATGCAAGAACAGTAGGTAATGTATGTAGAGGGATGGAATCTGTAGGAAAGCATCAAAAGGAAATGTGAGAAATCAAAAACATCGAAACTGACATGAAGAATGCCACTGATAGACTCACCGGTAGACTGCACATGGCCAAGGAAAGACTCAGTGAAATTAAAGATATACGTTGATAGAAACCCCTCAAACTAAAAAGCAAAGAGAAAACAAAATAATTTTTAAAAAAGAAAAGAGTAAGCAAGGATTGTGGAACAATTACAAGGGATGTAACATATGCATAGTAGGAATAATCTGAGAAGAAACAGAGAAAGAAGCAGAATTTTCAAAGTAATAATGACTGAGAATTTCCCCAAATTAATGACAGACACTAAACTACAGATCTAGGAACCTCGGAGAACACCAAGCAGGATAAAGAGAAAAAAAAATCTACACCTAGGCATATCATACTCAAACTGCAGAAAACCAAACAGAAAGAGAATTCTTGAGACGAGCTAGAGAAAAAAGAACTTACTATCGAGGAACAAGGGTAACAATTACCAAGATTTCTCTTCACAAACGATGCTATCAAGAAAAGACTACAGTTAAATTTTTAAAGCATTGAAATGAAAAAACCCAACAACAACAACAAAAACACTACCACCAACCTAGAATTCTGTAGCCAGGGGGAGAAAATCCTTCAACAGTAATGAGAAATAAAGACTTTCTCTGACAGACAAAAAAACTGACAGAAATTTGTCACACAGATCTACTTTGCAAGAAATGTTAAAAGAAGTTCTTCTGGGAAAAGGAAAATGATATAGGTCAGAAGCTTTGGCTGATGTAAAGAAAGGAAGAGAGTAACACAAGAAATAAATGAAGATTAAAAAAAGCCTTTTATTTTTATTATTTTCAACTGATCAAAAAAGATAACTATTTCTTCAAAATAATAATATGACAGCAATGCATCCAGTGATTATACATTATGGATAAGAAAAATAAATGGCAGAAATGGTATACTTGCACTGTTACGAGATACTTGCACTAACCGTGAAGCAGGATGGGGTTATTTGAAAGAGGACTTGAATACGTTGCAAATGTATAACGCAAATGCTACAGAAACCACTAGAAATTTTATAAATGTATAACTGATATGCGAAAGAGGAGAGAAAATGGAATAACATGAAATCTTGAATTAAAACTAGAGAAGGCAGAAAAAGAGCACGAGATTGAAAAGGAAACAAAGAGTAAGCTCAAGGAGTAGAAAACAGTTACAAATATGGTCAATGTTAATCCAACTATATCAATAATCACTTTTAATGTGAATAGTCTAAATATACCAATTAAAAGGTAGAGATTGATAAAAAAAGAATGAAAACAAAGGAGATCTAACCCTATGCTGTTTACAAGAAACACACTTTAAATATAAAGACATGAAATTATTAAAAGTAAAGGGATGGATACAATAGCCAGGTCACGGAAGCAACCTAAATGCCCATCGACAGATGAATGGATAAAGCAGGTGTGGTACATATATACAATGGAGTATTACTCAGCCATAAATAGGAATGAAATTGGGTCATTTGTAGAGACGTGGATGGACCTAGAGACTATCATGCAGAGTGAAGTAAGCCAGAAAGAGAAAAACAAATATTGTATATTAATGCCTACATATGGAATCTAGAAAAATGGTACAGATGAACCAGTCTGCAAGGCAGAAATAGAGACACAGATGTAGAGAACAAACGTATGGACACCAAGGGGGGCAAAGCGGGGGTGGGATGAATGGGGAGATTGGGATAGACGTATATATACCAATATGTACAAAGCAGATACCTAATAAGAACCTGCTGTGTAAAAAAATAAAATAAAATAAAATTCAAAAAAAAAAGTAAAGGGATGGAGAAAACTCTACCATGCTAATATGAGTGAAAAAAAGAAAACAGCTGCTCTAGCTATATTATTTCAGACAAAGCAGTATTCACAACAAGAAAGTCAGGAATAAAGATGGGCATTACTTAATGATTAAGTGGCCAATTCTCAAAGAAATCATGGCAACCCTTAATGTGTATGCACCAAAAAATTCTGTTAAGATACACGAGGCAAACACTGATGAGACACATCTACTCTTATATAGGAGATGTCAACACATCTCTTTTCATAATTGACAAATCCACTAGGCAGAAAATCAGTAAGGTGCAGCTGAACTGAAAAGCAACATCAATTAACTAGATCTAAATGACATTCATAGAATACTTGACAACAGCAGAAAGCACATTATCTTCAAGTCCACATGGAACATACACCAAGATAGATCACATTCTATGCCATAAAACACACATCATCAAACTTAAAAGAATATAAATGATACAAAGAACAATCTCATTCTGCGATGGAAATAAACCAGAAATTGATAACAAAAAAGTGGCAAGAAAATCAAGGGTATTTGGAGGTTAAACAATATACTTCTAAATAACACATGGGCCAAAGAGAAAATCTAATGAGAAATTTTAAAATATGTTTAACTAAATGGAAACAAAATTACAACTTATCAAAAGTTGTGTAATATAGCAAACCCAGTACTTAAAGAGACATGTATAGCATTGAATGTCTATACTAGAAAAATCTAAAATCAATAATTTAAGCTTCTACCTTAGTAAACGGGTGAAAGAAGAGAAAAAAAGCAGAGGAAAAAGAAATAATAAATCAAAGCAGAAATCAATGACACTGAAGAAAGGGGAAAAAAATAGTGAAAAGCAACAAACCCAAAAGCTGTTTCTTTGCACATATCCAAAAGAAAAAAAGAAAAAACAAGACAACAGTCTAACCAGGCTACTCAAGGAAAATAAAAAGAGAGAAAACACCAATGAAATCGCTAATAGCAGAAATGAAAGAAGGGCCATCACTACTGATTCCACGGACATTAAAAGGATAATAAATGAATATTATAAACAACTCTATGCCTACAAATTTGAAAAGTTAAATCGACAAATTGCTTGAAGATACAATTTCCCAAAACTATACAAGGATAAATAGATAATCAGAATAGATCTGCATCTATTAAAGAAATTTAATCTATAATTAATAAGCTTCCAGTAAAGACAGCACCAGGCCCAGATGATTTCACTGATGAATTCTAACAAAAATTTAAGGAAGACATGAAAACAATTCTCTACAATCTCTTCCAGAAAACAGAAGCAGAGGGGACACTTCCTAATTCATTCTATGAGGCCAGCATCACTCTAAGGTCAAAACCAGAAAAAGAAATTAAAAGAAAGGAGAATTGACCACCAATATCTCTCATGAACATAGATGCAAATTCCCCAGCAAAGTATAAGCAAAACAAATCTAACAATGTATAAAAGGAATTATATACCACAACTAAGTGGACTTTATTTCAGGTGTGCAACATTTGAAAATCAGTAATGCTAACTCATCATATCACTAGGCTAAAGAAAATAATCACATGATCATATCAATAGGTGAAGAAAAGAATTTGATAAAATCCAATACCCATTCATCATAAAATTTCCCAGCAAACTAGAAGTAGAGAGGCATTGGCTCAGCTTCATATACTGAATAGAACATCTAAAAATAAAAAATTAAAAAACAGGTAAAACATCCTACTTCATACTGAGAAGATAGATGCTCTCACACTATAAGATCAGGAACGAGGCTAAGATATCCCTTCTCACCATGCCTATTCAACACTGGACTGGAAGTCCTAGCCAATGCAATAAGGTAAGAGAAGGAAGAAAAAGACATACAGATTTGAAAGGAAAAAATAAACCTGTTTTTGCTCACAGATGACCTAATTGTCTATGTAGGAAATCTCAAATAACCAACAACAAGAAAACTCCTGGTATCAGTAAGCCAAGGTTAATATACAATAGTCAATTGTTTTCCAATAAACAAACTGAACTTGCAATTGAGAAACCTAATGCCATTTACATTACCACCAAAAAAAGATCGATTATAAATAATTCTTAGAAAAATAAGTATAAGATTTATATGAGAAATACAAATGTCACTGAAAAAAATTAAAGAAGATCTAAATAAATAAACACTCCATGTTCATGGATAGGAGGATGCAAGATTATTGAGATGTCAGTTACTCCCAACTTGATTTATATACTCAAAACAATTCTGCTCAAAACTCCAGCAAGGTATTTTGTAGATAGCAACAAACAATCTAAAGTTTATATAAAAAATGAAAAGATCCATAATAACCAACTCAAATCAATACTGAAGAAGATCAAAGTCAGAGAACTGATATTACTGGATTTAAAAATGGACTTTAAAGCTACAATAATGAAGACCACATACTATTAGCAAAAGAAGAGACAAATAGACCAAGGCACAGAATAGAAAACCTAGAAACAGACCCCACATACAGTCAACTGATCTTTAACAAAGGAGCAAAGGCAATTCAATAGAGAAAGGAGTCTTTTAACTCACAGTGCTGGGACAACTAGACATCCACATACAACAAAAAAGAATGCTGATACAGACTTTACATGTTGCAAAACAATTAACTCAAAATGGATCACAGACCTAAATGGAAAACTCAAAATTAAAAAAATCCAGGGACTCCCCTCACGGTCCAGTGGTTAAGACTGCACTTCCACTGCAGGGGGCATGGGTTTCATCCCTGGTCAGGGAACTAAGATCCTGCCTGCCATGAGGAGTGAGAAAATAAACAAACAAAAAAAAGCAAACAAAACAGAAGGTAATATAGGAGAAAGTCTTGGGTTTGGCAACGAGATTTTAGACACAACACCAAAAGCACAATCCATGAAAGAGAAAAATGATAAGCTG
The DNA here is from genome assembly GCF_039906515.1 of Pseudorca crassidens. Taxonomy (NCBI): domain Eukaryota; kingdom Metazoa; phylum Chordata; class Mammalia; order Artiodactyla; family Delphinidae; genus Pseudorca; species Pseudorca crassidens. The sequence goes on along the minus strand of NC_090317.1, from coordinate 110,016,049 downwards.
AACTTCATTAAAATTAAAAACTTCTACTCTGTAAAAGGTACTATTAAGAGAATGAAAAGACAAGCCACAGACTGGGAAAAAAATAATTGTAAGACACATATCTGATAATAAACATGAATCAAAAATATACAATGAACTCTTAAAAAACTCCACAATAAGAGAACAAAAAAGTCAATTTAACAGTGGTTAAAAGAGATGAACAGACGCCTCACCAAAAATATACACAGATGGGAAGTAGCATACGAAAAGATGATCAACATCACGGGTCTTCACAGAATTTGGGATTAAAATAACAATGAGATACCTATCAATATGGCTAAAACAAAAACAAACACCAGACAATACCAAATGCTGGCAAGGATGGGGACCAATAGCAACTCTCATTCAGTGCTAAAGGGAATGCAAAGTGATAGAGACACACTGGAAACTGTCTGGAAGTTTCTTTTAAGCTAAACATCATCTTATCACATGATCTAGCAATTAAACGCCTAGGTATTTACTCAAAAGAGTTGAAAACTTATGTCCATCCAAAAGCCTTCAAACAAATGTTAATAGTACACTAATTCATAGCTGCCAGAAACTGAAATCAACCAAGATGACCTTCAGCACATGAATGGGTACACAAACTGTGGTAGTCCACGTGATGGAATGCTATTCAGCCATGAAAAGAAATGACATTTCAAACCACAAACAGATATAGAGAAACTTAAATGTATATTGATTAGCAAAAGGAACTAGTTTAAAAGGCCTACTTATTGAGTTATTTGTAGTGAGGTGGATGGACCTAGAGTCTGTCATACAGAGTGAAGTAAGTCAGAAAGAGAAAAACAAATACTGTATGCTAACACATACATCTGGAATCTAAGGGAAAAAAGTGGTCAAGAAGAACCTAGGGGCAAGACAGGAATAAAGATGCAGACCTACTAGAGAATGGACCTGAGGATATGGGGAGGGGGAAGGGTAAGCTGTGACAAAGTGAGAGAGTGGCATGGACATATATAAACTACCAAACGTAAAACAGATAGCTTGTGGGAAGCAGTCGCATAACACAGGGAGATCAGCTCGGTGCTTTGAGACCACCTAGAGGGGTGGGATAGGGAGGGTGGGAGGGAGGGAGACGCAAGAGGGAAGAGATATGGGGATATATGTATAACTGATTCACTTTGTTATAAAGCAGAAACTAACACACCACTGTAAAGCAATTATACTCCAATAAAGATGTTAAATAAATAAATAAAAAGCCTACATACTGTAGAATTCCATCAACATTATATTCTGGAAAAGGCAAAACTCTAGAGAGAGTAAAAAGTTCAGAGTTGTCAGGGGCTCAAAGTGAGGTTTTGAGGGATGGACAGGTGGAGCACGGGAGATTTTTAGGGCAGTGAAACTCTTCTGCATGATGCTCTGTTGGTGAGTAGATGACGTCATGCCTCTATCAACCACTACAGAAGTGTAAAGCACAAAAAGTGAAATGTGTTATAATCAGTGGACAATAGTCAATAATAATGTATCACTATGAGTTGATCAATTATAACAAATGAATTTGTATCCATTGAACCAATATAAGATGTTAATAATAGGAGAATCTAACTGGAAGAAGTGAGTGGCTGTATGGGAACTCTTTGCACTATCTGCTTAATTTTCTGTAGTCCTGAATCTGTTCTTTCAAAAAGTCTATTGATTTAAAAACTAGAAAAAAATCTGGACAAGAACACATAGCCAGTACAGAGCTATATACAACAATACCAAATAAATAAGAGTCATGAGTAACGAAAAGCAAAAGATAACAATGCCAATAATTCGATCCTCTAATTAAAACTCTAAGGGAATCGGCACAGAAAATAGTCAAACATATAAGGAACTTCAGAAACCTGGTGAAAAAAAGATCACCACAGCGAAATCAGGAGACTGGCAGGAAACAAAATCAACAATTCCTTAGATCATGTTAATAGAAAATACATCAGGAGCTTCAAGATGATGAAAGAGTAAGACACAGAGATCACCTTCCTCCCGCAAATACATCAGAAATACAACTACATGTGGAACAACTCCTACAGAACATTTACTACTGAACGCCGGCAGAAGACCTCAGACCTCCCAAAAGGCAAGAAACTCCCCCACGTACCTGGGTAGGGCAAAAGAAGGAAGAAAAAACAGAGACCAAAGAACAGGGATGGCACCTGCACCAGTAGGAGGGAGCTGTGAAGGAGGAAAGGTTTCCACACACTAGGAAGCCCCTTCGCGGGCGGAGACTGCGGGTGGCAGAGGGGAGAAGCTTCGGCACCACGGAGGAGACCACAGCCACAGGGGTGCGGAGGGCAAAGCGGAGAGATTCCCGCACAGAGGATCCATGCCGACCAGCACTCACCAGCCGGGGCAGGTGGGGGCTGGGAGCTGAGCCTCGGGCTTCAGAGGTCGGATCCCACGGAGAGGACTGGGGTTGGCTGCGTGAACACAGCCTGAAGGGGTTAGTGCGCCACGGCTAGCCGGGATGGAGTCCGGGAACGAGTCTGGAGCCGCCGAAGAGGCAAGAGACTTTCTTCCCTCTTTGTTTACTGGTGCGCGAGGAGAGGGGATTCAGAGCGCCGCTTAGAGGAGCTCCAGAGATGGGCGCGAGCCACGGCTGTCAGCACGGACACCAGAGATGGGCATGAGACGCTAAGGCCGCTGCTGCCGCCACCAAGAATCCTATGTGCAAGCACAGGTCACTCTCCACACCTCCCCTCCCGGGAGCCTGTGCAGCCCGCCACTGCCAGGGTCCCGTGATATAGGGACAATTTACCCGGGGGAACGCACGGCACGCCTCAGGCTGGTGCAACATCATGGCGGCTTCTGCCGCTGAAGGCCCTCCCCTCACTCCGTGCCCCTCCCTCCCCCCGGCCTGAGTGAGCCAGAGCCCCCGAAGCAGCTGCTCCTTTAACCCCGTCCTGTCTGAGCGAAGTACAGACGCCCTCAGGCGACCTACACGCAGAGGCGGGTCCAAATCCAAAGCTGAACCCCGGGAGCTGTGCAAACAAAGAAGAGAAAGGGAAATCTCTCCCAGGAGCCTTAGGAGCAGCGGATTAAATCTCCACAATCAACGTGATATACCCTGCATCTGTGGAATACCTGAATAGACAACGAATCATCCCAAATTGAGGAGGTGGACTTTGGGAGCAACGATAGATATATATTTTTTTCCCTCTCTTATTTGTGAGTGTGTATGTGTATGCTTCTGTGTATGATTTTGTCTGTAGAGCTTTGCTTTTACCATTTGTCCTAGGGTTCTGTATGTTTTTTTTTTCTTTTTATTACTTAAAGAATTTTTTTCTTAAAAATTATTTTTTATTTTTATAACTTTATTTTATCTTCTTTTTTTCCTCCCTTTTATTCTGAGCCATGTGGAGGACAGGCTCTTGGTGCTCCAGCCAGGCATCAGGGCTGTGCCACTGAAGTGAGAGAGCCAAGTTCAGGACACTGGTCCACAAGAGACCTCCCACCTCCACGTTATATCAAATGGCAAAAATCTCCCAGAGATCTCCATCTCAATGCCAAGACCCAGCTCCACTCAATGACCAGCAAGCTACAGTGCTGGACACCCCATGCCAAACAACTAGCAAGACAGGAACACAACCCCATCCATTAGCACAGAGGCTGCTGAAAATCATAGTAAGGCCACAGACACCCCAAAACACACCACCGGACGTGGTCCTGCCCACCAGAAAGACAAGAGCTAGCCTCATCCACCAGAACACAAGCACTAGTCCCCTCCACCAGGAAGCCTACACAACCCACTGAACCAACCTTAGCCACTGGGCACAGACACCAAAAACAATGGGAAGTACGAACCTGCAGCCTGCGAAAAGGAGACCCCAAACACAGTAAATTAAGCAAAATGACAAGACAGAGAAACACACAGCAGATGAAGGAGCAAGGAAAAAACCCAGCAGACCTAACAAATGAAGAGGAAATAGGCAGCCTACCTGAAAAAAAATTCAGAATAATGGTAGTAAAGATGATCCAAAATCTTGGAAACAGAATGGAGAAAATACAAGAAACGTTTGACAAGGACATGTTTGTTTGACAAGAGCAAACAAACAGTGATGAACAACACAATAAATGAAATTAAAAATTCTCTAGAAGGGATCAATAGCAGAATAACTGAGGCAGAAGAATGGATAAGTGACCTGGAAGATAAAATAGTAGAAATAACTACTGCAGAGCCGAATAAAGAAAAAAGAATGAAAAGAATTGAGGACAGTCTCAGAGACCTCTGGGACAACATTAAACACACCAACATTCGAATTATAGGGGTCCCAGAAGAAGAAGAGGACAAGAAAGGGACTGAGAAAATATTTCAAGAGATTATAATTGAAAACTTCCCTAATATGGGAAGGGAAATAGATAATCAAGTCCAGGAAGGACAGAGAGCCCCATACAGGATAAATCCAAGGAGAAACACACCAAGACACATACAAATCAAACTATCAAAAATTAAATACAAAGAACAAATACTAAAAGCAGCAAGGGAAAAACAACAAATAACACATAAGGGAATCCCCAGAAGGTTAAGAGCTTATCTTTCAGCAGAAACTCTGCAAGCCAGAATGGAGTGGCAGGACATATTTAAAGTGATGAAGGAGAAAAACCTACAACCAAGATTACTCTACCCAGCAAGGATCTCATTCAGATTTGATGGAGAAATTAAAACCTTTACAGACAAGCAAAAGCTAAGAGAATTTAGCACCACCAAACCAGCTTTACAACAAATGCTAAAGGAACTACCCTACGCAGGAAACACAAGAGAAGGAAAAGGCCTGCAATAATAAACCCAAAACAATTAAGAAAATGGTAATAGGAACATACATATCAATAATAACCTTAAATGTAAATGGACTAAATGCTCCAACCAGAAGACATAGATTGGCTGAATGGATACAGAAACAAGACCCGTATATATGCTGTCTACAAGAGACCCACTTCAGACCTAGGGACACATACAGACTGAAAGTAAGGGGATGGAAAGAGATATTCCATGCAAATGGAAATCAAAAGAAAACTGGAGTAGCAATTCTCATATCAGACACAATGGACTTTAGAACAAAGACTATTAGAACAGACAAAGAAGGACACTACATAATGATCAAGGGATCAATCCAAGAAGAAGCTATAACAACTGTAAATATTTATGCACCCAACATAGGAGCACCTCAATACTAACTAACTAAGGCAAATACTAACAGCCATAAAAGGGGAAAGTGACAGTAACACAATCATAGTAGGGGACTTTCACACCCCACTTTCACCAATGGACAGATCATCCAAAATGAAAATAAGGAAACACAAGCTTTAAATGATACAGTAAACATATCACTTTTAATTGATATTTATAGGACATTCCAACCAAAAACAACAGAAGACAGTTTCTTCTCAAGTGCTCATGGAATATTCTCCAGAATAGATCATACCTTGGGTCACAAATCAATACTTGGTAAATTTAAGAAAACTATAATCCTATCAAGTATCCTATCTGACCACAACGCTATGAGACTAGATATCAATTACAGAAAAAAAAACCAGAAAAAATACAAACACATGGAGGCTAAACAACATGCTACTCAATAACTAAGAGATCACTGAAGAAATCAAAGAGGAAATCAAAAAATACCTAGAAACAAATGACAATGAAAACACGAAGACCCAAACCTACGGGATGCAGCAAAAGCAGTTCTAAGAGGGAAGTTTATAGCAATACAATCCTACCTCGAGAAACAAGAAACATCTCAAATAAACAACCTAACCTTATACCTAAAGCAATTAGAGAAAGAAGAACAAAAAAGCCCCAAAGGTAGCAAAAGGAAAGAAATCATAAAGATCAGATCAGAAATAAATGAAAAAGGAATGAAGGAAACAATAGCAAAGATCAATAAGACTAAAAGCTGGTTTTTTTGAGAAGATAAACCAAATTGATAAACCATAAGCCAGACTCATCAAGAAAAGAAGGAAGGGGCTTCTCTGGGGGTGCAGTGGTTGATAGTCTGCCTGCTGATGCAGGGGACATGGGTTCGTGCCCCGGTCCGGGAAGATCCCACGTGCCACGGAGTGGCTGGGCCCGTGAGCCATGGCCCTTGAGCCTGTGTGTCCGGAGCCTGTTGCTCTGCAATGGGGGAGAGGCCACAACAGTGAGAGGCCCACGTACTGCAAAAAAAAAAAAAAAGAAAAAAGAAAAGAAGGGAGAAGACTCAAATCAATAGAATTAGAAATGAAAAAGGAGAAGTAACAACTGACACTACAGAAATACAAAGGATGATGAGAGATTACAAGGAACTATATGTCAAAAAATTTGACAACCTGGAAGAAATGGACAAATTCTTAGAAAAGCACAACCTTTCGAGACTGAACAGGAAGAAACAGAAAATATGAAGAGACGAATCACAAGTAACGAAATTGAAAGTGTGATTAAAAATCTTTCAACAAACAAAAGTCCAGGACCAAATGGCTTCACAGCAAAATTCTATTAAACATTTAGAGAAGAGCTAACACCTATCCTTCTCAAACTCTTCCAAAATATAGCAGAGGGAGGAACACTCCCAAACTCATTCTACGAGACCACCATCACCCTGATACCAAAACCAGACAAAGATGTCACAAAGAAAGAACAGTACAGGCCAATATTACTGATAAACACAGATGCAAAAATACTCAACAAAATACTAGCAAACATAATTCAACAGCACATCAAAAGGATCATACACCCTGATCAAGTGGGGTTTATCCCAGGAATGCAAGGATTCTTCAATATATGCAAATCAATCAATGTGATACAACATATTAACAAACTGAAGGATAAAAACCATATGATCTGACCCACCTCCTAGAGAAATGGAAATAAAAACAAACAAATGGGACCTAATGAAACTTACAAGCTTTTGCACAGCAAAGGAAATCATAAACAAGACGAAAAGACAACCCTCAGAATGGCAGAAAATATTTGCAAATGAAGCAACCGACAAAGGATTAATTTCCAAATATACAAGCAGGTCATGCAACTCAATATCAAAAAAACAAACAACCCAATCCAAAAATGGGCAGAAGACCTAAATAGACATTCCTCCAAAGAAGATATACAGACTGCCAACAAACACACGAAAGAATGCTCAACATCACTAATCTTAGAGAAATGCACATCAAAACCACAATGAAATATCATCTCACACCAGTCAGAATGGCCATCATCAAAAAATCTAGAAACAATAAATGCTGGAGAGGGTGTGGAGAAAAGGAAACCCTCTTGCACTGCTGGTGGGAATGTAAATTGATACAGCCACTATGGAGAACAGTGTGGAGGTTCCTTAAAAAACTAAAAATAGAACTGTGTTCACAGCGCCAGCCCCAGTCCTCTCCCTGCATCCGACCGAAGCCCGAGCTGGGAATCTCTCCGCTTTGGCTTCCGCACCCCTGTTGCTGTGCTCTCCTCCACGGCTCCCAAGCTTTCCCCTCCGACACCCGCAGACTCCGCGCTCGAAGGGGCTTCCTAGTGTGTGGAAAGCTTTCCTCCTTCACAGCTCCCTCCCACTGGTGCAGGTCCCGTCCCTATTCTTTTGTCTCTGTTTTTTCTTTATTCTTTTGCCCTGCCCAGGCACGTGGGAAGTTTCTTGCCTTTTGGGAGGTCTGAGGTGTTCTGCCAGCATTCAGTAGGTGTTCTTTAGGAGTTGTTCCACATGTAGATGTATTTCTGATGTATTTCTGGGGAGGAAGGTGATCTCAATGTCTTACTCTTCTGCCATCTTGAAGCTCCTCCCATATTATTTTTCAGTTATGAAAAACTAAGTCATTTCAAAAGTGTTATTTTACATTAATCAAATTATATAATTTAAACATCTTCCAGATTTAAATTTTTTTCTTAAATACATACTGTAAAATATTGGAAGGAAAGAGATTATATTGGTTATCTGGTTATCTTTGACTTTATTTTTTTCTCAGAAGCTCTAGCTGCTCCAAAGTGTCTATAATAATCATGTAGCACTCATAAAATGAGAACAATGCATTTTTTTTTAAATATAGTAAACGTCCTTTCTTATCTATACAGCTATCACCCAGAAAGTGGATCTTGTTTGAACGTTAAAGAAATTGGTCAAAGAGAATAAACTTTCAGTTGCATGTAAGATGTATAAGTCCTGGGGTTTCAATGTGCAGCATGGTGACTACAGTTAATCATACTGTATCATGTACTCGAAATGTGCTAAGAAAGTAGATCCTGTATTCTCACCACAGATGCCAAAAATGAAAAAAGTAGCTAAAAAAAAGAAGCAGCCTCTGTGAAGGGAGCTTTGAGTAGAAATCACTCTGAAATCTCACTGTTTTAAGTTCAGTGGGGAGCAGGTATGGTATAACATGTATATGTTTGAGTTATTGGGTTTTATCTCTTTCTGTCCTTTAAAAAATTAAAAAAATTAATCTCATTTCAAGAGCTATACTTTTGATTAACAATGATGTTACCATTTATTGAGTATTTGTGACAAATCAAGCACTATATTAACAGTTAAATCAGTACTGCATTTAATGATCTAAAACAACCCTATGAAGTCATTATCCTTATCCGTATTTCACAGATGTGAACACTTATCCAAGGTAACACAATAAGTAGAGCCAGCACTTCAACTCAGGTTTGTCTAATTCAAATCCTTAGCTCTAAACTATTACAGAGGCAGACCTTGGAGATATTGTTGGTTCCAGACCACTGCAATAAATCGAGTATCACAATAAAGTTACACACATTTTTTGGTTTCCCAATGCATACAAAAATTACGTTTACACTGTACTGTCGTCTACTAAATGTGCAACAGCACTGTCCTAAAAAATGTACACACCTTAACTAAGAAGTACTTTCTTTAAAAAGTGCTAACCAATATCTGACTCTTCACCAAGTCACAGTAACATCAAAGATCACTGATCACAGATCACCATAACAAACACTAATGAAAAAGTTTGAAATATCGTGAGAATTACCAAAATGTGATACAGAGACACGGAGTGAGCAAATGCTGTTGGAAAAATGGCACCAAAAGACACTGCATGCAGGGTTGCCACAAACCTCCAGCATGTTTAAAAAAAAAAAAAAAGCAGTATCTGTGAAGCGCCATAAAGCAAAGCACAATTAAATGAGGTATGCCTGTATTATAGTTTCTTTAGAGAAGGCAAAACAAAGCAAAACTGTAGACACTGTAGACAATACAGAAAAGAATAAGGAGGAAAATATACGTTACTCAAATCAACAACTCAGAGCAACCCTTTGGTGAATTTCCTTGCTGCTTTACATTTTATTTCAAGATGATATATCATTTTATAGATCACGGGTCACGTAATACAGAGAGTTATGTTCGGCTCATTTTGTAAGCATTCCCCCGTATCATTAAACATTCCCTTGCTGCTTTCTAACAGTTATGGGAAACTCGTTTGTTTGATTTTATCTTGCCTAACGATGAAAAAGTACAAATTGTTTTGAATTCTACTAGTGTTCATGTTAAGCTTTGCTAACACTTTAATATATATTTCTTCAATTATCTCTGCATCACTTATTAGTCTTCCCTGTTCTTCAAACGTGCCTGGCACGTTCCGTCCCCAAGGTGTAGACACACTTTCTCTTTTCTCAGTCTTGATTGTTCTGACCCCAGATACCTGCAGAGCTCACTCTCTTACCTCCTTCAGGTCTTCAATGAAATGTCACCTTCACAGTAAGGATATACCTGGCCAACCTATTCAAAACTGCAATTATACAATCACAAACTCTCCACTCTCACCATCTCTATTTCCCTTTTATATTTTAGTTTCCTTTGTATTGTTACCATCTCACATACAATATATATTACCTATTTATCTTGGTTATTGTTGTCTTCACCCACTAGTATGCAAGCTGCATATGAGGGCAAGGATATTTTTCCTGATTTACTCACTGCTTTATCTACAGTACCTAGAACAATGTCTAATAGGTAGTAGATGTTCAATAAATATTTGTCAAATGAATAGTCATCAATAAAATGATCGCAGGGTGGTCCTTCCCCCTCCTTCCAATTAAAATCATGGAATTGAACCATAAAAGTATGTAATGCAGTGTCTCACACACCTGAGATATCTAGTAATTAGTAGATTTAAGAAGAAGGACACTCTCAGGTTTCCCAAATAAAGATAAAACACTACTGGAGCCTAAATTTTGCTAGAATGGTTAAGCGGAATGTTGTTTTAGGCTAACCTTCTGGTAATATTTCAGGTTCTTGGTAGAGTGAGCAGAAGCCTGATATATCACGAAAGTGGGTAAATTTACCCAGTTCCTACACTCGTCAGTTCAGAGACCCACAGCACCTTGACTCCTGGGGAGGCTACGTCATATTGAACGTTGTCCCTGCAATGCAGCCAGAATTCATTGCAGTGACTCCTCTGAGCCTTTTCCTAGAGGGAATGACAGCCATTTACTAGGATGTAAGGGTACTGGGGAAAATAAAACACCCTAAGCTTTGGGGAATTATTGATGCTAGGTATGAATTGTCTCTAACCGCTGGGGAGTTTTAATGCCACCTTGATCCGCTGACCAAAGTGGGGGCTTAGGGAAATCAGATATACAATGAGTCTTGGGCTAAGTCCATCTAACAGTGGGTTCGGACAGGCCACAGACTTATCCTGTGCTTATTTCCTCAGTTACTGAATAGATATTGGCAAAGATTTATGAAGTATCTAGCAGAAACCTCACATTGGTTCCTGGATCCCTGGAGTGAGAGCTATGAAGAAAAGAAGCGCCAATTTGAAGACTGTGGAACTGTGCCCATCTTCCAAAATAGTAAGCCAACATGCTACCACATCACTAGAGGATTTCAGAGATTAGTACCACCTGCAAAAACTTAAAAGGTGTGGCATCAGGGATTCTCATTTAACTCACTTATTTCACAGTGCCGAAGGCCTATGTGTGTGTGTGGGGGGGGGTCTCAAGGAACAGCTGTAGATTATTATAAATTTAGTCACATAGTGATTCCAGCTCTTCCAGAAAAGGTATCTTTACTGGGGTATCTTGACACTGACAGTGGCACCTGATACAGAGCTAACCTATCAAACACTTTCTTTTCAATATAAATCAGTAAAGCAAATCAGAAGTTGTTTGCTTTCTCCTGCCAAGGGCAGCAGTACACGTTCCTTGTCTTATCTAAGGACTGTATCACCACCTTGTTTAAAATACAAGGCTCAGTGACTTTGGTTTTACTCCTGTCCCACAGAGCATCTCTCTGGTCCACTACATTGATCATGCTAATTGAATCTTTTCACAAAGAAGTAGCCAGCACCCTTGATGCCAAAATACAGACATATCATCCTTGGAAAGTTCATGGGCCTCATCACTGAAGTTACTAGGAACACACTAATCTATTGCACACCGGGATATTCCCTCTAAAGTGAGAAAACAAGTTCCTCTAACTCAAACTTTCCACAATAAAGAAAGCAGCACAGTACTTAAAACTTTGAAGCAATACATACCACATTCACGAGCGCTTCTCTGATCAATTTAGGTAACTCAGGAGCTAGCCGCTTTTCAATAAGGCCTAAAATAAGAGAGAGTTCTATAGCGAGCTCAGGCTGGCATTACAAAATGCCTTAGCAAGTGACCTCATGACCTAGTAGTGGCAATGATACTTAAAGCGTCTGTGGCATGTAGGCAAACCACAACAAAAAAAATCAGAGAGCCCTAGTGTTTTGAAGGAGGGCTATACTATATTCTGCTAAAAATTTGTCCTCATTTGTTGGTTTGCAAACCGGCCCCGGTACCGGCAGGGAAGGGAGAGACCGAAGAAAGAGGCAGCTACTCCAGATTGGTAGACGGCAGGTTTAAGCACCAAAGAAACTTACCCACAAGGCGTGTCTTGGGCACCGCAAGATGAGAAGGTCTCCACTCCTGCCCGCCAGAATCTTAAAAGTTTATATGGAGGCCTTAACGAGGTTCAGTCGCGTATCTGGATGGTCTCAATACACTTTACTCTCTCAAGGCTGAGCCCTTAAAATGGCTCTGGCCGTGGGAGCTGTAGGCGGAGCGTACCTTCTAAGGCCGGGGCGTGGCGAGAACCCTCCGGGTCCACCTGGAGGGTCAATCAGAGGTCATGTCCTCTTGATGACCTCCTCCAGCAGCATTTGAAGATCAAGCCCTAATTGGCTCTAGACCTCAGTAGAGAATGAATGTCTGAGTATGGAAAATCAAGTGCCCATGTAAGCTCGGCTTCCCATTGTAGATTACGTACTGACACACATCCTCGTACATCTGAATTTATATGTCAGTATTCCATTTCTTTAAATGAAAATGAAACATAGGATATCAGTGCCAAGCAGCTTTAATAGCATAAGTAAATATGATGAGCATGTAGCTGTTACTGTACCCACTTCTCTGGCTTAGCTACCTATCCCTCTAGCCCACACCTCTGGCTTCAAAGGCATTCCCTAAGACAAGTTAAGAGTCAGAAAAAGCATGGACCTGACTCATGAATGAGTCTGCATACGTGCTGGAAGCAGCTGGAAGCACCAGGTTCCCGCATTACAGCCTCACTGATGGAGAGCCTTGCTAAACCATGGGGAAGGGAATTCTTCTCAGGGGGCAGAACCTGGAGGGGCTCATTTTGTCCTCTTTCTATAGAAAGAGAGCTTGTGAAACCGTTCTACAGTGACTTACGGGCAGTGTAGGTGAAACATGCTATTGCAGTTTTGGTATTAGCTACTTCTATTCCCCTAAAGCCCTACAGCTCCTCCTAGGCATCTCTCCTTCCTGACCCCATGAAGGACTCCAGCAACACCTTTTCGTCCCCCTGCCTCCCAGTATTAGGGGAGGTTAAAAGGATTCTCACTGTGGCTTGTGGCTTTCTCAGTGTTCCAGCATTCCTATTTGGTTCCCTTAACCCTGTCCTTACCTCTTATATAAACCCTTCAGTAAATTCAATCAGACATTTTGAAGTTAACCTTCTGTTTTCTGAGGTGATCCTGATTAATGTAGATATGATAAGAGGCCACCAAAATCGATCTTATCTTTATAAGAAAAGTCTAGAGATCCATTGAAATAGAAAGTTCTTAAAAGAGTTGTTGCTGTATTAGACTCTAATAATTAGATCATTCTATAAATATTGTTCACCAGTGAGATGTAGTCTATGTGAAAAATAATTGAACCACCTCAACACACCTGAAATACGATGGTAGGGAAAAAATGGCCTAACAGCGATTTTTCAAAGTATATTTTATTTAGAAAAACAGAAAAGAGGAATTCGCACATAGTGGTTACTAGCTCCAAGCATATACCATTTTGTTTTTTTAACATCTTTACTGGAGTATAATTGCTTTACAATGGTGTGTGTATACCATTTCTTTATGGACAAGAATGGTAATGGTTGTAAGTGGACAGAATTTTTAGTACATACCACCCTTATGCCCATCAAGGGACTTTTTCTTGTCCACTTCTCTCCATGAGTGTACCTGAAAGAGTGGCAAATGAGTATGGACTGGTGGGGATAGAAAAATCACTATGGTAGTTAGATAATTACAGGCCCCTGTTTGCCAGATGTTGGCTTTCCCTGGCATAAGAACAACCAGTAAAAACTAAAATCAGTTTTTAAAAAAAATCTACTTCAGTTTAGACACTGTCTTAAATGGTAATCACTGAAAGAGATTTAATAGAGTATGACACTTGAATGTGAACAAAAACTTTTTTTTCTTCTGAATCTTCACAACCAATCTGGAGTAGCTTTCCATTTCCCTTGGTCTTTGTTATAGAGCAAAGGGAAAAAGAAAGTCAGGATAAGCTCATGCATTGATCAGTATTATCTTAAGACAGTGAAACTGCAAACGTACTATCATCTGAGAAAAGTGCCACATCACATCTGTATTTGAATTCTTTTTTAAGATTCTTAGGACTGAGTTCATTTGGTAAACAAAAAATTATTGAGCACCTATTATGTCAGGCACTCCTTGCACCATTGGAGATCCAGCAATAACAAATGTTGCTTAAATCATAATGAGGCTGTGCAAAAAATAAAATAAATAAGCAAAGCATATGCCATGTGTTGGAAAGTATATGGAGTAAAATAAGGCAAGGGAGATGGATAAGGATTTTTGAGGAATGAGATAAAGATCCCAAAAGTAATAAATTGGTCAAACAAAGTCTCACTGAGAAGGTCTCACTTGACTTAAAACCTAAAAGAAGAGAGGAGAAAACCATGGGGATATCTTTAGAAGAGCAGTCCAGGAAAGGTCAAAGGAGTGGAAGGTTGCCACTCAGGGTGTGTGAGCCCTACGGAACATTTGATTTACTTAACCTTTTAGTTTAGGGAACGGGTTTTCAACTCCATCACTACTGATATATTTGGACAGAGAATTGTTTTTTTATGGGGGCTGTCCTGTGTGTTACAGGATATTTACCAGCATTCTGGGTTCTACCCATTAGAAGCCAGCTTGTTGAGACAACTAAAAATGTCTTCGGATATTACCAAATGTCTTTTGGGGAGCAAAACTGTCCCGATTGAGAACCACTGACTAGAAGTCAACATAAATAACAAAGGCCAAATATATTTTTCTTTAATTGCATAGCCATCATCTGCTTGGCCTGTAAAAAGAATAAATTCTTTGAATAGATTCTTTTGCCTCACTACATACTCAGTTTGGTTAGGTCAAGTGGAAAGCACTTCATGACAGATGGCTCTTCTGGTCCCAAGATGGTACTTATTTTTCTAGCCATTCCACCTGTGTTTCACTACATATGTTTTCTCTAGCCATGACAAGGATTCAGAGTTCAGCTGTAGCCATTACGGTGCGTTAGGCTGGACCTCGTTAATGTATATTCTTCCAACCATATGTGCCTTTGTAGGTCAGGGAAGCAGTGTCAGAAAAAGGTTCTGAGCAGAGGCAGAACTCTTCACTCCACCACGCAACCCTGTCACCCCCTAGCATCTTGGAAAGCTCAAGGTGCTTGGAAAGCTCAGAGGCAAAATCTGGACCGACAAACTGAATACTTAAAACAGCAGTAACCATTCACAAGAGATTATTTTCAAAATTTGGGGTGATAGACCTCTGTAAAGCCCAGAATCTAAGAGACATGTTGATTTTTTCAAAGAACCAAAAAATTGTCCCCTGGGTAACAATAATCACAAAGAAGATAAGGGATATATATGTATGCCTACCTACACACAAACACAATTTCCATTAAAATCCTGATTCATTTTGGATACATAGAGACAAAAGGTGACATAATTTTGATAGTCTCATGTTAAACATATTCATTTGAAAGTTGTATTCAGTAAACTTTAAAAAAAAATTCCCTTATATCCCCAAACCTGGATCTTATCCTTCCTTTCCTCATTGTATTTGATGTTTAACTTTTTACTTAAACATACTATTGCAAAATAAGTATTATTATTTTATGATTATGTATTTTTAATTTATGTAAATGGCATTTTTCACTGAGCCTTATTTTTAGGATTCATCTGCATTGCTACATGCATTTCTAATCACTTGTTTCTAAGTATCGCGTAACGGTCATTCTGAAAGTTTTTTTTACTATACGCTCTCCCAGTGAGGCACGCAGTGGTAGCCTCCAATGTTGTACAAATAATAAAGCAATGTACATCACCCTGCATGTCTCCTCATGGACCTACAGAAGAATTTTCCTGGGAAATATGCATAGAAGAATGGCTGGATCATAGGTCACATATATTTAGTTTGATAATGTAGTGCCTGATTGCTCTCCAGAATTTGTACCATTAGGACAATAACTCCACACCCTCACTCAAACCTGGCATTATCTAGCTGTCTAAATGTTGCCAATCTGTTATTATTACAAATTCCTATTAATTCACTGTTGTTTTAATTAACATTTTTGTGATTAACTGTGAGCAGCTCTACCAACGCTAATTTCACTTTTTGGATTTCCTGTTCTGGAAATTGTTCACTTATCTATTAGAGATTATGTGTTTATATTTGTAGCAGTTTCTTGCATAATTTAGATACCAATTACTTGTCTGTTTTAGACATCGTAAATATGTGTTATATCACTCCTCAAAAACCATGTCCATGGTAATTGAAACAGAAATCTTTAGCTGTGATGTAATACAAATGATCAAAAATGTCACTTTCTGTGCTTTCTATTCAGTAAACATGCAATAATCATCTATTAAGTGTTGAACTCTAGGGAAGAGATTTAGTCCCACTTAGTCTCACTCACCAAAGGGTTATTATTTGAGGAAAGAGAACCATAATTGTAATTACAGGCAGAAATAAGTGAAAGAAATTTCAAAACACTAAAATGCGAATATAGGAATTGAAAAAATATGTATTCATGAAGATCAGCTTTGCTGAAGTTATGAGTCTAGGGAGAACAACTCTTCATTCTTCTGTGAGAGATGGAATCAGCCTTTTCACCCCTCTGAGCTCTACTGTTGAATTTTCTAGGTGTTTTCCTAGTGGAGATGTCAGCTCCTTAATCTTTATTAATAAGAGCCTTTATTGAGACAGACACCGTCTTAGAAGCCAGTGATGTGGATATGACTAAGAAACACAGCCTGCCTTGGGGGCTTCCCTGGTGGCGCAGTGGTTGAGAGTCCACCTGCCGATGCAGGGGACACAGGTTCGTGCCCCGGTCTGGGAAGATCCCACATGCCGCGGAGCGGCTGGGCCCGTGAGCCATGGCTGCTGAGCCTGCGCATCCGGAGCCTGTGCTCCACGACGGGAGAGGCCACAACAGTGAGAGGCCCGCGTACCGCAAAAAAAAAAAGAAAAAAGAAACATATCCTGCCTGAAGAAGGTTACAGCAAAAAAAAATCTAGACACCCTTCTTTTCACGTACTGTGTATGAACATCCTGAGCTTTCTTTTATTCAAACTATTTAACTCTGAAATTCCATAGCTGTTCTTTCTGATTTGTATTCTGCATATCTTAGCGTCACCCGTTATAGCATTAACAATTGTTCATTTAAATTCTGTACTTGTTTCATTTAATATAGCTAAGTCCCATAAGGCAATGGTATAGATATATTTAGAGAGTTGAGAAAAGGTAGATAATAAATATAAACTGGATGGCTCTATCACGACCTGGAAACAGTGTATTGATGCAATCAGATTTTCGTTTAAAACTGATTACTCAAACTACAGTGTGAGAAATGTGTTTGGCTTATTTGGGTGGAGTAGTGGTAAGATCAGTGTAGGAGAGCAGATATGAATATCTTAGTAAGGCAGAGGAGTAAAAGTGGCCTTTACTATGGAAATACTAGCATGATGGAGCAAAGTTCTCACAAAGTCTATGATTAGGAGGAAGAATTTAAAAAATTCATTTATAGTTTGTCTAGGTTAGGGTGGGCTATCATTGATGACTTGCAATTTTGTCAGCTGATGTCAAGCGTTATACCATGCATAGTTTGCTCAGGCTGCCATAACAAAATACTACAGACCGGGTAAATTAAATAAGAGAAATTTATTTTCTCACCGTTCTGGAGGCTGGAAGTCCAAAATCAAGCTGCCAGCAGGGTTGGTTTCTGGTCAAGCATCTCTTCCTGGCTTGCAGACTTCTGCCTTCTCCCTGTCTCTTCACATGGCCTTTCCTCTGTGCAAATGTGGAGAGAGACATCTCTGGCATCTCTTCATCTTCTTTTAAGCACAAGAGTCCTATCAGATTGTGGCCCCACCCTTATGATCTCATTTAACCTTAATTATCTCCTTAAACGCCGTCTCCAGGGCTACCCTGGTGGCGCAGTTAGTTGAGAGTCCGCCTGCCGATGCAGGAGCCTGTGCTCCGCAACGGGAGAGGCCACAACAGTGAGAGGCCCGCATACCACAAAAAAAAAAAAAAAAAAAAAAGCCCTGTCTCCAAATGCAGTCACCTTGAAGGTGAGGTCTTCAACATATGAATTTTGTGGGAATACAGTTCAGTCCATAACATCCCAGGGTCAACATATCTTTTATGACTGGAAAAAGCAAGTTAAAAGTGTGGATATTTTCCCCTAGTCTGTGAGTTTTCTTTTCACTTTCTTGATGGTGTCTTTGAAATATTTTCATTTTATTAAGTCCCATATATTAACTTCTTTTATCACTTGTAACATTTGGTTTTACATAAAACAGAATTTGCTAATATAAATAGTAGTTTATGACTGTATAGTCAGAAAACCACATAAGTGATTCAAATTAGTTTTACTTATATTAAAGGTTCTATCGGCCAAAATTTTGTTCAGCTATATAAAATAGAAAACATAAATAACAGTATATCAAATATAATATTTTATTTGTTCCAGGTTTCTGATGGGTTCAGAACATTTCCAAAATTTTTTTTTTTTTTTTTTTTGCGGTACGCGGGCCTCTCACTGTTGTGGCCTCTCCCGTTGCGGAGCACAGGCTCCGGACGCGCAGGCTCAGAGGCCATGGCTCACGGGCCCAGCCGCTCCGCGGCACGTGGGATCCTCCCGGACTGGGGCACGAACCCGCGTCCCCTGCATTGGCAGGCAGACTCTCAACCACTGCGCCACCAGGGAAGCCCCCAAAATATTTTTTAACCAACTCAGACAACAGAATTGCTGATTGGTTGTTGGAAGGGATCTTGCCTACATTCCCCAGTCACCTAGAGCCCAGAACAAAGATCTGGCCAAATCCCTGCCCAAACGCATTACACCAGGGAACCTTGACCCCATGTTTCTGTTTCAACATGCCACTTAAGAAAAATAGCATCAGAAATACCACTGATGAGAGCAGTAGTAGGGTATCAACCTGCCAGCAGAAAGCAAGACAGCAGGTTTAGTTACTATATAGCAACTCTATTAATAGAGTTAAGATTCCAAAGAACACAGGGTTATATATCAACAAGGCCAATAACAGCATGTGCTCTTTTTGACCAGTTTGGTTTATGCAACCACAGTGGAGCTGGGGATGGGATTATCTTCATTAAAACATGCACATGTTTGCACACATCATTGCTGGGAGAATTAAGTGATGTCTATGTGACTTCACTGAAAGCACCAGAATGTCCACAGAGCAGGTCAGTAGCAAAGAATCCACCTTCTGGAAGAAAAAAGCAACAGATTTAGAAGAGATATTTCTACTATATTAAGAGTCAGAATTCCCTTTTTTTTTTTTTTTTTTTTTGCTGTACGCGGGCCTCTCACTGTTGTGGCCTGTCCCATTGCAGAGCACAGGCTCCGGACGCGCAGGCTCATCGGCCATGGCTCACGGGCCCAGCTACTCCGCGGCATGTGGGATCTTCCCAGACTGGGGCACAAACCCGTGTCCCCTGCATCGGCAGGCAGACTCTCAACCACTGCACCACCAGGGAAGCCCAGAATTCCCATTTTTTAAAAATGTAGAGCTTGTTAATCAATGAAGCCAATATCAATCCATCCATCGGGTACTTGAATATGGTAACCTTTCATTAGCTTAGTTTATACAAACCCAGTGTAGCTGAGGAAAGAATTAATTTCACATGAACTTCACCAATTCAGATTATATGAAGGGCAGTTCTCCAAAGGAAAGCTGCAATGCAGTTCATTAAAACAATGGGAATGATTCTGAGCAGTTAAAGCTAATGATGTCCACTAGAGTCCATCTTTAGCTCAACTTACTGAAAACCAACCTACTGAAAGTGAATTTTCCAAATGAGTCATTAAATGAATGGCCAATTTGCAAATGCCTACATTGCAAAATTATCAAGTTTCCTAAAACCAATGACCAAATAAAAAGGCATACCAAAAATGGTTATAAGAACAATGTTAATGTCCATTATCAGTGTATGAAGATGAAAAACATTATTCTGAACACTAAATACATTCAGAAAGAATTTCACCATGATAAAAAGTTCAACATATTATGTAAATATGAGTCTATGAGTCTATTTTAACTGTTAGTGTTCAAATGCTATTTCATATTTTAAAAATCTTTAAACATTTCAGCATTCAAATATAGTATTTTATTTATTTTTAATTTATTTTTGGCTGCATTGGGTCTTTGTTGCTGCGCACGGGTCTTCTCTAGTTGTGGCAAGCAGGGGGGCTACTCTTTGTTGCGGTGCACGGGTTTCTCATTGCAGCGGCTTCTCTTGTTGTGGAGCACGGGCTCTAGGCGTGCGGGCTTCAGTAGTTGTGGCTCATGGGCTCTAGAGCAGACTCAGTAGTTGTGGCGCACGGGCTTAGTTGCTCCGCGGCACGTGGGATCTTCCCGGACCAGGGCTCGAACCCATGTCCCCTGCACTGGAAGGCAGATTCTTAACCACTGCGCCACCAGGGAAGTCCCTAGTATTTTAATTTAATCAATTTACTTTAAATCTGTCTTGCAAATTCACATATGTATCACCGATAAATATTGGCTTTGAGGAATTAATTACATGATTCAATAAGAATCATCCTTAATAGGCAAATTCATTTCTCTTCTGCAAACCTTTGAAACTTACTTTAATTTTGCATCAGTTTGCAGTATTTCCAACATTTTTTATTCACAAAACAAAATTACAGCATTTCCTAAGTGACTCCATAGTTGCAACGAGTTTTAGACTTGGGGGGTATCTTTTGGTTAAATGATCCATTTATTAACTAAATGACAAATTTAATTTAGCTAAATGAATATACACGTTTAAACTAGTTATTTAAAATTCTACTTCACTTTAGATGCTTTCATTGAAACTGAGTTATTTTATTTTATTTAAATTAAAAGAAAAATGGTGAGATTCCTGCTATTCTGGCATTCTTGACAGTAGGCACTCAGACCACATCATCAAGAATCTTTAGGTTCCCAATTTATCTATGTTGGTTTAATTCTCAGAATATCTCCCTTCAAATAGTAGCCCTAGATGTGAAACCACTGGTTCCCCAAACCAGCAGCACCAACATCACCTATGCACTTGTTAGAAATGCAGAATCCCAGACCCCACTCCAGATGTACTGAATCAGAAACTCTGGGGACAGAGGAGGGGCTCAGTGTCTAAGTTTTAACAAGCCTCCCAGGTGATTATAATGCATGCTAACATCTGACAGTCACCATAACTGCATGTGAAATAACACTTACTGTGCATTTTAACACAAGAGGATCCTTTTTTGACCACTGAAGTTTCAGAGCTTCCAGAGCGGCCAATATCACTTCCTCCTATCATTCTAGGAGCCTAAAGTGTGCATGCAGAAACCGCCACATGTATTAGTTCCTTCAGCTCTCGTTTGCTTTGTGAGCTCCTTGTTATTCTCAGAGAATATTTTTACTAATGGATCATCTCCTGTCATATCTTGGACCAATCATCCAAACAGCTATCTTGGGATGAGTAGACTTTCTCGGGGAGCCTCTTTTCTTTTAGAGGTTTGAAGACCACTCATTGTGTCTGTAATGAATTTACTGCTGAGCTGGCCTGGATGGGGGAAAAATTCCTGAGGCCCCTTGCACTTGGCTTGAAACATGGGAAAAGCAATCTTTCTCCTCTTACAAGTGTGGAGGAAATGCCTGTCAGGGTGGCAAGTCTTTCAGCCATCTTTCACCTCAACTCTTTTATATTGCTTAGTTGAGTGACGGGTTAATGTCTGCAGAACCAGTTTTGGTCCAGTTACCTTGCAAGGTCATCCACCACTCACTTTAGAATACAGGGGTACTTGGCAGGTACAGATTCAGCCTTTGGAATCTCCAACAAACTCTCATGTAAGAAAAACTGCTGCTTTCAACATCCAGTTCAATGCAGGTTTTCAGGGATATGTTTGACCCACAATGTCTTCACTCATAACACCTTTACCTATAGGCAATATGGGTAGATGCATCCTCTCCAAGAGTGAGGAAACGGGCCTAGGGCAAGCACAAAGCAGTAGTGGCTACATACTGCTGTGGCCTAAGATTTATCATCAAGAAAGGGTTTACCTGCCAAGAAGGACATGGGGTAGGCACCTTCATCTGGTGTGAAACCTCCTCCTTGCAGTTAAGAGTACAGACTTGGGGTCCTGCTTTTCTAGGTTCCAATCTGAGCTCTGCCACCTAATGGCCCTGAGGCTTCAGAAAGCAATTTAATTCTGATCGCCACTACTGAATTTTGGTAGACGGTGGATACTTCAATGTTCTCCATGCAGTGAGCTGAAATGAGATGATAAACATAAAGCCATAGTATAACTCTTGGTACATAACATAGTAGTTCTCATTAATAGTTATAGTAAACAAACAGCAGCCTCAGGAGGGTGGACTAGAGCAGTAGTTCTCAAGAGGTGATCCTGAAACCAGCAGTGGCATAGCCTAGAATCTTCTTAGAAAGCAAATCCTCAGGGGTCCCACTCAATCAGACAATCCAGTAGGGATCAGCAACCTGAAAATTCTAGCCTAAAAAACTATTTTTTCATACTTCTCTCTCTTTAGAAGTAGAGCACCCTTCTCAATGGCATACTCAGATCTTTCCATAGAGTAGTGATTCTCAAAGTGTGGCCCCTGATCAGCATCAGCTAAACAGTGGTTAGAGATGCA
Organism: Pseudorca crassidens; assembly: GCF_039906515.1. NCBI lineage: Eukaryota > Metazoa > Chordata > Mammalia > Artiodactyla > Delphinidae > Pseudorca > Pseudorca crassidens. The sequence goes on along the minus strand of NC_090317.1, from coordinate 109,993,613 downwards.
AATTCTCAACCTCACCTACAGAGACCTACCTCAACAAACTCAGAGGGTGAGGTTGGGCCAACCAATCAGATTTAACAAACCTGCCAGGGATTGAATGCCTGCCCGAGTTTGAGAACACTTCCCTGGATCACTGGTTCTCAATACTTTTTGCAAAATGGAATCCCCAGATGATTCTGATTAATTTGACATGAGATAGGAACTGGGAAACAAAAATTTTGAAAGCTACCTTGAGGATTCTAATATGCAGGAAGTTTGAGAACCACTGCTCTAGCCTGCGCTGCCCAACTTTACCAAAGGGGGCAGGAGCAGACCTCACCTCTTCAGAAATCTCAAGAGGAGACGTCACACTGACCTCAAATGGGTTATGTGCTCACCTCTACTTCAAATATTTTGGTAAGGGGGATAGAGGATTGATTGATGGAACCTCTGCATTCTCACCCTTAGTGTGTGGGGAAGGGTGAACTACATTAAAATAACTTAGAATTAAATTCACGGTGATTGGTTCCTAAAAGTGGAATTGTAAATTTGGGGACAGGGTAGTTCTAATAGCAAACAACAAATATGCAGTTAAATAAATGTTTGGGTGGAATTTTTATTGCCAAATGTTTTGTTAGTATTTTCTACTTGTCTGTTCAACTTATGCTTTCAATGATTATCATGGTTGTATTCATCTTTTCTTCCTGATTGTGAAGTAAAGTTCAAAGTTACTTTTTCTAGAAAAATATTTGTTTTCTGAATTATTAATATAGAATTGCATAAGGACTTGTCACATTTTTTCAATTTCTCATATATTCTGGTCACAATAATTTTGTAATTCATATACTCATTCCATCTTCTGTCAGGTTAAATTTGTTGTACATGCTGAAGTCTTGACTGTATTCTCATATATGTTACTAATATAAAAATTATCACCAGAAATATTTAAAAGTATTCTTAGAAGTGGAAATCAATTGAAGTAGACAAAAATAGGTATTTAGGCATAAAAAATTTAGAAAGTAATCAAGATAACTATTTTATAGGTGTGTTGATAATCATGACTGTATACATTAGTAAGCGCTGCAAGGTAACTGAAACATTAGGTACAAAGAATTGATACAATGGCAAAATTTTAAAATTATCCAGAGTTATAAAACTATACACATATAACAAAAATATAAATTATATATGAAAAAAGGTACCACACATAAGAATATGAATTTATAAATTCTGCTGTAAAAATTCAAAATTGGCAGGCCTGAGTTGCTAAAAACCAGTACCTGGCAGAGGTCTTCAGTACTAAGGATGGATCTGCTCCACTCAGCCCTTAGATGTCCACTGGGACAGGAATCTTTGTACGCCTGAGGCTTTGGACCACACCACACAGTTGATCCTATCAATGTGATTTGGGGGCAGTGTCTGCTTGTTTAGGCCTGGGGCTATGCACCACACTGTATCATTTTGACCTCTGTCACACTGGGGCTAGAGAAGGAGGAGCTAAGGTCAGTCACGGGGACTCTCCACGCCTAAGTGACCAAGGTTAGGGGGATCTTACCTGGTTGGCAACACTTGCACATGTGGTCACACATCAGCTCTGGGAGGATTCAGCTCAGTGAATGGGACTCCACTGAACAGGATGACTGGAGGGTTCTGTCTAGTTTCTCCTGGATTCCTCTTTAACACCCCATTTCACTTTGCTACTTTTAATAAGTATTCTTTTGCTGCCATAAACTGGAAGCATAAGCTTAACAGCTTTTCTGAGGTCTGTGAGTCCTTTCAAAGAAACACTGAACCTGAGGGTGGTCTTGGAGACCCCAGACAGTCCGATGAGTAAATGATGTCCTACATGGACAAGCCTTCCCCAACTCTAATTACATGAGAATAAGCAGTTTGATGTGAAGTTAACCTCACTGAAATCCCTCAGGCCGTCGTCTAAATCCAGGAGAAAGATACGCTGAAGGAGGCCTGACTCCATGCTCCTGATTCAACAGGCCATCATCTTGTAGGAGGACAGCACTGGAATTCCCACAGGGCCTGACAGGACTTAGGAGTCAACTCTCTGGAAGAAAGCAGAGTAGCAGATTCAGAAGACAGAGTTCTACTATATATATTAAGTTTTGAGGCTAAAGTTTAAAATAGAGATGTTTATATAGTATCAGGGAGTCCAGCATCAATCCATTGGATAGGTGAACATGGCCCAATCTGGATCCGTTTGGTATCTCTAGCACCAGCGGTGTTGGGGATGGCACTGACTCTACTTAAAGCTCATAAATGGAGATTTTTAGGAAATGCAATTGCCCAAAGTAAACCTGCAATGCAATTTTTCAACCCACTGGCAGTTTTCTGAGCAAGTAAACCTACTGATGTCCACTAGAATCCATCTTTAGCTCAACTTACAAAAAGTAAAGGTGCTTAAATTTAATTTTCCAAATGAGTAATTCTCTAAATAAGCAATTTGACAAATAACCAAATAAAACATATCAAAAAGAGATATAATAACTTTGTTAATGTCATTACTATCTAGGGATCAAAACTGGTTTTCATGTATTAAATATCTTCAGAAAAGCATATTTCAATATAACACAAGCTTCAGCATGTTAAAAATGAATCCGTCTGTTTTAATAAAATTTTTTAAATTCCATTTATGACAATTTTGTAAACCTTCTAATCAAATATAGTATATTAAATTTTTTGAATTTCCTTTTAATGTGCCTCTTGCAATGTCATATTTGACTTCAATAAATATTCATTTCTAGGAGCTAAACATGTGAATCAGGAAGATCATAAAAAGATGGATTCACTTTTCTTCTGGAACTTTGAACATAGCTAAAATCAGTTAGTTGACGAAGGTGGGTAGATCATTTTTGAAGAAAACTGAAAGTTTTAGTATTTACTGACTGACAGGAGATTTACACATAATTATGTACAACTGTATGATTTTGATTTTATAAGGAAGTTTTAATCTGAATGACAAATTTAATTTATATATAAATACACACACACACACATACATTGTAACTTAATTTAAATTCCCCTTTCCTTTTGAGGCTTGAATTCAGATGTCATTATTTCTAACCATATAAACTAAAAAGTACCTCAGTGATATTCCGGCTACTCTGGCATTCCTGAAACTCAACTTCAGACCATGACATGGAATGTCTGGGTTTCAATTTCTCTGCGTTGCTCTTCTCAGGAATTCTTCCTTCTCTCAGTAGCCTCACATGTGGCATCACTGATTTTCACAGCGTGTAATCCAAAACAGCACCATTAACATCATCTTATACTTGTTGCAGTGCAAAACCAGGTTCTACCTCACACTCACATATATGTGATCATAAATTCTAGGAGTACAAGAGGGCCCAGCACTCCTGTTGCCACAGCAGCGTGCACACTGCTCTATGAGAAGCAACCAGACTCCAAATGGGAAACGCTCACTGTGTTCTGTGGAACCCAAGGGTCTCCTCATTTTTTTTTGCGGTACGCAGGCCTCTCACTGTTGTGGCCTCTCCCATTGCGGAGCACAGGCTCCGGACGTGCAGGGTCAGCAGCCATGGCTCACGGGCCCAGCCGCTCCGCAGCATGTGGGATCTTCCTGGACCGGGGCACGAACCCTTGTCCCCTGCGTCGGCAGGCGGACTCTCAACCACTGCACCACCAGGGAAGCCCCCAAGGGTCTCCTCTTGATCCTGTACTTTCGGAATCTCGCAGGCAGCCACCACCACTGCTTCCCAGCACTCCTGAGCCTTCGCATGCAGAAGCTGCTAAGGACTGGACTTCCTTCAGCTGTCTCTGGGTTTGTAACCTCCTGGTTCTTCTCACAGAAAAACGTTAATGAAGGATTATCGCCACTGCTAAGGGAGAGCCCAACGTTGAGCAGAGACCTTTGGACTAGTGAACTTCCTGGGGGAACTGCTTGTCCTCAAAATTTAAAGGCCACTCACTTCCTCTGCAGTGAGTGTACCGCTGAGCTGCCCTCATTGGGGCAAAGTTTCCGAAGCCTCATGAATTTGGCTTAAAACAAGGAAAAAGCACACTCTCCCCCCCCGCACCATGAGGATGGAGAACATTCTTGCCATGAAAAACCCTCTCCCAATATTCTTTCCACTTTTTCCACCTCAACTCATGTCTCTGGATTGTGAGGTACACTAATGCCGGCAGAACAAGTTTCGGTCAGGCCCCTGGCATATACTCCTGCACCTCACTTTAGAATGGGAGGGTACTGTGGAATCTGGGGCCAGATTCTCCTCTGAGAGGACCTGTTGCTTGCAGCATCCAAAACCATGCAGGTATTCGGGGGGTGTCTGACCCATGGAACCTTCGCTCCCAACACTTCTAATTATTGGCATGCTCTAGCAGTTTACCATCGTCCCCAAGACGTGTCGAGACATACCTGAAATTTCCAAAAAGCAGTAGTGGCTGCATACTGCTGTGGCTCACGTTTACCACGGGGAAGACGTTTACTGGCCCAGAAGGGCAGAGGACAGGCAACTCCACCTGGTGTGAAACCTGCACCTCATCGACTTCCCAAGGGCCGGTTTGGTGCCCTGCTTGGCCAGCATCCGGTCGGAGTGCACCCAGTTATTTCACCTGTGGCCTGAGGAAACTTATTTTTGCCTGGTCCTCAGTTTCTGTATTGTTAGATGGGTAATGTTTCCACGCCTTCCGCACGCAATGAAACTGAAATGAGATGAGAAACAAAACCCTTAGTATCACTCCTGGTCCGCAATATAATACATGTCATAATTAGTCCTTTACCCAAATGTGAGACTCAGTCTAAAATGGTCAACAGAGAGTGAGAAAACACAGTAGATATTCTCAAAATGCAATCCTCCCCCAAACCGTCACGAAAACAGCTTGAAACCACGGCATGGGGACGCTGCACACATCTGAAGGCTCCTCATACACAGACTTATCTGCAAGGCCACAGTTAGCTCAGAATTCTACGGGGTTTTTTCTTGTTTTGTTTTGTTTCGTCTTCATGTTTTAAAAAATTCTTGCGCTACTCTCCATTCAGAAGAAAAGCAACCTTTTCACTGGTATATTCAGACGTAAACTCATAGAGTAAAGCAGTTCTTCTCAAACTGTGTGGTCTCCCAATCAGCAAGACCTGGGCAACTATTAGAGATGCAGGTTCTCACCCCAGCCACCCAGACCTACCTAGTCAGAACTTCTGAGGGAGGCCTGGGGCACCCAAGGTGGATTTCCGCAAGCACTCCAGGGCTTCCCATGAGTGCCAGAGTTTGAGACAACGATTCGCTTCATCGAATGTCTTTAATATGATCAGAAAATAAGAAAATTTTGGACATATTGTAAAAACCACGGAAGCATGGCTTTCATTCCTAGAGAACCGATTAATTTGAATGTGATACAGCCTGAACAACAGGTGTTTTAAACTTTGGGGATAATGTGGAGTAAATCAGGGCATCGTGAGTCAAGAAGTGTCATGCCCACCTTTAGTACAGGGCATGAGCAAAAGCCTTATCTTCCTAGATACGCACAAACATCATGTAACTTATGTCCTCTCTCCTACCGCACGTACTTTGGCCTTGAGAATACAGGATTGACTCGGGCGAGCCTTGGCATCTCAACCATGCTGCTGGGGAACGGAGGGCTATCAGTGAAATTAACCAAATTACTATGTACATTACACACTCTGTAATTAATAGGTATATATTAATTAAATTTATGCTAAAATTCTATTCTGCATTTTATTACTTGACTTCAAATTTCATTTATTTTGGTCAAATTATTTTTTAATATTTGAGCTGTGTGCTCTTCTGGTAACCTGACAGCAGGCTCACAGACACAGATCTCTAGTTTCCCAATTTGTCTCTTTAACATCCAGTTTTATAGAGTTGAAATTGGGTAAAGCCTTATATAAGTTTAAGTTGTACAAAATAATGATGTGATGTATGTATATATTGTGACATGATTACCTCAGTAAGTTTACTTATTACACATCTGTGTTGATGTTATACTCACATATTCTCCTTCAAATAGCGGCTTTACATGCTGCCTCAGTGGTTATCAGAACGTGTTACTCAAATAAGCAGCTCTGACATCACCTTTGACCATTTGTGTGGACATGCACCACCAAGCCCCACCTCAGACATACGGTATCTCTAACTCGGGGAGGAGAGCCGGGTCCAACAATCCTGCTTCCACAAACATCATGCACACTAATGTATGACAACGAAGCCACTACTCCATATGAGGTAACACTTACAAGTGTTTTCTGGACTCCAAAGGGACTTTTCTTCATGGTGTATTTTCTTAGACTATAGACCAACCCATAGCACTTCTTCAAAGCACTCCATGAGCCTTCAGACTGCTGAGCATGGGACTTCCTTCAGCTGTCTCTGGGTTTGAAACCTCCTGGTTGTTCTCAGAGAAACATTCATGAAGGATTATCTCTAAGGCTAAGTTGGAGCCCGACTTTAAACAGGCAACTTTGAACTTGTGAACTCTGTGGGGGAGCTACTTTTTCTTAGCACTTTAAAGGCCACTCACTGTGTCTGCAATGGGTGTTCCACTGAGCTGGCCTCACTGGGGCAAACTTCCCAACGCCTCTTGCACTTGGCTTGAAACAAGGAAAGGGCAGACTCTCTCCCCCTCCCACGACGCTGGAGAACATTGCTGCCACGAACAACCCTCTCCCGAACTCTGAGAACAACTTTTGGGCAGGTCCGTGCAAGCTAAAGGAGCACTCACTTTACAATACGAGGGTACTTTGGAGTCTGGGGTCAGACTCTCCCATGAGCGGAGCTGTTGCTTTCAACGTCCAAAGCCATGCAGGTATTGGCATATGTCTGACCCATGGCACCTGCGCTCCCGACGCTTTTAATTGTTGGCACGCTCAGTGCAAATTTCCATCTTCCCCAAGAGGTACAGAGGCATACCTGAAGCTACCACAAAGCAGTAGTGGCTGCACACTGCTGTGGCTCAGATTTCCCATGGGGAAGACGCTTACCTTCCAAAATAGCACAGGCCTTGCACTTCCATCTGCTGTGAAACATCCTCTTTTTTGCCTCCAAAAGCACAGGTTTTGTGTCCTGCTTTTCCAGAATCCAAGAGGAGCTCTCCCCATTTTTTCCTTTTTTCTGAAATAAATTATTTATATCTTATCCTCAGCTTCTATATTCTTAATAGCGTTTTATTTCTGTATCTTCCTAATGCAGTGAAACTGAAATGAGATCACAAATGAAAGCCTTAGTACAATTCCTGCTAAACAACACAGTAGCTTTGTTTACTTCTTTACCCAAATTTCAGACTCAGTCTAAAATGTTCAAAGGAGAGTTAGAAAATACAGTAGACATTCTCAAAATGTAATCCTCCCCGAAACAGTAGTCACATGAACAGGAGTCCTTTGAACTGCAAATTGCTAGAAGTTCCACATACACATACTTGTCTGTAAGACCTAAGTAAGCTAAGAATCCTATGTTTTTGTTTTTAAACTTTTTACGTTATTCTCTGATCAGAAAAAGAGAAACTTTTTTACTGGCATTTTCAGACCTTAACTCATAGAATAGAGCAGTTGTTCTCAAAGTGGGTGGTCTCCTGATCAGCAAGATCTGGGCACCTGTTAGAGATGCAGATTCTTACCCCACCCTCCCAGACCTACCTAGTCACTCTGAGCACCCAAGGTTGATTTTAACAAGTACTTCATTGTTTCCCAGGAGTGCCAGAGTTTGAGAAAGCTATTTCCCTGGATCAAATGTTTTTAATGTTATCAGCAAATAGGAATCCCTTAGACATTGTCTAAAAAAGCAATTGAAGCATGGTTTTTACACCTGGAGAACCTGATTAATTTAATTGTGCAGCCTGAGCAACAGGCGTTTTAAACTTCGGTGATTCTAATGGCCAGTAAGTTAGAGAATCACGACTCAAGAATTATCATGCCCATCTTTATGGAAAGCACGAGGAAAGACCTTGTCTTCCAAGAATTCTCAGTTAAAGGCCTCACACTGATACAACCTAAGTTATGTCCTCACACTAACTCCAAGCATTTGGCCTTGGGAAGAGAGGACTGACCAGGGGAGACTTGGCATCTCACAGATGGTCTTTGAGGAAGGGTCAGCTATCAATGAAATTAATCTAGTTACTGTATATGTTACATATGTTTTAATTAATATGCATATATCAATTAGTGCTAAAATTCTATTTTCCATTTTAAGCTTTGACTTTAAATTTATTTTTTTCCATTTGACTTTCTTTTTAATGTTGAGATGTGTGCTATTGTGGTAATCTGACACCAGGCTAGCAGATCACTTATCCCTAGGTTCCCAATTTGTCTGCCTTTTTTTTTCTTCCAGTTTGATTGAGATGTAATTACCTAAAGGATTGTATAACTTTAGGTGTGCAAAATAATGATTATATATATAGTCTGTGCTGATATTATCTTCAGATATTTTCCTACAAATGGCACGCTTACATGCTGCATCCGTGGTTACCAGAGGATTACTCAAAACAGCAACTGTAACGTCACCTTTGCACTTGTGAACATGCATAACCAAACCCCACATCAGACATGTAGAATCATAAACTCTGGAAGTAGAGGAGGGTCCAGCAATCCTGTTTCCACAAACGTGATGCATAATGATGTATGAGAACCAACCACACTTGACATAACACTTACTGTGTTCTTTGGAATCCAGAGGATCTCTTCTTGATCCTTTATTTTCTTAGACTCTAGACCAGCCCACACCACTTCTTCCCGGCACGCTATGAAGCTCCAGTGCGCATGCAGAAACTGCCCAAGATGGGACTTCCTTCAGGTATCTCTGAGTTGGTAACCTCCTGTGCTCTCAGAGAAAACATTAATGAAGGATTATCTCCAATGATAAGGTAGATCCCAGCTTTGAACAGGGATCTTTGGACTAATGAACTTTCTGGGAAAACTCCTTTTTGTTAGAAGTTTAAGGCCACTCACTGTGTCTGCAATGAGTATACTGCTGAGCTGGCCTCACTGGGGTACATTTTTGAAAGCCGCTTGCACTTGGCTTGAAATAAGTGGAAAGCAGACTCTCTCCTCCTCGCATGAGGCTGGAGAACATTCCTGCCATGAACTCTCTCCTGATAGTCTTTCCGCTTTTTCCACCTCAACTCTTTATGTCTCTGGGTTGAGAGATAAGCAAATACCTGCAGAACCACTTTTCGTCAGGTCCTTGGCAGGATAAAGGAGCACCTCACTTTAGAATAGGAGGGCGCTCGGCATGGATCGTTTTGGCCTTTGGAATTTAGGGCCAAGCTCTCCAATGAACAGAGCTGTTGCTTTCAACATCCAGAGCCATGAAGGTATTCAGGGGTGTCTGAGTACATCCACTCCAACACTTTTAATTACTGGCACACTTGGTGCATTTTTACATCTTCCCCAGGAGGCTACCACAAAGCAGTAGTGGCTGCATACCACTGCGGCTCAGCTTTTCCATGGAGAAGACATTGACCTGCCCAGAAGGGCAGGGGCCAGTCACCTTCATTAGGTGTGAAACGTCGTTCTCATCATCTTCAAGAGCACAGGTTTTGGGACTTACTTTTCTAGTTTTCAACTGGAGCTCAGCCACTTTTCTCCTGAGGCCTGAGGGACTTTATTTCTGACCCTCAGTTTCTTTTTTGCCAGAAGGGAAATATTTCAGTATCTTCCACATGCAGTGGAGCTGAAATGAGATGAGAATTATAAAGCTTTAGTACATCTCCAGGTACACAATACAGAAGCTGTTAGTAGTCATGTTAATATCACCCAGTCTAAAATTTTCAAAGGAGAGTGTATAATTTACCTCAGTAGTTCTACAAATGTGATCCACCCAACATCAGCACTGGCATAACCTGTAATCTTTTTAGAAATCAAATTCCCAGGTGGCCCTTATGTGCAGGCCTACCTGGAAGACCTCAGTAGCCTAAAATTCTATTCTTTAAAAACAAAACAAAAAATCCTCTTATGTTACACTGTCATCATTAGCAGTGCAACTTTTTCACTGGCATATTCAGATTTTACCTCGTAAGAGTGGAGCAGTGGTTCTCAAAATATGGCCCCCAGAGCAGCAACACCTGGGCACTTGGTAAATATTCCAATACTCAACCCCACTCACCCAGACCTATACAGTCAGTGAGTCCAAGGGAGTAGTATGGTCGACCAATGTGGATTATAACAAGCACTCCATTAATTCCAATGAATGCCATACTTTGAGAAACCTATTCCACTGATGACTTGTTTTCAATATTATGTACAAACATGAATCCCCTGGGGATTCTTTTAGAACTGATACAATGGTTTTCACAGTTGGAAATTCTCATTAATTTGAGGTGTGGTGTGCCCTCATTGGCAGGTGTTTTAACCTTTTACCTGGACATTATCATGTGCAGTTAGTTTGTGAACCACTGCCTTAGGCCTAACCTGTACAACTTTACCAAGTAACGTGGGAAAAGACTTAGTCTTCCTAGAAATCTCAGGAAAAGACCTCATATCACCCTAACATGGTTATGTGCTCAGCCCAACTCCAAGCTCTTTGGTCTGGGGGACAGAGGATTGTTTGATGGACTCTATGCATCCTCATTTATAGCACGTGGGGTAGTGTCAGCTCCTCTTAAGCAACTCGTCCTGAAAATCAGGATGAATAGTCCCTAAAGGGGATTTATAAACTGAACAGAGAGGGAGAGTCAACAGTAAGTGTCTAATTAAATAACTGCTTCATAAGAATGCTTATTGCCATGTTTTTGTTAGTATGTTCTAGCTTGCCTACCTGTTTGCATTTTGTTTATGCTTTCAGTGGATAAACCTGACTTATCATGACTACATTATCTTTAGTTCTCAACTGTGAAGCAAAACCTAAATTCCTTTTTTTCTTTTTTAAGTTAATGATACAGAATTACAAAAACATAATATTTTTCAATTTCTTGCATATTACTATCGCTATAATTTTTAAATTTATATAAATGCTTATTCTCTTTCTCTCATGTTAATTTTGTTGAACATGCTGAAGGCTTCCTTATTTTCTCATTTAACAGTGTGAATATTATCACCCCTAATATTTAAAAGCTTTCTCACAAGTTCAAATCGATTTCAGCAGACAAATTAAGAATTAAGGCTTAGCAATATTAGAAGGTAATCAGGATAAATCTTTTGTATACATATAAATAATTATGATTTTAATTATTTGTAAACAAAACCAGACAAGAAAACTTTACTATAATTAATACAAATATTTTATAAGGAGGCAAAATTAAAAATACAGTTTTATAACAGTTTTTTTATAACAGTTTTATAACGTTTTCATTCACAACAAAACTGTTGAAGAAATTATATATGATAAAAGATACCATACATAAAATAACAATAATTTACAAACTGTGCTGTAACGGGTTCCAACTCAGCATGCCTGGGTTGCCTAAAGCGCCCACACACCGAAGCTCTTTAGGACTAGCCCTCCTATGGCTCCTTGGAGATAAATCTGAGTCCTGGGACTCTCCTGCCTGATAAGAGTGTCCGTGTACACCTGAGACTTTGGGCCACCCCAGATAGTTTATGCTAACGATGTAATTTATGATGAATGTCTGTTTTTGTTTCCCTGAGGCTTTGGGTCTTGCTGTGTCAGTCTGATCTCTGGATGGGGCTGGAGACTGAGTAGTAAGAGCTTTCATGGAGATGATCCATGCTATGTACCAAGGACTGAGTCAGCTCATCTTATTGGCAATAACTTGTATGTGTGGCCACACATCAGTCTGGGAGAACTGATCACTTTGTGATTCCACTTGAATAGGACAATGGGAAGCTTGCAGCTGCTCTCTCCTGGATTCCTCTCTATATGACCTTTTCCTTTTTTGTTCATTATAATTTGTATTCCTTTGCTGTAATATACTGTAACCATGAGTATAACAGCTTGTCTTGGTTCTGTGAGTTATGGTAATGAATAGTCAAACCTGAAGGTGGTCACAGACTCCCAACATAACAATGAATAAATGACATCTGAAGTGGACATGCTTTATCTACTCAAAAAGGCATGGAAATTACTAATTGTGTATCAGTCCTCACTTAAACTCCCCATACAGTCTCCTGAAATACAGAACAAAGATATGCTGAGGTAGCAATGACCTCATGCTCCTGCTTCAATATACCATCTTATTCTACACAAGCAGCATTTGATTCTCCAGAGGTCAGGACGGTAGCAACAAACTGACCTCCTGGAAGAATCAAGGGAGCAGATTTAGAAGAGCTATTTCTAGTATGTTAATAACATTAGGAATACAAAATTTTTTTTAAAAAAATTCATTTTATACATTATGGTAGCCAATATCAATCAATCCTTCAGGTAGTTGAATAGAGCACTCCTTTCAGTCAGCTTAGTTTATACAGTCCCAGTGGATCAAGGCATAGGATTATCTTCACATAAACTTCATCAATTGAGATTTCTGAAGGACAAATGCTAAAAGGAAACCTACAGTGCAATTTTCCAACGCACTGGAAAATTATTCTGGGCAGTTAAAACTACTGATGTCCACAAGAGTCCATCTTTAAATCAATTTACTGAAATTCAATTGTACTGAAATTGAATTTTCTAAATGAGTATTTCCCAAATTGCCAAAATTCACTTTGCTAAATATTCAAGTTCCCTAATAACCAATGATCAAATATAAAGACACACCAAAAATGGTTATAAGAGCACATCAAAAATATCTGAAGCCAGCAAAAAAAAAAATCTGAAGACAAGAAATATTTTTCTGAATATTAAATATAATCAGAAAGCATATTCCACCATGAAACCAATTTTAGCATTTTTATGTATTAATGATTCAATTTTAACTGTTTATTTTTAAAATTTCATTTCCTTTTCTTGTTTTTTTAAAACCTGTTATTATTCAAATATAATTTTTAATTTAATCAATTTCCTTTTTTATCTACCTTGCAAAATCTCATATGCATCACTAATATATAGTACTGATTTTAAGGAACTAATCACATGATTCAGAAAGACTCATCTTTCCCAGGCAGATTCATTTCTCTTCCACAAACTTATGAAACTTTCTGCAAACTGCTAATGAATGCATCTCTGTCATTTTTATACAAAAAAATTAAAATTTAGCTTTTTCTCAGTGACAGGATAATTGGCACTGATTATGAATTTTTGTATGTTTTGTTATATAATTATTTTATTAATGAAAATGTTCATTTAGTTTAAAGTCCATGTTCATTTTAATTAACTTTCATTTAGAATTCTGCTTTGCTTTGGATGCTTTCACTTGAAATTCAATTATTTAATTTAATTTAAATTAAAAGAAAGCACATGGTGAGATTCCTGCTATTCTGGCATTCCTGACCTAACTGCTCAGATTCTATCATCAGGAATCTCTAAGTTCCTGTATTATCTGTGTTGCTTTTATTCTCAGATGATCTTACTTCAAATAGTAGTCCTTAATGCTCAACTAGTAGTTCTCAGAGTGTGGTCTCCAAACCAACAGCATCAACATAATCTATGCCCTCGTCAGAAGCGCAAATCCTCAGCCTCAACTCCAGATCTATTCAATCAGAAATTCTAAGGGTAGAAGGGGTTGGGGGAGGGGGGGGTCCAGCCATGTGAGTTTCAACAGCCTTCTATGTGATTACGATGTATGGTAATGTTTGAGAACCAACCAAAATCCCATATAACACTTGGTGCGCTGTTTTGACACGAGAGCATCCTGTCTTGACCCCTGACATTTTGGAGACTCCAGAGCAGCCAATATTACTTCATCCCATCATTCTATGAGCCTTAAGTGTGCATGCAGAAACCAGCACATGTATGACTGCCTTCAGCTGTTTCTTGAGTGGTAACCTTCTGCTTGTACTCAGAGAAAAATTTAATAATTCAAATAAAAATCTCCTAAAATTCAAGTAAGTTTCCTAAATTTCATGCAGGGATCTTTGGACTAGTGGATTTTCTCTTGGAGCCTCTTTTCTGTAGACGTTCAAAGGTCATTCACTGTATCTGCAACGAGTTTACTACCAAGCTGGCTTCACTGGGGGCAAGCTTTCTGAAGCCTCTTGCATTTGGCTTGAAACAAGGGGAAAGCAGACTTTCTCCCACTCACATGAGGCTGGAGAACACTGCTGCCATGAAGAACCCCCTAGCAATATGCTTTCCACTTTTTCCACCTCATCTCTTTTATGTCTCTGGGTTGATAGATAAGCAAATGAATGCAGGACCACTTTTGGTCAGGCCCTTGGCACGATAAAGGAGCACCTCACTTTAGAATAGGAGGATACTTGGCATGAATGGCTTTGGTCTTTGGAATGTGGGGTCAGACTCTCCTATGAGCAGAGCTGTTGCTTTCAACATCCAGAGCCATGCAGGTATTCAGGGTGTGTCTGACTACATCCACTCCCAACACTTCTAATTACTAGCACACTTGGTGCATTTTTCCATCTTTCTCAAGAGGTGTGGAGACATGCCTGAAGGTACCACAAAGCAGTAGTGGCTACATACTGCGGTGGCTCAGATTTACCTTATAGAAGAGGTTTGCCCACTCAGAAGGACATGGGGTAGGCGCTTCCATGTGATGTGAAACCTCCTCCTCATTGTGTTTAGAAGCACAGGTTTTTCTAGTTTCCCATCTGAGTTCTGCTACTGATTTGCCCAGGGGCCTCAAGCAAAATATTTAATTCTGACCCTCAGTTTCTTTATTGTTAGACTAGAAATATTTGAATACCCTCCTCATGTAGTGAAGCTGAAATGAGATGAAAATACTAAGTTTCAGTACAGCTTTAGTATGAGCACACAACACAGTAGACAACATGACTATTCATACTGACCAAATGTCATCTCACAATGTGATCAATAAAAAGCAATAGTGACATAAACTGTAATCTTCTAAGAAATTCTAGTTCTCATGAGGCCCACCACCCAGATCTACCTGTGATATTTCAGTTACCTGAGATTTCTGTCCTTTTTTTAACTTAAAATTTCTCTCTTCAGGAGCAAAGCATCCTTCTCACTCTCATACTCAGATCCTCATAGAGCAGAGCGGTGACTCAGAGTTTGCTTCCAGGGTCAGCATCATCTAGGCAATTAAGAGAATGACAAATTCCCAATCCCACCCAGCCATCCCTAATGAAAAGGAAACTCAGATGGTGTGGTTGGGCCAAACAATCTGGATTTTACCAAAGCCGCCAAATTAGAGAATCACTATTCGCTGGACCACAGTTTTTTAACACTGACTGCCAACTGGAATTCCCTGAGGAGTCTGTAAATACAACTGAAGGACAGATTTTGTAAACCAGAAATTCTGATTTACTTGATACAGGTTGTCACCTGAGTAACAGGTGTTTTAAAAATTCCCCTTCGGATTTACTGTGCAGTAAGTTTGTGAGCCACTGCTCTTGGCTTATCCTGTCCAACTTTACCAAACGCAGAAAGAAAAAACCTGTCTTTTCATCAATGTCAAGAAAAGACCTCACATGAACCTAATGAGGATTAGGGACTCACCCCTAGACCAAGCACTTTGGCCAGGAGGATGGAGTAATGATTGATGGAGTCATATTTTCTCCCCTGGAGTGTAGGGAAGTGTCAGCTTTAACTTGGACTGAAATTTGAGGTTGTTTCTTAAAGAGGCACAAGAAAATTGGTGACTGGACAGTGGGAAAAGCAAAACACAGATGTGTAATTAATCAATTACTTGCACTTAATTTTTATTGCCATGTCTTTGTTAGTGTTTTCTAGTTTGTCTACTGTTTGTTTTTTACTATTTCAGTGCTTATCATGTTGCATTAATTTTTCTTCTCATTTCTGAAGCACCTTCTAATTTTTCCCTAGAATATATTATTTTTTTTGTTTTCTGAATTATTGAAATAGAACTGCATAAGAACTTGGCACATTTTTCAATCTCATTTATAACTGATCACAATAACCATTTAACTCATAAAAATGTTTATTCTGTTTTCTCTCTAAATTTGTTGCATATGCTGAAGGGTAGTCTATTTTCTCATTTTAAGTAATCAATGAGAAAATTATCTCCCCAGTCATCTAAAAGTCTTCCCAGAAGTTCCAATCAATTTAACTAGACAAAAATAAGAAATAAGGCCTAGCAGTATCAGAAAGTACTCAAAGATAACTATTTAGGAGATGTGTAAATAGTTGTGATTACAGACATTTATAGGCAAAGCTAGACAGCTAAAAGTTATTAGAATTGAAACAAGTATTTTATAAAATAGAAACATAAATACATAGTTGGAAATCATTTTAATATAAACAAAAATCACAAAGAAAATATATAGGACAAAAACTCTATACATACATACATACATATATATATATATATATATATATATATATATATATATATATATATATATATATACTGTGCAGTCAAGGTTAACTCCAAGGCCTAGATTGCCCAAAACCTATACTTGCCTAAGGTCTTACGGACTGGCCCTTGTCCAGTTCCTGGGATGTAACCTCTGAGCCTTTGAAATATCCTGCCTGATAAGTGTCTTTGTATATCTGATGCTTTGGGCCACACCAGATAGTTGATGGTAACAACACTGTTTATGGTGAATGTCTGTTTGTGTATGCCTGGAGCTCTGAGGTGTGCTGTCTCAGTTTGACCTCTGAATTCCACATCTCAACATACAATGGCACTCTTGCCATTTCTCCCCAGTTGGATAAACAATATTTCAAAATTGTACATAAAAGGCCAAACTGAGATTTTTATCTCCCAGCCCTGTTTTTTTCTTATACACTCTACTATCTCTGTAAACAGTAGCTGTTATGGACTGAATGTTGTGTCCTCCCAAAACTCATGCTGAAATCCTACCCTAATGGAGGTGGGGCCTTTGGCAGATAACTGGATCATGAGGGTGGAGTCCTCATGAATGGGATTAGTGCCTTTATAATAGGGGCCCCAGAGAGCTCGCTTGCCCTTTTTCTGCCACATGAGGATATAAGAAGACAGCAGCAGTTTGCAACCTGGATGAGGGCCCTCATCAGAACCTGATCATGCTAGCACTTTGATCTCAGACTTTCAGGCTCCAGAACTGTGAGAACTAAATTTCTGCTTTTTATAAGCCACCTAATCTATGGTACTTTGATTAGCAGCCCTAACTGACTTAAGACAGCAGCCACTAAGCCATTCTGTTATACTAGCCAAAATCTAAGGGGTCAATCTTAACTCTTTTCTTTTACCTACTGTATCCAATCCATTATCAAGTCCTGTATAGCTCCCATATGTTAGCATCTCAACTGAAAAGATACCAAAGGTCAAGTATACCATAGCAACTGCAACTTCACACATGCAAAACTGATAAACATTAAAATCGAAAATCTCATCACTTCCTAAGAATTACAAAGCCTGATTGCTGTCAGTTTCCAAAATTCCTATGCTACAGGCTTTTATACAGCATTAATGTTAGTTCCTAAATAAAATGAATAATTAAGCTGTTATAGATATTTGGCTTTTAATAAAAGTTATCCATTAGCTATTGCAATATAACAGGATTATGTGTCACTAAGAACTGATTTGGTTTCCACTAATGGACCACCAGCAGTTACAACAAGATTTTTCTACTTCTTTAGTCATTTTTTTAATGCATGAGCACTCATGTTAGTTATTGAGTTTACTTAACTTACATTTTTAGTATTTATCAAAATTAATATCAATTGCATGACTCAATAATTCAATAAATAATGCATATGATAAATAAAATGAAGTTTTTCATGAGTATGGATTTACTTAAAAATTAAATAATCTCATATGAAACACTAAATTAGCCTGTAGTGAATTTCCAATTCCTTAATATGAGATTAGAAGAGGTATCTTGAAGGTGTACTGACTTGTAACTATACTGAGAAAAAAAGTTAGTTATATTTGAAGCAAATTTAACACAAATTTATGTTCAAATGATATTTTATAATTATTGTAATGCACTAAAAAATCTTTACTATTTTATATTACAGTTGTTATTCTAGAAATTTAGAAGGAATGAATTATATACTTCAGTTAACTACTTTAAAAATATTAAAATCTTTAAATAAAGGTAAGACAAGAAAAAAAATTAATTTGACATCAAACATTACAGCACAAAAGTAGAAGTAGCTTAGTGGATGAACTTTCTTGATCATTGGTTAAGTAAGATAACGTTATCTAAATCTTTCTGAACCTGGTGATAAAGGATTTTAGAATCTTAAGACTCTCATTGGTACTACAAATACCCAGCCTAGGGATTTCCCTGGTGTTCCAGTGGTTAAGACGCTGCACTTCCAATGCAGAGGACATGAGTTTGATCCCAGGTCAGGGAACTGAGATACCACATGCTTCCCAGCTAAGAAAAAAAAAAAAAAAACAGCCTAAGTGCTTATCTAGATAATCTATTTTGTAACCTTTGTAAAGCATAGCATTGCTCATACCAATGCCTTTAAAAAAAAATACTTTGTAAGCCACAAATTACCAACAAAATAAAATCTACAATGCAATAGCCGACATTCAAGATATTCTGCCATCTGGTTCCAATTGTCTTCCCAAAATTCTCTCTCACTGTTTTTTCTCACACACTTATGTTCCAGCCAAAATAAATTACCTAGTTTTCCCTGAATATATACTGAGTCTCTGCACCTCAGTGGCTTTATCTCAACTCTTCCAGTGATGTCATCTCATCAACCCCAAATCTAAACCAGCTGTCAAGGTGTAGCTCAGATACCAAGTCAACTATGAAGTCATACCAGATTGCTGTATATGACAGTAATTTCTCCCTCCTCTAAAGTTCTATCATACCCAGTGACATTCACCGCATTCTAGTATGCATTAAAAGTATTTATGCAGATATCTTACAATGTAAAGTATTCTTTAAGCAGAATCCTCTCTTGATTTATCATTTTTCTTTTCTTCCCCATTAATACTGCCTTACTCACTGAATATTAATTGAGTGAATAATTGTCTCACTAAAAGAGAGAAAAGGTAACATTTATGTGAACACTTGAAGGGAAATATCACTCACTGATTTCTTTTCATTTTAATGAGTGTCAGTGTTTCTTGGCTGAATATAAAAATATGACCATTACATAGCCAGAAATCTTTATGCACCAGTCTCAGAATGGTTAAACTGGTATGAGCTACAATTTAACTGCCAGAAACAAGACCATAGTTTAATTCTTTGTCCTTATTCCTAAAAAAACACTTAAAGGAATACAATTATAATGATCTAAGTAAAGGTAGTATTATACTTAGATTGTTATATTTCAGTCACTCATGTTTTTTGAGGAAAAAAACCTGTATTATTTAAGTTGTACATTATTTCCCCAATGGAAGAAGGCCAAGTACTGAGGAACAGAATTTTTCCAAAAAGTGGTGATTCACTCTTCCTTTCCTACTCCTGCTGCCCAATTTGCTCTACAAATATCTCTTTTGAAAAGTGTGCAATTTGGTCCCAGTAAGATTACTTTGTCATTAACCCAAATGAATCCAAAATGAATGGGAAAGAATAAAGGGCAAAGCAAACATAACAGAACTTTGGAAATTGAGACTGCAAGGAACCTCGGCTAACAGATACTAAAATTATTATCTAATACAAATAAAAGTATGGAAATGGCAGGTAAATAAATTAATAAAGTGAATTAGCCTAGAACTAAACTCTAGTATATATGAAATTTTAAGATATACATGTAAAACTTCCAGGTCAGTTGGTTAAAAATATTACTTATTAAATAGTGCTGGGACAAATAATTAACTACTGGAAAAAAATACTATCCACTCTTAACATAAGATACCAAAATATAATTTTGAGTAACTTAAAAGATAAATATAATAAAAACATAAATATGACTGATTGTTTATCATATTTTAGATATTTGAGCAACAGAAGACAAAATGGTAAAAATCTGAATATACCAAAATAAATTTCCTACCCCTAAAATTCTAAATTCGTTTTAGGTCTTAAAGACTTTCATTGGACAAATAACAAAGATAGAAACACAGTGACTTGATCTCTGATGCAAAGAAAGCATGATAACAACATCTACAGAAGGATAACTTTTTAAAATATGTACTTCAGGTCCTACTTAGTAAAAAAAAACCTAAATAAACACAGAGGGAAGTGAAATATTTTCTTATCGTGAAATAGTTATGACTGTATAAGACTTGAGAGCAGCACAGAAAAAATACTGTTAGAAATATTTAAAGAAGGGGGAAAGGTGAAATGATGTTTCCTTGTTCTAGGAAGGAGACTTTGAATTGATCATACTATTTTGGCTGATGATATAACAACAAATTGTTTTGGAGGACTGCATATATTTGTATATTTTCTCAGGATGATGAGGAAATAATCATTATCTTCACTTTGCCAATGAAGTTAGTTGGGGTGTGCAGAAATTTAATTATTTGCTTAAGGACTCATTAAGCCTCAATCCAAGGTTTGGACTCTTGTACTGTGACTGCAGGTATCATTACCACTACCCCAACAAGTCTGGATGGTTTAGTTGATTCATAGAAAAATAAACTATAACAAGTTTATAAAACAGAAAATGAAACTACAAATAAGATTATAAAATGCTTTACTAGTGTTCATAATTGGTCTTTTAGCGCATTCAAAACAAGTAGAAAAGATCCAGTTCCCAGTAGGCATCTCTTCCAGGGAAATGAGCTGAATCAAAACAGGTGAACCATATGTTATAGAAGTGATATGGTCTGCTTTTCTTTTATAGATCCTGTTCAGTTGTGTGTGTGTGTGTGTGTGTGTGTGTGTGTATGTGTACTGAAAAAGTGATTATAATTTGAACAAATCATATAAGATTCAATGACCCAGCAAATTTAATTCTGTCACCCTAAAGACTGTATTTTAAAGAAAAAAAATATATTAAATTCTACATGAGATAAGCATACTGCATTAATTGTTAGAACAAAAAGCAATATTTTGGCAAAAAATTATGCAAGGAATTCTGTGTAGCAAATGGTAAACTGAGAAGATACAAGCTTGTAGTCATTGCTTAGCAACAGTCTAGGATGAGTGTCCGGGAAATATTGCTAACTATTAGAGACAAGTAAAATTTAGAGGGGATAAAATGTATTATTGTTGAAGCCTCTGAAGGAAATAATGTTTTGCTTCTGAGCTCAGATACCACTGTTGGATACTATATAATGGCATTTTTTCTCCCCCTTGATGTGTTCCTATTCCAAGACCTGTTTATTTCTACTGATAATGTTTCAGTAACATTGTGCAAATCATTTTTTGACAACTAAAGTTTTTTTATTCCCAAATTGCTATCAACTTGCTTAAATACTAAGACTAACAATAAAATCAAAATCTTAACTATGTTCAGAAATATCAGATATACATAAATATATAAATTTCTGAATAGAAAGAATAATTTAATGATTCCATGATTCCTCAAAGTTTATAAAATACTTTCCTAAACAACATATCATTTAGTTGTAACAATAACTTAGAGTGGACACTTGTGTGTTTTCCTATTTTACGTATGTGCACATATACAAATGGGCAGGGATGGAAGACACATTAGATAAATATGATAAAATAGTCAATATTCTGTGGTTTTTAACTACCTAAAGAACAGGCCCAGTAAGTATTTACGGTGACCTTCCTGTTTTAAATCTGCTGTTGAGGGATAATTTATATTCATCTAAAATCATCAATCATTAAGTAGGCAGTTTGATAAAATTTGACAAACTAGCAACAGAAAGGAATTTCCTCATCTTAAGTGAATCAATAAAAAATCTACAGTTAGCATAATAAAGTAAAAGAGTGTTACCATACAAATTTTAAAATTATTTGTTCTAGTTTGTGGAAACTGTCATTGGTATTTGACTCTACTACAAAGCTACACTAAGCAAAACAGTATAGTACTGACACAAAAACAGACACATAGATCAATGGAACAGAGAGCCTAAAAATACACCATGCAGGGAGATTGGTTCAAGATGGCAGAGTAGAAGCATGTGCTCTCACTCCCTCTTGGGAGAGCACCGGAATCACAACTAACTGCTGAACAATCATTGACAGGAAGACACTAGAACTCACCAAAAAAGATACCCTACATCCAAAGACAAAGGAGAAGCCACAGTGAGATGGTAGGAGGGGTGCAATCACAATAAAATCAAATCCCATAACTGCTGGGTGGGTGACTTACAACCTGGAGAACACTTATACCACAGAAGTCCACCCACTGGAGTGAAGGTTCTGAGCCCCACGTCAGGTTTCCCAACCTGGGGGTCCAGCAACGGGAGGAGGCATTCCTAGAGAATCAGACTTTGAAGACTAGCGGGATTTGATTACAGGACTTCGATAGGGCTGGGGGAAACAGAGACTCCACACTTGGAGGGCACACAAAAAGTAGTGTGCACATCAGGACCCAGGGGAAGGAGCAGTGACCCCATAAGAGACTGAACCAGACCTACCTGTTAGAGTTGGAGGGTCTCCTGCAGAGGCAGGGGGTGGCTGCATCTCACTGTGAGGACAAGGACACTGGCAACAGAGACTCTGGGAAGTATTCCTTGGTGTGATCTCTCCCAGAGTCCGCCATTAGCCCCACCAAAGAGCCCAGGTAGGCTTCAGTGTTGGGTCGCCTCAGGGCACAAAACCAACAGGGAGGGAATGCAGCCCCACCCATCAGCACAGAAGCAGATTAAAGTTTTACTGAGCTCTGCCCCCCAGAGCAACACCCAGCTACACCAGTCCCTCCCATCAGGAAGCTTGCACAAGCCTCTTAGATAGCCTCATCCACAGGGAGCAGACAGCAGAAGCAAGAAGAACTACAATCCTGCAGCCTGTAGAACAAAAACCACATTCACAGAAAGAGAGACAAGATAAAAAGGCAGAGGGCTATGTACCAGATGAAGGAACAAGATAAAACCCCAGAAAAACAACGACATGAAGTAAAGATAGGCAACCTTCCAGAAAAAGAATTCAGAATAATGATAGTGAAGATGATCCAGGACCTCGGAAAAAGAATGGAGGCAAAGATCGAGAAGATGCAGGAATGTATAACAAAGACCTAGAAGAATTAAAGAACAAACAAACAGAAATGAACAATACAGTAACTGAAATGAAAACTACACTAGAAGGAATCAATAGCAGAACAATTGAGGCAGAAGAACAGATAAGTGACATGGAAGACAGAATGGTGGAATTCACTGCTGTGGAACAGCATAAAGAAAAAAGAATGAGAAGAAATGAAGACAGCCTAAGAGACCTCTGGGACAACATTAAATGCAACAACATTTGCATTATAGGGGTCCCAGAAGGAGAAGAAACAGAGAAAGGACCTGAGAAAATATTTGAAGAGATTATAGTCGAAAACTTCCCTAACATGGGAAAGGAAATAGCCACCCAAGTCCAGGAAGCACACAGAGTACCATACAGGATAAACCCAAGGAGAAACATGCTGAGACACACAGTAATCAAATTGGCAAAAATTAAAGACAAAGAAAAATTATTGAAAGCAGCAAGGGAAAAACGACAAATAACATACAAGGGAACTCCCATAAAGTTAACCCCTGATTTTTCAGCAGAAACTCTACAAGCCAGAAAGGAGTCGCATGACATATTTAAAGTGACGAAAGGGAAAAACCTACAACCAAGATTACTCTATCCAGCAAGGATCTCATTCAGATTCGATGGAGAAATCAAAAGCTTTACAGACAAGCAAAAGCTAAGAGAATTCAGCACCACCAAAGCAGCTCTACAAAAAATGCTTAAGGAACTTCTCTAAGTGGGAAACAAAAGAGAAGAAAAGGACCTACAAAAACAAACCCAAAATGATTAAGAAAATGGTAATAGGAACAATAAACAAAATTGATAAATCATTAGCCAAACTCATCAAGAAAAAGAGGGAGAGGACTCAAATCAATAAAATTAGAAATCAAAAAGGAGGAGTTACAACAGACACCACAGAATACAAAGCATCATAAGGGACTACTACAAGCAACTCTATGCCAATAAAATGGACAACCTGGAAGAAATGGACAAATTCTTAGAAAGGTATAACCTTCCAAGACTGAACCAGGAAGAAATGGAAAATATGAACAGACCAATCACAAGTAACGAAATTGAAACTGTGATTTAAAATCTTCCAACAAACAGAAGTCCAGGACCAGATGGCTTCACAGGTGAATTCTATCAAACATTTAGAGAAGAGCTAACACCCATCCTTCTCAAACTCTTCCAAAAAATTGCAGAGGAAGGAACACTCACAAACACATTCAATGAAGCCACCATCAACCTGATACCAAAATCAGACAAAGATACTACAAAAAAAGAAAATTACAGACCAATATCACTGATGAATGTAGATGCAAAAATCCTCAACAAAATACTAGCAAACAGAATCCAGCAACACATTAAAAGGATCATACACCATGATCAAGTGGGATTCATCCCCGGGATGCAATGATTCTTCAATATATGCAAATCAATCAATGTGATACTCCATATTAACAAACTGAAGAATAAAAACCATATGATCATCTCAATAGATGCAGCAAAAGCTTTTGACAAAATTCAACACCTATTTGTGATAAAAACTCTGTAGAAAGTGGGTATAGAGGGAACCTAACTCAACATAATAAAGGCCATATATGACAAACCCACAGCAAACATCATTCTCAATGGTGAAAAACTGAAAGCATTTCCTCTAACATCAGGAACAAGACAAGGATGTCCACTCTCACCACCATTATTCAACATAGTTTTGCAAGTCCTGGTCATGGCAATCAGAGAAGAAAAAGAAATAAAAGGAATACAAATAGGAAAAGAAGAAGTACAATTGTCACTGTTTGCAGATGACATGATACTATACATAGAGAATCATAAAGATGCCACCAGAAAACTACTAGAGCTAATCTATGAATTTGGTAAAGTTGCAGGATACAAAATTAATGCACAGAAATCTGTTGCATTCCTATACACTAATGATGAAAAATCCGAAAGAGAAATTAAGGACACTCCCATTTACCATTGTAACAAGAAGAATAAAATACTTAGGAATAAACCTACCTAGGGAGACAAAAGACCTGTGTGCAGAAAATTATCAGAAACTGATGAAAGGAATTAAAGAGGATACCAACAGATGGAGAGATATACCATGTTCTTGGATTGGAAGACTCAATATTGTGAAAATGACTATACTAACCAAAGCAATCTACAGATTCAGTGCAATCCCTATCAAATTACCAATGGCATTTTTTACGGAACTAGAACAAAAAATCTTAAAATTTGTATGGAGACACAAAAGACCCCGAATAGCCAAAGCAGTCTTGAGGGAAAAAAATGGAGCTGGAGGAATCAGACTCCCTAACTTCAGACTATACTACAAAACTACAGTAATCAAGACAATATGGTACTGGCACAAAAACAGAAATATAGATCAATGGTTCAGGATAGAAAGCCCAGAGATAAATCCACGCACCTATGGTCATCTAATCTATGACAAAGGAGGAAGGATATACAATGGAGAAAAGACAGTCTCTTCAATAAGTCGTGCTGGGAATACTGGACAGCTACATGTAAAAGAATGAAACTAGAACACTCCCTAACACCGTACACAAAACTAAACTGAAAATGGATTAGAGACCCAAATATAAGACTGGGCACTCTAAAACTCTTAGAGGAAAACATAGGAAGAACACTCTATGACATAAATCACAGCAAGATCTTTTTTGATCCACCTCCTAGAGTAATGGAAATAAAAACAAAAATAAAAAAATGGGACCTAATGAAACTTAAAAGCTTTTGCACAGCAAAGGAAACCATAAATAAGACAAAAAGACAACCCTCTGAATGGGAGAAAATATTTGCAAATGAATCAATAGACAAAGGATTAATCTCCAAAATATATAAACAGCTCATGCAGCTCAATATTAAAAAAACAAACAGCCCAATCCAAAAATGGGCAGAAGACCTAAATAGACATTTCTCCAAAGAAGACATACAGATGGCCAAAAGCACATGAAAAGCTGCTCAACATCACTAATTATTAGAGAATTGCAAATCAAAACTACAGTGAGGTGTCACCTCACACCAGTTAGAATGGGCATCATCAGAAAATCTACAAACAACAAATGCTGGAGAGGGTGTGGAGAAAAGGGAACCCTCTTGCACTGTTGGTGGGAATGTAAATTGATACAGCCACTATGGAGAACAGTATGGTGGTTCCTTAAAAAACTAAAAATAGAATTACTATATGACCCAGCAATCCCACTATTGGGCATATACCCAGAGAAAACCATAACTCAAAAAGACACACTCATCCCAGTGTTCATTGCAGCACTGTTTACAATAGCCAGGTCATAGAAGCAACCCAAATGCCCATCGAGAGACGAATGGATAAAGAAGATATGGTACATATTTACAATGCAATATTACTCAGCCATAAAAAGGAATGAAATTGGGTCATTTGTAGAGACGTGGATGGATCTAGAGACTGTTATACAGAGTGAAATAAGTCAGAAAGAGAATAACAAATATTGTATACTAATGCATATATGTGGAACCTAGAAAAATGGTAGAGATGAACCAGTTTGCAAGGCAGAAATAGAGACGCAGATGTAGAGAACAAACGTATGGACACCAAGGGGGCAAGTGGCAGGGGGTGGTGGTGGTGGTATGATATTATTTTCGTGGTGCTTTTTTGGATTGATGAGTTTCTCACTTTGTGCCCATGTTTTGCATGTAGTGACTCATGCATGGTTTTCTTAACTAGCTAATATTCATAAATTGTTCCATACCAAAAAAAATTAAAAATACACCATGCACTTATGGTTAATTAATCTATGACAAAGGAGGCAAGAATATTCAATGGAAAAAATGACAGTCTTTCCAATAAGTGGTGCTTGGAAAAGTGGACAGCTACATGTAAAGGAATGAAAGTAGAACATTCTCTAACACCATATACAAAAATAAACTGAAAATGGATTAAAGACCTAAATATAAGATCAAATATTATAAATCTCCTAGAGGAAAATATAGGCAGAACACTCTTTGAAATAAATCACAGCAATATTTTTTTGGAACCATCTCCTAAAGTAAAGGAAATAAAATCAAAAATAAACAAATGGGACCTAATTAAATTTAAAAGCTTTTGCACAGTAAAGGAAACCATTGACAAAACGAAAAGACAACCTACTGAATGGGAGAAAACATTTGCAAATGATATGACCAATAAGGGGCTAATATCCAACATATATAAACAGCTCATACAACTCAACACCAAAAAAAAAAAAAAAAAAGAAAAGACAAAAATCCCGATTGAAAAATGGGCAGAAGACCTGAATAGACATTCTTCCAAAGAGGACATACAGATGGCCAAAACATGCACATAAAATGATGCTCAACACTGCCAACCATAGAAATGCATATCAAAACCACAATGAGATAGTGCTTCACACCTTTCAGAATGGCTACAAAAGACAAGAAATAACAAATGTTGGTGAGGATGTGGAGAAAAGGAAGCCCCTGTACACTGTTGGGGGGAATGTAAATTGGTGGAGCCACTGTGGAAAACAGTGGAGCTTCCTCAGAAAACTAAAAATAGAGCTACTGTATGATCCAGCAATTCCAGTCCTGGGTATATATCCAAAGAAAAGTGAAACACTAATTTGAAAAGCTACCCATACCCCGATGTTCAGAGCAGCATTATTTACAATAGCCAAAACATAGAAGCAACCTAAGCATCCATCAACAGAAGAATGGATAAAGAAGATGTGGCATATATCTCTTTATCTATCCATATATATGATGGAATACTACTCAGCCATAAAAAAGAATGAAATTTTACTATTTGCAACAACATGGATGGACCTGGAGGGTATAATGCTTAGTGAAATAAGTCAGGCAGAGAAAGACAAATACTGTTTGTTATCACTTATATGTGGAATTTAAAAAAATAAAACAAACTAGTGAATATAACTAGTTTATATTCCCTAGTATAAAGAAACAGAATCATAGACATAGAAAAAAACTAGTGGTTACCAGTGGCAGGGGAGGGGCAAAATAGTAGTAACGGATTAAGAGGTACAAACTGCTATGTGTAAAATAAGTACACTACAATGATATATTGCACAGCACAGGGAATGTAGCCAGTACTTTATAACAACTATAAATGGAGTATAATCTATAAAAATTTGGATTCACTATATTGTATACCTGAAACTAATATAATATTGTAAATCAACTATATCTCAATTTAAAGAAAGGCATATCCTTTAACCCAGTAATTCTGGCAATGTATCCTAAGAAAACAAAAACCTTTATGCACATACACACAGAAATAAATAAAGTAAAACCTGAATGATTTTCCACAGGTTTGGAAACAAGGCAAGGGTATTGGTTCTTATCATTTCTAGTCAAACTTGAAATGCAGGTCCTAGCTAGCTTAACAAGATAAAAAAAGAAAAGAAAATATACACAGATAGGAAAATATTACTTGTAATTTTTTTTCTTTCAGAAATGGAATTACCATGTATATAGAAAACCTGAAGGAATGTACAAAAAAGTAAACAGAACAGTAAGTGAATTTATCAAGTTTGTGGTACACAAGATCAGTACACAAAAAAATCAATTGCACATATGTCTATCAGCAAATAACCATCAAAAACCAAATTAAAATATTATCATGTACAATAGCATCAAGAAACATGAAATAACTAGAGAAACATTAGCAAAATATATGCAAAACCTGTGAGTGAAAACTACATACATTGCTGAGAAGAACAAAAGAAGATATAAAGAATTGTGATACCCTAATTTTCTTGGATTGGAAAACTTTAAGTGTTAAGATATCATTCCTTTCCAAATTGATCCACAGATTCACCCTCAATAAAAATGTCAGCAGGCTTTTCATGTAAAAATTTACAAACCTATTCTAAGATTAATATGGAAATATAAAGGATCTATTAAGAACAACAAAAACAACTAGTTGAAGGATCTTTAATACCTGATTTCAGGACTTCCTACAAAGGTCCAATATTCAAGAGAGTATAGTATTAGCATAAGGAGAGAATGAAATAAAATAGGAAGTCTAGAAATATGGCCAATTAATTTTTTTTTTTTTGCGGTACGCGGGCCCCTGTTGTGGCCTCTCCCATTGCGGAGCACAGGCTCCGGATGCGCAGGCTCAGCGGCCATGGCTCACGGGCCCAGCTGCTCCACGGCATGTGGTATCTTCCCAGACCAGGGCACGAACCCGTGTCCCCTGCATTGGCAGGCGGACTCTCAACCACTGCGCCACCAGGGAAGCCCTGGCCAATTAATTTTTGACAAGGTTGTCAAGCTAATCTAATGGAATAAAGACGAGTCATTTCAATAAATTCTGTCGCAACTGAATAATCATATGGAAAAATGTATTTGGACATGAATTCCACACTACACAAATAAACCTGAAATAGATCTTGGAACTTAATATAAAAGTACAAACTGTAAAACATATAGAAAAAAAAATCTTTCAATCCTTACCATAGAAAAAAAATTCTTAGACACTATACCAAAAATAAACAAAATAAACTGTATTTCATCAAATACATAAACTTTAAATATATACACAACTTTAAATATATGCACAATTTCATTAAATATATAAAATTTAAATATATGACAACTTTAAATATATGCACAATTGTCTTTAGTAGATACTTCACTAATGAATATCCAATTAGCACATGAACAAATTCCCGACATCCTTGGTCCTCAGGGAAATACAAATAAAATCCACAATCAGATACCAATTCCCACCTTCTATAATGGCTAAGTTTTAAAAGTGTCACAAAACCAAAAGTTGACGAGAATGTGGAAAAACTGGAACTTCATACACTGATGGTGGGACTCAAAATGGTACAGCAACTTTGAAAAACATGTAGGCAGTTTCTTTCAAAATTAACCATACCACACCATGTGATCCAACCCCACTACTTCTAGGTATTTACACAAGAGAACTGAAAGCTTAGGTCCATACAAAGACTTCCACAAAAATGTTCATAGTCACTTTACTCATAATAGCCAAAATATGGAAAGAATTGTAATCTCCGTCAACTCATAAATGGGTAAACAATAAGTGATATAACCATACAAAGGAATTCTGACTCAGCAATGAAAAGAAAGTACTTTCTCATGCATGCTAGCACATGGATGAACCTCAAAAACATTATGCCAAGTGAAGGAAGTGAGACAAATCAGACCACATATTATACAAATCCATCAACACGAAATTACCCAAAAAGGCACTTGTATAGAGACATAAAGCAGGGTCATAGACATTTCAAAGTAACTTTTAGCAATATGCCATCATGTGACTATTTATTTCACTTTTATATTATTAATTACAAATATGGCATGTATTCAATGCAAAACTTCCAAAAAATACAAATGCATATCCCTTTGCAGAAAGAAACCATGATTATCCATCAAACATGTATATTAGCAAAGGCAAACATATATACACATTTATATAAATAATACATTTATATATTTGTGTACTTCTCTGAAAGTCTACAATTTAACTTTTTTATTGGCAATGTGTATTGGAGATGTTTTCTGTAAGTGTATACAGATTTACCAGACTGACTGTAACAGCCGTATAGTATTCACAGTATAGACACACTGTAATTTATTTCATAACTGTTTTTCCTGTTATGTTTCCATACTTTTTTGTCTGTTGTTGTTTATTTGAGGGTGTGGAGTTTGCTACACTGCAGCTCAGAGGGCCTCACAACAGGCAGCCTGGGCCCCACATGGAACATTTGCTTTTTGCAAATGATTAGAGGAGCATGGCACAACCAGAAGTAAATTAAGGCCCTCCTGGTCCCATCCTGAACCTTTGGGGAAACTCAGAGGTCCCAGCTTAGCAGGCCTTCTCTTGGACAGGTCACCTCCTCTCCCTGGGTCTGGGACCCCCACCACCACTCCCGCCACTCTAGCTGCCCACCTGAGGTCAATTTCTAAAACCGGAGGGGAGTCTGACAAGGACAGCCCCAGCTGGGGCAGGCAGGGAGCAGGAACCCCAGAACCCGCCCCTCCCCCCCCACACGTTTAAGTAGCTGTGTCAAATACAGTTCTAGAAACAGAATTACTGTGCAAGGTAATGCAAAATAAATTTGTGGAACAGTGTCAAATTTCTTTCCAAGATGGGTGTAACGTTTTAAAATCCTTCATAATCTAATACTAGGGTAAAAATATAAAAATTATCTTATTTAGTTTATAATAATAATATTATATTTATTAATATATTATATTAATATTATATATTATATATATTTAATATACTTATCAGTCTTTTATACTTTTTCATATTTATTCTTTGATGTTTTTTACAAATACTACTTGTTTAAATAGGCTATCATTTCATTATTATTTGAAATACCAGAATTATTACATATTAAGCATATGTATATATGCATATTTTCACTTTACTTTCACTTTTGTTCTATAAATTGTGTTACTGCATTGATTATGATTTGAACTATTTTATATAAATTACTGTATATAAAATGCTTTGCAAAAACTGAATGTTATTGGATATTATATAATTAGTGCAGATATAAAACTTTTTGCCATAGGTAATACAAGTGTCACTTCATTTTCTTTATTAACAGATTTGGCTGTTGTTATATAATTTTTCATCCAGGTCAACATTACCATCAGATCACCAATTATAACAAAAAAAGCTTTAATATTTGGAGATTTTGCTTGGAAATATGCCTAAATTACTTTAACCTGTATACAAATTATTCAAACAAATATTTTAATAAGAAAAAAAGAAAATTTAATTTTTTTGGTTTTTGTTATTTTTATGCTAGCTTTTCTTTTTTGCTTTGTTTTGTTGTTCCTGCCAGGGAAATCAGTTTATTTATATAAATTAATCTGTTTACCTATAGAACTTAAATAATTTTGATTAAAAAATAGCTATAAATTTGTTGAAATATTTTACCATACTATATATTAGTCATATACATGAAATATGAAGAATATTATGAAAATATGAAGTGATCAAATGTATTTCCACCAATATTGTCAGAGAAATAAGGACATATTGCCAAGAAGGGAACAATGATTTAAATGATGACTAACGTCTTGTTAGAAACCAAGCAGCATTCAGTGGGGAGATGTCTTCATGGGCTTTGAGAAGATGGCTGCCTTCTCAATAGTGTCCATGGAAAACTACAACCAGGGTGAAAGAACAAATAAAACCGTCAAGGCAGAATTCTATACTCAGCAAAATTATCCTTCCAAACTGAGACTGAAATAAGATACATCCACATAAACGAATCTGAGATAATTTGTCTCTTAAGGGCCTGTGATTCACCAAGCTACCAGAAGTTCTACTGGCCAAAGGGAAGTGACACGTGATGAGAACTGAGAACCAATGAAATATGAGGAAAGAATACTGGGAGGTGGGCCAAGATGGCGCCCTCCATTGGCGGCACTTGGTAATGGCAGTTGTTTGGAACCTCAGCCTAGGAATTTATGCAGCATCAGAAGTGCTGCAATCTGTCAATTAAAAAGAGTCATGAGGTTGATCCAGAATACTAAGAAGAGCCATAAATCTCATCTATTAACAGGAAAGCACATGAAAGAATGTGTGGAAGTGTTTTTTAAAAGCCTCAGATAAAAATGCAATAGAATAACTTAATTTGAATAATAAAAAATGTTTAAAAAACACAAATGTAGGCACAAAAGCAGGAAAAGAGAAATAAAGAGATTGGAAAACAGAAAATGAAGGGCAAGATGATCAACTTTTAAACAAACTGTATTCATAATAACTAAATTTTAAAAGAACTAAACATTCCAGTTAAAAGTGGAGACTGTCAGACTAGATAAAAACAACAACAACAACAACAACTAAATCTCAATTACATGCTGTTTATGTGAGACACAACTTATAAAGAAATGGCTAGGTGTAAAATAACAGTGTTAAAAAAGATACAGCAAACAAAAGTAAGCATAAGAAAACTGGAAAAGGTACATTAATGCTAGACAAAATAAAATTTAAGAAAAGGAGTATAACTAGAGATAAAAAGGGATGTTTCATTATGATTAAAGGATCCATTTAACAGACATACTACAAACTTAAATATTTGGATGCCTAATAACAGAACTTCAAATACATAATTGTTTAAACTTCCAGTTCTCCACTAAATTCTTAATTTTGTATTTTCTTCTTTGGACATATTAGGCATTTTAAATTGCATATCTGATAGCTATGAGATGATCTGCCAGTGTCCATAACAAGTGCCTCTCCCACCCCACCTCCCACACACACACTCACACACACATCATATGTATTATACACAAGCAAAGTTCCAATGAAATGTTATTAACAAAAACAGAGTAGGCTGGATTTGGCGAGCAGAGCCATAGTTTACTGATCCTTGATTGGACCACTTAGAGCAGGATTTCTCAACCTCGGCACTATTCATATTTGGGGCCAGATAATTTTCATGTTTGATGTTCTTTGTTCTGACAAGATATAAAACTGTGCTGAAAATCATGCTTCTCTAGAACAGTTACTCAGAGCTCTCTATCTTAGAGGCGGTATCGGGGCTACAGTCTTCAGTTTGGCTTGAATAAAACCCTTTTCTATTCCTATTATAGACTGCTTATTGATTCTTTCCATCAACCCAGTAGAACTCTCGAACCCTGGAAGTGACCACCACAAATGTCTCCAGACATTGCCAAACATACCCTGGGGAACAAAATCATCCCTGATTGAGAAACACTGCCCTCGCAGTCTCCTGGCCAAAGAGAGCAGACTTAAGCTGATTTTTTCCATTGTTCTTTGGGTCTTTTTCAACACCTGTTGGCATTTCTGGGTTGAGAATTTCTCTGGCACTCAGGTTGGGGATATATAGGAGACGAAAAAAAGAACCCTAAAAGACTCAACTCTGAGTCTTTCCTGGAATCCCAGTGTCCCTAGCTGGGTCTGACTTCTTTTCTCTCCCTTTCATAGTCTTCTGCTGTTTGCTTTCATTTGTCTTATCCAGGTTTTAGGTGTAACAAGTAGGAAGACTAGAGTGAAATTTCTTATCCTTCCAGGTATATATTCTTAAAAGATGACTCCTGTCTGAGAATGTGTATTGTCACGGTTAAGAGTGGTTAAGAGTTCAGAAACCAAGTATCGTGAATTATGAATTCAACTCATGGCTATACTATTCAAGGCATGTGAACCCCTGGACAGGATACATAGCCTCCTGCTAACCAATTTTTTCAGATGTAAATTTGTAGTGGTATTAATATACAACTCATAGTTGTATGCAATGTAATCCAAATTTAACTCATGAGGATTAAATGAATTACTACACATAAAAAATATGGACCAGTGTTACATAGTAAATTCTATGTATTATATATCATTATATCATTTTTATTATAATTATCTGGACCTAGAGGGGTGGGATAGGGAGGGTGGGAGGGAGGCTCAAGGGGGAGGGGATATGGGGATATATGTATACATATAGCTGATTGACTTTGTTGTACAGCAGAAACTAACACAACATTGTAAAGCAATTATACTCCAATAAAGATATTTTTTTTAATTAAAAAAATAATTATCTGGAAAAGTACTGACAAATGACTTTACAAACATCATGCCAATGATTATTAATGCTCCACACCCCCATCCCAAAGTGAAAGCAAGAATCATCAAAAAGGAAAGCTTTAGCAGATTTTTTAAAACTGGAAGAGATTCGCTTGAATTTGAACTAATTTAATGCACTGTTTTAAAGGGTTGGAAAACTAGGATATTTGATATCTTAAGGTACTTCAAATCATGAAGAATTTAAATGCCTGAACTACAAGGACCACACTACAGTGCTTTTCTTTTAAGTAATTCTTTTCCCCACTCAGGGACAATAACAGAGAAAGGGCCAGTGTTTCATTAAGGCTATACGTACTCTCATTCTCTCTAGAACAATATTCGCCTCCTGAGCAAGGGCACATATTAATCTCTCTTCAAGGAAGGTCTTTCACCCTTTGGCAACCTGAAGAATAGAGGTTCCTTCCATTCAGAATTCATCATATTGTCATCTAAGGTTATAAAGCTAAACACTAGAACAAAGAAGCCCACACTCACACAATTCCCACAGCAGACAAGAGAAAACAAAGGAAGCATTGAATATAAAATAACATAAAGTAAAATGAAAGAATTAAGACCAAGTATTTGTATATCAATAAGTAGAAACAGGATACGGTACATATTAGAAGTAAAAGGTTAAGCAGATAAAATAACAGTAGCAAATATATACTGCATCTAATAGGTGTATCTAAAATGACTTAAAAGTGAAAGTATGAACTGAGTTGTGCCATGATATTAATCCTAGACAATGGAGACTTCTTAAAGAAGAAAAAGAAGGGCATGTGATAATGATAAAGAGCACTGTCCACATTGATAATAAAACTTTGTGATTAATATTTATATAGTGAAAAACCAAATGTCCAAAATATGAAACACAGACTGCAAGAACAAAATTAAGGGAAACAATGAATGAGAAACCGACTTTAAACCACCATGAATACCTAATGAAGAAGTCACATAATCTTTTTGAGCAGTTAACCATGTAACCTATCAGGAAAAATGTATTAATAAGATTGGTATTGTCTTATTTTGAATTCTCCCAGAAGCAGGTCTTAAGATAAGAATCCCACTGAAATGTGTTCATTAGGGAAGACTAGGGACACAAGTAGGGAACAGAGAAGCTATCTAGTTAAGGGAAAGCATCCAATAGAACATGCATAATTAAACTACCTGCCACAGATTAATCACATGGAAAAACTCTAAGAGATAGTATAAAATATGACCACATTTTCGTACACAAGTGGGGAGGCAACTAGGGTATTTATATACCATATCACAGCAGACATGGGTTGAGGGTTGCAGGGCATGTATTAACTCACCAGAACTTCTGGCCTGCTGCATGGGAACAGAACAGCCTTTTTTTTTTTTTTTTTTCGGTACGCAGGCCTCTCACTGTTGTGGCCTCTCCCATTGCGGGGCACAGGCTCCGGATGCGCAGGCTCAGCGGCCAGGGCTCACGGGCCCAGCCGCTCCGTGGCATGTGGGATCTTCCCGGACCGGGGCACGAACCCGCGTCCCCTGCATCGGCAGGCGGACTCTCAACCACTGTGCCACCAGGGAAGCCCCAAAACAGCCTTTTAAAAGTTCAGAAAAAGCTTTGTGGCAGAGAGATACAGATACTGGCAGCTGAAAGTTCAAAGGCACACACTGAAAACTGTAGGGTCTGAGAGATATGGGCAGGGGACTACTAGTATTTGCTATAGCCATATATTATTCTCTATAACCTGGTAACACAAAACTTTATGTGATGATAAGGCAAGTATTAAAATTGAGCATATGTTAGACCACAAGGAAAATCACAATTCATTTAAGAAAGTAAAAAAGAAAGAGCCATATTTTCTGACCACAATGGTGTAATATTTAAAATTAAGGCGGAAAAAAACCCTGAAATTATCTCAAAATATTTTTAAATTACAAAGAAAACACTGTCATACAACTCTTAAAGATGAAACCCAAATCAACACTGCATAGTATAGACACAATCATGATTAAGGATACACATGTTTTAAAAATAGATAACACTAAAGCTATTTTCAGTGAAAAACAATTCATGCCCTTTGATTCATATATCCCTAAATAAGAAATAATATTTTAAAATTGTTACATTTTCCATGTTAAATTAAAAAAATATAGCCATGGAAAAAAGAAAAATTTTAAAGGATTAAATCAATAATAGTATTCAAAATCCTAAACTAGTTAGTTTATATATATTTTAATGATATTATAATGCTACTAGATTAATATATGAAAAAGGATAAAATGCTATGATAGCAAAATTAGAAATGAGGAAAGGAAAAAAGATAGGAAATTAAAAGATATATCTCAAAATTCTTTAGAATAATTTGCACAAAATTCTTTGAAAATCAGGATTAAGTAAATAACATCGATTACCAAAATTAACCCCAGAAGAGACGGAAAATCTATACAAGCCAATCACTGCATGAAAATTAATTTGAAAATATTGATAAAATACCTCACTAAAAATTAAAAGGTCAAGATGATTTCATAATAATTTCAAACCAAGAAGTTAATTCCAATGTAATTTAAAATTTTCCAGAGCAGTAATTAAGGTAATGCTTAAAATATTGTTTTCATGTCAGAATAATATTGACAACAAAATTCAAATCAGTATAATTTATTAATATCAATACCCAGGTAAGAAATCAAGTGTTAGAAAAGAGGAAATACTGATACATTAAAATAACTATATACCTTTAGGGCAAGGATTTTACATGTTTTGTTTAGTTCTGAATCTCTAGCTTCTGAGAAAATGCCTGCCACGTTTTAGGCACACACTAAGTACATGTAGTATGAATGAATAATGACAGGACAAAAATACAAGGGTGGTTCAAAATTGCCAGTTATATATGTATGTATGTGTATATATATACATTTATATTTTAAGTATATCAGAGTAAAAATTTATGATTACCTTGTGGCATTAAAAACAAAAAAAAATAATATTCAGTCTTGATTTTTTTAACTGAGATATAATTGACACAAAACATTGTATAAATTTAAGGTATACAACGTGTTGACTTGACACATTTATGTACTGCAACATTATCGCCACCATGGCGTTAGCTCACACCTCTATTATGTCACATAATTACCATTTCTTTTTTCTGGTGGGGACAATTAAAAGCTAGTCTCTTAGCAACTTTGAAGTTTGTAATACAATATCATTGACTATAACCACTATGCTCTGCATTAGATCCCAGGACTTCTTTATGTTGTTTAAGGGTACAAACTTGTAGCTAGTAGATAAATAAGTCCTGCAGTCCTAATTTTTAAAAATAATTGTCTTTATTTATCTATATCTATAAAATCAAGGAAAGCATCATGCTTAATGAAAAGACACTAGAAAAATTCCATGAAAATTTAGAAAAACTAAAGAGCCCTGAATAACAACACTATTATTTAGATTTGTTCTAAAATTCCAAGTAATATCAAATGTAAGCAGTGTGTGTGTGTGTGTGTGTGTGTGTGTGTGTGTGTGTAAGACAAGATATAAAATAGAAAAAATGTGAAAGGTTTATGATCAGGCAGTTAAAAGAAATACAAATGGCTAAAAATATAAAAGGATGTTTAATAGTGAAATGTAAAAAACATTTTTCAACTGTAAGATAGGTAAAATTTATAAAATTAAGTAAAATTACAATTTGGCACAGATGTGGAAACAGTTAAAACCACATGAGAAGATGCTGAATATCACTAATTACTAGAGAAATGCAAATAAAAACTACAATGAGGTATCACCTCACACCAGTCAGAATGGCCATCATCGAAAAACCGACAAGCAATAAATGCTGGAGAGGGTGTGCAGAAAAGGGGATCCTCTTACACTGTTGTTGGGAATGTAAATTGATACAGCCACTATGGAGAACAGTATAGAGGTTCCTTAAAAAACTAAAAATAGAACTACCATATGACCCAGCAATCCCACTCCTGGGCACATACCTGGAGAAAACCATAATTTGAAAAGATATATGCATCCCAAAGTTCATTACAGCACTAGTTACAATAGCCAGGACATGGAAGCAACCTAAATGTCCATCAACAGAGGAATGGATAAAGAAGATATGGTACATATATACAATGGAATATTACTCAGCCATAAGAAGGAACAAAATTGTGCCATTTGCAGAGAGATGGACAGACCTAGAGACTGTCATACAAAGTGAAGTAAGTCAGAAAGAGAAAAACAAATACCATATATTAACGTATATATGTGGAATCTAGAAAAATGGTACAGATGAACCTATTTGCAAAGCAGCAATAGAGACACAGATGTAGAGAACAAACATATGGACACCAAGGGGGAACGGGGGGGTGGGATGAATTGGGAGATTGGGATTGACATATATACACTACTATGTATAAAATAGATAACTAATGAGAACCTACTGTATAGCACAAGGAACTCTACTCAGTGCTCTATGGTGACCTAAATGCGAAGGAAATCCAAAAAGGAGGGCATATATGTATACGCATAGCTGATTCACTTTGCTGTACAGCAGAAACTAACACAACATTGTAAAGCAACTATACTCCAATAAAAAACAAAACAAAACAAACAAACAAAACTACTCGTGAGCATCTAAATAAGTTCAACAATTTTGGAGGCCAATTTTTCCATGTACAAGAAAATTTAAACTCCAGAAACTGGCTGACTTACCAATTATTTTTTTTTTGGGGGGGTGCTGGGAAACTACCCCAAATCCCTCTTCAAAAACTATGACAAGAACTAATTATAATGTTATTTAATTTTGTATTGATTTTAAAAGCAAAACCTAACCCATATGTTCAATAACTTGGGAATGATAAAAAGCTAATTTTAATAAAAATATTAATAACATCTTTTAGGAAGGGAGCTAAGGATCCTTGTAGTGAGGTATGATAGAGAACCTTAAAGTTTTTAATTTATAATTTCATAAACTTTTTATCCTTAACATATATCATATATGCTTATACTCACATGTGTGTGTACATATCCACCTACATATGTATGTAATGTTTTTAGAGACTGGGAAAGAGTTTACTATGACAGATTAGTAGAAAAAGATTAACTGAGCATTCTATTTAAAATATTTACATTACTTGATATTGAGAATAAAATAAATATGACACACCATCCTCAGGATCTACTCTATATATGTAATCGTATTGCCACAACACAAGCAATCTCAAATTATTCAAGTCTA
Source organism: Pseudorca crassidens (assembly GCF_039906515.1). Classification (NCBI taxonomy): domain Eukaryota; kingdom Metazoa; phylum Chordata; class Mammalia; order Artiodactyla; family Delphinidae; genus Pseudorca; species Pseudorca crassidens. The sequence continues at coordinate 109,953,904 of NC_090317.1, read as the reverse complement.
GAAAATCGCAATTAAATTCCTCAGTAACTCTTCTAGGGGATGGAAACTATGTGTTGTGATGTTGATGGGAAATTAATTATCTAACAAGAGCCACTTACTTTTAAACTTCACAATCTGAAGTTTCAGAGGTTGTTAAATGTGCGGTAAGGTCTTCTAAATGAATATATGCCAATGGGTTTTTCAGATATTTTGGAAAAGTACACAAAAATGCACTTAGCATTTTTTAGTAAAGCCATGGAAATGTCATTGCTTTTGGGGGAAGATTATCTAGATTAAATTGAGAAATAAAATTCCTCAGCGATAGATATAAATGAGGCCCTAAAGTTAGCACAAAAGATTTAGGGATTTGATTGTGCATTTGCAGAGGTAACTTAGAGTAGGGAAGCTCTGGACTTCAGTGATGTTTCTGACTTATTATTCCATTCTCTATTCTTATTATTGCATCAGAAATCCAAGTATTAGGAAGAATGAAGAATATAATGAACAAATTACAATATCATTTATTTTACAAAAACGTATTTAATTTCCATTAATATCATCAATATTATAGTCATTATCTGCCCTTAAAATATTGCTACATAGTTTCATCTAACTATAGCTAAAAACAATAACTGGAAAATCTGTCCCCAGACAAAATGTTCAAAACAGGTATTTGCCACTTATGAATATAGTTATAGCAAGATGTAGAACTGAGTGATACCTTAAAGAAGAATTAAATGATACATCCCAGAAGGTATGAAATATGAAAGGTGGCTCTGACTATACCCTAGAACATACAGTTCTAAGTAAACAACAGATGGATAAAATGTAAAACAAAACCAATATAATTACAACAAAACATGTATACTACTAATAGGCCAGGAGAAAAAAAGGAATGCATTTCTAATATCCTATAATATAAAATACTAGTTGGACAGTACTATGGTATTTTGTCTCCTATAAGTATTTCCATGCAGCAAATTTAAGAGGTTGATTTGAAGATGATTCTGCTCTCCCACGTTCAATGCAAATAGTCTTGTGTAGTTGAAATGATAAGTAATACTAAGACATCAGCATATTTTGATTAGTCTTCCAATTAGAGAATAATTTTAGCTATAGTTAAAACCATTTTGTGGTTTTATCGATCTTTTCTGCTATCACTTGATTAAAATACTCTCAAGAATGAATCTTAAAATATCAAAAAGTTTAGAAATTACATTCTAGAACTGCAAAATATATGAGGCTCAAAATTATTTTCTATGATAAATGTAAGTCCACATTTTTTAATATTCACTATGATGAAAAATAATATAAAATAAGGTAAGCATATTTTTCACTCAAATTTCTCACACAAATGAAGTCATTTGAGGCACAACATGGGTTTGGGGGGCAGCTGTATTATTAAAACTATGTTTGTTCAGATATGAAAATATGTTTAAAGCATTCTTCATACAACATTTATTGTTTGTGTCTGTCAAAGACAAAAAAAAATTCTTGAAAATCTAGTCGGTATCATATATTAACCTCCATGAGAACACAAACCAGATAAATGTTTTTTCAATGCATTTCAAAAAGCATGGTACATAGTAGCTTATATCTGTCAATTACTTTCACATTGCATTGCCCTTAATTATGTGAAACAAAAAAAATTAAGAATTTGCTATATTTTTAAGGAAATAAGACCAAAAATGAAAATAAATTTATTACCCTCAAACCAATATGTGGATTAGAGAAGAGTGAGGAATTTAAGAAGTGTGTTACAAATGATTGTACACACATTGCGTAGCACAATGCCTGCAAAGAGAAGACATTTATTGAATGAATGGATGAATGAAACCTGAATCAGGAGTCAGAAAAAAATAGCCAAAGGTTGTTTTACCAAAAGAGTCAAAGAAGTCAACACAATGAGTTAAATTTAATAGTAGGTAAGTCAAACGTGCTATGGGAACACCTATGAGACAGGTTTAAATGAGAATGAGGTTCAGGAAACCCTACCAGAGGGATATTAGCATGAGCTAAATTTTGGTGGATGAAATTAAAGAAGATATATGGAGAAAACAGAACAGTGCATTTGAGAAACTACAATTGTTCACCATGGCTGAAGCAGATAATTTAATAATCATCACACAGAAGTTAATTTTTTTAAAAACCTGAAAAAGATCCATTAGATATGGCAATATGGAGAGCACTGGATAAACAATGTCTCTGGGTGTTTTGTTGCTTTTATTATTATTATTATTATTCTTTTAACATCTTTATTGGAGTATAATTGCTTTACAAGGTTGTGTTAGTTTCTGCTGTATAACAAAGTGAATCAGTTATATGCATACATATATCCCTATATCTCTTCCCTCTTGTGCCTCCCTCCCACCCTCCCTATCCCACACAAGGCACCGAGCTGATCTTCCTGTGCTGTGCAGCTGCTTCCCACTGGCTATCTATTTTACATCTGGTAGTGTATATATGTCAATGCTCCTCTTTCACTTTGTCCCAGCTTACCCTTCCCAATCCCCATGTCCTCAAGTCCATTCTGTACATCAGCATCTTTATTCCTGTCCTTCCCCTAGGTTCATCAGAACCATTCGTTTTTTTCAGATTCCATATATATGTGTTAGCATACAGTATTTGTTTTTCTCTTTCTGACTTACTTCACTCTGTATGACAGACTCTAGGTCCATCCACCTCACTACAAATAACTCAATTTTATTTCTTTTTATGGTCAAGTAATATTCCGTTGTATATATGTGCCACATCTTCTTTATCCATTCATCTGTCAATGGATCCTCAGGTTGCTTCCATGTCCTGGCTATTGTAAATAGTGCTGCAATGAACACTGGGGTACATGACTTTTTTTTTTTCATTTAATTTTATTTTTTTTTTTATACAGCAGGTTCTTATTAGTTATCCATTTTATACATATCAGTGTATATATGTCAATCACAATCTCCCAATTCATCACACAACCACTGCCATGCCCCCCACCCCCGGCCACTTTCCCCCCTTGGTGTCCATACGTTTGTTCTCTACGTCTGTGTCTCTATTTCTGCCCCGCAAACTGGTTCATCTGCACAATTTTTCTAGATTCCACATATATGCGTTAATGTACAATATTTGTTTTTCTCTTTCTGACTTACTTCACTCTGTATGACACCCTCTAGATCCATCCACGTCTCTACAAATGACGCAGTTTCGTTCCTTTTTATGGTTGAGTAATATTCCACTGTATATGTGTACCACTTCTTCTTTATCCATTCATCTGTCGATGGGCACTTAGGTTGCTTCCATGACCTGGCTATTGTAAATAGTGCTGCAATGAACATTGGGGTGTATGTGTCTTTTTGAATTATGGTTTTCTCTGGGTATATGCCCAGTAGTGGGATTGCTGGGTTGTATGGTGGTTCTCTTTTTAGTTTTTTAAGGAACCGCCATAGGGGCTGTATCAATTTACATTCCCACCAAGAGTGCAAAAGGGTTCCCTTTTCTCCACATCCTCTCCAGCATTTATTGTTTCTAGATTTTTTGATGATGGCCATTCTGACCAGTGTGAGGTGATACCTCACTGTGGTCTTGATTTGCATATCTCTAATGATTAGTGATGTTGAACATCCTTTCAGGTGTTTGTTGGCCATCTCTATATCTTCTTTGGAGAAATGTCTATTTAGGTCTTCTGCCCACTTTTGGATTGGGTCCTTTGTTTTTTTGATATTGAGATGCATGACCTGCTTGTATATTTTGGAGATTAATCCTTTGTTAGTTGCTTCATTTGCAAACATTCTCTCCCATTCTGAGGGTTGTCTTATCATCTTCTTTAAGGTTTCCTTTGTTGTGGAAAAGCTTTATGTTTCATTAGGTCCCATTTGTTTATTTTTGTTTTTATTTCCATTTCTCTAGGATGCATGTCAAAAAGGACCTTGCTGTGATTTATGTCATAGAGTGTTCTGCCTATGTTTTCCTCTAAGAGTTTCATTGTGTCTGGCCTTACATTTAAGTCTTTAATCCATTTTGAGTTTATTTTTGTGTATGGTGTTAGGAAGTGTTCTAATTTCATTCTTTTACATGTAGCTGTCCAGTTTTCCCAGCACAACTTATTGAAGAGGCTGTCTTTTCTCCATTGTATATTCTTGCCTCCTTTGTCAAAGATAAGGTGATCATATGTGCGTGGGCTTATCTATGGGCTTTCTATCTTGTTCCATTGATCTATATTTGTTTTTGTGCCAGTACCATATTGTCTTGATTACTATAGCTTTTATAGTACAGTCTGAAGTCAGGGAGTCTGATTCCTCCAGCTCCGTGTTTTTCCCTCAAGATTGCTTTGGCTACTCGGGGTCTTTTGTGTCTCCATACAAATTTTAAGATTTTTTGTTCTACTTCTGGAAAAATGCCATTGGTAATTTGATAGGGATTGCACTGAATCTGTAGATTGCTTTGTGTAGTAGAGTCATTTTCACAATATTGATTCTTCCAATCCAAGAACATGGTATATCTCTCCATCTGTTTGTATCATCTTTAATTTCTTTCATCAGTGTCTTATAATTTTCTGAATACAGGTCTTTTGTCTCCTTAGGTAGGTTTATTCTTAGATATTTTATTCTTTTTGATGCAATGGTAAATAGGAGTGTTTTCTTAATTTCACTTTCACATTTTTCATCATTAGTGTATAGGAATGCAAGAGATTTCTGTGCATTAATTTTGTATGCTGCTGCTTTACCAAATTCATTGATTAGCTCTAGTAGTTTTCTGGTAGCATCTTTAGGAATCTCTATGCGTAGTATCATGTCATCTGCAAACAGTGACAGTTTTACTTCTTCTTTTCTGATTTGGATTCCTTTTATTGGAATCCTTTATTGGATTCCTTTTCTTCTCAGATTGCTGTGGTTAAAACTTCGAAAACTATGCTGAATAACAGTGGTGAGAGTGGGCAACCTTGTCTTGTTCCTGATCTTAGAGGAAATGCTTTCAGTTTTTCACCAATGAGAATGATGTTGGCTGTGGATTTGTCATATATGGCCTTTATTATGTTCAGGTAAGTTCACTCTACTCCTACTTTCTGGAGAGTTTTTATCATAAATAGGCGTGGAATTTTATCAAAAAATTTTTCTGCATCTATTGAGATCATATGGTTTTTATCCTTCAGTTTGTTAATATGGTGTATCACATTGATTGATTTGCATATATTGAAGAATCCTTGCATTCCTGGGATAAACCACACTTGATCATGGTGTATGATCCTTTTAATGTGCTGTTGGATTTTTTTTGCTGGTATTTTGTTGAGGATTTTTGCATCCATGTTCATCAATGATATTGGCCTGTAGTTGTCTTTTTTTTTTTGACGTCTTTGTCTGGTTTTGGTATCAGGGTGATGGTGACCTCGTAGAATGAGTTTGGGACTGTTCCTCCCTCTTCTGTATTTTGGAAGAGTTTGAGAAGCATAGGTGTTAGCTTTTCTCTAAAAGTTTGATAGAATTCACCTGTGAAGCCATCTGGTCCTGGGCTTTTGTTTGTTGGAAGATTTTTAATCACAGTTTCAATTTCAGTGCTTGTGATTGTTCTGTTCATGTTTTCTATTTCTTCCTGGTTCAGTCTTGGAAAATTGTACCTTTCCAAGAATTTGTTTCTTCGTGCTTGTTCATTTTATTGGCATAGAGTTGCTTGTAGTAATCTCTCATGATCCTTTGTTTTTCTCCAGTGTCAGTTCTCACTTCTCCTTTTTCATTTCTAATTCTGTTGATCTGAGTCTTCCATTTTTTCCTGATGTGTCTGGCTAATGGTTTATCAATTTTGTTTATCTTCTCAAAGAACCAGCTTTTAGTTTTATTGGTCTATGCTATTGCTTCCTTCCTTTCTTTTTCATTTATTTCTCATCAGATCTTTATGATTTCTTTCCTACTGCTAACTTTGAGGGGTTTTTTGTTCTTCTTTCTCTAATTGCTTTAGGTGTAAGGTTAGGTTGTTTATTTGAGATTTTTCTTGTTTCTTGAGGTAGGACTGTATTGCTATAAACTTCCTTCTTAGAACTGCTTTTGCTGCATCCCATGGGTTTTGGATCATAGTGTTTCCAGTGTCATTTGTTTCTAGGTATTTTTTGATTTCCTCTTTGATTTCTTCAGTGATCTCTTGGTTACTGAGTAGCATATTGTTTAGCCTCCATGTGTTTGTATTTTTTTACAGTTTTTTTCCTGTAATTGATATATAGTCTCATAGTGTTGTGGTCAGAAAAGATACTTGATATGATTTCAATTTTCTTAAATTTACCAAGGCTTGATTTGTGACCCAAGATATGATCTATCCTGGAGAATGTTCCATGAGCACTTGAGAAGAAAGTGTATTCTGTTGTTTTTGGATGGAATGTCCTATAAATATCAATTAAGTCCATCTTGTTCAATGTGTAATTAAAAGCTTGTGTTTCCTTATTTATTTTCATTTTGGATGATCTGTCCATTGGTGAAAGTGGGGGGTTAAAGTCCCCTACTATGATTGTGTTACTGTCGATTTCCCCTTTTATGGCTCTTAGCATTTGCCTTATGTACTGAAGTGCTCCTATGTTGGGTGCATAAATATTTACAGTTGTTATATCTTCTTCTTGGATTGATCCCTTGGTCATTATGTAGTGTCCTTCTTTGTCTCTTGTAATAGTCTTTATTTTAAAGTCTATTTTGTCTGACATGAGTATTGCTACTCCAGCTTTCTTTTCATTGCCATTTGCATGGGATATCTTTTTCCATCCCCTCACTTTCAGTCTGTATGTGTCCCTAGGTCTGAAGTGGGTCTCTTGTAGACAGCATATATATGGGTCTTGTTTTTTTATCCATTCAGCCCGTCTGTGTCTTTAGGTTGGAGCATTTAATCCATTTACATTTAAGGCAATTATCGATATGTATGTTCCTATTACCATTTTCTTAATTGTTTTGGGTTCATTATTGTAGGTCTTTCCCTTCTCTTGTGTTTCCTGCCTAGAGAAGTTCCTTTAGCATTTGTTGTAAAGCTGGTTTGGTGGTGCCGAAGTCTCTTAACTTTTGCTTGTCTATAAAGGTTTTAATTTCTCCGTCGAATCTGAATGTGATCCTTACTGCGTACAGTAATCTTGGTTGTAGGCTTTTCCCTTTCATCACTTTAAATATGTCCTGCCACTCCCTTCTGGCTTGCAGAGTTTCTGCTGAAATATCAGTTGTTAACCTTATGGGGCTTCCCTTGTATGTTATTTGTTGCTTTTCCCTTGCTGCTTTTAATATGTTTTCTTTGTATTTAATTTTTGAAAGTTTGATTAATATGTGTCTTGGAATGTTTCTCCTTGTATTTATCCTGAATGAGACTCTCTGAACTTCCCGGACTTGACTATTTCCTTTCCCATGTTAGGGAAGTTTTCAACTATAATCTCTTCAAAATTTTCTCAGACCCTTTCTTTTGCTCTTCTTCTTCTGCGGACCCCTGTTATTCGAATGTTGGTGCGTTTAATGTTGTCCCAGAGGTCTGTGAGACTGTCCTCAATTCTTTTCATTCTTTTTTCTTTATTCTCCTCTGTGGCAGTTATTTCCACTACTTTATCTTCCAGGTCACTTATCCGTTCTTCTGCCTCAGTTATTCTGCTATTGATTCCTCCTAGAGAATTTTTAATTTCATTTATTGTGTTGTTCATCATTGTTTGTTTGCTCTTTAGTTCTTCTAGGTCCTTGTTAAACGTTTCTTGTATTTTCTCCATTCTGTTTCCAAGATTTTGGATCATCTTTACTATCATTACTCTGAATTCTTTTTCAGGTAGACTGCCGATTTCCCCTTCATTTGTTTGGTGTGGTTCGTTTTTACCTTGCTCCTTTATCTGCTGCATTTCTGTCTTTTCTCACTTTGTTTTACTTACTATGTGTGGGGTCTCCTTTTCACAGGCTGCTGGTTCATAGTTCCAATTGTTTTTGGTGTCTGCCCCCAGTGTGTGATGTTGGGTCAGTTGCTTGTGTAGGCTTCCTGGTGGAGGGGACTGGTGCCTGTGTTCTGGTGGATGGTTCTGTATTTTGTCCTTCTGGTGGGTAGCGTCGCATCCAGTGGTGTGTTTTGGAGTGTCTGTGAACTTATTATGATTTTAGGCAGCTTCTCTGCTAATGGGTGGGATTGTGTTCCTGTCTTGCTAGTTGTCTGGCATAGGGCTTCATACTGGAGCTTGCTGGCCGTTGGATGGAGCTGGGTCTTAGTGTTGAGACTAAGATCTCTGGGAGAGCTCTCGCCGATTATTACATGGGGCCGTGAGGTTCCTGGTGGTCCAATGTCCTGGACTCGTCCCTCCCACCTTGAAGGCTCAGCCCAACACCTGGCTGGAGCACCAAGACCCTGCCAGCCACACAGCTCACAAGAAAAGGAAGGAAGAAAAACAAAACAACCATCAAAAAACAACAGAAAGTAAAGAAAACAAAACAAACAAAAGAACCAAAAAAACGGATAGTCAGAACCCTAGGACAAATGGTAAAAACAAACCTACACAGACAAAATCACACAAAGAAGCATACACATACACAGGCATGAAAAAAGAAAAAGGAAAAAATATATATATAAAAGAAAAAGAAAAGGAAGAGAGCAACCAAACCAATAAACAAATCCACCAATGATAATAAGCTCTAAATACTAAACTAAGATAAACATAAAACCAGAAACAAATTAGACTCAAAAAGCAAGCTCTAAGTCTACAGTTGCTCCAAAAGTCCACTGCCTCAATTTTGGGAACATTCGTTGTCTTTTCAGGTATTCTTCAGATGAAGAGTTTACCAAGTTGATTGTGGGGATTTAATGTGCTGCTCCTGAGGCTTCACAGAGAGATTTCCCTTTCTCTTCTTTGTTCGCACAGCTCCTGGGGTTCTGCTTTGGTTTTGGCCCCACCTCTGCATGTAGGCTGCCCTCAGGAGTCTGTTTCCGCCCAGACAGGAGAGGGTTAAAGCAACAGCTGATTAGGGCTTCCTTGCTCACTCAGGCCAGGGGGGAGGGATGGGTACGGCAGTCATAATTGGAATGTGGGTCAAGCCTGAGGCGGCAGAGGCTGGTGTGATGTTGCAACAGCCTGAGGTGGGTCATGCGTTCTCCCAGGGAATTTGTCCCTGGATCACGGGACCCTGGCAGTGGCATGCTGCACAGGCTCCCAGAGCGGTGTGGATAGTGGTCTGTGCTTGCACACAGGACTTTTGGTGGCAGCCTTAGCACTTCATGCCCATCTCTGGGGTCCGAGCTGATAGCCATGGCTTGCGCCCATCTCTGGAGCTCATTTAGGTGGTGCTCTTCCTTCTGTGGGCACATGGGGAAGGAATTCCCTCTCCTCGTGCACCCTGAAACAAAGGTCTCTCGCCTCTCCAGCAGGTCCAGACTTTTTCCTGACCCCATCCCAGCTAGCTGTGGTGCACTAGCTCCCTTCAGGCTGTGCTCACGCAGCCAGCCCCAGTCCTCTCCCTCCAATCTGACCAAAGCCCGAGTCTCAGGTCCCAGCCCCCGCCCACCCCAGCGGGTGAGCAGACGAGCCTCTCAGGCTGGTGAGTGCTGGTCAGCAATGGTCCTCTGTGTGGGAATTTCTCCGCTTTGCCCTCTGCACCCCTGTGGCTGTGCTCTCCTCTGTGGCTCCGAAGCTTCCCCCCTCCGCCACCCGCAGTCTCCGCCCACGAAGGGGCTTCCTAGTGTGTGGAAACCTTTCCTCCTTCACAGCTCCCTCCCACTGGTGCAGGTCCCATCCCTATTCTTTTGTCTCTGTCTATTCTTTTTTCTTTGGCCCTACCCAGGTACGTGGGGATTTTCTTGCATTTTGTGAGGCCTGAGGTCTTCTGCCAGCGTTCAGTAGGTGCTCTGTAGGAGTTGTTCCACAAGTAGATGCATTTTTGATGTATTTATGGGGAGGAAGATGATCTCCACGTCTTTCTCCTCTGCCATCTTGAAGCTCTCCTCCTGTTTTGTTTTTTAAATAACGATAGATTCAATTGTGTTTAGCCTATAGACCAATCTGGGGAGAACTGACATCTTTACTATGGTCAGTCAGTCTTCCAAGAACATGGCATGTTTGTCCATTTACTCAGATTCTCTTTATTTCATTAGGATTTTGTAGTTTCCTGCATACAGACCCTGCACAGATTTTGTTAGTTGCACATAGTATCCCCTTATTCATCTGTAATGATATCTACTGTTTCATTCCTGATACTAGTAAAATATTTTCCTCTCCATTTTATGGTTGTTATAAATTTTATTGATCTTTTCAATGAACCAGCAATTGCTTTTGTTGTTTTCCTCTATTGTTTTGTGTTTCCAATTTAATTGATTTCTGGCCTTATCTTTATTATCACTTTCTGCTTGTTTTGGATATATTTTGTTATTTTCTAGTTGCTTGAAATGGGTGCATGGATTATTGATAAGACTTTTCCTCTTTTGTAACGCAAACATTTAGTGCTATAACTTCACTCTCAGTACTGCTTTATCTGTGTCCCACAAATTTTGAAATCTTGCATTTTCATTTTCATTCAGTTTGACTTTTTTTTTTTTTTTTTTCTGTATGCAGGCCTCTCACTGTTGTGGCCTCTCCCGTTGCGGAGCACAGGCTCTGGACGTGCAGGCTCAGCAGCCATGGCTCACGGGCCCAGCCGCTCCGTGGCACGTGGGATCCTCCCGGACCAGGGCACGAACCCGTGTCCCCTGCATCGGCAGGCGGATTCTCAACCACTGCGCCACCAGGGAAGCCCTAGTTTGATGTATTTTTTACTTCTCTTGAGCTTTCTTCTTTGACCTATAAAATACTTAGAAGTGTGCTATTTAATTTTAAGTGTTTGAAGATTTTCCTGTTTCTGTTATTGATTTATAGTTTGATTCCCTGATGGTCAAAGAGCATACGTTATATTTTAATTCCTTTACATTTTTTGAGGTTAGTTTTGTGGCTTAGGATATGGCCTGTCTGGGAATATGTTCTGTGGACTTGGAAAAAAGGTGTATTCTGCTGTGGGCTGAAGTCTTCTAAAAATATTGATTATATTCTCTTGTTTAATGGTATTGCTCAATGAAGTAGACAGACCTGAATCATGCCGTTCAGTAGGAGTCATAGCAATGCAGAATGATTGAGTTAAGAAAGTTTATTTTGTGTGCCCTGTAGTGTTTTACAATTCGAAGTTGGATATATAGTTTACGACAGCAAGGCAATTTACCATGATTGTCAAAATAAGGCTGTAGTTTAAAATATTTAAAACCAATATACACTTTATTTGCTGCTGGATATTTTCCATATCCTATCCCTACTTTTGTATTTAACACAGTTTAGGGGAGATAAAATAAGAAGCAACAGTCAAGGTTGCACAGGGTAACAAAATCATTTTTCCGTTAAGTTTTTCTACTATTGCAGTGGAGACTAGGAAAATCATAAAGGAGTTCATCTTTATCTCCATCTAGTGGCTAGTATTATATCTCCCCCCCCAAAACGTGTTTACACTAAATTAATTTTGTTTGTAGCCAAGAATGGTTAATTTAGCATACCTAAGTAAACTGAATTATACCCAGTTTGCTCATAATAATCAATACACAGGAAAAATTAACTAAGCTAATATTAAATGAAATGTGGGGATAAGGAATATTGAAGAGAAATGTAATAGTTTTTGAGTCTTCAATATCTTGGGTGGGATAAAAAAATTTTAACTTAACCAAGATATTACATTTTTAGAAAAATATTTAACGAAAGGCATCATTTATAACTTAGTCATAAATATATCTGGTAGCGTTCTTTGGCTTCTGTAGTTTTCAATGCAGTCAGCAAAAATCAAAGGATTCGAGGAACTGCATTGTATTGTCATGCCTCTTCCCAATTAAACATAAGCTTAATTATAAAGCTCCTCACGAAGTACTATAAAATACACTGAAGGTTTTATTTGGGCTAAGGCAGGCCTATAAAACATATAAGTCTGTAATAACTGTTTGTACATTAGTAGTACTGTTTATTAATATATGTAGTTGCAATCAACCATCACTGAAGAAGCTTATTAAAATAAATTTGCAGTAATATACAAACTAAAGGACAGTACATAAGCCTTCTTAATCAATTAGAGTTTATTTGGTCAATAAAGCACACAGGACCACAACAGCACATTTCATTTTTTCCCTAGGAAATCAATATCCACAACAGAAAATAAATGTCAGATTGAAGCCTTGGATTTTGTGGTCATGAGGAATATTGGAAATAGCTCTGCACTGGTACACAAGGCACCAGGGTTCTATTCCAAACAGTCACTATCATTGACTTTGAAAAAGTAACACCTTTTTAAAGACTTAGTTTCTCTTCCTAATTTAATTCATGGTCTTGTTATTGAAGTGTCATTGAATCGAGTATTTCTAAGAGAGGACCATAGGATTTAACCTGTAGGAACATATTCACCATTATTATTGCCTGTAATTTTTCAAAGTCCTAGATCTGCCTACCAGGCTGTGGAATTTTGTTATTGATGCTAAGCTCAACAGTAGAAATATGAATGAAAGCGTAGTCAGCAATATAAAACTCCTTATTACCTGGCTAGTGTAAGAGTAAAGAATTTCTGTGAACCTAAAGCCAGATATATATTTATATAATATATATGTGAAATGTATTATATATATCTGGAATTAAGTATAAAAATAGGTCCGTTTCTGCCCATATCCTCACTCTGACTTCACATTTCCTTGTACATAACCTGTGATATTATTATTTAGGACTTACTATTCTTTGCTACTTGTATTCCTTACCACTATCTATGTGATAAACCTCTATTCATCTTTAATACACAAATTAAAAATTCTAGGTTGATATTAAGATATTTGAGTGACTGAAAGATTTACTAGTCTTATTCCTAACTGCCCAACAAGAGTAGTGTTTGAAACCAAAAAATAAGAAAAGAACATATTCTAAGGCCAGAAGTATTTTATATGACTTCTTATAACAACAGAGATAAGACAAAAATGTTAACAGCTGATTTGATATTAACCATCCTAAATAAATCTGTATAATTGGGACAAAATATTAACCAAGAATACTATTGAGCTTTTTAAATATCAGCAGATGCCCCATCTTAATAAGTAAGTTCTTATTGGCCTCAGTGATTGAGGAAAAGCCAAAATCAATCAACACATTCTGAGCGTCTTAAAACACAGGGTGTAGGTAGATTTTTGCTGTTGATTATGTTCGAGCATGAATCTACAAACAATAACTAAAGCATGGGTTCTATGACAATACACTATAGCTGAAGTGAAGAGAAATAGTCTAGAAATAGTCATAAATACCTATGCATGAAAAAAGTAATAAGGGCATTTTCGCATTCCACAGGAATTAATATGTACTCAAGTTGCCATTCAAGTGTGAAAATATAAAAAAAGTTATGCTTAGATGTCCAAGATTTCAGTAAATGGAACAACCAGGTACTTGTACTAAGGAAGTTGATTGAAAATATTTTCAAAGGTCACCAGAAAACAAAACAACAACACAAGAATGGGAAAGTGCAGTTGAAAAATACTGGCAGCTATTCATAAAATCATCCTGAGTCTTTGACAGTCTTATATATCCAACTGTCAACGTGACATATCTACTTGGATGTTTAATTGACATGTCACACACAACATGGCCTAAACTAAATTCCTGAAATCCCCCTCAGAAAACTTCACTTATTGCCTTTGCCGTCTCAGTTAACAACAACTCCATCCTTCTAATTGCTCAGGCCAAAAACCTTGGATTCATGCCTCAATTTACCTTATGCCCTTCATGTCATCAGTGAGAAAATCCTTTTGATTCTATGATGCTGTGATATACCATCTGGATTCCCCTTCAGGACAGAAGCATTTATTCCCCCAGCTGCAATGAGCAGTGTTAATAGACAACCCTAATCTCTTACTCTTAGAAGAGGAGCCCTCCTTAAGAATTGTCTCCACTGATGGAGTTATCTTGCTCAAAGTCATTCTCACCGATCAATACAAGGGTATGCTTCCCTTGCTTCAACTCTGGACAACTTTACAGGGCCATCCCTCTCAGCTTCAGAGCTCCATTCAGTTGTATGAAGCTTTCATTGATACTGCATCACAGCCCAACCTCCCCTTCTGACAAATCCTGCTTCCTCTACTTCCTTCTGACAGATGTTGATGCAAAGAGCACTCCCTAAGAAAATTTTTGCACACTAATCTTCATCTTAGAGTCTGCTTCTTGGAGAACCCACCATTGATAGTTGGGCCAGGAGTGGTCCGAGAGACCAAATACTAAGATAGGATCTTCAACTGTTCAGCTGGCAATGACGACTCCATCACTATTGGCATGTAGAGCACACATATTCCCTGGAACAGGTAACAGTGAAATTAAAAAAACTTTAACTATGGTTAACTGGGGTGGTATTCTAGTGAAAGGAAAGGAATGAGTAGGTGTGATTGTGTATCAGGCATTTGAGAAAAGTGAAGGGAGTAGTTTCTATAAAGACAGTGGAGGGACTTCCCTGATGGCGGAGTGGTTAAGAATCCACCTGCCAATGCAGGGGACAAGGGTTCAAGCCCTGGTCCAGGAAGATCCCACATGCCGCGGAGCAACTAAGCCCTTGCACCACAACTAGTGAAGCCCGCGCACCCTAGAGCCTGTGCACTACAACTACTGAGCCCATGTGCTGCAACTACTGAAGCCCACACGCCTAGAGCCCGTGCTCTGCAACAAGAGAAGCCACTGCAATGAGAAGCTCATGCACCGCAGCGAAGAGTAACCCCCACTCACCACGACTAGAGAAAGCCCACACGCAGCAATGAAGACCCAATGCAGCCATAAAATAATAATAATAAATAATAATAATTTTTTAAAAAGACAGTGGAAATAGATAATGTTAAATATAATTGACACTCGGAGAAAAGTTTTTAAAAGAGGCGTAGAGTGATTAATTGACAATTAAAAGCTAAGTGTGAAAACCAGAAAGCCTCTTGGGAAGCTTATAAAAAGGCTCCTTCCAGGAGCTGGGGCCAGCCAGACTCAGGAACTACTCCTAAAACTATCAGAGCTCAAAGAAAGATTAAACCCAAAAAAGGGTAGGTCTGCAAAACCAAGATGAAGGGATGAACAAAAGGTGATATATACATACAATGGAATACATTTGAGCAAAAGAAGAATGAAATCCTGATACATGTTACAACATGGATGAATCTTGAAAACATTATGCTGAGTGATAGAAGACAGTCACTAAGGACTATAGCTTGTTTTTTCAATTTATATGAGATTTTTAGGAAAAAAAAAAAAAGACACTATAGATACAGAAAGTAGATGAGTAGTTAGTTGCCTGAGGCTGGGAGTGGGAGTGAGGATTGGCTGCAAAAGGGAAAATGGAAACTTTTTGATGTGATGGAAATGTTCTAAAAGTGGATTGTAGTGATAGATTCACAACTGCACAGATTTACCAAAAATGATTGAATTGAACACTTACAATAGGTGGCATCAATGATATGTTAATTATTCCTAAATGAATTTGTAAACAATAGAAAATAAAATCCAAATAACAAAAAATCAAAATGAGAGAGAGACATTAAATGTTAATACTATACGTGAATTTTTCTCTCACTACTTTTGGCTGTATTTAGTCATCCCTCCTCTTTGCTCTCATCTTTGATTCATCCATTCAAAAACATTTATTGAGAACTACTAAATATCAGTCTTATGCTAGTATCTGGAATGCAAGGAGAACGGGATGTGATTTGCACTCTAAAGGCATTTACAGATTAGTGTGGGAGACATTCAAGAAAATCATCCTGTATGGGGCACTGTATTACATTCTCTGACACTGCTATCCACAGGAGCTAAAGGAGACAATGGAAGGGGTTTTCAGCAATACATATATTACACTATTTACCTGATTGAATATTTATTAAACATCTTGTACATTTCAGTCTATTATTGATGACACAAATATTATACTGGAACTTTAGTGTGGCAGTATCTGGGAATTATTTTAGAAGTAAAATTTGCTTTATTTTTCTTGAGACCATTCAGATGTGAGAATGACATGAGATTAGGCATTAGATTTGAGAAACAGTAAGCAAACTCCACATGGACATATTGTTACCTAGGGAAGAGCTGTGTCATTTTATATATCCCAAAATATATTTATATATTCATATATAATATCCACATAACCACAATACTATAACATTTCATTTATTCTTATTTCACACTTCTTAGATTTCATCTTTCTGGAACTCAGCAGGAACCAGGAGATAAATAAATAGTAGATGATCCAGATCATTCCAAACAAGGCTACCAGTTTACTGCACAATTATTGCCTTCTGTTTTACACCAGAGTCTTTAAATTACAGTCTTATTTATTTAATGCAAAAATTCCAACAAGCAACTCAGATAGTTTGCTTTTTGTTTAACTTTGATTCTCAGTGCCCAGCATATCAGAAACAGCAGACTATAAGTAGGCTATAAGTGCAGGAACTGTTTAGATACTAGTCCTATGACAGCAGCAGTGACAGAGGCACAAAATGGTAGAAAGGAAGGAAAATAAAGCAGAAAAGGAGAAAAACTGTTTTGCAGTATAGGTTGGAGATATGTGTTAATAACCAACATTTGCATGGTACTTTTCAAGTTCCAAATTATTTGCAAATGTGTTGCTCATTTAACTCTCACAACTGTCCTTTGAGGCAAGCCTCATTACCTCCATTTCACAATTGTTGATTTGAGCCTCAGATCACCAGATATTGCACAGCCAAAAATAGGAGCTCCAGGTCTAGGTCAAGTCCGAGATCAGTATTCTGCCCCCATATCCTAACGATGACCCACAAACTGTTATGAAAAGTTGAAAGTGGAGTCAATATTATATGCTTATAGAGCATAAAATCAACACTATATACTGATTTCTAAAACCATCTGTTCTGATTTCCACCTAAACAGGTATATGTTAGATATCTTAAAATTTCTGTTTTATTGAATAGCTCTTCTGCCATTATTGACAGCCAAGATACCATTACAGAAATTTGAAGTAGTTATTCATTATACCAAATAAAAACCATGATGCTGCCTTTTTTATCATCCAGTATTTTTACCTAATCTGGACATCTTCAATGGTCATTTCCATTTTAATAGAACTCCCTTTGGGGAATATCAATATGAGCTATAATTCATTTTCTTCATCTGCCATGAGAGTTTTTCTAATACAGAGTTTTGGTAATTGCTCTAGAAAACATGAAAATGAACTCTGTCACAATAGAAAGATAAGCATATATATGTTTTACTGTTAACCGTGTGATTAAAGATCATACACACCACACATCCATAATAATAAGGATGTGGGATCTATATGTAAGCTAAAAAAAAATTGTGACATTTAAAATAGAACAAAATCTATTTTCCAATTTTCTTGCCTTTCTCTCCTCAGATTCTGAATTCTTCCTTCTGTCTCTATCAATTAGAGATGCCATTAACTTAATCTATGTTAGAAATGCACCTCTATTTTCTCCAAGTTCCAGAAATTATAATATATACTGTTTTCTTTTTATATTCCTTAATATTCAACCCACCTCTTTTTTTCTCAATTGGTGAGCCACGTACATGGGAATTATTTTTATAGTTATCTTCTTCCAACTCCTACTTTTTTTTTTTTGGCAAATATTGAATATATGGCTAAAAATGGGAGACCTAGTGTACATTCATGAGAATCAAGGTATGAACACAATTTTTATGTTTTTTTTTAAACAAGCAGTAAAAATTAAAATTTTACCCATATGGCTTTCTTTTGGATCCTCTTTACAGTGGGCAAAATGACTTAAAGATTATTTTAATGACATTTTATGCAAATTACATTTTTACATTATCTTAATGTGCCTATAATGATAGCTACTAAGTACTCAGCTTGAAACAATTATACCACCTGCCCCTCAACACTAACTGAAATAAAAGAAGATCTTACCATTTCAAGTCAAAGATACACAGAAAGGACATTTTCTCTTTTCTCTCTTGATACAACTTGAAAGTAACACATATTACAATAGTATATCATTTTCTCTTTCACTGAAACCCACCTTTTCCCTCGATACATACAGTGTTTTTAAAAGAGTATTTCCTTCCAGTTGTAATGAGACCCACAGATTTGCTTTTTTTGACCCATACAGTATTCTAAAAAGTATAAAAAGAATTACTTGAGTAGGGCATTCACTCACCAGTTCATCTCAAGCCTCCCCATTCTCTATTGTGTTTGTGGTAGCTACAGGGATGCTCAGATATTCTCCAGGGATCCCCTTCTCCCAGTATTCATGCCCACACTGTATCACAGTTGCCTTGTATGACCAGTAGAATACAGAAGAAGTAATGGTACAGCACTTCTGAGATTCAATTATAAAAGACTGTGGCATTTTCTCTCTTGAATCATTTGTTATGGGAGTAGCTAGCTGCCTTGTCATGAAGGCTCTCCATAGAAGCTCATGGAGTGACACACACACGGCAAGGAAGTGGAGTTGGCCAACAACCACACGAGTGAGCTTGGAAGCATATCTTCCAGCTTCGAATGACTGCAGCCCCAACCAACCTGATGAATGCAACCTCATGAGAGATCTTAAGACAAATCCACCCACTGAGGCCACTCCTGACTTCCTGACCCACAGAAACTATGAAATAATCCATACTGTTGTTTCAAGTTACTAAGTTTTGGGGTAAATATATTATGCAGCAGTAGATAATGAGTACAATTTTACACCTAGGACATTCACCTGCATAGTATTTAAAGGATTTTGAGAATGTAACCTTGTATTATTTAGGATAATTAATGTTAGTGGCCACAATACACAAATAGACCAAAGTCTACTTCTTGCTCATGTCATAGTCCAATTCAGATCCATTGGTTCTGCCTGGTGACTTTCCCTCAAAAGTGCATTGTGGATCTGGATTTCTTTTTGAAAAAACCCACTACTAAAATTTATTCACTTTCAGCTGTACATGAGGGAGAGAGAGTGAACATGGAGAACCCATACCCATCCTTAATTGCCTTGAACCATAAATAACACATCACTTCTCTCATACCGCTATAGGTAAAAACTCAAGTATACAAGCCTAGCCAAAATGCAAAAGAGGAAGGTAAATGAAGTCACCTGGATCCAGGAAGAGGAAATATTTTACAGGTAACATTGTTTCTGCCACCTGGCTCCTGCTTTAGAGCCAAAGTAATGAAAAAGGGATGTTCAATACATTCAAAGAGAGATTTTGTACTATTAAATACTCCTTCAATTTCTATTGTTTATGGTTTATTGACAGGGTCAGAATATTTTTTATCACTTTGTTCAATTATTTAAAGAAATTGATTTCAAGTTTGCCACTTACATAAGAGTAACTTTTTAATGTTTCTTCAGAAACTACTCTGAATGAACTTTGAATATAGAAATGATTGCAATGTACCAGTTATCTTTTTCTGCACAACAAACAACTACAAAACCTCAGTGGCATACAGCAGTAAACACTCACTGTGCACACACTCCACTGGAAGTCAGCTAAGCAGCTCTGCCCATCTTGACGGGCCTCACTCACATGTTCTGAGGTGATCTGGTGGTCAACTGATCTAGGCTGACTTTGGCTGGGGTGTATTGGGTGACTTGGCTGTGCCCAAATGTCTCTCATCCTCCAGTAGACTAGGTCAGGAATGCTTTCATGGTAGTAACAGAGGCACAAGAGAGTGCATAACCTAATGTGCAAGCTCATTTCAAGTCTCTGCTTAACATCACATATGCTAATATCCCTTAGGCCAAAGCAAGCTAAGAGCCAGGAGGCTACAAAAAACACAGAAAAGTGCATGGATATAGGCAGAGGTGAGGGATCAGGACGTTAATGTAATCAACCACAATATACGCATACTCTGAAATATGAATAAATAAATATAAGGAGCACACAATCTTCAGTAAAGGCAATCACTGTCTATTCCTAAAGATGGCACCTGGAATGAATTGGATTTCTTCACATTCAATTGCATACGTAATGAAACTCAGCATCTCAATTTGCCAAAATTGACCGTGAGTATGCTCTCATTTAAATCTAAGTAATAGGTCTGGTCAAAAAGACTACATTGATATTAAATTTGCCTTAATTAGAAAATAAATAATGAAAATTTTGTATGGACTTATGACTAAACAAAAATAAAATTTAAAGACATATTGGCTACTAGATTTCCCAATAATATTAAGAATTTCTCCGCTTCATTTTTTGAAGTTTTTTCCCCCAGGAGAATTTTTTAAAGGAAATATAATGTGTTCTGTCTCTTTTGGACTATGATAATCATTGGCAATGACACCACCTAATAAATCACTTAAGATGTTTTCTTTAATTAATTTGAGCTATTTTTATTGAGTGCACTATATTGCCATTTTTGCTAGTTGCTAGTTTTTCAATGACTAGCAAGAAAGATTCAGTCATTCACAAAGTTTATAATCTAGTGGAAAGTATGAATAAGTCAATATTTGCCATTCAGTGCAATACACTGTAATTATACACAGATGTCTGTGGTGCTTAAGAAGACAGGAGAGCAACCTAAGCCAGACACGAAGAAAATTTTCAAGAAGAGATTTAAATCTCAGTTTGAATCTGGTCATGAGTAGTCAGCTCATGAGAAGGATGTTGGTTTCTTCTGGGCAGTAAATATTGAGAAAAGAAAGATTTATAAAGACATTTAAAATGTATAATCAACAGACTAGGTGATTTATTGGAAACTGGGCATAAGGTAGAGAAAACAGTTAAGAAAAATGCATAATTTTATTATTAGGGTAACTGAATTTATCATTCAATAAGATAGAGAGACTTGTGAGGAACAGTTCTGATAGTAGCTGGATACAATCAGTTTGAGGCTTCTGTAAGAAATACAAGTGGAAATATCTATAAGGCTATTAGCTTCTTGCCTCTGAAGATGAAGGCAAAGGCTGGAGGTAAACATTTGAAAATGTTAGTTTATATGTTAGCTATATGACAGATGGCCTATAAAGTCCTGGGAGTAGTGGAACTGCCAAAGAGAGGGTTGTCCACTTAAGCAAAGGAGATAGCCTAGAACTGAAACCCAAAGAACTCCGACATTCGAGGGATGGGCAGAATAAAATTCATCCACAAAAAAAAACCAAAAGGGAGCAACGAGAATTTATAGAAAGAAAACAGAATAATATGTTGTGATAAAAAACTGAAGGAAGAGTTTTTTAAAAGGAAAAGAAAATGATCAACATTTTGGAATGCTTATGTTTTATCAAATAAAATAAAGTTTGAAAAGTTGGCTTTATCAACAAGATAGCTGTTGATGTTCTTGACAAGAGTATTGGCAGGAGTGTGAATAGAGACTAGAATGTAGTTGACTGAAAATAGATGGATTTTTTGAAGCAGATACTGCAAGTGTGTTTAACATGTTCAATAAAGAGAGACATGAAGAACATCTTGAGAACAAGGAGCTTTTTTAAAAAAATTAATATGAGAAACTCAAATGTTTAAAAACACTACTGGTTTGTAGAGGAAAAGGTTAAAGACCCAAATGCTGAACTAAGTAAATCAGACGGCATCTTGCAGAGAAATGAGAGCAGATAGGAGGCAGGGCATGAATGTAGAAATTAACCATATTAAAGAGGATCACCAATTACATGGCATCAATAGTGAAATAGGAAAGCATTTGTGTGAGGACAAAGGTGATTTTATGATTAATGGGGACACCTGAAAGCATTCCACTAAGAGTTATGTTGAAGAAAAAAGGTTTTCATGGTCTGTACTACTAATTAATATTGCTTTGGAGGTAATAACCAAAACAATTGGATAAGAGAAATGAATATGGCTTATAGAAAATACTCATAATGCTTTCGAGTGAAAAAAAGGGACCTTTTCCTATAGGATGGCAATGAACTTCTCAATAGCAACAAAGAAACTAGAAGAAAATGAAACAAAAAGTTTGAGGGACAGTTGTTGCAAACTGTATTCAGCCCAACCTGTCAATCAAGGATAAAGAAAACAAAGATATTTTTGACATACAATAACTCATACCACTTTTCTCTCATGCTGTTTTTTTTTTTTTGCGGTACGTGGGCCTCTCACTGTTGTGAGCTCTCCCATTACGGAGCACAGGCTCCAGACACGCAGGCTCAGCGGCCATGGCTCACGGGCCCAGCCGCTCTGCGGCATGTGGGATCTTCCCGGACCAGGGCACGAACCCGTGTACCCTGCATCGGCAGGCGGACTCTCAACCACTGTGCCACCAGGGAAGCCCTCTCATGTTCTATTTTTCAGGAAAGCATGTAAGTAAACTAAGTAAGAAAGAAACCAGTAAACAGAAAGCACAATAAATAATAATAATAATAATTCAAGAGAGAGAGACTAGGAAGTTATCTAACACTTTTGCCTATATAGAAAATAATATTGAAAAACATTTTACTGAGCTCGTGGAGTACTGAAGAAGCATTAGCAAAAGGTACTTTGAAAAATAAGCAAATGAAAAAATACTATGATAATATTATTAAAATGGTTCTGAGACTCAATTTCCAATGTGTGGAGGGGAGTTTTCTCACACAGCACCAGGTAATTCTCCAGATACCAGGTGGGTGTCCTACACTTCAACTTCAATTCCGACACTACCTACCCAGAGATAGCATGAGATTTCACAGGTTAAGGGTTCAGCCCTACAAGACTCCACCCTTCCTGACTTCACGTGCCACTCACAAACCGAGGTTGTTACCTGTTCTTGGGACCAACTGGCTATAGATAGAGGTTCCCAAGACTCCCTCCTCAGGTTCGACTAATTGTGAGAGCAGCTCACAAAACTCAAGAGAAACATTTTACTTACTAGATCACTGGTTTATTGTAAAAGGATATAACTCAGGAATGACCAGATGGAAGAGATACATAGGGTAAGGCATGGGGAGGGGGCATAGCTCTTCCATGCTCTTGCCAGGCCTACCTCTCTCCCTGAATTTTCATGTGTTCACCAACCCATAAGCTCTCTAAACCCCATCGTTTGGGGGTTTTATGGAGGCTTCACTACATAGGCATGATTGATTAAATCATTGGACGTTGGCAATTATCACTAATATTAGAGAAATGCAAGACAAAACTACAATGAGGTATCACCTCACACCAGTCAGAATGGCCATCATTAAAAAGTCTACAAATAATAAATGCTGGACAGGGTGTGGAGAAAAAGGAACCCTCCTACACTGTTGGCAGGATTATAAATTGGTACAGCCACTAAGGAGAATGGTATAGAGATTCCTTAAAAAACAAAACCAGAGCTACCATGATTCAGCAATCCCACTCCTGAGCATATACCCAGAGAAAACTCTAATTCAAAATGATACATGCACCCCAATGTTCATAGCAGCACTATTTACAATAGCCAAGACATGGAAGCAACCTAAATGTCCATGAACAGATGAATAAAGAAGAGATGGTATATATATATACAATGGAATATCCCTCAGCCATAAAAAGGAATGAAATAATGCCATTTGCAGCAACATGGATGGACCTAGAGGTTATCATACTAAGTGAAGTAAGTCAGATTGAGATAGACAAATATCATATGATATCACTTATATGTGGAATCTTTTAAAATGATACAAATGAACTTATTTACAAAACAGAAATAGACTCACAGGCATAGAAAACAAACTTATGGTTACCAAAGGGGCAGGAGGGGTGGCGGGAGAGATAAATTAGGAGATTGGGATTAACAGGGACACACTACTATATTTAAATAGGTAAACAACAAGGACCTACTGTATAGCACATGGAACTATGCTCACTATCTTGTAATAACCTATAATGGAAAAGAATCTGAAAAAGAATATATACATATATGTGTAATTGAATCACTTTGCTGTACACTTGAAACCAACACAACATTGTAAATTAACTATACTTCAATAAAAAAAGAATAAATAAAAAATAATCATTGGACTTTGGCAATTGATTCAATCTCTAGCCCCTCTCCCATTCTGGAGGTTGAAGAGAGGGACTGAAAGTTCCAACCCTCTAATCTTCCCTCCCTCGCCCCTCCCCACCATGTTGGTCCCCCTAGCAACCAGCCCCCATCCTTAAGTTACCTCAAGGCTTTTCAAAAGTCACCTTATTAACATAACAAAAGACATTTAAATCAATATTATCCCAGGGAATTCCAAGGGATTTAAGGGGTCTGTGCCAGGAGTGGGGTCAAAGACCAAATATATTTCTTACAATAAATCACAATTATAAAATGAGATAATGGAGGCACAGGAGGCTGCCCTGAAAGACAACCAAGATAGAGGACTGAAGCTTGGTATTAATGGACAAAAGGGGTAATTGAAATGATCAATTAGAAACAAAAAGACTGTTCTTGGTTATTGTGCTCTGAGGGTTAATTCCAACAGGCCTGGAATTGGCCTGAGATGTTTTGCTCAATTATGGGATGCATCTGCATGGTACTGACCCAGGATCAAAGAAATATAATGATTAATAGTACTGTTTTGTAACATGGGTCCAAGGCAAGTTTCAGCATGTTTTGTGCCAGCTTGCCAGCACTGTTTATAAAGTGAGATTGATGGTTTGCCCCTGATTGATGGTTTACACCTGATAACAGCAGCAGTATTGATGGTTTGCACAAGGGCTCTGCCACTGGGGTTGGTCAGCTAGGATTAATATGACCAGAAAGCTGTAAGAAGCTCTGGCCAAGACTCCATCCTGAGATCACTGGTTGTATGCAAATGTTGATGATTCCTGGTCCAAAAAAAAAGCAGGACAATTGGAGCCTGCTTCCAACCTTTCAAAACTCTTGCTGTGAGGTAGCCTGTGGCTGTGATGCATATCCTAACTAAAACTTTGACTTATTGTTTCCTTTCCCTGCAATAAATGGTAGACTTGTAAATCTTGTCTTTTGGGGTCTTGTGAGTCTTAAAAATCCAAACTTGTTTGACTGCCACCATTGACACAGTTATGGAGAAGTATATAATTAAACCTAATTCTGTGCATGTCTATTTGAGACATCCTATGGGGAGGATGGTAGTGATGGGGTAACTCCAAAACTGCACTGCCTTTTTCTGACACAACTGCAGGGGTACTGTCTTGAATTGGAATAAAATCTCATTTTCTCAGTTTTCAAAAGATTTTCTCTCTGAACTCAGGGTGGGAATTGAAAATATCAACTATGTCCATCCATTGTAATTGAAGGTGTCCTGGACTGGCTGTTGTATTTGAGTATCATGTTAGTTTTCTGGTTCAACTGATCTGCATCTGCAGATATTGGTACAATTTACTTCTTTGTATCTTTGTATACATCTCAGGTCGCTTTTGAACGTCTCAACTTATGTCTTTCTTATGGTCTCAAATATCTGTCGCCCCTCAGTATCCACAGGGGATTGACTCCAGGACCCTCCCGAGGATACCAAAATCTTCGAATGCTCAAGTACCTTATATAATATGGCATAGTATTGGCATATAACTTATACACATCTTCCCATATACTTTAAATAATCTCTAGATTACTTATAATACCTAACACAATGTAAATGCTATGTAAATCGTTGTAAATACTATGTAAATAGTTGCCAGCACACAGCAAATTCAAGTTTTGCTTTTTGGAAATTTCTGGAATTTTTTCCCTCAATATTTTTGACTTTGGTTGAATACGCAGATACGCAGGACCAACTGCATCTTTTTCATCACCCTCAACATGTCCAAAGCCCCGCTGCAATACATTATACTTTCAAGCATGTGGGTGCTCACCCAGTCTGTTCTTCCCTAGAGATCCAGTTCATCTGCACCTAGGCCATCTCTCAAAGATCCTAGTCTCAAATTACCAATGATTCTCCTTTTTCCACGAGAGTATCTCTTCTTTTAGCTGGGTCCATTCTTTCACGAGGTGGATATAAAGTGTCCAAATTTCTATCTCTTTGCTAATGCCTCACACCCTGAAATGTATGGGTATACTTGTCCTTGATATTTATTTTTTATAGAAAAAAATCCTCATATTCTAACCCAGCACTAATCAACAAGTAAAATCATACAGTTATTTATAATCCTAGTGTGTAGACTTCAAGTTAGACATTCCTTGTCTGAAGACTTGCATAGTAGCACTGTTTAAACTGTGCACATTGGGAACTCCCTGGAGATCCAGTGGTTAGGACTCTGCGCTTCCACTGCAGCGGGCACGGGTTTGATCCCTGGTCCGGGAAACTAAGATACCACAAGCTGTGTGCCTCGGCCAAAAATAAAAAATTAAAATAAAAAATTAAATTCAATTAAATTTAAAAATAAAATATAAAATAAAATAAACCGTGCACATCAGACAGCTTTTCTAGTGATGGTATGATAGAAAGCAAACAGAGACCATTAAATAAAGGGACGCAATCAGATTAAATTTTATATATAAATTATTTTTCAGCAGTTTCCAGATTTTTTTTTTTAATGTGTAAGCATTTTGTTTTAATTATCACTATTTGAAAGTTTTTATTTTGGAGAGCAGAAAACCATTTCATTATACATTCACTGCATTTCTCAAGGGCTTCCACAAGTATTATCAAATTTATGTTTCAGTTACTCCAGGTGTATTGGTAGATGCATCATCAATCTAGCTCACCTATTCTCCAAATCGTTCTACAATATTGACATGAATAGCACACTGTAACTTACCTAAGTAGATGGGGCAAATGTCTAGAAGCCCATGGTCTGGTTCTTCCAGGTGGCTAGAGCCTTGCATTAGACTCACCAGCCAATGGTAATGTCAGAGTCCAAATTTGTGTCCAATTTCATGGATTCAACACTTACAGGATTGAAGTAGCAAAATACCCAAGATTTCAGGAATATAATAGTTATTAAAAATTGAAGAGTCACTTGAAGATTTCTTTTCAAGTTTTTAACTTTGCATTCACAGTATGAAAGATAAATATCACTGCCATATCTGGCAAAGCTGACTATTCCTGTGCCATCTGCCAAAAAGCCTTGTCCAAAGACAAAATTTCAGGAGTCTCTCGGGGAAAGACAAATCATTGTTATGCCCATGATACAGAAGACATTTGAAGATTTCTTTGTTTTTAAGCACTTAAGAAAGCCCCTGTGGACTTCCCTGGTGGTCCAGTGGTTAAGACTCCGTGCTTCCACTGCAGGAGGCATGGGTTCAATCACTGGTCAGGGAAGTTCCGCATGTCGTGTGGTGTGGCCAAAAAAAAAAAATGCCCCATATGAATTTGTAGGTTTTGTGTGTTGTCACGGAATCTAAAGGAACACTAAGTTTGCAGAAACAGGAAACTCTTCTACAAGTTTTACTGGCAGGCCACAGAAAAATATTTCACGGTAGCCCTTGAGCTCTTTAACATGTTCTTCTCTGATAATTCTGGTGTTCCCTAGAGTTCCAATGGGCTGCATATAAATATTACATTTCTTCATAGAGATTATTGATAAACTGTTCAAAGGCTTCAGGAGAGGTGCTCAGAATGGGAGGCAATCCAATCTGAGTGTGAATGCAAGGTATTGGGTCCAAAGAGATCATTCTCTGGCTGAAAGTCTTTCTTCATAGCTGTTCCCCACCTTCTCAGTTCTTATACTACAACATAAGCACTGGAATCTTTGAGATGAAGGCTGTTTGTAATGTCTGTTCAGAGTTATGCATTGTTTGCATAATGACAGGAATGTTCCATTTATACTGTGTTCCTATGCAGAGGTTTCTCTTTTTTTTTCCAATTTTTTAAAAATTGTGCTAAAATTCACATAACAGAAAATTTACCATCTGAACCACTTTTAAGCGTATAGTTCCGTGGTATTAAGTATATTCATGTAGTTGTACGATGATCACCAACATCCATCTTTGGAACTCTTCTTGTCTTGTAAAACTGAAACTCTGTACCCATTAAACAATGTTTTCAACCCTTCAGTTTGGAGAGACTGAATATACAAATAGACAATGGCCAGGCCATACATAAAAATAAAGCTCTGACCCCCAACCTGCAGCAACCAGCCCAGGAAATCAACTCATTATCTATAGTAACCAGCCCAGGAAGCCAGCCTGCTGTCTATTTGTCAGACTTGTAGGCATTCAGACCATTATCTCTGTCCAGTCAGGGAGGGCATACCTGAAGCCTTCCCCTTTTTCTACTATAAAGTGTTCCCACTCATCTGCCTGCTTTTGAATCTTTGCCAAAACTCTAGTGACAGTGGCTGACTCCCCTGCTATAGCAAGCTCTGACTAAATAGCCTTTGAATGTTCTCATTTGGTTGGTATTTGTTATTTCTACAGCTTGAATGGGTTAAACAGCTGCCCTACCACAAGGTTTACAAGGACCAGCGCATTGAAATGTGTTCATAGAAGTGATATGGAGGGTGCCTTCACCTGCCACTAGGCCAGAAGAGAGCCCATCCACTGCCAGATTTTTTTTTTAAATCAAGTTGTTACCTTTGAACATCATTAGAGTTCCTCCAGGGCCTACATGTGGAAGCGAGCCATAAAAAAATAAAAAGAGAGAGGAAAATAGGAAGAAAAGAAGAAAGAATATATGAAAGACAGAGAGAGAGAGAAAGGGAGGGAGGGAGAAAAAAAGGAGGGAGGAAGGAAGGGGTGGAGGAAGGAAGGAAGGAAGGAAGGAGGAAGGAAGGAAAGGAGGAAGGAAGGAAAGGAGGGAGGGAGGGAGGAAGGAAGGGAGGAGAAGCTTGTTGGATCCTGAATGGTGCTTTTTCAGAACTAGCATTGACAGCCAGTTGGCCTTTTGAATTAGAAAACTGCCTAGGTATCAGAATTTTTAGTAACAGAACATTAACTTTTAGACATAAACTCTAATCTGTGCCTTGAAAAATGAAAAGTTAGTATCATAATGCACATTTACTTAGTTTTTTTCCCAGGCTAGCAAGTTACTTCAATTGTATTTTCAGTGTATTGGAATTGGTAGGAACTTTTGTCATGTCAGCTTAGAAACTGACTGTTCGTGTTTCCAAAAAAAAAAGAAGGAAAAAAATATTAAAAAGCCTTGAAACCAATCTGCCAACTACATGGAAAGTCTCATTATAATTTTCAATAATAAAACCCTGCTTGGGGTGAAATTTCAATTAGAGATTAAAATAAAACAAAATCATCCAAAACTCAATAATATAGTGATGGAAAATGAATTGCAGATAGGTCCATTCTCACTACTAGAATATGAAGATAAAAACGAATTTAGGAATCAACAGGCCTTTTTGAAATGTTGCTTCATAATTTAAAAACTGAATATACCTTGATTCTTTTTCTTTTAAATATTTCCCTAAAAGAAGATGGGGAAATGATGAAGTAAATGCCCATGTACAATTCTCACTTTCCCCCCAAATTAGTGACAACAATGAGAATTAGAGACTAAAACGTCATTTATAACTAAAACAGGAAAAGGCTCCGATCATCATGTTGGGAAATGCCAAATATAATACAATTTGGTCCCAGTTGAAAGAGGACATTGGGAGCGGACACAAAATTGTTGAGAAAATCTAGCAGATTTTGTTCTGAAGGATCCTGCTGGGCATCTCCAATATTGAAGGGCCTGAAGCTGTTTGGCTTATAAGGCTTCTTTCCCAACCACATATCAACAGTAAAAGCAGCAGAGTGGGTAAAAACACAAGGCTGATCAGTACTAGCTTTTGAAGTATGGAAACAAAACTACTTGGCACCTGTAAACCAGACATGAATTTTCTTTGAAAAATATGTGTCCACTACCACAATAAGTTTCTATTACATACCCAGAAGAATGGCTAAAATTAAAAGAATGACAAAACCAAATATAGATGGGGGTGTGAAATGTTATAATCAAAATTTCTGGCAATTTGTTATAAAAATAACCATATATCATCTATCATATAGCACAGCTCTTCTTTTCCCAGGTATTTAACACAGAGAAATGAAAACATATGTTCACAATAAGATCTAAAAATTGTTCACAGTAGTTTTATTTGTAATAGCCAAAACTCAAAACATCTTGGGTGTCCATCAATTGGAGGATGGACAAACTGTGGTATATCCAGGTAATACAAGAGACTACTGCTTAGCTCTAAAAAGGAATAATTTAATGAAACACTCAACAGTATGGATGGATCTCAAAATTATTATGCTGAGTGAAAGAGACCTTAAACAAAAGAGTGCATACTCTTTCCCATATTATATTCTGTCCTGTATTCGTAAGTGGTGTAATATATACTCCTCTATTCAACTTACATAAAATTTTAGGACACGTAAAACTAATGTACAGAGAAAAATATCAAAACATTATCTCTGGCAGAAGATCTAAACAGACACTTCTCCAAAGAAGACATACAGATGGCCAAAAATCACATGAAAAGATGCTCAACATCACTAATTATTAGAGAAAAGCAAACCAAAACTACAATGAGGTATCACCTCACACTGGTCAGGATGACCATCATCAAAAAGTCTACAAACAATAAATGCTGGAGAGGGTGTGGAGAAAAGGGAACCCTCCTACACTGTTGGTGGGAATGTAAATTGGTACAACCATTATGGAAACCAGTATGGAGGTTCCTTAAAAAACTAAAAATACAACTGTCATATTATACAGCAATCCCACTCCTGGGCATATATCCAGAGAAAACTCTAATTCAAAAAGATACATGTGGGCTTCCCTGGTGGCGCACTGGTTGAGAGTCCGCCTGCCGATGCAGGGGACACGGGTTTGTGCCCTGGTCTGGGAAGATCCCACATGCCGTGGAGCGGCTAGGCCCATGAGCCATGGCCGCTGAGCCTGCGCGACCGGAGCCTGTGCTCCGCAACGGGAGAGGCCACAACAGTGAGAGGCCTGCGTACTGCAAAAAAAAAAAAAAAGATACATGCACCCCAATGTTCACAGCAGCACTATTTACAATAGCCAAGACATGGAAGCAACCTAAGTGTCTATCAACAGAGGAATGGATAAAGAAGATGGGGTAAAAAGATGTGGTACATATATACAATGGAATATTACTCAGCCATAAAAAGGAACGAAATTGGGTCATTTGTAGAGACTGTCATACAGAGTGAAGTAAGTCAGAAAGAGAAAAACAAATATCATATATTAACGCATATATGTGGAATCTAGAAAAATGGTACAGAATAACCAGTCTGCAAGGCAGAAATAGAGACATAGATGTAGAAAACAAATGTATGAACACCAAGGGGGGAAGGGAGGGTGAGATGAATTGGAAGATTGGGATTGACATATATACACTAATATGTATACCTGCTGTATAGCACAGGGAACTCCACTTCTCTGTACAGTAGAAACTAACACAACATTGTAAAACAACTATACCCCAATTTAAAAAAAATTTTAAAAAATTAGAACGTAGCCTATTCAAAGGAAAAAAAAAAGACTTGCAGTCAATTAAAAATAGCAGGACATAAAAAGAGATCAAAGAAGGCAACCAAAAAAAAAAAAAAAAAAAAGAACCAGAAATGACAGAAAATATAAACAGAAGCACTAATGATGAAAGAGATAATGATGTTTCAATTGTGAACTTTATATTCACATCTATTTCATTTTATATTGAATATTTAAGTTCCTAATTTGCATCATTCTAAATAATTAAAAAAAAAAGATGTGGTACTTACATACAATGGAATATTACTCAGCCGTAAAATAGAGTGAAATAATGCCATTTGTAGCAACATGGATGGACCTAGAGGTTATCGTACTAAGTGAAGTAAGTCAGACAAAGATAAATATCATATGAAAACACTTATGTGTTGAATCTAAAATATATGATACAAATGAACTCATTTACAAAACAGAAATAGAGTCACAGATGTAGAAAACAAACTTATGGTTACCAGGAGGGAAAGGAGCGGGGAGGGATAGATTGGGAGATTGGGATTGACATATACACACTACTGTATATAAAATAGATAACTAATAAGGGCCTACTGTATAACACAGGGAACTCTACTCAATACTCTGTAATGACCTATATGGGAAAAGAATCTTAAAAAGAGTAGATGTATGTATATGTATAACTGATTCACTTTGCTGTACACCTGAAACTAACTCAACACTGTAAACCAACTATACTCCAATTAAAAAAAAAATTATATCTGGGAGTGTAAAGGCCAGGGTTTTCTAGGAAGGGGCATGAAGGAACTTATTGTGGTTTCGTGATATTTTATGTCTCAGTAGAAGACTGGGTTACACAGGTATATGCACTTGTCAAAATTCACCAAATGTGTATTTAAGATTAAAACAAATTTCACATCAAAAGAGAAAAACTTGTTAAAAAAAGAAGCAACAGGTCCCAAAAAGGAGTCACTTGTGCTAAGCCCCACATCAGGAAACGAAGACTTAATACCTAACCTAACTGCAGTTTCAACCTTTCCCAGGAATGTAACCTAAACCTGTCAGTCTGGAATTTTCTGGTCAGCACTAGTGAGGTAATCCCCCTAAGACCTTGCCGACTAAAGAATATTGCTTACCGTCCAGCTCTATAAGGATTGAGTCATTAGCTACTGCAGTCACTAACCTTTAACACACCCTGAAAGGAGTTCAGGGTGGAAATCAGGAATGACA
Source organism: Pseudorca crassidens (assembly GCF_039906515.1). Taxonomy (NCBI): domain Eukaryota; kingdom Metazoa; phylum Chordata; class Mammalia; order Artiodactyla; family Delphinidae; genus Pseudorca; species Pseudorca crassidens. Next base: position 109,921,477 of record NC_090317.1, on the reverse strand, counting down.
CACTGTGTGCTCTAGGAAAACTGTTAGAACAGCTCTTCAGATAGATATTTTCAGAAGAAATTTTTTTTTTTTTTTTTTTTGCCGTACGTGGGCCTCTCACTGTTGTGGCCTCTCCCGTTGCGGAGCACAGGCTCCGGACGCGCAGGCTCAGCGGCCATGGCTCACGGGCCCAGCCACTCCGCGGCATGTGGGATCTTCCCAGACCGGGGCACGAACCCGCGTCCCCTACATCGGCAGGCGGACTCTCAACCACTGCGCCACCAGGGAAGCCCAGAAGAAATTTTTTTATGAACCTGGATTGTTGTATCTTCTCATACTTAGAAAAGCACTAAACCCATTAACTAAGATATCTGTTCCTGTGACTAGCAGCAATTTTCTACCGAGATGTGTGCTTGGTTGCACACATCCCATTCACCAGAATCACATATATACTGACCTCCCCTCTTACATCTTCAGAACAGTTTCTCAGAGCTATCTGAGTGGGTGCCACCCAGGCTACAGTCCTCAGTAAGACACTGAATAAACTCCACTCACGCTTTTACACTGTGCGACTCTTTTAAGTCAACAACCCTTTCTATCCCCCAAAGAAAAACTAAGTAATCGGCTTTTCCTTGTCCCTGTCTATGAAAGCCTTCCATTTTGCACAGCTCCTTGGAGCTCCTTTCTATTTGCTGAATGCGATGCTGCCTGATTCATGAATTATTGAATAAAGTCAGTTTGATCTTTACATTTACTGAGTTGAATTTTCATTTTTAATGCATGGCAAACAAATTTCACTTTAGTTAAGGATATACCTGCTGAAGTAGTTAGACAACCAAGTACTAATATCTGAATATCAATTTGAAATGCATAAAAATTAAGATGGATTAATCGTGTAGACAGATGAATTGTTAGATGTGTAATTTTAAAAGTATAATTAAATGTTAATACTATAGTCTTGGGAATATGGACGTTCACAGTAAAATTCTTTAAACTTTGCTTTAGGTTTAAAAATTTTCATAATATAATTTGTAAAATATTCAGACAGAAAATATAGGAAGACAAAGACCCCAGTAGGAAGGAACCAGGTAGCGAATTTTCTTTTCACTGACCTTGAATAACTTAACAGCTAAACATGGAAAATAAATTATCAGCTTACAATTTCTGAGCTCAGATTTAAAGGTTTTGGTCTTAAAAATTGTTTGCATCACTGGAAGAGGTGTCAACCAAATGCCACCCACATTTCTGTGGAATCCAGTTGGGTACAGTAAACAAAATGATTGCCCTCTGCTCCCCCTCCCTCCAAAACAACAACAACAACAAACACCATAGAAAAAAAAAACAGAGGGAGAAGATTTTTATTTTTATGTTTCTGGTGTAGGGGAGCAGAATTTGCCAACCTAATATATGTCTATTTGGTGTATTAATTGTTTTAAGCTGGTTATTTTCTGAGAAACAGCAGACAGAGGAATTACTCTGAAAACCAAGGAGTAGTTGCCCTTTTGTATAAAACATTTACATTTGTAAGGGAAATCACCATTTGTAAGTATGTCTCCCTCTCTGTACCTGGAAGAGGATGACTAAATGTCAGAAACTCTTATCAATGGAGAAGGCAATGACTTAAATCTGGTTCACAATCACCCTTGTTTATCATACTTTTCCTGGTAATCTCCCACAACTATCCCCATCCTCAGCATGCTCTTTTGTTTGTAGCTGAGGATGGTATTTAAGGTGAGGGTTTTGGCCATTTTGGCAAGTTACGCAGTTTTTCTGGGTCTCTCCCATGTATATATGTTGTTAAATTTAGTTTCATTTTCTCCTGTTAATCTGTCTCATGTCAATTTAATTCTTAGACCAGCCATAAGAACCTAGAAGGGTAGAGGAAAATTTCTTCCTCCCTGACACTGGATTCCACAAAATAGACAGGGATGAGTTAATAATTAAATGAGAGAGAAAGTATAGGGGAGAAAAAATAATTTTTCCTGAGATCCCCCTGTGAAAAAGACATATTTACAGGAGAAAAACAAACAGAAGTTTAATAGCGTAGATACTTCATATATACGTGGGAAATACCCAGGGAAAGTGAGTAACTCCCCCAAATGGCCTAAGCCATAACCTTAAACACCATCTCAAGCAAAGATGTTGGGGGAGGGGTGCTGTTAATGGGACACTATCTGGAAACCCACAGTAACAAGTAACAATGGTAAGCTTGATATGCAGATTTAAGTCCTTAACTTTTCCACTGAATAATTTATAGAGATTTAATCATCCTTCTCTTCCATTACAGACAGGGAGGACACCCTTACAAATGGAGATTTCCCTTATACATGTAAATATTTCTTATAAAAGGATAACTTCTACTTGGCTTTCAGAGTTTCACAAGTGACTGCTGTTTTTTAAAAATAACAAGGTCAAAATAACCCTTAGCCAAAGAAGCATGTTTTGTGGTGGCAAACTCTGCTTCCCTTCAAGAGCAACTGGTAAATTATGAAAATCAATTTAAGAATAAAGACAATAATATTGCAAAACTTTAAAAGCATAAATCAGTAGTATCAAAACTATTATTAAGGGGCTTCCCTGGTGGCACAGTAGTTAAAAATCCACCTGCCAATGCAGGGGACACGAGTTTGAGCCCTAGTCCGGAAGATCCCACATGCCACGGAGCAACTAAGCCTGTGTGCCACAACTACTGAGCCTGCGCTCTAGACCCCACGTGCCACAACTACTGAAGCCCCCATGCCTAGAGCCTGTGCTCCGCAACAAAAGAAGCCACTGCAATGAGAAGCCTGTGCACCACAACGAAGAGTAGCCCCCACTTGCCTCAACTAGAGAAAGCCTGCGTGCAGCAACAAAGACCCAACGCAGCCAAAATAGATAAAAAAAAAAAAAAAAAAGATGTTAAAAAAACCTATTATTAAAAAAATAGAAAAATCAGTGATATTTAAAGTATACTAGAGAAAATTCCATGGAATTTGAGAAGGACAAAAATGTGAATACTCCTAGAGAAAGGATGATAGGAAAATAAGTATGCTTAAAGAAAAAACTAAGAAAAATGGAAAACTTTTCTTTTAATTACACAGATATACTGGAAAAACTTTTTTTAAATGAAGAAAAACATAAATATGCACAATTGAAAGTCTTAACACTTAAAAAGATTATTTAATAAACATTAACTATACCCAAAACCTATATTATGAAGTTATACATTTCCAGTATTAAGAACTGAATACTATAATCACATAGAGAGAATCATATTAACCACAGGAAGGATAGAAAAAAGGCTTCATTAACTTTAATTCTCTCTTCTACAACTGTAACTGTTAGATGCCAATGAAGTAATTTCTACAGCAGAATCAAAACAAGAAAGATTTTATGAGAAAATTCTATTTTGACTAGTCTTTCAGAAAATAAGAGAATAGATAAACAATCTTGAATTGCAAGGATACAAGCAAATTGTCACTTTTGTACCATGAAGAGCATAGTTTTAAAGAAAGACTCAGAATTAAAATGAATATCAATTGTGTAGATAAGAAGGAATGGCTAACTTAATTTAAACAAGAATTCATTCTTAACATCTGGAAACAAGGGATATCAAACAGGAGGTATTCATCCTAATTCTTTTTAAAAAAAAATCTGTGAGATAAAAATACAAAAATTACAATTTACATAATTTAGAGCACAGCAATAGAAAACAAAACAAAGGAAACTTAAAGTCACAAAATAAAATAAATGGGCCTTTCAAAAGAAAGACCAGTCCTATCAGTTTTGACAATAAACACAAAGGGGATACAATTTATATATAAAATTAATATGACTCTCAAGGTCAAGGAAAAATAACAAAGCAAAAAATTAAAAAGGTGAACATATATTGTCTCAGTGATTGCCTTGAAAGAACTGACTATAAATGAAAACAATAAAGACACACCATGCCAATGAAACAAAAAGATACAGTATTAACACCCACAATAATTTCAAGGCAGAATTATTAAGTGGGACAATGAAATTATTTTATGATGATAAAGGTCATTTAACATTATATTTATAAAATAAAGCACTTGTAAAAACAAGAAGAAATTGACAGAAACATTAAATTTTTATGTGATTTTTATACCAATATCTCAATTCTTGATAGATCATAATTTAAAAAACCAAAAATATAAAGATTTAAGTAATATTAAAAACAAAACTATAGGGCTTCCCTGGTGGCACAGTGGTTGAGAGTCCGCCTGCCGATGCAGGGGACACGGGTTCGTGCCCCGGTCCGGGAAGATCCCAAATGCCCCGGAGCGGCTGGGCCCGTGAGCCATGGCCGCTGAGCCTGCCCGTCCGGAGCCTGTGCTCTGCAACGGGAGAGGCCACAACAGTGAGAGGCCCGCGTACCAAAGGAAAAAAACAAAAAAACAAAACTATGAGAAAGATTTACATTTAAAATTAATGCCCTACGAAATTAGAATAAATTATTTTTCACTTTTAAGAAACAGAATTCAACTGAGTGAACTTGAAGATCTATTTTTCTTTATTCAACAATTCATGACTCAGGCAGCATCCAATTTAGCAAGTAGAAAAGCACTTCAAGGAACTGTACAAAATGGCAGAAAGGGAGTGAAACTGGGAAGTAAAAAACAAAAGAATTCTTTCAGGCAAGGTCACCTTCCTTTGAGGGAAGGTTGGGGTGGGGGAGGGGGAGTATCATGCAGATTACCTCACTAGTTTTGATCAGGATACTCCAGACTGGTCAAAAATTCCACTCTTGAGAGAGGCTGAAACTGTAATTAGTTTAAATTAAGTTGTGGTCTGCTGATGTGAGGCTTAGCACAAGTGACTCCATTTTGAGCCTGTTTCTTTTTTAAACATCAGATATCAAAGATATATGTACCGAAACAAATGACCATATCATATGTCCAAAGACAACTGCAATGAATTCCAAAATGTAAACATGAAGCAGATAAAACTTTGTGGTCACAACGGTATCAAAAGCTCAACAAGCATGAAAAGATGAAACAAACCAAAGATACAGGATCCTAAATAAATAAGTTAAAGAAAATGTCAAAACTTCCATTGAAGAGTATCCCCAAAATAGTGGGAATAAGAACACATAGTAACATCTAAGAGGCTGCTGTTCTATATAGAGAACAACTGAGTCTGTCCAATAAGAATAAAGAAACTACAAAACAAATTAATAAAATTTCACTTTAAAATGTTAGAAAATAAACAAAATGAATATAAAGAAATCAGAAGGAAAGTATTTATACAGATTTAACCCCTATAAAAGTAGAAATCTTCTCTTTACGACATACAAAACAGTAGCATTGAAAAATAATTCCCAAGCAACGTGCATAAATTAGCCTAATCAAACTAGCTTAATCAAAGGAAGGAAGCAAGACCACATTAAACTAAACCTTATAAACTGCTAATATACTGGCAAGCCCAGTCTAGAGTTTTCCATTGTCCCAACTTTACTAACATTTTCAATAACCTTTAAAGGAGAACCAGAGTAAGTCGGAAGCAAGAAGTGAATGGATATTAGCTGTTCCTGTATATTAATTTTTAGTCATTGAAAATCTAAATTTCCCTAAGGGTGTCATTATCATCATTATTTTGCATTAACTCCTTATCAAAGAATATAGTTTTAGTTTTATTGTTGACCACCAAGATGGGGGAGGAGGAGGGGAGTGGAAAAAATTTTTGTTAAAAGATAAATCTCCCTTCCCCTCCCCTCTCCCTCTTTGTTTTGGAATCCATTTCCTAAGAAACCCGTTTAACATTAAGCTATGGTCTATGCCTGCCCACTTCTGGCAGGCTAGGAAAAGAGTCATCACACTTACAGGGGTAATTGACCCAAGTCACCAGGAGGAGTTCGGATTACTTTGTGTCTTAGAGATGTGGAAAGACCAGTGAAGACAACCACGATATTCCTCAGTTAGTCTCTTATTGACTTTCATGGAGAAGAAAAAGCACCTTAGAGTAGGGATATATTGGGGTGGGTGAGGGAATATAAACAGTGCAGAGAAGATAAAAGCACAAAGCCTGAGAGATAATTTGAGGTTTTTCCCATGTATAATGGAGAAAGGCATCACTTGCTTTCTTTGGTATGGGAAGGATGGCAGCTGACTCTTGAGATATGGTTAGAAAATACAGAAAATCAGATGAAAGAAAAAATATCATTTTCCCACCCTGACAAAATATTTGTGCCTTGATACATTTTTCTCTGTATCTCTAATGAATATCATTTATAATCAATTGGATATAAATTATTACTTTTATTATAAAAGTTATTTCTAAAAATATGGGAAATTATAATGATGATGAAAAACCATCACACAAAATCCCACCACCCAGATATAATGACACACCATTTTAGTGCATTTCTTTATTATCCTTATTACTGCATATTTATATATAGTTTACATTATTCATACTGGATTTTTAAAAAGAGTTAACTTGGGAATATTCATAAATCCTACATTGAAGATTTTTAAATGGTAGGAACAAAAATAAAGTAAAAAAAAAATGGCTCAACTTATCCAATATAATATTTACAGTCGCAGACAATCATTATATGTCTCTAACAAGAGTGAGGCTAGGGACTTACCTGGTGGCACAGTGGTTAAGAATCTGCCTGCCAGTGCAGGGGATATGGGTTCGATCCCTAGTCCGGGAAGATCTCACATGCCATGGAGCAACTAAGCCCATGTGCCACAACTACTCAGCCTGTGCTCTAGAGCTCATGCGCCACAACTACTGAAGCCTGCACACGCTAGAGCCCGTGAGCTGCAACTACTGAGCCCACGTGCTGCAACTACTGAAGCCCGCGTGCCTAGAGCCCGTGCTCTGCAACAAGAGAAGCCACTGCAATGAGAAGCCCGCGCACCGCAACCAAGAGTAGCCCCTGCTCGCTGCAACTAGAGAAAGCCTGCATGCAGCAACGAAGACCCAACGCAGACACACACACACACACACACACAAAGAGTGAGGCTATTATAATTTTCTATTCAAGTGTGCTCTTGTGGATAGCGAGAAAACTCATTTTGGGCGCAATTTCATCCAGCAAGGTCTCCAAAACAGTTTAGTCATTGTTACCAATTACTGGTTTAGGACAGCAAAAGTAATTAGTTTATGTCATCCTCAAAAATGACAAGATTTTCCCACTAAATTGTGAGATGAAAGACACATGAGACATTAAGCAAAATAAAACAAACAAATAAAAAACCTTCTAGTACTAGACCAATCCTGTAATTATTGTTGGGAGAAAACTTCAGCAGGCATTGAAAAACATGCACTTTGAGCAGCAGAACCCATCTGGCAATAAATCATCCAGAGATATATTGCATTCAGGGCATTCAGCCTGTTCAGGAAAGTCAATTTATGTCATGATTTAACTAGTATAGAATTTAGTATTAATTAATTTTGGAAAAAGTCTTCAAGTGCTATTTTGAAGAAAGATGCATGGGCAGTATATTTTCTAAACTCTTTACTCTTCAAGGATTAAATTATTTGTGTCCATGAATGAAAAACAATTTATCTTAGATCTTAACCTGAGATTCTCAGGTTACCATATTTTCCCCCTAGGAAGTCTAAAAGTATGAATTCACTGTCTTTTGGTACTTCACATTGAAAAAAAAGTCTAAAGGCAGTTTTGTTTTCATTCTTTTCTAGATAATCTTTCTCTCTCCCTCTTCCTGGAAGTTATAGACTTTTACACTTAACTTTGTAATATATCTTATTTGACAAAGTATCTAGACGTAGTTTTCCTTACACTGATTTTGCTAGTGTTCAGCAACTGTTTTGATGTTCACCCTCACGTTGCTTTTTGTTGTTATTGTTGTTCAAGAAGCAACTTCTCATCATTTGTTACATTGATCAATTGGTAATTATTTCTTTGTCTTTTGTCTCTTCACCTATTTCTGTATTTTGTATTTACGTTACCCACCCTTGTCATAACAACCATCTTTGCATATAGTAATCTCTTTGTCTTTTTCTTGATGTTTTATAACTTCTCAAGCAACTCATGTATAATAGAGCATTGCAATTACAATCTGGTTTTACTTCTCATTAACACTACCTTGGTTCATATTGCCTAATTCATAGATTGTTGTGAAAATTAAATAATACAGCAAATATAAAGCAAAAAGTCTTATCACTGAACAAATGTGAATATGCACAATATTGCATATTCTGTTTTTTATTTTTTCCAGAATGGATTTGTAAACTGCTACTCAATTTTATTTGCCCTGCAAACTTTTCTTATTTCTAATTTCACTTGTTTCGCCTACTTTTATCTACCTCTTCTTTCAGTTACTTTTGTCTTTTCATTAGAGCATGGTGAATCCTGGCTTTCTAACACTTTAGCACATAATATTTGCCTTCCTGTATTCTTTCTGACTATCAGGTATTTCTGAAATGTTGGTTGGATTAATGTGGGCTATTTTTTCCTGATGTATGCTCTGTCTTTGATCTTTCAGGATCTGTTTCCTTTATTCATGAGAATATCCTTACAGATCACCTATCTTTACTTTCCCCCACAGAGATGGGTTGGATTAGGGACAAAGAATTGATATTTAATTCTTCCAGAAACTCTTCTTCCAAAGAGACTAAGCTGCTACTCTTTAGCTCACTTCTCTAATAGGAACAGGGAGACAAATTAACAAAAAATTCTCCTATAAATAGTTACAGCTATTACATGCTAGAGTAGTGGTGCTCCGTCAGTGGTGATTTGGCCCTCCACAGACCATTTAGCAGTGTTTGTAGACATTTTTGGTCATTTCAATTGGGTGGAGATGGGTGGTACTTTCATTTAGTGGGTAAAGGCCAGAGATACTACTAAACTTCCTACAACATAGAGAAGAACACCACACAAGAAATAATTTTCTGACTCCAAATGTCAGTAGTGCTGAGGAAGAGAAGCCCTGTTCTTGAGCTTATGGCTCCCTCCTACCTTAATTATTTTAAGGAGAAATTTCAGGGGTTTAAGATACTTGTGCCTGAGTAAGAACTATGACTCCACGAAGATTATTTTTTTCCTCAGGAAATTTTCAGTCTGATTGTGCAGATTCTGACAACAATTCACAGTCCATTTCAAACTGTCAAGACCTTTTGATCAAGCACTTTATTGAAATCTTCAACAGAGACAGGGTTTGAGATCAAAGTTCACTTTATTTTAAATAAAATTTCTGTGATGTATCAGAAAATTATGCAGGATGTCCTCAAAGAACTGAAATGCCAGTTTGGCTGCTGAAAACATTTCGAAAGTGACAAATAACATTTGATCTCAGACATGATAACCTAAGGAAAAAAGTAAAGTCTTCTCTGAACTTGTTCTTTTTGAACAGCTGAAGTTTGAAAAAGAATAGCTAGGCTTTTATCTGCTAAATAGACATAAAAGCGTTTTAACCAAGCAATGAAGAGATAAAACTATTAAATGATAACTAAAATGTATTTACTGAAATCATTGGAGGCAAGTCAAAATAATTGCTGCTTTTAAAAAAAAAATGCTCTTCCTCTATCCTTTCAAACATTAGTTCAAATGATTCAGCATTAATCTAAGCAAAGCAAGCCCAGAGGGACAGAAGGAAAGAACAATAACATGAGGAAAGCACAAGGCTATGTCAGAATCTATATGGTTTTAGAGACAATTAATTAGTGAAATAAACACTGGAATCACGAATCTAGCTAGAGACAAAAAAACCCAAAAACCTAGTAACATCACACTAAAAATAGCTAGCTATTACAGTACAGTATCCTAATCTAACAGGCAGACACACCATAAACTTTAATGGAGTCATTTGGTGATTGTACATTTTGTCTCCCTAAAACTTTAAGTGTATCATATCTACCATCATTAACTTTAATGGAAAAATCCACAAGGGTCTGGGGTATAAGAATAGAAATTATTTGGGGATAACAGGAAAACCACGTGTAGGCAGAAAATTATGTTAACTATTAGAGTATAATTTTATATTTAAGAACAAAAATAAATAATTGACATAATGCTATCTATAAAAAGAAAAATTGGAAAAAAATCACTTTAGCAGACAGTAATATTTGAAATAGTCATTAACTAGGAAGAATGTGTATAATGGATTGTGAAGGTTTATGTAAGTCAGAATTAGCCATGTATTGGACTATCCAGCATTATAGGTGTGACAATTCTTCCCAAACTGATCTGTAGAACCATTAAATTTACAATAAAAATCCCAGTAGGTTTTAATTTGGTTTTCTTTCTTTTTTTTTCTAAGTGGAAATGAACCAGCTGATTCTAAAATTTATATGGAAAAAAAACCCAAATCAATCTTAACAAACTGGGAGAAGTTATTGTATATCAACACTTATGATAGAGCTAAAGTATTTATGACAGCATAGTATTGGTGAACAAATAGACTAATATATTGGATTATATTCATGCACTGAGTGAACACAATGAATGTGACCAAACTGATGCTACTTGCGTCATCAAGGATGAATCTCACAAAAATAATGTTGAGCAAAAACACCCATCCACAGAAGGATATACACTGGACAATTTCATTATTTCAAGTTCAAAAATAAGGAAAACTAATCTATACTGTTAAATCATGATAGTGGTAACCTATGGTAAGGAAGAAATTATAGAGATTGGTATTGACATATACACACTACTATATATAAAATTGATAACTAATAAGAACCTACTATATAGCACAAGGAACTCTACTCAATACTCTGTAATGACCTATATGGGAATAGAGTCTAATAAAGAGTGGATATATGTATATGTATAACTGAATCACTTTGCTGTACAACAGAAACTAATACAACGTTGTAAATCAACTATACTCCAATAAAAAGTAATTAAAAAAAAGAAATTATAGAGATTAGGGTAAGACAAAAAGGGGGAATTAATAATATTTCATTATTTTTTTTTAGAATGGGTGATGGTCACATAAGGATAATCACTGTGATAATTTACTGATATGTATAGTCAGGAATTGTGAATGTGTCCTTAAGAATTTTACATTTAAATTAAAAAAAATAAAATAAAAGGCCTCTGATGGCCTTTAAGGAACAATTTGTTTTAGTTGCAAATGCATCAAACATTAAAAAAAAGAAAGCAGTTCATAATGTTGCTCAAAAAATCCTTATTGGTCATCACTGGATGCTGCTAGGGCACAATTTCATTGCTCTGAAAATTCATAAGTAGAAGGAAATTATCCAAATTTATCCTCCATTTCCCATACAAACTATGTCAGAGTAATCAAATACTTGATGAGGGCAGTTCTTTGTAAGAGAATTTTAGCTAATAAATACAGAAAGAAGGAGAGTATTATAAAATTACAATTTTAAAATCCAGTGAAATAATGGAAGTAATCAGTAAACTTCAATGGATGCTCAATCCTTTAGGTAAGGTTCTGATGGAGAAATTTATAACTGAGGGATAACACTGATACCACATGAACCCAGTGATTAGTCTTACTATAACTAACAGTTGGACAACCCTACATTATATGTCTACTGATAAGATATAGTAGGAAATACACAGTACCTCCAAAAGATATGTTGTTAAAATATTGTTCCCGAATATAAGAAAGCCCATAGATCTATCTGAAGTTTACAGGAAATATGGGGGGTAATATGTAGAATAGAAATAAAAAGAATACCATGAGAAAGGAAAAGTAAAACTTAGAATATAGGTCTTTTTACAGAACAAATGACCTGGTTTAGCCAATAAATCAATGGCATTTTTTTTAAAAAAGTGAGGACAGTGTTATGGAATAAGACTTTAGAGACCTAGTAACCAAATGTATGAAATTTATTTGAATCCTAATTTAAAAGAAAAAGAAATTTTAAATTGTCTTTGAGATAATCAGGGAAATAAATACGGATTGAGTTGTAGTTGATTTAAGAAATAATCGTTAATTATGTTTAAGTATGATAATGGGATGGTGAATGTATTATTGTAAATGCCCTGATCAGTTAGAGATGCCAACTGAAAATGCTGTAGTTGAAATGACATGATATCTTTGTTTTACTTTTAACTTCTCCAAAAACTGTTTACTTACACACATACACACACACACATCATACATGTGGGCACTGATTTTCACAAAGTATCACCTGACAACCTGTTAATAGAGCAACACTAAGTTTGTCCAAAATCATTTTGGTAAGGGAGAACGCCATGTTGAAAAACTCTTACCAGTGTCTCAGGCTCAAGTGGTTTAAAGCAGGGAACTGAATGAAATTGGACAAAGATCATAATATAATAATTTAGGACTAGTGGACACAGTAAGGTAGCAAGGGTCTTAAAGCAAGTATTCATAAGGAAATTGTTATTTAATAAGTGAGATGTTTGCCCAGATGAACAGATTATTATCTTTGATAAACTGATTTGTAGGGATTTCCTGAGGCAAATAGTACAGTTATTTTAATAAATTTACAGTCTTATCTTTCCAAAGCAAAGTTTTCCTGGAAAGAAAATAAAACAACTAAGTCATGTTGATATAGATGGTCTTAGTTCTCAATAAATAGAGAAACAAGATTTGCAAAATGTTGATAACTGTTGAGGCTACATATGGTATAAAGAGTCAGTTAATTTTACTTTTCTCTATAGTTCTGTATTCATCTGAAAATTCCCATATTAGAAAGCTTTTAAGAGTGGTAATGTTGAGATCCTCTTCTTTCATAAAATCTAAGGAAGCCACTTGGATATGGAGGAACATTTGGAAAACTAAGAACTGGTTACAAAGGATCAGGCAAAAAAGAGACTGGATAAACAACAGGAATAATAGGAAATGTACTAATGTGGTGGTTAGAAAATAGTTATCTGACCTGGATGTTTTTGTATTAAAACACCTGCACGTTGGTATTTTAGCTAATACTTAATATATACCAGCTATTCTTTTAAATGCATAATATACATTATGTCGTCTGATCCTCACACAAACTTTGTGAGATAGGAATTCTTAGTAGCAGCATTTTACAGTTGACTTTTATTAAGACTTGACAAGGTCCAGTTAATGTGTCTGAGGACAGAAAGCTAGAAACAGGTGGCATAAGATTCAAAGACCGCCTCTTCTGGTTTCAAAAACTGAAAGCTAAAGTGCTACAATAACCTAGTTTAACTTAACAAGATGGAACGGAGGGTTTTTTCCTAAATTATTATTTTCACTTTTTAGGGTACAGAAACCTCATACTTCATACGGAAGCCAGGGTTTCTGTATGTGTCCAGCATACATGAAAAGAAAGTCTGAGCTCAAGACCTATCTAAAGAGAAAAGAAGTAACTCCCCATAAATAGTGTTTATGCTTAAATGCTCAAGTTGGACAAACATATTGCAGCTGAATTTCAGTTACAGTCTTGATAAATGGATAAAGGCCCCTGACTTTGAACCACCAGTACTTAGAAGCACCTGAGAATGTGGTCATTTGTCAACATTACTGCTTGCTTTGGTTTTAGAAACACAAGCAATGTGCTCATGCACTGACGGTACTGCATACAAAATGTGCAATCTATCATCATCATCAACAAATATTTACGGAGTTCTCACTGTATGTGTGCTGGTTTCAGAAGTTGCAATGGGGATTTATATGGCATAGAGAAACCATCCTACTGTGTTTTCCCTTCTTTTCTCTTTCAGCCTTATGTAATGTTTCTATAAGAACTGTGAATGTTAAAAAAATATACTTACCCATCAGAAAACTGATAATTTTACAAAACTGAAAATACCTTTTTGCTCCCTGTTATAATTTATATTGAGTTCAAGATATTCCATGGTCATGATTCTTTTGCAAACAAGGTGGGGTCTTAAAATATGAACTAAATGGGTGATCAATCAGGCATTAGATTGGAGATCATCACACTCTGTTTTGCCTTTGGTAAAAATGGAAAGAAATATAAAAGATGAAGCCATACAAAGGAATGAAATAATGACATTTGCAGCTACATGGATGGACCTAGAGATTATCATACTAAGCGAAGTAAGTCAGAAAGAGAAAGACAAACACCATACGATATCACTTACACGTGGAATCTAAAATATGACACAAATGAACTTATCTATGAAACAGAAACAGAACTCACAGACATAGAGAACTGACTTGTGGTTGCCAAGAGGGAGGGGGTGGGGGGGTTGGATTGGGAGTTTGGGACTAGCAGATGCAAATTATTACATATAGAATGACTAAACAACAAGATCCTACTGTATAGCACAGGGAACTATATTCAATATCCTGTAATAAACCATATGGAAAAGAATATGAAAAAGAATATACATGTATGACTGAATCACTTTGCTGTACACCAGAAACTAACACAAGTATATCAACTATACTTCAATTAAAAAAAAAAAGAAATACAAGAGATGTTTTCATTTGAAGATATTGACAGCTATAGCATACTGTTTTGAGTAGACATGCAAAAGAAGACGCTTGTTTGTTTTCATATGGTACTTAATTTGTAAACATTTCCTGAATCAATATTTAGTTAGTTCTGCTACGGTTTAGATATCACAACCCTATTAATTAAGCAAATATTATTATTATTATTATTATTATTATTTGCGGTACGCGGGCCTCTCACTGTTGTGACCTCTCCCGTTGCGGAGCACAGGCTCCGGACGCGCAGGCTCAGCGGCCATGGCTCACGGGCTTAGCCGCTCTGCGGCACGTGGGATCCTCCCGGACCGGGCCCGAACCCATGTCCCCTGCATTGGCAGGCGGACTCTCAACCACTGTGCCACCAGGGAAGCCCAACCAAATATTATTTTTACCTGATGTAATCCCTATACAAGCAAATGACAAAGGTGTTTTAATTTTATTGTGCAAAGGAGAAAACTGTAATAGTATTTGTATAAAATATGTTGTAATTCATCTACCTTTGAGCAAAATTGGTGTTGGACAAAAAAAGACATATAATTGGGTTACTAGGCAATATATGCTAACTAATAGCTTTAGTTTTTAAAAAGTCATTAGCAATTCACTTCCCTCACTGTAGTTTAACTTAATGACTGTCAACTCATACCTAACACTTGAAATTGGAGAGAGTGGATCACAAGTTTTAACGTTATTTATTTCAAGACACTGTTGACTGCAACTTAATAATAGTCTTCCATGCCTTAGTAGAAGAGATGCAGTATAAACACCACCAAATTAAAGATTCATGTTGATTATAATACTGTTTCTAAAATAGAAAAGCTAAAGTATACAAAAATATGACATATGGGGGGGGATCCTACCAACATTTCTTCTTTTGGGTAAGGTCAGGGATTAGAAGGCAAATATCCATAGGCTGTTGATTTTGAAACCTACTTCTGGCTAACAAGAGTACAGCAGAGAAAAATCAGCAATATCTACACTTGCACCATAAGATAAGTAATAATAATAGCTAATATTTATTGAGCTCTTAACATGTACCAGTCATTTTTCTAAGTGCCTTCCATTCATCTTCTCATCTAACCTATAATCATATGGGGTAGGTACTATGTTTTTCCTGGTACACAGATGAGGAATCCTGAAGTTCAAGTGCTAGTAAGTGGAGGAGCCAGAAAGTAAGTAAAAACATGCAACTCCAGACACTGTGTTTTTGGTCACTATGCTCTATTTCCTTACATATCAGCAAAGTGGTACCTTCAAATCATACAGCAACAAACACACTGCCTGAGTAGGCAAGGACCAACATACTATGAGAAAATCAAGTATTTACTTTTCCCAGCATTTTGTTATGAAAAGATTTGAAAGAATTATACAATGAACTCTCAAATGTGTACCACCTAGATCCTACAAATAACATTTTGCTGTATTTGCATTATCATATTTTTACCCAGCCATCAGTCCATACATACATCTTATTTTATTTTTAATCCCTTTTACTGTAAATTCAGGCCTTTGATTTTTTTAATATAAATTTATTTATGTATTTAGTTAGTTAGTTAGTTATTGGCTGCATTGGGTTTTCATTGAGGTGCACAGGCTTCTCAATGCAGTGGCTTATCTTGTTGTGGAGCGTGGGCTCTAGGCGCGTGGGCTTCAGTAGTTGTGGCACACGGGCTCAGTAGTTGTGGTGCATGGGCTTAGTAGCTCCGCGGCATGTGGGATCTTCCCAGACCAGGGCTCGAACCCGTGTTCTCTGCATTGGCAGGCGGATTCTTAACCACTGCGCCACCCGGGAAGTCCCAGGCCTTTGATTTTGTTAACTATAATAGTGCAGAAAAATGGAAGTCGTGTTTAGAGACAATGTTAGGGAGCTAATTTGTTATTTTTTAAAAAATCATACCAATTGTTTAAAAACAATCAGGCACTTGTTTTTAATTATCTATTTAATACCAGTTGATTAACTTCTAAATCTGTATTTTGCCTCCAAATATGCAGTTGTAAGGATTTAATGAGAAAAAAGATATATCATACTTTCTACTCTACCTTGCACAGAGTAAGTAGGCATTCAATAAAGAACAGGCAAAATAACGAAGCGAATGGGAAAATGCAAAAGCTTATACTGCTCTGAATCAGTTAACATACTGGAGGGCTTAGGATAAGATAGCAAAAGATAATCCTCCAACCAGGGAGAAGAGAGTATTGTTCAGATATTTTATATCTGTATCTAGAACTGTTTGAAAAATGTTAGGCTGTTAGAACTAATCAAGTAAAATAAAGATGAAAATAAAGATCAGAAGCTATTTAGAATAAAGAGGGATGAAGGTACAAGGGATTGCAGAAATATTATCAGATGAGTATGTTTACCTAGCTCTCCATGAAAACAAAAGCATTTCTTCAAGGAGCTGAGTTAATGTAGTCCAAGTGCATTGTTCTCTGGGGATCTAAATTGGAACACCCAGAATAACCAATTATCTCTTAAACTGTCACTACAGCGTGGATTTTGTGAACAGTACTTTTCTCAAGTCCTTAGGGACATTAAGGGAAAGTTATACATGTACCTAAAATGCAAATAAACAATTACTTACTGCAAATACTTCAGTGCTCCAGATAAGCAGGTAATAAATATAACTTCCTCTTGTGAAAATTGAGGCACTTAACACATTTCTTATTCCAAAATTTACCATATCCTAACACAGAAAAATGTCACAAATATGAATATAGGCAAAATCAACAATATCCTTAAAATAAATTTGGATTTTCATCCACGTAGGTGTAATCAACCACAATACCACAGCATAAGACAGAAAGAAAAGATAAAAGTCAATTTAGCCTAAGTTCAAAAAGCAAGTGAAGAAATTCACTTAATTGAGAATAAAATCATAGAGTATCAAAACCATCTGATTTAGTGTTGGAGGGTAGAAAAGAAAAGGAAAGAATATTGCCCTAATGTGGGTCTATCTGAATGAATTGGGCACAAACTACACCCTTAAACATCTTAGTGATGGAACTGCTTGCAATCTTTATTTCAATGCTTAAGAATGCTGGCCCAGTGGTTTCAATATAAGCATAGCTATTGTCAAGCTATTCTTCTGTAACAAACTTTGGTAAGAGTAAACTGAAATCTGCTCCTTAGGTCATTACCGTTCTGGGAGATCAAGAGCCAACCCAAATCAATGGGATGATGAGAACCATTAACTATCATATCAACAGTCCTGATCTTGATACATGTAGTAATAGATAGTTTGTTTTTACACTTTTGTCCATGAATGATAAATAATAAATAATTTATGTAAAGAAAGGCTAATCATAACTGTATATATAACATTAATTTGATATTGTTCTTATGAATAAAATTCCAAATAAACAGAATGAAATGTCCTTTGAAATGGAATAAAATTAAATGCCTCTGCTAACTTTAAACAGGCATTTATATTAATCCAAATATTAAAAATTATATTAATCCCAATACAAAATATATTCCCACATCTGCCTATCTTTCATTAGGAAGTATAGAGTGTACATCTGGCCTGATAAACATTCCAAAGTGCCGATCCAGATAAACAGCATGGATGCATTCATAAACCTGGCAGAGTCCCAGTTCCAAGTGGTTTTATATTATGAAAAGTATAAAATGTTTAGGTAGATTTTGCTTCTACACTTACATACATTAAAAAGATGGTCTTTAAAAATGTTTATTTTTAAATAAATAAAATTAATAAAAGGCAGAATAAGTGATAGTGTGCCCCAAGCACACTATCAAAAAAAAAAAAAAAAAAAAAACAGCTCTAAAAAAAATGTTTATTTTGTGAGGCAATAGGAGAAAAAAAATTTATCTCCAAATATTGATGTTACATGTTTTGACCAACAATGCTCTATTATTATATTGATCTTATCAAAAAATAACTCTAATCTAAAACATAATGAAAATGAAATGAAATGAAAATATGTAGGACACTGAGAAAATCTAGTCTCTGCTTCTGTTGAAATTCAGCCTCTGTTATGTACCTGTTTTCAGACAGAGGAAGTAAATTCACAGTATTACAAAGACTCTACTATCTTCTTATATAATTTTAAAATTTGGAGAATGTTTCCAGAAATTTCCCAGGTGGCTTCAATCATGATGAAAGTTTCTCTAACTATATTGAGAGAGAGAGAGAGAAAAAAAGAGACTACATAATATAAGAAACCTAATCTAATCTAACCAGGCCAAGTATAAGAATAAAAATGGATTTTAACTACACTAAAAATGAAAACAAAAGTTATGATTTTACCAGATCATCCATCAAAACTGAGTAGACACACCAAGAGACCTAGGAACCAGAGACTTCATCAAGCTATAGGAAACACGGTCTGAGAAGTTTCTGGCAATTAATAGTGAGAATCTGGACTGGCTACTTGAGTGTTAGGGGATTTGCCAGCAGGCAGTAGGCAGAAAGATAAGCAAGCAGGCAGCCTGCCCACGTAATCAGCAATGTCCACTGGAGGGCAGCCAGGGGATGTTCTGGCAGGAAAACGGTGTTAGTGAAATCTGTTGACTGGTAATCAATAGAAGTACTAAAAGGCAATGCTCAACATGATGGAGGCTTGGCTTAAGGTAGTACCAAAGCAATTAAAGGGACTCAGTACTAAAATGTCTGCTCAGAGATGGGGAAATGACAAAGATCTAGTGAATTAACTAGAGTAAGAAGATAAAGCCTTTGCCAAGTATACAGCCAAGAGCCAGTTATTAGAAATAAGAGCAGAATCAGCATCAAAGGTGAACTTGAAGCTGATCAATAGAATCATTAACTGAGACAGTAAGAAACCTTCCAATAGAAAGGAGATTATTCCAGAGGGGGATATTGATTTGAGTCTGAGTTTTAAAATTAAGCGTCCCCAAATGAGGGACCTTGACAGATGAAAGATCAAGAAACCAGGTCATTTATTACTATCTTCTGCAAAATTAAGATGAAGTATGATGATTCTTAGAATACGATTGTAATGTAAGCCAGGGTGCACTGAAAACAATGGTATCATTAGGTATATTGCACACAATAGTACTTTCCTATTTAATTCCCTACTGAAAAGTTTTCCTGCTGCATAATAAGAAAAATTTCCATTATTCAGCACCTAGGAGTCTGTTCCAGTCAGGGTTCTTTTTTTAAGGCAACAGACGCTTACTCAAAGTAACTTCAGCCGAATGTAAATTTATTGGAAGAATAGCTGCAGCTTACAGAATCAATAGGAAAGCTTAAGAACCAAGCTCAGAAGATGACTAGAAAACAAAGGGATCTGAGTAATGGAGACACAATCAACGCCATGCTACAGAAACTGCCAGGATATGATACTAACTTGGCATCATTTTCCCAGACTTAGATGTTGTCAGCATGTCATCAAGGGCGTGACTAAATTCTCAACCACCCTTCCATCACCACACCATCTCCTTAGATTCAAATTCCTGAAGGGGAGTACATGATTGGCTAAAAGTAAAGCAGGCTTACACTCCAGCTTCCAGAAGGTGGTTTTCCTCTTACCCACTCTCAGTCTCAGACAACCACCAGTCTGTTCTTGGTCATTATAGATTACTTTGATGTTTTCTGGAATTTCATATAAATGAAATCTTTTTATAAATGAAACTCTTTTCCATGGCTCCTTTTGCACAGCATAATGTCTTTTAAAACTTTCCATGTTGTTGCATGTACTGGTAATTTCTTCCCTTTTATTGATGAGTAGAATTCCATAAACACAAAAATTTGATTATTTATTCACCGACTGATGGGCTTTGAGTTGCTTCCAGATTTTTGCTAATATGAAAAAAAGCTGCTATAAACATTCATACAGAAATATTTGTGTGGACATATGTCTTAATTTCTCTTGGGTCAAAACCTTGGAGTGCAACGGCTGGATTATATGGTAAAGGGTATTTCTGACTTTGTGAGAAACTGCCAAGCTATTTTCCAAAGTGGTTATGCTCTTGGTATTCCCATTGGCAATATATGAGGGTTGCAATTGCTCCACATACTAACACTAGGTCTATTCTATCTCTTTAATTAGCCATTCCAGTGGGTGTGTAGTAATAATTTGTTGTGGTTTTCATTTGCATTTCTCTGATGACTAATGACCCTGGTGGTCTTCTCTTCTGTTTATTGGTCCATTTGTATATTTTCCCTCGTGTAGTGTCCCTTCAATCTGCCTGGGCCAGATTGCATTTTCCATAAACAGCCACAACAGTATCTTCTATCCCACATGATTTTCTTACATTGTGATTGTAACACACGGACCAGCAAGCAATAAGGTCTATATGTCCCTCTTCTTTGAATTTGGGCAATCTTGTAACTTCTCGGGATATGTCATTAAAGTTCACAGAAGATGATACCATTTCCACCTAGTTCTCTCGGGATGCTTGCTCTTGGAATTCAGTCACCACGCAGTGAGGAAACAAAGAATCACATGAAGAAGCCCCGTGTAGGAGCTCTGGTGAAGAGCCCCTTCTGAGGTCCCAGGCAAAAGCCACCATTAAACACCAGACTAGTGAATGAATAAACTTTAGATGATTCCAGCCTCCAGCTGTGGATTTATCTTGCAAGTAAGGTCTCTGACATTATAGAAGAGAGACATGCTGACCCTAAGGAGCCCTTTCCAAATCCCTGCACCTCAGAATCCATGACCATAATAAAATAGTTGTCACTTTGCACCATGAACTTTAGGATGGTTTTCTATGCAGTAATATTCAATACATAAGTAAAACACAGGCTTTGAGATGCCACCAAGTATTTAAAGAGTCCGTGAATAAAGATGTTAAAAAAAAAAAAAAAAAGAGTCCGTGAAGAGAAACACAGTTTAGATTGATTTTTTTCTTTTTCTAAAAGGCATTTTTTGTTTCTTAGTATATAGGTACAATTAAATCTTTGAGAATCTGAGATTTTCCCTAAAGTTTGACCATGTTAAATATATACATATACATAATTTTTATATAGAACTCTCACTTCAAGTGTTACTTGGCCATTATTCTGTCATTATCATTTGTTTCATCGACTTTCAGAATGCTGATAAAGTTCAAGCAGACGCCTATTATGAGGTGATGAAACGTAAATGTCACTAGTATTTATTGATTTCTCATAAACTTTTTCACAGCTCTGATTTTCCTATAGTCACATTTGTAGGTGTGGAAGAACAAAACAAGAAAACCAAATCAAACAAACAAGAAACATGCTGAATTTTATTTTTATTAACTCAGAACAGATGCCAAGGTAATGGGAGCCCCAAATCACTACTCATCTAGGCAGGTCAGCACACAACCATAATTACCTCAGTAATTCAGGGTTACACATGTGCTTGTATTCAAAATCCAGGACAGTAAGATTAAGAAGATGTATATTTGGATATATTTAGGTTGGCTTAAAATAGCTTGATAACCATGGATTAATGGATATGAGTTCAGCTAATCAGCATCTCTAAACTTATCATCACATATCTGAATAGTCTTGTATTTTTCCACTAAAGTTTTATGAACTTTAGTTAGAAGTAGATACCTTCTGAGTATTTACATAGGATAAAGTGCTGGAGATAACGAGTTAAGACAAACTTTCATCCTTCAAAAATCTCAAAATAGTGAAATGATACATTTTTCTTTTGCCTAAATTTTATTTGCAATCACTAAGAGGTTTAGCATACTTTTCAGAATAAAACATTTTTTTGAAAAGTCAATGTATGTGATCCACATTAAAATTATAATGTTACAAATTTATAAACTAATGTATTTGCAGTTACTTGCTTAAATATAGAATGCACTGTCCATTTTAGAACTTTATATATAAATTATTATGTAGGGGCTTCCCTGGTGGCGCAGTGGTTGGGAGTCCGCCTGCCGATGCAGGGGACACGGGTTCGTGCCCCGGTCTGGGAAGATCCCACATGCCGCGGAGCGGCTAGGCCCATGAGCCATGGCCGCTGAGCCTGCGCGTCCGGAGCCTGAGCTCCGCAACGGGAGAGGCCACAACAGTGAGAGGCCCGCGTACCGCCAAAAAAAAAAAAAAAATTATTATGTAGTAAGACAGTCTAGTTATGCATTTACACATCCTTCCTCTTTTTCATGAATTCATCAACTACAATTATCTTTAATGAGATGATACAACTTTTTCTCAAATGACACTGGTCAATAAAAACACTGATAATATATTAAAAAGATATATAACATATACAAAGTAAAGCTGACATTTGAGTTAATATGAAATATTTGAAATATGAAAATAGTTTTAGCTCAGAGTTAAAAAACAGAATATCTCATTATGTATCAGAATATATGTATAATTAGGAATATTATAATAGTTTCTAATGAGACTACTATGTGTCCATTTCATTCCTTTATTAATTGCTTGTAGAGTTCCTCTATTTTTTTGGAGAACTTAATCCCAGCTTACCCAAAAGGTAAACTAAATGTTTAGAGCAGCAGAAAAATATACACAGTGATTTTGGTTAGTGTTCTATTAAGAATTTTCAATAAAACACCAACTTTGTAATCAAAGGAAAAAGCAGAACTCTGTTATACTTGCTTACACTTGTTTTAGGGCTTAATGCATTTTTTAATACATTATTTAATACATTATTACATATTAAGGGTGTACCATTAACTTTTTAGTATGTGGGCCTTCTCATTACTTTAATCTGATCAAGATGGAGCTTTACGAATATCACAATTTCATGACATTATGATGTTTTCGGATTTGTTTTTAGATCTACTAGAAAAAGAAATGTGATGAAAAATGGTAATATTTTATAATCTAATTCTGAAGATAGAAATAAAATTCTTAGCACTGTGTTTGTTCCCAATCACATACATGGCTTCTCCTCTGAATCCTTCAGGTTTTACTTTGAGTTGAATAGATGGCAAATTGGAAAAGGTTTATTTCAATCTTTCCATTATCCTGTTTGTGGCAATTGATGCATTCTAAGATATATAATCTTTTAAAAATAGCCCTTTAAGCTTTATTTTTTGTGTCCCATTTAATTGTTCTTCAGCACCTAAATATTGACCAGTAAATCCAGGAATGAGAAACTAGGGAACTAGTGATGGGTCATGTGACTTTGATGAATGAGGGCTTAGGAGCCCAGATATAAACTGTCAACTTCTCATATATTGGCAAAATAAGTTTTGTAAATGAAAACCAATACTCTGAACTTTATATACCAAAGGCTTCTCCTGCCTGGGCTATGAAATGTTCCTTCATGTACCATACTTGATTTAAAAACTTAAATATATAAAGCATCCAGGCAGGATTTTTCATTCCTCAAATTTTGAGGGTGCTTATTAACTCTATGGATAAGGTCCAGGTTGCTTGGACCAAAAGATAAATTTGTCTTATTTCTAAATATCTGCTCATTTATTATCACAAAGCAAAGGTCCACTGGCTTAACAGACAAGCATACCATTTAAATACATATTCAAAATTTATTCTCCAAATGCAACATTGATGGTCTCTGGTCAATATTTCTTTACGTGACCACACTGTGAAAACAACTTATAAAATTTGTGCTGTTTTTATTTAATTTTAAATTTGTTTAAATTAAGTGACACACACATATATCTTGTAAAAATGAAAACTTTATATATGAGAAAAATTGCCTCGATCTCATCAAAATTCCAGTCCTCTCCCCAAAGTATCTACTGCTATCAATTTGGTATTTATACTTTTAGATCTCTTTCTAGAGACTTAAATACATTTATTAAAATAGCTATAAGACAAATAGGTTTTTTACATTTTACAGGAAAATTAAATAATATGATTTATGTCAATCTGCAATTTTTCCCATTCAATTTGTATTGAAGCTA
This sequence comes from Pseudorca crassidens, assembly GCF_039906515.1. NCBI lineage: Eukaryota > Metazoa > Chordata > Mammalia > Artiodactyla > Delphinidae > Pseudorca > Pseudorca crassidens. The sequence continues at coordinate 109,897,345 of NC_090317.1, read as the reverse complement.
TTGATATTCTGTAGTATGAAATATATCTCATTTATGTACAGGGGTACAGTGATCCAAGATATCTAAATGTAAGTCTTTAGCAACTTCTATGCTAGTTGTCATTTAAGTAGTTTATTGTTTTAAGCTTTTAGAAAAATATTGTTAGGAAGATTCTTGTATATGCCGCTTGGTGCACTTGTACAATGATTTAAGATAATATTATGTGCCAAGCACTGTGTTATGTGAGAAAGGTGCTATTATTATCTTTTCATTGCACTGAAGGTAAAAAGTGACTTGTCTAAGTTCACACAGCTAGTAAGTGCTAGATCTGGGAGTTTCACACATCCTTTTTAGCATCAGGATCAGTGTTCTTAATAACTACTCTCTATTCCTTGCTTTTAAACAAAATAACTACTGGCTCAAACTGTATTCACATTTAAATTTTAATATATGCTGTCCATTTGCCTCCAGAAAGGCAACAGCCATTTACATCTACACTAAGAGGGACATTTTTATTGATATTTCCCTGGCATATCCTTCCAAAGGTGGAAATTGTTTGTTTGTTTGCTCTTAGAAGGAAACAATGTAAATATTTTAATAAAAACAATCCCACAGCATTTACTGTCATCTGGTAATAACATAAAGGTGAGCAAAACAATATGAATAAATGCCTTAACTACACTTCTAACAAAGGACACCTAAAAAAACTGTATTGCCTTCTCAACAATTTCTCACTTCATTGATCATTTCTAGTTGAAGACACTTTGGAGCAGAGTAATGTTATCTCCTTTTAGCATGATCCGACTCAGCTGTTTTCTTGACTTTGTCTTAGAATGAATCTCTTCTGCATCATCTAATACGAGGTTCATATACCCATCAAAACCAATGATACAGCCCTCTATCCGCATATTCACTTGCTCATAAAGCCACACCTGAATCCGAGATCTAATTTGCAAGTATCTGAAGATGAGATTGATGGGCTGCACCATCACCTTCTGCACCTTCTGCACCTTCTGGCCCTGGCCCCGGTACGCCATGGTGGAAGCTCACAAAGGCCTCACTATCCTGCACACCCTAGAAATTGGTTTTAAGTAAAACAGTAACGGAGTACTCAATATAGATCTTCAGTTACTGATGATGATTAGAACCTGTGCCTTAACGCTATTGTGAGAGAAGGCTGAGCAGGTATTGCCTCTGGAGGAACAGATTGTAGTGTCCTATAAAGCGAACAGGAATGCGTTCATTCTCACCCACCACACATCTCTTTAACTATGCTTTTATGACTTTATAACAGTTTGAATAAACTATCCGGGTACTTCTGTATTCTCATTTGTCCTGCTTCTGGTACAGAAAATAGAAGGATGAGCAGTCTCTCACTGACTGAAAAGATAATTCTGTTGTCACAGATGTATATATTTTGTTGTAATATATATGTGAGTGACTGTAACAGAAAACTGGATCCACTTCCTAATTACTGTCAGAAATAATGGTTCCTGATTAATTATCCCTAAATCAAAACCACCATTCTGGTTAGATGCCCTCCATCATTTCACTAGCTCATAGAAAAAGTCTATTAAAAAAATTTTTTTTAAAAAAGGAGCAACTTAGTTACCTAGTAATATATATTGCCCATGGTTAAAATATCCTTGGGTGTTTGACGTTTTCTGAATGGTAGAGTTTGGCGTTTTGTTATTTGGAAATAAATCATTTGTACTCCTGCTATAAAAGAAATCTCGGTTAAAAACCTAAGTTAAAATTTAACCTATCAGCTTAAGATAAAAATTTAACCAAACAGTAATGATGCTTTTCTCCTCTTTTTCTATTTTCTGAATCACTCTGTATAACAGAGGTTATATTTCCTTGAATAATAACTAATATAAAATTATATAATCCCAGTGCTTTATTTGAATGGTTCATTTTGACTGATTCACTTTTAAGTTTTTTTTGTTTTTATTCTGAATTTCTTTTTTAAGTTAAACTGCTAAGCTATACTTTTATACACAGTTTTTCATTTTTAACCTTTTTGTCAAATGTATGGGCATAGTTTTCCATGGTATTCTTAATATTTTAAATGTCCATTATATCTCAGGTTACTAATTCTTCCGTGGGTTGAGCCATTCGTCTGGCTCTTTTATATAGCTTCTATTTCTTTGCTGATAATTTCTTTGTTTCATTTGTTTTAAGCATTGCTCATTGAAGCATTTTTAATGATAACGGCTTTAAAATCCTTGTGAGATACTGCCTACATCTGAGCCATCTTGGCACCAGCATCTACCTTTTATCATTCAGGTGGTAATTTTACTGGTTCTTGGTGTGACTAGTGATTAGCAATTGTATCCTGGATATTTTGACTATTATGTTAGGAGATTCTGGGTCCTATTTAAGTCTTCGATTTTAGCAGGTAGTCACCCTGTGTAGGTTTAGCCTGTAGGTCTTGACCTACTTTTGAGGGTTGTGGATCCAATGACAACTTAATTTTCAGAACCTCTGCAGTGCACCTTTGCAGTGCTATTCTAATCGACTCCTTTTATGAAGTATACCACTAAGATATCACTCTGAAAACCTGGGTGTTATTCCACATTACAGTTCAGTCCTTGATCCCTTAGGTGTGATAATTTGGGTCATTTTCACATGTGGGTTGCTCAAGGATCTGCCCAGGGCTTCCTCTGTAAGTTTAAAGAATCTCTTTCTCCTGCTTCTTCCTCTCTTCGAGATTCTCCAACTCTCTAGTTAAGAAGGTGAAGGGCTCCCCCTGCCACCACCAGGAGAACAGTGTGAAGTCCAGACTCCTCACTCAGTCTCCACTGACCCCACAGGGGAAGGGAGTCGGGAGGGGCACTCATGGTGTTTGCTTGGGGTTGGGCAATTATTTGTCAAAAAATTTCTATCATCCTAGGCTGCCCCTTTCCTCACATTTTGGCTGAGAAATCAGGTTTTTCTTTGGGCTTTTTCGGGTATGTGCCCGTTTGGTGTTCCATATTACACATTAATCCAATGCCCAGTCAGGATATATAAAATATTTATTTAAAGAAAAGATAAGAAAAAGTAAGAAAAGAAAAAAACAGAGAACTTGCCATCATGTATTTCCTCAAGACCAGAGATTCCCCACCCAGTATGCTCTCTTCTTTCCACCTTTCAGAGTCCTCTTACGATTGTCTGTTATAATTAGTCCAGGGTCTTCAGCTGTATTTACCAGGGAGGAGCAGAGAGAAATGAGTCTATTCCATTCTATCTGTAACCAGTAGCCCAGTACATAACCTTTTGAGTCGTGTTTTTTCACTTAGCATAAGGCTTTTGAGTTTCATTCATGTTGTAGTAAGTCTAGCTTCAGGTTCAAAAATTAATAATTTAAACCTCTGTGGCGTAAGACCACTCTCTTATTGTTGTATTTTTGTTCTTTACTCTTTGCTGATACTTTGGGAGTAGACTTTTTTTTTTTGAGATTGGCTTTAAATTGCAAAAATATTTGAGTTTTTTTGAATATATTTCATCTGACACTTCTATGTGCTTGTAATTGCTAGTGGTGGGGGTAGATGGGGGTCAAAGCAGATTTGCATCAGTTCAATCTGCTAAGATTGTAAGCTGCATCCAATCCTCTTTGTAATAAAGCAAAATATACATAAATAAGCAATTTAAAATATGTAGTTTGAGGTACACAACCCCTGCAGTACACACTGTAGCATGTCTGTAGTATCAGACAACTAAAAGACGACAGACATTATCCATCACTGTTTGAAGTCTGAAGATGAAGACAATTTGTGAATACTAAGGTTTGTTCAGTGGCTTAGATAAAAGAGACTGGTAATAATAGTTTTGTATTAAAACATGTATAATATTGCAAACTAATATTTAAGCCATTTGAAATAGAAATATGATTCTTGTTAATATACTCACATCCAGATACTTGCATTTGGATATTCCAGTAAAATTAACAGTGTTGGCTTATACTCAAACATCCACATTTGGAAGAATTCAGTTTCTCAAGCCAAATAGTTTAGCTATTTCCCAGTTATTTATTCAGGAAGATGATATAATAAGTGAGCATATTTCAAAAGCAACATCTTTGGGGGGGGTTTGGAAAAGTGTGTGTGCACGTGTTTTCACATGCCTATATTTTTTGCATATTATATAATGTATTTAAAGTGCTTAGTACAGCACTTTTTCTTCTAGATTATTATGATGATAGTATAAAAATAGCAATTGATCTATTTACTACAACAGCTCTTCCTAAGAGCGAGTTTAGATTTTGAATGAGAAATTATCAAGTAACTATGCTTCCAGAATGATATCCTGTGATTCTATAATCACTGATCACTAAAATGCCTTTCCGTACAAACCATCTCCAAGGAGTGGGTTTGGGGTATGGGAAAAGCACATGTGTTAGAGTTCTAGGTAACTATCTGACATATAACTAACTCCCAGGGAAAAAAGAAGAGGGAGGAAGAAGAAAATGAAGTGTTAAGACATAGCCTACAATCACGTTTCTTACAACAGTTGTCTCTATACAGCTACAATGCCTCAGCCCTAAGATACATATTCCAAAAATTTTATATTTTAGAAAGTTTTACTTTCCTACCATCTTCTTTGCCACCAGCAGCTATTGCATGTCATGACTTAACTCTAACAATTTAGGTGAGCAAATTCTAAATTTTATATCAAGGCCGAGAACAGGTAGTTTTGTTAAAATAGTTTCCCATTGGCACTCACATACAGTCTGTATTTATTCTTTTTCTTTTTTTTGGTGAGAAAAACTAGATAGATACATAGATAGATGGATAGATAGATAGATAGATAGATAGATGTAGATAGATAGAAGATAGATAGATAGATAGGGAGTATTATTTACAAAAGCCCTATATGGTCACACAAGTTTTAAATTTTTTTCATCACATACCTGCACACATGTTAAATCACCCCCCTCACCACACACACACATAACCAGAGTATGAAGAAACGACAAAATTCTATTTTAAAAGTATTCTATTAGAAGGTATTCGTTTTCCTCAGGTTTGCTCCAATCGTTTTCTACATATTACCAAATCAGCACTTTGTAACCCCATTAAATTAATTTTGCTAAATCAAAATCAACATTTTGTGAAACTTTAAAAGGTTTTAGTAAGTGGAATATTTTTGCAAATTCTTATAAAATATCTATTATAAGTATATAATATGAATAGATATTATGAACATTTTAATTGCCTAAAATATAATTTACTAGATTCTCTGATCTTTTTTCTTCCCCCCATTACTTATGCTCACACTGCTATGCACATATTCCCCTCCTATTGAAAACATAAAAGTCCACGCAAAACATCATTTCATTTATTAAGCTTTACCTAATCACTTCCCTAAGAATATAGCACCCATCTCTCTGTTTCCATAGTAATTTCTTCTTGTTGCTCTTGAAGTTATTGATTTTCTGATTGGCTGTCCCCCACTACGTTGTGATCTGCCTGCTGGTAAGTACATTTTCTCCTTTGTATCTTCAAAACCTTACATAGTGCCACACAGAGTAGGTGTTCAGTAAATTTCTCAACAAACTCTAATATTTCAATATTAATGCAAATTCAAAAATGCTAACACACATATACAGGCATTATATATGATTAGGAAAAATAAAGCCCTCTATTTCATCTTCCCCAGTTCTTTATAAGCAGCTTATGTTTGAATGGGAATATTTTCCTAGACTTCTAAAACAAATGAGATTTTATTTTATTTTATTTTTTAAATTTATTTATTTATTTTTGGCTGCATTGGGTCTTCGTTGCTGTGCGTAGGCTTTCTCTAGTTGAGGCGAGCAGGGGCTACTCTTCGTTATGGTGCGCGGGCTTCTCATTGCAGTGGCTTCTCTTGTTGAGGAGCACGGGTTCTAGGGTGTGCAGGCTTCATAGTTGTGGCATGCAAGCTCAGTAGTTGTGGCACGCGGGCTCAGCTGCTCTGCGTCATGTGGGATCTTCCCGGACCAGGGATCGAATCCGTGTCCCCTGCATTGGCAGGAGGATTCTTAACCACTGCACCACCAGGGAAGTCCACAAATGAGATTTTAATTATACATGATAGCAGACTATTATGTGAAGGGATTTTCATTTCACTGACTTTATTCTTTCCTTATCTTAATGGGATATTTTTGAGAAATTTACTTTCCCTTTACCTATGACTAAAATGTTATTTTAAAGTCATATTAGCTCTACCTCACAAACTTGGATGTATGAAAGACATTTATGGGCATCCTTTGAGGTGGTGCAAATTAGATGTATAATTTTATAATACTGAAGCTAAAAATTTCAAAGTACTCGTAACCTGACATTAAGGTATCATTATTCTAAGATTTAAATTTTACATGAAGTTAGATTTTTGTGAAGTGAATGAAGGTAAGACAATTTAATGTTCTACTAATAGCTAGACAACAATGTTTCTCTTCCTTATAGCAGTCATTATGTTTGGAATACAACTTTGAGTTGTAATTTCATATATATTTTTAAATGAAGTATACAAAATATTGAGAAATTAGTTTGCAAATATTATATGGGATGTTCTATAAACACAAACTTTGACTCTCACAACTATTCTGTAATGTAGATACCATTTCACAGATGAGGAAACTGATGTCACAAAGATTAAACAGCTGGATATCTTTATCATAGGACATCTTTATTCTAAATTTTCTTAATATTTCTACCTCCTTTGTGAATTTTTTAAAAAGAGTTTAAATAGCTTCTGATTTCCCAATAAATAATAGTTAACTTAATAAATAGGCATACTTAACGTTCCATTTGTTATTGTTAATATCACTATAGCGATTATCAAAAATCGAAGCAAGCAAGGAAATGTAGTATATTAGCTGCTTCTAATATAAGGCCAGGAAGACTATAGCCGAAGTTATAAGATTTTAAAATATCACCATGGTATCACTAGCTGAATTCTGAAAACTATGGAACTAGTTTAAGCAGAGAGAGGCAGTGATTGTTGAGAGCAGAGATGCTGCAGCCAAAAGTCCTGGGTAAAAATTCTGCTCTTAAAAAAAAAAAATCTGTTTTAGCTCTTCCTAGCTTGTCAAGTTACTTGACCTTTCTCTGTTCCAATCTGTTGTGAGGATTAAGTGAGGACATATATATATATAATTTAGAATGGTACGTGACACATAGTGAGCACTATTAACAAGCTGCTGTCTGTCATTTCCTTTTTATTTGACAAGCTTGAGTAGCTCACGCTCTGTTCTCCCTATTCCCATCATTATGGCTTTTAGAGAACACTGTACTTCTCCTTGCCAGTAATTTTCAGAATTGTAGTCAGTAGATTCTGCCATGGAAAGTAAGCTAATTTTCCCTACAACTGGTATAAATAGAAAATAATAACATATTCAAGAACCTTTGGTTTCATCATTTGACCACTGCTATTCTCCCTCTACACAATTTTCCCATGGGTAAATTTTCCAGTCTCTACTATACGCTGATCTATAGTAGAGATAGATAGAGTATACATCTATCACCACCATCTGTATTCTGATCACATTCAAATCTCTTTCTCCAGCAACAAGCTGTCTTCATAATTTCACCTGAAATATCCAACTGTCTAATGCCCATATACAACCAGATACACGAAATACATCCAAAACATGTTCTTTTCTTTCTGTTGAGGTATAGTTGATATACAATATTATATAAGTTTCAAGCGTACAACATACTGATTCACAATTTTTAAAACATGTTCATATTGTAATCTCATTTTATGGGATAATATCCAAAGTTCTTAACATAATATATGACATGTCATGATCTAGTTCTTGTCTCTCCCAGCCCTCCCTTCCTCATACTGAATTGCTTGTGGTGCTTTGGCATAAGACACACCAGTTCTCGTTCCTGCTCCTATGGTCCTAGAACGCCCTTCAAGCCTAACACCATCTGACCTAACTTTTAATTTCAGACCCAGTTGGGCTATTTTATTTTCCTGAAACCTTCAAAACTCCATTGGACATTAGTAGTATGCATTCCCATTTTCCCAGATCTCTCTCTCTCTCTCACACACACACACACACACACACATACACATATGTGAGTTAAACAGAACAAGGCACCAAGGTGTACCTGATGGACCCATCTTGCACCTTATGGTAATGGGAGAAGGCACAAAAAAGAAAGAAGAGCCCATTTCTTTCAAAGCACAATTACATCACTAATTCATTATTATGGCTCAGTTAATGGGATGGGCCATTAGATTAGCAATCCCTACTCAGTTAGTAAATATATGAAAAGCTAAGAAATTGTGAATGATGAAAGTTACTTGATAAAAGAGTTAAAGAAACCCCACCCACTTACCCAACATACCTAAGTAAACTGTTGCTTTCAAGGGTGATGGACAGTCCCAACTACAAATGCAAAAAGGAAAAAATCTCAGGCTTTCACAAAAACCAGTTGATCATCAACTGCCAAAAATACTGAAGTGATCACTGAAGCTGCTTACATTCTGCTCCTCTTCTCCTTTCAGGCACGTTTTAGGTTGGCACTTCCATATACACTTTAAAGTTGAGTGTGGCCATGCGACTTGCTTTAGCCAATTAAAAATCAGGGGAAGAGGCGTCTCTTTAAGTGGGATCTTTACAAGCCATTACATGATTTCCCACAATCCCTCATTTTGAGAGATGATGGAAACATTTCACTTTGGAGCTTCCATCAGCCTATGTCCCTGAATGACTATGATATGCAGATTCTCTGCTAAACAACATTTGAATCAGGCATAAGACATATAAACTCTTGTGTTGAGCCTCTGAGGTTCTAACTTCTTCCTAATTTAATGCAAATACTGTCTGTGATAATATGACATCATGTATTATACATCTCATGAACTCTTTTGATAGTTTTTTTAAAAATTGTTTCTACATCAGTTTAGCTTGCTTTGAGGGAGTTATCTATAATAGTATTGACATGATTTTTAAAATCATATTTTGTTATGTCTCACCTATGTGTTATACATTTATCAATTCCTACATGAATCTCTCAAAGCTGGGCAGTTTTATTGTCAGTTGAATAGAAGAAATTTCCTGTGAGATAAAAATATTTGAAGACCAGTTTCCAAACTTTTCTTGATTCCTAAAATACAATCAACTGAAATTGTTAGTATGAGGCAAAAAACCCAGCTTATCCATCCACATTTTGTTCTCGAATTTGTGTGAATGTAGCACGTGGGGTAGTATAAGGGAGAAAAATATTCAAAATAGATGAAAGAAAAATGAATAATTATGTATATAAGATATATTTTTAAGATATTAGATTGATATGAGTTTCTATATATAACCAATCCATCATGGTCTCTAAAAAATCCTTTTTTTATCTTGCTAAGAAAGAAATAGCTCAATTATATTTTCTAAAAGGCAATCTAGAGTATTTCAAGTATGTGGGATGCTTCCTAATTTTCTTTAATTTGTAAGGAAGAAGTAACATGTAAATAGGTAATTAAGAAAAGGCATAAAAGGCTATGATAGAAACTAATATATTTAGAATAAGAATAAAAGTTTATTTTCCTATTTCTTGCAGCACTGAGAAGTAACTAGGACAGAACATTTATATATCTGAGGAATAAGCCCTAAGGCTGTGAATCCTGTAAGCTCTGTTTCCTTATAGCTTATGATTTCCTCCTTAAAACAGTGAAACAAATTAAGTGATCCCTTCAAAATCTGGGTGAGAGTGAATGTATACTTGATGTATAACAAATGTCATTATATTGAGAGGCAGATGTATGGAGCTGGCTGTGCTCATTCACTTACTGTAGGTCTTGCTTCCACATGTCAGTTTCGTGAAGCTTGTAATTCAAATCTGTCATTCAGCTGTATTTAAATTTACTACATGTCATGGATCCTCAGATAGCCAAACCATGACTCTTAAATATATTAAATGCTTATGTATGATCCAAGATAACAGTATAATACTTGTGGTTTATTCAGAGAATAAGAGATAGTTCAGTGTGATTACAGAACTGATGGAAATTGTGGGGAATATCATAAATAATGATAGAAAGGAAGTTTGGGACCAAATTGTAATGGATGTGGAATGTTATGATGGTCCCATTACTTAATAGATGGGGTCAATTCTTTTTAGTTTATATTATTTTGTGTCTGTTTGATTTTCACTATAGAAGTGGTATAATGTTCTAGCACAGTGTGAGAAATGGACTACTTGAGTGTGGAGAAACTGGAGGCAGAGATACTAGGCTAAGCTCAAAACTAAACTATGGAGAAAATGTGAAAAGGGTTACTTCTAAGGAATTGACTTGGGAGGGACATGCAGAAATTGTCTGCAGGTGATGGAAATGTTTCATATCTTGATAGGGATTTGCATCTGTTTAATATCTTGAGCAGTTGGTTACAGAGTGTATGCTTTTGTCAAAACTCATGGCACAGTACACTCAAGATTGGTTCATCACTGTGTGTGAAGTTTGCCTCTAAGAATAAAATGTCTGAAAACAAACATTGAACTCAAGAAAAAGATATGCATGCTGATGTGTGTAGGGGTAAAATGCATCAAAGAGTAAGATGGATTGATAGATGGATGGATACAGGGATGGACAGATATATGATATGAGGTAAAGCAAATATAGCAAGATGTTAGCAATTGCAGAATTCAAGTGGTAGTTATCTGGATATTCACTATGCAAGTATTTCAAATTTTCTGTTTGGCAATTTTCATACTCAAACGTTGAGAAAAAATAAACCAGATCAAATTGTGCAAAATACTTTGCAAGTGGTAACAAGAACCACATTCTTCCCAGAAATTCATTTAAAAAAATAGTTAATGGAAACGCAAGTCTGAAAAAGGTCATACTATTGTAATAATAAACAGGCTCCATTACAATCTCGGAAATTTCTGTGATGATAAATATATATTTTCTTAAAAAGACATAGCTAACATAACACAATGAATAATATATACATTTTTCTGTATGAGATATACATTTCATACAAAAAGTAGAACAATTTCCTAGTTGAGCTGGACTAAATATTAATTGTTCACATTCTTCATAGAGTGGGGGTGGGGGATAGAACATAGTAGCTTCTGATTATTCTAAAAGCACAAAATGATCTCAATGGAAAAATCAAAACGTACAGAAAGGTAACGTATAGGTGAAATAAGATCACTCCTGTCAGAAATACAAAAGGAAAAGAAAGATTCGGGGGTTTCAATGTGGTCCTAATTTCTTTGTTTTAAGTAATTCCTTTGGAATATTCTATCAGTTTCTTTCTGGCTGGGTAAGTAGAAGGCCTTTAAAAATGTCCTCATGCCTTAGAAAATATAATGTCTGATCATTTGGTTGGTTTATCAGAACATTCTTACAATCTTTTTTGCTAAAAAATGTGTGTATATGTTATTGCATTTACTGAAAGAATGCTGTTTGAAACCAAACCATTTTAAAACATTTAGAAACTGGTGTTCTTTAGAGTTAATGCTCATTTTCTGCAAACATTATAAATATTAAATACTAAGCAAATCCGAACCATTGACTATCATTCAAAATGAATTTATTAAGTAAGTATTAGCATTACTGCAGGGATTATTAAAAAGTAATTATTGAAAAATGTTACATTTATAAATTGATTCTCATCATGTTTTTGGTTTATTTAGACTGAAATATTTACATTTTAAAGTTTTGGCATTATGCTGATCTTTGGAAAACAAATTGATTGTAACTGTTCCTAATATTGAAAATGTAGAATGTGTATGAATTATACCATACTTCACATATATTGTATCATATTCTTATAGTCCTAATAAGTATTACTACCACTCTACTTGGGTTTATCTGGAATGGATTCAGATATTTCAGGTAGAATTAAAAAAAATTAGCTTTGACCTTCCTCATTCTAGTCTCTGAAAAGCTGAAATGTTTCATCTGGTGATTTTAAGCCGCTGATCCTCTTTCAAAAATCCCAAAAGAAACATGGCAAAATTATATCGTACTAGCTTTCCACTTCACCACCTCATCAGAAACTGAAACAGAACATTAGGAGTTCAGCCAAGAGTTGCCATCCAAAGGCCATACTTTCTGTATGCTGACTCAACTCCGGCATTAATTATGGGTGCATATGATGGTTACTGATATATCTTTGGAACATCCAGAAATTGCTTGAGAAAATATAGTAAATTATCCTTGTCAAATATAGAACAGGTACTCAAATCTTTCTGAAAGGGAAAATGAAAGTGAATTAAGGAGAAACATCCTCTAATCAGACTCAGATTTAACTTTCAAGTATGTAGTGCAGCTATATACCGTAAAAAATTAACTTTGAATATTTGATAATCTTGTTTCATTGGAACTTTAACATACATATCACTTTTGATTTAAGAAATACGTTTAACAGTCAAAGTTAGTTCACTTCTTTCAAATAATCTCAGCTGTTAAGTATATTAGATATGAGTTTTATAGGGTGGAATAATCTCCAGTAAAAGTGAATATAAATATACACTATAAAGAACATTTCATTTAAAATGCCAAGCGAAGCAAAATTAGCAGCAGAGCATTAGCTATAACTATTTCCTTATTACTGACAGGTCAAGGACAAGTGGGCTAAGGAGAGAGAAGAAATGCAGCCACAGCATAATTTCCATATCTACAAGTTCCTTTTCTTTTCCGTTCCGTTTCTGTTCCTTTTTTTTGTTGTTGTTAACAGGTCCTATTTCTCTCTTCATTATATTGATTTCTTTATTTTCTGTCATGTTTATAATAACTTTTTAAATTCTTTGTTAATATTATTGTATCTGTCAATTCTGGGTCATTTTAACTGATTTTTTTTCCTGGTTATAAGTCATATTTTCCAACTACATGTTTAGTAATTATTGATTGGACAGTGGACATTATAAATGTTGATGTTGTCTAGATTTTGTTGTTTTCCTTGAAAAAAATATTGAGTTTCATTTTGGACAATTATGTACTTTTTTTCTAAGTTTTTTCTAAGCTTTGTTAGGACTTCTTAAAGATAGCTAAGCTAGGTTACCTTTTATTCTAGGGGTAGTACAACCTTCCTCCTATAATGTGGCCTTTCTGGGGTCTCTACTGAATTCTCAGGGTAATCAATAAGGCTACTCTACTTTGGTTATATTCCAGCCCCATGTGAACTGTGAGGACTGTTTAGTTTACAGATCTCTGAGAGCTGTGTTTTGCCCAACCTTATCAAGTCTCTCCTTATGCATGCGACACTTATTCAGCCAAATGTTCCATATGACCCCAATTCAGATATACAGGACTCATTCAGTGCAGAATTCTCTCTGCTCTGGTACTCTGCAGCCACCTCAGCTCTCCAAACTTTTGTCTCTGTCTCTTATGCCTGAGAAGTCCGCTATGCTCAGTGAAGTCTAGTAAATGCCTGGGACTGAAATTGGGGGCTATTGGAGGGCTCACCTTGTTCTTTTCCTTCCCTCCGGGATCCTGCACTAGCAGTTGTTTAAGTCTGAAAAGGGTTGTTCCATATATTTTGTCCATTTTTCTAGTTATTCATGGTGGGGCGGTAGGGGTGCAATTTTATTATCAGTTATTCTGCCATGATCATAAATGGAAATGCCTCATCTGTGATTCTTAAAACTCCCGAGAGATTCAGATGTGCATTCAAAATTGAGTCCTATGTTCTAGTTGACATTTATCAACTTAACAGGATACATATGAATGAATTCAGCATAACAGAATATACAATCATTTAAAAATGTATCTATAACATTCAAATTACCTATATTTTCATAAAAAAATTATATAGGCTTTTTCCACTTGAACCTCCACTACTCCTTAGTTCATTATGTCCTCTGTTCAATTAATTTATTATATATTACACTGGTAATCTCGTTTCTATCTGAGTATCAATTTTTAGTTATAAACATATACTTTTCATGTATCACTGAAGAGCTTGAAAATAATTATTATATAAAATTTTGTTCTGATTTTATGCCAATGGAATTTTGCCTTGGGAAATATGGGCATGAGAACCTACCCTCTAAACCAGCAGGTTGACAAGACCTAAAACCAAATATGGCCCATTTTCTGATTTTATAAATAAAAGACTTTTTTGGGATTTGTTTGTTTTTTGGAATAGAGCCACACTCATCCATTTATGTATGATCTATGGCTGCTTTCATTCTACCACAGCAGAGTGAGTAGTTGAGACAGAGACTAGATGGTCCTCAAAGTGTAAAATACTTATTACTGAGCCCTTTACAGAAAAAATTTGCCAACCTCTGCTCTAAACTCATATATTTGAGTACTGGTCCTGTTCAATAGATTGTCAACTACTGATTCTACAAATATCATACTTTCATTTATTATTTAGAACACATGCACAGTAAGCATGGGAGGGATAGTCTTGGTCCAGTTTCCTTTAACTCCCTTAGTTTCAGGGAAGCACTCTGGGAGGGGGATACAAGTGTGAAAGAAGATTGAAAGTAACAATGAAATCACTCACTGGGTGTTTGGAGCAGACATTCAACTTCTTCCAGTATTCTTCCTGTAAACTACTTCTTCATTGTGGGCACAGCTAGTACTTATCAAGTTAACAAGGTTTATTCGTACACGTTTAAGAGAATACATACATAAACATCATACTGTATTATATTTATAAATGGTGCTTGTAAAATACCTCAAAATTAAATACAAATACAACAAAGATGAAACATACTAATGAAAAAAGGCAATGATCAAAGCTAAATGATAGGCTGCAAGTAGGATTTGACTTAGAGGTAAAAGAGCTTCTAGAATGTGTTAAAACCATAACGTGCCGAACAGAAACCAGATTTAAGGACTACTCTAAAGCAATGTCAGAAATATCAAAAGCATAACTGCCTACAACATGTGTACTGTATTACCACAGTTTTTTTTCTTTTTTACCTATGTTTCTCTGCAAGAAATACTGAACTATGGAAAAAATTAAAATGAACAAAATATATTTTAATTAAAATGAGTTTAAAATAAACCCAAATTCTGTAGAGCATTGAAAAGCTTTCAATAAATGTTGTTTTATTTCTCTTCCTCCTGCTGGCATTTTAGAAATTCAAATTTCTATCTTTGGTAATATTAAAATGAAAACATATCTGATTGACAGCAAATTAAATCATATGGTAAAAGGCTTTCAAATATCCTTGTGATAATGAGCCTAATAATCAGGTCACTGGTATGAATCTAAAATTACAATTTATCTTAAGAAATTATAAATATATGTTCATTGTGTATTTGCATTTTAATATAGTTAATTATTATTATATTCCTTTTATCTCAATTGAGTGATTCAATGTACCCTGTACTGCACTATGCTCTTTGTAGGTACGGTCTTATAACAATTCATTACCCATCATTGATATGTAGTTGATTTCAAGTCTTAGAGCAATTGCTATAAGCATACCCAATTGGCTCATTGATAGAATCTGCTGTGTGCCTGGCAATGGGGTCAGTGATGGAGATATATCATTTAGCAAGACATATGTATTAACTAACCTCATGGAGCTTAGAATCTATATAGCTTTATTGATCTCAAGGCAGTGGGGACCTCCATTCTCACTCTTTACCACACTTTCCAAGGGTCCTGTTAGGAAGGGAAGCAGTGATAGTAACAGCGACCTCTTGTCTACTCTGCCATCACACTTCATTGTTAGTCTCCCTTGATACTGGTCCCAAGATGCTGAGAAATGAAAATTCGTCGTCTTTTTAATAAGACTTGGCACACTGTACACCTTAAATTTGCACAAGATTATATGTCAATTATATCTCAATAAAGCTGCAGGGGAAAAAAACTTAGGACTCCCCTGAATCAGTAAAGGGAATTTTTCTTTCAGATTTACATCTCTGTGACTTAATTACAAACTCTCAACTATGAAGTGAAATATGAGAAGACTGCAAAATGCTCACTTTTATAATAATGTGAAGTATTGATATTTGGGAAAACGAAAAAGTTAACGTTTTTGTCCTGCTAATCTCTATCCTTCAGTGAGGTTACTTAGATATGACAACAGTGAACTAATAACGTATCAGTTCTTTCAGTCCAAATATATTATTTCTCACAAAAATATATCTTCATTACAAACCCTTTCTGAAACTTTTCTACATTTAAATAAAGGGATGGTTTGGTTCCAAGAATCACTGTCTTTCTTGGAAGCCCATCAAATACAGAATAATGCCAATGGAGGTTTATCAATAAATCAATTAAATAAATCAGTAGGTTTGGATTTATTTTATGGTTAGAAATACTTCTACTACAGATGAACTCTGTTTCTTAGAAAATTCCTTTTGATTACTGCATTATCTATTATGATGGTCCTAGGAACATAAACACTTTTCCTTTTCTTTTTCTTTACATTAGGTTTCTCTAACATTACAATCCACAAAATTCTCAGAAAGAAAAGCAGATTGGATTGAAAATTAAAATTGCACAACTACTGCAACCTTTAACTGAAGGTGAGGTAGTTGAATGCAATTTCTGCTGAAGGACTCACTGGTGACCTATAAAACAATGGCATAACCATTATTTCTATGACTCCCTCCATTTTAAGAAAATAGAATTTTCAGCATCTATTATCAGCAATTTATATAAAGTTTTCCCTGAAATCCTTTCCACTATTTCTTCTTCAAAGGTAAAGACACTGTGAGAAAAAAGGTGGTGCTTGTAATTTTAAAAGAATCTAATGTAAATCTAGACTTTCATCCCACTGTAACAGTCAAATGCAAGCGTCCAGTCATATATATTATATAATGATTTAAATTTTTCCTCGTGAAATACAACATATTATCATTGCAGATAAACTGGTTTAAGGGGCTATATTGTCATTAGACACAAATAGCAAATTAAATATATTTTCCAGTATCATATATTGCTTATTACCCAATGAAATATATAAATTTAATTAATAATGGAGTTAGGGTTATATTTGTTGAATTGGAACAACAAGAAAAAGGAAACAGGGTTACACTTCTATCTTCACAAAGTTTTCTGAGTCATGATAAGAGTTCTTACAAGATTAACTTTGAGGCTAAAAATTTCAACATAATTTATAAAATATTTCACATTAAGCTTACATTCCTTAAAATAACCTGATTTTTCTACTCATCTGAAAGAGTCAATCCAGTTTTACAAGCTCTCTACCATCACACTCCCCTGACAGAATAATTATTTACACTGGCTTTCATTCAAGGGCATACAGTTTATTGCTCTATTTATATATACTATTTTAAATACTACTTGATCTAGGGTTTAGAGTGATGGTGTTTTGTATTTTAGAACAGAGAGATTTCAGATTTAGATAGAAATTTTATTCTGTCACATATTAAACTGTCTTCAAAGACAATTGTGAAGAATAATGAGATAACATTTTTAGTTCATGCTACTTGAATTTTGTGTATTTGGAATACTTGTGAACAAGGCAAATTCACACAATTGATAAACGATAACTAACATGCTTTGGGTGTAGGAGATAACTGCAAATCCCATTTCTCAAAAAACTTTGAAAAATATGTTTCATAAAAAGAAAAAAGAAAAAATTACTACAAATAATACGATTACTGGGACTTCCCTGGTGGCACAGTGGTTAAGAATCTGCCTACCAATGCAGGGGACACAGGTATGATCCCTGGTCCAGGAAGCTCCCACATGCCGCGGAGCAACTAAGCCCGTGTGCCACAACTACTGAGCCTGCGCTCTAGAGTCCGCGAGCCACAACTACTGAGCCCGCGTGCCACAACTACTGAGCCTGCGCTCTAGAGTCCGCGAGCCACAACTACTGAGCCCGCGTGCCACAACTACTGAAGCCCGTGTGCCCTAGAGTCCGTGCGCCACAACTACTGAGCCTGTGTGCTGCGACTACTGAAGCCCACGCTCCTAGAGCCCCTGCTCTGCAACAAGAGAAGGCACTGCAATGAGAAGCCCACGTACCACAATGAAGAGTAGCTCCCACCTGCCACAACTAGAGAAAACCCGCGCACAGTAACGAAGACCCAACGCAGCCAAAAAAATAAAATAAAATAAAATAAAATGATTATCAAAATGGATAAATAAACAGTTTATGTAAAGGACAAGATCTCTGAAACAAAGTCACCCATGCTAAAACTCTTGCTGAACATTAATTTATAAGTTCAAATGACCTTAAATTTCTAAATCTTTGAAAGGTATTACTTACATAATTTCAAGAAGAATTGATATTTTATATTTTAATCCTACACCTGCTACTGACAGTTTCAGCAAATTTCTACACAATGTTATAATGTAGTACTAAACAATTCTATTTGTCAATATTCTACCGAATTACCAAATAGAAAATTAATAAATATTTAGTACATTGCCCGAATAAAGATAAGCATGTACAATATTTTTTTCCTCAAAGAAGGAAGAAAAGAACCCATTTAGTTATATAAGACTAGTGACAAAAGATAAAATAGTGTGTGGTTTGCTGAGATATAAGTTCAGAGAAATGCTGGCTTTATAAATCATATACTAAAACAACTCAGCGAAAGATGCGGGGGGAGGGAGGGAGAGAAAATATTCTTTTCATTTAAACCTTTCCTGGACAAAGAAATCCTCTTTGAAAATCTCTTCTATTTTATTTACATGCATATGGAAAACAGAAGATCATTTTTTGCCACTATTATTGAGATGGAAAAATTGTTGACACTTTTCATTAGTTGAATAAACTCCTCTATTTAGAAACCAAGGAACTCATAATGATAAAAAGATAATAAACAGCACTTGATTTCTTTTTATATATTCTGCATGCTAACTTTTATTCATTCCAATATATCAAATTGAGGAACAAGGCAATAAAACAGATTTAACAAAATCAAACCAAAGTTTTCTAGGATATGTGATTGGGAAAAAAATGTTTCCCCAACCCAGGCTCCTTTATTGTGTATATAAACATATATGCATACTGTCCATTGAACATCACAATTAAAATCATGAGTCCTGGGCATTACAAGAATTACAAGTAAATATGGATTCATATTTGGGTATTTTTAATACATTCTAATTAAATGAAAAATCATACTCTTCAGACATTCATTGAATTCTTCAAGTATTCATTTATTCAACCAACTAAATAACCAATATGTTTTGAGTATCTACTATGTGCCAAAAGCAGTACAAGGTGCAAGGGAAACACTGATAGATAAGATATTCTGTTGCCTCTCTATATGCTGAGCCTAACAGGTCTCAATATGGTTTCTGCCAAAATAGTTACTGTTGTAGAATAGTAGTATTTTGCCAAAATATCCTCATCCTAACCCTATTACTCCTTGGCATATACGAAATGTGACAATATGTTCTAAAAAGAGTCATAAATCAGAGATCCCATGGTTGCTATAGCTCCCTGAATTCCTGTCTCTGTGTAGGTGGTCCTAGGAATTTTGAGGAAAAAGGTAAGACCACAATAAGGTGGCACACACAAGCTTTACTTGGACGACGCTTTGACAGGCTTGCATGTGGGGGAAGTCCCCCACAGCATGAGACTGTCCAGAGGCTACGGCGCAGGGGACATGTTTTGGAAGATGGGCAAGAAAACTCCTGAGGGAGAAGGGGTTCAAAGAGGGGTCTTACGTATCACTCAGTCACAAGGCAGAGTGTCTGGGTCACAGATCTTCAAAGGGCAGATCATAGTCTTTATAACCCTGGGGTTTATCTTATCTATGGCCAGCAGATATTGGGCACAGTTTCAGAGGGTATGCAAAGCAGGCAAGATATAATTGGCTAAAAATCTGCTTATTTGATAGCTAGTGGGAAGCAGCCACATAGCACAGGGAGATCAGCTCGGTGCTTTGTGACCACCTAGAGGGGTGGGACAGGGAGAGTAGGAGGGAGGGAGACGCAAGAGGGAGGGGATACGGGGATATATGTATATGTATAGCTGATTCACTTTGTTATAAAGCAGAAACTAACACACCATTGTAAAGCAATTATACTCCAGTAAAGATGTAAAAAAAATCTGCTTATTTGGGCTATGCTTAAAACAACTGAACGTGCAAAATTTTTAGTTCAGTGCTGGTGGGCTTTTGACCTGATGGGTCTCAGCCTACTGTCAAACAGTAAAAAACCTAAGGGCCAATATACAGAGGTCATCTTTGGGTCATTCATATAACCTGCTAAATAACTGCTAATATGAGTTTCTCTCTGTAAGGTTACAGTCAGTAGATGTGTGGATAGTTATTTTATTTACGATTCCTTTACACTCTACTGTGTACTTTCTGTGGTTCAACTGCACATTCCTCAGAAACCCATCTGGACATGACAATTAATTAATTTACACATGCATTCATTCAGCAGAAATGTGTAGTTATA
This sequence comes from Pseudorca crassidens, assembly GCF_039906515.1. Lineage (NCBI taxonomy): Eukaryota > Metazoa > Chordata > Mammalia > Artiodactyla > Delphinidae > Pseudorca > Pseudorca crassidens. Next base: position 109,877,085 of record NC_090317.1, on the reverse strand, counting down.
TGTATATGAATATAAGTATCCAAGGCACTTTTCCAGATGACGTGATAAAAGAAGACAAGAGAACACAAAAACAGGTTCCTAGCTCTCATGGAATCTGCGTGTTGGCCAAAATAAAACAAATGACCAAATGTATTAAAAATTAGATGCTGATAAATAATTCAAAGATGGGTGACTGACAGGGATCACCTGGGGTGATACTCCAGAGTTACGGTCAGAGATGTAGTCTCTGAAGGTGCGACTTAAGCTGAGAGGAAAAATGATAAAAAGCAGCAAGAGGTGAAACATTTCATATTCTGAAGCAATGCACTTCTATGAATGATAATAAAGTAAATACCAAAAATGATGTAACTGGATTAACACTGAAGACATGAACTAAAATTTTTCTTTTAAAAAAGGAAGATTAACTCAGCAGAAAGAACACAGCAATAATCTTAGGTCTACTCTGATTAAATATGTGGCTGTTAATTTTCTTACTGCCTCGTTTACACCCAGGGAATTTATAAAAACTGAAAGAAATAATTATTTTAAATTCAAAGGCACTTTAAAATTGGTAAAGCAGGTTCCTGAACCTCATCTCTGCCACTCCAGCCCTCTACCAGCTTAAGGAACCATAGCAAACACCCAACCTACCTTCATTGCTATCAAGCACGGTGGCATATAGCAAAGCCTCATAGGAGTGGTCATCAAGTGTTTTAGCAGAGGGGATCAAGCATCATTACCCTGAAATTCATTAGAGCTTTTGAAGACTACACAAAACAATACACTGACCTGGTATATCACCATTTCTATCAAGGCCTGGTAAAATACATGAATTTAGGTACAACTGTGGTCAAGTTCACCAGAAGCTGAAGACGGTTTACACACAAATGGCATGCAATGGGGACTTAGAGGAAAGGTTGTCAAGTACCATGAGGAGAGGAGTAAGAATTTTATGAACCTGTAACATTCTTTCAGGAACATTAGAAACCTCCAAGACACCAATTCATGACTCAAAGACAATCCATTATTCCTGACCTAAAAAGTAGTTGTAATAAGTGACTTTCATTGCAAAGTTCAGCAGAAACTGCAGGTACTGAGTAGAGGTGGATGAGTCTGTGCTAAACCATCATACTGCAGCACTCAAAGGCTGGCATATTTACAATGCTAACCTACAGGACATCCAATTTCTTGATTATCTTTTTTCTATAGGACATATGGGACAATGACTAAAGGCAGCCTAGAATAAGGTGAGAAACAAACAAACAAACATCTGGGGTTAACACAATAGCTGCATTCTAAACCAGGAAACGTAATTGCCATAAGGGCAAAAGGCATTCAGTGAGGCTTGCAAGAGGATTCAAGCACTTTAAGAGAAGATAATTCCCCATAGAAATAATCTTTTTTATGTATGACAACAGTGCCCAAAGAAGCAATACCTGACAGACCATGCATTCTTGCCAGGACTAGTGATGTTCATCACTCAAAGGATATTATGGCCAATTTCAGCAGGAGCAGGATGTGGTAAACGCAGTTGGAATGATTCTGGGGAAGCAGGTACACTGCATTCCCAGATTTGCACCCTTATTATAATTACACAGGGAATTTCCTGAAGAGTGTGTGTGGATAGCCAACATCACATGCTGGATTACAGCTACAACCAGGTATGCACGGGGTGAATTCAGCATGAGTAATTTTGGGGCAAAGCAATTTTCAGAAATCTAAGAATGGCTACATTAATGCCATCAAATGCATGTAGTGGGAAGTGTGTTCACAGGCAACAGCATTTGCCACACAATTACCACAATCGGCCTTGGGAGGAATGAATACAGAAGAGATGAATCTGGAGAAACCAATGACAGACATGCTAAGAATGACAAGCTAATTGCCATCATGGGGATTTCACACATGCAACACTTTGGGAGGAGGAGAATCACCTTAATGACCTTGAGATACTTTCAGTAACGTTAGGAACCACGTGGGAACATACATGAGAGATCATTACACAGTATTAGAAGAGAATCACCCTTGTGGGTATATGAATTGTTCAGGCCAGCATCAAACCCCTGAAGGCCATATACGGATAGCTGATATACCAACCAATTTTTCTAGGGCTGGTGAAGTACATGAACTCAATGCCGCTTATGGCCAAACTCAGCAGAAAACGAAGGTGGTCAACTCAGGAGGGCCAGTTCTGGGCAAACCACTAGGCCTACAAAGAACAGCAACTTCATTTTCCTTACACAGGGAGTATCGCGCTGGGTGTAAGCTTACATTGTGCATCACATATTCCATAATGATTGCAAACAGCTCTGAGTGGAGTGAACACAGGGGGAGGCATTCAGATGGAAATGTATCCAATCTAGTCTATCCTGGCAAAATAAGTGTCATCTAGCAAAGAAGCAGGCAATGGGGTCACAGAAGAGAGATCACCAAGCTCTTTGAGGAGACAACTATGAGGTTCGTAAGTATAATATTCTCTCAGGCACCAAAACCAAAACCAAACAAACAAAACAAACTCTGAGAAGGCAGTACATTGACTACAGACCATCAATTATTTCGACCTGGAAAGCAACTGTATTTCCACACATGTGGTGCAAAGTCCCCCAGACACTGAAGTTGGTGAATAAAATAAATGGTTTTGTGGAAAACAAATCAACTGTGCTCTACAAATTGCTTTACATTATCCTCACTAAAGGAACATCCACTTGGTTCTCTGTTCATATTCTATAGCACATGCTAGACAATGACTCTAAGCCACCCTTAGTGGAGTAAACACAGGGCAAGTTATAATGGAGTTAACCAATACCCTTCATTGCAATACTGGAGTCATCACTGTCTTTAGGCCTGTGTCATTAGTGAGAGCTTTGTTCACAGACTATATCATTTGCTAGAAATTTCCTACATTGGCCTACGTAGGCATAAGCACAGAAAAAAACATCTTGTAAATCAATGACTGAAATGCTAAACCTGGCCACTTATTATCACCAAGACATGTGGCAACAATTTTATTCATGTTCTCATCCTATTGCACAACTGGGTGACTGAAAAACCATTTCTGAGTGGGTAAAATACAAGAGGAGTAATTCTCAGTGTCAGCCAATGAATTTCACCACCTCCATAATTTCCATAATGCAGGTATACAAGCTATAACAATTTAAGAGTACAAATGAATCACTTTGAGAGGAAGGTAATCGACTCTGTGACCGTGACATACTTTTAGCAATGTTAGGCATCACTGAACAATCTATACATGAAATGACAGACAAGAAAATCTTGTCTATCATGGTGAGTTGCATGAACACATGGTGAAATCTTCTGATAGGAACCTATCTTTACTATTTACATGAGAAAGCTACATTGTCTTTGTGGGAGGAATATTTACGGGAATATACGAAAGAATTCATCTCCCCGTATAAGTACAGAAATAGACGCAAGAACATAAAAACATTTTAGACTGAAAACCAACCTATAAAGTAGTTATAACTTGACTAGTTCAACTTTCCTGCCTGGCTAGTGAAAAACATGAATTTTATACCTATTACTGGCAAGTTCAACAGAAAATGAATTTCGGTAAACAGCAAGTGGATCTGGGGAAACCATTGCTGAGCATTCAGAGGATGGCAACTTAATTTCTTTACTCGGGAATAACCTCTAGGATGGGTGTTCACATTCCACAGTAATATGGGACAATGACAATAGGAGGCTCTGAGTGACCAAATACAAGTTAAATAATTCTCATAGGAGTAGTTCAGTAGTTTTGAGCCTGAATCTCAGATTTTCTTCCACTTGTTGGCAAGCAACGAAAATTTTAAAAAGCACAGGGGAAGCACTTTAAAGGAAGTGAGTCACCTCCATCACTGTGTCAGGACTCACAATGTAAAGAACCAATGAAGCACCACCATTTGAACTAAAAGACAGGACAATCTTGACAGGCTGGGGAGTGCAGCAAACACAAGCTGAACACCTCTGGCATGAACCTACCCATATCATTCTGAGAAAGGCATTGCCATTAACCCCTGAGGAAGGTATCATACTATGCAAACACAAGTGAGAGTCCATGGCCCAGTACTAAAGGAAGACAATCAGTCTCAGGGGCATAACTTGGATCAGATCAGAAATCAGTCACCGAGTTACATATAAATTGCCTTGGTACAACAAGTTTTCTCCTAAGGACATGAGAAAAATGAAATCAGTGCCCCAAATGGGCAAGGTCAGCAGATACTGAAAGCGGCTAACACAGGGTGAGGCTAAATAATACAGGTTCTGGATGCTGAAAATTAAGTGTCATCCTGCAAAAGGACAGTAAATGAGGTCATACAGGAGAGTTCACCAATGACCCAAAGGAGAACAGAAGATGTCACATTTACATAATATTCTCTCAGGTACCAGAGAAACCCTTTTAGGGGCAATACATTGAACACAGACCCCCAATTTTTTCAAACCTAGAAAGCAATTGTAACAAGAACCCTGTGGTACAAAGGTCACCAGAAACTGAAGGTCATGAAGGCAAGGAGTGATTCTGAGTGAAACCAATCCACTGGGTAATACAACTTGCTCCAAATTATCCTCACCTGGTGGACAGACTTAACTTGGAACAGCAAGTTTTCCCCCCAAAGAGATGAGGAAAATGAAAGCAATGCCAATAATGGGCTAGTTTAGCAGATACAGAAGATAGTCAGCACAGGGTGAGTGGTTCTGGACTAAATAATACAGGTTCTGGATGCTGTAAATTAAGTGTCATCCTGCAAAGGCACAATAAATGGGGTCATTGGACTCTCATTGTTGAATGAGAGATCACCAATGACCCAAAGGAGAAGAGAAGAACTCTCATTTACATAATATTCTTTCCTGCACCAAAGAAAACCCTTCAGGAGCAATCCATTGAACACAGACCACCTCTCACCCACCAATTCTTTCAAACCTAGAAAGTAACTATAATAAGCATGCTGTGGTACAAATGCCACTGGAAACTGAAGGTCATGAAAGCATTGGGTGATTCTAAGTGAAACCAATATACTGCATAAAACATCTGGGTCCAAATAATCCTCATCTGGGAGAAACTTCCTTGGTACAATACGTTTCTCGCAGGAAAATGAGGAAAATGAAATCAGAGCCCACAATGGGCAAGACCAGCAGATACCAAAGGTAGCAACCACAGGGTGAGCGGTTCCAGTGCAACCACTGCCCCGCACTCAAACATCACCGAATTCACATTCCTTTTACATTGTATGGTTCTAGTATGTGTTCATATGTAGAATCACATTTTTTTTTAAATGGCTGTTAAAGCCGTCAGTGCGGTGACCCACGAAATGTCATTCCAATAGAAAAGAACGCAAGGGAATCCACATCCTATAAATTGTATTCCTTCAAAGGGACATTAAATGGGGCAATAGAGGAGAGTTCAACCATGTCTCAAATTAGAACAGAACAACTCTCATTCACACAATATTCTTTACCAGAGAATCCCATTTAGGAGCAGTACATTGAACACAGACACTGGATTCTTTCAAACCTAGAAAGCAATGGTAACAAGCAGCCTGTGGTGCAATGGCCGTCAGAATATGAAGGTAATGAAGGCAGGAAGTGACTCTGAGCTAAACCAGTACACTGGGTGCTAAAACTTGCTCCAAATTATCCTCCTCATGTGGGGAAAACCTGCCTTGGTACAACACATTTTCTCCCAAGTAGATGAGGAAAAGGAAATCAGTACCCACCATGGGTAAGTTCAGCAGATACCGAAGATAGTAAACAGGGGATGAGTGATTCTGGCAATAATACAGGTTCTGTACCCTGTAAATTAAGTGACATCCTGCAAAGGGACGTAAATAGGGTCATAGAAGAGAGTGCAACAATGACCCAAAAGAGAACAGAAGAAGTCTCATTTACATAATATTCTTTCCTGCACCCCCAGAAAATGATTCATGAGCATTAGATTGAACAGAGACACCAGATACTTTCCAACCTAGACAGCGAATGCAACAAGCACCCTGCGGTGCAAAGCCACCAGAAACTAAAGTTCATGAAGGCAGGCAGTGACTCTGAGTTAAACCAATCCACTGGGTACAACTTGCTCCAAATTATCCTACTTATCTGGGGGAAACTTGCCTTGGTACAACAAGTTTCCTCCCAGGGAGAAGAGGAAAATGAAATCAGTACCCACCACGGGTAAGTTCAGCAGACACCAAAGGTAGGAAACACAGGGTGAGTGATTCTGGCAATAATACAGGTTCTGAACCCTGTAAAATAAGTGACATGCTGCAAAGGGACGTAATTAGAATTATAAAAGAGAGTTCCCCAGTGACCCAAAGGAGAAGAGAAGAACTCTCATTTACATAATATTCTTTCTTGTACCAGAGAATCCCCTTTAGGACCAATACACTGAACACAGACCCCAGATTCTTTCAAACCTAGAGAGCAAATGTGACAAGCACCCTGTGGTGCAAAGGCCACCAGAGACTGAAGGTCATGAAGGCAGGAGTGACTCTGAGTTAAACCAGTCCACTGGGTACTACAACTTCCTCCAAAGTATCCTCCTCTTGTGGGGGAAAGTTGCCTTGTTACAACAAGTTTTCTCCCAAGGAGATGAGGAAAATGATATCAGTGCCCACAATGGGTAAGTTTAGCAGATACCGAAGGTGGTAAACACAGGGTGAGTGGTTCTGGGGCATCCATTGCCCGGCCTTCATACATCAGCAAATTCATATTCCTTTTACATTGTATGTTTTCTAGTATGTGTTCACTTGTTGAATCACATTTTTAAAAAATGACTGTTAGGAGCCCTGAGTGGGTGACCCAGTATGAGTTGTTTCAATGGAAAGAATGCAATTGAATTGAAGGCCTTCAAATAAGGGTCATCCAGCAAAGGGCAGAGAGTGGGGAAAAAGAGCGTAAGTCAGCCACCAAGTAAAGGTGAAGAGCAGGATTCTGATGTGCATAATATTCTTTCTCACTCCAGACAAAAGCTTGAAGCAGGAAAACACTGAATATAGAGTCCCAATTATTCCACCCATTAAGGAATCCCAATGAGTGTTCCGCGGTGCAATGACCTTCAGAAACTGAAGGTCATGAAGGCAGGGAGTGAGTCTGAGTCAAATTAATTTACTGCATTTTGCAGCTTGCTCCATAGTACCTTTACCCAGGTGACATATACCTTGTCATCTGTTCATATCCTATAGCAAAAGTTAGAAAATTGTTCCAAAGGACTCTGAGTGGAATAAATTCTGGGCAAGATATCATGGATATTAACAATCCACAACCTTCCAATCCTACCCTCCCACAAACATTGTCAACAATCCTGTGTCTTCAAGAGCATTTGTGCTCATAGCTTATAACATTTGCAAAATTTGCTACACTGGCCTTCTTAAGGGTCAGAATGGAAAATATACATCTTGGAAACCCATGACTGACATGGGAAGCCTGGAACCCTCATTGTCACCAAGTTGTGTGTCAGCCACTGGGGATATGTTCAGATCCAATAGTAACACTGGAAAATGGCAACATGAGTGGAAGCTGAATAATTCTCATAAGAATCATGCATGTTTTTTGGCCAGAACCCCTAATTTTCCATCATGCTCCTTGGCAAGCAATGAAATTTTAAATGAGTAGAGACGAAGCATTATAAAGGACATGAGTCACCTCCATGAATGTGTTAGCCTTTAGTAATGTGAACAACAAGTAAAGAACTAACACACTGAAGTTAAGGTGAAGACATTCTTGAATGGACTGGGAGTGCAGTGAAAACAAGCTAAAACTGTCTGGCAGAAACCTATACTTACTATCCAAAGCAAAGTCTTCTATTACCACTCAAGCACTGCTACATGCTATGGAAGAATACATAAGAGGAAAATACTTAATAATTGAAAAGTAATTATAATATAATATGATAAGTGCTACAAGTGAAGATGTGTGGAAGTTGTGAAAGTGTGAAGAATGAGAAAAATACTGTCTTTGCATGTTTCTCAAATTTAGCCTGCATCCGAAACACCTGGGGGTCTTGTTAAAACAAACTTCCAGCTCTGATTCAGTAGTTTTGTCATGTGGCTTGAGAATTTGCATTTCTATCAGTTTCCCAGCTGCCTTTGTTGCTTGTCTGGAGATCACAATGTGAGAATCACTGACCTGCGCTAATGAGGGACACTTCTAACCAGATCAGAGTTGAACTGGGTCTTCAAGAGCTTACAGATTTCCCATGCATGATTTTGGCAGAAGAATATTTGAGACCAAAAAAAAGACATACTCCCTATGCCAGGTAATAGGAAGTATGGGGAGTCAGGATCAGGAAAAACCTTGGAGAAACCTGCTTTGCCCACTGAAGGCTGAGTGTATGTTTACAAGAGAGACAAATGAGTAAGAACATTCCAGGATTAAGAAAAATATGATGTATACAGGACAGGGGAAGGGTAAGGGAGCTTGTTTCTTTCAAAGAATTTCTGGTACTGAGATCATTTATGAGGGCATGACAGAAGTGATGAGGGCCTGAATGAGAGAAGTTTGTGAGGTGAAAACAAGGTTGCTGTAATGAAGATGGAGAAAAAGGAATAAAGGTGTAATACAGCTACAGGATAGAATCCCAAGGATTTCATGACCAGTCAGAGAGGACGAAAAAGCAAGGCACAGAGAGGAGTCTATACATTTTTTATGCGATGGTTGGTAAATATCGGGTCTTGCCAGAGACAGCATAAGGAAATGTAAACTTTAAATGTGTATATGTGAGCTTGTGTGTACATGCTCACATACACGTAGTTTGGGTAAGAAAGTCTAATTTAGACAGGTTAAAAATCTCTACTGGTAATAGTGAAGTAGGTTATATATACCATCTCTATCAATGAGCTGACTTTAAAAAGCTTTAAAATACTATCAAAGAGGTAACAGTACAATGAAGAGTTCCCAGGCTCGGTTTTATGAGTTGAGAGATACCCAAAGAAATAAGCATACTACATTGGGACATTTGTGTTCTGGTATAATTTACTCATCCTTAAGTGACCATCTGAGAAGTAATATTGCATTTTTGATGATCACAGGGAGATAAGGGTATAATGTGGGCCAAGGGTCTGCTGCTGAGCCTAGTTAATGGTTAATTTTTATTATTTTTTGTAATCATTTATTTATTTACAAAATGACTAATTTGGGGGTTTTTAGAAACTAAGGGGAAAAGCCAATGGAGAAGAAATGGGTGGAGAGACAGAAGACAAGAAGAAGAATGCCTTTGAAGAACATGTCTCAATGTGTGATATATTTCCAATATACTTTTGTTAGGGGTAAAAAATAATTTATAACATAGCTGCAATGAGTAATTTTACCACTGACAATCATTCCTTAGCGAGGTGTTTGTCACCTTGGATTCCAGAGGTCTGTTAGACTTAGCCTAAAGTAGTGAATTCCAATATCAATATTTAAGCATTAAAAATCATAAAATTAAATTGTGATTTTATCCAAAAGTGTGCAAAGATTAGGTTTGTATCACTTTATATTGCAGATTGAACTAAACACACTTTAATATAGACACTTTATAAACACTTTATACCAGAAAGAAAAATATTATCAAAGAATTCTACTACACTAAATATTAGAGAAGTATAACTTTCAAAAAGTTAACTTGGGTGGCAGCGTGAGTTCTTATATAATTTTAAACCTCAAACTATTCAATGGTTGGCTTTGATTATCTCATCATTTTTTATTTTTAACATCTTTACTGGAGTATAATTGCTTTACAATGTTGTGTTAGTTTAACACAACTGTATAACAAAGTGAATCAGCTATACATAAACATATATCCCCATATCACCTCCCTCTTGCGTCTCCCTCCCACCCGCCCTATCCCACCCCTCTAGGTGGTCACAAAGCACCGAGCTGATCTCCCTGTGCTATGCAGCTGCTCCCCACTAGCAATCTATTTTACATTTGGTAGTGTATATGTGTCCATGCCACTCTCTCACTTTGTCCCAGCTTACCCCCCCCACCCCGGGTCCTCAAGTCCATTCCCTATGTCTGTGTCTAACGTGCTCCGGATACATAACAATGGCCCCACAGCCCAGTGAGTGCCATTGTTATGTATCTGGTGCACGTTAGACATTCAAGCATCCTTGCTATTGCACTGTTGTTCTCTGTGCTTCCAGGGCATCGTTTTGCACCCTTTTTTCACTACTTGATATCACTTCCTACTCTACGGACACCACATGTTTACTTCTCCATCCCTCTCACTAAATTGTGAACTCAAGAGAAAAAGTTAAGCCTTATTTTTCCTTATAAAACAATACCTGGAAAAGAGTAGATGTTTTATAAATGAAATTTGAGGTAGATGGGAAATAAGGACATAGGAAACTGGATATGCTTAATAGACATTCTCACCCAACAGTGACAAAATATTTTAAATAATAAGGAACTGTAATATTTTTAATCTGCAGTAATACAATCTAGTTAGTATATACAATGACACAATTTTTATCCAATATATTGTTTAGTATTTACAGATTGTGATTTGGTTATTTCTTTTTCATTATCATTTTCTCACAGACGCCTCTAAAATTACTACTATATGATACACACGCACACATAACATGATATATATATATATGTTACTACATAATTTATGTAATTTAATTATATATAATATATGATATATAATTATAGTTAAATACATAATATAGTATATAATTTAATATAGTACCAGTATATAATATATATCTATGTATATAATACATCATATATGTATGTATGTGTGCATATATACAGTTTTTTTTACACATTGATCTAGAGAGGCCACCTTGATTTTTAATAGCTCTGAATTTTTTAAATAAGATTATAAAAGGAAACCTTTTCTGCTTCTCTTCATACAAGGTTTCCTTTCTTCAAACAAAGAGAAATGCTGACCTATTTCCCAAATAAAAGTCTGCATTGCTTTTAGGTTATAATCTGTCTCTTAGCCTGTTTGTCTCTCATCACAAAGCAGTCAGAGAGAACCAAGCTACAGCTGACATAACAGCACAGCAGAAAATCTTATTTGCATTTTTAATGATTGTCATTTTTTAAATGATTGTGTAGGCAAACATCACTTTGTAGAGAAAAACCATGTTCCATCGTTCATATATAATGGTTATGATAATGGTAATGAAGAAAAAGGAGAAGAAAGAGACAAGAAGACAGAGGAGGAGGAAAGGGCAAAGGAAGCAGAAAAGAGAAAAGAAGCTCTTACATAACTATCAAGATACTTTAGCCACAGTATCCCTACCAAAATTGCTGTTCACAAGAAAAAAATCCATCTGTAAATTATGTCTACAATAAAGGTGTAAAGAGAGAAACTTCTGGAGTTTAAAGTGTCTAGACCTAATTCTCAGCTCCACCACTTTCCATAGCCAAGTTGTGTACTTAAACACCAGCAGCAGCAATAAAACATATAATAATATCTATATGTCAGTGTTTGTGAAATTAAGTGCAATAATTCAAGTTTTTTGCACAGCACACAAGATGCAGTAAGCACTCAAAAATTAGTACCTATTTTTATTATTGGTTCCATTCCCCTTTAAATAATACCTTTTTCTTTTAGGTGTTACTCTCAATATTTACAATTCTTAGGCATTTTGATTCTATCACTTCATTTGTATATCCATTTAAGCAAAGCTAAAACAGTGAATATTTCTTTAAGCCTGTACTATGTGGACTTTGATAACATAATTATTTCTTGATGAAAATAAGTGCCCTTTGATACTGAGAGTAGGTCATGTTTATTTCCTAAGGAAACAAAATATGATATTCTTTCAATAACCCTGCTTTCTGTCTTTCTGTGACTGACACTATTTTCATTGTATTGCTTCTATAAATGGTAGAATCTGGCACCAATAATCAAATGGCAGGTGACCGTAACACCACCCTTTTATAAATCTAAGGCCAATGCAGAAAATGGTATCACATAAAGAGTACACTGCCTAACCTGCTTGCAAAAGTGAATAATCAAGAGATGTAACGCAAGGCGATATTAGCACCAATTCTACTGTTACTGCATTATGTGAAGTAAATTAATCCCAAAACACCATTGTGGCTTCTCTGTTGTATGGAAATGTAACCATTTTATTTAACAACCAGAACTCCATCTGTGACCAAAAAAAAGAAAAAGAATTGTATTCCCTGGGCCTTCCACTGCCCATTTAAATTTGTTCACTCTACACTCTGAACCCTAGACATAAAATCCTAAGTATGTTCCACCACTTTTCATTCACTCAGAGAATAAATATCCTCTGGTCACTTTAGTGTCAAAAAGAAAGACTCATTTTAGTAACTATAATATCCAGGCCCTTAATAATGGTAAAAACTCAAGAATTTATTTAAACTTGTACCTTCTCTGTCTAGCCTGTGACTCAGCAGCCCCACTCTTGGTATGTATCTTAAAAAAATGAGTCCATATATTCACCAGGACATGTGTACCAGAATGCACACAGAAACTTTACCCAAAGTAGCCCCAAAGAGGATACAATTCAAATGGCAGGCAACAATATAATGGATAAATATTCGTATGATGGAATATTTATGCAATAAAATGTTAGGCACAGAAAGCAAAACATGAACTGATCCTACAAATAACTACACAGATAGTACACTTAGCAAAACAAGCTGAACACAAAAGAGTACAGTGTAAAAGTCCAGTGGAATGAAGCTATTTTTAAAAAATATTTTATTAGTACTATATATCTGACATAAACATGAAATACGAAGACTATTAATGAAGCGAACAAATGTACATCCACCTGAAAGAGAACATTACCTTCCGGATCTGTCCAAAGATGGGTAGCAATATCTGTTACCTGTTCAAATCCCTTCTGGAATTTCAGATAGTGCATATCTATAATATTTAAACTTTTTATTGAGTTAATTTTAAGTGTAACTGCCATTCTAACTTTGTATGTGAAGTCAAGTTCAGAATAAAGTTGTTACTATATGAAAGTTTTCTATACAAATAGGCAAACAAAAAAACACAATGCTTTTAGAATCTCATACAGACCCTTCTCCAATTATATCACCCTGCTTCCTCCGAGGAGAAGAAACACACACACAAACATACACACACACACACACACAGACACACACACACACACACACATCAAAAATTAGGTGATGACAATTCTCTTGCTCTTCTAGGTTGTATTTACTGTATTTATATGTTGTATATATTTATCCTTCAAAGCATGATAATGGAAAACAGGGCAAAAATACCAACTAACCAGATCAATGTAGTTAGCCAAAGAGAACATAGCTGTATAAGCACCATCCAGGTGGAGAATGAAACACTGTTAGACTCCCAGAAGCATATGGAAGACGTATTCCTTTTATCACCTCACATCACTATACCCTCCCTTTTTAATCATAGTTTACCACTGCCCTGATTCCTAATACTTTTAGACTGGCCTATAACTATTTCTTCTTTACCTACCATGCCAGGTAGAAATAAATGACCTACTTGTAAAAGTGTTAATGACATTGATGGTAACTCCTTGTAATATGCTAAAAGCTATTACAGTTTTACCAGAGCATACCTTGTCTGTCTAGATTACTGTGAATAAACCTGGAGGCACAGATCTCAGGAATGGATGTATGAGGATTAAATATATATAATTTAAAGTGGCTGGAAATTAACATAAGGGCATATGGCAAATGGAAAAAATTATTCAAAGTAATTCACTAAACCTTGGTAAGAACATCAGGAGTCTGTGACATATGAGCTAGGATCAGCTTTCATACACCTTCCCCCCAGCTCTGAGTTACAGAATCTCTACTGCATGACGGTGTAGCCAATAATCTCCTCCCAGCAACCAGTTTAGGGCTCCAGTTTCACCACAGGAGGTCAGGCTGCCTGTGTCTCTCATTCACCACCTTCCCTACAAGTTCCTTGTTGCAGAAACTCTATTCCAGGCAAGCATAGTCAAGGTGACTGGGGTGCATTTCCCTCACCCAGCTCCCGCTCATATGGCAAGGACTCTTCTGCCTCAGGTGTAACAGGCTGCTGATACTGGGCCTGGATAATTTCCTTCTCTCTGACTGGCTTATTGGGCAGAGGAGAGGCAAACCAAGAAGACCTGGGACTACCATCCTTCCCTGCTAGTGCCCACTTAAAGGGCAGAGGTATCACTCTGGGAGAAGTAGGTCTCTGTCTCCTACTCTAGCTAAGATGCAGTTGTGCTAAGGTTTTGCCTAGGGGAAGAGGCAAACTGTAAGGACTGCTGTTCTCAGCAGCTCTACCTGAGGGTACTGACTTTATTTGGAATGGAACAGAGAAAGTTCATGCCTAAGGACTTCAAAAACAATGGAGATATTTGTGGTGAGCTATTAAGGAGGGGCTGGTAGCTCCATGAAAGCAGTAGCAATAGGTAGTAGCAGCAAGGGAGATGGTAGAGCAGGCAGAAATATAACAATGAGAACCAGAGAAAGAGACAGCTAAGAAGAGCCCTTTGGAGATCACACTCATCCCTGGGGGTCCAGAAGGCTGTCTGCATGTACTAGACTGCAACCACTCAGGAGCTGTTAGAATACCATGTGGAGAAAGATTTGAAAGCATTTCCAAATGACAAACAGATCCATCAGCAAAGAGAAGATCTTTAATGCCTCAAGGTTCTTAAGGATAACCTCTGACCAATCACTGGCTGAACAATAAGCTATTCTGACACAGGACTGCTACTAGGAAGCCAGGCTAAAAATAAAATCACACTCAGTCTATCCTTTCCAATGCTGAAAGAAAAGATAAAACTTTGAACCCATAACTATGAAAGTGGTCTCCAAGCCAAAAAGAGATTCAGTGGTAAAAAGTAAACATCTTCTGCTTCAGGGCCTTAAGTACAGCCTTTGACCAATAAGTGTGTTATGCTGACCAAAGAAGGACCCCTAGGAAGTCAGGCTAAAAGATGAAAACATGGAGAAAATCTGAGCAAGAATTTTGGGAGCTCCACACTGCAATAGAAACAGATCGCAAAGAATTACATGTCAAGTCACTGAACAGACAACAGTAACAAGCCTGTTGGGAATCAGTATCCAGATTTGCTACATTTTCTAATATGTCCAGCTTTAAAGAAAAAAAAAGGGGCTATGAAACATGCACAGGACCAAACATGCACAGGACCTATGTATGTGGCACATACACAGGACCAAAGCCAAACGATAGAGACCGCATTTGGAGGTACCCAGATGTTGGCCTATCAGACAAAGACTGCAAAATAGTTATTCTAAATATGTTCAAAGAACTAAAGGAAACCATGTTTAAAGAATTAAAGGAATATATGATAATGAGTCATCAAATATAGAATATCAAATAAAAACAAATCCAGACTTAGAAAGGGAGAGACTTTAACTAGAAAGACTATTGTAATAGGGAGAATGCTCCAATCTCAAAAATATGTAGATGTCTCAAAATCAAACAGAAAAAAGGAGGAGGCAAGCAGAGATAAGCAGAAACTTTGAAGGGAAGTATGACAAGCAAGGAGAAATGACCAGTGAGATTTGACAAGAAAACGGTCATGCTGTGGTCAGGATAAGCTGATAAAGGGGAATGTTCCACTTTTTTTCTTTTGGTGCTTGCTCAGGCTTGGGGGCAAGTAGAGTTCAGGGCCTGTTAAAAAAGAGAAGTCTGACTGACGTATTGTGAAGACAAAGGAGAGGGTAAGAAACAGACAATTGTGAACACTTGGTCAAAAATATCAATAAAGACCTAGAAATTGTTTTTTAAAAAGAAGCAAATTGAAATTCTGGGGTAGAAAACTATGGTAAACAAAATGAAAAATTCACCAGGGAGGCTCAAAAGTAGATTTGAGATGACAGAAGAATGAATCAGCAAATTTAAAAAATAAATCAACAGAAGTTATATAATCTGAAGAACACAGAGAAAAAATAATGAAGAAACATAAACAGAGCCTCAGAGACATGTGGGACACCATCAAGAGTGCTAACGTACACATAATAGGAGTGCCAGAAGGAGAAGCAAGAGAGAATGGGACAGAATTTGAAGGAATAATAGCTGAAAACTCCCCAGATTTGATGAAAACCACTAATCTATACATTGAAGAAACTCAACAAACTCCAAAGAGCATAAATGTAAGAAGCACCTCAAGAGATATCATAGTCAAAACACTGAAAGCAAAAGATAAAGACAAAATATTGAAAGCAAGAAAAGTGAATCATCATGTACAAGCAGACATCTATAAGACCAACAGCTGATATTTCATCAGAAACACTGCCATAATGCTGTGGGATGACATACTCAAAGGGCTAACAACAACAAAAAAACTCTCTATGTCCTGTTCCAAATAAAGATTCTTATATCCAGCAAAGCTATCTTTCAGAATGAATACATTCCCAGATAAACAAAAGCTAAAAGAATTTGTGTTATAAATCTTGCAATATAAGAAGCATTAGGGACTTCCCTGGTGGTCCAGTGGTAAAGAATTTGCCTTACGATGCAGGGTACGTGGGTTCGATCCCTGGTCAGGGAACTAAGATCCCACATGCCATGGGGCAACTAAGCCCACACGCCAAAACTACTGAGCTCGCACGCCTCAACTAGAGAGCCCAAGTGCCGCAAACTATAGAGCCCATGCGTTCTGGAACCCACATGCCACAACTACAGAGCCCAGGCACCCTGGAGCCCGCGCGCCACAACTAGAGAGAAGCCCACACGCCACAATGAAAGATCCCGCGTGCCTCAATGAAGATCCCGCGTGCCACAACTAAGACCCGACGCAGCCAAAAATGAAATAAATCAATCTTAAAAAAAAAAAAGAAACTCTAAAAGTTCTTAAGCATGAAAGAAGTGACACCAGACTTATAAAATATAAAATCCATGTGGAAAAAAACAACGACCTCCAGTTAAAGCAATTATGTAGATAATGATAAAACAAAATATAAATATATACTGATGTTCCCTTCTTATCATAACTGATTCAAAAGACAACTGTACAATACAATAACTATAAAATTGTATTTTAGTCATATAACATACAAATGTAATAGATTGAAAATAAGAACACAAAGAAGAGGGTTGTGAATGAAGTTATATTCGAGTAAGGGAATGAAATCAGATGGTAACACAAATACACAGGAAATAGGATATAAGAAGTTAGTATAAAATAAAATAAACTCTATATATGTATTTGTGCTTTCCTTTCCACTAGATTCCTCAATAGATATAAACTTATATAAAGGAATAATTATAACAATGTATTTCTTGATGTGTAACATTTTAGTATATAGACATAATATCTAAAAAACAGCACAATAAAGGTGAGTGAGAATGGAGCTTTACAGCAGTAAAGGTTCTATATCATACCACTAGCCTAGGATTCTGTACCCTGTGAAATTATCCTTCAAAAGGGAAGGAGAAATAGAAGCTTCTCAGGCAAACAATAAATGAGAGAGTTTGTTGCCGGAAGACCTGCCTTGCAAGAAACATTAAAATAAGTTCCTTAGAGAGAAGGAAAATGAAATAGGTCAGAAACTCATATCTTCATAAAGAAAGGAAGAACATTGGAAAAGAATAAGTAAAATAAAAACTTCTATTTTGTCTTACTCTACATCAATATAACAGATAACAGCTTGTTCAAAACAATAATAGCACCAATGTATTCAATGTATATATATATATATTTATGGATATGTTAATGTATGCTTATGTATAAGTGAAATGAATTGAAAGCAATGATACAAGGGACGGGAGGAAGGAATTTGGAATATTGTGTTGTCATAAGGTACTTACACTACCCATGAAGCAGTATAGTATTATTTGAAAGTGGACTTGGATTATATGTAAATGTACATTGCAAACTCTAGGGTAACCACTAAAAAAAATAAAAAGGAAGTATAATTAATATGCTAAGAAAAGAGAGAAAATGGAACATATATAATGCTCAATTAAAACCACATTTAGGGTGACTACCCTGGCAGTCCGGTGGCTAAGACTTTGCCTTCGCCTGCAGGGGGTGTGGGTTTGATCCCTGGTCAAGGAGCTAAGATCCCACGTGCCTCGCAGCCAAAAAACCGAAACATAAAACAGGAACAATATTTTAACAAATTCAGTAAAGATTTTAAAAAATGGTCCACATCAAAACAAAAAAGTCTTAAAAACACACACACACATTCACACTTAGAGAATTCCCTGGCGTTCCAGTGGCCCGAGTTCAATCCCTGGTTGGGGAACTAAAATCCCACAGGCCACGTGGCATGGCCTAAATAAATAAATAAATAACAAAACCACACTTGTATGTGGAATATAAAAAAAGTTAAACTCGTAGAATGGTGTTTGCCAGTGGCTAAGTGGGTGGCAAATATGGGCAGATGTTGGTTAAAGGGTACGTAGTTTCTGGATTTCCCTGGTGGTGCAGTGGTTAAGAATCTGCCTGCCAATGCAGGAGACATGGGTTTGAGCCCTGATCTGGAAAGCTCCCACATGCCGCGGAGTGGCTAGGCATGTGAGCCATGGCCGCTGAGCCTGCGCGTCCAGAGCCTGTGCTCCACAAAGGAATGGACGCTAACGCTAACACTAATCAACACAAAATGGGAACAGTTACATTAATTTCACACAGCAGACTTCAGATCAAGGAAAATTATCAGGGATGATGAGGGGAATGACATAATAATAAAGGGGTTAATAATCCAATAAGACATCAATTCTTAATGAGTATGCACCTAACAACTGAGTATCAAAATACATGAGGAAAAAGCTGCTATAACTGCAAGGAGGAATAAATGAATATACTATTATAGTTGGAGACTTTAACACCCCTCTATCAAAAATGGACAGATCCAGGAGGCAGAAAATCAGTAAGGACATAGTTGAACTCAATAGCACCATCATTCAACTGGATATAATTGACATCATAGACTACCTCCAGTAACATCAGAAAACACATCTTTTCAAGTTCACATAGAACATTCACCAAGATAGACCACATTCTGAGTCATAAAACACATGTTAACAAATTTAAAAGAATAGAAGTCATACAGTATCTGCTCTTAGACTACAATGGAACTCAACTATAAATCAATAAGAGAAAGATAGCTGGAACTCATGCTGAGTGTGTTATTTGACCATAATGTAATCTAACTAGCAATCAGTAACATAAAAACAGGGAAATCTCTATACACTTGGAAATTAAACAATATATTTCTAAATACTCTATGGTCTATGAGGAAGCCTGAAGGTAAATTGCAAAAATACAAAGACTGAATGAAAATGAAAATACAACATATCAGAGAGAATGTGTGGGACATAGCAATACTAGTGCCGAAAGGGAACTTTTTAGTAAGAAGTGCTTACATTAAAAAAGAAATGCCCCAGGGCTTCCCAATCTCAAAAATATGTAGATGGTGCAGTGGTTGAGAGTTCGCCTTCCAATGCAGGGGACACGGGTTCGTGCCCCGGTCCGCGCCGATCCCACATGCCGCGGAGCGGCTGGGTCCGTGAGCCATGGCTGCTGAGCCTGCACATCCGGAGCCTGTGCTCCGCAGCGGGAGAGGCCACAGCAGTGAGAGGCCCGCGTACCGGAAAAAAAAAAAAAAAAAAAAGAAATGCCGCAGATCAATTATGTAAGTTAACACTGCTAAAACGTAGAAAAAGAAGAGCAAAGTAATCCCAAAGCACACAGAAGGGAATAACAAAAGAAGAGGAAACAATGAAATTGCAAATATAGAAAACAACATATAAACCAATGATAAAAAGTTTCTTCAAAAAAAATCAATAAAATTGGTCAACCTATATAGCAAGACTGACAAAGACAAAAAAGAGAAGACACAAATCACCACTATCAGGAATGAAAGAGAGGCTATCACTATAGACATCATAGGCATTGAAAGTTAACAAGGGAATACTACAACTTTATACAAATAAATTTGACAATTTAGAAGAAATGGATCAATTCCTGAAAACCACAAACACCATAACTCAATCAAGATAAAACAGACAATCTGAAGAGAAAGGAATGTTTCCCAACTCATTTTACACGGCCAATATTATCCTGATACTATACTAGACAAATACAGTGAAATAAAACTGCAAACCAATTCTTTCACATGAATGTAGATGTGGAAATCCTCAATAAATTAGTAAATTTAACGATGTATGAAATTAATTATGCATCATGACAAAATGGGATTCATTCCAGGTATGCAAAACTAGTTCAACATTTAAAAATCAATCAATGTAAACAACCATATCATCAGGATAAAAAAAGAAAAAAACATGATCATAACAACCAACATGGAAACAGCATTTGAAAAAATCCAACAGCCATTCAAGACTAAAAAAGAAATCCTCAGCAAGTTATCAATAGAGGCTACCTAGTACCATTTGGTAAAGAGCATCTTAAAAAAACTACAGCTGACATCACATTTAATACTGAAAGACTGAATACTTTCACTCTCATATCAGAAACAAGGCAAGGTAGTCTGCTCCCACCACTCGATTAAGTATAGTGCTAGAAAGTCTTGCCACTAAAACATGTTAAGAAAAATAAATAATACACATATGTATTGGAAAGAAGAATTAAAATTATACCAATTTGCAGAAGACATCAT
This sequence comes from Pseudorca crassidens, assembly GCF_039906515.1. Lineage (NCBI taxonomy): Eukaryota > Metazoa > Chordata > Mammalia > Artiodactyla > Delphinidae > Pseudorca > Pseudorca crassidens. The sequence continues at coordinate 109,856,565 of NC_090317.1, read as the reverse complement.
TGTCTGTATTGAAAATTCCAAGCAATCTACTAAAAATCCTCCTAGAACACAATTACTTCAGCAAGGTTGCAGGATACAAGATCAAACATAAAAACAATCATATTTCTATATACTAAATATGAATCTGTGTAAACCAATATAAAATTTCTCAATTTTTTAGAAATATGTTAATTACAGGTCCAAGATCAATAGAACCAAAGCAGATTAAATTAAAATAGATATTCATATGGGTACATCATACTTAAACTAAGAGCCAAAGAATAAAAAACAAAAGTGCCAGAGAAATAAAGATGAATTGCCTACCTGGGAATGATGATTAAAATAATGCCTGCCTTCTCAAGAGTATCCTTGGAGATCCGGAGGAAATAGGGGCAGCATTTTTCCAACGCTGAAAGAAAAATACAGCTGTCAATCCAGAATTCTATATCTGTCAACATTATCCTTCCAAACTGAGAATGAAATAAGACACATTCACACAATCAAATCTGAGACCATTTGTTGCTGGACAACCTGTAATACAAGTAATACTAAAGCAGGGCTTCAGGCTGAAGGGAAAGGACACATCATGGAAATTAAAAACTACAAGGAGTGAAGAGTACTGGAGAGGGAAAATACGTGGATAAATATGACAACTTTTCTCTATTTTTGAAATACATCTCTATGAAGCAAAAGTGGTAAACAGTATTGTATATGTAAAATATATGACAAGAATATATTTGTCATACAGGAAATGTGACAAAGGAAAGGAAAAGGATTAAAGGGAATAAAGTATTGTGAGGATACATGCATGTAGAGTGGTACTATCATAACTCTGAATAGACCAGGATAAGGTAAAATATACACACTACTATATATAAAATAGATAATCAACAAGAACCTACTTTATAGCACAGGGAACTCTACTCAATACTCTGTAATAACCTATATGGGAAAAGAATCTGAAAAATAATAGACATATGTATATGTATAACTAAATCACTTTCCTGTACACCTGAAACTAACACAACATTGTAAATCAAATATACTCCAATATAAAAAATAAACTGAAAAAGAAAAGAAAAAAAGAACAAGGCAAGTATCTCACCACTTTTACTTAACATGGTGCTGGAAGTTCTAGCCAGGACAATAAGGGAAGAAAAGGAGATAAAAAGCATACACATGAAAGAAAGATATAAAATTGTCCCTATTTACAGATGACGTGACATCGATAGAGAAAATCCAAAAAAAATCTGCCTCCAAGAAATAATAAGTGAGTTCAGCAAGTTTCAGGATACAAAATAAACTCACAAAATTCAATTTTATCTCCCTATATTAGAAATGAACATATAGAGACTAAAATTAAAAACAATAAAATTTTTAATTGCTGAAAAAATAAAATGCTTAGGCACAAATCAAACAAAAGATATACAGACCTTGTATGCTAAAACTACAAAGGACTGATTAAAGAAATCTAAGGTGTAAAAAAATGGAGAGAATGTACCATACCACAATCGTTCGTGGATTGCAAGACAACATAGTAAAATAAACATTTCAATTCTCCCCAAATTGATACACTGGCTTAATCCTAATCCTAACAAAATGATAACAGTTTTTTAAAAAGATACAGACAAGACTGTTTTAATATTTATATGTTAAGACAAAGGAAGTAGGATAAAAACTACTTTTAACAAAAAGAATAAACTTGGAGGAACTACTGTACCCAATTTCAAGGCATGTTATCTAGCCACAGTAATCACTACAGTATGATACTGATCAGGAGATAGACACATAGCCCAATGGGACAGAAAAAGAACCCAAAATAGCCCCACACCAGTATGGCCAAGTGATTTTTGATAAAGCTGGAAAAGCAATTTAATGGAGGAAAGGATAAACTTTTCAACAAATGGTGCTGGAGCAACTGGATATCCACAGGCAAAAATATGAGCCTCTATCTAAGCCTCACAGCCTACACAAAAATGAACTCATAATGGATCATAAATTTAAATGTAAAAAATTTTTTTCAAAATAGCCAGATTAAATCTTTGGGTCTACGGCTAGGGAACAAGTCCTTAGACTTGACACCAAAAACATGACCCATAAATGGAAAGTGTGATCTTTTGGACTCCATAATATTTAAAGATTTTGCTATTTAGAAACTTTTGGGACTTCCCTGGTGGCTCAGTGGTTAAGAATCCTCCTGCCAATGCAGGAGACACAAGTTCGATCCCTGGTCCAGGAAGATCCCACATGCCGTGGAGCAACTAAGCCCATGCACCACAACTACTGAGCATGCGCTCTAGAGCCCGCAAGCCACAACTACTGAGCCCACCTGCTGCAACTACTGAAGTCCGTGCACCTAGGGCCCATGCTCTGCAACAAGAGAAACCACAGCAATAAGAAGCCTGTGCACCGCAACAAAGAGTAGCCCCCGCTCGCCGCACCTAGAGAAGCCTGCGTGCAGCAACGAAGACCCAATGCAGCCAAAAATAAAATATAATAAAATTAAAAAATTAAAAAAAAGAATCTCAACCTTTAAAAAAATTAAAAATAAATACAAAAATAAAAACTTTCACCCTCAGTTAAGAGTATGAACAGACAAGCTACAGATTTGGATAAAATACGTTTGAGCCATATACCCAATAGAGAACTAGTATCTAGAATATGTAAAGAACTGTTAAAACTCAACAATATAAAATAAACAATCCAATTTGAAAATGAGCGAAAGATATGAACAAAAAGTTCACCAAAGAGCACATGTGCAGATGGTAAAAAAGCACATGAAAAGATGTTTAACATCACAGCCATCAGATAAATGCAAATTAAAACCACAGTGAGATACCATTACACATAGCAGAATGACTAAAATAAAAAATAGAGAAATAAACAAATTCTCACAAAATAGAGGCAAACTGTATCACTTATACATTGTTTGTGGGAATATAAAATGTTGCAGCCATTCTGGAAAACAGGCAGATTCTTAAAAAACTAAACTTGGAAATATATGATACAGCAATTGCACTCTTGGATATTAATTCCAGAGAAATGAAGATTATGTTCACATGGAAACACGTACACAGAAGTTTATGGTAAATTTTTCAATATTAGCCCCAAACTGGAAACAACCAGATAATCTTCAAAGAGTACATGGCTGAACAAAATGTGGTACATCTATACTAAGAACTACTACACAAAAAGAAAAAGGAATGAATTACCAATACATGCAATAACTTTGATGAAACTCTATAGAATTATTCATTATGAAGTAAGCCAGTCTTAAAGGTCACATACAGTATGACTGCATTTATATAACAATCTTGAAATGAAAAGTTTTAGAAATGAAAAACAGATTAAAGTTGCCAGAATTCATGATTGGAAGGGGTTAGTGGGGGTGGGTGTGCCTATAAGTGCAACACGAGGGATCTTTGGGGTGAATGAAATGTATCTATATCTTGACCGTATCAGTGTGAATATCCCAATTGAGATATTTTATTCTATTTCTGCGAGATGTTAAAATTGGCTAGAAATGGGTAAAAGGTATACAGGGTATCTCTGTGTGACTTCTTACATGTGCAAGTGAATGCACAATTACGACAAAATAGAAAGTTTAATTAAAATTGTTTATATTCTTAATATACAGATTGGATACGAGGCAAAATATATACAAATTAAAATACATTTCAAAAGTAGTATTTTTGAAGATACCTTCCTCTAGTAATGGCAGACTAGACATTTCAGGTCAAACATTTGCTGAGAAAAACTGAAAGATGGGAAAATTAAGACATCTGTTTGAAGAAATCATAAATGCAAACAATCAAGCACTGAAAAGACTAGATCTCAGGAAAAAGACTAGCAAAGGGAGTGAGAACCAAATTTATTATAGTACCCCTTTCCCTTACAAGATATCCCTCCTCAAATGAGGAGACTGAAAACCCAAGATGCTAAGCAGAAAGGTATCACTGAAAAGCCAGGCAGCTGAGTAATGTTTCCAGTGGACTCATCAGTCCATGGGACACATAGGATTTCAGTAGAAATGCTCCCTGAAATGTTGTTATGAGATCCCTATTAGCTCTACACCAAAATGATAAGGATATTATAAAAACTGAAATCTTATGGTATCAAAATATATCCCTCATAAAAGAGGTATATATCCTCCCAAAATAAAACAACTTACGTTTGGAAAACAGGACTCAAAGCTATTTCAACTATAATACTCCATAAACAAATAGGGTTTAATTGAAGAATGCATTACGGTGGGATAAAAGTTTTGGAACCAAATGACTTTAACAGAAGAAAGAACAAAAATCATGACACTGTTACAACAAAGAGAAACAATATGACCAAATTTACCACCCAGTCGTGATTTAAAAAACAAACAAACAACTGTAGCCAATATCATAGCTAGTAGTAAAATACTGAAAACATCCCCCTGCAATCAGAAAAGAGACAAGGAATCACCTACTATCAGCAAGTTCTATTCAACATCTTAGAGCGATCATAGCCAGGACACTAAAGAAAAAACTTTTTTTAAATTTTAAAAAGAGTAACAATTGGAAAGGAAGATACTAAATCATCTTTAATCACAGATTGCATGTTTGTTTCTAGATTATATAAAAGTACTCTATAGATATTAGACACTAAGACATTAGACACTAAACAGTAAATTTAGCAAAATTGCTGGGTTCCACAGAGTTAACATTAGCATTTTCTAATAGTAAACATTATTTATTTATTTTTGGCTGCGTTGGGTCTTTGTTGTTGCGCGCAGGCTTTCTCTAGTTGCGGCGACCAGGGGCTACTCTTCGAGGCAGTGCACGGACTTCTCATTGAGGTGGCTTCTCTTGTTGTGGAGCACGGGCTCTAGGCACGTGTGCTTCAATAGTTGTGGCGCGGGCTCAGTAGTTGTGGCTCGTGGGCTCTAGAGCGCAGGCTCAGTAGTTGTGGCACACGGGCTTAGTTGCTCCGTGGCATATGGGATCTTCCTGGACCAGGGCTTGAACTTGTGTTCCCTGCATTGGCAGGTGGATTCTTAACCACTGTGCCACCAGGGGTCCCAGTAAACATTTTTAATAGTAATTGTTACTAAATTTTTTATACACATCATAAGAAATGGCATAAAAACCCTACACGACAAGCTTATATTTGTAAAAGGCTTTTTCCATATATGGTTCAGATGAAATTGGAGAGGGTTTTAACCCTGATTACTGTTGTCAATTTTTCCGCTACCATGGCAACAGAGGCCCTTTACTATACACTTGACATTTAATTCTGGTAGAATAAAAAGAGCATTCTTTGTGACAATTTTACTTATGGTCTCTAGTTTAATGATCTTAATGACTAATTAAAGGTTAGCTTCTTATAAAGGCTCACAATTAAATTTTTTTCCTTATCTTGTTTATATTATTCTTACTTTTTCCCTTTTCTAAGCCTGCTGTCTTTAAGATTAACTCTTATTCTGTTCTGTACTTTAAAGTTAAAAAGCAAACAGTATATCTTTCAAAAATTATTAGAAAGATGTTATTATCACGTGATTAATTTTTTATTTATATATTTTATGATATAGATATATTGCAAGTGCACAGTGTAAAATTTTCAAAAAGGCCTATATATATTCCCCTTCAGAAGTAATTGTGATTAGCAGTGAAGTGTACATATAGATATAAACATAAATGTTTATTTACATAATTGTACACATATCTGTAAGTAAATCAGAATTACTTTTTAATTAGCAATATATCTTGGAGATGTCCCCTGCAAGTATTTAACATCCACCTGATTAGTTGTAAAAGCCGCATAGAGTATTATAGTATGAACACAGCATAATTTACCAAAAAATAGCTGTTTTGACTATTTTGTGTCCATACTTTAATGCACATGTGTGAATAGCCGTGTCAGATACAGTCCTAAAAGGCAAATTACAGCATAAAACTGTAGGGAAATTCACAATTTTTTTGAAGTATAGGTGACATACAATATTATTAGTTTCAGGTGTACAACACGGTGGTTTGACATTTATATACAACATGAAATGACCACCATGATAAGTCTAGTAACCATCTGTCACCATACAAAGTTATTATAATACTGTTGACTATATTCCCTACACTGGACATTACATCCTCATGACATTTATCTTATGACTGGAAGTTTGTACCTCTTAATCACCTTTACCTATTTTGTCCATTCACCTACCCCCCCACCCCAACCCTCTGGCAACTGCCAGTTTGTTCTCTGTATCTATGAGTCTGTTTCTGTTTTGGGTTTTTTAGGTTCTTTGTTTTATTTTTGTAGATTCCACGTATAAGTGGAATTTGTCTTTCTCTGCCCAATTTATTTCACTTAGCATAATAACCTCTAGATCAATCCATGTTGTTGCAAATGGCAGAGAAATTCACAACTTTCTCAAAAAATACTAAATTACTTTCCAAAAATTCATTACCGTTTTGTACTCCCTCAGTAATGTGACATCAAGATTTTAAAAAGACATCTTGTTACTTAAATAATTTATACTATTAAGCATACTTAAGATATTATTACCCATATTCTTTACTATTCATGCATCTTTGATACATATTATTAATCCATTTGCTACAATATATCATTTCATAATCATTAACAAAATTATATAGCCAAATTATTATACATTATATATACATACATACACAGATAATTACACATAAATTCTTGTTATCTTCAATTACGTTCTATATATTGACTGGTACCAAACCGATTTTGATGTGTGTTTATTACATAAATAATTTTAACCTGTAAAATATATTGCATATATTATAAGTATGGTAGATATAAAATATTTTTCTATAGTTAATATAAGTGTTATTTCATTATTCTTTATCAAAAGATTTTGCCTGTTCTCATACACTATCACATCCAGATCAACATTAGCATCAGATCAGAAACAATAATTAAAATGTTTTTGATACTGTATTTATAAATGTGCTAAAATTATTTTTATTTATATATAAACAGTGCAGATATATTTATATATTATAATAATAAGGAATTGGTTCTTTTTTATTAGTGGTACTTTTCATGCACCTTTTTCTTTTTTGGCTTTCAATTTTTTTTCTATGTTGACCAGAGTTTAACCTTTTTATATAATAGAATAATTTTCATTTACAACATAGCTATTGAAATTTTTGAAATATTTCATTAGTAAACTATATATTTGACAACTATATAAAATATAAAGGATTTTAATGAATTGAACAAATGTACATCCACCAAAAGCTTCAAAGATATAAAGATATAGTACCTATTTGGGAATGATGATTTAAATGTTGACTGCCTTCTCCACAGAACCCATGGAGAATGAGAGAAAGTGAAGCACCATTTTTCCAATGATGAACAAAAAGATAGACCTTCCAAACTAGAATTTTATATTCAACAAAATTACCCTTCTAAACTGAGAGTGAAATAAGACACATCCAGATAAGCAAATCTGAGACAATTTGTCACTGGCCAAACAATACAAGTAATGCTTAAGGAATATATTAGTTTCCTAGGGTTGCCATAACAAAATACCATAAACTGGATTGCTTAAAAAACAGAAATTTATTGTTTCACAGTTCTGGAGGCCAGAAGTCTGAAATCAAGCTGTAGGCAGGGCCATGCATCCTCTGAAGCCTGTAGGGCAATCCTTCCTGGCCTCTTCCCAGCTTGCAGTGGTTTTGCCAGCAATCTTTGGCATTCCTTTGCTGGTACGTGCATTACTCCAAATCCTGCATCTTCACATGCCATTCTCCCTGGGTGTATCTTCACAGAGTCTTCCCTCTATGTATATCTGTATCTAGTTCTACATCTCCCCTTTTTATCGTCAGTCATATTGGGTTAGGGCCCACCCTAATGACCTCATCTTAACTTGACTGCACCTGCAAAGACCCTATTTCCAAATAAGGTCACATTCTGAGGTACTGGAACTAAGGACTTGTTTGGGTGACACAATTCAACATATAACAAGGAAGGTCTTCAGGTTGAAGGGAAATGACACCTTATGGAAACTAAGAACTACAGGCTACAAGAAGGCATGAAGAACACAGGATAGGGAAAATAGGTAGATAAACATAAAAGACTAATGTTTTCTATTACTTATTTGAGAGACATCTGACTCTTTAAATCAAACATGATAAACGCTACTATTGATGTAAACTACAGAACAAGAACACAAAGGAAGGGTCACATACATAGCATTATCGCATAGTGAGGTTACATTTACAGGAAGTGATATTACCTAATTCTATGGAGACAATTAAAAGTAAAGAATTTAATATAAATCCATTGAGCAACCACTAAACATAACAGAACAGTATGTAGACAATATTTTAGTTACCATTACTGGATAAAAAATTACCACAAAACTTATTTTCTCTAATATATTCCATATTTACTTGCCTGTTTTCCCATTAGGCTTTCCCTCAATAATTTAACTCCAGAACATCATCTGCATTTGCTCATGTTTAAAACTGAAGAAGTATTTATGGGATGAATGAAATAATTACATTAAAAGAAGTTAAGCAAATGATGGCAAAAATTTTAAAAAAAGAATCTACTGCTTGTAAAGATCATTTGAATTAAAAAAGAAGTTGGATGTCTGTTTCCCAGAAGATAGAGTAGACAGACTTTCCCTATTTCTCTTCCTAAGTGCAACCAAACTCCCTGGACAGTATATGTAGAAATGAACACAAAAATATCCTGAAAGGTGGAGAGACTGAGGAAGACTGACTAGGAAGCTCAGAAGCCAAGGAACAGCACAGTGGTGTTTTCCATGTTTTCTTGGGTACGTTTTGTTTTCTTTTTGCCTCGCGTATATCCCAAACCTGGAGAGGAAAAATCAGGCAACCTGAACATGCCAAAAGGTGCAGAGAAAGAAAGCCTCAAAAAAAGCCTGCTTGCTCCAAAGGACTAGGAAAGACACAGGCAAATAACACAGAAAATTTGTAGGCTTTATTTTTTTTTTCTTATAAAGATAGACCTGTTTGCTGGCCAAGTGAAAGGATGTACATCGTTCTCATTTGTAAACAAGATTTACCTGCTCAGGCTGCATACCATAATGCCAAAAAAGTGACATGAAGGGGGGTCAAGGTGTAATGCTCTCTCATCTTCACAGCATTAAAAATGCAAAATAAAACAAAAATTAAATGGACTTAGTTAATGCAGGGCATTCCCACAAGGAAGAGACAAGAGGACTTTAAATCAATCAATAGTTGTATAGGATAAAAAAGTATATTAGGCTCAGCCACCCTCACTTCTCTCTCCAGCTCTCCTCATCTGACGTACACCAGTCTGGAACCAAGAAAGCTGGTAGTCAGCAGCTTTTGCTTTAGAGTCCACTGAGATAAGAAGAGGGCAGGGCTTCCCTGGTGGCGCAGTGGTTGGGGGTCCGCCTGCCGATGCGGGGGATGCGGGTTCGTGCCCTGATCCGCGAGGATCCAGCATGGCGCGGAGCGGCTGGGCCCGTGAGCCATGGCCGCTGGGCCTGTGCGTCCGGAGCCTGTGCTCCGCGGCGGGAGAGGCCACGGCAGTGGGAGGCCCGCATACCGCAAAAAAAAAAAAAAAAGAAGAGGGCAAAGTGCTGGAAGACTAGATGACCTGGCTTTGACGAGGCACTACTTGCAGCAGTGTTGCACACAGAAGTTCTACACCAGACAAACAGCAGCCTCATTCACACCAGCAGAGTCCCAGTGGTGAACCCAGACGTTCACCATTACCGGGGTGCAAGGAGTCACCCCAAACTGTGTTCCCCATAGTGATTTATTTTTCCCACTTACTCAGCATGCCTGAGAAAGAAAGAAGTATGACATGGTTACATCCATGCAATTTAGATAGACAGATACCACCACGCGCCTATTAGAAGGGCTACAATAAATAATGACCAGAAGAAGTGCTGGCAAGGATGTTGGGCAACTGAGACTTCTACACTGCTGGTAGGATGGAAGGTGGTACTATCACAATGCAAAACTCTTTGACATACTCTAAAATAACAAAGGTATACTTATCATGTGATCTGGCCATACCATTCCTTCATGTTCACCCAAGAAAAACAAAAATATATGTCCATACAAAGACTTGTACAATAATGTATACACCAGGGGAAAGGAGAAAGAGTTGGATAGAAACAGGAAGGGGAAATACAAAATTTTACAAGGAAGCTTGAGTGGAGGGATGGATATGTACAGTATTTTACTTCTGGTGATGGACTTTCAAATATATATACATATGTCAAAACTTATATTGCTGAATTTAAAGTTGTAAAGTTTATCTAAACTCAGTTATATTTCAGTGAAGCTTTTACTAAAGTCTGAGATACAACAATATGTGTGGCTAAAGGAATACTTATAGCAAAAAAATGCAAAATAGGATATCCTGAAATTTGTGATCAGAAAATCCATCTCAAAATATCAGAGAAAAATCAGTAATTCAATACCAAACCAGTAATAGAAATGAAACAATAAAATTAAGGTCTGTGAGTGATATTAAAAGAAATGAAAAGAAAAAATTGAAAAATCTAGAACTTTTTTTTTTCTCGAAAAGAGTTACATAAACCCCTGTCTAGACTGATTAATGGGGAAAAAAAAGATGAAGAAAAACATATATCCAATATCAGCAATGTAAAGGAAATCCTCATGCCACACCCTGGTGACACATACATAATTATATAAATAACTTTAATAAGTTTGATATACAAAAAGAGAAAATTCCAGGGAAAAGACAGCTTAATGAGCAATAAAATTTACGAAATCTCAATTATTCTATATCTTGTAAATAAACTGTGCCTGTAATGAAACATCTTCCTACAAATGAATCCCATGCGCTGGTGCCTGAAGTCATGAACTTTTCCATATGATGGAAAAAGAAATAACACCAGTGTCGTGCAAGCCTTTCCAAATAAAATAGTCAAATGTTCCCCAAAATGCTTTGTGAGACTTCCTATAATCTTTACAAACAGAAGGTACCTCAACTCCAATACCCCATGAACATATTGGGTGAAATATAAGAATGGAGTCTAGTGAGACAAAAATTTTGTTGTCAAACAACTATTATAAAACAAAGGACAAAATCATGTCACTATCATAATAGAAAGTAACAATATGACCAAATTTACCATCCAGTCATGATTAAAAAAAAAAACACACCTCACAACCTGCAGCAAATATCATATCTAGTGGTGAAATACTAAAAACCTCCCTTTGCGATCATGCATTGGAATTAAACAGTTAATTTAACAAGATTTTTAGATTCCATACAGTTAAATTTTACACATACTACACATTTTTCTGAGAACAGCAATTACTACTAACCTTTTTATATATATATAAGAAATGGTGCAAAAGCCCTACACTACAAGGTTATATTTTTACGACTTTTTTCTATATACTGATCAGATAAAAACTGATAAGAGTTTTAACCCTTATTTTTGCTGTCATTTTTTCTTCTATTAAGGTAACAGAAACCCCAAAATGTAAGATAAACTTTACTATACACTTGACATTTAATTCTAGTAGAATAAAAAGATCATTCTTTGAGACGAATTTCTTAATGATCCCTGTTTAATGTTACTAAGAGTTCAACTTAAAAATTATTTTCCCTCATATCTTGTTTATATTTTCTTATTATTTTTCCTTTCTCTTTTCTCAATCTCCTGTCTAATTTCTTCCTGACATCTTATCTCATTCTGTACTACCTTAATGTAAAAAGTAAAATGTAGATCTTTCAAAAATTATTAGTAATATGTCCTTATCCCTTGGGTTTTTAAATTTTACATCTTTAATTATACACATTGTCTCGGTCCTTTCAGGCTGCTGTAGCAAAATATCATATAGCTGGTAGCTTATAAAGAACCGAAATTTATTTCTCACAGTTCTGGAGGCTGGAAAGTCCAAGATCAAGGCACCAGCAGATTCATAGTTCATTGATGGTCATTTTCTTCTTGTAACTTCACACAGTGGAAAGGATGAGGCAGCTAGTTGGGGTCTCTGTTAATAAGGACACTGAGCACTCACAACCTAATCAATCTCTCAAAGGCCCCACCTCCTAATAGCAACACATAGGGGGTTAGGTTTCAACAATGCCTATTGGGGGGACACAAACATTCAGTCTGTATCATACATACATGGTGTATGTAATAATGTAAAATCTTCCAAAAAATGATTATACATAACCCTTTCTAGAAGTAATCGTGATTAGTGGAGAAGTGTGTGTATAAACAGATGTAAACATACACGCACATTAACATGAAGAATATATTTACATAACCTGTACACATATCTATATGTAAATTACAATCTGATTTCTTTATTATTAGCAACAAAGCATGAAGATGTCTTTTGTAAATATGTAACATCTACCTAACTGGTTTATAAACTGCATACTATTCATAGTACACACACAGTATAATTTATCAAAAAATAGCTGTTTTGACTTTTACGAATCCATACTTGAATGCACGTGTGAGTAGCTGTGTCTGATTTAGTTGTAGAAAACCAATACAGTGTAAAATCTAGATATATTTGTAACTTTGCTAAAAATATCATAATGTTTTCCAAAAACTCATTACCATTTTATATTTCTTCAATAATCTGTTATCAAAGCACAAAAGGTATCTTGTTACTTAAATAATTTACATCAAGTATAAAGCATGCTCAATAGATAATTGCCCATTTATATTTTGTTTATCCTTTGATGAATGCTACTAATTCCATTTTAAAGTACTCTATCATTTCCTAATTGATTACCAAAATTATTATATATTAAGCCCATAGATAGATATGCATAAACACTCATTGCTTTCATTTATGTTCTATATATTGCACGGTACCTAATTGATCATCATAAACATATGTTTATATAAATCATTTTACATGTAAAATACCTCTTTCCAAAGCAGAACATTATTGTATATTATAGGAAATGATAGCATATAACTCTAAGTGTAACATCAAAATAAGGAATTCAAATGCCTATCACTTGAGATGCTACTAAAAATGACACAAATATATAGGTAATATTCTAGTTATTATTAATACATAAGAAATTACCACAAAACTTATCTTCTATAATATAGTCCATATTTCCTCGTCTGTTTCCCCACTAGGCTGCCTCTCAGTAATGTAACTGCAGCACATGGTCCACACCTGTCACATGCTGGGAACTGAAGAAACATTTTGGGGATGAATAAAATAATTAGATGGAAAGAAATAAAGCAAACGATGGCAAAGAGAAATCTACTGTTTATGAAGATCATTGGCTAAAGAAAATCATTGGGTATCTGCTTCTAAGAAGATGGGATAGAGATACTTTCCCTGTTTCTCCTAAGTTCAACTAAAAATTACATGTAAAACAAACATAAGAAGACTCTGAAAGGTGGAAAGATGAGAGACTAGTTAGGGACCTCAGGATTCAATAAACAACACAATGGTGTTTTTCCCTTTTTTTTTTTTTTTTTTCATTTTGTTTTGGTTTCACTTTACATTCCAGATCTGAAGCTGAAAAATCTGGCAACTTGGAAATGCTGAAAGGTTCAGACATAGAAAGGCACAACAAAAGCCTGCTTTTTGTAGATAAAAGGCTAGAAAATGTACAACCTAATAATATAGAAAACTTTTAGACAACAGCCACACAACTACAGCCAAATGCCATTCTCAGCCATACCAGGAAAGGCTGAATGAGGAGCCTAGACTTCCACCCTCTCCAGGCTGAAAAGGAGTCACCCCAAAATGCCCTCCAATGTTGTCAGAGATGGCTCAATAGACAGCAGGGACTTTCATCCTTGATGGATGGTAAAGAGCACTCCATCCAAAAGAGCGTTAATGTATAGCATGTGGGGAGACTTGACTTCTACCCCCAGATAAGAATACAAGACAGAAAGTACCAAAAAAGAAAACTACAGACTAATATCCCTTGAATACAGACACAAATCCTTATTAAAATATTAGCAAATAGAATTCTGTTATATAGAAAAAGATTATACATCATGACCAAGTGGTTTTAACTCCAAGATTATCAGGCTGGTTAAATATTAGAAAATCAATCAAACTAACCCAAACTAACAAGCTAAAATCACATGATCATATAAATCCATGAAGAAAAACAATTAACAAAATGCAACATGCATTCATAATTTTTAAAAACCCTCCGAAAAATATGAACAGAGGAGAACTTCTTAAACTTTAAATAGAACATCTACAAGAAACCTATAGCTAATGTTATTCTTAGCTGTACAATGGTGAAAAACTAAATGGTCTCCTCCTAAGTTCAGGAACAGAGCAAGTATGTCTGCTTTCTCTACTGTTATTTAAAACATACTGGAGGGTAAGTCAGGGCAGTAAAGCAACAACAAAAACAAGAAAGGAAATAAAAGATCTGAAAGGAAGAAATAAAACCTTCTTCAAGTAATGACTGAGCTCCTCGAGAACACAGGATGTAAGATGAACATACAAAATCAATTATATTTCTACATACTAGCAATGAATATGTGCATATATTGTGTTAAAAATACAGTAAAATTTATAATTGGTGAACAAAATGAAATACTTTGGTATAAATCGTTCAAAACATGTACAGGCCTTATATGCTAAAAACTTCATGACAATGATAAAGTAGCTCTAAATAAATGCAGAGACATGCAGTGCTCGTGGATGGGACGACTCAACACAGTAAGACTTCAATTCTCCCCAAATCAATATACTGGCTTCATACAAATCTTAACAAAATCAAAACAAGATATTTTTTTTAGATATAGACATATATCTAAAAAGATATATATGGATATGTGTATATATATATATATATTTCTAATATTTATATGGAAAGACAAAGGAACCAGAATAGATGAAACAATTTTGAGAATTAAAAATAAAGTTGGAGGAATCACAATATCCAATTTCAAAGTGTATAATATAGCTGTAGCAATCAAGAACATGTGGTATTGGCAGGTGGATAGACACATAGATTAACATAACAGCATGAGGACTGTTGGTCTGCAAACCAGCCCCCATACACTGATGACAAGGAGAGACTGAAGAAAGAAGTCCACTCCAGATTGGTAGGTGGCAGGTTTAATAAGCAAAGGAACTTACTCACAAGGCTTGTCTTGGCAAGAGAAGTAGATCTCCACACCTGCACCACAGAATTTTAAACGTTTATATAGAGGCCTTAACTAGGTTCAGTCAGGTGTCCAGTCCAGATGGTCTCAACAACACACTGCTCGCTCTCTCAAGGCTGCATCCTTGGGAACTGTAGGTGGAACGTACCCTACAAGGATGGGGCAGGGGGAAGACTCCAATTGCCCGGGTCCAGCTCAAGGGTCAACCAGTGGTTATGCCCTTTTGAAGACTCCTCCAACAGCAACCCTAAATAGTCTCACACCAGTAGGGCCAAATGACTTCTTGATAGAGCTGCAAAGGCAATTTAATGGAAAAAAGGATAATCTTTTCAACATATAATGCTAGGGCAATTGGGTATCCCTAGGCAAAAATATGGTCTTTGATTTAAACCTCACACCTTACACAAAAATTAAGGTATAATGGATCATAGATTTAAATGCAAACTATATTTTTAAAAAACACAAGAGAAAACCTTTGTAATCAAGCAGAAGACAAAAAGCCCTTAAACTTGACACTAAAAGCATGACCCATAAAGGGAAAAACTGAGAAAATAAACTCCATAAAAATTTAACTTTTGCTATTCAACTACAAACTGGGGAAAAATATTTTCAAGCCATATATCTGAAAAAACCTAGTATCTACAATATATGAAGAACTCTCAAAACTCAACAGTATAAAATAAGCCATTCAATTTTAAAATGAGAAAATGGCAAACAAATTTCACTAAAGAAGATATACAGATGGAAAATAAGTCCATGAAAAGATGTTCAACATCATGGTCAATAGATAATACAAATTAAAAGCACAATGAGATATCATTATACAGATATCATAATGGCTAAAAAAAAATAAGTGACATCACCAAATGCTGGCAAGGATATAAGCAAACTATATCACCCATCACTCTGAAAATGTAAAATGTTGCATTATGGGAAATAGGCAGGTTCTCAAAAAATTAAACTAACAAATATCATATGATATAGCAACTGCACTCATCCCAGAGAAATGAAGACTTTTACTCACACAGAAACCTATACAAAAATGTTTATAGCAGATTTATCAGTAATAGCCAAAGCCTGGAAACAATTAGAAGTCCTTAAAAGGATAAATGGTTAAATTAAACGTGATACATCCAGACCAAGAAGTACTACTCAGCAAGAGAAAGGAATAAACTACTGATCTATGCAACAACCTAGATAAATGTCCAGAGAATTACACAGAGTGAAAAAAAAACCCCAAAGGTAACACACACTATTATTTCAGTAAACAATATTCTTGAAATAAACAACAATATTCTTGCTAATATTTTATTTATACACACACACACACACACAAATGAAAAACAGATTATTGGCTACCTGAAGTCAGGGACTGAAGGGATGGGAGGGCGGCAGGAGTTAGATGTGGGTGTGCCTATAAAGTACAATAAGATCCTTGCAGTGACTGAAATGTATTTTATCTTGACTGGACCAATGTTAATATCCCGGTTGAGATATTGTACTATAGTTTTGTAATATGTTAAAACTGGCTGGAAATGGGAAAAGGGTGCATTGGATGTCTTTGTGTTATTTCTTACACTTGCAAGTGAAAGTGAACTATCAAGACAGAAAGCTTAATTAAAAATTGTTTAGATTCTTATTATATAGATTGAGTTAAGTGGCCATGAGGCAAATCATCTACAAACTAAACCTTATTTTAAAAAAGTGTTTGTAAAGACATCACCTTCTAATAATGGCAGGCTACACATTTCAGCCCAAACATTCTGCTGAAAAATATCTAGGAAAGATGGAAAAGTATAAAAGATATTTTTGAAGATATGACAAAGTCAAAGAAGGACAGGATTTCAGGGAAAAAAAGGAGTCCTGGTGAAAAGAACCAAATTTGATATCCCTTCTTCCCACATGGTATCCCACCTCAATGGAGGAGACTGAGAATGCAAGACACTAAGCAAAATTTTATGGCTGAGAAGCTAAGCAGCTGATCACTTTCCAGCAAGCAGTATTACCAGTAAAGGCAACTCAATTTGGAGCTCAGGGCCCACTACGGAAAATAAACTTCGGGAAACATGCTAAGGGTTCATCTGATGTCACCAAGGTGCTATGCCTTAAGTGACAATATGAACCAGAAACAGAACAATCCTCCCAAAATATGAGACTCAGCTTCAAAAGGACTCACTCTCTTGATGAGATGAACTATATCCTAACCCCCCGACTCCACTCTTACCACCACCTTTTAGAAGCAAAAGAATATGCTTCAAGGAGGAAAAATAAATCATCCAGAGCCTCCAATCACCTCTATGATATTTCTTACACAAATTCTGCACGCAATCAAAAACAATTATATGTGCAAAATATTACTGGAAAGGAAAGAATTCACTTCAGGCCTGTGATCTGTTTTCTCCCCTTACGGGTGTTTCCTGGGATAGAAAGAACTATGACTTTTTTACACCCATGCAATTTGGAGTGACACTGAAATACCACCGCACAACTATTGGAAGGGCTACAATAAAAAACAATGATCATAACAATCCCTAGCAAAGATTATAGAGAAAATGTGACTCTCATATACTGCTAGTAGGGCATAAAACAGTACAATCAAGATGTAAAATATTTTGACATTTTCTAAACTAAATGAAATATACACATATCAGATGATCCATACATACCATTCCTTAATGTTTACACAAGAAAATAAAAATATACATCCATACAAAGATCTGTACAATAACATAAACATCATGGGAAAAAAGGGGGTTGGGGCAGAATCAGGAAAGGGAAATACAAAATTGCACAACAAAACCTGACTGGAAGGATGGATATAAACATTACCTTGCTTTGGGTGATGGTTTCACAAATGTATGTATATAAATACAGTTAATATACATATGTTTGTTTAAAATTATATAATTGATTTAAATTCAATTATATTCCAGTGAATCTGTTATAAAGTGTAAGATAAAACAATATATGTCTTAAAGGAGCACTTGTAGCAATAAATGCAAAATCTAGTCTGAGAATTTATTATTTAATAATATATCTCAAGATTTTGTTTAAAAAACAATAATTTAATACCAAAAAAGTACAGAAATGAAACAATGAAGACCATTGGTTTCTAGCTGACATGTAAGGAACTTGAAAGTCATCACTCTCATTTTCTCAAAACAAGAAAAAAGCTGAACAAACTGAAAATCAACAACTCTTCCTAATCCATCAGAGAACTCATATTAACAAGGCCAAACACTGCCCCAAATATTGGAGAGACAGGCAAATACAGAGAATCACAGCTTAGTGGAGAAGTCCAGAAGCAGACACCCATCACTGGAGCCAGTACTAAGGGTATTACAATGGAAAGATTTGCACGTCTTAGACCTTATTTAAGAAGTCTGTAGGGAAACTCAATGACAACAAGGAGAAAAAAGTAAGGATATCAGAGGAAATTTGAGCCTATGATACCTACAACTACAGCAAACAGTAAACACAGCCTAACTCTTAGTCAGATAAAACCTTACACTAAAGGATTTCTGACCTCAGTTCTTTTTACCCAATACACATCTGGCTTTCAACAGAAAATTACAAGGCATACTTAAGGGGAAAAAAAACCCCCAAAAACTTGAAGAGATGGTATCAAAAGCATCAAAACTAGATTCAGGTATGGCAAAGATTTTAGGGTTATCAGACCAGGAATTTAAAATAACCATGATTATTTACTTATATATATATATATTTTTTTTTTGCAGTACGCGGGCCTCTCACTGATGTGGCTTCTCCCATTGCGGAGCACAGGCTCTGGGCGCGCAGGCTCAGCGGCCATGGCTCACGGGCCTAGCCGCTCCGCGGCATGTGGGATCTTCCCGGACTGGGGCACGAACCCGTGTCCCCTGCATTGGCAGGTGGACTCTCAACCACTGCGCCACTAGGGAAGCCCACCATGATTATTAAACTAAGAGCTCTAATGGAAAAACTAGAGCAGATGAGTAATGTAGGCAGAGAGAGAGGAACTCTAAAGAATCAAAAGGAAATGGAACAATAAAATGAAGATCAGTGAGAGATTATTTTTAAAATAGCAAGAAGGAAATCAACCAATCTAAAAATGTTTATTTTCATAAAAATTAAAAAATAATTAATACCCCCCCAGCCAGACTGATAAAATTAAAAAGAAAGATATAATGAATATCAGCATTATACAGGAAATCCTCACACCATATCCTGGAGACACATTCATAATTGTATAAGAAAATTTATGCTAATAAATGATTTTACACAAAATGAGAATGTTCCAAGAAAACACTGCTTAACAAATCAAGAAAACTTAAGAAATCTCAATTATCCTGTACCTCATAAATAAGCTATGCCTGTACTGAAAAATAATTCTTACAAATGAATTCCAAGCCCTGGTGCCTGAAGTCACGCACCTCATATATAATAAGAAAGAAATAACACCAATCTTGCACAAGCTCCTTCACACAATAGAAACAGTAAAAACACTTCCCACAATGTTTCACGTGAACCTTATAAACTTCACACCATGATGATAAGGACATTGTAAGAAAGTAAAACCAAAGACTTATATTCCTCAGGAAACCATACCGCCCACCATCAGGAAAATCCAACAACAAAAACATTCATTTGACAAACAGAACCCCCAAATACTTCAACTATATAAGCCCATGAACAAATTAGGTAGAATTCAAGCATGAATTATTGTTGAGTTAACATTTTGGAAAGAAACAACGTTAACAAATCAAAGGACAAAATTATGTCACTGTCACCACAGATATAGAGAAACCATATAACAAAATTTATCATCCAATTATGTTTTAAAAAAAACTCTGAAAACTGCAGCAAATATCATAATTAGTGGTGAAATATGGACAACCTTCCCCCAAGATCATAAAAGAAATAAGAATGCCTAGTATCACCAGTCGTATTCAACATTTTAGGGAGGTCAAAGCCAGGAAAAAATGCAAGAAAAAGAGAAAATGCAAAAAGATTGGAAAGAAAGAAAAGAAACAACTTTTATTCACAGATTGCACAATCGTGTTTCCAGGCTATGGAAAAGCAATCTATAGGTAATATGTTAGAACTGATAAGTGAATTTAGCAAGACTGCCATATCCCATAGAGTTATATCTAAACGCATTTTTCTGAGAATAGCAATTCTTACTAAACTTTGTTATACTCCTCATAAGAAATGGCCCCAAAACCCTACAAGACAAGGTTATATTTTTGAGGGTTTTTTTCTATATACTTATCAGATAAAATTCAAGAATCATTATAGCTCTGAATATTGTTGTCATTTTTTCTGATATCATGGTAACAGAGGTCCCCAATTATAGGATAAACCTCATAAAATACCTATAGTTAATCCTTGTGAAGCAATTTAAAGAGTATTCATTGTGCCAATTTTACGTACGACCCCAAGGTTAATGATCTCACCAACTGATTAGAGTTATTTCTAAACTTTTTACTACTAAATTATATTATTTTCTTTACATAAATTCTTTATATATTTTCTTATTTCTTTTCTAACTCTGTCCTGTTTCTGGCTTTAAACATAACCTCTTACCTGTTCTGTATTACCTTACAAAAGAAAAAGGTGGATCTTTCAAAAAATCATTATTGATATGACATCATGTGACTATTTCTTTGATTTTATTTTACTAAATAACAGTTTGGCACATGCTCAGTGTAAAATTTCATCCAAAATAGAAATGCGTATCCATTCACAGAAGTAAGCATGATTAGCAGTCCTGTGTATAATATATGAACAGATACATACATTAATATTTAGATAAGCAATACATTTATATACTGTGCACACAAATGAAATAAAGTACAATTTGCTTTCTTTTTTATTAGTAATATCTTTGATGTATCTTCTGCAATTTTATAATTTTATAAGATGTACCTGATTGTGTATAAAAATTACATAGTATTCACCATTTTAACACAGTATGTTACTTTAAAAATAGTTTTGTTTTGCCTTTTGAATCCATACTTTAAGGCACACGTTTAACAAGCTCTGTCAGATACAGTTCCAGAAAGTCAATTACTATATGAAAGGGTAGACAAATTTAACACTTTGCTAAAAAATACCAAATTAATTTCAAAAACTCATGACCATTTTATACTCCTTCCATTAACAGGTACTGATATAAAAAAGGATACCTTGCTATTTATTTAACTTCCACTAAGTACTGAACATATCTAATATATTAATTGCCAGTTTAAACTTATTTTTGTGTATATCCTTGATGCATTTTACTAACTCCATTTGCAATTGTAAACAGACTGTCATTTCATAATTGCTTGAATACCAAAATCATTATATAATAGGCCTAAATATACTCAAATTGTTACTTTCATTTACGTTCTATACATTTCCTGTTAGTGAATTGATTCTGATATGTACTACATATAAATCACTTCACCTATAAAATGTTTTTTCAAAGAATTATATTGTATATTATACAATTAGAGTATATATAAAATATTTTGCTATAGGTAATACAAATGTTGCTTCATTATTTTGTATTAAGAGTTTTAATTTGTTCTTGTACATTATCTTGTGCATGTCAACATTACTGACACATCAGTAATTATTACAACCATTTTGGTATTTTGCTTGTGAATGTGCCTTAATTATTTTAATTTGTATGTAATCTGCACCAACATGTTTATATATCTTAATTGAAATAATAGGGCTTTTTGGCTTTTTTCTTTTTAATGTTAGTTATTTTTTGTTTTTGCTTTGTTTCGTTGCTCTTATCCACCTAATGAGTTATCTTTTTATTTACTTATATGGAAAAATTTGGATTGACAAAACAGTTATTGAAATTTTAAATAATATTAGTAAACTATATATTTGATATTTATATTAAGTATAAGGAATATCAGTGAACAAATGTATATCAAACAAAAACTTCCAAAAAATAAAGACATTAATACATATGTAGGCACAATTACTTAAATGATAGTCACTTTTTTAACAGAACCCATGGAGAACCAGAGAAAATGCACCAGAATCTTTCCAATGTTGCAAGAAGAAACTTTCAAGCCAGAATTCGACATCCAACAAAATTCTCCTTTCAAACTGAGACACAGCCACATAAACAAACTTGAGACAATTTGTTACTGTGCGACCTGTAATATAAATAAAGCTACAGGAAGTGCTTCAGGTGGAGGGCAAATGACACGATAGAAACTGAGAACTACAGAAAGGAATGAAGAGGTCTTGGGGAAACTATTTGCAGAAATATTAAAGGCCACTTTTTTCTATTATTTCATTAAAAGATAAATGACTCTTGAAACAAAATGGTAAGTAGAATTATAAATGGCAAAGATCATGTGTAAGATTTATCAAACTGTTTAAGATTTGTTCCTTTAATTTAATGTGTTAACCCCTTAACCAAAATTATAAGGCAAGTATATATTGTAATTAACAAATAACATTTTAATAAAATACTTAAAATATATGACAAAAAGAAAACAAAGGAAAGGGGGAATAAATGGATTGTAGTATCGTGAAGTTACATTTACACAGAGTGGTACAATCCTCAGTAGAAGGAGACCAAGGTAAGGAAAGGATTCACATGCCAGTCCCTAAAGCAATGACTGAACATAATATAAAGTAGCATAAGTAACATTCTGGTAACTACTGGTGAATAACTAATAACCAGTAACATATCACCTATAATATACTGATATTTACTTGTTTGTTGTTCACGAGTCTATAGCTCAAGAATGTACCTCCACCACATAATCCATACCTGGCACATGTTGGGAACTTGGGAAACACTTAGGCAATCAGTGAAAAAATTTAATTGGAGTCCATTAAACAAACAATGATAGAAAAGCTACACTGCTTGGGTAGATTGTTGACCTAAAATTTATTTTATCTTATTGATATAAAGATTGCATTAATTGGCTAGAGGAGGAAAAATAACTGAAAACAAGAACATATTTCAAAAAAAATTTCTTCTCAGCGAAGATGGTTGGGCAGCAGTGGCCTGTTTGCATTAATGGAAGCAGACAGATTCAAAATACCAAGAAAGCTGGAAGATATTAAACATCTTGTTCAAAGGCACCACAAACCCAAGGAAACCAGCGTTTGAAGAAACTGGGTCTCAGAAGAGAAGCCCAGAGAGTGAGAGCCATATTTGGTACCCCTTTTTCCTCCAGGCTTTTTTACTAATTCAGAGGAGGTGACTAAGGTGCTAAGTAGGAAGCTTTAGCTGAGAAGTTAAGCAGCTGAACAGGGCTTCCAGCAGCCTCACCAACCCAGCGAACACATTGGGTTCATGGCCCACCCTGGCAGAGATGATCTGGAAAATAACCTAAGGATTGACTTAGCATCCCTGATGGGCTATATTTTAGTGTCAATATGAACCAGAAATAGAAAATTCCTCAGAAAACATGACACACAGCTTCAAAAGGAGTGAATTACTGATTGAGATGAGAACTATCCCACTCTGCCTTTCAAAATAAAAAGAAAATGCTCCCAAGACAAAAATAAAATTATGTAGCATCTCCAATTATCTCTATAGTATATCACAGAAAATCTGGCAGGCAAAAAACCCCCACAAAAACAAAAACAAAAACTACATGCAAAATAAAATGGGGGGAAAGGGTTAGGTGTAGGCCTATGATCCATTTTCTCCAATTACTGGGGATGCCTGGGACAGAAAGCTAAGATTTGGTAACATGCAGTTTAGAGTGATAGTCAGATACTACTGCATGCTGATTAGAAAGACTACAATTAAATATACTTATCATAACAAGTTCTGTCAAAGATGTAGAACAACTGCAACTCACACTGCTAGTAGGATGTAAAATAGTACAATCACACTGCAAGACACTCTGACATGTTCTAGAAAAAATTAAATATACACCTCTCATGTGTTCCAGCCATCCTTTTCTTTGATGTTTTCTTCCAACCAACTAACAAAGAAACAAAAAGAAAAGTATATGTTCACACAAAGACTTGTGCAAGAATGTTCATAACAAATTAATGGGGGAACAGCTTGAGTAGAAACAGGAAGGGGAAATTAAATGGTGAACAAGGAAGTTTGGTGAGAGGGGATGGATATTTACATTATCTTGATTGTGGTGATGGTTTCAGATAGATATTTCAAAACTTACATTGTTTATTTTAAAGCTGTGCATTTTATTTTAAATCTATTATACCTCAATGAAGCCATTAAAAATTGTGTGGATGCATCAAAACATGTGCCTAAAGGAAAATTTCTACCATTAATGCAAAAGAGGAGATCCTGAAAATTTAAGGTTTGATAATATACTTCAAAAAATTGGAAAATAAAGTAAGAATATAAATCAAAACCAGAAATGTTACAAAATTAAAGTTATGATCAATAATCAAACTGAAAAAAATGGTCAATAATACTAAAGAGTTTTTTTTTTTTAATGGTGAAAACAATTGATGAACCCTGGCAAAACTGATCAAAAAGATGAAGGAGGAAGAGAGGGAGGGAATGGGGAGGGAGAGGAAAAAGAGGAAGAGGCGAAGAACAACTGGAGAAGCAAGAAGGGAGGAATGGGCAGGGAGGAGGAGGAGGAAAAGGAGAAAGAGGAAGAGAGGAGGATCACAAGGAAGATAATGACCTCGACAAGGATGACAAGAGAACACACATTTGCAGGGAATTCTACTCAATACTCTGTAATGACCTATATGGGAAAAGAATCTAAAAAGGAATGGATACATGTTTATGTGTAGCTGATTCACTTTGCTGTACAGCAGAAACTAACACTGTAAATCAACTATACTCCAATAAAAATTAATTAAAAAAAAAGAAGACACACATTATCAACAACAAGAATGTAGAGGGGATTATCACTATGGACTGTGGCATCACATACATTATACTATAATCAAATTCATGCCAATATATTTGAAATTATATGAAATGGTGAAATTACAAAAACGAAAACACCACTCACAAAAGGGTAAACTGGGAAATCTCAATAATTTTCTACTTATTACATAAAATGCACCTGGATTGAGAAGTTTCCTACAAATGAATTCCATGCCCTGGTGCCTGAATTCCTGATCTTTTCCATGTATTTGAGAAAGATAACAGCGATCTTGCACAACCTCTTCCACAGAGTACTAACAGTCAGAACACTCTCAAAATGTCTTATGAGACCCTTTAACCAAACTGATAAGGACCTTATACATTAAAAATATCAAGTCTTTATGCTTCATGACAAAAGGTAATAAATAAATAAATAAAATGTAAAACTTATGTCTTACAAGCAGAATCCAAAGATATTTCAACTATAATAGCCCATGAATAAATGGAGTTTCATCCAAGAATGGATTCTTCTCATTTTGAAATCAAACTACTGTGGCAAACAAAGGAATAAAATCATGTCACTAACACAACATATACAGAGAGACCATGTGATGTAATTTACCACTCATTCATGATCGAAAAGAAATATTCAGGAAGTTGCAGCAAATACTATATCTACTAGCAAAATATTGAAAACCTCTCCCTGAAATGAGGAATGAGAAAGTAGGCCTACTTAGCAACAGTTCTATTGAATATTTTAGGGAGGTCCTAGCCAGTGCAACAATGCGAGAAAAAGAGGCATAAATATTGGAAAGGATTAAATTAATTTACCTTTATTCACAAATTGCACACTTCTGTTTCCAGACTAATTACCACAAAATTTATCTTCCATAATATACTTTAACCTGTAGACTGCTATTGTTAAAAGCAATCTATAGGTAATGTAGTACAAATAATGAGTGAATTTATCAAGATTGACGGAAACCATACAGTTAAACATACACCCACTTTTCTGAGAAAGCAATTTTTAGTAAATCTTCTATACACATTTTAAGAAATGGCACAAAACCCTACAGGACAAGGTTACATTTTTTAAAGGTTTTTTCAACATAATTATCAGATAATCTTTGAGAGTCATTATAACCTCAATTATTGTTGTCATTTTTTTTCTGATATCATGGTAATAGACACCCCAGAATATAAAATAAAATTGATGACACATGACATTTAACTCGAGAAAAATGAAATGAGCATATTCTTTGTGACAAGTTTACATATGGCTCCTATTCGTTCATCTCATTTACAAATTACAAATCAGTTTTTTGTTAGAGATCAGCTTTTTTTTAAGTGGATCACAATTACTCTTTCCACAAAACTTGTTTATATTTTTATTATTGTATATCTTCTTTCAAACGCTTTTCTATTTCTGTCTTTAGCATAACTTCTAATCTTTCCTGTAATACTTTAAAAAGGAAAATATTTTAAACTAATCATTAATGATATGCATTCATATATTTCTTTGATTTCCTTTTACTACTTATAAGTTTGGTATGTACTGAGTGTAAAATTTACAAAAACGTACATGTATATCTCTTCACAGAAGTAACCATGATTAACAGCGAAGTGTGTATATGAACAAATATACAAATAAATAAACACTTACAAATGAAATATACTTATATGCATGTACACACATGTGAAATAAATTACAATTTACTTTATCTTTTATTAGGAATATGACTTGGACATTTCTTCAAGTTACAGGAACTGTTTAGTTGTAAATCTATATAACAGTCATGGAAAGAACACAATATAATTTACTTAAAAATAGATTTCTTAATTTTAAAGCATACTTTTATATACACTTGTGAGTAGTTTTGTTGACTATAGTACTAGAAGGAAAATTACTGTTTAGAAAGGGTAGGAAATTTTTCAAATTTCCTTTAAAATGCCAATTTAATATTCAAAAACCCAGTATCATTTTTTCCTCCCTCAATAGTTTGGTATCAAGATAAAAAAGAATACTCTATTATTTATTTAAAATGCAGTAACTATTGAGGATACTCAATATAGTAATTAGCCACTTATATTTACTTTGTTTTTATTGTGAGAGACTGAATGTACAAACTGACAATGGCCAGACCATATATAAAAATAGAACTCTCACCCACAGCTCTGCAGCAACCAGCCCGTGAAGCCAAACCACAGATTCTGCAGCAACTGGCCCAAAACAGTGAGGACCTAATCAATAACGGCCAACTTCCCTAATTTCTGCCCCTACTCCTAACTTAGGATGAAAAGGAAACCAAGTTATGATTCCCTAAGCAAACAAGTACAATGTCCCACTTCTAGCTAGCCTCTCTCTCTACCTTCCTCAGGCCAACAACCTCCAATCAGGGCATACCTGAAGCCTTCCCTTTTCTACACCATAAAGCTTTCCCACTCTCCTGCCTGCCTTTGTGTCTCTGCCAAATACAAATAACACTGTCTGACTCCCTTGCTATACAGTAAGCTCTGAATAAAGAGTTTTCTTCCTCGCATTTTGACAGTCTCCATTTATTTCCAGACTTGCTTGATTCTACTATTCCATTTGTTAAAAAAAGAGTCGATCATTTCATAAATATTTGAAAAATCAAATTATATATTAACCATATATATATACATATATCCTTGTTGCTTTCATATATATATATAGTCTGTTAGGAATTTATTTCAACGTGTACTATATTTACATAAATCATTTCAGATATAGACTATGTCTGCCAAATTGAATGTTATTGCATAGTATATAATTATTACAAATATAAAATATTTGCTTTAAGTAGTATGAAACACTTCATTGTTATTTATCAAGAGTTTTATTTGTCCTCATACAATTTCTCATGCATGTCAATATTAGCATTAAATTAACAAACCATTTTGATATTGCACATGAAAATTTGTATATCATTTAATTTGTATACAATATGTGCAGACATTTGTATATATAAATAAGAAGTAAAAATTGGATATTTTGGCTGTTGTAAAATATTTCTTCACATGAGTTTTTATTTGGCTTTTTTGTTGCTATTGTTAATCCAATAAACTATTTACACAAATGGAAAAATTTGGATTGATAAAATAGCTATTAAAATGCTTAAATATTTTATCATTAAACTACATATTGGACATCTATGTGAAATATACAGATATTAGTGACGTGTATGAATGTATACCAGAAAAACACTTCTGAAAAATAAGCCACCAATAATGATGATTTAAACGATGGCTGCATTCTCAAAAGACTCCTTGGAGAAGTGGCAATAATGGAGCAGCATCTTTCCAATGCTGAAAGAAAAATTAAACTATCAACACAAAATTCTTTATCCACCAAAGTTATCCTTCCAAGCTAAGAGTGAACTAAGATGCAGACACATAAACAAATGTGAGACAATTTGTCCCTGTCCAAAAATAATACATATCCTATAGGAAGTTCTTCAGGCTCAATGGAAAAAATACCTAATAGAATCTACAAAAAGGAGAGAAGAGAACTGGATAGGGAAAACATGTGGCTAAATATAAAAGTTTTTTTCTATTATTTCTGCTTAAAGAGCTGATTCCTTGAAGTAAAAATGAAATAGTGCTTTGGATGTAAAATACATAATTTGCAAAATTAATCTAACTGTAAACTTAAGCTTTGTGTATTTACCTGAATATACAATATATTTAATTTAAGAAAATTAAGGGGCAAAAATAAATTATATACACTGAATTTAAGTTTTTAAATAAGAATATTTAAATAAAATACTTGACAAAAGAGCAAAAAGTAAAGGGAAAATAAATGGATTTATACTGTTTTGAGGCTACACATACATAAACTGGTACTATTTTAACTCTAAATAGACCAAGATAACTTAAAGATCCACGTGGCAATCCTTTGAGTAACAAGTAAATATAATACAAATAGGTATTCTGGCTATTATTACAGCATAAAAGATTACTACAGAATTTATCTTTTATAATATACTCCATATTTACTTGTCTGTTATCCTTTCGGCTACATTTCAATAATGTACCTTCATATGCATACCTGGCACATGTAGGAAACAAAAGAAATATTTTGGCAAAAGATTGGATAATTGACTCTAGGAGGAAAAATAATTAAAACTAAAACATATTTCAAAAAATAGCATGTGCAGAGATGTCTTCTTCCAGTATGGTAGACTAGCCATTTCTGCCCAACCATCCCACTGAGATAAACTAGGAAAGCTGGTAGATATTAAACATTCTGTTCAAAGGTACCAAAAACCCAAAGAAGCAAGCATTTGAAGAAACTGAATCTCAGAAGAGAAGCCCAGGAAATGAGAAACAAATTTGGTACCTCTTTCCCCCATAAACCTTTTGTTGATCCAAAGGAGGTGACTAAGAACATAGGATGCTAAGAAAAAAGTTGCAGCTAACAAGCTAAGCAGCTGATCAGGGCTTCCAGTCCTCTCACCAACTCAGGGGACACAGACTGGGTTCAAGGCCCACCCTGGCAGAGAGAATCTGGAAAACAACCCAGGGGTGAATTTAACATCCTTAAGTGTCTGTGCTCTAAATGTCAATATAAACCTGAAACAGAAAACTACTCATAAAACCTGAGACCAAACTTCAAAAGACTCAACTACTGATTGTAATGAGATGAATGTATTTTCTAAAGTATCTTAAAGAAACACATATCATGTGACTCAACCATTCCATTCCTTGATGTTTATCCAAGAAAAAAGTGAACATGTATATGCACGCAAAGAATTGTATGAAAACGTTCGTAGCATGAAAAAGAGAGAAGGGCTTGGTTGGATCAGAAGGGGGAAAAATTCGAAGATGCACATGGAAACCCGGGAGGGGGATGAATATGTTTATCATCTTAACTGTGGTGATGATTTCACAAATATATAGATATCTCAAAAGTTACATTATTTCAATGTTGTATAGTTCATTTTAAGTCAATTACACCCAAGAAAAGCTGTTAAAAATGTGTGGAATCTACCAAAATGTGTCTAAAGAAACACTCTAGCATTAAAAGCAAAAGAAGAAACCTTGAAAATTGAAGATCTAATAATCCACCTCACCTCAAAAAATGGGAACCAAAAAGCTGATTTAAATCAAAAGAATAGATAGTAGATATAAAAGAAAATTAGAATTAGCTAATGAAATTCAGAAAAATACAAAGACTGACAAATCCAAAAATTATTTTGGCGGGGAAAATGTTTAAAAATTGTAATTCCTGGCAAGACTGATCACACACAAACAAAGGGAGACATACATTATCAACACATATAGAATATAAAATGGATCATCACTATAGACGCTTGAGACCCTTACATAATATTTGAAGTTATTTGACATGACAAAATTCCAGAAAAACACACCTTAACAAAACAAGAAATTTTCAAAATCCTATATGTTTTAATTTAATTGTATCCATAATAAAAACCTTCCTACAAATGATTTCTATGGTCTGATGCCTGATTGTCTGAACTTTTCCATAAAATTCAGAAATAAATAATATCAATATCGCCCATCCCCTCACATGGAATAGAAATGGTAAAAACACTAACCAAAATATTTAATGAGATCCTTATAAATTTTACAATAAACTGATAATGACAATATAGGAAAGGAAGATCAATGGTTGATATGCATCATGACAACATAAAGAAAAAAATCTTTATGAATCCAAACACACTTCAATTATAGTATCCCATGAACAAACTGACTTTAATCCAAAGCTGAATTCTTAAGTGGCTTAACATCTTAACATCAAATCTCCTTAACAAAAGACAAATAACCATGTCACTTTCACAACAGACACAGAGAAACCATCAGGCAAATTTACCATCCAGTTATGAGTTTTAGAAAAACTCAGAAAACTATAGCAAATATCATAATTAGTGATATAACATTGAAAAACACAACCTGAGATCTGGATGGAGTCAGGTTTGCCTGTTATTACCAGTTCTTCTCAACATTTTACGGAGGTCATGGGCCAATAATGCAGACAAAAGTTAAAAATGCATAAATAATTGGAAAGAAAGAAATGAACACGTCTTTATTCACCAATTGGACATTTGTTTTTAGAATATCTCAAAATAATCTATATGTAATAAACCAGAATTAATAACTGCATCTAGCAATACTGCTGGATTCCATACAGTTAAATCTAAACAAATTTTTCTAAGAACAGCAATTCTCACTAAACATTTCAGACACATCATAAGAAATGGCATGGGGCTTCCCTGGTGGCGCAGTGGTTAGGAATCCGCTTGCCAGTGCAGGGGACATGGGTTCGTACAGTGGTCCGGGAAGATCCCACATGCCGTGGAGCGACTAGGCCCATGTGCCACAGCTGCTGAGCCTGCACTCTGGAGCCCATGAGCCACAACTACTGAGCCCATGTGCCACAACTACTGAAGTCCGCGCGCCTAGAGCCTGTGCTCCGCAACGAGAAGCCACTGCAATGAGAAGCCCGCACACCGCAGCGAAGAGTAGCCCCGACTTGCTGCAACTAGAGAAAGCCCACGCGCAGCAGCAAAGACCCAACGCAGCCATGAATAAATAAAGAAATTAATTAATAATAATAAAAAAAGAAATGGCATGAAAACTCTATACAACAAGATTACAGTTTTAAGTCTTTTTCTGTATACTGATCACATAAAAATTGAGAGGATTTTGACCCTGATTACTGTTGTCACTTTTTCTGATATCATGGAAAGAGAAGCCCCTGAATATTAAGTAAACTCTACATTACACCTGACATTTAATCCTAGTAGTACAGTAAAAAAAAAAGCATTCTTTCTGACACTTTTACTCATAGCCCCCAGTATAATGATTTCACTGATTAATTAGAGATCAGTTTCTTATAAATGGTTCACATCTAAATTAAATTTTTCTCCATGTAAATTTTCTATATTTTTTCATATTATTTCTTTCCCATCTACCTCTGTTATAATTCTGGCTTTAAGCATAACTTCTCACTGTACTATACTACTTATAAAAATAAAGTAGATGGTTAAAAAGAATCATCAGTAATATGCTCCATGTGACAATTTATTTTATTTTATTGATTACGAGTAAAATATGCACTCAGTGTAAAATTTCCAAAAAACACAGATACATATCCTTTCACAGAAGTAACCATGATTAGCAATGAAGAGTGTAACTGAACAAACGTACATATAAATGTGCATCTATATAAATAATACATTTATATACTTATAAACACATGCGAAATAAATTTTCTTGCTTTTTTATTAAAATTATGTTCTGGAGATATCTTGTGCAATTATATAAGATCTATCTGATTGGCTGTAAAACCTGCAATGCATTTACAGTATGAATACATTATAGTCTATTAAAAATACCTGTTTTGCCTTTTTGTAGCCATATTTTTACTCACATCTTTGACAAATTCTGTCAGATACACTCATAGAAAGCCAATTATGGTGGAAAAGGGTAGGCAAATTTAAAATATTGGTAAAAAATAGCAAATTAACTTCCAAAAACTCAGAACCATTCTATATTCCCTCCAAATTCAGGTATCAATATATTAAAAAGTTTACATCTTACTTAATTTCCACTAGCTATTAAGCATATTATATATGAATTACCATTAGTATTTATTCTTGTATATATCACATATGAATTCTACTAATACAATTTTTTAAAGAGTATATCATTTCATAATTATTTGAATATCAAAATCATTACATATGAAGTATGTATATATATTTGTGTATACACACATAAACTCTTATTTCTTTCACTCACATTCTGTATACTCCCTGTTACTGAATAGGTTCTGATATATACTCTATTTATATAAATCATTTCACTAATAGAATATTTTCCAAAGTAGAGTTTTTTGTGTATATATATATATATATATATATATTTTAATTTAAAGACACCAATTGTACTTGAACATTTGTTACTTTTTTTTCTAATTAATTAATTAATTAATTAATTTTTGGCTGCCTTCTCAACAGAATCCATAGAGAACCGAGATAATGGAGCGGAATCTTTCTGATACCCAAAGAAAATATAAAACTGTCAGTAGAATTCTTGTTTTTTTTTTAGATGTTGGGGATAGGAGTTTATTAATTAATTTATTTATTTTTGCTGTGTTAGGTCTTCGTTTCTGTGTGAGGGCTTTCTCTAGTTGTGGCAAGCAGGGGCCACTCTTCATCGAGGTGCGCGGGCCTCTCACTATCGCGGCCTCTCTTGTTGCGGCGCACAGGCTCCAGACACGCAGGCTCAGTAGTTGTGGCTCACAGACCTAGTTGCTCCACGGTATGTGGGATCCTCCCAGACCAGGGCTCGAACCCGTGTCCCCTGCATTAGCAGACAGATTCTCAACCACTGCACCACCAGGGAAGCCCCTGTCAGTAGAATTCTATATCCAGAAAAATTATCTTTCCAAACAGACAGTGAATTAAGACATATCCACATAAACAAATCTGAGTCAATTTGCCAGTGGACAACCTGCAATTTACGTTTTTACCGTAAGTTCTACAGGAAACGAAAGGAAATGGTTGATGGAAACCGAAAACCACAGAAATGCTTGAAAAGCACTGGATGGAGGACCAATACTGCGCCGTCTGCTGGTGGCAGCTGGTAATGTCAGTTGGCTGGAATTTCAGCTTAGGAATTTATGTAGCATCATAACTGCTGCATTGTATTGGTTACAAAGATTCACTAAGCTTGGCCCAGAATCCTGGGAGCAGCCATAAAACCCGTCTATTGAAGGAAAGGATGTTAAAGAATGTGTGGACATGTTTTTAAACTGCCAAAGATAAAATTTCAAGAGAGGACTTTAAATTGAATAATAAAAAGTATTCAATAAAACAAAAGGAGGCACAAAAGGAGGAACAGAAAAATAAAGAGATGGGAAAAATAGAAAACAAATGGCAAGATCATCAACTTTAAAACAAACTATATTAGTAATAATATTAAATTTAAGCAGACCTAATCATCCCAATTAGAGTGGAGAGTTTTTCAGACTAGAAAAAAGCCAAGTCCTATTTACTATATGCTGTTAACATGAAGTAATTTGAATTTCAAGAGACAGGTTGAAAGTAATAGTATACAAAATAATATACCATGTAAAATTAAGCATAAGAAAGCTTGACTGGGTATATTAATGCCAAAGTAGACTCCAAGAAACAGAGTATAGCTGGAGATACATAGGGACATTTCATTATGATTAATGAATCCACTTATCAGGAAGACAATAATCCTAATGTTTAGGAGCCTAATTACAAAACTTCAAAGTACATGAAACAAGATCTGAGATTTTTGTAATTTTCAGTTTGCCACTAAAATTCTTAACTTTGTCTCCTATTTATTTGAACATAGGCATTTTTAATGCACATCTGATAGGTCTTTTATCTGGTTAACTTGTGATTCTACTTCTGTTATCTGCTGTTTCTACTGGGTTTTGGTCACGTGTTCTTTTCTCCTACTTATCCTGGCCATTTTTAATTGTATGCCAAAAACTATATATAAAAATTGTAGAGATAATTCAAATTTAATTTCACTCTGGCTTCGCTACTACCAGCACTATCACTTCCAGACCTAGTTATTCCAAACAGAGATTCAAATGATTCAAAGTTGAACCTCGTAAAGAGTTGGTCATTTTCAGCTTTACTGTTGCTCCCAAACTATAGCCCTCAGTGTCCCATCCAAACCCAGCAGAATTTACAGCCTCTTATCCTGCTGTCCACCACACGTAGACAATGATTAGCAAATCCCCAAATCTGGTTTTCCCTGTGACCTGGTGAGTTTATTGAAAGTTCTGTTCATTGTTCTACCTCTAAGTAAGCTATCTGAATCTGTATATTCCTCAAGGGGAAAGACAACTGCAAATATTCAACTGAATTCTATGGATCTTCACTTTGTAATTTTTCTGGCAGACCACTGCCTTTGTTTGTTCTTCAATCCCTCTCTCCCTCTCTCTCTCCCTCTTTTTCTCTCCATCTATCTATTTTCCAGCATTTCAAGTTGCATGGGTAGTCTGATTTACCTAGTCTGCCTTGATCAGACGAGCATCTCCAATGTATAAATGAGTACATATTACAGGTCTTAGTATGCCACTGACTTTGTTTTTGGCTCAATATTATATTTGTGAGATTCATCCATGTTGATGTACGTAATTTATAGTTCATTTATTTTCAAATCATGGGCACTAAGTTTGTTTTTATCATATAGATAGATAAGTGATAGACAGACTTACTTGGACAGAGATTGTAATTTGTTTGATGAAAGTTTTTTGAAATCCTTAATACCTATTTTAAGACTTAATATGTGATCAGGTGTCATTAATTTATGCTAATATAACAACATGTATTGAATACATACCTATATCTTAGCCCTTA
This sequence comes from Pseudorca crassidens, assembly GCF_039906515.1. Classification (NCBI taxonomy): domain Eukaryota; kingdom Metazoa; phylum Chordata; class Mammalia; order Artiodactyla; family Delphinidae; genus Pseudorca; species Pseudorca crassidens. The sequence continues at coordinate 109,821,263 of NC_090317.1, read as the reverse complement.
TCTTCTCTAATATATCTCCTTATTTTCTTGACTGTTTCCACATTAAGCAGTAACCCAATAATGTACCTCCAACAGATGGACCACACTTGGCACATGTTGGGAACTGTGGAAATATTTATTGATTCAATCAAATTTTAAATCGAGGGAATTTAAGCAAATGATGATGAAAAGGACTGAATCCTCAAGAAGAACGTTTGCCTTGAAATAATTTGCTTACCTTCTTAATATTACTTGGATTAATTAGCTACAAGAAACAAAACTATTACAAACTAATACATATTTCAAAAAAATTGTATTTGGAGAGATGTCTGCTTCCAGTAATGGTAGACCATTTCAGCCCAACCATCCTACTGAGAAAACCTAGGAAATCTGGAAGATATTAAAGATATTATTTAAAGGCACCAAAGACCCAAGAAAGAGACAGGATCTCAGAGAGAGGAGAAGACCAAGTGGTGAGACTCAAATTTGGTACCACTTTTCCCCCTTAGTTCCTTTACTAATTCAAAAGGGATGACTGAGGACCCAAACTGTTAAGCAGAAAGTTGTAGCTGAGAAGCTATGCAGTTGATCAGGGCCTCCAGCCCAGGGGACACAAATTGGACCTGACTACACACCACAGAGGAGAGGTTCTGGAAAACAATCCAACATATCATTTGACATCTCTGAGAGGATATGCCCTAAATGTAAATATGAACCAGAAATACAAAACTCTTCACAAAACCTGAGACCCAGCCTTAAAAGAACACAATCCCTCACTGTTATGAGATGAATTACTCCCACGCTAATTGCCCCTCATAAGCAAAATAAAATGCTCCATGGCCTCCAATTATCTCCATAGTGTTTCATACAGAAAACCTAGTTTGCAGTCAAAAATAAACATACATACAAAAATGAACGGAAAGGAAAGGATTAGCATCAGGCCTACATTACATTTTCCCCACTTACTGTGGATGCCAGGACAGAAAGATCAATGACTTGGTTATACCCACACAATTTAGAGTGACTGTGATATATCACTGTATACCTATTAGGGCTAGAATTTAAAATACTGATGATTCCCAGTGCTGACAAAGATGCAGAGCTACTGTGACTTTCATACACTACTAATAGAATATAAAATGATTCAATTATTTGGAAAACTTCATTGACTTATTTATGATGTGATCCATCCCTTCCACTTCCGGGTGTTTATTCTAGAGAAATTAAAGCTTATGTCCACACACATGTTTGTATAAGAATGTTCAATGCCTGGACAAGGGACCATGGAGAAAGTCAGGAGGGATTATTACACAACTCCACATGGAAATTTTGGCAAGTAACAGATATGTTCATTACCTTGTTTTGTGAATATATACATATATGCAAATCATAACATGCTGCATATTTTAAAATTATACAATTTATAGTTATACCTCAACAATCTTTTCAAATGCGTAGGATGCACCAAAACATGCATCTAAAGAAAATTTCCCATGTTAAATGCAAAAGAGAAAATGCTGGAAAATTCAGGACCTGATTATTCCTCAAAAAACTTTAGAAAAAAATGGTAAAGTGGAGAAAATAAAACTAACAATAAAATTAAAATTTAATGAAGTTTTAAAAATACAAGAGAATATCAACAAAACCAAAAGAGTTCTTTTTTGAAAGGGTTAATAAAATTGATAAACATCTAGCAAGGCTGATATAGAAAAAAGAGAAGGCATGCATAATCCATATTAGGAATATAAAGGGGGTCATCCCTACAGATTCTTGAGACATAGACATAAAATTATAAGAAGTTGTATCCAATACATTTAACATGAGGTGAAATGACAAAATTCCAAGAAAAACGCAGGTAAAAAAAGAAAATTTAGGAAACAGTGAAAAACTTCAAAAAAGGTTTAATTTGACCCATTTGAAATTTATATCAAACCAAAAAGAATTTTATAGGAAAGGAAGATCACAGGTCTCTTTCATGACCAAAAAAAAAGGGGGGTGGGTGGGTGGGTGTGTGTGGAACGCTTAACAAACTTAATCCAAGATACAGCAGCTGTAATATACATAAACAAAATAATGTTTAATCCAAGATAAATTCATGTTTTGTATCATCTGGAAATCAAACAAAGTTAACAGAACAAAAGAATAAAATGATAGGTTTATCCCAAAATATGCAAAAATGCCATTGGAAAAAATTAAGCTCAATTAAAAGCAAAAAAACTCAGAAAACTGAAGCAAATATAATAACTAGTGTTGAAATATTGAAAACTTAGCCCCTTGAGATCAAGAACAACACAAGTATGCTTATTATCACTAGTTTTGCTCAACAGTTTAGGGAGGCCCTAGCCAGGGCAATAAAACAAGAAAAAGATAAAAACAAAGGCATAACGATTGAAAGAGAAGGAATGCAACCGCCATTATTCACAGATTGCATCATTACATATTTATAATATCTAAAAGTAATCTATCCTTAGTGTGTTTGAATAAATTAGTCAATTTAGCAAGATTACTGGGTACAAGCTCGACAAAAAAATCAAGTATAATTCTAGATGCCACAGTTAATTAAAGAATTACATTACTATAAAAATACTATTTACGACAGCATCAAAGAACGTCAAACTCTGAAATGTAAGTTTAATGAAAGATGTGAAAGATCTGCACCCAGTGAAATGTGGAAAATTGTTTAAAAAATATTAATGAAGACATGAACAATTGGAATGGTATAATACTTATATGGATTAAGAGATTCAATATTTTTACTCTCCCCACACTGAGTCACAGATTCAGCATAACCTCAATTAAAAATCCCATCATTTTTAATGATGTTAAATTTCTTCTTTTGCATGTTAGTCAAATGCATGTTTTTATTTTGTGAAAATTAATCTATCTGTAATTTATGACATGTACTTCCTTGTATGCTTGCTATACTTTGATGAAAACTAGTGTTTTTTAAAACAAAATGTTGCAGTTGTCTTTTTTTTTTTAATACTAATGTTTTTCTCTTAACAAAATTCAAACTAGTTTAAGAAATTTAAAAAACAATTCAGGCCTAACATTTAATAAGAGAAACAAACAGATACACAGTGTATGTTTCAGGTAAGAGCCAAAAATAACTAAATCCTAATTTTAAAAAAGAATATTATGATGTATAGTAGAAGAAGAAAATGATGACAAGGAAGAAAGGACATCGGAAGGGCAAGTATAGAGAAAATAAGAAAATTTAACATTACTGAGTCAAAAAGAAAAAAAAAGTTAAAAAAAACCCAACAACACCCTGATGAACATTAAGAAATAATATACAGAGGGGGGGAAAAAAAAAGCTTCCAAATGATTTATTTTAATATATAGAGAGGCTGAGAGAGGGAAAGGGCAAGACATCCTACCTCATCTGGATCTACATTACTGTAAAGCTAGAGATATGGAATTGACATAGGAATCCCTTACAGCATTTCAAAGTTATTATGTGATAGAAAAAGCATTGAGCCTATGGGCCAGAAATTTGGTTTTTATTTTTTGTATTTTCATGCCTGCTCTGTAATATTAGGCAAGTTATCTAACCTTTCAGAACCTCAGTCACTTTGTGTTTAAAACTTTGGTAATATTTACTTACCCACCAATCAGCATTGCCATGAGAATCAAATTTGACAATGGGAAGTAGGACAATCTATAAATGAGGGTTAGCCTTATAAGTCATTATAAAAAATGTATTTATACAGACCATGTAGAGATTTTCATTATAACAGCTAAATGTGCTTTAAGTTTGCATTTTCTATAAATGATATTTACTTTACAAATATCAGTGAAAGAGTCCAATTCAGAAATGAGGCACAGTTATTAGATATTTGAAGTTTAACTGGAGACTGCAAAGCCATGGAATATTAAATTCTCAATAAGGCTAACATTTATTCAAGGTATAATTTTTATAATTAGAAAGAAAATGTCATCGACGTGTGAATGTTAGCATTATTTAGGTGAGAATTTTTTTAAAGAAATTATGTTTAACAATAAAAACTATAACAGTGTATCATAAAAAGCCCTCTACTGTCATTTATACTACATAGTCTCAGGAAATATCAAATAATAACAGATTCAGTGATTCAAATAAAATTATCATTTATAGTTATTCTGATTATTAATATGATCTAGTGGAAAGACTGTATCATTAGTAAGTAAAAGGACTTTGTTCTAAACTCCTTAAGGCCTGCATTTTCTTCTCCTGAAAAAGGAAATGGTACCTATCGTATCTACTTTACAGAACTTTACAGAACCCACTAAGAGCATAAAAAATGTGAGCTATACAACGAAGAGTACCCCCTGCTCGCCACAACTAGAAAGTCCGCGCACAGCAACAAAGACCCAGCACAGCCATAAATAAATAAATTTATAAAAAAAAAAAAGTGAGCTATTATTACTGTGAATGGAAAAAAAATCTTGGTATCAGGAGAAATAACATAATTTCTTTTCATCATTTTTAAATTAAAAAGACATTAAATAGTAGTAGAGCTTATGAGTTGCTGTAAGGAAGGTAGGTATCTTATTATTGCTTCCTATAAGTTAGTGGAAGGTTTTATAGTCCAAGCTGGATTTAACGTAAGCTTAAGTAAATGTCAAGGGAATGCTGAGAGATTACCTTGGGCAACCTGAGTGGTTTGGTGGAAATGAGGGGCTTGGAGGTTGGAGCTGGAATGTATGGAGGAGAAACTGGAAATAAGGGAACTAACAATTTGGGAAAGAAATAGAAAAAAAAACTAATGGGTGATATGCGGTATTTTAAGGTAATCATAGAAAAGCAAATGACAATGTTTCATTAAAAAGAACTATTAAATCCAGTAATCAGTCACTGCAGCATCTAATCAAGGAGATGAAAATGAGTGCCTTTAGCAGCTGATTGAGAAAAATGAAATTAGGAGAGAAATTTTGTCAAAACTTGATAAGAAATGAATTTGCTTTCTTGCTTCTTGGTTTTCTTCAAATCATAGCTAGGAACTTTGGCAGACTTCCAAATGCCTGTTGATTTCAAATTTTGAGCATTCCATACAAGTTAACAGTTTATCCTTTTTGTTAACTTTTAAAAAATGCATACTTGTTGAATAGATATTTTGGAAGACACGCAAATGAATCTATGCCACTATTTTTATAGAAATCAGTCAGCCACTAAAGCAATCCAAACAGTTAATCTAAATACATTTTTCAAATAAACATATGATTTGTTTTCTTCCTTTTATAGAAATGCTATTAATTGGTCTATTGTGATTGGGCTTTTACATATGTTGGCCTGTTATACAGGTTATTCTTACCAGCCTTATCAACTTAAAATGATGATGATGATGATGACGATGATGAAGACAGTGATGATAAAGTGACCTCAGTAATATGCCCCTCTTTATCAAGTTTAAATTTTCTATTAAGATACATTAGTCATCACATTAATGTCATCCACATCAAGACCACCAAATCTTTATTTTAAAGCCCTTTAAAAGGGCTTTTCCTTTTAGAATTTCCAATTCTGAAAAGTATCTGATGTTTTGTTGAATATTTAAGGAAATTCAGTTTGCTTAAAGTTTAGGGAAGCATCATCATCTTACATCTGATTTTAATAATATCTGAAAAGACAAGGTGGCTTTTTCTTCAACATCATGAAGTAACCAAAGTTCACATTCCTACAGCTTTTGTTCTACCATTTACATTGCATACATTCAGCAGTTTATTCAGTAATGGTACCAGGCTCTGTCCTAAGCACTAGGGATTAAATAGTAAACTAAAATATACATAGTTCTTCCCCTTATGAGGCTTACCTCCTAGTGGGAGAACATAAACCAAATATATACCACAAAAATGTCAAATATTATTAAGTGCTGTGAAGAAAAACAGTGATTAAATGTCAGAGGCTACTGAAGGTTTGAATGGGATAAGAACTTAAAATTGTCCTTTGACTTTGTTAACATAGAAGTCATTGGGTAAATTTAATCAAAGTGATTTCAGTAGCATAGTGGGAATCAAAGTCCGATAGGAGTCTGTTCTAGAGTGAATGGAAGTGAGGAAAGCACAGATACCACTCTGGCAAAGTTTTCTCTGAAAAAGACACAGAGCTGAAGAGTATGCAAAGTCAAGGAAGGTTTTCCTTTTTTCCACTAGATGAAAAAATTATAGATGTTTTAATAGTAATGACAATATACAGACTTCCAAATAATGGTGCATGAAGAGAAGGAGATAATTGCAAGAGCAAAGTCCTTAAGTAGACAATAGAAAATGAGCTCCAGAGGTTAAATGGATGAGCTGATGCCAGATGGGAGAAGGGAGACTCCATCACTTGCAATGGAAACAAGAGAGAGCAAGGTTTAAAAAAGCAGATAGGGTGGTGTATGTGTATAGTACCAGTGGTATCATCCCAATAACTTTATTTTTCACTGTGAAACTGAAAGAAGATCATCAGTTGGTTCTTGGCTAGAGAGGATGTTTTGAGATATGAAGAATGACGAGACAGCTCCTGTGGGTTTCCTCAAGAGCAGATTCTCGTAGTTGCAAGTAGTTTATTTGGGAGTTGATCCCAAGAAATACAAGCAAGAAAGTGGGAAAAAAGAGATGAATATATGTCGCTGTGCCTTGAATCTTATACAACTAAGTCAGAGCTATCTACACCTTGGTATCCCCTTTACCATTGCCTTATTTAAGCCCTTATAACTTCCTGTAGTTATAGTAATGCTTTTCCTAACTGTCCCGTCACCAGTTTTGCCACTTACCAATCATCATCCACATTATAGTAAAAAGTAGTTTTCCCTCTCTCTCAAAATCCTTCAGAAGAAATCTCTTGGTTTGTCACAGAAGGTCTCTCATAATCTGCCCCTTACATCTGCATCCTTTTCTTCCACCACGTGACCAAAAGACTTTTCTATCTAGCCGTTTTGTAATATATTTAAGTTTCTGCCTTTATACACCTCTACAAAAAATGATCCTTAATCAGGATTCCCTCAATCATATTTTCCTGCTGGATAATTGCTACACATTCTAACTAAAATTTTATCTGTTCCTGACACCTGTCCTTAAACTCCTAATTTAATGGCTAAATCAGTGGATTTCTAACTTTATCATAGGATGATTTACTATATACACACATCTATGCATATGTACATGTGTATATGTACATATGTATATTTATATATGTAATTTTTGAATATTTCTGTATTTTATGAACATTTGTGAAATCTAGTGACAAGTTTTTCTTCTCTATATCCACATAAGAGCATACAGCAAGAGTTTTCCGATGAATGAATAATAAAGTCCAAATTGTAATCCAAATATTGATCACAAAAAATTGCCAAGACTAAAGTTTGTAGATCTCTTTGTAAACACAAGCCTCATTTTGAGTAAAATAATGATTTTTTAAAAAGAATTAGGTCACAATGATACTATATCCAGAGCTCATAGAGGGCAGAGTCTTTAACTTCAGTCTTTAAAAAACTGAGTTTCTTAATGTTATGCAAATGATAAGTATCTTCTGAATAAAAAGATGAATGAATGAATGAACTCTCGTTATCTGTCATCATGTTGACTAATGTTATTGACCAAGCTATTAAGGAAAATCTTTAAAAACATATTCTTTTTTTTTTTTATTTTTGCGGTACGCGGGCCTCTCACTGCTGTGGCCTCTCCCGTTGCGGAGCACAGGCTCCGGACGCGCAGGCCCAGCGGCCAAGGCTTACGGGCCCAGCCGCTCCGCGGCATGTGGGATCTTCCTAGACCGGGGCACGAAGCCGTGTCCCCTGCATTGGCAGGCGGACTCCCAACCACTGCGCCACCAGGGAAGCCCTAAAAACATATTCTTTGACATGGACCTGAGATTTTAGAAATGGAATAGGGCCTTTCTTTTCCACTGGCTCTGTGAATAGGAATTTCCCGTGAATATGAACAATCGCCAGCCTATTACTTAGAGAGCAGGCTTAAGCCATACCAGTGTACAGGATGTTTTATGGAAGTTATAACAAGGAAATGCAATACAGCATGTGATGTTTCTCTGTGTTCAATGGTGTGTCATCAGAAACTCTTCTCGCTTGTTACTTTGAAATATCTTTTTGTTGACTAGTGGAAACTTCCTGATCAGTATCCAAAAAGAGAAAGGATAAAAGATAAAATTGGATGTCATCATTGTCAAACATTTGGGGGTAAAAATAAGACAGGCCACCTCAAGTGAGAGAAGAGATCATTTGTTCATTTTCATAGTGCTTGACCATGGCCAAGCCTCCTACTATGAAGTGCCCTAAGAGGTAGTAGAGGGGAGTCATAAGGTGATATATGTCTTGAAGCTTTGCTAGGATCATTGAAATAGTGCAATAGTTAAGAAAGGCTGGAAACCAGGGCTGGTAATAACCGACTGCCATGTAAAATTAACTTAATTAAAAAATAAAACAACCCTTTTGGCTGAGAGCCTGTCTCTTAGAAATCTGAACCTTTCATTACTGACTTACACAGTACGTACTTTAGAGATCTGAATGGAAAGGGAGATGCTCCTTGATTATTGGTCCAAAATTCCCCTATTTTGGATTAAAATAGCTTTTTAAAGTCACTTCCACAGCTGTGAAGATGTATTATGCTCAGATCAAATACTTGAGACAATAATTTAATGTTTGTTTAATCCTATGTGTCAGAAGAATGACAACTGGAAGTTATAGAACAAAATGAAAAAATATTCCATGTATAGATACCACCACAACCAAAGAAAAAAAATCACATCACGTCAATTTTCACACACTGAGGCAATGGAACCATAATTGGCTCTACCTTACAAGAAAAAAAATTATTCTTGCCTCATGTTGAGAGAAGAGGTATGAGAACTCTGCTGGTGGAACCATCTCTAGCCACAACAAATAAGCAAGTAAGCAAAGGCATGGAAAAACATTCTATTATTAAAATCACTGTAGTCTTCTGAAAAGGTTTTGATTGATAGATACACCGTTTGTTTTAAAAAATATTTTTAAATCATATAACTTGCTAATGCCACATGATATAATAGTTTCTATAGAAACACTGCATACACTATTGACTAGATAAAGGCATTATGGAATGTTGTTCAGCTATACTATTTTACACTCCATTGCCTTGATACACCTACCTAACTTTTATCATCTGAAAAATCCTCAGTCACATTTTAATATTTTTCATTTAATGTTACCATATATAATGAAGGGATGAGTATACCCTTGAAAAAAGAAAAAAGGGGCGGCGGGAAGGGGACAGTTAAAGCCATTTGCTTGCACACTGCTTAGGACTTAGCTAGGATATTTATTACAGGTAAGAAATGATGCCCACATATTTTATAAACTTCTGGAACATATGTTCTCCAAGATTTCTTTTAAGCTGTCTCCCAAGTTTTCTTAATGATCTCTGGAGAGCAAATACAACCAAAAATATCAGTTTATATTAATTATAACTTTTATTGAAAGACTTTAGCCATATATTTTGATCATAAAAGAAAAATCATGCATTTCACTAAAGAAGAATTTGGCCAAAGGGGCAAAAAATTCTAGTTAACTTTGAGATTTTTAGCTTGATTAGTATATCTACACGTGTGTATGTGTATATCTATAGCTACATATCTTTTGTATCATTAAATTGACCATTATTTTCTCTATCGATACAGATATGAGAGTATATTTTCTAGTCTATTAGCAAATAGCATACAGTAAGGTACAGCAATCCCCCACTAGGTGATAAACAGTGTATATCATACAGACAGTATATAAATATGAAAAATAAATAGAACGTAATTTCCTGTCATTTTCATAAATTCAATCTCCTATCATTATACGTGATTAAAAATTGTATAAACATTTGATTGCACCATGCTCTCTCTTTCTTCTTATTCTTCAAATAGGTGATTTTTCTCTGCCTTGAACACTATCCTCCTGATATTTCAGGTTCAGTGTCTATGTCATTTTCCTCTGGAAAGACTTTCCTGTCCCCTCCAGATCAAGTTGAGTGTCCTTGTTAGGTATTCCTGGAATATCCATACTTCTCTGCCATAGCAGTTCCCAAATGTTGATTTTTAAAAAATTTTTTCTCTTCTGCCACAAAACATTTTCTCTGTTAGGGTAGTAGTTGAACTTATCTTACTCATCATTATAATTTCTAACCCTACAAGAATGTAAGAATGCCTGGCACATAATGTATTTCAAATAAAATGTTTTTGGTTGAAAGAGTACTAAAATCAGTCTCTAGAAGAATATCTAGAACAAAAGAAATATTTGTTTAATATGCATTATTATCTTTAGAAGAACTCCCACCTCCCGCTATAACCACAATTTCACTTATGAAGTGGTAAATCAAAGGCTTTACCAGAAATTCTCATTCATAAGTCATCAGTATGGATCAAAAATGGAAGAAGCTATATGGGATTGGATTTTATAATAGAAGACGCTTCATAAATCTAAGCTTGATACTAACCAAAGCCCATTTCTTGCAAATAGGAAATGTATAGAAGCATCCTGGAGGAATAGGAGTGAAATTCTCACCCAGTAGGATGGTATAAGATATGCTTATTGAGGTTCATACAAAGATTTTTGGGATTGTTTTCCTGAGCAGGTTGCAGGATCAGGCTCAGTGACATAATAGGTTATTTTTACCTATTCTACTTTATGAATTGGATATATCCCAGAGCTGAGATCCATAAGTGAGCTTGTAAGAGGATTGAAGGCTCACTTGAATTGCCAGAAGCTGACACATTGCCAGCCCACTATTCAGCCTGGAATGAATGCTTAGACGAGCAACCTTCCAGCTTTAATACATTATACCTTCTGCAAATTATACTTTAGGTGATATATTTCATTCTTCAAAATCCTTATGAACTTTTCAGTCTGAGGTCATGGTGTGTGTTCTTATATGGTCTTGAATGTCAAGTTGTTGAGATTTACATTTTAAATCTCTTTTATAACCAATTACTTAGGGAAAGTATAAAAGGATTTGTAATATTGCAAAGAAGGATATTTTAATGTGAAAATAGGACATGAATTCTTAACTGTTTATAAAATTTCAATTTTAAATATTAATTAACTTATACATATTTATGGATAGATATTTAGCAGCTATAAATTACTGTAATTATTTAGCACATGAAAAATCCTTTTTTCAGGCATAACCAATGTGTTTTACTTTGTGCAACTGGCTCACACAATACAAATTTATTAAGTATCTACTATGTTACAGTAACTTTTTATGGATTTCAACCTTAAATTTACCTTCTCGTTCTGAAATTTCAATTAGTTCTGTCTGATCAAGGACTCTAGCAATAAAATGGATTCTTAATTTTAAATTAAGCATATTACGATTCTTAATTTGAGTCTTTGTCACTCTGGGTATACTCAATACAGTTCAAAAGAACCTTAAAAATCTTGTAAAGTCATCAGCTATGTAATGATACAGCTCAGTAAAGACATGTAACATATAGAATGACTGGAAACACATAAATAATAATTGTACTGCAGTTTGATTCTATATATGATTTCCCCTCTATAAAATTGGCTTACACTAATCTATACCAGAATCTAAAACTGAGAATAAAGGAAAACTCTCTGGTGTCCTGACACAATATGTCAAAACTATTATTTCGAAATAAGTTACAGTTGAAACTTAATCCTGAAGAACAGGTGCCCATATAACACACTAACAAAAATAAAGCTGGTTAATTAAATCACGAATGATTGAATTTGCGACGGATTCAATATCATTTATCCAAGTCCTTAGAGAAAGAATTGCTTCACACTGTCTATTGTGGACATCCACTGAAATATCATGGTTTCCTAATTTTACACTCTTTCACATACTAGAATAACTCTGTATGGAGGCTTCTGAAAGGGATTCCAGTCTTCTAATTATGACATGATTCCAAAATTAAACCAAACTAATTAATCATGTGTAATTTTAAAAGTATATATTTGTATACTATTGTCATGGGCTAATTTTAACGGAAATAGAGATAGTTTCCTATTCCTTATTAGTTTTTTTGTTTTCATCCATAGAGGGCTACACAGCCCAAAACTCCAGAACACTACCTGGAACCTGAGAAATCAAATAAATTACTTTTATAAACCAGCCTCTATCCCCTTACCCCAACCCCACCCCTGGTGTTCATTGATTAGATTAAAGTTAAGCTTTCTATTACATAAATAGTTCCCTTGCTGAAGCTACTGTATAGTCTTCGTTTTCATTAACAATGACTGCTCATCATTATAAAGATTTCATTGCCAGAACCTGTGGGGTTAATACTAGCAGGTACTTGAAGAGCTCATTATTTTTATCATTGGTTATACTGGCAAATAGCAGCCAATTCTTTTCATGTTAGTCCCTTATTAGCTATAACTATTTCCTTAGATAACTGTGAAAACCATTTTTACGTTGATTATTAAATTTTACTCCTTAAACTGCAATGGAGTAAGAACAGGACAAAACAATTCCACCAACTCTTAGAATAGGAATCCTGGTGATATATTTCTTCATTATTAGGTTATTTTATTTTTCCTAGCTCTTCTGTAAGAATATCCAAAGCAAAATGACTTAGGGAATTGTCCCAATTTTTAATGGGCTCAGTATTTTATTGACTGAATTTGACTAGGGAATGGAAAGTAAATCAAAGTTAATATTTCAATATATTTGTATTTCCCTGGCATTACAAAATGGGTGTACAATTTTTAGGGCTGTAGCACAAAAGTCTTCAATAGCAAATCCAAGTTTGAAAAAATAATAAGGCTGGAATGAATAAGGGATAAGAAAGAGCATAAACAGAGTCTCACATTTTCTCATTTCTTTAGTAGCCAAAATATATCTCTCTGAGGGCTGTTACAAGGTAATGGAGAATATTGTCAAAGCCATGCTATAGAAGAGGTTGACAGTGAAGCAATACCTCAAGAAAAATGAGGTTAAACCCAGCCCCTTTAAGATGAGCTGGGAGAATGAGAAGAGAGAATGTCCTCTGCTTACAGAAAAGTATTATTTCTCACAATAGTGGAGACCGTTCCAACTATTTCTGTTTCCTGGAAGGGTTTGTGTAAATTGGTTTTATTTTTTCCTCAAATGCTTGTTATAATCCTCCAATGAAGCAAATTGGGATCAAAGTTCTCTCGTGAAAACATTTTAAAAATTGATTTGGGAGTTCCCTGGTGGCCTAGTGATTAGGATTCCAGGCTTCCAATGCCATAGCCCAGGTTCAGTCTCTGGTTGGGAACTGAGAGCCCACAAGTTGTGCAATGAAAACCAAAACCAAAAAAAAAAAAAAAAAAGAAAAGAAAAATAAAAATAACAGAATAAAAAATAAAAATTGATTTGATTTATTTAATAGTTATATAACTATTCAGCCAGTTTAGATTTTTTAAAATAATTTGCCAATTTCTTCTAAATTTTCCAGTTTATTGGTATAGAGTTTGTCTCCCCCAAATTCATATTTTGAAACCTGGCCTCCAATGTGATAATATTAGGAGGCGGAGCCCTTGAAAGATTAGGTCATGAGGAAGAAGTCCTCATAAATGGGATTAGTGCCCACATAAGAAGCAGCCAGAGAGCTCCCTCACCCCTGTCCCCCTTCCACCATGTGAGGACAGAGCAAAAAGATAGTCATTTATTAATCAGGAAGCAAGACCTCACCAGACTGAATCTCCCAGCACCATGACCTCAGACTTCCCAGTCTCCAGAACTGGAAGAAATAAATTTCTGACCTTTATAAGCTACTCAGTCTATGGTATTGTTACAGCAGCCCAAATGGACTAAGACAGAGTTGTTCATAGTATCATTCCATTATCTCTTTTGATGTCTACTGAATTTATAAAGATGCTCCCATCTTTATGTTTTATAGCTATGCTGTTTTATTTCTTCACTTTTCTGATGAGCTCTCTGAGATAGTCAACCAATTTTCATTTAATTGATTATCTACGGTTGTATATTACTTCCTTTCTTCTATTTTTGGGTTTAGTGTTCTTGGCAATGTTGTATTTTCATTATAATTTCATTATCAGTATAATTCATTGTCATTGAAATGCTATCTAATATCCATTGTAATTTTGGTTTTGACCTACGGGTAATTTTAAATCAAATTTATTTCAAACATAGTGGGGATTACTTACTTGTCTATATTGATTTCTAAGACAGTTATATACTGTTTAAAAAAAAACACAAGGGCTTCCCTGGTGACGCAGTGGTTGAGAATCTGCCTGCTAATGCAGGGGACACAGGTTCAAGCCCTGGTCTGGAAGGATCCCACATGCCAGGGAGCAACTAGGCCCGTGAGCCACAACTACTGAGCCTGCGTGTCTAGAGCCTGTGCTCTGCAACAAGAGAGGCCGCGACAGTGAGAGGCCCGCACACGGCGATGAAGTGTGGCCCCCGCTTGCCACAACTAGAGAAAGCCCTCGCACAGAAACGAAGACCCAACACAGCAAAAATAAATAAATAAATTACTAAACTCCTACCCCAACATTTTCTTTAAACAAAACAAAACAAAACAAGACAAAACAAAAAAACTCCACAAAACCTATGTTTTCATTTCCTTGAGATTGGCTTCATAATCCAATATATGGCCACCTTTTATAAGTTTTCAATGCATGCTTGAAAAGATTGTGTGTTCTGAGATTCTTTCTCAAATCGACAAGTAAATGAAAGAAAACCTAATTTAAAAAATGGACAAAAGACTGGAAAAGTCCCTTCACAAAGAGGCCCCAAAAGTCAATAAGTGTATAAAGTTTCTAAACATCATTATTCTTTGGGAAAATACAAATCGAAATCATAGTGGGATATTTCTAAACACCCAAACACCTAACTGAATGCTTAAATTTTTCATACACACACACACACACACACACACACACACACACACACGTATGGCCATTGTATTGTCAAGAATATGGGGGATTTTGACTGTATCATTCCATTGCCTTCAAGTCTCCATTGATTCTGTTAAAATACACATTTTCTGCTAATCAATGCTCCTTTCTATGTATCTATCCTACTTGGACTTTGTAGGAATTTCTTATCAATTTTTAATATTGTCTGCCATTCTCTCTTCAAATATTTCTTTCAGTCTAATATTATTTTTATACTTCTGGAACTCCAATTAAACTAATGTTAGAAGTTCTGAGTGTATTCTATTTATCTTACCCTTACCTTACCCCCTCTCTGTTTGTTTTTGGTTTTGTCTCTCCAAGGTTCTTCCAGTTTTGTTTGATTTTAGGATTTTTATTTGGTTCATTTTAAAATCTGCTCTGTTACTTTTATGTGGTTTCTAGTTCTTTGCCAGAGAATAGAATCCACTCTATTTTTAAACAGATTACTTACACAGTATTAAATATATTACTGAATAATTGGCCAGGCTGAAAAATGTAAAATAGTTGAACCTCAAATCCATGAACAGAAATGGACCATCAAGGAGGCTTCTGAACCTGTCAAGATCAGACAAGCAGAATTAGGAAGCTGCCTGTCAACTAAGAAATCTGTAACTCCAGATGTCTGTCAGTTCTCAAATCACATTGCTTCTGCCATAATCTGAAAACCACTGCTACAGCTGCTGGTTCTAGAACTCTGCTGCCTCTGCTATAATCCAAACCAGCAGTTCTTAACCACTGTGTTCTCAACATCTCTTTACACTCAAAATTACAAAATATCTATGAGGTATTTTGTTTATATGGGTTTTCTCTATTATTATTGATATAAAAATTAAAACTGAGAAATTATATATTTATTTACTTAATAAAAATATAAACAATAAACATATGTTAACATAAGTAAAATTTGTTTACTAAAAATAACTACATTTTCCAATAAAGATGTCAAGATCACTCAATGGGGAAAGCACAGCCTTTCCAACAAATGTTGCTGGGAAAACTGGCTAGCAAGTTACACCCTTACCTCAAAGAACGTACAAAACTTAATTCAAAATAAATCAGTGACATATATGTAAAAGTCAAAACTATAACACTCAAAGAAGAAAACATTTGGGTAAATCTTTGTAACCTTGGGTTTGGCAATGGATTTTTAAATATGATAAAAGCAGAATGATCCAAACAAGAAAAATAGATAAATTAGACCTCATAAAAATTTAAAACATCAAAGGACATTATAAGGAGCATGAAAAGACAAATTACAGAATGGAAGAAGATATTTGGATATCATATTGGATAAGGGATTTGTACCTAAAATATAAGCTGCCATTTGTGACAACATGGATAAACCTACATCTTTTGGATTTCTGGAACGAATTTCAACATATGTTCTGGTAGGCTTCCCCACACCAATGCAATTCACGCTCTCTACATGGAGATAGCATCAGATTCCACATATAAAGGGCTTAATCCTACAAGACTGCCCCACCCACCCACATACATTTCTGGGCATACATTTCAGTGGCAAGCCCAGGTTGTTACCTGTACTTCTGACAGACTGGCTATAAATCAGAGGGTCCCAGGACCCCCTTCTTCCTTAGGTTTGATTAATTTGCTAGAGTTACCCACAGAACTCAGGAAACATTTTACTTGCTAGATCACCAGTATATTATAAAAGGATATAACTCAGGAACAGCCATACAGAAGAGATGCATAAGACAAGGTATGTGGGAATGGCTCTGATCTTCCATGCTCTCTCCAAGTCTGCCATTCTCCCCTAATTTCCACGCAGCTCTCCAAACCCTGTCCCTTTGGGGGTTTTTATGAAGGCTTCATTACATAGGCATGATTGATTCAATTATTGACCATTGGCAATTGAATTCAATCTCCATCCTTTCTCCTCTCCCCTCCCCCGAGGCCTGGAGGTGGGACTGGAAGTGCCAACCCTCTAATCACAAGGTTGGCTTCCCTGGCAACCAGCCCCTATCTTTAGGCGCTTTCCAATAGTCACCTCTGATGTCAACACAACAAAAGACACCTCTACTGTTCTCTTCACTTAGGGAAACTCCAAGCGTTTTAGAAGCTCTGTACCAGAAAAGAGGATGGAGGTCAAATATATATTTCTTATTAGAAATCACAATATCACACTAGAGGACCTTATGCTAAGTGAAATAAGCCAGACACAGAAAGACAAATACTGTATGATCTCATATGTGGAATCTAAAAAACTCAAACTAATAGGAGCAGAGAGTAGAATGGTGGTTGTTAAGGGCTGGGGGTGGGGGAATGCGGAGGTGTATGTTGGCAAAGTTGGCACAAGCTTCCAGGTAATAAGGTGAATATGTGCTCGGGATCTAATGTACAGCATGGTGATTATAGTTAATAATACCGTATTGTATAGTTAAAACTTGCTGAAAGAGTAAATCGTGTGTTCTCACGGCAAAACAAAACAGAAAAAGATAACTGCGAGGTGATGAATGTGTTAATTAACTTGATTTTGGTAATCACTTCACAATATATATGTATACTAAGTCAACACTTTGTACACTTTAAAAAATAATATACAATCTAAATATGCACAATTTTTATTTGTCAATCATACCTCAATAAGGCTGGAAATAATGAAAATAAAGATATGATTTCTCACTCAAAAAATAAAGTATAAGTAAAATTTTTAAAAATTCTTAAGACTCAATAATAAAGAGTCAAACAACCCAAATCAAAAATGGGCAAGAATGTGAATAGACACTTCTCCAAAGAAAATATACAAATGGCCAGTAAACATATGGAAAGATGCTCAATATCATTAGTCCTCAGAAAATGCAAATCAAAACACCAATGAGATACTTCACACCTAGTAGGATGATAATCAAAAAGTCAGATAATAACAAGGATTGGTGAGGATACAGGAGAAACTGAAATCCTCATTCACTGCTCATGGTAACGCAAAATGGTGCAGTCACTTTGGAAAACAGTCTGGCAGTTCCTCCAAAAGTTAAACAGTTACCATTTGACCCAGCAATTTCACTCCTAACTTTCGAATGAAAACAAATGAAAATATATGTCCACACAAAAACTTGCACATTATTGTTCATAGCATCATTCTTCATAATAGCCGAAAGCTAGAAACCCAGTATTTGTCAACTGGTGAATAAGCAAAGAAAAAGTGGTATATTCAAACAATGGAATAGTATTTGGCTATAAAAAGGAATGAAGTACTGATATATCCCACAACATGGATAAACTCTGAAAACATTTTGGCTAAGTGAAAAAATCCAGTTGCAAAATATATTACACTATATATTTCCATTTACATGAAAAATCCAAAATAGGCAAATAGAGGTAGAAGTAGAATGGTGATTGCTTAGGGTTAGGGGACTAACAGGTGATAGCTAAATAGTACGGGCTTTCCTTCTGAGGTGATGAAAATGTTCTAAAATGTATTGTGATGGTTGTACAATTCTGTGATTATACTTAAAAACCACTGAATTGTACATATTAAATGGGTGAGTTGTTTGATGTGTGAATTATATTTCTATAAAGCTATCAGAAAAAAATAATCCTGGAAAAAAACCCTGAGAGCCCAAAAGGAGAGATATGCATCAACTTCATTAAATTGAATTTAATATGATGGCTTCTCAGGGCTCTACGTTAATTTGCGCTTTGATTAGTAAGTACTTTGTGATGCTTAACCCAAAAGGCAAGTAAGCATTCACTACAGATATAGAGAGACTGACTTGTCTTTTATAGACAGGTTCATCTCAATTTATGCAAAACTCAGACTATAAAGTATTAGTTTCACAGTGATGGTGCTTACATGTTTTCCTTCTGTTTAGGTATTTGGTAGGTGCAATAACAGGTAATTGATATTGCACCGTACAACCATTATCTTTGCTCATTTAATCATTGTGACCATGTTTTCAATAAAGCAAGCTGTAAAAGATACCAGTAAATTTGTTAATTTTCCATATGACTTAGTGTCTATAGACTGATAGTTCTACCAAAATTTCATTTAATTTTTCTTGAAGAAGAACTGAAATTATATACTATACTAATATGGAGAGGCACTAACATATTCATATTTGGCACTCAATAAAACCGAGATCAATTTAGTAAGCACTAACATGGAAGCAAATAGGCTCTTTATAGCTGTTAATAAAGAAAGATAATTGCTGGTTTTGATCACAGCATTTAAATTTGCCAAAGAAGTAGTAGGACAGCTTATGTTCCTCAAGGTGAGGCATGTTCAAGCTCTTCAGCTCATGTATTATAAACAGGCATTCCTTGTGTAGCTAAAAAAACAAAACAAAAATTGAATTTGTCTTTGTGTTACAGCACATTATATACATATAAAGCACTGGAATAAAACTGTCTATCTGTCTAAATATAGACCACCGCGATGTTATGACTTGGCAAAAATGTTTTAAGGGAATGAAGAATGTGTGTGTGTGTGTGTGTGAGAGAGAGAGAGAGAGAGAGAAAGAGAGAGAGAGGGAGACAGAGAGAATTATCTGCTCCAAACTTTCTGATATTTGCAAATAATCTTAAACATAATAGAGTTGTATCAAGATAAAATAATAGCTAATGACTCAATCAGAAGAGTATACAAATTTCTGAAGATAAAATTGAAGAGATTAAATTTGATTTTTATTTTAATTCAATATAATTATTTTCTAAAATACTAACATTTCAGAAAAAGAATACCTAACTCCAAGATCCGTCATCTTTCTTTTTGTATTCCTAACAGCAAAGCTCATGTGATACACTTCTATAGTTACATGGGTACTACTGTTGTAAAGAAGTAAAAGGAAATATTTTAAATTAGAGAGTATTTTTATTATAGATCTAAATAAGTATATGCTCTATAACTGATTCTATTTGGAGGGTTAGGTAGCATGGAGAAAAGGGAGGTTCATAAAATTTTTCAAAACTTAAAATACATTTGTAATTCTTCAAATAACAGATTTATCATCATAGATTCAACATTTAAACCATTGTTACATCTTTGTGTCTTACAAAGTAGCCTCTGATTGGAGCAAAGTTACAATTTCGATAGATCTACCAAAAGAGAAGACACTTTAATGAAAAGTAGTTTGAAAGTACTTGCTTTCGGGACTTCCCTGGTGGCGAAGTGGTTAAGAATCCGCCTGCCGATGCAGGGGACACGGGTTAGAGTTCTGGTCCAGGAAGATCCCACATGCTGCGGAGCAACTAAGCCCATGCGCCACAACTGGTGAGCCTGCAGTCTAGAGCCCATGAGCCACAAATACGGAGCCCACGTGCCACAACTACTGAAGCCCATGCGTCTAGAGCCTGTGCTCCACAACAAGAGAAGCCACCGCAATGAAAAGCACTCACTGCAACGAGGAGTGGCCCCCTCTCACCACAGCTGGAGGGAGCCCGCGCACAGCAACCAAGACCCGACAAAGCCAAAAATAAATAAATACATGAATAATTTTAAAAAAAAAGTACTCGCTTTCAACTTCCTAAGTAACACAAGCTCAAACTCAAACTAATACACACAAACGCTGAGACAAATATGTGGAAAAAATACGGTTTTTTCATATGTATATATATTTCTGGACGTGGAGATGTGTTTAGTTTTAGCTATTTGTATATTTTTTGGGTTTTTTGTAATTCCGAAAGACATATTACATGTCCTTGAAATTTGATTTAAATATAACCTTTCAATGAAATATTTTGGAAGAATAATATAGATGATACAGGTTGACACAATTCTGGAAAGTGGCATACTGTATTTTATATTCAGAAGGAAACATGAATTTAGCATATCAGAGAAAGACCAAACAATTTTAGTGCTTACATGAACCGAAGATATTTAAGGAAAAGAGAAAATAACTGAATTAAAGAAATCTTAAAATGTGTAAAATGCCCAATTACAGTGTATGGTTAATATTTAAAGCAAAATTAAATTTGAAATTCTATGCGTTACTTTTAAATGAATTTGTGTTGTTAAATGAGATTATGATTTATTTTTCAGTAAGACAGCTAGGTCTATCATTGCAAGAATTTATATACAATAAACTCTTATGACCCACATTTTGGACCAGTTTTTCATTGTGTTGGTGTCAATTTGTAGTCGATGTCAACTCAGATGACAAAAATAGCAGTTATGTATATGTCTATAATTTACCCCCATCAGAATCAACTGGGAAGTATTACTGCTTTACTTTGCTTATTTGCCATCAAAAAGAAAGATACGTTAGCATTTTTCAGAGTTTTGTCACTCATAATATATTAGCTGGAAAAGGTGTCACTTTGGATTTTGGATTCAGGTAAAGAAAGGGTAAGCAGTTCTTTGCAAGAAACTGCCCTCAGCAGGAAGCCCCTTTCCTTGTCATTTTAACAAAGCTATATTGGTAACTAACTTTTAACCAGGCACCCCCGTGCTCTACTCATCTCCACGTGAGCACACCTTTCAAATCTTTTAATCACACAATACCTTGCCTAACGTGTCGGTTCTTTCCGTAGACCAAAAGAAGTAGGAATGAAGAATAAGTAATTAACCAATGACCAGATCTCTTCCCTAGCTTCCCCTTCCATAATCTCACAAACAAACTGTGTGAACAAGATAACATCTAGAGGAAGATCCCGAGGAGCCTACATGCAGTAGGGGATGACATGACTCTGACCCTCCTATCTCAATGATTAACCGAGATCACTTCCCCCCGTTCCTTGAAAATTTTTATGGCCGAGCAGACTCTTCAGAAGTGGTTCTTTGGGGACACTGAGCCCACCATCTCCCCAGATTGCCAGCATTCTGATTAAGACAACTTTCCCCTCTACCAACGCTTATGCGTTTGATTTTGTAAGCAGTGAGCAGCAGGACCCAATTCAATCGGTAACAAAAGGAGGGAAAAGATGTGGAAAACAAAATTTCTCACGAGGAACTAGTGTGTTTAGTCCTATTAAATTATACGTAGGTAGGTTAAATATCACAGTGCATCCTAAATTTGAGTAAGGAAAGAAATACCGAAAACATGCCCCGTAGAGTTAACAGAAGCTGATGACTAACAGGAATTCTTGAGCTTGTCTTATAGAACAGCAGCTAAAGGAACAGCTTGTTAAAAACCCCCCTCCTTGTGGTTGGGGGTCCGCCTGCCGATGCAGGGGACGCGGGTTCGTGCCCCTGTCCGGGAGGATCCCACGTGCCGCGGGGCGGCTGGGCCCGTGGGCCATGGCCGCTGGGCCTGCGCGTCCGGGGCCTGTGCTCCGCGACGGGGGAGGCCGCGGCAGTGAGAGGCCCGCGTACCGCAAAAAAAAAAACCCTGCTTGTAGCCTGCCTTCACTGAAGAAGCTTGCTTTAGTTATTTTATTTTCCTTTCTTTTTCCCCTCTCTTTAATTACATACCTTCCCAGCTTCATGGTAGCCCAGCTGTTTTACAGGAACTTGAAGTTAGCTCTTGTCCAGTGTAAGCCAGCTGAAGCAGGTAGGAAACCGACCCTGAAACTGTGCTTGCGCAGGTGTGGGATGATGGCCTGTTGACGTCAGAGGGCCAGAAACTCCTCCCTCAGATCATGCTAAGAGACGCCACTTTGAATCTGCAGAAGCATGTAACCCAGATGCACCTGCGCAGAAAACCAATTTCCTCACCTTTTCGCCTATCTCCAATCACCTTTCCCCACGCTGAAGATCACCCTGCTTATCCCATAAATATTCCAACACCCTCCCCTTCCGGGAGGCAGATCTGAGACTTGGTTTCCATCTCCTTGCTTGGCTGCCTTGTGAATAAACTCTTGGCCACAAACCTCGGCATCTCAGCGTTTGACTTACTGTGCCTTGGGCAAACGGACCTGGTTCAGTAACAATACATCAGTTTTTAGACACCACAGTTTGTAAAGCTCCCATCTTTGGCTTTGGTTCTAATATTAAAACTAAACAAAGACTTGCTGACCATAGTATGGATCACAAAATATGAAATTCTCCAATCTAGGATTTTACACTGGATTATGTTCAACTATGTTTATAACAATTATAGGTGATTGCTTTAGAGTGTCTAAATTCATTTATTTCAATGAAGTTGATTACTCTGTATCAGGCACTGTGTGAAGTGTTTACATACAATGAAAACTGAGAATGATCCTTACCCTTTAGGAAACAATTTCAAAGATATTCAAATAAATTCAAACTTTGTATTAAAGCATACTAGGTCCTATGTACATTACATTACAGTAATAATGACGTTCAATTAATTAATCAAATATTTTAGAGTTTTCAGCTGGTCCATAAATTATTACTTCTGCATGTCACACTTTTAAAAAATAGCTGCTGAGAGACTAACTGTACTAGATAGCTATTGCCACAATAATGCTGCATAATAAAACATTTCAGTTTTTCAGTGGCTTAGGGTTTGGCTGATCTAGGCTTGGCTTAGCTGGTACCTAGCAGTTCAACTGGACTTAGCTACAGGTAATATATCAAGCTTAAGTCTGCCCTATGTGTATCATTCTGCAACCCCAACTAAAGGAGCAATGGACAGCTAGGGCATTTTTTTCTCATGGAGATGGCAGAGGTGTCGAGGGCCAAGCCAACCTGTGATGAAATATTTCAAGCCCTTGCTTACATCACACTCGCTAACATTCCATTGGCCAAAGCAAGATACATACATGGCCACATACAAGTTCAAAAAGCAGGGAAATGCAGTTCAGCAACTGTAAGGCCCTGGCAACAGGGTGGAAGAATACTTATATTGAGAGTGGGGAATAAGACCAGTAATTCAATCTACCGCACCATCCCTCCTTGGTATTGTCCTTTACTGTAAAAGTTGTCTGACCGCTCTTTCCCAGGAGCAGTGATGGCTAAGTTTCACCTTTGTGCTCCTGAAGTTGTTTATCCTTACCAACTATCACCGCACTTGCAGTTTTCAAGAAGTTGTATTAATGCTTTACAAGATTGTTACCTTGTGAAGGCCATTAGAGTATCCTACCCTCCCTTGGAGTTCCAGTGCATTTTTCTCGGCCTAGAGTTTAGAAAGTATTCAATGCCCAATATTTCAACTAGTAAAATGAGATTTTTTTTTTATTTTACAAAAACAACTCATGTATTTATTCCTTGAAAGGTATGTCATTAATTTCCCTACGAATGTTTGTAGCCACATCATTTGGAACTGCTTTAAATAAAAATATGATGAATTTTGACCTTTATCTGAAACAAAATATGTGTAATACTAATTTAATTATTACTCTTCTTCCGACTACAATTAATTAATTAGTTAATTTTAACCAACTTCCAATTTGAATAATAGTTGGTAAATAACTTCTAATAGGTATGGAACAAAACTTTACAGGGTTTCCAGAATATTATCAGACTTACAGCTACAATTAGAAAGTATTTTAACCTTTTAAAAATATTTACTGAATTTAAAAACATTTAGAAAAATTTTACTGGAAATATAGCCCCCCTGCCCTAACCTGCCCATTCTTTTCTCAGGCCCTCTCTGTTACGTTGCACCCCAAACCGCAAACTTCAAATTGGCTATAATTCTTATTTGTCTGGAAACTACGTGCTTCTGTGCAACATAGACTGAACTATCAACAAGAGTTTTGTGTGTGTTTGATTTTTCAAAATGGAAGCTTTTATAACAGCACAAACATTGAGTTTATAGAAACAAATTCAAAATTATCTGACTTTGCACAAATCCAGCAAAATTAATGGTTGTACAAACCCTACTATATATCAGTTTGCATATGGAAGATATCACGTGAGCAGGTGTTCACATAGGCCCTACCTTCAATGTTTGAAATGACTTAGGGAACAAACCTCCTAAGGACTACATGACACTAAAAGTGTACAAGTATCGTGCTAGGTATTTTGGCACCTCACTACTCTAAATTTCTTGTATATTGATAAGATACAATTGATACAAATAGAAACACACATTTTAGATATTGGAGAGCTAGTCTTTTACTAAGTGTCAAAATAACAGGAAAGAGAGAGAAGGCTCTAATTCTGGTAAGCCTGTGGCCTGCTACAACTGCCTTTCAATGTTCCTATGCAAGCTTCATTGGACTTAGTATTTACCAAGTCTCCATAACGGCTGACATATATGAGGTTCCATCTCAAGTTTCTTTTCCAAGGCCATAGCATCAGGCGGCGCTCTTTCACTGGTTGAAACAACTGTATCTGGTGTTTCTGAAGCGCAAGCACATCGTAGGAAGATACTTTTCTAAATACAAAAGTTGCTTGCTGTTAAAAGCTCCACATTGCTTTTGTCTTATGCATTGCACTGCATCTTCATACTTCATTCCCCCTTCAATTAAAGCTAGGGCAACCAGCACTGAAGCTCTACCAAGACCTGCAGCACAGTGGACCACAATACAACAACTAGGATCAGAAATTTCTTTTTTACAAGTTTTAACCACTTATCAACGATCTGACTGGATGGTAGCGCACCATCATCAAAAGGCCAGTCCAGAACCTGGATACCTTCATTCTCCAAAATGGCAGTGTTACATGCAGCTTCACACACTCTTACTGTGGTGGTAACTCTGTTCTTCTTAAGTTCCTGTAAGAATTTGCTTAAGGAGGCATTGCTTGGGCTGTGCGCCATCAGAAATCTCATATTGGGACGTCCCTGGCGGTCCGTGGTTAAGACTTCACCTTCCAGGGCAGGGGATGCGGGTTTGACCCCTGGTCAGGGAGCTAAGATCCCACATGCCTCTCGGCCAAAAAACCAAAACATAAAACAGAAGCAATATTGTAACAAACTCAATAAAGACTTTAAAAATGGTCCACATCAAAAAAAACTTAAAAAAACAAAAAGAAATCTCATATTCCTGTTTGCAATCTCTACAGGACCAGGGCAGTTCACCCCAGTCATGTGGAAGTAATTAAAATTTAAAAAATACAGAAAAGATGTAAAAGAACTGGAGGCTACTTCCAAATACTTCAGTCTAAGTTTTCAGTGAGTTGAATATGAAGTTAGGAGTAATAGGAAATGACATCAACCTTCAAACAAAACAAAAAGTATCAATGTTTCAGTACAGTAATACTGAAAATCAGGGCACTCAGCTTTGCCCCATTCAGGTCAGAACTCTTGCAAAATGGTCTCCTATTCAGTTCTGCTCTTCAATGTCCAGGTTATTCATTTTTATGGGAACCTCTCAGGTAGTAACAACCTTCTAGAATTCACTGGTCTGCACAGAGGTTGGACTGGGCCTGTCAGTAATTCCTACTGCCTCTTGGACAGTCCATATATGTGTGACCAAGAACACTGGAGAACCGAGAGATATGTTCACTCATTGACGAATGTGGCCTAGTCAGACAGCCGGTCCCCAGGCAGAAATGACAATGCTCCGTGCACAGCTCCGGGAAAAGCGCATCACTGACAGAATCTACTGCCACCAGGGTCCAAAATTTGCCTTAGGTGGCCTGTATCGCCAGTCCGCCCTTGTTTCTCTGCCGGAAGGACAAAAGGAGAATACAGACACCAGCCGACAGGGAATCCCGGCCAAGTGCAGACAAGCAGGAACCAGGCAGGGGTAAAGCAAAGGCTGGAGCATCATAAAGGGGAAGCAAACACCCATGTACGAAAGCTATTTACTTCTATGGCAGTGTTTCATAAATTAGTCTACAGATCCTCCCACGCAACACTTCTAATGCACAGATCACATTTCATATTAGACGACCATTAAATGTCAGCTCCCTTTCTTTACACAAACAACAAACAAAAGGTGATATTAGAAGTGGCCCTGAATTAACATGCCGATTTAACATCATTTAACAGGAGAATAATTGGTTGTGATACTGATTATTTCTTTGGCGCAGCTGTTAGGTGGCACTGTGCTCCAGGCTGACTCAGAAATCATTCACAGATTTTCCCTCCCATTTACTACAAAACGGATGTGTTTGATATCCAGCCTCTACAGTCATTTCAAATCAATTTCCCCACATACCAGCATGATCTGCTTTCTAAGACTTAAAAAGTATTAAAAAGAAAGAAAAAATTAAAGAATGAAAGTAAGTCAACTAGTCTAAGGGGGATCTAAACCTCTCTGATCTCAATGGACTTCAAATTCATAAGGTCTTTACTTCTGTCCAAGGTGAGGAGGAAGTTAAAGTGAGACTGGGAAAGGGATTGTGGACTAAGAACCACTCTGCCTCCCTCTAACCTGCAGTGGGGGCTGAGACAAAAGGATGCAAATGACCATTGTATTTTCCAAAACATTCAAAGGCCCAAAGTGACTCTTTTCACTATCTAAGTCACTGGTGATGAGGAGGAAATTACTGTAGAAAAAGAGACTGTAGAAAGGGAGTATACGATGTGTGCATGTGTAAAATGATAACGTATCATACTCATCTTCTCTGGGTGGATATGAAAAATAAAGTATGTCTATATGGCTGTAGTCATATTCTTTATTCAAGCACACAGTGAGGAAATGGGGAGTGTGTAATTCAA
The DNA here is from genome assembly GCF_039906515.1 of Pseudorca crassidens. Lineage (NCBI taxonomy): Eukaryota > Metazoa > Chordata > Mammalia > Artiodactyla > Delphinidae > Pseudorca > Pseudorca crassidens. The sequence continues at coordinate 109,794,016 of NC_090317.1, read as the reverse complement.
AACCACACTATACTTGCCATACCCCACTATGATTAACTTCTGTAACTCACTGGGTCACTGGAAAGTTGCATGACTTATATGCCTAGGTACAGCTATATGCACATATACGTATATATACGTACGGACACACAAACATACATTACTTTCATCACACTATGTGTATCATAAATGAATTCTGCATCTGCAAACATATACTACGTATTTCCTTCTCTGAGAGGACATATCCAGATTAGTAATAATGAAAAGTAGACTACCTAAGAAGCCATTTGTCATATTTACTTTTACCTTCTCTATAAACATATTCCTTTTCCCTTTCCATACATTTAAAGTAAAAATCTAGAAAAAAAATATTATTTTCAAGATTCACATTTTGGTAATATATTGTCTAAAATATGTCCGCCGTCACAGCGCATGCATCTCCCCAACTCCTGACTAAAACTCCATGAAAGGAGAGGAAATATATGCATTTGAAAATAATATATTTGTAACATAAATGATATATTTATAAATAATATATTTATAACATAAAAAATTAAAATGTGTCATTAATGGATATGTATTAAGGAAGACCAGGAGGTATTTCGGCATTAATTCAATACACATTTATTAAGGCTCTCCTAAATACTGGTAAAATCTAGACCTAGTCCATAAGAAGCTTGTTATCTACAGGAGAAATACACATATATAAACTAACTTTAAAAAAATTAAAGACTTTATACTATAATAAGAACAAACTGAGTTCAGGAGAGGGTATGAATAAATCTGCCTGGCATATGAAGCAGGATGCTAGAACAAGACCTCTCAGACTCAGTGACAGTTTTGCTCATCCATACATTGATCTTTCACCATTTTAACCACAGTATGTCTCTACAATAGCTGTATACTACGTACATTTTTATGAGGGTAAAATGCCCACCAAAAAAAAATTGGCAGCAATCAATGGAACCGCGAGGTAAGATTAGTAAAGAATGAAACATCATGCAAGTTGGATTGAAATATAACCAGGAAAAAATGGGAAAAATAATTACCTTAATAACTGCTCTTTGATGCCTCAGGAAAAGAAAAGAAATCCGGAAGACTTCTGAAATAAAATATAACGTACTATATATAAAATTTCATCAGACAACTCACTTAATGCTGAATAAAAAGATCAATTACTCTTAAAAAAATTCTAACACCTGTTCAAGGAGTTCTTAAAGGGGGAAAATTGGATTATTTATCTAAGATATATTAAATATGAGAAATATTATAAGATATAGTATACTTGGCAAAGATAACTATAAACCCAAGAGAAATTATATTTTTCAACTTTTGAGTTATTTTGATATTTTATTTTAGTTTTGGTTCAAAAGAAATAAAAGGTTATACTGTCTTACCAAATAGAGTTAAGAAAATCATGAGGCTGAATTAAGTCATTTTCCATTCTGCTACGTATCTAGAATATTTTATAAATTGCTAGATATTTTAGACATCAGAAAATGGTAATTTTTCACATAAATTATTAAGTCCTAACCTAATTTATCATCAAGGCTTTTTGTACTTGTAAAACATGTTACTAAGTAAACAGTATTCATTAGATGTGACCTAAAATTTTTATTCTCAATTCCTCTCTTTAAACTTACCATTTAGAGAGTTTATCTATAACAAATGCCTTGTGTGGCCAGAAACTTTCAAAGCTGAAATAAAAATAAACAGTTGTATGGAATGAGGAACAATGACAAGAAAGTTTAAAAGGTTGATTTAATCATTTAGACCACCGTAGATATAATTTTTAAAAAATAATACAAAACCCTAAAGTGCTTTTTTGATACTTCATTTTCTTGTCATTTTACTAGTTTGTTGTTTTTTTTTTTTTTCGGTACGCGGGCCTCTCACTGTTGTGGCCTCTCCCGTTGCGGAGCACAGGCTCCGGACGCGCAGGCTCAGCAGCCATGGCTCACGGGCCCAGCCGCTCCGCGGCATGTGGGATCTTGCCAGACCGGGGCACGAACCCGTGTCCCCTGCATCGGCAGGCGGACTCTCAACCACTGCGCCACCAGGGAAGCCCACTAAGTCATTTTTTAATGAGGAAGGAATTTCAATAAAGTAGGAGAGAAGAAAGTGGCGGGGGTGTGTGTGTGTGTGTGTGTGAGCAAAATAATCAGGGGGGAATAGGGAAAGAGAAAGGACAGAAAGAGCATTCAGAAAGATTTGGATAAATTCCCTTTTCCCCTTTTTTCCTAAACCCTTAAGGGTAGTTGAAGGGAAGCAGGAAGGGCAAACTCATTGCCAAATAGCACCCTCTGTTAAAACAACAGGATTTAAAGTTCTCTAGGTTTGTGGTGTAAATGGATTCCATTCCTGCCACTATGGTTAAGCACAACAGCACAATAGATGGTCTGTTAACCTGATTGTTGCATTAATGCTGGGATGGAATATGCATCCATGCAATGAAGAATGCAAAAAGAATGAATTTCTAGAGCAGGACCACTATTAATACCCACACAATAAAATCTGCTCATTCTTTGAGAGGCAAAAACAATTATAATGCCTGGCATTCATTTGAATTTAATGAGACTAGAGTTAGTTCAAACCTTTCCTAGGGACACATGCTAGGAGTATCTTAGGTCCAGGCATATACATTTAGACCATTACAATATGACTTTAAAAAGCATTACATATTACTTAGAGTTATTAATAAAATAATATATACTTCCCTCCAATACAAGCATATCTTCATGGGTCAAAAAATAAAGAAAAATTGTGAGTTAAGACATCTTTATGCCTTTTTTCTTTATATCACAGTTTCAAAGCCTGCATAAAATTTAGAATCCTGAAATGCATAATACTTCATGCTTTTTTAGGAATATGAAAACTTATGCCTATTTTTAAACAAATATTAAGGTATAATTCTCACTGAACGTACTGCACATATTCAAAGTGAATAGTTCCCCAAAAGTTTCCTCATGGCCCTTTATGAGCTATCCTTTAACCCTCAACACCAGCCCCCGACGCATTTTGTAGGCAACCTTTTTATGCTATTAAACATTTGTTTGAATTTCTTGAAATTTTATTTAAATAGGATCATGCAGTATATATATTTTTTTCTTGTCAGGCTTCTTTCATTCAGAATAATTGTTTTTTAAGATTCACCCATGTTTTAGTGTGTATTATGGGTTGAAATTTGTCCCCCCAAAAGATATCTTGCAGTTCTAACACGCAGTACCACAGAATGTGACTCTATCTGGGAATAGAGTCATTGCAGATGTAATTATTTAAGTTGAAATGAGGTCGTACTTGAGTAGGGTGGACCCTTATTCCACTATGACTAGTGTCCTCATAAGAAGAGACACAGAGACACTCACATGCATGAGGAACATGTCATGTGATGATAGAGGCAGAGATTGAAGTGCTACAGCTGCAAGGTGGTGCCAAATCCACATCCAACTGGTGTCCTTTGAAAAAGGGAAAATGTGGACACAGCCACAGACATTCACAGAGAGAAGTCTATGTGCAGATACACACAGGAAGAAAGCCACGTAATGACAGATGCTGAGTGATGCATCTCCAAGTCAAGGAACATCAAAGATTGCCTGGAAACCACCAGAAGCTGAGAAGAGGCAAGGAAAGATTCTCTCCTACAGGTTTCGGAGGGTACATGGCGCTGCCGACACTTTGATTTCAGACTTTCAGTATCCAGAACCGTGAGACAATAAATTTCTGTTTTTTTAAGATACACAGTTTGTGGTACATTGTTACAGAAACCCTAAGAAACGAATACAGTATGTATCAGAATATCATTCTATTTTGTGACTATTCACAATTTGTTTATCCCTTCACCTGTTGAGGACATTTGGATTTTTTCCAGTTATAGGTTTAGTGGTATGACTAAATCATAGAGTACATTCAACTTTAATTTGACTAAATACTGACAAATTGATTTGCAACAGTCAATACAACCCAACATCAGGACCCAGGGGTTCCTATTATCCACATCTGCACCAATACTCGCAATGTGCAATTTTTTTCTTCTTTGCCAATGTAAAGTGACATGTTCTTGTTATTGTAATTTCTTTTTTTTATTACAAATGAGTTTGATTATCTTTTCATATATTCATTCACCTGTTGGGTATCCTCTTTGCTGAATTGTCTGTTTATATCCTCTGTTTATGTTTTATCAGTTTTAGATGTTGAAATATCTTTTATCTGTTAGACTTTTTATGGGTGTCCCTCATTGGGGAAAAAAAAAACAAACCTTTATTTTGATGTAATCAAATCAATCCTTTTCTGGGCCTCATGACTGATGCTTTTTGAGCCTTAGTCAAACTTAGTTGACAAATATATTCTTCTAAATTATTCTATACTAACTTTATAATTTTGTCTTTCATATGTAGCTTTTTAAACCATCTGGAACTCATCTTTTTATATTTGCTAAAGCAGGGATCAGGTTTTATTTTTCTATATATACCAAACAGATTTTTCTAACATCATTTATTAGACAGTCTGAGACTGACCATGTCATAGGCAAATGCTATCTATTGATTTCCAGGCCCTTGTTTATCTTCCTCTATGTAGTCACACATCATCCAGGAAACCTAAAGTTATAGAATTTAGCTTTTATATGGTTCCTCTCAAACTCTTGTGATTAGTGAACACTTTTCATAATATTTGAGAGATAATGAAAGAAATCTATTGTTTTCCCCAATTGATATAAAAATCTAATTTTTCATATATTAATATATTCCAGTGATCAGTCTATTCTGAGTGAACAACACATTCCATTGTAGACATTATTAAAAAAATGAATATCTGGAGTGAAACTCCCCCTTCATTTCTATTTTTGTAATTTTTCCTCTAGAATTTCTTCTGTCTTAATTATTTTATATTTGCTTCAATTATTTTTAATTGATAAAAGTAAACCCATTTTGAATTGTGTTGAAGTTATAGATTAGTACAGGAGAAATTGATAACCAATATTGTCTTCCCATATAAAAAAATGGTTTCCATTTATGCAAGACCCCTATAGTGTGCTTCAGCAGAGACTACAGTTTATTCATATAGACTTGAACATTTTCTGTAGAATTTACATTACAGTTGGAAACTCGGCTATGGATTAATTCCAAACCTAAGTATTTAACCGACTTCCTCTACTTTGGACAATGGAATTCTATTCATATACTAGTTTGCCATGAGTAAAATTCAGTCCCAAACATGCATCTCATAAATAAGTATTTTTCTGTGTTGTAGAGGTCTGGAGTTACCTCAAACCTTGCTCTGTTTCCCTCAGACCCCACTAGGAGCCCTTTCCTGGTAAATCAACCACTTATTAAAGAAGAACAATATTGACAGAGAACCTGAAGCTATCAGCCATGTTTCTCTGAGTCGGGGTACAAGGCCTCAGCTACCCTTGCTCTTTCTAAATTAATTCTTAAAGGACCACGACGATTGCTTTAAATATGAGGCAGTGGTAAGCAAACATTTTCTATAAAGGGCCAGCTAGTAAATATTTCAGGCTTTACAGGCCATATGGTCTCTGTCACAACTACTCAACCATGCTATTGTAGCATGAAAACAGTCATAGACAATGCATAAACAAATTGGTGTGGCTATGTTCCAATAAAACTACATTTATAAAACAAGGCAATGGGACAGATTTGGCCCGTGTGAAGTAGTTTGCTACCATCCTCCATTCCAGATTTTGCACTACATCTGAGGAACTTTAAAAAGTGATGTCTCTACAGATGGCAAATAAGCATATGAAAAGATGCTCCACATCATATGTCATCAGGGAAATGCAAATTAAAACGAGATACCACTACACAGCTATTAGAATGGCCAAAATCCAGAACACTGACAACACCAAATGTGGGGTGACAGAACTCTTATCCATTGCTGGTGGAAATGCAAAATGGTACAGCGACTTTGGAAGACACTTTGGCAGTTTCCTACAAAACTAAACATTCTCTTACCATATGGTCTAGCAGTTATGCTCCTTGATATTTACCCAAAGAAACTGAAAACTTTTGTCTACACAAAAACCTGCACACTGGGGTTTATAGCAGCTTTAATCAAAAATGCCAAAACTTGGAAGCAACCAAGATGTCCTTTAGTAGGTGAATGGATAAATAAACTGTGGTACATCCAGAAAATGGAATACTATTCAGCTCTAAAAACAAATGACCTATCAAGCTATGAAAAGACATGGAAGAACCTTAAATGCATATTGCTAAGTGAAAGAAGCCAATCTGAAAATGCTACATACTATATGATATAAACTATATGACATTCTGAATAAGGCAAAACTATGGAGATAGTAAAAAGATCATTGGTTGCCAGAGTTTGGGGGGAGAAGGAGAAGAGTGAATAGGTAGAGCACAGAGGACTTTTAAGGCAGTGAAAATGCTCTGTATGATACCATAATGATGGGTACATGTCATTATACATTTGTCCAGACCCATGAAATGAACAATACCAAGAGTGAATTCTAAGGTAAACTGTGGACTTTGGTTGACTGTGAGGTGCCAATGCAGGTTCACCAATTGTAAAAAGTTTGGGATTGACATGTACACACTACTATATTTAAAATGGATTAACAAACAAGGACCTACTGTATAGCACAGGGAACTCTGCTCAATATTATGTAACAGCCTAAATGGGAAAAAAATTTGAAAAAGAATAGCTACATGTATATGTATAACTGAATCACTTTGCTGCACACCTGAAACTAACACATTGTTAATCAACTATACTTCAATATAAAATAAAAAGTTTAAAAAAACTCTTAAAAAAACAGATGAACAACAAAGTCCTACTGTAGAGCACAGGGAACTATATTCAATATCCTGTAATAAACCATAATGGAAAAGAATATGAAAAAGAATACATATACATGTACAACTGAATCACTTTGCTGTACACCAGAAACTAACATGACATTGTAAACCAACTATACTTCGATAAAAATTTTGTTTTAAAATGTACCACTCTGGTAGGGGATTTTAATAATGGGGGATACTATGCATGTGTGGGGGCAGGTGGAATATGGGAAATCTCTGTATGTTTCCCTCAATTTTTCTGTGAACCTAATACTGCTTTAAAAAGTCTTAGTTATAAGTTATGGCTGTGCTCTATCCCCTGGAAAACTGACTTAATTGAAGTAAGCCAGGCACCTGGGTGGGTTTTTTTTTTAGCTCCCCTAAATCAGTAATTGAGAAGCCAAATTTGAAAACCACATCCTTGAGACATTTTCTCAAAGTGTACCTGTGTTGTTTTTGGATGGTGCAAATATCACCAGAGCACTTGTTAGAACTACAGATTGCAGAGTCCCACTCCAGACCCACTGAATGAGAATCTCCAGGGAAGGGCAGGGGATTTGCAAAGCCAAGCAGGAACCCCAGGTGATTCTTATCGTGAGAAAAATTTAGAAAACACTGCCCAGAGGCCAACTTCTGCTTTCTGTGTTTCTCTACTTTGAAGCTCCCAGTGAATGACTTGGACAAATAGCCTTCTATCTGTAGATGATCCATCCTTGGAGGTTAGCCAAACCTTTTCTGGAGGTAGGGAATTATGAATAAATGATTTTAAAGGCATAAATTCCCAAATAGTCACCTTCCACATGTACACTTCTTTGAAACTGATTAGACTGAGAGAGCTCTGAGTTCACAGTAGAATTCCTCTCTCTTTATGTCAGAATTACATACTGTGTCTTCTTCACAATTCTCACCCACTCTTAGTCCTGCTATGGATCATTGTCTCAGGGTGTGAAGATCTCCAGGGCACCAGCAAAGGGAAAGCCGGCTTTAAACTTGAATCAAGGAAGCATAAACATATAAAGTTTCCTGTATTTTCCCGTTTTCTACATATTTCAGTTATGAGCCATCTGTTAGAAATTTGGTATTTTGCCCCATGATGAAATGTTCTGAATTCAGATACGTGATACAGGGTAGTGGTAGGAGTAATGATGTTTTTTATTTAATGACTTTCTCGCCTCCGTTAGACTATTGTTAAGGAACGCATCTCCTATGAAGGAGACACACAAAAGAAAAGTAAAGAAAGACTTAGTAAGACATATTGAATGCTCAAAATGATATTTTCCTACATATGAATATAAGCAACTCTTTTCAGCTTTTCTCAATACTTATCCCTAAGGGCGAGTCATTAGCCAGAAAGAAAATTACCTTCCAGCAGCCAAAGCAGTACTGGTTAGTGATTTTAATACTGTCATATGGAACTGGAAGCACAGAACGTTTTCAAGACACACTGGATAAAATTCAAAGATAAAAGTTTTATGTGATTTCTTTCAGGATTTTGATAATGAAGTTAAAACCTACTTTATCATCATATTATGAAATATTTATTCCCTTTACATTCAATACTCATTTCATCTTGTGAAATTCTTAATATTTTTTACCATCCATTAATAAAAGATTAAATGTTACCTGTCAGATATTAACGAGGGTAATTTCTATCATATTTTATGAAGTATAGTTTCCATAAAACTTTATTTGGTAATAATTATAAAAATGTACAATGCACTTAGATTGTTTTGACCAATTGTATACTAACCATCACTGTAACAAAAATAAATCCACAAGACCTATTTTAGCTCTTAAATCCTTGTGCCTGCAGGCATAAAACACATGTTAAAATTTCAATCCTTATACATTCAGTATTTTCGTTTTCTTACTTAGGGTAGGCTGTTACACAAAAATAACTTTCCAAAGTTAAAGTTATAAAGTGAACACATGTCAAATATTTATTTGACTCAGTAATGAGGGAAATAATGAGAAAAACAGCATGTGGGAAAGCTGGTTCAAAGGCAATTTCAAACAGTGGTTATGTTGTCAGTTTAAGAGAGGCAAGCTGAAATATGTTTGCTAAGTTTGAGTCAAAGTTGTTTAATATCTTACTGGAAAAATAAATTATTAGGATTATTTTCTCTGAGAGAAATAATGCATCTCTACTGAATACCATCTGTAAAAGTTAACATGTAACTTCACCAAGCCTAGACCCTAATAAATAACAAATAGTACACTAAACTAAGGTAAAATTCCCCAAAGAATCAAATAATCCAAAGTGAACCTTTTAGACAATGTTCCAGTAAGAAAAAGGAAAACATGCTCTCGTTACCTAACTTCAATTTGAACTCCTTTGTAGTCTCAAGTGTCTTATTTCTAAGTTTTTGTTAATTGTCCATTAACAGCGATCAACAAACTATGTTCAGACGTGAAGTAGATTAGGACGATTTGGGGAAAGAGGAAAATCTAGAATCTCTAAATGTAAAGATCTTGTTCATGTATTTTTTTTAACGGTGATGATGAGTAAAAACTCATAATGACATTTAAGTTCCATTGATTACAATTTTTAAAATAATGTCATGGGTTTTTTTAAGTTACAATTTTTACAGTATATCAGAAATTCCATGCCTCACAATGATTTCAAATTATGCTGAAAAATGTAGGTGCCACTTAAAATACATGGGGGGTGCACAGTTTTTCAAAGTTCTTCTAGGGAGGATGTTAGCAGATACGTTTGATGGCCTATCTTTAGGAAATATTTTTCTCTGTTCAAATTTCTCCATCATTGCAACTCTATCTACATTTGATCTTCCTGCAGTACTTCAAGTTATCTAACAGACCCAGTTCCTTGTTCTTTCCCACTATAACAAATAGACACTGGGGAGAGAGGAGTGAGCAAAAAGAGCCTAGGCACCTATCCTCATAGAGCTTACATTCTAGGAAGGGAAACTGAGATTAACCAAATGATTGCTTACATAAAGATAAATGTGTACCTGAAGCATATGCTGTGAATTGTGAAGATACAGAGCCTTGAAATGAGAGATGAGGGAAACGAATCTGAAAGAGTGCGCTGAGAGTTAACTAGGTGAAGACTGGAGATTCAGTCTTTTAGAGATTTCTTTTTTGTCATTTCAAAAGCCTCTTGGATGAGAGCGAAGATATATGTGTTTGATTTGACTCCCTTTTACATTTTGTTTAGAATTTTATTGTGTATGTTTGCCTGATGCTTCTTCTTTAAAAACTTTAGAGCCGCACTTCTGACCAATGTGGTACTTGGATTCATCTTCTCACCTGCAACACCCCAAAACAGCGAACAGTTGAAGGACACCGAACATCAGGCAAAAAAGGACACTGATTCTTTTTTTTTTTTTTAATGGAAGTATAGTTGCAGTACAATATTATATAAGGTACAGGTGTATAGGGAGTTCCCTGGCTGTCCAGTGGTTAGGACTTGGTGCTTTCACTGCCGTGGCTGGGTTTCAATCCCTGGTTGGGGAATTAAGATCCCACAAGCCACGTGGTGCAGCCACCTCCCCCCCCCAAAAAAGTTACCGGTGTATAATATAATGATTCACAATTTTTAAAGGTTATATTCCAGTTATAGTTATTATAAAATATTGGCAATATTCCCTGTGTTGTATAATATATCCTTGTTGACTATTTTATACCTAATAGTTTTGAGAGATGGGACACAAACAAAGTGAGACCCTAGAACTGCCTGAGCTTAGTCCTGAGAGAGAGTTTCTTGGCCTTAGAGTTTCCAGGCAGGGTACTGGAGGGCCCCTGGGATGGAGCTGACAGTTCAGGGAGACCAGGGTGGCTCTTATTCTCAGAAAAGAGTATTGGAGATGAGGGAGCTCTACAGAGAGAGAACCCCGGAGATCTGTAGGGGGTACCTCTTAAGTATTCGGCTGATTACTGAGCAGCAGATTCACGTGAGCACACACTACCCAAGGCTGGGGAAGGAACTACTGAGAAGGATTAGCGGGAACAGTGCTTGGTATTCAATCCATGTAAGGTTTGGACAAACTTTATTTTTATTGGCTAGCCTCTTAAAGTAGAAGCAATAAGCTGGTGCTGTGGAAACAGAGCAAGGGGCAATCTTGTAGGAGCAAAAGGTAGAATATGTTGCCTCTTCTTCATCTTCTTTGTCATCAGCCTCATAGCAGCCAGTCTTCATCGTCATTGTTGTCTTCCTTATGGAAATCTTCAATTAGAGACGTGCATGTTTGTAAAAGTACATATATGGGATCTTACTATTCATATTCTTCTACATCCATTTTATATTTTGTTACAGTACTTAAAATGTACCTTTGAGGTATTTTCCTGGGTCTACATATTGAAATCAACTTTACTCTGTAATTTTTTTAACAGTCTTATTGAATATGCTCAGGTTGATAGGGTGCAAGCATTACCATGGTGCCATTATCAATGAAAAAATGTTGCCTGCCATATCAGTAAACAAAGGATGTTGCAGCCATCAAGCTATCACGTTACAGCCACCCAGCAATCAGCCGCTTCAGTCACCCCCGAGGGTGCACCCTGAAGAGACTCAGGATGACAAAGCACAGGATACTGGCTCCAGACAGCTGAGGTGCATATCAAAGGAATGATTTCAATGAGCCCAGACTCTTGCATTTTCCCATACACAGTAAAGCGCTAAATTCCTTAACTTGAGATGCCGGGTTTTCTTTAATTAACGGTAATCTTTGGATGTTCTGACTACTACCTGGTCTTTGTCGCAAAAACTCCTATATATCCTGGCTCTTCCCTTACCTCTTCAGAGCAGTCTCTCAGAGCTATCTGAGAGGCTGCGTCCTGGGCTTAAGTCCTCAGTCTTGTCCACCAAATAAAATGTAATTCTCAACTTTCAGGTTGTTCAATTTTTTTCAGTCGACACCGTCCTACCTGCTTTGTGACTCTCTTGCCTGCCTCTTGGATAATAGTGATAACTTTTCCAGTCACTTTCAGATATTAATAGCAATAGTCCTCTGGTACGTTTTACACACTATGCCTGTCTCATTTAAATAATAAATTGTTCAGTGTGATGAACCTCCCAAGATGAACCTCCAAGTTTGATTTAACTTGATTTCGTTTCGGGGGGAATATCTGCAAAGACAATCAGTTTTCTCTCTCTCTCTCCCACATCTCTTCTTTTCCTAACTAGCTATATAGTTTCTGGCCATTCCAGGAAGGGAGTGGGGTTAGAGTACAGATATATTCAGCCAGCAGTCTCTGGGTTTGCCAGCTGTTCAAAGACAGCTTATTTACTCCTGGGGTGATTTTAGGGATTTCTAAGAAATTCATCCGCATGATGTGTGATGGCTCTTAAGTTCCTTGGTGTCTGGTAAGCTACTCCATAGACTTTCCAGACTGGAGCTCCTGCCCTCTTTCAGGTAGCTATTTTGGGCCAAGTTCCTGCTAAGATGGCTTCAAGCTATTTTCTCTTTAGCTCTCTGATGGCATATCAACATACCAATTTGTGGAAAACACACTCACAGGCTTGTGCATTCTGTAGGTGGAAGTTCTGTTTGCTCCTAATAGCAAACAGAACTTTACTCTCTGGATAATTCCACAGCCTCTTTAGAACTCTCAGGTATGAGTCAAACGCCAGGGCACTGTGTTCCCCAAACTTCAGTGGACACTTCTCAAAATCTTCAGCTGGTTTCCTTAAATAAAGCCCCTCTCACTAGAATAGCAATGAAAAGCACCTTTGTCCTCTCTTTCCAAAGAGTAGTGTAATGAAGAAATAAGAAGAAGTATGAGAGTCCTATAGCAAACATCTCCAAAGAAATTCTCTCTCTACCTTACTTCAATTTAAAGTCTCAAGTGTGAGTCACAAAACCTTTTTTCATACAACTTCTTTATGTGAACTGCATAAATGGACTAGTGCCTCACTTTGGCAACAATTGTTTTGTTGTCCAGTGTTAGGACCTCAGCTGAAACTGAGACAAAAGAATCTCATGTCATTTCTACTGTATAGCACAGGAAACTATATTCAGTACCTTGTAATAAACCATAATGGGAAAGAATATGAAAAAGAATATATATATATAACTGAATCACTTTGCTGTACACCACAAACTAACAACATTGTAAACCAACTATACTTCAATTAAAGAAAAACCTTTCAGAAAAAAAAAATCTCATTTCAAATAATATAACGTATGTGCATAGTATGCTATAATGTGTAATTCTAGTCACTCGGTGATGGACATTTAAGCTACTTACAGAATGTATTACTCTAAACAATGCTGCAGTAAGTATCAAGGTACATTTGTCTCTTCACTGTTTCTGAATATGTTACTAGGAAAAGTTCCAAGAAGATAATATATGAATCAAGGGTTGTGTTTCTTTCTATGCATATTTCAAAATTGCAGGGGAATAGAATAAAAGTACCCCACTTTTCTTCTATCACCATACTTCACCAAGGTTTTAAATCTTTGCCCAGAAATGTAAAATAATATCTCATTGTTATTTTAATTTATATTTTTAATTGTTAGGGCATGGATTAGTTTACAGTGGCTGCTGTAACAAATCACCACAAACTGGGGGACTTAAAACAACAACAAAAAGGGAACTCCCTGGTGGTCCAGTAGTTAGGACTCTGCCTTTCCACTGCAGGGGGTACGAGTTCGATCCCTGGTCAGGGAACTAAGATCCCGCATGCCGTGCGGCACGGTCAAAATAAATAAATAACAAAAAACCAAAAAAATTCTCTCACAGTTCTGGAGGACAAAAGTTCAAAAATTAGCATCATGGGGGGAAATCAATGTGTCAGCAGGGCTGCATTCTCTCCAGAGGCTCTAGGAGAGAATCTGTTTCTTGCCTCTTCCAGCTTCTGGTGACTGCTGGCATTCCTTGGCTTGTGGCCACGTTATCCCAATTTTCAAGACTAAGACTTCGAATCTTTCTCTGCTCAGCCTTTACATTATCTTTTCCTCTGTACGTGTGTCAAACCTCCCTCTGCCTTCCCTCTTGTAAGGATACATGGGATTGCATTTAGGGCCAACCTGTATTACCCAGGAAAATCTTTTCATCCCCAAATTCTGAATTAATCACATCTGCAAAGACTGTTATTTATATACAGTAATATTCACAGGTTCCAGAGATTAAGATGTAAATATCTTTGGGGGAGCGTATCTTTTTCAGCTTGCCACAGACTATAGGATTACATGTTTACTGTTTTTTGGTATTTCATTTTCTGTGAACTGCTAATTTACATTTTTTCTACCAGTAAATTTAGTCATTTATGTTTTTCTTCTTTGATTGTAAAAAAGAAAGTATAACCCATAGAAAAACAGATATATATTTGGCTTATTTCCCACTACCACAGAACATTTTTGTGTCATCAAATATATCAGTCTTTCCCTTTGTCACCACTTGGATTTCCTGTCATTATGAAAAAAGAAGTCTTTACCACCTATGATTAGTAAAATCACAAAATAAAGTAGTAGTTTTGTGATTTATTTTCTTGAAATATTGTATTTCTGTAAAATTTATTTTAATAATATAGGATAAAGTCTCATTTTTCTGTTAGTGTCTAGACTGCTGAACCAACACCATGTTTGCATATCTTAGCTTACCCCATATTTAGCATATGAGAAACCCCATAAATATATCTCTAAATTTTATTCTTCTCACTGAAATGTTTCTTTCTTGCTGCACCAGTACAGTAAGGTTTTTATTAAATTGGACTTACATATTTTGATATCTAGTAGAAGTCATCCTCTAACATTATTTTTTTCATAAAAGTCCATGTTACTCTCAACTAGTAATATCTCTAGATAAATTTCAGAATAATCTTATATTAAAAAAATGAAATCCTCGTAGTACTTTTCCTTGGATTGCATTACATTAATGAACTTATGTTTGGAAAATGGAATTCCTCACAATGCTAATTTCCTGTCCAAAATCAAGGCATGTTATTATTAAAGGATTTTTATTAAAAATCTTAGTAAAGGATTTAATGTGTCTTAAGAAACTTTAAGGCTTTATTCATATAGGTTTTACACATTTCTTATATTTATTATAGACATTTAATTTTAAGTAGCTACTGTGCTTAAAGGAAAAGATAAGGGAAAGTTACTGGCTGTCATTTACTAATTGTATAATCAACACCCTTACTCAATTCTCTTTTTGTTTTTCAGATCTTTTGGATCTTCAAAGTATACAATAATAAAATCTGAAAAAGATAATATGTCTTTCTTCTTCCCAAAATTTATAGCTCTCTTTTCTACCTTTCTTATCTAATTGGATAGGCTAGGAGCAACAGTTCAATGTAAAATAATGACTGGTTAGTGGTATTTTTATCTTGCTCTTGACTATAATAGATATTTCCCTAAGGATTCACCATTAAATATGATTCTGATTTTCATATACACATATAGAACATATTTTACATTAATACACACACATTAACACACACCAGTTTGTATAATGGAATGAAATTCAAAACATACTACAGCACCTACCCAACAGACTTTGACCTCTATCAATGAGCACTGAGCAACCAGTCAAATTGTACACTACCTAGTATGCCTTACCAGTATGTACGTACTGGCTACATATCATCTCTATGGATACATGCTACACACAGTTAAGAAAGTGTTAACTTTTTATCAGAAATGGGTATTAAATTTTATAATTATTTTAGTGTTCTACGAGATGAATATTTTTATTTGTAATAGTAATATAAAAAACACCTTACTCACTAGAAAAATAGTCATGATGTACTGATAGGCTACAACTGGTGGTATTTTATTTAGGAACTTGCTTCAATATGAATTAAAATTTTCTTTGGGGAATCTTCTTGTTTGTTTGTTTTTTTTCTAGTAAAATTCCAATCCAGTTTTTGAAGTGTTTGGACATTCTTTTTCTCTGTGCCCTGAAGCGGTTAAAATAACATTGTAGTTAATTTTTATCTTTGACACTTAAACAGAGTTCACCTGTAATATTCTCAGAATATGTCAGATAATAGAAAACCCAATGTAAATCAGCTTAAATTACAAAGGAAACATTTTCTCTGGTTATTCAATAATCCAAAAGTAAAGCTTTAGGTGCAGCTTGATTTAGGGATTAATATTGTAGACGGATTTCTCTCTATACAATTATCTGCCTTGCTTCTTTGCTACTGGTTTCTTCTGCAGTATGTTTTTTCCCTTGTTCTCAAATTATGGCTGCCACCGGCTCCCAAAGCGACACATTTCTCATTTACATCCAGCAGCAAAGAGAATCTTCTCAAGTAGATCTCACAGAAGAATAGAATTCCTAGAACTTATGCATTTCATTTGCTCTGTCTTTGTTGTATATCTATCCATGTATCAGTGGCAAATGTCAAGGAATACATACACTAATACGTCCCTGGGGCTGGTGATGGGGTAGGGTCAATCTCACTCCAAGTGCTTGGCTAAGAATTGCAAGTTGAATTTCCTATTGGAAATTTAGAATAATTCTCAGGGAAATGGAGGGAGAATGGAAAAGACAAAGAGTAAATGTCTATCAATGTTACATAGTATATATTTTATGTACATACACACATAACTATAATATGAATTTGTTATGAGTATATGCATATAAAATCCGTTGAACACCAAATTCATGTTCATCAGACTGATAAGGATGAGCTCCTGAGCAAACTGTAGGAATGATAGATCTTAGATTTCAGGTACCTAATGTGTACAGCAACCCAATATTATGGGGTAGCTTATCAGGCTCCTCGGCCCATAAGGTCCTCCTTTTCTGAAGGGTTGCCATAGTAACTCTCCAACCAAAGTAGTCTTCTGCAGTGTTCTCCAAATACTACCTGCATAATTGTTTACTTTAGTCATTGCAGTGAGAGCAGGAAATAATGTATCTCAAATTTGGTTTGCTTCTGATTCCAACAGTTTGGAGACGAAAAACCTTCTAGTGAAAACAGCTAAAAGTGGCAAATATAGCAGAACAGCAATCACATGAAATACTATAGAGAGATTATGCATATAAAACAATTTCCTTTAATTATTCCAGGGAAGGAGAGACTGATTAAATTTAGTCTTTATAAAATAAAGTGTGCATGTTACAATTTAAAGGTAACTAATTACCAGATTAGAATTGAAAAAATGCCTTGGAAAGCAATAAAGGGGAAAAGAGAAACAAACAAACATGAAAACAATCCAATAGAAGGGTAGAAAGGAACATGAGTTGGTGCAAGTCTAGTGGTTAGGAAACTCAGTCTACACACTCTGAAATGCAAGGGGTTTAATTTCAAGTTGTATATAATTGGACATAATTTCTATTTCCAGCCTCCGTTCTTCAATGGGGCTGAAATTTAATCTCAGTACATCAAGTAAATCCCTATGCCAGCCAGTTTTCTCAGATTACCAACTAAATTCTAGCATGAGCGTATGCATGAGAAGTGGTGATATGGACCGCCAAGGTTAATGTCAATGTGTCCCACCACCCATATAAAGTATTTAGTAGCATGGTGCTTAGCACCCAGTGAAAGTTAGCTATTTTATCTGTCTTGACTTCTGAGGCAAGAGGGAAAATTTCACCAGTCACCTCTTTAGCAACTCTTGTGGTAAGTGTGATGACAGTGGTTTGCACAGTACAGTGTTTCATGGAGGAGAATTCAAGCAGTGTTAGCTTAACATTTGGAAGTGTGGGTAAAGCAGAAAGAGGGACATTGTTACTATTTATGTGCATAGATTGTTCAAAGACATGAGATATTGATTTCAGATTTCTACTTTATTATTAATAAATATATATTATATGGTAGGTGCACATAATGGTTTTAATGTTTAAAGTACTTTCACCATATATTTCAAGACACGTTATATGTAGCAGAATCAGTCTATGGAGTTAAACAAACATATCTGAATAGTCTCACTAGTACTAGTTATGCAACTCTGGGAACACACTTCTGTGTGCCTCTATTTCTCCTGGAAAATAGAGTCAAAATACATACTGTGTTAGTCCAGGTTCTCCAAGAAACAGTCAGCATAAGAGGATTAAGCATGCAAGGATTTTATTAGGGGAAAAGCTAATGAGAGGCAATGGAGAGCAAGCTGGAGAATGTTGGAAGAGCCGTCGGATCATGATACACTCTGATGTCAAGTGACGGAGAGAGAGAATGATGGCAGCATCCTAGATCACCATGCAGTTTAAGAATGCTCAGGAAGGCCTTCAGAAAGTCCTCAAGTCAAAGTCTCCAGTCAGAGGAGTTTCTCTTCTTCCGGGAACAAGCCTGTTTTAGTACCCACGCCGTGCTAACCACTGGCTAGCAAGTGCAGCCTGGGAGAAAGAGGGGCAATGGTTGCAGAGCACAGTGGCTGAGGCCCTTTAGTTTACTCAATCATTCTCCTTCTCTACAAAGTGCACTCTCCTCGTCATCACATCAACCTTGCAGGTTTATTGTGAAATTAGAAATAATGTAGGTAAACTGCCTAAGAAGGTGTGCTTGACATATAACACATACTTAATAAAGAGTTGCTATTGTCATATCTCATTTTCGAACTCATTATCATAATAACTCTGTGATATTCATAAGATATGTATTCTTTCATTTTTGCAGAACTTCTTCTTATTAGATATTTGTATTAGTTTGCTAAGGCTGCCATTACAAAGTACCACAGACTGGGGGGCTTAAACAACAGAAATTTGTTTCCTCACAGTTCTGGAGGCTAGAAGTCTAAGATCAAAGTGTCAGCAGAGTTGGTTTCTTCTGAGGCCCATTCCCTTGGTTTGTAGGTGGCCATCTTTTCCTTGTGTCTCCACATGGTCTTCCCTCTGTATGTTATGTCTGTGTCCAAATTTCTTTCTTTTAAAGAAACCAGTTATATTGGAGTTGGGTCCACCCTAACAACCACATTTTAACTTATCTCTTTTAAGACCAAGTCTCCAAATATAGTCCCATATATTTGTATGGGACTGGGTACTGGGAGTTAGGACTTCAACATATGAATTTTGGCGGACACAATTCAGCCATAACAGTGTGGTTAGCCATATATTACAGATAAGAAAACTGAGATTAGAGGTGTCAAATAAGATGCCCTGATTACACTTGTCATGAAAAGCAGAACTGGGATCTCTGTGATTCCAAGCAAAGTCCGTTCTCTTTCTATGAAAGTATGTTATGTACCTGACCCTTGTATGTACTGGGGTCTTTCAGGTAGAGGGTAAAAAGAGAAGATGACTCAGCCTACTGGATGTGGACCCAATATCCACAAAGTAAGAGATGCCCTTGAATTAAGCTCCACACATCTTTGGACTAGAGGTTCACAGTCAAGGGTGATTTTGCCCCCTTGAGGGATATATAGCATCTCTGGATACATTTTTGGTTGTCACAGCTGAGGGTGTGCTGCTGGCATCTCGTGGGTAGATGTCAGGAACGCTGCTAAATATCCTGCAGTGCACAGGAAAGCCTCCTACAACCATGAATGATCTGGCCCCAAACGTCAACAGCTGTGACGTTGAGAAGCCCTACATCAGAGTAAGGCAATTTGGTCGTTAAATCAGGACTAAAGGGACGGGAAATTATATAGGCCTCTTTTGAAAAGATAGGGTTCTGTCATGACCATTTCGGGGCGTGATGCATATTTCTTTCCCCAGACCAGCCTGGCTGGTATAGCCATGGTGGCAGCAGGGCAAAAATGGGAACTACATGATTCAAACTTAATTCTGGTTTTATATAAATGTCCTGTGCCTCTCACACCTGATCCTTCTAGATAAAAAGTTTGGGTGAGAGTAGGGAATGAACGGAAAAAGGGGCAACATTATAGTTACCACAAAGGGGCACTCAGGTATTGTGGAGGCGGAGGAAGAGCAACAACCCAGCACCCAGGGTTGCACAGGGGAGGAAGGGGCATTAAGGACCCATGTATTTCAGAGCTGCCTCTGGAGACTTCCTCCCCAAGGGAAACATTCTGGTGCAGCTCCCTCAAACTCCTGCAGGAGTCTTCAGTTTAACTGACTGCTGGGTCTGCCAGCCCCAGCTAAGCAGCTCTGACCACCCTTCCCCTTAACCTTACTGAGAGATCTATCAGGAGAAGCAGGGGATGATCACACACACCCCTCTGGATGTCATTTGACTCCTAATCTCAGTCATTCCATGGGATGGACTAAGGTCATGCCACCATGCTGGTGGCATGGACAAACAAGAAAACTGGATTGACTGCACTTAGCAAACCCTCCAAAACAAGGACTAGGCTGTTTTTGTGACTGAACTGGGAACTTGAAGGCTGACCTGCTAGCATCCTCAAACTGTGTTCTCTGACTGGTGTTGGGACCACCTGACAGGCCTGCCAGTTGTAAAGATTTTCTTTCCATGGGCTCCATTTACGGTCTTGAGATTGTACTTCTTGGGTGGGAGCCACGCATTAACGTGTCTCTCTCCTGAAAACACGGACTTGCACCTCCGGGTGGTAAGCTTTCAGCATCCTGGATCCTCCAACACCCCAAAGAGAAGGGCTTAACTCTGAGGCAACAACATCCGTAACAGGGCCTTCAGCTTTGCCTGTTATCTCAGGGGCTGTAGGGCAAGGACATTCGGGCTGTTATCTAGGGACACATTCTAGTTGACTACCCTGCTTGCTGGGATGGGACAAGGGGAACCGGGCTCAGTGATTCTTGCCTCTTTTACAAATCTTCGATGCCCTCCCCATCTTCCCTCCTACTTTTCTAATTTCAATCCCATCCTTCACTCCTGACATCTCTCACTCTTTGGTTAACACCTCAGACACCACTCCACCCAACTGTCTTCATTGCTATGAAGGTTTATTTTTCTGTCTACTTTTATGCTCTTTATTTCAGTTGTTTCTCAGCAAGGCATGATACATATACATAGACTTGTCTGCCAACCAGAACTGAACTCATTAGTTTTTAATGTATCATGTTGCTATCAATTTGATCAAGAATATAGGATTATTGATTTATGAGCATAACTTGTGATATAAGGGCTTATACCTGACTTTATCCTCCATCTTCTTGAAATTATTATACTGCTCCTGATGATGATAATGAGTTTTGAAAGTTATTTACTGAGTACTAAATATGTTCTGGGTAATTTATATATAGTTTCTAATTTTTTAAGACAAGATGGAGAGATTGTGGCTAAAGGAGAAAATAAGTAAATTGCCTAAGGTCATGGAACTGGTAAGCATCGGAGCCTGCATTGTCATCAAGGGCTGTCTAAATATGAAGCTTTTGCTTTATCTGTTATATCACCCTCCCTTTGTTGGTGTGTTTAGAAAGTCACTAAGCCATAAAGGTAACTGGAAGTCACGTTTAAAGCCGAAACCTTGACAAATCCAGGGCACCTCTTCAAAAACGCTCACCTGAATTTTGTTGTAAGTACAAGGCCATTCCAAACTGTTTCTTCTTTTCATAAATAATCCACTTAAGGGGACTTTTAAAATTACTTCTTAACAACTTAAAGGTGAAAGTAAACATTTTTGACATGTATCGTCTCACACACATTTTCTACAGAGACTGAACATTTTGGTCAATTTTTCACTCAGTGTGCAGACAGTAAGGATTGCTCGTCTGTGTTTTGCTGCCCTCTTAAATGTTCCCTTAATAGTAGGTTATGCCATCTGATGGGCAATCTGCCTTTGCACCATTTTGCTTGTCATGTTGTTTCCCTAATGTTAAGTTGCTGAGACTAGAAAAGGGCTCACGGAGGTTACACAGCTCAGCTCAAGAGAATGCCTGTCCTTTTTTCTTTTGTTTTTCTTTTCTTGTTCTTTTTTCCTTGTTTTTATTTTTACCTTTTATTAACTTCCCATTACAGCTATGCCCTCCCTCGTCTTTCCTTACACACTCACTGGGGACAATACAACAAGAAATGCAAATATTCATTTTTTTTCCCTCCTAGTGTCCATTTTTTATGGCTGATTAAAACTAGCTGAAGAGAAGAGAATAAGCAGAGAGAGCACCAAAGAATTGTTTTTCTCTGTCTGGTTGTAAATATCTGTTCTGCTAAGGAACTGGAGCTACTACCACCAAAACAAAGAGTTAAGTATATTTTTTTCAGATAAAACTCTGTGTATGCCTGTAAATGTGTGTACTACAGATAACATTCCCCTGTCATGTCCTCAGTAATGTCTGATTATATCTCCTGAGGTCATGTCCACACTTTATCAGACTTTATATTTGATGATGAAATGATTATTTGTTGTTTTAGGAATACACTCTTTTTGTAGCTCTAACACAACAATCTCTCAGTTTTGCATAAGATGTGTCTCCTATGGCATAATAGTACATTTAAAATGGTCTCTTTTATTTTTGGAATTACAGGGTCACTTTTTAATTCCTGAATTGTATAGCTCAGCATAAATATCAGCAAATGGTACAAAACAAGTGGTATTTTTAATACAAGAGAAATATCTGTCTTCTGGAAAACTATACTTCCTATCTACACAGTCTATCTTGTTCAAACCATGGTCATAATTAAAATTAACTCTAAAATCTTCAAGTAGGAGAAACTGCGTTAATTTAAGCAATTCCAGGAAAAATGGACCCAGTTAACTTCCACCTCTAAAAATAAAACCACTTAATGCTTTGTTACAACTTATTATTAGAAATTCACTTGCATTCACTCTTTAATAAAGCACCTTTCATATTACTCCTGTTTATAGAAAAAAAACTTCATGTACTGTGTGTGTACTTTGACACAAGTAACTTTTTCTTAAAAAACTGTCCAAAATGGTTTCTACATATTAAGTGCCACTTCATTCAGCACTATTTTTTATAAATTGTTAGTCTCTGTAAATTACACTTTAAAAGTTACCCACTGCTCTGAAGACAGACACAACTTTATTAATGAATCAGGAAATGACTTCCAAGTATCTTTCACAATTTAGGCAGTTGAAAGTATTCTTTTCTACCCACTCCCAAGGTCTTAGAGAACACTATTTTAGAATACTACTGGACCGATTCTTCACATCTCATCTAAACAAACAAAAAATTATGCTAAGAACAGCACATTTTGAATCCAGCTTCCTTTTTTGTTCATGAAAATACATACCAAAAGTTACTTCCCTCTAATTACTCATAAGGGTGAATTTTTGTCAAATCTTCACAGAAATGTGAATAGCGTACCTTTATTTTTTATTACAGTTGACTTAGCTTTCCACATAAACATGAATGTAAATTTTTATTTCAAAGAAGGCAACTGAAAAAAGAAAACCATAGCCAGAACCACTGGGCAAATAATGTTATACTGTTAACAGTTGTTTCTAATATATACCCCTGAAACAGAACTACATTAATATTAGATTATCAACCTGTTTTCTCCCCTCAAGCAAGACTTTTTTTCTTGCTAAGAAGTTATCGCTCAGGTTCTGGTTAGCTTTTTTCTTTTCTTTATTTTTTTGAATTCTAGGAAGTTTGGTTTTTACAGAAATAAATTCTCCTAGATGATAACACTGAGCATCTTTGCTACTTATTGAATAGTTATAAGTTCACATGAGAAAGATTTGGATTCAGATGTTTCAGCTAATGTTACAGAATTTTATTAATGCTTTGATGTTTTAGTAATGTTTTACACAGCTTTAGTAATGTAGAGTTTAGTAATGTTAAGGGTTTTCCCTTAAGACTTTAGGAGCTACATGTAGTTTTTTCCTGGGGGGGGGGTCACCTTCTTTATCTTCTTTGTTGTCATCTGAATAATCCACTAAGTTCACCATGCTGCTATCGTTTGGGTTACCTGCTCCACTAGCATCACTAGCAGAATGGAATGAAGTAAATTCGGAGCCACCCAAAGATGTTTTGGGGGGAAGATCTGCCTTGTCTTCATTTTCTTTTGCTTTTTCAGTCTCCACAGATTTATCACAATGATCTTGAAAATCACTTTCTGATGATGACATACCTGCTTTTCCTTCCTCTATATTTTCTTTAAAACTCTTCTCTTCCTTGTGCTTCAAGACACTGGCACCTCTGCAAAATATCTTACTATACTGTACAGGATACAAATTCTTCCATAGTTGATTGTTCCGGTATTTCTGTTCTTCATATTTAATCTTCAATCCTTTGAATGTCTGAACATATTCAATTGACTCAAGTGTTTCATAAAACTCTTCAACTATATGTGCAACAAGAGACGTGATATTTTCCTCTCTTATGAATTCAAACAGCTCAATAATAGCTGAATTCAACATATTGTAGTGAGTTCCATTATCCAGAAGGGCATTTACAACTGGCTTAAAAAGGTTTCCCTCGATGATGTAAAAATTACAAAGTTCATCTTTAAGGCCAATCATCCTTCTCATAAAGCGAAGAGCACACAAGACCAGGAAAGTGTGCTTTGAATTCAACAAGATCAAGACTCTTCTTAGCAAGTCTTTTCTCAAAATATAGGTTTTTATGTAATACGTGTGACGTTGCACACAAAATGTGAGCAGCTCTAAAATTAAGGCAAGCAGCTCTGCTGTTTGGTAATTATTGAAGCAATTTTTGTTGTTTTTGTCAGATCCAACTATATTATCCTCTTCACATATATCTTCTGAAGTAGCTGACAAAAGTGGTGCTGTGAAGTTATGTATACAATGTCTATAGAAGAAATTTAGAAATTCACTTCTTTTACATTTTCTATGTGTTGGCAGCATGTTGTCTGGATCAAGTAGAGCACGAAGAAGTCTCATTAAATGAACAGCACCTCCTAGCTCAGAGTCAGTATCACAGATCATTTTTTCAATTATTAAATTAGTGAAAAGTTTGCCATCTTCACTTTGCTGGGCTTCGTCCATCATAAATCTTTGGACAATGAATGGAGTATACTTCACTAGATCACCAAGTATATCAGTAGCAGCTAACCTTATTTGCAAATCATCCATGCCCATTACAATTTTAAGAGCAGGAAGAATTCCCAATTCTGTCAGTGTTGTGAATAGTGCACACCTGCTTTCAGAACGTAATAGATGAGAAAATACACAGAATTCCTTTAAAAAAAATACCAGGTCACGCCGTTTATCATCATCTGTGGTCTCATCCCTCATCTGTGCAAAAACTTCAGCCAAATACTCGTCATCTTCCTGCAACATGTTGACTAGCTCAACCTTGTTAAAAAAAATAAAACTTGTAAGATTAGGAAGAATATTGTCTTGAAACTTGGATGGTATAGGCAAAAGGATGTCGTGAATGTACTGTACCCTGTATGTCTGATGTATTTTTTGTCGAATTTCACTGTCTGTTATTGGTATAACTTCCCTGAAGTGTGCATTTTGGGTTAAGAATTCCCTATGCCTTTTTGGCTGAGCCAAAGCAGGGTCATATTCAAGGCATCCCACCACATCCATGATACACTCATCAGAAAACAGGATCTCAAACAGAGATGTATTGTCGAGGAATAAGATTCCTTTAATAATTTCATGCAAATGGTATAAGCCTTCAGTATACTCTAGGTTCTCACAAGTGTGGAACAACTGCAGTAGTTTTTGAATATAGTCCTCCCTTTCCAAGAGCAGAGCCAGGAGTTCTTTATCCATAGGTGAGGTGAGACTCAAGGTAACTAAGTCAACAATCTCTCCAAGTTTATCGAGTTCGCAGTTTGGCAGGTCGAGCAGTTCACTGGTTTTTGGCGAGTCATCACCCTCTTTGGCTTCTGATTCATCCATGATGTCATGTATAGTTTCGACACATGGGACTTTACTGTGAACCTGGCAAATGGCTTTCCAGACCTTATGACAAATTGCCGTGTCCTGGAAATGTATCGCTGTACCACGGTTCTCAGCCTCAAACCAAAAAATTAACGTTCCATCTTTCTCATAGTACATGTCTGGATTTATCTTTGACTCCAAGATCAGTGAGTCATCGGACTTGGATCTAACTAGCAGAAACATGGCCTGGGCCCCCTCCTCATAAGTGGATGAGATGTACCCTGTGTCTAGAATGACCCACTGTTGTTCATCTTTCAGGGTGTAGACTTTTACGTAGCGCTGGTTGCCCACCATGGTGACCTCGGGTCTCTTCACACCAGCCCTGGTCTTGGCGCTGGTCCCCGCTTCTGTTATGCCCCGACTCAGTGACGGCTGGCTCTGTGGTGGCAGCGACAGTAGTTGAGGTGGCTAGTAGGGAAAATCATAATTAGAACATGGTGGATAAATAATGGCCACAGGGACCCCGGCAGCTCCTCAGTTCAACAGGGTTTCCCCGGAGTCCCACTACTCACTCACATCCCTGGAGCCCCTCCTTCCATGCTGTGATTGAAGCAGTGAGTCACTGAGCCTTCTCGCTGCTGTCTAGGAAAGACTCTATTATGTCATGATTCTTATGATTCCCCCAGGATTCTACCCAAAAGGAACGTTCTACACTTAAGGCGAGATGCCACCAAGCCTACCAATGGAGGCTTAGGAATGCGAGCAAAGGGCACTGCTCTTTCCATAAAAGGTTTTGTCCCCGAGAAACATTTTCACTCATCAAGTGTGTGCGGATGGAGACTTAGGACCCTAGACAAAAGAAAGCTTAATCACTCATGTCCTGAGCAAGTCAACACCGAACACCGTGTGTCAAAGAAAGACACTTCCCCCCACAAGCCCTGCTCCCCCCAACTCTGACCCTCTCCCCAAAGAAGCAGGAACAAGTGTACTGTAGACCATTACCAATGATTAGAGATCTGTAGGTAGGCCTTCTCTAAAAGGCTTAGCCAATGTCGGTATCACTAATTTACCCATCCTTGGGAGAGGATATTGTTCTAAGAGGGAGTTGGCAACTCCTTTACTCTGTTCAGCTCAGGCTAAAGCTCTATCTTTCAGCACAACAGGGAAAACATTTCCTCAAATTTTCCCAATTCTATAACCACACTCTTTATTGCTAGGGAAGGAGTGGGCCAGAGGGAAACTCAGTTGAAATTAGCCAAAAGTGAGTACTGAATACCACAGATCAATTGTTTTATTTCTTTTCTTAATAATTATGGTAGTAATAGCAACGACAATAACTAAGGAATGATAACTTGACTGCTTATTATAAAGAAAGGTAATAATATCATTGACCAAATATAATAATTTAGCGCTTATGTTCAAGACACTGTGACAAGGACTTTTATATATTTTCTTACTTAATTTTAATAATAACCTAGTGAAATAGGAGTACTAAGTGTCCTTCAGAAAACAAACTGAGAGAAGTTAAATAAATTGCCAAAGATCATATGACTAATAATTTGAGGAACTCTGAACACATGTCTTTCTGATTACAAAATTGGTTTTCTCAGCCATTGAAGTATGCTATCCCCTGCTTTTCCTGGCCTTCATTACACTTTATTTTACATTCCTTCCATCTGTATAATTTGTAATCAACATAAAATTATCAAGAGAAGATGAAAGTCACGCACTTCCTCCTTTAGATCCACATCTGTGTACAGCCAGTGGAAAAATAGAAGCTTGTATATGGCAATTCTGTTAAATATAATTTTAATAGTAACCAAGTTGATTTTTGATGTAGCAGCAACTTCTGCAGTTTTCTTAAAAAACAATTTTTTTCCCCCAAAACATTAACCCTGTTATTGCAAAGGAGAAACTGAGAATTGGGCCGCATCAAGCACATTTGGACTTGAAGAGTCCTATTTGTAACAATCACTTCACTTTACATAGCATTGGAGATGTGCGACCATTCTCAAGTAGAGCACAGAAAAACTCTTCCACACACCTCTCTTGAAATGTAGCCTCCAGGAGGTTACTGTACAGGAATATTCCCTGGGACAGTACAGTCAGGGCTCTTTGGGAATTGAATGCAAATGACAATCATTTCATGAGAAAATTTAAATCAGTGCCAGGATACTGCTGGTTTAGAAACATTTACAAATTATAAATAATACTTAAACATAAGAACTCATAAATGACTAATACAAAATTTGGCATGTGTGCTAGTTAAAAGCTCCCGTCTTATTTCAATAAAAGAGAATATGCAAATATATAATAACAATAATGACATGCATGCTAATTTTTTTCTCTGCTGTGGTTATATTAAAGTTTCTACTAGCATCAATTATAATACTGTCAAGTGTCTGAATATGCCCTCGGTTCCATTCTGAGAGGCATTCAGCACAAATCTATGTGTTCTCGCAATTTTATCACAGGGAGTTTCCCTTATGCCAATTAAGGTCCCTTTATCTTAATTAGGTTAACTAGAATCTCTTTACAGTCTAAAAGAGCCTCAAGTCCGAATTTCTTATTGCTATTTCTGCAGTAGATTTTTCAGTTCCTGTCTTATTTGGCTTGGGAAGTAGAACAATGCCCTTTTTTTGTTTCAGTAGTTCTACCTACTTAAGATTATTATTTTTTTGGTGTTTTGTTGTTTTACAGAGAGCAGGGTAATGTGAATAAACAAATGCCATATTCTAGGAGCTGTGTAAGTCCCTTTTAAAGGTGTTATTTATTTTTTATTTAATCCTCGTACAATAATGGCCTGAGGAAGGTATTATTTCTACCATATTAAAGAGGAAAAAAACTTGAAACTCCAAAACTGAATCAAACATTTGGTTCAGACCTCTGCAGTACATGATGATGCTAGGATTTGAAAGTAGGCCTGTATAGTTCTGACTCTCCACTTTACTGTTCCCAATATGCAATGCTTTCTCTTAGGCTATGCCTAAACTGTTACAGCAGATGTTTATAATGCGGATGAAGAATGTCACCTGCCATATCAGTAAACAAAGGACGTTGTGCCATCAAGCCAGCAGCCACTGCAGCCACCCCCAACTGTGCACCCTGAGGGGTTTAGGATGGAGAAAAGCAGGATACTGACCCTAGATAGTTAAGGTGCATATCAAAGGAATGATTTCAATGAGCCCAGACTTTCGCATCTTCCCATAAATAGAAAAGCACCAAATTCCTTAACTTTAGACTTCTGGTTTTCTTTAATTAAAGGTAATCTTTTGATGTTCTGACTACTACCTGGTTTTTGTCACAAAACTCCTGTATCTCCTGGCTTCTCCCTTACCTCTTTGGAGCAGTCCCTCAGAGCTATCTGAGATGCTGCTTCCCAGGTTTAAGTCCTCAGAAAGTCCACCGAATAAAACATAATTCTCAGCTTTTAGGTTGTTTTTTTTTTTCGGTCTACAATGACAATGTGATTTTTATCCCAGCTATCACTGCTATTTGATGTTTCTCCTTTCTTGGGGTGGGGGTGGGGGGTGGAGGAAGGAAAATCACTGAGGCCAGTTCAGAATGAAACCAAGTGAAACCGAGTGGGGCCCTGTGAGGCTCCCAGGCACAGAGGCCTCTTTTTTGTCCCCCATTTCTTGTAGACAAGACTCCAGCCTCCATGACCTTCCCTGAGTTCCAAAGGGCAGATTGGAACAGTTGCTAATCAAGGGAGGAGCAGCCAAGAAACCACCTGAGGCAAGATTAAAGGGACCAGAGAAGCTCATCAAGATTAGGAGGCAGGACTACCTGAGACCTTGCACACACCCTAATCTTGTCAGCAACCCCACCCTTGGGAAGCACTGCTATAAAACTCCTTATCAAATCCTACTGGGTTGGGACATACAGTTTTTTGAGGCAGGAGTCTGCTGGGTCCCCCTTTGCCTGGCAAAGTAATAAAGCTATACTTTTCTACTTTGCCCCAAACTCTGTCTCCGAGATTCGATTCGGCACAGAGAAGCTGTGCTTTTGGCATCAAAAATCAAAATGGACAGACAATCTTAAAACTCTGGATTCCTCTTCTGTTTTGGATGCCTGTCTCTGTCATGCTTCCTCCCCATGACTTTAGGGTACTAAGAAGTAGGTCTTGGGGCTTCCCTGGTGGCGCAGTGGTTGAGAGTCCGCCTGCCGATGCAGGAGACACAGGTTCGTGCCCCGGTCCGGGAAGATCCCACATGCCGCGGAGCAGCTGGGCCTGTGAGCCACGGCCGCTGAGCCTGCGCATCCGGAGCCTGTGCCCCGCAATGGGAGAGGCCACAACAGTGAGAGGCCCGCGTACCAAAAAAAAAAAAAAAAAAGAAGTAGGTCTTGATGACTCCACCCTGAAAATAATTTTAGGTAAGGATCTTGTAACTCATCCACATTTTATGGCAACTAAGGGCTTAAATTTTATATTTCTCAGAGTTATTTTAGAAGAGAATAAAGAAATGAGTCACACATTTCTTAATTTTAGTTATAGGTAACTCAAACCACATGTATACATACAGAACATTTAGAAAGCTAAATATTCTATCTATAAGAGGAGAGAACATTTCATAGCGAGAAAAGCAAGGTTGTTTTTAATTTTATGAAATAACATTAAAATACAATTATTCAAATGTACCTGCTCTAAAATTTTCAACATCAAAATCATTAGTGAAAAACACACATGCTTGTTCCCTACAAGTTCTCCTTGTAACTTATTTAGTGGAGTGTTGTCCTTTTGGGCCACCATCATCTCTGATTTGGAAATCTGTAACAGTCTTCTCCCCCAGCTTCTATCTTTTCCCCCAACTAGTATATTCTCAACACAATAGCCAGAGAGGATTCATTTAAAATATGCTGTTTCCTCCCACTCTTCCGCACCAAATCAACCTGTTTCCACCTCACTCAGAATAAAAGCCCAAGTTCTATCTATGGTTTATAAGGCCCAGTAAGACCTGGCCCCCTTGACGTATGTGAGCTCTTCACTTGGTAGTCTCTCTCCTTTATTCTGCCCCAGCCACACTAGCCACCTTGCGATATCTGAAGCACATCAGGCACACTCCTGCCTCAGGGCCTTTGTACCTGCCCTTTCTTCTACCTGGAACACTATTTCTCAATATCTACATGACTTATACCTTCACCTCATTCAAAAATGTATTCAAATGCTCTTTTTTTTTTATAAAGTGGAAGTTTACTTATCTTTTATGTGTCAGTTGGACTTCCAGGTAATTGGCCCACTGGACTCCCCACAAACTTTTTTTTTTCGGCCATGCCTCGCGGCTTGTGAGATCTTAACTCCCCAACCAGGGATTGAACTCTGGGCCCCAGCAGTGAAAGTGCCAAGTCCTAACCACAGGACTGCCAGGGAATTCCCCCAAATGCTCTTTTTTTTTCTAGTGGGACCCTCCCTAACCACCTCTTTAAAACTGCAGAGACCTCCATCTCAAGTTATCCATCCGTTTTTTTTGATGTATCTTTTCTCCATAGCACTTAGCATCATCTGACTATTTTGTACTTCATTTATTCTTTTGTGTTATTTTTTTTAATTTAAAAATTTTTTTTGCAACCAGACTATCAGCTGTATGAGGGCTGTGATTTATGTTTATTTTTCTTACTGTTTATTTTTCTCACTGCCTGGCACCTGCCATAAGCCATGATACACAGTAGTTTCTCAAAAATAATTTATTGAATAAATACATAAATGAATACACATTGTTTCTAGGATGACTTCCAATAATCCATTTATTTATTCCTCACTTTGTTATATAACACCCCCTATGTACAGGCCGTATATCAAGCACTGGGGATAAAACACTGAATTTGAAATTTATTTTCAGTCCTCTTATGGAATAGATAGGTAGTTTTAACAGGAGATATTTCTAATTTACAAGATACATATGGCATTTCCCCTGCTGCCCTAATCCCATTCTTTTAGATAGTTTTGTTCTTATTGATGGTGACCAAGGAAGCAATATTCTCCTATTTAGGCTTTTAACTGCATGAAAAACTTATTTTATTGAATAAGCCACATGTTTTCCTCCATGTTCTGTCAAACATTCCTTCCCCATCTCTGGGTTAAATGTCAGGTAGAAAGTACAGCTTTTCCATCAGTAATTAGGTATTGAAAGAACCCAAATTTTCTAATATTAAAATTTCCAGTCCATTTCAAGCTTCTGTTTCGGTCATGTATTGTCCAAAGCAAGTCCATAGCCAAGACTAGAGTTTGGGAATGGGAAAGTATGTCCCACCTAGGGTGGGGATCATAGCAAAATTGCAAAGCAAAGGATGTGGGTAAAAAGAAGGGTGAAGAATTGGGACATTAAGGCAATCTTCCACAAGCTTGGATAAAACAGATATAACTCAGAACTTTAACGGGCAATGAGGGATGTGTATGATCGCCCTATTTAGAGAATGTTAGAATGTGTGGATATTTACAACTTTTTATTCTTAGCTTAAAACATCACCCTGTTGTGTGTGCATTGCAGGAGTACCAGCTATTATCTTCCCAATGCTGAGAGGTAAGAACAACTTTAAATACTTTCTTGGATCCATAGGCAGTTTCTATTAGCAGTAGCACATTCTCCATTATATGCCTGGCTTCCTTGGAAGCTCTAAAATCTTTTGCTCATACAGCATGGATTTAAAGGAGGGGGAAAAGAGGGAAATGTTGTTCTCTTAGCCTCATGTAAATTTAAAACTTTTACTGTCAATGCCATGCTCTCCTCTTTTTCTTCTGTTTCAATAGTTACTTCTTAGACTCCTTTTGAGTTTTGTTTCAAATTCCATAATTCATGGATCTTCTCTTCATCTCTATCCTGATAGACCATATTATTTCCTTTTTCTAACTAGATCTTCAGCAATAACATTAGCTGTCTACTTACTAATTACCCTACAACCATGTTATATAAGTAATAGCAATGAGCATAATTTGGAGTTAAAATCTGCTCAATTTTTACTTAGAGATAGTAACCATCTTCATTTCTTCAGTATAGTGCTATATATATTTATATTATAAAATATAAATTTTCATTTTTTAGGCAGCAGTTAATTTCAACTTAACATTGTTGACTTAATTCCATTAACATTTAAAGGCATGCCTTGGAGACGGCAGACAGAAGAAGGATGAAGAACTACAATCCTGCAGCCTGTGGAAGGAAAACCACATTCACAGAAAGATAGACAAAATGAAAACTCAGAGGACTTTGTACCAGATGAAGGAACAACATAAAACCCCAGAAAAAAAACTAAACGAAGTGGAGATAAGTAACCTTCCAGAAAAAGAATTCAGAAGTGAATAGTGAAGATGATCCAGGACCTCTGAAAAAGAATGGAGGCAAAGATTGAGAAGATGCAAGAAATGTTTAACAAAGACCTAGAAGAATTAAAGAACAAACACCTAGAACAATTAAAGAACAAACAGAGATGAACAATACAATACCTGAAAAGAAAAATACACTAGAAGGAATCAATAGCAGAATAACTGAGGCAGAAGAAAGGATAAGTGACCTGGAAGACAGAATGGTGGAATTCACTGCCAAGGCACAGAATAAAGAGAAAAGAATGAAAAGAAATGAAGACAGCCTAAGAGACCTCTGGGAAAACATTAAATGCAACAACATTAACATTATACGGTCCCAGAAGGAGAAGAGAGAGAGAAAGGACCAGAGAAAATATTTGAAGAGATTATAGTCGAAAACTTCCCTAACATGGGAAAGGAAATAGCCACCCAAGTCCAGGAAGGGCAGAGAGTCCCAGGCAGGATAAACCCAAGGAGAAACATGCCGAGCTACACGGTAATCAAATTTAAAAAATTAAAGACAAATTACTGAAAGCAACAAGGGAAAAACGGCAAATAACATACAAGGGAACTCCCATAAGGATACGACCTGATTTCTCAGCAGAAACTCTACAAGCCAGAAGGGAGTGACACGATATATTTAAAGTGATGAAACGGAAGAACCTACAACCAAGATTACTCTACCCGGCAAGGATCTCATTCAGATTTGATGGAGAAATCAAAAGCTTTACAGACAAGCAAAACTAAGAGAATTCAGCACCACCGAACCAGCTCTACAACAAATGCTAAAGGAACTTCTCCAAGTGGGAAGCACAAGAGAAGAAAAGGACATACAAAAGCAAACCCAAAACAATTAAGAAAATGGTAATAGGAACATACATATCAATAGTTATCCTAAACGTGAATGGATTAAATGCTCCAACCAAAAGACACAGGCTTGCTGAATGGATACAAAAACAAGACCCAGTGCTTCCCTGGTGGCGCAGTGGTTGAGAGTCCGCCTGCCGATGCAGGGGACACGGGTTCATGCTCTGGTCCAGGAGGATCCCGCATGCCGCGGAGCAGCTGGGCCCGTGAGCCATGGCCGCTGAGACTGTGTGTCCGGAGCCTGTGCTCCGCAGTGGGAGAGGCCACAACAATGAGAAGCCCGCGAACCCAAAAAAATAAAAAACAAAAACAAGACCCATATATATGCTGTCTACAAGAGACCCACTTCAGACCTAGGGACACATTCAGACTGAGAGTGAGGGGATGGAAAAAGATATTCTATGCAAATGTAAATCAAAAGAAAGCTGAAGTACCAACACTCATATCAGATAAAATAGACTTTAAAATAAAGAATGTTACAAGAGACAAGGAAGGACACTACATAATGATCAGGGGATCAATCCAAGAAAAAGATATAACAATTGTAAATATATATGCACCCAACATAGGAGCACCTCAATACATAAGGCAACTGCTAACAGCTATAAAACAGGAAATCGACAGTAACACAATAATAGTGGGGGACATTAACACCTCACTTACACCAATGGACAGATCATTCAAAATGAAAATAAATAAGGAAACAGAAGCTTTAAATGAAACAACAGACCAGATAGATTTAATTGGTATTTATAGGACATTCCATCCAAAAACAGCAGATTACACTTCTCAAGTGCACACAGAACATTCTCCAGGATAGATCACATCTTGGGTCATAAATCAAGCCTCAGTAAATTTAAGAAAATTTAAATCATATCAAGTATCTTTTCTGACCACAATGCTATGAAATTAGAAATGAATTACAGGGAAAAAATGTTAAAAACACAAACACATGGAGACTAAACAATACGTTACTAAATAACAAAGAGATCACTGAAGAAATCAAAGAGGAAATCAAAAAATACCTAGAGACAAATGACAATGAAAACACGACGATCCAAAACCTATGGGATGCAGCAAAAGCAGTTCTAAGAGGGAAGTTTATAGCTATACAAGCCTACCTCAAGAAACAAGAAAAATCTCAAGTAAACAATCTAACCTTACACCTAAAGGAACTAGAGAAAGAAGAACAAACAAAACCCAAAGTTAGCAGAAGGAAAGAAATCATAAAGATCAGAGCAGAAATAAATGAAATAGAAACAAAGAAAAGAATAGCAAAGATCAATAAAACTAAAAGATGTTTCTTTGAGAAGATAAACAAAATTGATTAGCCAGACTCATCAAGAAAAAGAGGAAGAGGACTCAAATCAATAAAATTAGAAATGAAAAAGGAGAATTTACAATAGACACCGCAGAAATACAGAGCATCCAAAGAGACTACTACAAGCAGCTCTATGCCAAAAAAATGGACAACCTGGAAGAAATGGACAAATTTTTAGAAAGGTATAACCTCCCAAGACTGAACCAGGAAAAAATAGAACATATGAACTGACCAATCACAAGTAATGAAATTGAAACTATAATTAAAAACCTTCTAACAAACAAAAGTCCAGGACCAGATGGCTTCACAGGTGAATTCTCTCAAACATTTAGAGAAGAGCTAACAGCCATCCTTCTCAAACACTTCCAAAAAATTGCAGAGGAAGGAACACTACCAAACTCATTCTTTGAGGCCACCATCACCCTGATACCAAAACCTGACAAAGATACAAAAAAAAGAAAATTACAGACCAATAACACTGATGAATATAGATGCAAAAATCTCAACAAAATACTAGCAAACAGACTCCAACAGCACATTAAAAGGATCATACACCATGATCAAGTGGGATTTATCCCAGGGATGCAAGGATTCTTCAATATACGCAAATCAATCAATGTGATACACCACATTAACAGATTGAAGAATAAAAACCATATGATCATCTCAATAGATGCAGAAAAAGCTTTTGACAAAATTCAAAACCCATTTATGATAAGAACTCTCCAGAAAGTGGGCATAGAGGGAACCTACCTCAACACAATAAAGGCCGTATATGACAAACCCACAGCAAACATCATTCTCAATGGTGAAAAACTGAAAACATTTCCTCTAAGATCAGGAAGAAGACAAGGATGTCCACTCTCGCCACTATTATTCAACATAGTTTTAGTAGTCCTAGCCACGGCAATCAGAGAAGAAAAAGAAATAAAAGGAATACATATTGGAAAAGAAGAAGTAAAACTGTCACTGTTTGCAGATGACAAGATACTATACATAGAGAATCCTAAAGATGCCACCAGGAAACTACTAGAGCTAATCAATGAATCTGGTAAGGTTGCAGGATCCAAAATTAGTGCACAGAAATCTCTTGCATTCCTATACACTAATGATGAAAAATCTGAAAAAGAAATTAAGGAAACACTCCCATTTACCACTGCAACAAAAAGAATGAAATACCTAGGAATAAACCTAACTAGGGAGACAGAAGACCTGTATGCAGAAAACTATAAGACACTGATGAAAGAAATTAAAGATGATACCAACAGATGGAGAGATACACCATGTTCTTGGATTGGAAGAATCAATATTGTGAAAACGACTATACTACCCAAAGCAATCTACAGATTCAATGAAATCCCTATCAAATTACCAATGGCATTTTTTATGGAACTAGAACAAAAAATCTTAAAATTTGTATGGAGACACAAAAGACCCCAAATAGCCAAAGCAGTCTTGAGGGAAAAACACGGAGCTGGAGGAATCAGACTCCCTGACTTCAGACTGTACTACAAAGCTATAGTAATCAAGACAATATGGTACTGGCACAAAAACAGAAACATAGATCAATGGAACAAGATAGAAAGCCCAGAGATAAACCCACACACTTATGGTCAACTAATGTATGACAAAGTAGGCAAGGATATGCAATGGAGAAAAGACAGTCTCTTCAATAAGTGGTGCTGGGAAAACTGGACAGCTACATGTAAAAGAATGAAATTAGAACACTCCCAAACATCATACACAAAAATAAACTCAAAATGGATTAGAGACCTAAATATAAGACCGGACACTATAAAACTCTTAGAGGAAAACATAGGAAGAGCACTCTTTGACATAAATCACAGCAAGATCTGTTTTGATCCACCTCCTACAGTAATGGAAATAAAATTAAAAATAAACAAATGGGACCTCATGAAACTTCAAAGCTACTGGACAGCAAAGGAAATCATAAACAAGACGAAAAGATAACCCTCAGAATGGGAGAAAATACATGCAAATGAATCAATAGACAAAGGATTAATCTCCAAAATATATAAACAGCTCATGCAGCTCAATATTAAGAAAACAAACAACCCAATCCAAAAATGGGCAGAAGTCCTAAATAGACATTTCTCCAAAGAAGACATACAGATGGCCAAGAGGCACATGAAAAGCTGCTCAGCATCACTAATTATTAGAGAAATGCAAATCAAAACTACAATGAGGTATCACCTCACACCAGTTAGAATGGGCATCACCAGAAAATCTGCAAACAACAAATGCTGGAGAGGGTATGGAGAAAAGGGAACCCTCTTGCACTGTTGGTGGGAATGGAAATTGATACAGCCACTATGGAGAACAGTATGGAGGTTCCTTAAAAAACTAAAAATAGAACTACCATATGACCCAGCAATCCCACTACTGGGCATATACCCAGATAAAACCATAATTCAATAAGACACATGCACCCCAGTGTTCATTGCAGCACTATTTACAATAGCCAGGTCATGGAAGCAACCTAAATGCCCATCGACAGACGAATGGATAAAGAAGATGTGGTACATATACACAATGGAATATTACTCAGCCATAAAAAGGAACAAAATTGGGTCATTTGTTGAGACGTGGATGGATCTAGAGACTATCACACAGAGTGAAGTAAGTCAGAAAGAGAAAAACAAATATTGTATATTAACGCATATATGGGGAACCTAGAAAAGTGCTACAGATGAACTGGTTTGCAGGGCAGAAATTGAGACACAGATGTAGAGAACAAACATATGGACACCAAGCGGGGAAAGCGGCGTGGGGCGTGGGGATGGGGGTGTGATGAATTGGGTGATTAGGTTTGACACGTATACACTGATGTGTATAAAATGTATGACTAATAAGAACCTGCTGTATAAAAATATATATATATATATATATATTATTTAAGTCATCCAATGATGGAATGACTCAGTTGATTGTATGACTGATTTGACCAATAACAGAGTGATGTGAGTAACAAAAAACCAAAAAAACTAAAAAATAAAAATAGAGCTACCATATGATCCAGCCATCCCACTCCTGGGCATGTATCTGGAAAGACAAAAACTCTAATTCAAAAGATACATGTACCCCAATGTTCACAACAGCACTATTCATAATAGCCAAGACATGGGAGCAACCTAAGTGTCCACTGAGAGATGAATGGATTAAAAAGATGTGGTGTATATATATGTGTATATATATATATATATATATACACACACACACACACATACATAGACATATACATACAACGGAATATTACACAGACATAAAAAAGAATGAAATATTGCCATTTGCAGCAACATGGATGGACCTAGAGATTATCATACTAAGTGAAGTAAGCCAGACAAATATAAAATCATATGATATCACTTATATGCGGAATCTAAAAAAATGAAATTAATGAACTTATTTTCAAAACAAAAACATACTCACAGACATAGAAAACAAACATATGGTTACCAAAGGGGAAAGGGGGAAGGGAAGGATAAATTAGGGGTATGGGATTAACAGATATACACCACTATATATAAAATAAACAAAAAAGATTTACTGTATAAGATAGGGAACTATATTCAATATCTTATAACAACCTATAATGGAAAAGATCTGAAAAAAGTATATATATATATATATATATATATATATATATATATCTCCGAATAACTTAGCTGTACACTTGGAACTAACACAATATTGTAAATCAATAAAAGAATTTATACTTCAATAAAAATTTTAAAAAGCAAAAAAAAAAAACCAACACAAAAACCATTGCTCAAAATTTCTCACGAACCTCACCTTAATGAGGGGTCTCCTCCTTTGGTGTTAGGAAAGAAGACAAGAAACGCAGCGTTTCCAGGTGGGAGACAGTAGGGGATTCCCTCCTGCCTGGCCCTCTGTCCACAGCAGTAAAAAAGCACAGCTCAATTTTGATCTGCTCCCACCTGTCAACAGCAGGTGTCAGCCTCAGTTATTGTTTTGCAAATTCATTTCAGTCCTTTAATGATATTCAGCGGAGAAGAACTAGAGCGAGGTAGTGCTCCCGTTATCTCCGCTGTTTTTACTAAGGCCTGTGCCTCACTGGCTTTCCCAGGCTCTATCTCTTCCCTCCCTCCCTCTCACTCTGAAATGCATGTCTAGTAAAATGTACTGTGATAAACCCATCTGTAGTCATCAAGGGAGAGGTATAATAAAGGCAATGGGTGAACATGTTTGAAATACGAAGTGACGAAAATCATTTTTTATTTATGGAGAAACATTTTAATTTGGGACATAAAATCAAACGTAACTATGCCTAGGGAGTCAGGACTAAAAAGGAATGTTCTCATTTAAAGAGTCTGCTCTCTTGTGTCCTTTGTAGCTGCTGTAACACCGTTTTTAAGTCCAACAGGTCCTCTTGTCATTAAGGTCCTCAGTGACAGTTTAGCCAGTAAATTTCACACCACATGTGGGTGGCCATATAATTTATTGTCTAAACCAGGACCCTTTTGACAATGGAATGTGCACCATTGGTGATAGTGCTTCTGTGTCAGGCAGGCACGGGGACCATCTCAGGTTAACCAAGAGGTTCTGGAGGTTGAATTAATCACCAGTGCCTAGGGATTTAATCAACCATGCTGTGTAGTGAAGCCACCATTAAAATCCAAAAGTAAGGGTTTCACAGAGCTTCCAGGTTGGTGAAGCAGAATGCCTCCACGTGCCACCATGCTGGGCTCCAAACTCCAAGAGGACTGAAGTTTCTTTGTTCTCGACCTCATCCTATGAATCTCTTCATCTGACTGTTGGTTCCTATTCTTTAATATCCTTGGTAATAAACCACTCATCTGCCGTGTGGCTGACAGGGTCTTGGTGCTCCGGCCAGGTGTCAGGCCTGAGCCTCTGAGGTGGGAGAGCCGAGTTCAGGACACTGGTTCACCAGAGACCTCCCGGTCCCACGTAATGTTAATTGACGAGAGCTCTCCCAGAGATCTCCATCTCAACACTAACACCGAGCTCCACCCAATGGCCAGCAAGCTCCAGTGTTGGACAACCCATGAGAAACAACTAGCAAGACAGGAACACAACCCCATCCATTAGCAGAGAGGCTGCCTAAAATCATAGTAAGTTCACAGACATGCCAAAACACACCACTGGATGCAGCCCTGCCCACCAGAAAGACAAGATCCAGCCCCACCCACCAGAACACAGGCACCAGTCCCCTCCACCAGGAGGCCTACACAAGCGACTGAACCAACCTTACCCACGGGGGGCAGACACCAAAGACAACGGGAACTACGAACCTGCAGCCTGAGAAAAGGAGACCCCAAACACAGTAAGGTAAGCAAAATGAGAAGACAGAAAAACACACAGCAGATGAAGGAGCAAGGTAAAAACTCACCAGACCAAACAATTGAAGAGGAAATAGGCAGTCTACCTGAGAAAGAATTCAGAGTAATGATAGTAAAGATGATCCAAAATCTTGGAAATAGAATGGAGAAAATACAAGAAACGTTTAACAAGGACCTAGAAGAACTAAGGAGCAAACAAACAATGATGAACAACACAATAAATGAAATTAAAAATTCTCTAGAAGGAATCAATAGCAGAATAACTGAGGCAGAAGAACGGATAAGTGACCTGGAAGATAAAAGCGTGGAAATAACTACTGCAGAGCAGAATAAAGAAAAATGAATGAAAAGAATTGAGGACAGTCTCGGAGACCGCTGGGACAACATTAAACACACCAACATTCAAATTATAGGGGTCCCAGAAGAAGAAGAGAAAAAGAAAGGGTCAGAGAAAATATTTGAAGAGATTATAGTTGAAAACTTCTGGGAAAGGAAATAGTCAATCAAGTCCAGAAAGCACAGAGAGTCCCATACAGGATAAATCCAAGGAGAAACACGCCAAGACACATATTAATCAAACTGTCAAAAATTAAATACAAAGAAAAAATATTAAAAGCAGCAAGGGAAAGCAACAAATAACATACAAGGGAATCCCCATAAGGTTAACAGCTGATCTTTCAGCAGAAACTCTGCAAGCCAGAAGGGAGTGGCAGGACATATTTAAAGTGATGAAAGGGAAAAACCTACAACCAAGATTACTCTACCCAGCAAGGATGTCATTCAGATTTGACAGAGAAATTAAAACCTTTTCAGGTTAACCAAGACACGGTTCTCCTAATTATGGGCAGTTTGTACTCTGGGACCCAGTGACATTCTGGCATTGAGACGTGAATCTGTCCAAGAAAAATTGCACCAGGCAGAAATCAAACAGGCAAGGAAGTGTTTACTCAAGACTATTGTAATAGGGGAGAGAGATTGACCTCCACGCTGAATACAACAGGGGCAGCTGGGGAGGTGTAGCCAGTGGGCAGGGATGGGTCAGTGGATGGAAGATTATTAAGGGGAATTGGTTAGGTATGAAGGGCATGGGAATACTTGCTGAGCTGGGCCCAGTGGGACAGAGACTGCAGCCTAGGATGAGGCCTTGTTAAGGAGAGGATGGACTCAAAGGAGCCTGACTAAAGTTTAGTCAAAGAGGGAATTCTTACGGAATCTCATCAAATGACAGGCAGCTTTTAAAACTCACTCTTCTCCAAGGAAACCCATAGTTTCCCAACTGTAATAACTCTCTTGCTCTGAGAAATTCTTCCAAACATATTTATGTTCTAACTCCTTTTCCTTTATGATTTTATTTCCCTTTGCAAATCCAATTATTCTTGATTAGAAAATCTATTTTATCTTCTGATGTTTGCTTCGACTCCAGCAAAGCTACGGTGAAATTGACTTTTGAAAAATTAAGAATGGGGTTTGAATTGACCAAGGGAAGCACAGTCATAATTCAGCCAGGAAGGACTTACGAGTGGTCCACCCACATCCCATGGTGCATTGTTTAGTGGGTCTTAGTGAACAGAAGGAAAAGCAAGGGATTTATTTATATTATATTTATTTCACACGTATGTCCATCATGGTGGAGACCAGTATAGGATCCACTCTGAAGCCCAGTGCTCACCACTGGGGAGGCCCCTTCCCCGTCCTGGAATCACTTTCCTCGTCTATAAAATGAAGGTGTTCGATTAGATGACTCCTTGGTACTTTGCAGGGCTTTTCAAAAGTTCCATAATTCTGATTTTTAAGTCATTCTATCCCTCTGCGGATTGCACCTTCTTATAAAATATCCACCTTGGAGCCATTATAAAGGATCAAACATGAGTGATAGTAAATCACTCTGAAAATAATGACTTTATGTAGGAACTGTGTCTGAAAGGCTTGGTCTTCCATGCATGTGCATATTTTGTAGTTTAAGGTATAATGAATCCAAGGAGGGTATGCAAGAATGTTCCCAGCAAATGCAAAATAGATAGCTAGTGGGAAGCAGCTGCACAGCACGGAGATCAGTTTGGTGCTTTGTGACCACCTAGAAGGGTGGGTTAGGGAAGGTGGGAGGGAGACACAAGAGGGAGGGGATATGGGGATATATGTATATGTATAGTTGATTCACTTTGTTATAAAGCAGAAACGAACACACCATTGTAAAGCAATTATACTCCAATAAAGATGTTAAAAAAAAAAATGTTCCCAGCAGCTTTGTTAGTAAAAGTGATAGTGAGGTGGGGGAGGGGTAGAAACAACGTGAAATGTACTTCATCAGGAGAACAAATGCAGAATAGTGATGGAATGGCACACAGATAATCAGTGAGCTCCAGCATCAAAGGGGATAAATATCAACAATTTTGAGCAAAAAAGGCAAGAAAAAAACCAAGTATGATACCACTGACTTAAAGTGTAAAAACACTCTGAACAGTGCTACTTGTTTTGAGGGATACATACTTAAAAAATAAAAATATTTTTTAAATGCTTGGTGATGATAAAACACCAGATTCAGATTAGTGGGGATTGGGAAGGGGTTACAATTAGGGAGGGAATTCAGAGCTTCAGCTGCATTTGCTAATGCTTGAATCTTTAAACTGGGAGTTGGATATGTGAGTGTTCATTGTATTATACTTAACACTTTTTTGTATATCTTAAATATTTTATGACATCCTTGTAATAAAGTTGGGAGCGTTACGGAAAAAAAAAAGAATAACCTCTTAACCTGTACTTTACATATCATGCCCTTTTCTGGCTTCCTGAAACCTCTTATGCCATAAATTATTCTGTGATTTCAATATTTAAACTATGGCTAGGAGTAATTTCTTTTCCCCCTTCAATAAAATGGGTTCAAGTGTTTTCCATCTTAAAACAAACAGACTCTCAAAACAAGAATCACATTCATAACTTTAACAGTAACACTG
Source organism: Pseudorca crassidens (assembly GCF_039906515.1). NCBI lineage: Eukaryota > Metazoa > Chordata > Mammalia > Artiodactyla > Delphinidae > Pseudorca > Pseudorca crassidens. The sequence continues at coordinate 109,750,884 of NC_090317.1, read as the reverse complement.
ATTACCCTAAAATGACAGCAAAAATGTCTGTGATGTTCACTGCTGTGTTCCCAGGGTCTAGAAAAGAGCCTGGTACATAGCAGACACACAGAATTAAGATTCCTTCATTAACCATTTCTTAACAATTGCTAATGTTTGCTGTGTGGCAGATACCATTCTAAGTACTCCATAGGTGCTCTCACTTACTCCTCATATGGTAGATATAATTATTAGTTTCACTTTACTGATACAGAAACCAGGGTACATCAAAAATAAGTAATTTCTTCAAGATCACGGATGCCTTGCACTCAATCTCTAGACTTGCTTTATCTCTCAACTATAAATAGACAGTTGTACCTGCAACAAGAGATGGATGGTGAATAGAAAGATAGAGATTTATTTATATTACCTATTTATATATTATTCACATATAAATCTCCATCTATTTATCTATCCATCCATCCATCTACCTACCTCTATCTCTATTATATTGAACGGTGTTCAATTCTAGGTGGAAATATTTCATTATAAAAAGAATTTAAGTCCCCCCAGTAGTCAGACTCAAGAATCTGTGCACTTAAGCTCTTTGCTACATAGCAAGTCACCATTCTTTTTTCCTTTTCTTTAAATAGATACTGAAGCTATGTTTTATATCTATGGTATACAATCACCAAGTTAGAATCCTAAGCCTTTTGGGACAAGCAAATATGTGTCTCTATATTGCCCTTCCTATCCCTCACCCCCCTCTTTTTCTCTTTAATGGAAAGCACAGAGAACAGTTAGATATCTAGTGCTTCTAGTTGGTCGTACCTCTCACTTAAAGTACTTGACCCCCACCAGCCAAAGAGAAACATTCTTATCTTATTTACTATTTTTGCTTTAAAGAGAGATAAACTAACTTTGAATTTAATTCTTCTTTTTTCTCTTGCCTCTAATTGTGTTAAGCTCCAATAGAAATGCTAGTTTCCCCTTCAGCAATATCTTGCCCCTTTTACTTTTCGCACTTTTTTTCTTTCCATATGTCTTTCTTTTTTCTCTCTGTATTTCTTTCTACTGTGGACTCTTAAAAGATCTTTGTAAACATAGGGTTTATAGCCATTTGTCTTTTTCCTTATTCAATAGGATCATTCTCTGTACTAATTATATTATGGAGCCTGCCATTAATTTCTCCAGTTACATCTCTTTTAATGCAGTTGTATATGGAGAGCCCCTTTTAAAATTTTCTATTTGAGATTATCTAACTGATACCTTTCTCCTCTCTCCCACACAAACACATGCCTTTGACAGCTAGAACTGGATTGCTTAAATGGCTGTATTAGTCTGAGCAGCTATTCCTTTTGCTTTCATTTTAGAGACCTCCAGGCAGAGAGATAACTTTCATATATAATATCTTCTAGTATAATTCAGCTTGTACCAGCGGGACACTTTCTTGCCTTTTCTCTCAAATAAGCCTTCCTATTTTAATTTCTTACCATTCTACTATTCTCTGTTCAATGGCAGAGGCAAGAACGAGGGTTCACATATGCTGAATTACTTTCTTTCATGTGAAGGTAAGTGCCAGTCTTCTTCAGGCCACACATACGTGACCTTACCATGGCATTTATGATCGCTTTTGTAACTGTTAATTTGACTTTTGGGGGGTTGCATTTTCTCTCTTCACAACAACTAACTCTAGTTGTATATTTCAAAGAGAAATATCATTCTAATGTATAGCAATTCTAAATATCTTTAAAGAAATCCTCCATTATTCTAAAACTATACATGCCTAATTATCTAATCTCCATGTTGTGTGTACTTATATGGCCTTTGGGAATATAAGCCTGTACTTCACTTTAATTCAACAATGGAAAAATGAGGGGAGGGATATGCCCTCTTTTTTTGCAATATTCTTGAAGTTGTTCTGGGCACATACTTACAGGAGTCTTTGCCATTTACTAAGAATAATCAGCAAAGGAAAGCGAAGAAAAATGATAAGGCATATCCATTCCCTAGGGCTCTAATGTTCAGGCTCAATTGGAGTCCCAAGGGTATTTTAACACCTAAGGCTTCTGACTATAAATCTGTCCCTCAGGTCTTTTCAGTTATTTCAGGGAAGTGTCAGTTGCTTACAGTACAAGAAGCAATTATCTCCACGCAGAAAACAGTTCAGGGAAAGAAAGGAAGAAACCTAGTTAGTGCAACAAGGTACTGAAAGAAGAAAATGCAGAGAGAAAAGAAAGGAGCACACTGAAAAAAGTACAATGATGTAATTTACTATTTATTTTATATTCAAAAGATAAATATAGATATAGTGACTATAGCTATATTCATCTATATCTACATCTGCATCCATATTTATATTTCACCCGTATATGCACATGTATCCAGTCTGTAAGTCAGAGGAAGCAGAACTGGTGGTTAAGAGCTCAAGCGCAAAAATAGATACCTCAAGCTGAAACTGAGGCTCTGCCAGGTCATGTGACATAGACGAGATACTTACCATGTCTGGGCCTCAATTTCCGCATCTCTAAAGTGGAACCGTTACCTACCTCATTTGGTTGTTATGGGATTAAAAGAAGTAACAGATATAAAATACTTAAACCGATGCCTGGTGAAGTTATTATTTAAACATATTGGTTCATTTACAAATCTTATACCTGAACAACAACAACAAAAAGTGTTCTTTAACACACTTCACTCCCTTTTAAAGGGAATGGGTCCAAGAAACTGAAGGCTTTTTGTTGTTCTTAGCTGAGTGCCTAGGTGTTAAATGCAAATTTATCAAGGCTTGGATGTGTCCCTGTATAACAAAAGGGTAAGCTGTTTAGAGACCTGAGAAAACTGCATTAGAGACAGGAAGTCGCTCTCCCCACATTCCTGAGATGAAGGCAGCAAAGGAAAACCTCAGAGAAAGGGACCCGAGGATTGGCTCCCTGCCTGGGAAGCTTTGGAGGAGGAGCTGGTCTGAGGGCATTTGGAGTGAGTTGGTGAGTGCTGTGTAAGAGGGTTCGTCCCCAGGAGCCCACGGTGCTCCAGGTAATCCTGCCCTTTCTCAACACCCTTGCTGTTAACTAGTTTTCTTGGGAAAATAGGTCAAGTTGCTTGGTTTCACTTACAGCTTGAGTCCAGAGCAGAGTCAATCTGTGCAGTCGCAACCTTTTCATGGGTTATTACTTGAACAAAAGGACTTTAAATTGCTGAGAACGCTAGGATCAGGACACCCGCTTTCCTCAGGGGTAAGTATCCTACCCTGAGTCGTAAAATTTCCTACAATGATATTTTGATCACCAAAGTCGTTTCCTAACTCCTGTATTTTCTTTAGTTACCAATTCACTTTTAAAAATTTCTAAACTTTGCTAGATGTTTCTGATCTAAAGCCATTTTATATTTGAAGATATTTACCTATCTCTTATAAACAGAAATAACATTCATCTTCAAGGGTGTAACAGTTTTGAAAAATACATTTTCCCCCATGAATGTTAAAGAGCACACTCAGGAGCTAAGCAATCACATTGGACTCAGAATATTCAGAGGATTAGTCCTGGATTTATTTTGGATTGTCAGGGTGTCACTTGGGTAAGTCACATAACTCCTCTTTTTGCCTCAGTTTTCTTTGTGACGTGATTAGAATAATAATGAGACTTCTCTTTTGAGGCTGGACCTGGGAAATAAAATTTTAAATATGTGGGCCTCTAAGTTTTGGCATACAAGAGCTGAAAATACCAGAGAATGAATTTCATGATCAACTAACAAAATTCACTGTGGTAGTGTTTAAATGCAAACCAACACACTGTCAATGATTAGACATTTAAAATTGGAACTGAGGGCTTCCCTGGCGGCACAGTGGTTAAGAATCCGCCTGCCAATGCAGGGGACACGGGTTGGAGCCCTGGTCTGGGAAGATCCCACATGCTGTGAGGCAACTAAGCCCATGCGCCACAACTACTGAGCCTGCGCTCTAGAGCCTGTGCTCCGCAACAAGAGAAGCCACTGCAATGAGAAGCCCGCACACTGCAACGAAGGGTAGCCCCCGCTCTCTGCAACTAGAGAAAAACCTGCATGCAGCAATGAAGACCCAACGCAGCCAAAAATAAATAAAATAAAATAAAATAATCTATTAAAAAAAATAAAATAAATAAATAAAATAAATTGGAACTGATATTTGTGAACAGTAAAGGAAGTTATTTCAAGTATCCAGTATTGAGTGCCTAATATGAGCCAGGAAATTTGCTGGTGACTCAAAGGTAAATGCTAAGAAGAATGCTCACCCTTAGTCTCTCTTGAATCTTCAGCCTTGAAAGGGAGACAGTTAAACACCTGTAATGTAAATACCTTAAAGGGCACACAAGACAACATAGACATATCAGGAAAGTCTTCCCAGAGAAAATAATGATTAAGTTGTATCTTGTAGTATAATTGGAATTATGGATGTGTGAGTGGGAGGGTGGCAAGGGGGCAGGAGGAAAAGGGACCACAGCTGTAAAGAAAAGTAAGTACTAGGTCATAAAAATCATGTAAACTAAGTAAACTTGAAAGGATGCACGTGGCAGTATCTTATCTGTATTAGAATTGTATGGAGAATGGAGAAGGAAAGCAAGCAAGGCATCTTAATAAGGAATGTTGCAGAAATCTAGTGAGACATGGTTGTGATCTGAACTACAATTTTAGCAGTGAGGGTAAGGAGAAATTGATAAATTCAAGAGACACTTAAAGGTTTTAATTAACAGAACTTCCGATTAGAATGAAGGCAATCAGGGCAAGTGAGGACACAATAAAAAATAATTGCCAACTTGGTGGATGGTGATGTGTTTTAGTTAGAAACAAGGGTAGGTTTAGGAGGGAAAGGTTAATTTAGTTTGGACAAATTGAGGTTGAGGTACTTATAAGACAGAATATAACAATAGGGCTATGGTATGATAAAATAATTATTTAATCTTTTTCTTCTACTTACATGGATGTGACACAGTGATGCTCTGCAAAGAGTGTTTGGAGGGACTTTAGAAATGATGAACTGAATATTTTCATGGCATAGAGCTGTTCCATCAGAAAAGCTCAAGGTAACTCTCAAGGCTAAAGAAAGAGGTGTCAATGCATAGTAAAAAAGAACTACTGCAAAACTGGTGAGATTAATTTTACCTCCTGTGCCTCTCTCTTCTCTTCTTGTAGCATTGTTTTTCTTTCTTTTTTAGGTTAGTTCCTGTTTAATTCCGGCCAAAATCTATCGCCATATCAACAGGTAAACTTATGTGCTTCATACGTTGTGAAAGGCAAAGTTGAGAATTGCAGTCCTTCTCTTTCTTCCTCTGCCAGCAATTACCACCTAGGACAAAGGAATAGTAGGCAACTCATTGAAACAAGGATGACACAGCCTGTGTTCTTTTCTCACCCTTAAACTCCTACAAGTAACAGTGAACAAGAACTAGATTTGTCTTCCCAGCTCTTCTACATTTCCTTTCCTGAAAAGTTGCAAGAATGATATGTAGGACATAACCTCCTGCTTTCTTTGAGTAGATTTAAAATAGCACGGTAATTGGTCTGGGGAAGTCTGGAATTTGGACTTCCTTGTTCTGACAAGGAGTGAATAGAAATGATTCCAGGCAAAACTGGAAAAAAAAATAAGCCTATTTTCAATGCTTCTTTCTCTCTCAATTTCTCTCTCTCTCTCTCTCTCTCTTTGTGTGTGTGTAGCTGTCCCTCTTGGACTTTATTTTGACCTTTTCCTGTGCAGGCATTTGCTCAGTATTCTTCTGCCGAAGAATTCGAGAAGTTCCCCAAACCCATTTTGCCATCAAAACCTACAGACACTATATTTCAGCATATACAGTATATGGGGAAGGGGGCTCAATGGGCTTTTAGTAATAAGCAATGTCAAATTAGACTATGTAAAATCATTCAAAGACAACTTACAAGCCTAAAAAATGCCCCACATTTTCAACTTCAAGTAAGCCTTCTATTACAAATCTTTCAGTTACTTTTAGAAAAATGCCTAGAAAGTGGATTTTTAGCTCACCAAGTAGAGATATATGGCCTGGTTGCAATGGCCCCACTGATTTAATTGAGTTCACTCCCAACTATGATTTTCGATGAATCTTTAGTCTCATGTGTCCAATTCTGCTTTGCCATTCTCTTATTTGGGGGATGGACATTTTTAGACTTGATATCCAGCAAGTGAATTTCTTTCTCAGTTATATACAGAGCTTTAAATATTGTTAACTCTATACTTCCAGGTAAGGCAGACATTTTGAATTAAAGTATTAGCACTCACTCCTTTTTTGCACAGTAGCAGTTTTAATTATGGAGGACATACAAAATTAAAGATCATTTTGAAAATGTAGATTTCCTCTTCTTGTTATTAAAGTATATACAAGTTGGAGAGTGGATTCCTGGATTAATAAGTGCTTTTTAAATTTGCCTACTGAGAAGAGAAAGTTGGCTTTTGCTAAGCCATTTAATTCTCTAAGAGTAATGAAATATCTGAAGGCATCTCTACTTTGTTTTAAGAGAAATAAATATAGGATGTCCCACCTATAAAGAGTTAGGATTACATTTCCTTTCTTTGCATGAAAGATACATAATTCATAAGCTAATGAGTTGTAAAGGTCTTCTCAAAAGTAAAATTATATTATCACTCCCAGGAGTAAGATAGTCAAACGATTCTGTAATAACTTTTCAAGTTTATTTTATCTTAACATTTAAAACATAATCTCTTCTTTTTAAATGTGCCATTAAAACAATGCTCAGATACAGAGAAGGTGAGAGTTACTAGAGTGAGAATGGAGAGAAATCTTAGATAGTATTTATGTATTTGTCTTTTGATGAAGAGGAAATTCAATTGTTAAAAAAAAAACAAACTAGGAATATAAGAATTGACTGTTTAGCAGCTCAAATATAACTTAAATTTTTTCAAGAAACTTATTTCCTTTTGCCTTTATGGCTTCATCCCCGTGGTACAGAGCCTTTTATCAATATGATGACTCCCAATGATCCTGCCTCCTGGTATTTATGCCTTTGTGTAACCCCCCTTCACTTGTGTATGGGCTCAACCTAGTGGCTTGCTTCTAACAAATAGAACATGGCAAAAGTGAGGGGACATCAATTTCAAGATGAAACTATAAAAGACTGTGACTTCTGTCTTGCTTACTCTCAACCTGGCACTCTCTCGGCTTTTCTCTCTTGCTTGCTCTGATGAAACACGATGCCATACGAAGAGGCTTATGTGGCAGGAACTGAAGGTAGCCTCTGACCAACAGCCAGCAAGAAGCTGAAGCCCTCTGTCCAACAACCCTCGAGGAACTGCATCCTGGTAACAATCATGTAAGTAAACTTGAAAGTAGATCCTTCCCTGGTAGAGCTTTCTCATGAGATCATAGCCCTGTCCAACACTCTGATTACAGCCTCGTAGTCCCTGAGCCAGAGGACCCATGTAAACTGCATCTGGATTCCTGACCTACAGGTCCTGTGAGATAATAAATGTGTGTTGTTTTAAACACTAAGTTTGGGGATAATTTGCTATGGAGAATTAGGTAATTAGCAAAATCCCCCCCAAAATTCACTACTATACTGCGTTTTATATATTTACATTTCTATTGTGTGTAAATTTATCAAGGCTCAGTGACAGCTGTTATGTAAATTAAACATTTGTAAATATGAAACATGTATGTAGTCCCAGAAGCCATTTTTTTTTTTTGTCTGTGTTGGGTCTTTGCTGCGCATGTGGGCTTTCTCTAGTTGCAGTGAGTGGGGCCTTCTCTTGTTGCAGAGCACAGGTTCTAGGCGCATGGACTTCAGTAGTTGCAGCATGCGGGCTCAGTAGTTGAGGAGCACGGGCTCTAGGGTGCATGGGCTTCAGTAGTTGTGGCACATGGGCTCAGTAGTTGTGGCTCGCAGGCTTTGTTGCTCTGTGGCATGTGGGATCTTCCCAGACCAGGGATCGGACTCATGTTCCCTGCATTGGCAGGTGGATTCTTAACCACTGCACCACCAGGGAAGTCCCCCAAGAAACCATTTTTAAACCAGGCTGTTTTCATGGTGAATTTCGTTGTCACCAGAGAAAGAAGAAACATTACTTTGAATTTGATGGACAAGTAATTTTCCTCTCCAGTATAATTTTAATCTAACGTCCTGAGATTCATGATAGGTTATTACAGAAATTTTGGGTGAGAAATTTTTTCTCTGCGAGAAGTTTATATTACCTGTTCCTCTCTCACTAAATGTCAGCAGTGGGTCCCAGATACTGGGAAAACAAAAATACACCCATGCAATTCCACACCCACCTGGAGAGGATCTTATTGCTTCTAGATTAGAAGTACAAGAAATTCCTGGATGGGCTGTAGCCTGTCTATGAGTCCCTTCTCCAAAAAATCACTGTAAACTGTTAATGTTTATGTGCGTTTTTCTAGTGAAAGGGTTCATGACTTTCATAAGTTACTAAAAAGGGGTCCTGGTTCCCAAATATGTTTAGAATACCTGGAATACACTACCAGATTAATTTTGTTATAGTGGTTAAAATATCACAAGAGTTAGTTGATCAATTAAATGATTCTTATTCTATTCAACACATTTATGGCGGACCATTCTAGGCATTAGAGTTACAACGGGGGGTGGGAGGGAGGTCCAACAGGGAGGGGAAATATGTATACATATAGCTGATTCACTTCATTGTACAGCAGAAACTAACACAACACTGTAAAGCAACTATACTCCAATAAAAAAATAAATAAAATAAAACATGTACTATTTAGTCTTAAAAAAAAAAGACATCTGTGATTCCTCTCCTAAGGAGCTTAAACTTTTGTGGTACACCAGATACTAATCATAAAGAGTTCTGTTTCCTCCTTGGCTGTAGCTCCAACTGGGCAGCTTCTACCTCTGTGGTTCAAGTACTGGTGGTTCCAACTCCTGACACCTGGTAACACTATTACTTCCTTAGACTTTACCCCAGGGCTCGAGTCATGATGGCAACTTCCTGCGATTGTGAATCCATGGGTGTCTCATCTTCTGTTTGTTCTTTCAGCTCATCTAACACCTTCATAACTTGGCTCCTATATTAAACTCCCTCTATTGACCTACCTACCTGGGGTGGGTTCTGTTTTCTAACTGGTCCCCGATTGCTACAAGGGAGCACTCAACCCGGTTAGGGAAGAGATGTGTCAGGAAGGCTTGACGATGTTAGATTTGAGCTGAAGTATGAATTATGAATATGTATTAACTAAGTCAAAATCAGGCAAGACAGATAGGAGAACATTCCAGGCAGAGTATGTGCTTATAATTTTCCAAAACTTGAAGGTCAGTGTTGTTGAAGTTTAGAAAGCAGTGTGGAGCATGGCATGAGATGAAGTATATAAAATACTAACTTTTACAGGACTTTAGTCACCGTTAAGAGTTTTAGTCTTTGTCATAAGAGGAATGGGAAACCTTTCATGGGTTTTCGAGAAAGTGGTTTTGAGCAATGGGGTGACATGTTCAAATGTGTGTATTTTGACATGTTCAAATGTGTGTATTTTTAAATATGTGTGTGTTTTTAAATGTGTGCTTAAAGTTTTAATATGTGGAGACTAAATTAGCAGGGAGTATAAGTAGATGCTGGTGCAACAGATAAAAGGTTATTGTAAAAAGTGATTCGAGCTTGGGCAATGTTGGATAAAATCCTAAAGCTATTCAAAGTACTTGTGATGCTTTAGATAAAAGGGTAAATCAGATGAGGTAAGGGAAGCGACAAAATTGATTCTCCTTAGCAAAAATGTGAATGATGATGCCACTTAGTGGGTTAGAAAAATTAGAGAAAGAATGGATTTGAGAAGGAAGATAATACAAGCTCATTTTGGATCTGTTGAATTTGAATGTCTTCGAAACATAATAGAAAAGTCTATTTGTTAAGATGGCAGTATTGGATTTACCATTAATAAATCCCCTTAACTGGATTTATTTACTTTTGCCCTGTTGGGTGGTCAGCTAGCCAAGAGTTGATCTGGACATATTATAGGTTAGATGAACATTTTTTAATTGCTATCTTGGTAAGATAAGCATTTCCATTCTGAAATATCTTAAATAACTCAGCTTGGAAAGTTTAATTTTCTCTAAGCATATATTATTCATTTTAGTGTTTCCACTTCCCCATCCCATGACATGTACTAGATACTTAATAAAGTTTTGGAAATTAGAAATATGTTTTTCTAAATGACACCCACTGTTTTTCCCTCCCAGACTAACATTGTTAATCACATGGCAAATTAAATGAATTTTAGAAATGCAATAACTATCTTAGTTTGTGGTGATAATATGGTCCTATCTGAAGATTTGGGTATGAGGGAAAAATAGAATGCCAAATATTTTCTACATTTCAGAGGTACAATAGATCAAATGCTAATTTCAAACTTCAGAGTTCAGAAAATATGAATTCCTTTAGGTTCCATGAAAAAGAGCTAATTACTTTTACTCATTTAAAGTTCTTGACATAGCTTCCTCTTATCTTTAGTCTTTCTTCAAAACTCACGTTTAGATATATTGTAATATTTTCAAAGTATATGGAATGAAAATGTGGGCATCTGTTTGAGTCAACTCACTACAGACATTCGACAAGTGTAACAATACTAGGAGGAAAAATCTGATTTTTTCATATAGAGAGAAAACTCTCTTTTAAAAAAATCTGAGGGTATTTTACAATAAATGAACTATCTTATTTTAGGGATTTGTAGAGTATTAGTGGGAAGAATTTGTGGAGAAAATATGGAGGACAGCTTCTCCTGACTGCAAGTTATTAGATTAATTCACATGTCAGTTTCACCTCATTAACATTCTAAACTCTTTTTTTTCTGTCAAGAAAGGCATCTGTCAAGATCACATAATCTGTTATTTTGAGATTACCACTCTACATTTACCATAGCGTCTAATTTATGTTTCAAGCAAGCCCCCTATTCCGAAAAGAGTAATTTCAAATTGTCTTGGTTTTGTTTGTCTGTATGTGTGTGTTTTGGTGTCTTCATTCTATGTGTGGTTTTATTAAATCAGTGATAACATAAAACTTCAAGCAGCTATCATCTGTAATCTGGCAGCTGCTTTTTCAGAGTAATTTAAAACAACACCGCATTGACCCAAACACCTTTACTTAAATGTTTAAACATTTTGTATCAGTTTATCTTATCAATTTTGTGAAAAATTTATGAGAGTAATGTAAAATCATATCAATGAGATAGTGTTCTACCTCAAATAGAAGAGAATAAACTGTTCAACCATCTCTATGCATAGGGCAAGACAATATGCACTCTTTTTCACAAAGACATGCAAGATGGACTTGGAAGGTTCACCATTTCTTAATACAAGACATGATGAAAAGGTGATTTTTGAAGCAGTAAATGCATAAAGTTATTTAACTCTTTGTAAAATACTGTGTAATTTGTGATGGGGAAGAAAACCAGATAAATTGAATGGCTTAATTTGCATAAGATTATAATAAAACCATTTTAGACATACTTTGGTATTAAGTTATAGCACATCAAATTATGTCATTTAATATAAAAATCAAGTCCTTTATCTAGATTTGAATAGACTTATTTCCACTTTACTTTTGTCTACTTGGGCTTACTTAGGTTTAAAGCATGAAGGAGAATGTTATTGTGCACAGCCGAGGTTTGGGTGTTGAAGCAAAGATGTGACTAGCTGCAAGTGATAACAGGCTCCCTTCCCTCTCCGTTTCCCACTCCCACTTGTATGCCATTTTTTTAAGTTTTGAGATGCCACCTGTCCAGACTACCTCCACCAAAAAGTGATTCTCTGCTTCAAACAAATTGACCTCAGTCAAGCAGGAAAATGCATAGGGGTTGTGGAGGAAAGGATCTGTGACCTCCATGGATTTAGATGCTCTGTTGTGTAATACTCTAGCATGAAGAAAACTAATGTGAATGAATTAAAATTTAAATCAATGTATAAGAATCTCAAGTAGATATTTCTGGTGTTTGCCATTTCTAATCGATGTTATTTCAAGGATAAAGACATATTGTTGGTATATTGTTGGCCTCTAGGTAAATTCTTTTAAGTACTGTTTTTTGATAATGGTATCAAAGGATTCGATTATCTTAGCACTGCCGATTAACAAGTATTAACAATTTCAAATAGAGTTGGAGGATTATTAAACATTATTCATCTATTCAGGGACAGCAAAACAAACAAAAAATGCTGATAGATATAAGAAAGTGTTTGTATAGTGTCTACACATCTCTTGGCAATGTCTTAACTATTGAATAGTAATCAGCGAAAATTCAAACCTTTCAAAATTATTTTTGGTCTCATAGTGATTTTCAGATTAAATTCAAATCCTTCTCCAGAGCTTCACAAATCCTCTTCTATTAAAACTTGTGAAATCTTTATTGTACTAACTTGAAAAGAAAATGTGACCCCTGAAGTGTAGGAATTCCCCATCCCAAGGTGATGTCAAATAAATAATACATCCAAATTACAATAATAATAACTGTAAAAACAAAAGCAAAGCAACTTGTGATTTTATGTTTAAGCTAAATAAAATATATCTTGTATACTTTATAGATATTGATAATGAGTTAGAATCAGATTAGTCTTATTTGGAAACAATGAGTACCTAATTAAATGAGAATACTGTGTAAATAAGTTACTCTTTATTTGTTTAAAACATTTCCAATTATTTGTATGTCTTAAACAAGTCCCTTTTCTTTAATAGATTTATTTATTTATTTATTTATTTTTGGCTGTGTTGGGTCTTTGCTGCTGCACGCAGGCTTTCTCTAGTTGCGGGGAGTGGGGGCTACCCTTTGTTGTGGTGCACGGGCTTCTCATTGCGGTGGCTTCTCTTGTGGAGCACGGGCTCTAGGCACGTGGGCTTCAGTAGTTGTGGCACGTGGGCTCTAGAGCGCAGGCTCAGTAGTTGTGGCTCATGGGCTTAGTTGCTCCACGGCATGTGGGATCTTCCCGGACCAGAACACGACCCCATGTCCCCTGCATTGGCAGGTGGATTCTTACCCACTGCACCACTAGGGAAGCCCAAGTGCCTTTTCTTTTGTGCAAAAATATTGTTATATTACACACACAGACTACTGAGTGTGCATTATATATAAAAGTTCTAAAAAAATCTTAAGTTGTTCTAAAAAATCTTTAGCTGTTGAACTGTTTATTGAAAGGAGAAAAAGAGCAGCAGAGACTCAAACAAGGCACCAAGTCAGAAAATATGAGCAAAGGCATAAATGCAAAAACAATGAAAAAAAATCCACAGTGAAAAGGAAATCAGGGGCTTCCCTGGTGGCGCAGTGGTTGAGAGTCCGCCTGCCAATGCAGGGGACCGCGGGTTCGTGCCCCGGTCCGGGAGGATCCCACATGCCGCGGAGCGACTGGGCCCGTGAGCCATGGCCACTGAGCCTGCGCATCCGGAGCCTGTGCTCCACAACAGAAGGGGCCACAACAGTGAGAGGCCCGCATACTGCAAAAAAAAAAAAGAGGAAATCAGTTATCTCTTTATAAAGAGAATGGAAATGCAGGTATAACCTGATTTTGAGAAGAGGGAGTTTATTCCAAGGTTTTAAGTCATAAGCACCAAGGATTTTCACGATTTGACAAAAAAATTAAAATGACTATGCAGAACCTGCAGTGGAGATGATCAGACAGTATATAATTGCCTTACGAACCTAGTCTGTTGGTAATACAATATATTGTTTGTGTGTGTGTATGTGTGTGTGTTTTCATGAAATTACATAGACATAGCTATTCTCAGTCTTGGCGTTGGAATTCAAAAGGTAAAGTTATGTAAAGAGCTTTACTAAATAAAACTCTTTTGAGCTAATATGTTAATGTATTGAATTCTTGGCATGCATGTTGTAATCAAAAGTTCCACGTATTCTAATAAAATCGATTTGAAGGCTCTTAGCTATTGGTGAACTACAATGAAGGAGGAGGGATGGTGAAGAAAACACAGCCACAGAAAGGGCATGCTATGGGCCAGATTTCTTTAGCTAAATTCTTTCATTCTTAGGTTGATTTTGATATAAAAATTGATTAGCGTTGAAGTTCAGTATCCTTCTGTATTAGAGCTACCTGTAGTGGTTTTATCATCATCTGGGATCCAAAGAATAAAGTAAAAATAACCAAAAATATTTATTATTCTATAGTATGATTAAGCATACAAATTAACACATTGATAAAACAAATTGAATCAATAAAGCATTTTACAGGTTAATCTTTGAGTGATCCAAAATTTAACTTAACCTCTTAACATGTATAATTCCAGACAATATTAAATGATAATTTTGTGACACCAACGGGTCCTGAATCATATTACTGCTAATCAGAAATACATGTACTAAAAACTATCTCACATCCTAATATTTGAAGTCGCTATAGGGTATGTGCCCAATTGCAAAAAATTTAAAAAATATATCAGTTTAAAAATATATATTCTATTAAAATGCAAGTATTGTCTGGGAAGGTCCCACGTGCCGTGGAGTGGCTGGGCCCGTGGGCCATGGCTGCTGAGCCTGCGTGTCTGGAGCCTGTGTTCAGTAACGAGAGAGGCCACAGCAGTGAGAGGCCCACGTACCAAAAAAAAAAAAAAAGACTAAAATGCAAGTATTGACCCTGATATAAAACCTCCATTTTCTTTACTCAATGTCATAGGAATTTGGCTTCAATAAAAATCTAGGCTATAACAATAATATTGTATTGTGTTCCACTCTAGGTATTATTTTTTAAGCAATAAATGAATGAAGGAGACACCAAGTCAGAAATGTGATTCCAATATTGGAAATAAAAGTAGCACATATGGGGTTTCCCTGGTGGCGCAGTGGTTGGGAGTCGGCCTGCCAGTGCAGGGGGCACGGGTTCGTGCCCAGGTCCGGGAGGATCCCGCGTGCTGCGGAGCGGCTGGGCCCATGAGCCGTGGCCGCTGAGCCTGTGAAGTAGTACATACGAATGAGTTTTGTAACAAAGAAATTTCTAACTCTAAATTTCAGTGTTTTCTCAATTTCATTTTCAGGTTGCTAGTGTACAGAAACGCAATTATTTTACAACTTTATTGAGGTAAAATTTATATGCCTTAAATTCTCCAATTTTAAGGGTACAGTTCAACAACTTTTCATAAATATACTAAGTTGTGAAAACTTTACTGAAACCTAATTTTTTTTTAATGTATCCATCACCCCATTTCTTTCATGTCTTTTTGTCCATTCACATATCTTCTTGGATGAAATTTCTATTCAAATCTTTTGCCTACATTTAGATGAGTTATTAGTGTTCTTCTAGAGTTGAAATCGTACTTTATGTATTCTGGACACAGTTGTCTTATCTAAGATTAGCACTTATTTTCCTCAGGCTGTGACTTATCTGTGACTTTGAATTCTGTTCCATTAATCTGCATGTCTATTCTAAAGCTGGTACTACTACACTATTAGGATAACTGTGGATTTGTAGTAAGTTTTGTTATCGGTTAAATTCTCTAAATCATTCTAAATTTCAAGATTATTTTGGCTATGCTGGGTCCTTTAGATTGCTGTATGAACTTTACCCTCAATTTGCCAATTTCTTCAAGAAAGCTGAGTGATATTTTGGCAACGATGTGGTTGAATCTTTAGATCTACTAGGCTTATTGACATCTTAACAATAATGACTCTTTGAATACGTTAACGTGGAATGTCTCTCCAATTATTGTGATCATCTTTAATTTCTTCCAGTAATGCTTTGTAGTTTTCAGTGTACAAGTTTCACTATACTTATTTATTTACATCAATTATTCTCTTCTGATTCGTGCTCTTGACACTGATAATGTCTTCTCAATTGCTATTTCTGATTTTACATTGCTGGTAGAAAGAAATGGAATTGATATTTTAGAAATTTTATTGAGATATAATTTATATAAGATTCACTGTAGTTAAATATAAAATTCAATGAATTTTTTTTTTTTTTTTTTTTTTTTTTTTTTTTTTTTTGGCGGTACGCGGGCCTCTCACTGTTGTGGTGTCTCCCGTTGCGGAGCACAGGCTCCGGACGCTCAGGCTCAGCAGCCATGGCTCACGGGCCCAGCCGCTCCGTGGCATGTGGGATCTTCCCGGACCGGGGCACGAACCCATGTCCCCTGCATCAGCAGGCAGACTCTCAACCACTGCGCCACCAGGGAAGCCCAATTCAATGAATTTTAATAAATATAGAAGTTGTATACCATCACCAAAATCTAATTTTTTTAATAGATCTTTATTGGAGTATAGTTGCTTCACAATACTGTGTTAGTTTCAGTTGTACACCAAAGTGAATCAGCCATATGCATACATATGTCCCCATATCCCCTCCCTCTTGAGCCTCCCTCCCATTCTCCCTATCCCACCCCTGTAGGTGGTCACAGCAAAGCACCGAGCTGGTCTCCCTGTGCTATGCTGCTGCTTCCCACTAGCTAGCTATTTTACATTTGGTAGTGTATATATGTCGATGCTATTCTCACTTCACCCCAGCTTCCCCCTCCAACCCCATGTCCACAAGTCCATTCTCTGTGTCTACACCTGTATTCCTGCCCTGCAACTAGCTGCATCAGTACCATTTTTTTTTTTTTTTAGCTTTTGTACAGCAAAGGAAACCATAAACAAGACAAAAAGACAACCCTCAGAATGGGAGAAAATATTTGCAAATGAAACAACAGACAAAGGATTAATCTCCAGAATCTAATTTTTAATGATGCTACCACAGCAAAGAGAAACCTTGGACCTATTTCCAGTCACTTCTCATTTCCACTCACAGCTTCAAACAAACACTAATTCACTGTATATTTTCCTTCTCTAGACACTTTATATACTTGCTGTTTTTGAGTGGCTTCTTTCACTTACCTTAATGTTTTTCAGGTTCTTTCATGCTACTTTATGTCTCCTTTGATTTTCCTTTTCTGGATATTTGGCTATTATGAATAAAGATACTATAAAACTTCTGGTAAAAGTCTCTAACTTGGATAGAAATTAATTTTTCAAATGCAGAATCCTGTACTAAATGTTTCTTTAACATTTTATTATCAGGCAAAGTTTTCCAAAGTTATTGTAACATTTTATATTTTCAGTAGCAATATGTGAGGCTTCCAGTTTCTCTACATCCTCAACAACATGTTTTATTATTACCATTATAGTGGGTATGAATTGGTATCTACTTGGTATTTTAACTTGCATTTTCCAAAAAACTAATAGACTTGAGCGTCTTTTCATGTTCTTCTTTCCCATTTGTATATCTTTTTTGAGTGAAAGGTCTATTAATGTCCATATTTAATTGAGTTATTTGTAGTCTTCCTATTTTCTCTTTCTTTTTCTTATTTGATTCTACAAAAATAGGTCCTATTCAATTTTGTGAGAAAATAGAGACTTAGAAATATTAAATTATTTGCCCAATGTGAGACTTAGTAAGTGGTAGAGCTCATTTTGGAATCCAGGGTATAAGGCTTCAGCATCTAAGTTCTTTTCTTTCACATCACTGTCCTCAAGCTAGTTACAGTGATCTTTTGATGGCATTTTACTTTAGAGGTTAGGATATACTGATTTTGCTATATAGACAATGTGAAATCATAGAGTCTGGGCTTGAGTACTTTGTTGATATTCACTTTTGAAGCTCAAAGTTTTTTAATTTGGTGAAGTCAAAATATTCTCTCTTCTTTTTTAGTGTGCTTTGGTATTGTTTATAAACAATCATTGCAAATGTCAGAGGAACAAAGATATGCAAGTATGTTTTCTTCCAAAATTTTGGCATTTACACTTAAGTTTATGATCCTTTTTGAGTTGATTGTTATGAATTTAGGGTCTGCATTCACATTTTGCACGTGGACATCCAATTTTCCTAGCATCACATTTGGAAAAGACCACCATTCAGCAATAAATCGGCTTAACAATGTTGTTGAAATTCAACTGAATCAACATATATGGGTTTATTTCTAGATCTGAATTCATTCCATTGGCCTATATTTCTATCCTAATGCTAGTACCACACTCTCTAGATTACTATAGGCTTGTAGTACATTTTGAAATTGGAAAGTGTTTGTCTTCCCACTTTGTTGTTCTTTTTTAAAAATTGTTTAGACTCTTCTCAGACCTCTGCATTGCCATATTAATTTTAGCATTAACTTGTCAATTTATGCAAAAAATTCAAATGGGATTTTGACAGTGATGGTTTGAATCTGTAGACCTGATTCTACTGACATTTTAACAATATTGAATCTCCTAATCTGTGAACATGGATTTGTATTCCATGGATTTATATTCCACTGTTTGGATGTAATTTTTTATATATAATTTCTAGTTAATGACATTTTTTCCTTTTCATTTATTTGGTGCTATGAATAATGCTGATACGACTTTTGTGTCCATGTTATTAGGTGAATATAAGTTTTCATTTCTTTTGTGTAGTTTATTAATCCTGCTATTGCTGTATCCTATCAAAAATAATTATCAGAGGGACTTCCCTGGTGGCACAGTGGTTAAGAATCCACCTGCCAATGCAGGGGACACGGGTTCGAGCCTTGGTCCAGGAAGATCCCACATGCCACGGAGTGCCTAAGCCTGTGCACCACAACTACTGGGCCTGCTCTCTGGAGCCCTCGAGCCACAACTACTGAGCCTGCGTGCCACAACTACTGAAGCCTGCGCACCTAGAGCCCACGCTTCACAACAAGAGAAGCAACCGCAATGAGAAGCCCGCGCACCGCAACGAAGAGTAGCCTCCGATCGCCGCAACTAGAGAAAGCCCGTGTGCAGCAATGAAGACCCAATGCAGCCAAAAATAAATATATTTTTAAATAAAAGAAATAATTATTAGAAACTGTCATACTGTTTTCCAAAGTAGCTGCAAAATTTTACATTCCCATCATCAATATATAAGGGTCCTTTGTGACTCCACATTTTGACTATGCTTATTATTTCCTGGAATTTTTTATTACAGCAATTCTTCAGGGCAAAAGTGTTCTACTCTTTTCATTTTAATTTGCATTTCATGTTAACTAATGGTTTTGGGCATCATTTCATGTGCTTTTGGTCATTCATATTTCTGCCTTTGTGAAATATCTCTTCAAATATTGGCCCATTTAAACAAATTGGTTATTTGTGTTCCACTTACTTCTTCAGTTGAAAATAGTCTTTATATATTCTGAACTCACTTTCGTTACCTGTTATGTGATTTGCCAATATTCTTCCAGTGTGTTTCTTGTCTTTGCCTTTCTTTAATGAAGACTTCTGTAGTGCAAGGTGTGCAATGCACACCTTGCATTGGTGTAGTACAATGGATACAATTGATGACACAATATTTAAAAATTTTAAACTAAAGTCCATAGTTTACATTAGGGTTCATACTTTGTGCTGTACAAATCCATGGATTTTGATAAATGCATACTGTTATTCACCTACCACTTCAGTGTCATACAGAATAGTTTCATGGCCTTAAAAATCCCCTACCTAGGGCTTCCCTTGTGGCGCAGTGGTTGAGAGTCCACCTGCCAATGCAGGGGACGCTGGTTCGTGCCCTGGTCCGGGAGGATCCCATGTGCCACGGAGCGGCTGGGCCTGTGAGCCATGGCCGCTGAGCCTGCGCGTCTGGAGCCTGTGCTCCACAATGGGAGAGGCCACAACAGTGAGAGGCCCGCGTACCGCAAAAAAAAAAAAAAAAAAAAAAAAAAATCCCCTACCTAATCATCCACTCTCCCCACTCTAAAACCCCTAGCAAATACTAATCTTTTTACTGTCTCTATATTTTTACCTTTTCATTTTTTTTATTGTTGTAAGAGCACAACATGAGATCTACTCTCTTAACAAATAACTAAGTGCACAGTATTGTGTTCTTAACTATAGGCATTATGTTGCACAGCAGGAGTTGGACTCTTCAGCCAGTTATTCACTTACTACCTAAATTTAACACATCTTATGAAGTTTACCTATGGCTTACAAAATATTTGCTTACTTATTATTGATTCTTAACAAATCCTATGAGCTTCACCTGTATTTCATAAGCTACTTGCTTAGCTTATCTCTATGCTTAACACTTTATGAGTTTCATCTATCCCATTTGTTTTCTTGCCCTCTATAGCAGAACTGAATGTTCTCAAACAATACAGAAAACTCACATTGCCAATGTATTTACTTTCTACATTTTTTCCATGGGAAAATATTCAAGAGAGAAAGGAAATTTAACTCTAAAAATAGGGAAAAGGATGATAGTAACTCAATAGTATCATTAGGGTGTCAGTTTTCTTACATCTTCTTGGTCCACCGTCCTGATCAAGTGAGTTTTGTCTTTCTCATTTCAAGATGGATACTGCATTTCCAAACATTACATACATTTTCTAGGCAGGAATATGAAGAAAGAGGAGAAATAAAAAGTTGTTACCCATATCAGCATAGCAAATATTTTCCAAAACTTTTTCATCTTCTGCTTCATTAGTCAGGAAAGTCCATGCCAGACATTTTATTTGGTAGAGTGTCTATTCAAGCCTTTGCCCATTTTCTAATTGGATTGTTCATTGTCTCACTGTTATATTTAGAGAGTTCTTTATATATTATTTTTATTTTTTATTTTCACTTTTATAGAGATATAACTGACATAAAACATTGTGTAAGTTTGAGGTGTACAACGTGTTGATCTGATATATTTATATACTTGATGAGTCCTTTGAAAGATACGTGATTTTTCAAATATTCTTAGTAGTGTGTGGCTTGTCTTTTAGTCCTCTTAGCAGGGTATTTTGCAAATCAAAAAGAAAAAATTAATTTGGTCATGTCCATTCAAGTTATCTTTTGATCGTTTTATATTTAAGTCTGTAAAAATTTGGTGTTAATTTTTGTATAAGATGTGAGGTTTAGGTTGAGGTTCTTTTTTTTTTTTTTTTGCCTAAGGATGTCTATTCACTCACTGTTTGTTGGAAAGACTATCCTTCTTCCATTCAATTGCTGTTACACTTTGGGGAAAAATCAGTTGGACATATTTGTACGGGTCTATTTTTTGGTTCTCTCTTCTGTCCCATTGATCTATGTCTCTGTCAATATCACATGTAGCTATATAGCAATTCTTAAAATTGAGTAGTATGATTCTTCCAACTTTCTTCTTTTTTTCAAAATCATTTTAAGCTATTCTAGTTCATTTTATTTATTCAGTCGCAGGAAATATGTGGTTGTGGATTATTTATATTGCCATTACATAGCATTATATACATGTATAGACTACTCTTTCCTGGCTTTACCTAAAAGAACACACTAAGTGTATTAGAAAAGAGACTGAAAATATAATTTTATCTTTTTAAGAGTTTTAGAAATTCAGAGACAAAGTAGAATTTTATTATTGCATTTTCTTGCTTATCATATTACATATGAAGAAACAGACCTAATGATTGTGCTTATGAACCTGAGTTTTCTGGCTTTACCAGATGATCCACAATAATTAGTGTGCAACATCCATTACATTGTGTTGAAATACTGTGTTGTGTGAAAATATTTTTTTCAACATGGAAACACAAATAAAATGAAAATGAACATAAAGTCATTTAAAACTTTCATTAGCTTAAATGATTTGATTACCTTTTGGATCAATCTAATCTGACGCTAATTCTAGCATTTTATTGGCAGTAGGGATTACAGTGGAAATTCACTTTTGGAGTCAGAAGACCTATGTTTAAACCCAGTATCTGCCATTTACATAGCTCTATGATTTTAGGCATATCTTTTAACTTTTCAAATTCAGATTTCTCTTCTATACAAATGATATAATAACTCATAAAGTCAGAAATAATATGTAGGGTGTGTGTGTGTGTGTGTGTGTGTGTGTGTGTGTGTTGTTCATAAAAATGCTTGGCAAATAGTAAGACATATGTACTTACTGTTCTTTTGAAGAGTCATGTTCATGGGCCAATAAGTCCATAGAAAACCAAATGAAGGGCACATATGAGGGGAAAGTGGGTAGATATCCTTCTCTGGCACTGTCTCATCACTCAGAAGGTTTACAGCATCCCCTATGTCCCACTGCTTACTAGTGAAAGAAATCCAATGGAGTGGATACAGGGAAGATGAAGAATTGGACTGACTCATGGAGGCAACCAATATGCCATAGATTTCAAGCTGAATCTTTAGGAAGAAATAGGTCAAAAATTGTCATACACATATGAGTATCAATAAAACCAATCCCTGGGGTGGAAGGATATCTTTGCCAGGAATCACTGCCAAATTTCATGGTCCTGTCTTTTTATACCTGAATTTTCTGTCTGTTCCCCAACTTTATTCCTTGTACTTTGAGCACATTTTGCTTCCATTTATGTGCAGAGTTTTTCACCGGTTCATTGATTGTTTTGTATGTTTTCTTGCCATAAATGAAGCCTATACTTCTGCCCAGTGTTACTTTTGATCTCAATAATTATATTCTAACTGATACTGAAACACTCCTTCTGTTCTAATTATAACTCTCTCTTTCATTGCGGAGCAAATGATCATCCTAAAATAGTAAAAAAATGGTTATTATTTATTCAGGTTAAACACCTTATATGTAAGATCAGATTTAAATATCTGATATGTAGGCATTAGTACCCTCACTTTACAGATGAAGTAGAAACTCAGAAGTTTTAAATAACTTGTCTAAAGTCACACAACTAGTAAGTGATAGACTCTAGATTTGAACCCATGTATATAGGACTTCAAAGCTTTTGCTTCTTATCCAGTACAGAATATGTAAAACTGCTGGCTAAATATTTGGCTTTGATATATGAATTTTCCAAAATACTAACTTGCAATTCTGATTCACTCTCTTTTACTTTTTCATTACAATTTATGTAATTTCTTTACTATTGATTGCAAAGTGTTTTTATAAGATTATTATACCTAGTTATTGATTTCAGCTTATGAGAAACTACTTATTATAATTTACTTGTTATTGCAATAAATAGATATATCATCATTTAATGGTAGTGGGCATATTTATCATTTGACCCCACAATAATATGGTAGATAGCTTCTAGTATGGAACCCAATGATCCTAGTTTCCTGGTACTCATACCCTTGTGTAACCCCCTCCTTTTGAGGATAGGTTGGACCTAGTGACTTCTAATGAATAGAATTATAATTATTAGAATATTTTATTCTAATGAATAGAATATGGCAAAAGTGATGGGATGTCACTTGTGTGATTAGGTTACAAAAGTGTGTGCCTTCCATCATGCTGGAACTTTTTTTTTTTTTTTTTTTGCTGATACTCTCTCTCTTGCCCTCTCACTTGATGATAAAACAAGATTCCATATTGTGAGATACTCTAAAGAGAGGCCCATATGGCAAGGAAACAAGGGAGGCCTCCAGTTAATAGGACATGAGGACTTAAGGCATCAATCCAACAGCCCACAAGGAACTGAATCCTGCCAACAACCACATGAATAAAGTAGGAAGCAGATTCTTCTCAGTTGAGGCTGTAGAGGAATGCAGCCTTGAGAGAAACCTAAAGTCAGAGGACCCAGTTAAATCCTGTTTGGATACCTGACTCACAGTAACTGTGAGATAAAAAATGTTGTTGGTTTAAGCCATTAACTTTTGGGGTAATTTGTTACATAGCAATAAATAACTTATACAAATAAGTTATCATGCTTTTTTAAACTGCGGTACTCTGGAGGCATGCTCTGGCCAGGACCCTATATCAAAGTGAAATGTGACCTTGAAGCAATTATCAAATAACTGAGGCTAAAGCTTCAAATAATCTTGGTAATTTAGAGGAAAATACAGGTTGGCTCAATCTTTTTTTGCTCTTAGTTTGTCAAGATTTGAACAAACAGAGAAATGAAGAAAAAATTCATGTTTATCATTGAAGACAAAGAAAAATCATGTTATCACAGATTTATAAAACAGTGAAAAAACTTTCATTCTCACTTCAAGTCTTTGTCAAGAATGAGAACATACCCATGCTAAGATATTTACAGAGTGAAAATTGCGAGTTTCACACATCTCTCCACTCCAAAACAAATTTGTACACTCTATGGCCTATGAAAAGATAAGTATGGAGGGTTTCGGGGTTTTTTTTTTGACTTTTCTTTTTTTTCAATGAGGATTTTCAAAATAGTGTATTAGTTTCCTAGGACAGCTGTAAGGAAGTACCATAGTCTTGGTGGCTTAAAACAACAGACATTTATTCTCTGTAAGTTCTGGAGTCTAGAAGTGTGAAATCAAGATTTTGGCAGGGCCTTACTTCCCATGAAGCCTCTGGGGGAAGACCCTTCCTTTTTACTTCCAGCTGCTGGTAGCCCCAGGTGTTCCTCAGCTTGTGGCAGGATTACCCCAATCTCTGTCTTCCTCTTCAAATAGTTTTCTTCTCTTGTGCATCTGTGTTTTCAGATGGCATTCTCCTGTCTGTGCGTGTCTGAAATTTCCCTCTTGCAAGTACATATTGGATGAAGACTCACCCTAATGACCTCATCTTAACTTGATTACATCTGCAGAGACTGTTTCCAAATAAGGTCATGTTCAAAGGTTTCTGGGGTTAGAACTTCAACAAATCTTTTGGGGAGATACAATTCAACCCATAGCAATTAGTATTTTTTTCCTTTGTCTTATAAGGTCTTTTTTTTTTTTTTTTAACATCTATTCCTGGCTTTTTTACAACATTCAACTTTTTCTATGCCAGTCAAACAAATTATACTTTGTCATCTCACTCCTTTCTGTAATGTAATTGTCTACTATCCTATTTTCCCTGCAATATTTTAATTGTCGTATGTTTCAAGAGATTATGGTCAGTGTTGTAGCAGAGTTTTCTTTATATAATCCAGTAAAATAACAGCTTTATTTCTCAAAGAAGCATTTAAAAATCTGTTAAATCAGAATATTTTTTTCCTTTGTTACACCTGATCTTAACACTCTGAAATTTATGTTAATTTTAGGGGTTCCCAGGTGTCATGAAATTCTCTATCATAAATTATTTTAATATAAAAGGTGGTTGTTAATATCAGCCAGATATTTTCCTGTCATCCACAAGTTGATTGATATTGTACGCCTTCTAGAGGGTGAGAGAATAAAATATTACACCAACAAAGCAAATGATAAAAGTAATCTATGTGCATTCATCAGGTATATATTACTTACATACTGTGTTCTCTGAATTAATTAGAGGTGGCATTATTATTATTATTATTATTTTTTGCGGTACGCGGGCCTCTCACTGTTGTGGCCTCTTCCGTTGTGGAGCACAGGCTCCGGACGTGCAGGCCCAGCGGCCATGGCTCATGGGCCCAACCGTTCCGCGGCATGTGGGATCCTCCTGGACCGGGGCACGAACCCGTGTCCCCTGTATCCGCAGGCGGACTCTCACCCACTGCGCCACCAGGGAAGCCCTATTTTTAGTTTTTTAAGGAACCTCCATGTTGTTCTCCATAGTGGCTGTATCAATTTACATTCCCACCAACAGTGAAAGAAGGTTCCCTTTTCTCCACACCCTCTCCAGCATTTATTCTTTGTAGATTTTTTGATGATGGCCATTCTGACTGGTATGAAGTGATACCTCATTGTAGTTTTGATTTGCATTTCTCTGATAATTAGCGATACTGAACGTCTTTTCATGTGCTTCTTGGCCATCTGTATGTCTTCTTTGGAGAAATGTCTATTTAGGTCTTCTGCACATTTTTGGATTGGGTTGTTTGTTTTTTTCGTATTGAGCTGCATGAGCTGCTTGTAAATTTTGGAGATTAATTCTTTGTCAGTTGCTTCATTTGCAAATATTTTCTCCCATTCTGAGAGTTGTCTTTTCTTCTTGTTTATGGTTTCCTTTGCTGTGCAAAAGCTTTTAAGTTTTATTAGGTTCCATTTGTTTATTTTTGTTTTTATTTCCATTTCTCTAGGAGGTGGGTCAAAAAGGATCTTGTTGTGATTTATGTCATAGAGTGTTCTGCCTATGATTTCCTCTATGAGTTTGATAATCTCTGGCCTTACATTTAGGTGTCTAATCCATTTTGAGTTTATTTTTGTGTCTGGTGCTAAGGAGTGTTCTGATTTCATTCTTTTACATGTAGCTGTCCAGTTTTCCCAGGATCACTTATTGAAGAGGCTGTCTTTTCTCCATTGTATATTCTTGCCTCCTTTGTCATAGATTAGGTGACAGAGTCAGACAAATTTAGACTCCAATACTTGCTTTGCTACATGCTATTAATTCTTTTAAATACCCATTTCTTTTAACTGTGAAATGGTATATTAGTACTCATCTTGTAGACTTGTTTTAAAGATTAAATATGATGGCATTAATACAATGCTCTTGATAAAGTTGATAAAATGTCCTTAATTCCTAGCAATTATATTTAATAATGTGTAGATTACTAAAACAAAAACAAAACCACTCAGAGCTTCTGATTTTCTTATGTAACATGAATTTAGTGTCTTTATTGATGATACAATCTGCATAAATATATGGCACAGCATATGCCCTTAACATATACTGGGGTCCTTCATCACAGGTTTTGTAAGATACCAAGGTTGAATACAGTCATTCTTAATTTTTGCAACATATAAGTTCATATAAGTATTGGGTTTGCCAAAAAGTTCATTTGGGAAAAATCTGAGTGAACTTTTTGGCCAACCCAATATATTTACTAGGTTTGTTCTCATTCATGAAACCATTTATGCATTCAAAAAAACTTTATATGTGTTTTGTAATTTAAATGACATTATGAGATATAGAAGACCCAGAATACCAATAAGAAAGTGAAGCTCCAAGAAGTTAACTGATCTTCTCAGGAGAAAACAGCCACTGAGTTTCAGAGCTAGGATGCAAATCCAAATGTGTATAGTAAGTCTGACAATTTTGATCCATCCAACTCAGTGCCAAATTTATACACTTAGGGGATAGAAGAAAGGGCAGAGGATTTTTTTTTTTTTTTTTTGCGGTACGCGGGCCTCTCACTGTTGTGGCCTCTCCCGTTGCGGAGCACAGGCTCCGGACGCGCAGGCTCAGCGGCCATGGCTTACAGGCCCAGCCGCTCCGCGGCATGTGGGATCTTCCCGGACCGGGGCACGAACCCGTGTCCCCTTCATTGGCAGGCGGACTCTCAACCATTGCACCACCAGGGAAGCCCAGGGCAGAGGCTTTTGAAGTAAAACCAAAAGTACAGTAAGAGAAGTACAAAAAAAAAAAAAAAAAACTAGGATCATACTGTAACAGGGAAGCCAGAGATACACTTTGAACATGAAGTGGAAGCACAGTGAAATAGATGTGGTCAACCAGAGGGAGTGGTCTAAGTTTGGACTAACAGTCAAGCACATAAGACATAGTACCCTTTACCCAACATCAAGTTTACTCTTTTTAAGAAGGGATACTGGGCAGGGAGCAACACAGCATACACACAGCAACACTGTGGTGATCTTGTGATTTGTAAACACAACTTCTAATGTCTCAGTCACTTCGCCCTTAGAACATGTGTGATCACACTAGATGAGAATGGATTGGCACAGACTACTTCAGTTCAGGCAATTCAGTGTCTATGAGCACTCTGCAACTTTTGTTACCTGAAAGCCATGTAGCTCCTTCAAGGTAAAAAAAGTAGCTCCTATTCTCAGTGCAACTGTGTCTCATCAATAACTAGTTACACATCACTTGATAAACCACCTTGACAATGAAGTAAAGGTGCTTGGTCTGATTCATAGTGTTCAGGAGGACTTTCTTGGATCTCACATGCACCCATAAATTCCTTGAGTTAGTGTTGCAAGGAAGACTGGGCTAGGTTCAGATCCTTAGACATCTCTTAAGATAGAGGATGGCCACAAAACCCACTGTTATGCCAAGAATAGCTGTTCCAATAGGATAATAGTTTACGTTTTTTGGGTTTTTTTCTATTAGGTATCAGATGGCAGATAGAGCATTCTGCCATTAGCTACAGTGGCTTTTCACTGGCTTTTAGAGAGTCAGTGTGAAGATACAGAGCATATAAGAAACTCAGAAACTCTAAGATTTGAAACATCTCCCCCAGCCCTGATATTCTGACACTGTGTCATTCCCCTCCATCTCCATCATGGTATTCACCTTCCTTCCCTTAGCTGAATATTTCTGAATGAGATTCAGCCCTTGACTTGGTATCCATGATTAATTTGTAAGGATTTGTACAAAGCTGCTGCCTGTTAAAAAACCTGAGCATAGATATTGCTGTAAATCTGGTATATGAGAACATTGTCAGTCAATTTGACATTTCCTGACTTCTTAACAGAGACTATAACTCTACATAAAATATTCTTGTAAATGAAAATTTAAAAAAGAAAAGCAATTGCAGGTTGTCTAACGATTACTGTATTTTAGAAAATTTAAGTTTGCTTTTACACCATTTCTGTGAATGTTCCCTGACTTTTCTTCATTCTGTGTGAGGACAAATGTAAACTTATCACTGACATGAAATCAAATTAATCATCATAATAAGCTCAACTCTTTCATTCTTTTGCTTACAACAAAATGTGTTAGTGAAGGGGAATAATTAAGGCTTGGCTTTAATTATAGTTTTGAAGATTAACGAATAGAGTTTGTGGAACACAATACAGCACAAAGAAAGTGAGTATGTGCACAATGTATGTATTGACTATTTATGGAAGTCATAATATTATCTATAAATAAAAGATATATTATCTTTTGTGATATATGCCACTTCTGGGAAAAATACTTAAGAATAGTGTATGATTCTGCACATTTTCTTAGAGGTGATGATGAGCTACGGTGAGCTATGGTGAGCTATGATGAGCTATGGTGAGCTATGATGAGCTATGATGAAATGAAGAGTCTTTCAACCTGGTTTGCTGAATGCGAACAATGAGCAAAACCCCCAGATGACCCACACTGGCCACAAAACATAAGCAAGAACTAAAATTTGTTACGTTAAATCATGAAGATTTGTGGGTTGTTACTGCAGCATAACCTAGATAAAACGACTAAGAAAGTGCATAAGAAGTATGTTGAATGAACCACATTAAAATAGTCAAGGCCATACAGAAGAAGGTTTTTTTTAACACATCAACAATAAAAATAGGGAACATCAAAACACTAGAAACTTGGGGAGACCTTCAAGATGGCAGAGGAGTAAGACGTGGACATCACCTTCCTCCCCACAAATACATCAGAAATACATCTACAAGTGGGTCAACTCCTATGGAATACCTACTGAACGCTGGCAGAAGACCTCAGACCTCCCCAAAGGCAAGAAACACCCCATGTACCTGGGTAGGAGAAAAGGAAAAAAAAAAGACAAAAGAATAGGGACAGGACCGCCCCGCCTGGGAGGGAGCTGTGAAGGAGGAAAAATTTCCACACACTAGAAGCCCCTTCACGGGCGGAGACTGCGGGTGGCGAAGGGGGAAAGCTTTGGAGCCACGGAGGAGACCACAGCAACAGGGGTGCAGAGGGCAAAGCGGGGAGATTCCCGCACAGAGGATCGGTGCCGACTGGCACTCACCAGCCTGAGAGGCTTCTCTGCTCACCTGCTGGGGTTGGCGGGGGCTGGGAGCTGAGGCTTGGGCTTCGGAGGTCAGATCCCAGGGAGAGGACTGGGGTTGGCTGCGTGAACACAGCCTGAAGGGGGCTAGTGAGCCACAGCCAGGCGGGAGGGAGTCTGGGAAAAAGTCTGGAACTGCCTAAGAGGCAAGAGACAATTGTTTCGGGGTGTGCAAAGAGAGAGAATTTACAGCACCGCCTAAACGAGCTCCAGAGATGGGCGTGAGCCGCGGCTATCAGCGCAGACATCAGAGATGGGCATGAAATGCTAAGGCTGCTGCTGCAGCCACCAAGAAGCTTGTGTGCAAGCACAGGTCACTCTCCACACCTCCCCTCCAGGGAGCCTGTGCAGCCCGCCACTGCCAGGGTCCCGTGATCCAGGGACAACTTCCCCGGGAGAACACATGGCGCACCTCAGGCTGGTGCAACGTCACGCCAGCCTCTGCCACTGCAGGCTCGCCCCGCATTCCATACCCCTCCCTCCCCGCAGCCTGAGTGAGCCAGAGCCCCCTAATCAGCCACTCCTTTAACCCAGTCTTGTATGAGCGAAGACCAGATGCCCTCTGGTGAGCTACACGCAGAGGCGGGGCCAAATCCAAAGCCAAACTCCAGGAGCTGTGTGAACAAAGAAGAGAAAGGGAAATCTCTCCCAGCAGCCTCAGGAGCAGCGGATTAAATCTCCACAATCAACTTGATATACCCTGCACCTGTGGAATACATGAATAGACAACGAATCATCCCAAAATTGAGGTGGTAGACTTTGGGAGCAACTGTAGACTTGGGATTTGCTGTCTGTGACTGACTGGTTTCTGGTTTTATGTTTATCTTAGTTTAGTATTTAGAGTTTATTATCATTGGTAGATTTGTTTATTGATCTGATTTCTTTCTTCCTTTTTTCTTTCATATAGAGATATATACATTTTTTTCCTTTTTCTCTTAATATGAGTGTGTATGTGTATGCTTCTTTGTGTGATTTTGTCTATAGAGCTTTGCTTTTACCATTGTGCTAGGGTTCTGTGCGTCTGTTTTTTTTTTAAATATAGTTTTTAGTGCTTGTTATCAATGGTGGATTTGTTTTTCAGTTTGGTTGCTCTCTTCTTACTTTCTTTTTTTATTACTTTTTAATTTTTAATAATTTTTTTAAAAAATTTATTTTAATAACTTTATTTCTTTTTATTTTGCTTTGTTCTTTCTTTCTTTCTTTTTTTCTCCCTTTTCTTTTGAGCCGTGTGGCTGACAGGGTCTTGGTGCTCTGGTCGGGTGTCAGGCCTGTGCCTCTGAGGTTGGAGAGCCGAGTTCAGGACATTAATCCACCAGAGATCTCCCAGCTCCATGAAATATCAAATGGCGAAAGCTCTCCCAGAGATCTCCATCTCAACGCTAAGACCCAGCTCCACTCAATGACCAGCAAGCTACAGTGCTGGACACCCTATGCCAAACAACAAGCAAGACAGGAACACAACCCCATCCATTAGCAGAGAGGCTGCCTAAAATCATAATAAGGTCACAGACACCCCCAAACACACCACCAGATGTGGTCCTGCCCACCAGAAAGACAATATCAAGCCTCATCCACCAGAACACAGGCAACAGTCCCCTCCATGAGGAGGCCTACACAACTCACTGAAACAACCTTACCCAATGGGGGCAGACACCAAAAACGAGAACTACGAACCTGCAGCCTGTGAAAAGGAGATCCCAAACACAGCAAGTTAAGCAAAATGAGAACACAGAGAAACACAGCAGATGAAGGAGCAAGGTAAAAACACACCAGACGAAAAAAATGAAGAGCAAATAGGCAGTCTACCTGGAAAAGAATTCAGAGTAATGAGAGTAAAGATGATCTAAATTCCTGGAAATAGAATGGAGAAAATACAAGAAACTTTTAACAAGGGCCTAGAAGAACTAAAGAACAAATAAACAATGATGAACAGCATAATACATGAAACTAAAAATTCTCTATAAGGAATCAATAGCAGAATAACTGAGGCAGAAGAACGGATAAGTGACCTGGAATATAAAAGAGTGGAAATAACTACTGCAGAGCAGAATAAAGAAAAAAGATGGAAAAGAATTGAGGAGAGTCTTAGAGACCTCTCGGACAACATTAAATGCACCAACATTCAAATTATAGGGGTGCAAGAAGAAGAAGAGAAAAAGAAAGGGACTGAGAAAATATTTGAATTGATTATAGTTGAAAACTTCCCTAACATGGGAAAGGATATAGTCAATCAAGTCCAGGAAGTGCAGAGAGTCCCATACAGGATAAATCCAAGGAGAATCATGCCAACACAGAGATTAATAAAACTATCAAAAATTAAATACAAAGAAAAGGGAAAAACAGCAAACAATATACAAGGGAATCCCCATAAGGTTAACTGCTGATGTTTTAGCAGAAACTCTGCAAGCCAGAAGGGAGTGGCAGGACATATTTAAAGTGATGAAAGGGAAAAACCTGCAACCAAGATTACTCTGCCCAGCAAGGATCTCATTCAGATTTGATGGAGAAATTAAAACGTTTACAGACAAGCCAAAGCTAATGGAATGAAGCACCACCAAACCAGCTTTACAACAAATGCTAAAGGAACTTCTCTAGGCAGGAGACACAAAAGAAGGAAAAGACCTACAATACCAAACCCAAAACAATTAAGAAAATGGTAATAGGAACATACATATTGATAATTACCTTAAATGTAAATGGATTAAATGCTCCCACCAAAAGACACAGTCTGGCTGAATGGATACAAAAACAAGACCCACATATATGCTGTCTACAAGAGAGCACCTCAGACCTAGGGACACATATAGACTGAAAGTGAGGGGATGGAAAAAGATATTCCATGCAAATGGAAATCAAAAGAAAGCTGGAGTAGCAATACTCATATCAGACAAAATAGACTTTCAAATAAAGATTATTGCAAGAGACAAAAAGGACACTACATAATGATCAAGGGATTAATCCAAGAAGAAGACATAACAGTTGTAAATATTTATGCACCCAACATAGGAGCACCTCAATACATAAGGCAAATACTAACAGCCATAAAAGGGGAAATCGACAGTAACACAATCAGAGTAGTGTACTTTAACACCCCACGTTCACCAGTGGACAGATCACCCAAAATGAAAATAAATAAGGAAACACAAGCTTTAAATGATACATTAAACAAGATTGACTTAATTGATATTTATCGGACATTCCATCCAAAAACAACAGAATATACTTTCTTCTCAAGTGCTCATGGAACATTCTCCAGGATAGATCATATCTTGGGTCACAAATCAAGCCTTGGTAAGTTTAAGAAAACTGAAATCGTATCAACTATCTTTTCTGACCATAATGCTTTGAGACTAGATATCAATTACAGGAAAAAATCTATAAAAAATATAAACACATAGAGGCTAAACAATACACTACTTAATAAACAAGAGATAACTGAAGAAATCAAAGAGGATATCAAAAAAATACCTAGAAACAAAGGACAGTGAAACCATGACGACCCAAAACCTATGGGATGCAGCAAAAGCAGTTCTAAGAAAGAAGTTTATAGCAATACAATCTTACCTCAAGAAACAAGAAATATCTCAAATAAACAAACTAACCTTACACTGAAAGCAATTAGAGAAAGAACAACAAAAAAACCCCAAAGTTAGCAGAAGGAAAGAAATCATAAAGATCAGATCAGAAATAAATGAAAAAGAAATGAAGGAAACAATAGCAAAGATCAAAAAAACTAAAAGCTGGTTCTTTGAGAAGATAAACAAAATTGATAAACCATCAGCCAGACTCATCAAGAAAAAAAGGGAGAAGACTCAAATCAGTAGAATTATAATTGAAAAAGGAGAAGTAACAACTGACACTGCAGAAATACCAAGGATCATGAGAGATTACTACAAGCAACTATATGTCAAGACAATGGACAACCTGGAAGAAATGGACAAATTCTTAGAAAAACACAACCTTCCAAGACTGAACCAGGAAGAAATAGAAAATATGAACAGACCAATCACAAGCACTGAGATTGAGACTGTGATTAAACGTCTTCCAATAAACAAAAGCCCAGGAACAGATGGCTTCACAGGCGAATTCTATCAAACATTTAGAGAAGAGCTAACACCTATCCTTCTCAAACTCTTCCAAGATATAGCAGAGGGAGGAACACTCCCAAACACATTCTATGAGGCCACCATCACGCTGATACCAAAACCAGACAAAGGTGTCCGAAAGAAAGAAAACTACAGGCCAGTATCACTGATGAACATAGATGCAAAAATGCTCAACAAAATACTAGCAAACAGAATCTAACAGCCCACTGAAAGGATCATACACCGTGATCAAGTGGGGTTTATCCCAGGAATGCAAGGATTCCTTAATATATGCAAATCAATCAATGTGATAAACCATATTAACAGATTGAAGAATAAAAACCATATGATCATCTAAATAGATGCAGAAAAAGCTTTTGACAAAATTCAATACCCATTTATGATAAAAAAACCCTCCAGAAAGCAGGCATAGAGGGAATTCACCTCAACATAATAAAGGCCATATATGACAAACCCACAGCCAACATTGTTCTCAACGGTGAAAAACTGAAAGCATTTCCTCTAAGATCAGGAACAAGACAAGGTTGTCCACTCTCACCACTATCATTCAACATAGTTTTGCAAGTTTTAGCCACAGCAATCAGAAAAGAAAAAGAAATAAAAGGAATCCAAATCAGAAAAGAAGAAGTAAAGCTGTCACTGTTCGCAGATGACATGATACTATACACAGAGAATCCTAAAGATGCTACCAGAAAACTACTAGAGCTAATCAATGAATTTGGTAAAATAGTAGGATACAAAATTAATGCACAGAAATCTCTGGCAATCCTATATGCTAATGATGAAAAATCTGAAAGAGAAATTAAGGAAACACTCCCATTTACCATTGTAACAAAAAGAATATAATACCTACGAATAAACCTACCTTAGGAGACAAAAGACCTATATGCAGAAAATTATACGACACTGATGAAAGAAATTAAAGATGATACAAATAGATGGAGAGGTATATCATGTTCTTGGATTGGAAGAATCAATATTGTGAAAATGACTATATTACCCAAAGCAATCTACAGATTCAATGAAATCCCTACCTAATTACCAATGGCATTTTTTATGGAACTAGAACAAAAAATCTTAAAATTTGTATGGAGACACAAAAAACCCCGAATAGCCAAAGCAGTCTTGAGGGAAAAACACGGAGCTGGAGGAATCAGACTCCCTGACTTCAGACTATACTACAAAGCTACAGTAATCAAGACAGTCTGGTACTGGCACAAAAACAGAAATATAGATCAATGGAACAGGATAGAAAGCCCAGAGATAAACCCATGCACATATGGTCACCTTATTTTTGATAAAGGAGGCAAGAATATACAATGGAGAAAAGAAAGCCTCTCCAATAAGTGGTGCTGGGAAAATCTGACAGCTACATGTAAAGGAATGAAATTAGAACACTCCCTAACACCATACACTAAAATAAACTCAAAATGGATTAAAGACCTAAATGTAAGGCCAGACAGTATCAAACTCTTAGAGGAAAACATAGGCAGAACACTCTATGACATATACCACAGCAAGATCCTTTTTGACCCACCTCCTAGAGAAATGGAAATCAAAATAAACATATGGGACCTAATGAAACTTAAAAGCTTTTGCACAGCAAAGGAAACCATAAACAAGACGAAAAGACACCCTAGAATGGGAGAAAATATTAGCAAATGAAGCAACTGACAAAGGATTAATCTCCAAAATTTACAAGCAGCTCATGCAGCTCAATATCAAGAAAACAAACAACCCAATCCAAAAATGGGCAGAAGACCTAAATAAACATTTCTCCAAAGAAGATATTCAGACTGCCAACAAACACATGAAAGGATTCTCAACATCATTAATCATTAGAGAAATACAAATCAAAAACTACAGTGAGGTATCACTTCATACTAGTCAGAATGGCCATCATCAAAAAATCTACAAACTATAAATGCTAGAGAGAGTGTGGAGAAAAGGGAACCCTCTTGCACTGTTGGTGGGAATGTAAATTGGTACAGCCACTATGGAGAACAGTATGGAGGTTCTTTAAAAAACTAAAAATTGAACTACCATATGACCTAGGAATCCCATTACTGGGCATATACCCTGAGAAAACCATAATTCAAAAGGAGTCATGTACCACTTTGTTCATTGTAGCACTATTTACTAGAGCCAGGACATGGAAGCAACCTAAGTGTCCATCGACAGATGAATGGATAAAGAAGATATGGCACATATATACAATGGGATATTACTCAGCCATAAAAAGGAATGAAATTGAGTTATTTGTAGTGAGGTGGATGGACACAGAAACTGTCATACAGAGTGAAGTATGTCAGAAAGAGAAAAGTAAATAACGTATGCTAACATACATATATATATATATATATATATATATATATATATATATATATGGAATCTAAAGAAAAAAATGGTTATGAAGAACATAGGGGCAAGACAGGAATAAAGACGCAGACGTAGAGAATGGACTTGAGGACATGGGGAGGGGGAAGGGTAAGCTGGGATGAAGTGAGAGAGTGGCATGGAGTTATATATACTACCAAATGTAAAATAGATAGCTAGTGGGAAGCAGCTGCATAGCACAGGGAGATCAGCTCGGTGCTTTGTGACCACCTAGAGGGGTGGGATAGGGAGGGTGGGAGGGAGATGCAAGAGGGAGGAGATATGGGTATATATGTATATGTATAGCTGATTCACTTTGTTATAAAGCAGAAAGTAACACACCATGGTAAAGCAATTATACTCCAATAAAGATGTTAAAAAAAAAAGAAAAAACACTAGAAACTTCAAAAGACTTATGAAAAACAAATCTCCAAAGAAATGCATTTCCTTGATTTCATAATGCCTAAAACAGCAGAGGGACTGAGGAACAGAAACCATTATATCCACACTCACACTGTCTTACGCAAGGGGTGTAGGCCAAAGACAAGCCATACAGTATTTGAGCGGTCCACATCTATTTTCCATCTACGTGCTTGGGAATAGGCCTTGGTCCTGAAGTCCACAAAAAGTGCAGAACCAATAACGGAAGGCTTATTTTAAAGTTATGGTTGGTACATTCAGCGGTACTAGGGAAAGACAATGGATATTGCCTACCCAGATTTCTCTATGCACAATATATGGAAAAGGAATTCTTATCACAATGGATGAGCTAGTAGCTAAAAATGCTTCCAATCTAGCTCTCACTTTATCATATAATGTTAGATCACTAACCTGATCAAGGAATTAGAAATTTAATTATAAACTCATAGTTTTAAGTATATATAGGTGGATGAATAGCTGCATAGATGGATGGATAGACAGGTAGGTAGGTAGGGAGATAGATACATATTTAATAGATAAATATAGACATAAATATATACATAGACATATGACTTAATAATATCTACTGAGAGAACCCAGAAGCAATAAGCTTCTCGAGAACTGGGTTAACAGTAAGCATATTTAAGGTAGTAGCAATGAGCACACCTAGGGCCACATCTTGCTTCTTAAATACCATTGTTCACTAAAAGGAACAAGGGTTCCTTGACTGAATGGCTGATTGCAAAGCTAGGAATGGGAAGGTACAAGATGAGCTTGGAACATTCTGCTGTGCCATAAAGTAAGGGACTGCTTAGAGAACTGATAGGAACATGTCAAAAGGACATAGGCACCAACTTGAAGGTGCTTACACTAGCCAAATTGAGGGACATTCTGGAAAATATATGGTTTATACTCCTCAAAATTGTCAACATTTTTGAGACCGTTGGAGGAGGTCATCAAGAGAATGTGATCGCCAGTTGACCTGAAAGCTGAACCCGGGCAATTGGAGGCCCCTCACCCCCACCCCTGTCCTAGGAATATGTATGTTCCACCCAGTGTTTCCACAGTGGGAGCCATTTTCAAGGATGTAACCTTAAAAGAGCGATGTACTGTTGAGACCACCTAGACAGTATACATGACTGAACCCTGTTAAGGACTCTATATAGACTTTTAAGATTCTGGTGGGCAGGTGTGGTGTTCTAGTCATCTTGCAGTGCCTAAGACAAGCCTTGTGGACAAGTGCCCTTGCTGCTTAAACCTGCCACCTATCAATCTGGAGTGGTTGCCTCTTTCTTCTATCTCTCCTTGCCCTCCATGTATAGGGGCCAGTTTCAGATTTTACCCAGAAACCTCCCAAGTTTTCGAACCAACAGAGATAGAGCAATTATACTGTAATCCTGGATTGGATTCTACACCAGATTTGATCTTCTGTAATGGACACTAAGAGCTAATTGGCATGATTTGTTTAAAGTTTGTTTTCATATTAATGTTAATATCTTGACTGTGATAAATGTACTACAGTTATGTAAAAGAATGTTTTTATTTTTGGGAAAACACACTGTAAGTATTTAAAAGCATTATAACTGCAACTGACTCTCAAATGTCTCAAAGTTTGAGAAAAAGTACAGTTGACCCTTGAACAACGTGGGTTTGAATTGTGAGGGTCCACTTACATGTGGATATTTTTCAATAGTAAATACTGTAATACTAAATTGTCTGTGGTTGGTTGAATCTGGGGATGTGGAGAAACTATAAATTATATTCAGATTAACCCCCACATTGTTCAAGGGTCAACTGTATGTAGATATATAGATACACACATATATAGATACAGGCTTACGGATAAACAGAGAATAACAAAACCAATGTGGTAAAAATTTAACATTTGGGAGAGCTTTACACTATTTTTGCTCTAAGCCTGAAATTATACAACAAAAAGAAAAGGAAAGAAAAGAAAATGCCAAGGTCAAAATTTTCTTTCATGCCCTCATTTTACTTGAGTGCCATTTTATTTGACATTGCTCACCACTCCTCTTGAAAACTCCTATTCCCTGCATTGAATGATACTGAATTCTGTGATGTTAGATGCATGTCTTCAGGCTGTTATGAAAACACTGCTTTTCCCTAGAGTTTCTTGACTTTTTGGTCTATACATTCCCTAACTAGTAGCATCTAGTTTTATGGTTTACACCACCACTTTGGAAGTTAGAGTTCCAAATTTATATCTCAAGCCTAGATTTTTCCTTGTATTCTTTACTTCTTTAACCAATTTCTTACTGGATGCCTTCATTTTAATTTCCCATAGGCAACTCATTCAGAAACTGTTCAAAGCTGTATGTTATTTTTCTCTTGAAACCCAACTGCTGCTTCTGCGTTTCTATACTTACTAATTGCATCAGTCACCCCAACCCAAAACATGGTAGCATCCTAAATCATATTCACCAAGTTATATACTGAAAACACACTAATCTCTCTTGTCTCCATTCAAACTGACATTCATTCATTCAACAAATATTTATTTTCTATGTATTCAGCACTGGGACTAGAGCAGTGAACAAGATGTATGTAGCTCAGTTTTGGTTAAGTTTGTTTTCTAATGGGAAAAGCAGACAATTAAATGTAAGTCCTCTTTACCACTTAAGGAAATTTGTATTACCAAGTATTACTAAGTAGCATACAGATTCAGTATAGAAAATCTGAAAAAAAGAAATTAAATCACCGCTATCCCATTGCCATCATATATTGGGACATTTACTGCCACTAGTGTGATCACTTTAAAAAGCATCTGTGATCATGACTTACCACTCCTCTGCTTAACATTCCTCAGTAGCCCTCCAGTGGCCATTGGACACCCTCCAAACACCTTGATAAGGCTTCATACCCTGGCCTTTGCTTACCCAAAGGTTCCTTTCGCTTCTTTGTCCTACTCTCACTCCCCCAATCTTCCTCAAGTTTTTTCTAGAGCCATCTTGAATAACTTGACTTTGCCAGAGTGCTATACTATACTCCTTCCTACTCTGCTGGGACACCACTGGACCTGGTGCATACTTCTACAATGCAAATATCACCCAGTTGCTGATTTGTATTTATCTCTTTCTTTACCGAGCTCCTGAAGTTAAAAAGGACTTATTGATCATTAATTTACGAGTACTTACCATACTTGATGTATAGTAAATGTCCACAAATATTTACTGAAATATTTAAATCAAAGCACAGTCATATGTATTATCCCTTAAAGTATAGAATAAACAAACAAAATGTATTTTGAATTTTTAGAGTTTAATCACTGCAAGTTGTTATTAGCAATAATTACATTGCCTTGAGGGCAACAAATGTAATTACTGATGTCCAATGTCATCATAATTTTTTTTAAAGATTTATTTATTTGGTTGCGCTGGGTCTTAGTTGTGGCATGTGGGATCTTCGTTGCCACGTGTGGGATCTTTAGCTGTGGCATGCTAATTGTTAGTTGAGGCATGTGGGATCTAGTTCCCTGACCAGGGATCGAACTCAGGGC
This sequence comes from Pseudorca crassidens, assembly GCF_039906515.1. Lineage (NCBI taxonomy): Eukaryota > Metazoa > Chordata > Mammalia > Artiodactyla > Delphinidae > Pseudorca > Pseudorca crassidens. Next base: position 109,711,076 of record NC_090317.1, on the reverse strand, counting down.
CCCTGCATTGAGAGCGCGGAGCCCTAGCCACTGGACCACCAGGGAAGTCCCAATGTCATCATAATTTAAACATAGTTATTGAAAATCTGAAAAACACTTCCCCCATAAATACAGCATCCCAAATAGAACATTGCCTTCTCCAAAAATGTACTTTTATTCAGCTTTGTAATTCTTACTAATTTGACATTCTATTTATTTTTTCAGAAAAACCAAACTCAATAAATGCATAAATCAATATATTAATTAGTTGTGTTTTTAAACTCTCTGCTTTGACCAATGTACTTGAAGTTTGGCCCTAGGCCAAGACAATTTTGAAGGTGAGGTAGGTTTCTGGTGTTCTTTGGGAATAAGTATTTACTTTTTGAAACTAAGAGTTAAAATATAGCACCTTAACACTTTTTAATTTTTCTTTATATAGCAGAATATAAAAACCCCACTGATGGAATCACTTCTAAGGAGGAAGGAGGAATACAGACCATAATACCTTTGTTATGTTTTGAAATGAAAACAAAATGTTGATGGTCTGCTCATGCCTTTCCTTCCTGTAAGTACTTGGGAATAAAAAGACAAACTTTTTTTTGCCTTTCTCATTTGATAGGTGCATATTAAAATTACTGTTATTTGTTGCACCCTTTCCTGAATAAATCGTCCTTTTAAAAATACTGTTATTTACAAAATTTAAACATTTTATTCACCTGTAGAGGTGTCTGTAAATGGAATCCAGTGTGACAGTTTGTGTAGTTGGTAAATTTTGAAAATTAAGTGTGTTTTTGCTGAATGTACAAAAAAAAGAATTTACAGTAAGAGCAAAAACTTATAAAAGTCAAAACAGAAAGGCAAAGAGAATTGGTTAGAGGTCTTTCTGTCAGTAGGGAAAGGTAAGGAGTATCTGAAATAATATAAGCAAAGACTTTAGTTTTTATTATTCTGGGTTGTTTATCCTCTTTTATAATTATAGTTCAAGCACAGAAATAGCAAAAAATTATTCAACTATGAAATTGTGGTAGTAAATCATTTGGACAACATTTAATTTTACAGCCTATGGGAATTTATGTTAAATGCTTAAGACAGAATATGGCAAAGACTTGGAAGTTTTAGTTGAAGTTAGACAATTTGCTTAAAACCGTACAGCAAGAAAGACAAATACCGTATGCTAACACATATATATGAAATTTAAGAAAAAAAAAATGTCATGAAGAACCTAGGGGTAAGACAGGAATAAAGACACAGACCTACTGGAGAACGGACTTGAGGATATGGGGAGGGGGAAGGGTGAGCTGTGACAGGGCGAGAGAGAGTCATGGACATGTACACACTAACAAACGTAGTAAGGTAGATAGCTAGTGGGAAGCAGCCACATAGCACAGGGATATCGGCTTGGTGCTTTGTGACAGCCTGGAGGGGTGGGATAGGGAGGGTGGGAGGGAGGGAGACGCAGGAGGGAAGAGATATGGGAACATATGTATATGTATAACTGATTCACTTTGTTATAAAGCAGAAACTAACACACCATTGTAAAGCAGTTATACCCCAATAAAGATGTTAAAAAAAAACAACAAAAAACCGTACAGCAAAATGAATTAAGTAAACTAAACTAAGTTTTATTGTTTAAATATTCTTTTAGCCATTCCAAACTACTTATATTTTCTAGACTCTGTCAACCTCTCATAATCTAGTAAAGGAGAGCAATTTACAAACACCATAATGTGATAAGAGACTGGAAAGAATGGCATAGATTAGTCTGTATGTGTGTGCACTTGCACACTCACATTCCCAAAAGTGCATCTGGGATGGTTTTACAGAGAAGGCAACATTTTATGCGCATGTTAAAGAGTGCATAGCAGTTTGTGAGATAGAGCTTCGCAAGGAGAGGAAGTGTGTTTCACACATGCAAAGATGCTGAGGTATGAATGAGCATGGTATAGTTAACAACTGGTGAGAAATTTGATATATATCACTGACCACATTTTACGTTATCTATTATTCTAAAAAGAATGTTTTCCCAATATTATTTCACCATGTGATCCCTTCCTCAAATGCAGTATTTGGAAACCCCATTTGTAAACAAATTATCTCAGATAATCTCAGAAACAGATGCTTTGTTTGATTAGAGTCTACAGATAACTCCCTCCCACCCTCAACCCCCTCAGGTGATCTCTGATGAGATGCAGAGAAATCCCTAGAGATAATCACCCCAGCACAGTTTGAAGTTCATTGCCCTAGGTTGTCTGGACCAATACTATTTGTGTGCAGATTTCTCCCTAGTTTACATGTTTGTCACCTGTAGCTTACATGTTTGTCAAATTCTGAGCTGAGATATCAAACAATTTTTTCTAATTCCCTGTACATCACTGCAGAGTTTTGCTACCACAGCTATTTGCACCTTAACTAGCTGTGTCAGGCAGAATGGGTGAAGTTATACTGTTATAACAAACAAACCCCAAGTCTCAGTGACTTAAGACAACAAAATTTATTTTTCACTCATGCTATATGACACAGGGAACTAAAGACTCTGCTCATGGGCTTCCCTGGTGGCGCAGTGGTTGACAGTCCGCCTGCCGATGCAGGGGACACGGGTTCGTGCCCTAGTCTGGGAAGATTCCACATGCCGCGGAGCGGCTGGGCCCGTGAGCCATGGCCGCTGAGCCTGCGCGTCCGGAGCCTGTGCTCCGCAACGGGAGAGGCCACAACAGTGAGAGGCCGGCGTACCGCAAAAAAAAAAAAAAAAAAAAAAAAGACCCCGCTCATTGTAAACACTCAGGAACCCAGACTGATTAAAGCAGCTTCTCAACAACTTCTTCCATGATAGTCTTGACAGAGAGAAGAGAATTTGCTTCTTAAATCTGCCACAGAAGAGGCATATTTCATTTCTATTTCATATTTTATTGGCCAGATGAATCCATGAATCTATGCCACACTTAATCAGTGTCAGGGAAACGTAATCCTAACATGTACCTGAAAGTACAGAAATGCTTAGCAAACTGCACTAATGACTTCTACACTACCCATGCCTATTCTTCCTACTGATGAACTTCCTCCTTAATTACAAGCATATTTAATTTATAACTTTATTTGGTATCTGTGTGATTAAAAAGAAGCTCATGGTTCTCTCTCTGAAAGAAGAGCAGCAGAATTTGATAGATAGCTTAAATAAGCAACTTTGCCTTGGCTATGACTTAGAAGCAGTAAGAGTGACCTATGGCAAATGATGGCTGGACAACAGAAAAAGAGTGCAGTATAAGCAGAGGGAACATAATATAAGGAACAAAAACTAGAAGGGGAGACAGTCAGTGTAACAGTAGTGTGCATTTTTGTCAGTGATGCACTTTCTAGTCTATCCTATTTAACACCAGGTTATTGAATGCTATATACATTTGGGTTCTGTATTTTAACTATATTTCCCTAACAATGCCTGAAGCTCATCCTTTCAATATTTATTCGAAAGTAAAATTGTTAAAAGTTTTGCTGAGAGAATCCTTATTGTATGTGTGCATATGTCTGTCTGTGTGTATACACATGTATATAGTTAAGTAGTAAAGTTAGTCATAAATAAGTGCAGAAAATTATACAATCTATATCTGGTGTAAAGCCTGAACTAATTCATTTTGGGGGGGGGTGTTTTCTATTTCTTAATGGGATGTTGGTGCTGTCTTAGCCAGAAGGCATTATAGTCTTTATCTAGATTGACATCTCAATCTTCTATTGAGGTCTGTATCTCTCACCTGTTGTAACTTCTAAGCTCCACATTTTATCATGCTGTGCTAGTTGCTTTAGGCTATCAGAAATGTTAATTGTGGTAATTTGTCAGTGTCCTTCTGCTTGCAGTTGCTTTCATTTCAGTCCTTAAATCTCTCTTCCTGAATACAGAATTAATCAACTGTACTACTAGGTCAGTCACTGTTACTACTTCTCTTCCTAATTGCTGTTGTGCTCATCTGTATGATATTGGAACTGCCACTGCCACTGTAAACCAAGCACCTCTCCTCTGTTACATCTCTCTATTACTCCTGCCTTTTTACTGCTGCCTTCTTTCTGCTGCAGTAAGGGTATTTTATAAGACTCTTACTTTGGGTTGAAAAGCAGTTTTTTTCCAAAAGATATTTCCCTTCCCTTTTAAACAGTAAACTTAATAAACACAGAGCACCTATATTGGCAGGTACTGTGCTAAATGCTAGGGATTCAGAAATGGATTGAAAACGGTCCTTGTATATATGCTCCCAAGTACCTCTTAGGGGGTCCCAAACCAAAGTATTTAAAGCAGTCAAAGAAATCCCTTAAAAAAGGAGTGGGTTGGGGACCTCCCTGGTGGTCCAGTGGGTAAGACCCCGAGCTCCCAATGCAGGGGGCCGGGTTTGATCCCTGGTCAGGGAACTAGATCCCGCATGCACGCCACAAATGAGAGTTCACATGCCGCAACTAAGAGTCTGCATGCCGCAACTGAGTCTACATGCCACAACTAAAAAGTCCACAGGCCGCAATGAAGATCCTGCGTGCCACATCTAAGACCCTGCGCAGCCAAAATAAATAAATAAATAATTAATTTTTTTAAAAAAAAGAAGAAGTGGGTTGGATGTAAGACAATAATGAGTAACCAGGACTATGGCGAACAAGATTATTCATAAAGATTGAAGGCAAATAATCAGAGATCTTTCAATTTATGTGTGAGTGAAAAGCTTGAATTTGGAATTTTGTGTTGGCAATAGGTCTAAAAATTTTTAAACAGTGTATGAATCCAATAAAACATATCTGTGGATTGGATAAAACCTTAAGACCACCAAAGCTGACTTTTGATGTAAGCCATTTACAATGTGATGGTTTCTTTACTCTTCTGCACTTCCTAAAACTGTTTGCTTATGTGTGATTTACTCATTGATCACATAATTCAGATAGCTCTGGGCCTAACTGATAGAAAAGGAGTTAAGAAAATCATTCATTCAAAACCTAAAAGCAAAAATATGGCTTGGGATCTCAAAGATTGGTAACTTCAACTGAAACTAAGTATTTACCAGGAGCCCATTGAGGCATCACCCTCTTCTCAGGACCAGGAATTTAGAGAGAGAAGCCAGGCAGCATGGCAATGAAGCAGGAAAGACAGGAGTAATCAAATATACTTAATTTAATTACTCAGTTCCTTCCACTAAGCCAACTTCTTGAGTGTGCTATGCCTTAACAGCACTAGGTTAGGCCCAGGTTTACAAATATTTGCAGATGAAAATCCCTGTGTGTCAGCATATTAGGAATGGAGATTCTTCAGCAAGAAGACTTGTTGAGGGAGTGATCTCAGGAGAAAAATTTTAAGGAGAGAGGAAAGCAGAATATGTCAGATGAAGAACCTAGGCAAAGACATGGTTTCATGAGAAGTTTAGCCTCAGCTTGATCCCATGAGGAGTATGAATCTCAACACAGGGGTTTGCCAGTCTACAGACAGGGTAGTGGGGGTAAGCTATTACAACCTAATACCAGTAACTCATTTGTTAGAGCTGCTGGAAGGGGACTATACGTCCTAGTGTCTTCAGGTGTGATGGCTCCAGTTAGCCAAGAGCAGTCTTCCAGTGAAGAGTAATGAAAGTTAATACCAGCAGCACAGCTGTGTGCCTAGCTTGGTAGAGGCAATCTGGACAACAATAGAGTATGTTGCACCCTGTGTTCAAAGAGATTAGAAATTAGTAGCGGAGACAGCCAAGTATACAAAAAGGCATGAGGAATGCTATAACCGAGATGGTTCTTAAATGCCATGGGAACAGAGGGGAGTAAGGAGTAGGTAAGGGGAGATTGGCAGACTTCATAAAGGACCTAGTAATGAAGCTGATCAGTGAATATGTGTATGAATATTTCAGGTGGAGGAAGTCATTCAGAACAGAAGCAATAACTTGTATAGAGGTCTAAAGGAGTGAGAGAATATTCAGCTCTACCAGGCACTGAAATGAAAAGTGTTTCCTGAGGAGCTAAAACTGGAAAAGTTACCATAACTAAAGAGAGTCTTTATTATTATGCCTAGATATTTGGACTCTTTCTTCAAAGTGGTGTGTAAGCATTAAGCGTTTTAGCCAAAGAAGAGGACTTATACAAATAAAAGAGAGAAATAAATATACTGTATATGTGCCTACACCAAAAGAGATCCAGAACAGAAGCAAAACGCAAGGCTGTAACTCCATGTTTGCAGTGTGGAATGCATCCTTAATCCTCTGGGTGACTGCAGAAGAAGTTGCAGGAGTGAACACAGATAATTATTTTTATTATAGAACCAGTGGGAGGCAGCATCATTTAGTGGAAATTGCATTAATTAGTATATAAGAGAAATATCCCTCTATTTTATCCCCTTCAAATTCTGAAATAACAATGCTTTTTTGGAAAAAATTCTCCTTAATCTGAAAAATAGATGAAACAGGGCACTTATAATACACAAGGCATATGCAGTGATTCCTTTTTCAGCTCATGAAAAAAAGATTATTGATCACAAGCATCTTGAAAATATCTTCATGGTATTTGGCTAACTGCCATTCATGCCAGTCAGTTGAAAATAATGGTCTCTAGCAGCACAGTAGCTATACCAAGCTTTCTGTAAGAAGGACAACTTTAAGGAAGGAAATGTTGGTGAAAGCTTATTATGAAATTTAGGGATTGCCAGGGCAAACAATATTCGATTTGATAATTATCAGTATTATTATTAAATTTTAATACATTCCATATTCAGGACAAAGATTTCAATGGCGACTCTGGTGAATAAAAGAAGGCTTGAGAAAACAACACTGAGGGAAATAATTAAAATTAAAAGCCTGTTAACTTATCTTAAAGGGGATATATATATATATCACAATTCAGACAGCTTCTTAGCACTGATTTATAGATTAATGGTTGTAATGGTTACTGTGGTGAGCCATTAAGATTTCCCCTTCAAAACAGAGGCATTCATTTCCCCAAGGGCTGGAAGTGTCATAGAGACATTCAAGTCCCTCTCCAAGAGCTACCCTCTGCCAAAAAAGCTGCCTCACCCAAGGTCATGACTGTATTAATTTATTATTTATCAGCTCCAGATTCACCCTTCAATACCTACTCTGCAATAACGGACAGAATTCTTTAAGCATTTCTCCTGTGTGGTGAACATGATGTTAAGCTTTCTCACTAGAGGTCGCTGTCGTGACATTGTAGGAGAAAGGAATTTCTGCTGATTCCTGCGGCTGTGCCACTAGTCAGAGGTGTGAGTTTGAGGACCTCGGGTGGTATTCTGCCCCAGCCAGGTGTGAAGAACATGCAGTCCCTTGGCGACCTTACAGCTCTGGCTTTGCCTGTTGATCACCTCCCCCGGCCCTCCCAACACTAATATCATATGGTCCCAGCCTTTCTTTAGCACCGATGCCCACACTCTTTTCTGCACACCCATTCACCCACCCACCTTATGTTGCTTGTTTGCTTGACCAGTGACTATGGACCCAGCTCTGCCTACAGAAACCAGCAAAATTTCTGGCATCCAGTGAGCTGCAACTCCACCTTCTCCAATGAAATCTGCATGCTTGCCCTGGGGAAGGAGGTCCCCTTCCAAGTTGGTATCTCCTTGGGTACTGTCTCCTCAGCCACAGGGCACCATACAGAGTTCTCTTACATCTTATAATTATTCTTTTATCATAGCTTAATAGTTATTTATACTAAATTCCCCTGTTTTAATTATAGTTTCTCTGGGTCCCAGTACTTCCTTCTATAAAACAGGCACTAAAACCCCACAAAGATCACATGTTGTTTCTGAGGATCAACTGATATGATGTATGTACAGCATTTTGTTAAGTGCAATATAAATGCAAGCTATTTTATTTTTATATTAATAAATAATGGTAAATGACTGACTTTGCAAATTTCATATCTGATTATTGATACAAATGTTTGGTTATTATGCCACCACCATTCCTGATTCTGAAAAATGGTCTAGTTGTTTGTGGCTTATTTTCAAATTGTCATTCTCACTCATGCAGAAAAGTTGAAAATGCAGGCTGTGATATGATGAAACATCCCCATCTCTATCATAAAATTTCACTTAGAGGAAGAATTCTGACTGAAGTGCCATAAGAACACGACAAACAGTTGAAGACTAGAAGTGCAAAATCACCCAAGCAAGTTTACAAAGCTTAGAAATTCCAGGCAGTTGATATTTATCGCACAGCTGAATGCTAATGCACCCAGGAAAACAACATCAGCTCCAGATGTAACCATTAGGTATGTGCTTTGGGACAGGTCATCTGTGCTTTTCATCTGCCAAATGCATCCTTTAAAGGGAGTGCATGATGAACTTTGGTGAGAAAAGGAATATGGAGAATTTAAACACCAATATTAACTTTGTCTTACCTCTGGAAATACTCCGACCTAAATAACACATAAATATATTAATTTAATGTTATTTTTCACTTGGTAAATGGCTTTGAAATATTATCAAGTATTCAAATTAGTAGTATAGAAAAAAATGAGTCAAGAAATTGAAATGTAAATCCTTCTGTATGAATTGTGCAAGTGATTTTGAAATATGTTTAAGTATCCAATTCAAAGGTGTAAAAAAGAATAGAAGCAGTCAAAAAAGTCAAACATAACTTTTTCTGTACCAAAGCTACTTCCCTCAGCTTGAATGGTCAAAATATTATAGGTATTTTTGGTTAGATTATCTTGTTATCAAACAATTTTTAATGTCCTTCATGGTATCTCAAAGACAGTAAAAATGTGAAAACTGAATCTTTGGTAATATCGTAATTATTAAAAATGCCTTTAAAAGTGAACTTAGACTAAGTAATAGTGACATTTTCATGTTCTAGGAGAGTATTTCACCAATTGAAAGGAATATAATGGTGTGCATTACTACCACATGTGTCTGAATCTGAATAAAAATTGCTATTGCTATTAAATTTGTTGTCCCAAGTTTAATTCTGCAGGAGCAGCTGCTGCCACAGAGTTTGAAGACAAGATGTTTATTAGAGGATGGCTGATGACAAGGGCTGGCCAACATAACTGGCTGGGTAGGTCATTGTCTACTTTGCTGTTTAGTGCCTCTACCACGGCGGATGATTACTTTTGAGTGTTACAGTGATACAAAGCCCTTCTATTTACACTTCATGCCCATTCTTGTAGGTACCTCCATACGCCTCTACCTTAGAACTTCTTTTTCCTAACCTTCCACTCTTTTACCTTCCAGGCCCCTGACAAGCTGGCCAGACTATTTGCTACTGTCCATGAGTCTGTATATACTTTGAACTTGGGATACTCCTCTTTTTACACAAAAGGTATGACTAGGTGAACTGCCTTAAGCTCTGTTCACTGGGAAGATTTTCTTTACCAGTCTCTCAAGGTCATTACTGTGTGAGGTGGTAATTCAACTACCACCCACTTTTCAACTTGTGCCCACATGCTAAGCCAAACAATGTGTAAACCATTCTTGGGCTTTTTTCTCCTCCTTCAGATGATGATATAGCCTTCTCCCGTGTAGCCATAGGAGTGAGCTGAGAGTGATGCTGACAGTGATGGGGAGCTGGGTTACCTGTCATGCAGCTTACTTCTGGCCACTACTCCTTTTCATGCTCGATACTGGATGTACCATTGCCATCTTACATTGGATTTTTGCTGGATTTATCCAACCTTATGATTTGGTGACTCTCACAGGTTCTAACTCATGCTGAACAGCTCTGGCCATATGGTGACTTGGTGTCCTACGGGCAATCATTCCATCTACATCAGAAGTTGTTTTTCCAAAGGAATATAATTATTTGTTGCTGATGGCAATGCTTTGTTTCAGAACTGCCAGGATCTTGTATTGTGATTCTGTTACTAGGGCTTGCCACAATTTCCACACAATATCTTTTCCAATTGTCGATATTTCCAACATGATAGCGTCTGCCAAATCTTATGGCCTAAGCAGAAAGGCTGCTTGCACTGCGGTACTGAACTGCTGCAGAGCCCTCTTATTCTGTTTCCTGTTCAAAGCTGGCAGCCTTTCATGCTACACAATATTTGGGTGGGAGCAGTATTCCTAAGTGTGGAATATGCTGCTTTTAGAACCTGAAGAGACCTGCTTGCCTTTTACATTGGAGGGAATGTCTCAGCATGCCCTAACTAGAGGACTTCTAAAATTTTAAGGCCGTCATTGGCTGTTCATCTTTGCAGGGTTTATCCCCTATTTCTTGTGAACTTGTGTGTTTTTCCAAGGCCTCTATATTCTAGGCATCTCTTCTTTATGCTACCAAAGATGTTCGTGGACTTTCACACTTGGCTTTCAATTATCTGCTATTCTCCCTCAGCTGCTTGTTATCATTTTGTACTGGGACAGTGGCACTTAGCTATAGCCATTCAATCCCATTATCTTTTTTTCTGTCCATGAGAGAAACCCCTGCATTCCCAGATCAGAGTGGGTTTAATCTTTTAACAACTTCATTGAGATATAATTCACATACCATATCATTCATCCATTTATAAAGTCTACATTCAATATTGTTTAGTATATTCACAGTGTTGTACAACCATCACCATGATTTAACTTTATAATATTTTTGTACCCCTGAAAGAAAACCACGCCCATTAGCAATCATCCCACCACCTTCCCTGCTGCTCCCAGCCCTAACAACCATTAACTAACTTTGTATCCCTATAAATTTGCCTATTCTAGACATTTGATATAAATGAAATAATACAGTATGTGGTTTTAAGTGACTGGCCTCTTTCATTTAGTATAATATTTTTTCAAGGTTCATTCATGTGGTACCATGTATCAGTACTTCATTTCTTTTTATTCTTGAATAATATTTACTTGTATGAACACATCACACTTTATTTATTCATTCATCAGTTGATGGACATTTAGGTTGGTTCCACTTTTGGCTATATCAGTAATGATGCTATGAACATTTCTGTACAAGTTTTTGTGTAGACATATTGTTTCCTTTCCTTAGGAATATACCTAGGAATGGGATTTCAGGGTCATATATCAATAGTAACTCTATGACTAAATTTTTGAGGAACTGTTTTCTAATGAGACTGGGCCATTTTTCATTCCATCAGCAAAATATGAGAGTTCCAGTTTCTCCACATCCCTATCAATACTTACTATTGTCTGCATTTTCCATTATAGCCATCCTAACTGGATATGAAGTGGTATTTCACTGTGGGTTGATTTTTATTTCCCTAATGAATAATGATGTTGAGCACATTTTTTGTGCTTCTTTATCCTTTTATCTAATATTTTCTTCATAATTATCACATACCAGGTACATTGCACCTTCTAGGGCATTCCCTTCCATTGGTACATACTACTAACTCACCAGCAGTGAAGGTTTTAACAATTTAATAGCCACCTTGTGACAAGAGCTCACCATGCTGTACTTGCCACCAGGAGTCTTCATAGAAGTTTGGGTGGTGAGTGATCTAGCTCCAAAACACCATCTTATTGCCTGCTTTCTCAAATCACTCCTGGTGCCAACTCTTGCTGATTGAATTTTCCAGAAGCAGATGTGAGAAAGAGTTTGTGGTATAAGCTACTTTATTAGGAATCAACATTTGTAAAGGGAGATAGAGGAAGGAGGATTGTCAGAGGATGAAGTCAAAGTGAAATGCAGGCCCGACAGACCTGGCTAACCTGGTGGAGAGTTCTGGAACAACACTTGCTCATCATAGTGTCCTGTTTGAGGCCAAAATGGTCAGGTCTTTATATCCTTCTCTGACCCAGCCACCAGTCGTGGGCTGCCCTCAGAAGGGTGTACCTCAAGTAAGGCCAATCTCTGCAGATGAGGTAAAACCAGAAGGAGTGGACAGCTGGAGGCTGTCTACTGACTTCCCTCCCAAAAGCTGGGCAACAAATCTTTTCCTTCCATAGTGATCTGGGTATCACATCACCATGTCTACCACATATATTGTACTTGGATACAACTTAGAGGCCTTCCTAATAATTGTTATATACTATTAAGTAGCTTTTGCTCATGTTGAATAATATTCAAACATCAAATAATTAAGGGATGAATATGAAGTGTTGATAGATATCATATGCAGGGGTTAATTTCCTCTTTTCAGTTATTTACTTATTTGCATATATTTATATTTTGCTGCCTATTTATCATTCTGTAGAAATAGAAGTACAAACTGGTTTCCTCCTGATGACTCATAAAATTGCATAGCCTGAGTTACTTGGTCTTGAATGAAAAAAATCAATCAGTCACTCTCTCTATATATGTATACACACACACACACACACACACACACACACACACACACACACACACACTACTCTGGTAGTTTTCATTGCTTAACATTCTTTCTTCTTAAAGTTAGATATTGGTCAAAATGATTTTCTCTCATTTGAAAACTCTTGTCTGCAACAGGCACTTAATTTCATGCCAAAGGAGTTTATTACAAAATAAAAGGTAAAATTTTACCCAAAGTTCCACTAGCCTTAAGAGAGAACCACAGACACATTTCTCACACTTTTCTAGGCTTTTCTATAATTTGACCTTTTGATATTAGAACATGACTCTTTCGATATTCAATTGTTATATTGCAAATGCACTGAACTTTCATGTTTTGGACATTCACTCTTGGGTGTAGAATTGACTGAAATAAAATGTAATACAATATGCACTTTGAAGAACCTAAATCAATTTAGGCCATTTTGTTACAGAGATACTTATAAAAGGCAAATTGTATTGGAATTCCTACCTTAAGTGGCAGGTACACTACGCATTTATACTTAATACAAAGTAGTTTCAAATATGCTTATGTAGAGGTGAATAACAAGGAAAAATACTTTTAATACACATTTAGATACTGCTTTCTAGGCAATGACTTTCTCGTACAATATGTATTTTATTTTTTTCTCAACAAGTAGACATTTCATTTGATATGCTCTAATGGCTTCTGTATTTTAATAGCTTGTGTATTTATTTAACTAAAGAGGGTCCAGTATCTGTCTCTCATTCTAAGTATTTTACACTGGTCTATGTTTTCAACACTTTAACTTTGATGTGTCTGTATGTTGCCTGAAAATTGTGAATTCCAGTGAGTTGAAATGAAAGGCAAATGAAAGTGAATTTTTAGCATGAGAAAGAGTGGGTAAGTTCTTATCCCAACTGAAATGCACACACACACACACACATACACACACACACACACAACATGGGCTTCTATGCTATAAAATAAATATATAAAATAAAATATATATAAATTATATATATATAAATATATATATATAAAATATATAAATATATAATAAAATATATATAAAATAAATATATAAAATATAATATAAAATAAACCTGGGAGTTTATTTGATTTTTCTTCTCCTGTACAGAATTTATCACAGTAAATAAGAGACAGACTAGAAATGGGTCGATGGGCCCATCTCAGCTACCAGAGTAAGAGGATTACTTCTCATACTAAAAGGCCCGAACAAAATAGTTGCTAAAGAACAGAATGGTAATTTTCCTCTGTGGAAACACAGTTGTCCATACAACTCAACTGCTAGTAATTTGGTGACATACTTTCTTTAAAATCCTTTCAGTCCTGGCAAAATCCTGAAGAGAGGTGACTCTTGTTAAGTGAAATCTTATGACTTCCTGTTCTTTTTTCTGCCTCTGAGTTGAGATAAAATGTGGGCTACAGGGGCTTCCCTGGTGGTACAGCGGTTAAGAATCTGCCTGCCAATGCAGGGAACACGGGTTCGAGCCCTGGTCGGGGAAGATCCCACATGCCGCGGAGCAACTAAGCCCGTAAGCCACAACTGCTGAAGCCCGTGCACCTAGAGCCCGTGCTCCGCAACAACAGAAGCCACTGCAATGAGAAGGTCGCGCGGCACAACGAAGAGTAGCCCCCGCTCGCCGCAACTAAAGAAAGCCCACGCGCAGCAACGAAGACCCAACGCAGCCATAAATAAATAAATTTATTTTTTAGAAAAAGACGTGGGCTACAACTTAAACTGAAATAATTACTCTCTTAAGAAAAATAAGTATAGGAATAAATTGGATCTGTATTATATGAGATATTGAGATACTGTCAAATTATCAGTCCTGCATTCTTTTCCCCTGTCATCATGTCTCTGCGTTTGTTTGTTCTAGCACTAGATGACAACCTTGGCAGCAGAAACTACTGATTTACATCTCTTCTATTAATAGGACATCTAGAGAACTCAGGAATATATATTTGGTTATGGGGGAAAAAACCTGCTTTTATTTACCAAAACATGTTTATTTTAATGAACAACCATCATATATGTGAGGCATATATATATGAAACCAGATATAACTTAGAAGGTGTTCTTTGAAACTAAGGCTTATGTCATAAGAAAGAGCATTAAACTCCCTAAAATAATTTCATAATCTTGCTCATTTTTTTTTTCAGATATAGAAGATTTTCTTTCCATAAATCTCTTTTCTTCAAATCAAGCTTCAAAGCTTTTAGCCGATCTGGTTTACCTCTGTCCATGGGAAAATTTTTGAGAACCATAACTTGGCCTTAAAGCATGACATGAATCAAAGTCTTGCCTTTAAATAAATAATTTAAAATACTATATTATCTAAATAAGTCATTCTTTCTGAGTGCTGGCACTACAAACTATTCTCTTTAGTCAGAACTATAACTTAAACTGAAACTCAGTTATAACAGCTAGAAGCTAGATTTTCTATTTTTTTGTCCTCATGACACTTTTATTCAATTAAGAGGCATGTGGAGCAAGGATCAGGTATAGGAACTAGTTGGCACTCAGTTCCTAATTCTTTTCCCTTCTCTCTCACAACTTACCAAGACTCTGGAACCTAAAATGTATGCACAGGGTAGTTAATTTTTTTTTTTTTTCGGGAAACCAATTGAACTTGTATTGACACCAGCTACATGACTCTTCTTAGTAGCCTTATGGCAATGGATAAAGTGGCTTGACCCAAGATAACACTGATTAGACTTAGCAATGCTACTTTTAAATAAAACCAACCCTATTTTCCCCAAGGTGGCTTAGATTTCATAATGGTCACAAACTAATAATACAAATAAAACATTTAAAATTTTGATCCAAGCCTTTTCTATCCTCCCACACTTGAAAGGTACCTGATGAACACCAATTTCCCAATCCTAGCATCACTAGCTTACAAACCTTAGGGTTAAAATCTCCCTTCTCATTGACTTTGTTATTGTTTGAGATCATGTGTCAGGATCTATATACTTCCTTGCATGAGGGAGTGTCTAACGTCAGGAGGTTATATTCACAAAGACTGTTTAGAATCTAAATGTTTGGGGAGACCTTCAAGATGGCAGAACAGTAAGACGAGATGACCTTCCTCCCCACAGATACACCAGAAATACATCTACACGTGGAACAACTCCTACAGAACACCTACTAAACGCTGGCAGAAGACCTCAGAACTCCCAAAAGGCCAGAAACTCCCCACGTACCTGGGTACGGCAAAAGAAAAAAGAAACAACAGGGACCAAAGAATAGGGACAGGGCCTGCACCAGTGGGAGGGAGCTGTGAAGGAGGAAAGGTTTCCACACACTAGGAAGCCCCTTCTCGGGTGGAGACTGCGGGTGGAGGAGGTGGGGAGCTTCGGAGCCGCGGAGGAGAGCACAGCAACGGGGTGCAGAGGGCAAAGCAGAGAGATTCCCGCACAGAGGATCCGGTGCCAACCGGTACTCACCAGTCCGAGAGGCTTGTCTGCTCACCCGCCGGGGCGGGCGGGGCTGGGAGCTGAGGCTCGGGCTTCGGACGTCGGATCCCAGGGAGAGGACTGGGGTTGGCTGCGTGCACACAGCCTGAACGGGTCTAGTGCGCCACAGCTAGCCGGGAGGGAGTCCGGGAAAGAGTCTGGACCTGCTGAAGAGACAAGAGACTTTTTCTTGCCTCTTTGTTTCCTGGTGCGCGAGGAGCGGGGATTAAAAGCACCCCTTAAAGGAGCTCCAGAGACGGGCGTGAGCCGCGGCTATCAGCACGGACCCCAGAGACGGGCATGAGACGCTAAGGCCGCTGCTGCCGCCACCAAGAAGCCTGTGTGCAAGCACAGCTCACTTTCCACACCTCCCCTCCTGGGAGCCTGTGCAGCCCACCACTGCCAGGGTCCCGGAATCCAAAGACAACTTACCCGGGAGAACGCACGGCGTGCCTCAGGCTGGTGCAACGTCACGCCGACCTCTGCTGCCACAGGCTCGTTTCGCAATCCGTACCGCTCCCTCCACGTGGCCCGAGTGAGGCAGAGCCCCGGAATCAGCTGCTCCTTTAACCCCGCCCTGTCTGGGCGGGAACAGACGTCCTCAGGCGACCTACACGCAGAGGTGGGGCTAAATCCAAAGCTGAACCCCGGGAGCTGTGAGAACAAAGAAGAGAGAGGGAAATCTCTCTCAGCAGCCTCAGGAGCAAGGGATTAAATCTCCACAATCAACTTCATGTACCCTGCATCTATGGAATACCTGAATACACAACGAATCATCCCAAATTGAGGCAGTGGATTTTGGGAGCAACGTTATATATATTTTTTTCCTTTTTCTCTTTTTGTGAGTGTGTATGTGTATGCTTCTCTGTGTGATTTTGTCTCTATAGCTTTGCTTTTACCATTTCTCATAGGGTTCTGTCAGTCCCTTTTTTTTTGTATTTTTTTTTTAGTATAGTTTTGAGAACTTGTTATCATTTGTGGATTTGTTTTTTGTTTTGGTTGCTCTCTTCTTTCTTTCTTTTCTTTAATTTTTTAAATTTTTAATAATTATTTTTTATTTTAATAACCTTATTTTATTTATTTATTTGTTTGTTTGTTTGTTCTTCCTTTCTTTCTTTTCTTCTCCCTTTTACTCTCAGCCACCTGGATGACAGGGTATTGGTGCTGTGGCTGGGTGTCAGGCCTGAGCCTCTGAGGTGGGAGAGCCGAGTTCAGGACATTAATCCACCAGAGACCTCCCAACTCCATGTAATATCAAACAGCAAAAATCTCTCAGAGATATCCATCTCAACGCCAAGACCCAGCTCCATTTAACGACCACCAAGCTATAGTGCTGGACAATCCATGCCAAACAACTAGCAAGACAGGAACACAACCCCACCCACTAGCAGAAAGGCTGCCTAAAATCATAAGGTCACAGACACCCCAAAACACACCACAAGACACGGACCTGCCCACCAGAAAGACAAGATCCAGCCTCCTCCACGAGAACACAGGCAATAGTCCCCTCCACCAGGAAGCCTACACAACCCACTGAACCAACCTTAGCCACTGGGGGCAGACACCAAAAACAATGGGAACTACGAACCTGCAGCCTGCAGAAAGGAGACCCCAAACACAGTAAGTTAAGCAAAATGAGAAGACAGAGAAACACACAGCAGATGAAGGAGCAAAGTAAAAACCCACCAGACGAAGTAAATGAAGGGCAAATAGGCAGTCTGCCTGAAAAAGATTCAGAGTAATGATAGTAAAGATGATCCAAACTCTTGGAAATAGAATGGAGAAAATACAAGAAACGTTTAACAAGGACCTAGAAGAACTAAAGAGAAAACAGTGATGAACAACACAATACATGAAATTAAAAATTCTCTAGAAGGAGTCAATAGCAGAATAACTGAGGCAGAAGAATGGATAAGTGACCTGGAAGATAAAATAGTGGAAATAGCTACTGCACAGCAGAATAAAGAAAAAAGAATGAAAAGAACTGAGAACAGTCTCAGAGACCTCTGGGACAACATTAAATGCACCAACATTCAAATTATAGGGGTCCCAGAAGAAGAAGAGAAAAAGAGAGGGACTGAGAAAATATTTGAAGAGATTATAGTTGAAAACTTCCTTAATATGGGAAAGGAAATAATTAATCAAGTCCAGGAAGCACAGAGAGTCCATACAGGATAAATCCAAGGAGAAACACAAGACACCTATTAATCAAACTATCAAAAATTAAATACAAAGAAAAATATTAAAAGCAGCAAGGGAAAAACAACAAATAACACACAAGGAAATCCCCATTAGGCTAACTGCTGATCTTTCAGCAGAAACTCTATAAGCCAGAAGGGACTGGCAGGACATATTTAAAGTGATGAAAGGGAAAAACCTACAACCAAGATTACTCTACCCAGCAAGGATCTCATTCAGATTCGATGGAGAAATTAAAACGTTTACAGACAAGCAAAAGCTAAGAGAATGAAGCATCACCAAACCAGCTTTACAACAAATGCTAAAGGAACTTCTCTAGGCAGGAGACACAAGAGAAGTAAAAGACCTACAATACCAAACCCAAAACAATTAAGAAAATGGTAATAGGAACATACATATTGATAATTACCTTAAATATGAAAGGATTAAATGCTCCCACCAAAAGACATAAAGACATAGACTGGCTGAATGGATACAAAAACAAGACCCATACATACGCTGTCTACAAGAGACCCACTTCAGACCTAGGGACACATACAGACTGAAAATGGGGGGATGTAAAAAGATATTCCATGCAAATAGAAATCAAAAGAAAGCTGGAGTAGCAATTATCATATCAGACAAAATAGACTTTAAAACAAAGACTATTACAAGAGACAAAGAAGGACACTATGTAATGATAAAAGGATTAATCCAAGAAGAAGATATAACAATTATAAATATTAAAGCACCCAACATAGGAGCACCTCAATACATAAGGCAAATGCTAACAGCCATAAAAGGGGAAATCGACAGTAACACAATCATAGTAGGGGACTTTAACACCCCACGTTCACCAATGGACAGATCATCCAAAATGAAAATAAATAAGGAAACACAAGCTTTAAAGGACACATTAAACAAGATGGATTTAACTGATATTTATAGGACATTCCATCCTAAAAAAAACAGAATACACTTTCTTCTCAAGTGCTCATGGAAAATTCTCCAGGATAAATCATATCTTTGGTCACAAATCAAGCTTCGTAAATTTAAGAAAATTGAAATCGTATCAAGTATATTTTCCAAACACAACACTATGAGACTAGATATCCATTACAGGAAAAAATCTGTAAGAAATACAAACACATGGAGGCTGAACAATACACTACTAAATAACCAAGAGATCACTGAAGAAATCAAAGAGGAAATCAAAAAATACTTAGAAACAAATGACAATGAAAACACGACGACCCAAAACCTATGGGATGCAGCAAAAGCAATTCTAAGAGGGAAGTTTATAGCAATACAATCCTATCTTACGAAACAAGTAACATCTCAAATAAATAACCTAACCTTACACTTAAAGCAATTAGAGAAAGAAGAACAAAAAACCCCCAAAGTTAGCAGAAGGAAAGAAATCATAAAGATCAGATCAGAAATAAATGAAAAAGAAATGAAGGAAACAATAGTAAAGATCAATAAATCTAAAAGCTATTTCTTTGAGAAGATAAACAAAATTGATAAACCATCAGCCAGACTCATCAAGAAAAAAAGGGAAAAGACTCAAATCAATAGAATTAAAAATGAAAAAGGAGAAGTAACAACTGACACTGCAGAAATACTAAGGATATTGAGAGACTACTACAAGCAACTCTATGCCAATAAAATGGACAACCTGGAAGAAATGGACAAATTCTTAGAAAAGCACAAACTTCTGAGACTGAACCAGGAAGAAACAGAAAATATGAACAGACCAATCACAAACACTGAAATTGAGACTGTGATTAAAAATCTTCCAACAAACAAAAGCCCAGGACCAGATGGCTTCAGTGGCTAATTCTATCAAACATTTAGAGAAGAGCTAACACCTACCCTCCTCAAACTCTTCCAAAATATAGCAGAGTGAGGAACACTCCCAAACTCATTCTACGAGACCACCATCACCCTGACACCAAAACCAGACAAAGATGTCCGAAAGAAAGAAAACTACAGGCCAGTATCACTGATGAATACAGATGCAAAAATGCTCAACAAAATACTAGCAAACCGACTCCAACAGCACATTAAAAGGATCATACACCATGATCAAGTGCGGTTTATCCCAAGAATGCAAGGATTCTTTAATATATGCAAATCAATCAATGTGATACACCATATTAACAAACTGAAGGAGAAAAACCATATGATCATCTCAATAGATGCAGAAAAAGCTTTTGACAAAATTCAACACCCATTTATGATAAAAACCCTCCAGAAAGTAGGCATAGAGGGAACAAACCTCAACATAATAAAGGCCATATATGACAAACCCACAGCCAACATTGTTCTCAATGGTGATAAACTGAAACCATTTCCACTAAGATCCGGGACAAGACAAGGTTACCCATTCTCACCACTGTTATTCAACATAGTTTTTGAAGTTTTAGCAACAGCATTCAGAGAGGAAAAAGAAATAAAAGGAATCCAAATCAGAAAAGAAGAAGTAAAGCTGTCACTGTTTGCAGATGACATGATACTATACATAGAGAATCCTAAAGATGCCATCAGAAAACTACTAGAGCTAATCAATGAATTTGGTAAAGTAGCAGGATACCAAATTAATGCACAGAAATCTCTTGCATTCCTATACACTAATGATGAAAAATCTGAAAGAAAAATTAAGGAAACACTCCCATTTACCATTGTAACAAAAGAATAAAATACCTAGCAATAAACCTACCTAAGGAGACAAAATACATGTATGCAGAAAACTATAAGACACTGATGAAAGAAATTAAAGATGATACAAACAGATGCAAACAGAGAGATATACCATGTTCTTGGATTGGAAGAATCAACATTGTGAAAATGACTATACTAGCCAAAGCAATCTACAGATTCAATGCAATCCCTATCAGACTACCAATGGCATTTTTCACAGAACTAGAACAAAAAATTTCACAATTTGTATGGAAACACAAAAGACCCCGAATAGCCAGAGCAATCTTGAGAAAGAAAAACGGAGCTGGAGGAATAAGGCTCCCTGACTTCAGACTATACTACAATGCTACAGTAATCAAGACGGTCTGGTACTGGCACAAAAACAGAAATATAGATCAATGGAACAGGATAGAAAGTCCAGAGATAAACCCATGCACATATGGTCACCTTATTTTTGATAAAGGAGGCAAGAATATATAATGGAGAAAAGACAGCCTCTTCAATAAATGGTGGTGGGAAAACTGGACAGCTACATGTAAAAGAATGAAATTAGAACACTCCCTAACACCATACACAAAAATAAACTCAAAATGGATTAAAGACCTAAATATAAGGCCACACACTGTAAAACTCTTAGAGGAAAACATAGGCAGAACACTCTATGATGTAAATCACAGCAAGATCCTTTTTGACCCACCTCCTAGAGAAATGGAAATAAAAACAAAAATAAAAAAATGGGACCTAATGAAACTGAAAAGCTTTTGCACAGCAAAGGAAACCATAAACAAGATGAAAAGACAACCCTCAGAATGGGAGAAAATACTTGCAAATCAAGCAAGTAACAAAGAATTAATCTCCAAAATTTACAAGCAGCTCATGCAGCTCAATATCAAAAAAACAAACAACCCAGTCCAAAAATGGGCAGAAGACCTAGATAGACATTTCTCTAAAGATATATAGATTGCCAACAAACACATGAAAGAATGCTCAACGTCATTAATCATTAGAGAAATGCAAATCAAAACTACAATGAGGTATCACCTCACACCAGTCAGAATGGCCATCGTCAAAAAATCTACAAATTATAAATGCTGGAGAGGGTGTGGAGAAAGGGAACCCTCTTGCACTGTTGGTGGGAATGTAAATTGATACAGCCACTATGGAGAACAGTATGGAGGTTCCTTAAAATACTAAAAATTGAATTACCATACGACCCAGCAATCCCACTACTAGGCATATACCCTGAGAAAACCATAATTCAAAAAGAATCATGTACCACAATGTTCATTGCAGCTCTATTTACAATAGCCAGGACATGGAAGCAACCTAAGTGTCCCTCAACAGATGAATGGATAAAGAAGATGTGGCACATATATACAATGGAATATTACTCAGCCATAAAAAGAAACGAAATTGAGTTATTTGTAGTGGGTGGATGGACCTAGAGTCTGTCATACAGAGTGAAGTAAGTCAGAAAGAGAAAAACAAATACTGTATGCTAACACATATATATGGAATCTAAAAATAAAGAGAAAAAATGGTTATGAAGAACCTAGGGGCAGGACGGGAATAAATACGTGGACTTACTAGAGAATGGACTTGAGGACATGGGGAGGGGGAAGGGTAAGCTGGCACGAAGTGAGAGAGAGGCATGGACATATATACACTACCAAATGTAAAATAGATAGCTAGTGGGAAGCAGCCACATAGCACAGGGACATCACCTCGGTGCTTTGTGACCCCCAGAGGTGGGACAGAGAGGGTGGGAGGGAGGGAGATGCAAGAGGGAAGAGATATGGGGACATATGTATATGTATAGCTGATTCACTTTGTTATAAAGCAGAAGCTAACACACAATTGTAAAGCAATTATACTCCAATAAAGATGTTAAAAATAAATAAAATAAAATAAATGTTTAACTCTAGTAAGATTTTCTAATTTAAAAATAGTATAGAAATTATGCTTAAGATAGGAGGAAGCTTTTACAAAACTATGCAAAATAAAACATACTTGACTTAAAATAGCAGTGGGTATCAACGGAACACGGTATAATGGAGATAGTAGATGGGGTTTGGGAATGGAATAAAATTCTGATAATATGGTGGCTCCTTTTCTTACTATCTGTGTGATATTCATCAGGTTATTTAAACTCTCATGGCCTCAGTTTTCTTAAATGTGTTAAGTACAAAAAGTTAATAATATCCTCTTCTGAGAGTTAGTATAAGGATTAAAGTATTATATAATATTTGTAGGTTGAACCAAATGAAAATTGTCAAGATTCAACTTTTGGAAACCTACAAAATTGCCAATTTTCTTGTGGTTCACAATCTTAATTATATATAAAGCTCTTTGTACACAGAAACCACTAAATAACGTGTAGCTTTTGTTATTTCTGTGGGAAACCTGGTAAAGAACTTCCCCTTCCATAATACCTCCTACTGCACCTCCAGAAGCTTGGTAGTAGAAACACAGAATCTGCTTTGTTCTCTTCCCTACCTCTAAAAATGTTATGATTTCCCTACCACAAGTTTTTGGGTGGTGGTTCAAGGGTATCCCATAGGGGAGGGGCTAAGATAGAAGTAACGGAAAAGTAGGTTGACACTTCTGTGATCTAAAAAGTGAGAAACAGGATGTGTGCTAGCGTGTGCTAAGAGTGAGAAAAGATTGCTATTGATTGAGGAGAGGTT
Source organism: Pseudorca crassidens (assembly GCF_039906515.1). Lineage (NCBI taxonomy): Eukaryota > Metazoa > Chordata > Mammalia > Artiodactyla > Delphinidae > Pseudorca > Pseudorca crassidens. The sequence continues at coordinate 109,687,863 of NC_090317.1, read as the reverse complement.
TGAAGCTCCTTGGTTTGTGAAGATGCAACCAATTTAGGTTGGGAGGAGGGATACGTGTTGGCTTTTTCTATCCCTATTTCTTTCTATTGATTCTATTGATGAAAAAATTAATCAATAGTCAATCTAAGAAAGAAATGGAAAATTTTATTCCAGCCAACCTAAGGATTATAACCTGGGAGATCATCTTTCAGTAAGCTCTGAGGACTGTTCAGCCCATTACAGGTCAAAGCACAGTTATGTAAGTTTTTGAGAGAAAGGGTTATATGCTAAATGACGTATTATTGATGGTTTACACAATCCAGATCTACATGTACAAAGTGAGTACTGGGCTGTGGGTCATTGTGGCCCCTTACAAGATTAAGAAGGAAGGTTATCTGCTAAGGAGGTCTGGTTAATGCAGATGCACAATACAAACTAAATAATACTAAAGGGGAGGGAGGATGCCCAAGCTGGCAAAGAAAAATTTTGTTTCAGTTTTTCTCTTCTTGCCATAAAATATGAATTCTATTTCATCAATTCTTTCCGTAACTGCTAGAATGACTGACAACCCCTCCCCCCTGCAGTTCCTGTTTCGCCCATGGGTGTTTTGCAGTGCAGTGAATTAATGGAGAGCATTTGTAAAGAATTCAAGAGAAAGTCTCTCCCCTTTTCCCCTTTCCATAACTCTTCCTACAGTGAAAGGCAAGGGAAGCCTCTGAAGCAACCAAAAGGAAGACAGAATGAATATTCCATAGGGGTAAAATAAATATGGGCCTGGGGCAGGCCAATCAGGGCCACTCTTCCCAGGTGGGGGCTCATCTATGTCTATAAATTTTCTCTCTTACCTTTAATTATTCATTTAACACACACTTGTTGTCTTCCCAAATAGACTGTCAGCAACCTAATGTCAGGGGCCACTTCACATTTGTGTGATTTTCCTCCCTCATCTTTCATCTTGCTACTTAGTTTATTTTTCCCATTAATTTAAAGCAGTAGAGTTCAATAATAATACATTAACTCCAAAAACCAGTAAAGCCTCTTTTACTTTTTAAAACATCTGCCTTCAAGCTCTTTGATTCTCTCATAGAAAGAAAGATCCTACTCCTGTTTCATCTGTTTTGTTGGGTCATTTCCTCTTGCTGTAGCATTTTCTAAGCAGAGCAACTGCTTAATTTCCTTCTGAGCATATCCTCTTCTACACTTCAAGACATCTATTAAGCTTGGATAGTTTCCTTTGTTATGGCTCAATAGCCTGAACTCCTTCATTTTTGTTCAGAAAAGTAATTTCCTATCCTTTAATCTTTTCAGTTGATCTTCCCTGGATCCTTTAGAGTTTCTCCCACATATTTTTATAAATGGGAAGATTTAAACTTTGCCTCCAAATGTTCCCAGGAAAAAGCTGCATAATTAAACACTTTCCTCTACCAAAGTTCAACTCCCCTCAGGACGAATAGAACAATGCCTTTGTGTATAGCTGCTTGGGTTTGGTGCAGTTCATGTTTAATCAGGGTATACCTAAGGTTTTTATAATCAGTGCTAGAGCTCTGAAGTCTTTGGTGAGAGTGCAATCCTTAAGAATTCTGACTTTGTGAAGGATTCTGACATCATGACTCCAAGTGCTAGGGCTAACTTTAGGGCTTCAGCAATCTCTACCAAAGAGAGGTGTGGTAAATTAAAGATGAACACAAACTTTCTGGTTGTACTTCCAAGAAGTTGAGTCTATATTTCCTCCCCTTAAATCTGGGCTGGCCTGTGACTACTTTGACCAACAGAATATGGAAGAAGTAATATTATGCCCAGGGTGGCTTAAACAACAAACATTTTGTTTCTCAATTTGTTTCCCAGTTCTAAAGTCTGGGAAGTCTAAAATCAAGGTGTCGGCAGATTCAGTTCTTGGGTAGGACCCTCCTCCTGGCTTGTAGACAGCCACCTTTTCACTGTATTCTCACATGGCAGGGAGAGAGAAAATTCTTGTGTCTCTTCCTCTTTTTAAGGGTATTAATTTCATCATAAGGACTCCACCTTTATGACCTAATCTAACCCTAATTACTTCCTCAAAGTCCCACTTACAAATATCATTAGTTTGGGGATTGTGGCTTCAACATATCAATTTTGGGGGGACACAAACATTCAGTCCTAACCTTTCGGAGGACTAGCAGCTACCACTTCTATCCTCTTGAAGCCCTGAGAAGCCAAGACCTGCCTCAGTTTTTGACCTATAATATTTTAAGAGATAATAATAAATTGTTCTAGCAAGTCACTAGTTTTGTAATGATTTGTTATGTAACAATAGATAAGCAGATCAGGAAAGAAACACAATTCCCTTTCTCCATATTGCCACCTTTTCTGTATGTCTCTCAATATCCCCTTATCATGTAAGTATCTTTAAGTACTCCAGCTAAGTATCTTTAAGTACTCCAGCTAAGAGGTTGTGGCTGTGACCTCTGAGGTTAATGTAGAGGGTTCGATAGTTATATAAACAAGTATTTCTCCAAGGACTTAGATTTCTACGTTTCTTGGCCACCACAGTTAGCTTCTCCTGGGACACTGGGAAAGACCAAAATGCTAAAAAGGCAATTTTATCGCTTTATGGCTGTTTCTGCTATTTTCAGGTTGGAGCCCTGAGCTTCCATGTGAGAAGTACAACCACCCTGCTGCAAGAGACCACATGGAGATAAAATGTAACTTATCTATCATGATGGGATTAATATAAGCTCAACTCCAACCTGTTCTAAGTCAAAAGGTAAGTGTTGTGTCTTCTACTTTTACATGGAAGAATGATTGCTAATTTAATTTTGTTACAGGAATCAAGTTAAAGTAATGTGATGGAGAATGTGGTTACATGTGTACAGGAAGGAGAGGGGCAAAACTGCAGTATATCCCAGTATTCCTTGGTCTATCCATAAGGACCATGAATACTGAGTCCTAAATGTCAGGGTCTTGCAACAGATCTATTTATTGAGGGTGTTGTGTACATGTTATTCTCTTTTCCCATGGCTTGTCGACTTAGAGCTCCCACTTGGGTTACATTCTCTGAAAACTTTTGGAAGTCTCAAAGCTTGATCTGCAATATCACTGCAGTATTTCTAGTCAGTGAACAGGACTCAATCCTCCTAAAATAATCTTCCTCCACTGGGATTGCTCTTCACTGACCTGTCTCCTCTCACTGCTACTACATCAGAAGTAGGGGCTTATTTCCTATTGGTTCACTTGTCTAAGGTCAGGAAATCAAAAGATTTAGTTCCTATGGATCCAACTATTTTTAAAAAATATTTCAGGGTATGTCAATATAGCTACCAACACACTTTCACTATCAGCAGTCACCAGTACAAGATTTTCACTTTTCTGCCAAAAGCATGGTTGACATCTGCACTCTTTCCCCATCTCTTAAGGTGTGAAAATAAGAGATATTTAAGAAATCACATATATACACAAAAACAAATCTACACACACACCAACAGTTAGTGTGGCTGGGGCAACTGACATGAATTTCTCAGTATTTTAATCCATCCTCTTATGATGGCCTCTGGCTACTCAGAGGTATTTCTGGTATAACGGGAGCAATATGCCCTCCCTGCCTGAGGAACATGCTTGAAGCCAATCTTTCATAGTCAGAGGCACCAAAGTAAGCTAGTCCAGAAAGTCAAGCCAAAGACATTTACAGTGTGTTACACTTAGACCCGTGGTGAATAAACAGATGACTGAGATTGTGCAGAAGTATGCTCAGGGCCTGCTCATCTGGAAACCAGAAAATTCAGCAAGGACAGTTCAGTTGAATGTTGGTGACAGAGACTGGAGGCTGGTTGAAAGTTAGGCAACCTTTGGGCTTTTCTGAAGTAGTGGAATAGCTTTTCACTCACTCCTGAACTTTTAAAATGCAACATGCAGGCGATACATTGGACTGAGGGAAACACATTTGGAACAGACACTAATCACTGTGTTTCAGAAATCTGGTATGGCTGGATATCCTTAGGCTGGGAGGGCTCTGAAGCTTAGAGAGAGCCCTCCCAGCCTAAGGATATCCAGCCATACCTGATTTCTGAAACATGTATGTTTCAGAATGCATGTATATTAAACCTTATGATTAATTAATTATTGGATTCTGTGGACTTAAAGAGCCAATACATTGGTATAAAGAAACTTTTAGGTCAAGGGGAAATATAAGATAGACTGAAAAATATAGTCATATTCATATTACACATTGACAGTGCAGGAAGGACAGATATGGGCACCTGGCAGAAGCAGATTTTCCATGAGGCTGAGGAGTCTCTAACTTCAAGGCCCTGCACTTGCTGGTGACGGTTTCAAGGGCCTTGAACAATGTGTCCATACAATCATGTGCTTTGTAAAATTTGCAAATTAAGATTATTTTTTGTAGTCACTGTTTGTTTCCATTGTGACATGTCTTCTGTCACATTTTCCTTCTGTCAATTCCAACAGTATGGCCAAAAAACTTTGGGGATATGACTAGGGTGAAGGTGAGTTGGGAAAGATTTACTTTGGGATATATTTATGTGATTTTTAGCCATGTTCAAGAAAAGTTATTTCTAGCCATGCATATAGCAATGGCTTCCAGGAAAACTCCTCTAGTTCCCCATTCTGTCTGACCCAGTGCAGCTGTGACAGGGATATGCAGGACCAGAAGTAGTACTTTGACATTAACATGCTCTAAGGAGCTTAGGATTGAAAGTTTGTGGATAGGGGAGGAGAAAGAAGGTTTGAAATGTCTTAAACCAGGAGCTGGGCTGTGGGAAATTCTTCCACTCATCAGTCACACAATGTTGTAAGGGAAGGATCTGGTTTCCACTGATGCTTGTCAAAGCAGAAATTCTTTCCAGTCAGAAACTTATTTGATAACACAGTGTAAGCCATTATAAATGTACCATACTTTCTCCCCTGTTTGATAGGGGTCATGTGAAAAGGAATTAATCTGAATTCCTATTGGTGTGTGTAGGGGGAGAGGGGAAGAACCTGTAATATTATGTAGTATTATTACCATCTCCTAGTAATGTTCAGAAAGTTGCATGCTCTATGCATCCAAAGCATTTGATTGTGCCTTAATGTATCCATTCTGATGAAGCAACAAAGCATCCCCACTTTGTTGGAAAGAATTCTGGGAGATCTAGATGAAACAGTACACAAAATTGCCACACATTCAGCAAAACAAGATTCTAGTGACAATTCACCTAATACTTCTCCATTAATAAATCAAAGTATGTATGGTAAGAGTAATTTGATTATACATTATTTTAACTCATTACTACGTAGCAGCAGTTTATAACGTATTTGAATTGTTTTTCTGTGGCTTCTTCATAAACATAGACACAGTTCCACCTGGATCTTACTAGCTATGTGAACTTGGAAAAGTCACGGAACTACTCTGGGCCTCTGTTTCCTTACCTCTAGAATGGAAATAATATCTGCTCTCTTCGTCTGTCAGGCTGTATTAAGAGAAATCTGGCGCTATATTTGTTACAAGCATTTGTGCACTGCAAAATGCTATCTAGTAGTAATACTAAGTCTTTAGTGGTGATGGTTTGAAAAAGGAAATATCTCCTATTTACTTCTTGGATTATCCCCACTTCTAGAAAACCTGATTATATTTTGTCTCAGCACAAATAATTACTGCAGGTTTCTCAAGACAAAATTTTAAAATTTATCTCAAGTCAGCCAGTGCAATAATACAGAAAGAAAAAAACTTTTAAAAAATCATAATGCATTGAGTATGAGTTTTTTTGAAATCCTTCCTGGGGAATAGCAATTAAGTCTGCTTCCTTGTTATATTGAAGATACATTAAGCCTATTCAAAGCAGCTTTATCTAAAGAAAAACACTATCCATTATAAGGAAATAGTGATTTTTTTCTACATAAGAGTGAACTCAAGCCATCTATTATATCTCACTTATGGAGATCATCTCAAACATATGTGAAAGCAATAAACGACATTCTGACATATAAGTGTATTAACAGAGAGAACTGGCTGCTAAGGGCTCTCACCCAGTGGAAATTCCTTAATGCATTTATTGTGATTCAGGTCTAGAAACTCAGTGTTTTCAGTGCTTTAGTGTTGATCAGACTTAGGAATGTTGGCCCACGCTTAGCAACTCCCAGGATATTTCAGAGTAAACCTGAATGCTAATCTATTAATTTACAATAAGAAACACAACTGTCAACTTGATTGGAGAGTCAGGTCAGCCAGACCAGCACATTCTCTCCCTGTGGAAAAAAGCTAAAGGAAGCCAACTACAATTAGAAAAGCCTGGTGAGGGAGTTAACAGAATGGCTCAAATATGATAGCCCAAAGGAGATGTATCTCTTGGTATGGCCAGCCCATAGCAGGGTCAGAGTGGACCATGCATAAATCTTTGCCAAATCAAAGAAAAAATTCACAGGAGTCATGCCTGGCACCACGGCCAGATAAAAGAAAGTGTTGGATCTGTACTCCTCCATCCCCTAGAAAATGTGGCTAAAGAACGTTAACTTGTAAATGTTAGGATTACTGCATAATTTAAAAAACAGTAAAATAATTAAAAGCAAGATTTGTATGTCAATATTAAAGATACACAATAGATAAGAGTAAATTCATAAATTAGAGATTCATGATGTCATTAAAGGAGTTCATTTATGAATGAACTCATTTTGATAGAAGACTACCTATAAATCAATTCTAGGTATGGGAAGGAACTTATGTATAAATAAGTTATGGTCATCTAACTTTATTAAAATTCATCAGTAAGTAAAATCCTCTTGTACTTGAATTTCTTGTGAATGCCTGAATTTTTAACTCATTAATTTTCATACCAGGAAACCTAATTAAGTCAATATTTTCACTTGCTAACATCTATAATCAAGAGATAGGGAATTAGGGGGGCTTCCCTAGTGGCGCAGTGGTTGAGAGTCCGCCTGCCGATGTAGGGGACACGGGTTTGTGCCCCGGTCCGGGAAGATCCCACATGCTGCGGAGCGGCTGGGCCCGTGAGCCATGGCCGCTGAGCCTGCGCGTCCGGGGCCTGTGCTCCCCAGCGGGAGAGGCCACAACAGTGAGAGGCCCGCGTATCGCAAAAAAAAAAAAAAAAAGAGAGATAGGGAATTAGTTAGTGAAAACTACAAATGTGTGAAATCAAATTTGCATATTTAGTAATTATTCATTGACCACTTACACTAATATTTATAATCTTGACCACTTACTCATTCCACTCCTTGATCTATGTCATAGAAATGATTCTCTAACATAAATAAAATTTCAAAAGGGTCACCAGGAGACCTACTGCTTTGAGAAGGAAGATTTTTATGGGAGAAGTGATAAGATAAAAAAAATGTCTGCTTTTGACCAAGATCTTTCTATGCTATGTCTATACTTAGGGAAATGTCCTTTACATTGAAAACCTAGGCATAAAAGGGGTGTCATTCAGGGAGAAAGGAACTGAGGATGTCCAGGAAAGCAGTTCTCTAAGTATGGTCTGTGGAATCCACGATACTCTTTAAAGGGAGACTGTGAAGTCAAAAGATCTAGCACGCAAGATTATAATGTAGCAAAGAACAAAAAGAGCATTGATAATGGTTTCAAATTTCACATCACATCTAACCTTTAAGAAACTGCCACTTGCCTATTTGGGTGTAGTGTTGAAGAAGTATACATATAATTATTTGAAAAGACTATTAAAATACTCCTCCCTTTTCAAACTTTATACTTGTATGAAGCCAGATTTTATTCACATGCATCAGCCCAAACTAAACGTTGCAGCAGCTTAAATGCAGAAGCAGATATGATAGGCCCATTGTCTTCTATTAAGCCAGACTTAGAGATTTTGAAAAACACTCTTCTCACTAATTTTTGTTTTAAAAATACAGATATCATTTTTCATGAAAGGGTTGTAAAAATTTAAGGGGTTTATTATTGTCATCTCATATCAATTGATAAGTGTTTTTAAAATTTCTCCATTTTAATTTCTAAATGGTAACTATAGATAGTTATAATCCATATTAATAAAAGCTCTTTTGGATCCTCAATGATTTAGATCAGAGTACAAGAGTAATGAGCCCACATAATTTAATAATAACTAATATAGGACTCAAATGAGATGTGTTAAGTATGAACTGTTAAGTTTAAATTTATTTTGCTTATAAGGCCCTTGTCATGGAAGGACCAGGCAGTGTCAAGTGAAAAGCAACAAAAGAGAGTTGATTAATCAGGACTGCCTGTGGTCTGGATTTTAATGGAGAAAAATAAAAGAGAGCCTTTGAGATGGGTATGTTCTCTGTCTCATTAGGATTTGAGAACAGAAAGGTAGATAGGGTATAAAGATAAAAAGGAATAAAGTTATTTTTTCCCTTGAGTTCCTGTTGTCCTGTACCCCCCAGAAACTGGGCTAGCCTAGCAAAAGTGACAGAATCTTTTAAGAGACACTGAAACATAATTCTATGCTGGACACTGAAAGGGATGAATTTAAATACGCCACATGAGATCTGTCTCTAGAAGTCAAGTCTCCTCATGCCTGAAGGATTGGCAGGCTACAGAATCAGACATTTTAGCAATAGCTTCATCATATTCCTCCAGAACATCATCTCTTGAAATTAAGGGCTTAACAGATAGCTGATGAATACTTCAGTTTTGAAGTGAAAAGGTGGTACCAGTGGAAATTTAAAAGCAAGTATGAATGTAAGAATAAATATTAAATAAATATTAGAAAGAAATGCTAGAGTTTTACTGATAAGGCTCAATGCTGCTGAAAATACTGCTTCCCTACTCAGCTTCTTTTATCTTCTGCATAAGTGCTATCCAATAGAAATATAATGCAAGCATAAATAAAATGTGTACCACAAAAGTAATTTAAAATTTCCTAGTCACATTTCAAAAAGTAAAAAATTATGTAAAATTAATTACTAATTTTATTAACCCAATATCTCTAGAATATTATCATTCCACATGGAATCAATATAAAAATTTCATAAGATAATTCGCATTCTTTCCTTCATAGTAGATCTTCAACATATAGTATACATTTTACACTTACAACATGACTGAGTTTGGACTAGCTAGATTTCAAGTGCAAAATAACCACATAAGGCTTGTGGCAGACACACTGGGACGCTCAGTTCTATATAGTCATAATTTCAGACCTCCATAAGCAGCCTTAACTGGAGGTCTCAAATGTCCTTTTCGGGTTTTTTTTTATTGTTCTCATTTTCCTTCTTCTCACTGTGCTAATAAAACACAATAGATGTCAAAATTCTCAGTTTCTTTTCTTTCTACTGGGTGTTTTAGGTTGGCACTTGCACTTATTTTTGGATCTCAATATCTGTGTTTCCATGAACTATTTAAGTACAGGTATTAAAATTACTTTTTCTAATTTATCTTATCTCAGGGATTAAACATATCACTGCTCCATTTGTTCATTCTGGTTTTTGTTGTTGTTGTTTTTCTGTTTGAGGCCTACTTGATAAAATGGTATTGTCTTTCTCCAACATAAAAGCTGCTGTTCCATTTGTTCTGTGTACTTTGCTTGTTCTAAGAGAACTAACAACTTCAGATTTAATACATTTTTAAATTTGATGTTTGACTTAAGATTTTCTGTTCTAAAATAAATGATTAGGAAACAGATCCCTTTTATTACAGAATTTTGGGTCACTGCTCACCTGAGGTAGAACTTTGGGATTTAGGGAAATTGTCTTTCATTATTTTATTTATTCATACATTTCACAATTATTTATTGACGTCACTATGTTTCAGGCAATGGTCATCTCTGCTTCCTTTCCTAGCATGAAGAGTCAATTATATTTTTTAAATTGTTAATGTTGAGCTAATTATATACTTACAAAAAATTTGTAAAAACAGTAAAGAGAATTCCCACATATCCCTCATCCAGCTTCTCCTAAAGTTAACATTTTACGTAACAATAATTAAAATCAATACATTAATATTGGTGCAATACCATTCATTGAACTATAAATCTTATTCAAATTTCACCAATTTTTCCACTAATTCCCATTTTTCTGTTCCAGGATCCAATGTCCTATTCCACATTGTATTTAGTTGTTGTGTGTCCTTAGTCTCCTCCAATCTCTGATAGTTTCTGAGTCTTTCTTTGTCTTTTATGATCTTGGTACTATTGATATGTACTGGTTACTTTGCAGATGGCCCTCAGTTTGGGTTTGCCTGATGTTTTCTTATGATTTGAATGAGGTCATACATTTTTGGCAAGAATACCACAGATATAATCTTGTGCCCTTCTTTGTGTGTCATCTCAAGGGCTTCATTATGTCACCATGCCTTATTATTGGTTATGTTACTTGTGGTTATTTGGTTAAGGTAGTTATTTTCAGGTATTTCCACTGTAAAGTTACTATCTCTCTGTGTGGTTAATTAATAGTTTTTGAGGAGATAATCTGAGACTACACAAATTGTGTTTCTCGTCAAACTTTCACGATTTTTAGTATCCATCAGTGGATCTGATCTACATTAATTGTTACCACAGTGTGTGCTTAATAGTGAATTTTCTATTTCCCTCTTTCTTTCTACATGTATCAGCTGGAATTCTGCTCTCATAAAGAACAATTCCTTTTTCTCTATTTATTTGGTGATTTATTTATACCTATATGGATGGACTTATGGATATTCATTTTATTCTATGGGTTTAAATCCAATACTATCTTTTTTTCTTTTTCTTTTTCTTTTTTTTTTTTTTTGCGGTACGCAGGCCTCTCACTGTTGTGGCCTCTCCCGTTGCGGAGCACAGGCTCCGGACGCGCAGGCTCAGCAGCCATGGCTCACGGGCCCAGCCGCTCCGTGGCATGTGGGATCTTCCCGGACCGGGGCACGAACCCGTGTCCCCTGCATCGGCAGGCGGACTCTCAACCACTGCGCCACCAGGGAAGCCCTTCTTTTTCTTTTTTTTGCACAAAATATTCCAACTTTAACTATTAGGAGCTCTTTAAGGTTGGCTACTGTGTTCTTTCAACATTCCCCATTCTTCTTTTTTAAACTACTTTATTGAAGTTTAATTAATATATAAAAGCTGTACATATTTATTGGTTTCCTGTTACCTTTAAGATAAAATTTAAACCTCTTCATACAGCATGCAAAGCCTCTCATGATCTCATGTATGCTTACTATTTAGTCTCATTTTCTTTCAGTGCTCATCCACAAACATACATCGTCATGATAGCTTCAGTTGCTCAAATAAGCCATGTCTTCCCTTCTCCTTAGGCCTTTGCATATGCTGTCCCTCAGCCTGGAACACTCTGTTCACCTCCACACTGTCCCATGAGGATGGGGGTATTAGTATTATTTGCAGTTTTATTCCCACACTCTAGCTCTTCTCTTGCTGCTAAAGAGAGAGGGCTGAAAAAAATCAAGTTTTAAATGTTTGGTTGCTGACTGAGAGAATTTTAATAATCAGGAACAAAATAGATTTCTGTAGACCACGGGGAGTTTGTTTTCAAACAATTTAACCTTAACACAATGATGGCCTGTCCATCTTTTAATTGCTCTTTCCAGGCCATAACATTCAAACATGCCATTACATATTCTTTGCACTTTTAAAAAGATCATTTATATCCTCATGTTTTTAAAGTGTTATATCTTAAGTATTTTTTTATTTTCAAATTTCTTTCCAAAACATAATTAGATTACGTAGACACAAACATGTATTTATTTCCACACCATAAAACCCTGAATTAAGTCTTTCCAAAAGAAAAAACAAAAGCATTTTTGAATATACTATTACCAAAATATTTATGAAGGATTTAAAATAATAACTTATCTTCCACATGCTTTCTTATACTGAGATATATAGTTATATTTAAAGAAATAGATGGTATACACTTGTAAAATCCTTAGAAAATTGTCAATAAAAGAACCATACAAGAAGTTCCTTTTTACTGTGTATATTGATTTTATTTTAGAGCAAATATAAGAGGTAAAATGCAAGGTGCTGTGGTTTGTAATAGAGCAACAATAAAGAGAAAATCATAAAAGTGAATGTTTGGGTTGGCTTTTGAAGAAAAGAATTAGGAGGCCCATGGGGTGGTTTCCAATACATTCTCCATCCTAAACATTTAGTATCACTTTTGGTATATTTCTCTCCTATACTTTCAATTCAATTCATTTGTACCCTACCCAATATAAATTGAAATGCTGTAGTTTTTAAAATGTAGACATGAAAGAAAATATAAATGATTTGGAATATTTTCACGTTATTCGAGTGTACAATATTATTGGAAAACTTCCATTCAGAAATCCAAAATTGAAGTAATATGCAAAAGAATATATAACAAGAAGCTTATTAGTCGGTTGACAAAGTAACTTCCCCAAAGGGACTTAAGTGTGTTGATTTTTCACAGTGGTCAAAACCACAGATGAAAGTAAGAAGTAGTTTGAAACTCAGCCCCACAAAACAAGGCAGTGAATGAATCTTGACAATATGAAGTCTACTCATTACCCCACTCATTAAGCCTGGTCTCAGCATCCTTAATCATATAACTCGCTAGCAGGACTTTATGTGCTATGGGAGAATCTGAGAAACAACCTCATCGCCAAAGCAACTTCAGTAGTGCCTATTACCAGTAGAAAAAAGCATTAGGAGAAGTATTATTTTGAGCCACCTAAAAGAGCAACTCACACACCAAGGCATATAAACTGATTTGAGGAAGTAAGTGAGGGTGGGGAGAGGAGTTCATTGAATATACTCCCCATCCCACCCCACCCCCAGCTTCTGAGGAACTGAAAGCAATGATTCCCATTTATACAAACTGAGAATGGTTTTATTGAAATAATTTATAGAAAAGAAATAATATAAGATACATCAAAAATTAGATCTGTATTTGAGTATAGATCTGTATTTGAGTATAGTACATTTGATACTCCTGAAAAATTCTAACTTTTTGAATTATACACACAGATCACTTGTAATCATTAGATAAGAGGGTAGGGCGTCTATTGGACCTACAAAATCTCTGACAGAAAATAGCACATCTTGTATTAGTCTCGTTATATGGAGTTCTTCTCTAACTCTCTCCATTGAAATGAACTTAAGTTTTCTAGATAATAAAAATAGAAAATAAAAGCTAAATAAAAAGTCACACAATAAAGTGAACAGCAAAGAGAAAAAGGACATATCTAGAATATATCTTATTACGTTTTTGGAAATGATTTTAAAGAGTCTCCTATGCTTCACTTTATTTTAGTATTTGGATTTATTTTTCTTATAAGACTTTGGAAAGCATTTAACATTTTTTAATCAGAGCTATGACATGATCAGATTTATGCATTAGAAAGAGAGGTCCAATGACAGTGGAGGAGAGTAGCCGATGCTGTCAGTGCCTTGCCCACGTCCATTTTGCACTCACCATTTCAGTACATTCCTGAATGAAGCATCAGCAGCTCTCCATTGAGGGCTTTCTCTCAGCCTGTGAATGGGGCAGGCCTGGAGTGCCAGAGAGTTAATGTCTCCCATTAGCCTAGGACAGCGGTAGCTAGAGGATAAATACCACAGCCTCCTTTAACCTTGAGCAGTTAACTGTGGGGCCTAGTTACCCAGATGGATTGAGCACAAGGTAATTCATGAGTTAGCTGCTCCATAATAAATAATTTACTGGTTCATTGTCTTCCCTGTCTCACTTTTTCATTCCTCTACCAGGGTTTCCAGGTTCTGGGATCACCTTCCACAGGAACTACTTTCACTCAAATTCTTATCTCAGGATCTAAAGCTGGGGAAACCCAAACTAAGATAGTTGGACATGACAGTGGTTTTAAGAAGCAGATTCTAAGAATGAATTCTGAAATTGGATCAATTACTGGTTAGATAGTAACAAGGACCATACTGCTAGTAGTAAGTGGAGTAGTGATAATCCTTGGAGTGCTTTAGTCTCATAATGCAAAAAATCTTATATGTGGAGATTTGAGAAGGTATAGGGCAAAGAGTATATATTTGATTATGTAGCAGCTCTAGTACTTGCATTTGAAAGCTATGAAGACAGTGGTAATCATACATCTCATGAAATTGGTTGATTGCTGTTAACTGCCTTCAATGCACTGAAGTAAGAAAAGTTAGGGATGCTGCTACACATCCTACAGGGCACAGGATAGCACTCTATAACAAAGAATTATCCAGCACAAAGTGTCAATACTTCTAAGGTTGAGAAACCCTGATTTAAAGTGACCATCATTCCCTGCAGCTGAAAAGCAATGATCCTGCTCAGAGAAAACACCTACAACTATCCACTTGAGGCCTGTGTGTGGGTCATGTGGATCATATGCCAGGGACTTAATCGCAATGGGAGCTACCCTCAGCCAATGACAGATGGAAATTGAGGCTAAATACTACAAGGCCCTTGCCCCTTGGTTGGGATAACTCCCTTGCTCCTTGGTTGGGATAACTTTGAGGCTTGTTCTATGCTGGTCTCTCTGAATTCCTCAGTGGGGTCGGGTGTAGTTTGCCCACAGCAATGACCTGCCTGATAATGAAGACTTTAATGAGTTTCTTCTCTTCCTTGTGCCCCTCTGAATTCATAAAATTGCCATTATAGTGTTAGGGAGAAATAGTAATATCAGAAAATCTAATAATGTAATCCTCTATATTAGCAAATTAAATAAGAAAAATATGATTATCAAAATAAATCCAGAAGAAATGATTCCATATTCATTAAAGATAAAAATTCATATAATCCAGGAATAGAATAAAATATCCATAAATCAAGAAAAATTATGCACCAAAAGCCTACATAATGATCAAAATTAATTATAAAATTTAAGAAATATTCCTATTAAACTTGGTCAAATACACATGGATTATAGTTACAGGATTATATCATTACTTTTACACATTGTGCTGGACCTCCTAGAGAATTCAATAGTAGAAGAAAAAAGTGGGAAGTATTAAAAAAGAGAAATGAAGACACAAAATTGTTCTTAAAGTGATATTACTGATTACATATACAATTTAAAACAAACTAGTATACCTAGTAAGAATGTTCAGCAATTTTGCTAGATGCAAATCAATATACTAAAACTCAATATAGGCCAAAAATAAGCAGGCTGAAAATGTAATAGAAAACACTATTTAAATGGCAACAACAAAAAATAAGGTGCCTAGGAATAAATCTCAAAAGTAAAGATATATGAGAACTTTTAAAAAATTTACAAAGGACTATTGAAAGACAAAAGTTACATAAGAATAAATGGAGAGATATACCATGTTCATTGATGAGAATATTGAGTATATGAAAGATTACATTTCTCTTCAAAATATTTGTTAAATTCAATGCAATTCCAAAAAAAATTCTAACATCCTTTTTCAATTATCATAACTGCAAAATCCTTATGGAAGTGCAAAGATCAAGAGTAGTCAGTATAAATTTATGGATTAAAAACTATGAGTATGTGAATACCCATATAAGATAGCAAGAAAATTAAGAAACCCAAAGCATTTATAACACTATATAATTGACACAGGGGTACACATATATGGACATGCAGATCATAAATGGAAAAATTATTGAATAAGTGTTGCCAAGGCAATTGGTTATTCACATGGGACAATGAAAATTATATCACTGTCTTACAGCATGTGAGATGCATTTCATGCTACACATAAAACAATTTCACGTAGATTAAAGGCTTAAGTACAAGAAGCAGCAAAATCTTAAAACTTCTGAACCTCAGGAGAATGGCTTTTCTTAAGGTAGAAAATTATTTCTTAAAAAAGTGACACAAAATTCTAAGAACATACAATGAGAGACATTAATTTAACCACATTAAAAATTTTTAATATGAAGAAATGATGATGACATTAACAACATTATAGGACAAGGCTCAGACTAGAAAAAAAATTCTTCAAAATATATCACTGAATAAAAATTAGAACCTATAAATTGCTGACTTCTATTAATCAATAAGTAAAAGATCAAATTTCCAATAGAAAAGAGGGAGAAGTTATGAAGAAGTAATTCAAAGGCTATGAACCACAAACCATCATATCCAAGAATGTCTTATTTCAGCATTGTTTATAATAACGAAAAAATTCAAAATAACCTGTAAGTTCATCAACATGAGAGAAGATAAATAAATCATGGTATATTTACACAGTTGAGTTACGTATATATGTGGAAAATTTTGAAATGTATCTTGCAACTTTATGAGATATTCAAAATCTCTCTGTAAAGAAAATGAGAAAGTCTAATTACCAGTTACTATTAGTAGTTGCTAACAATTTCTAAATAGTCAAGTTTATTTGCTTTGCTCACCAAACCTAAAATTTAATTTGTATTTCCATTTGGTCACTTGATCCAAAGTTGTAAGTGAGCAGGTATTTTTAATTTAAATATTTAGGCCTATTTCAAAGTCAGATGCAAAGCACTCACAATTATGACTAAAATGATATGCCATACCAGATTACAATGATAAACTAGACTATGTGTTTACTTCTTATTGTATAACTGACTTCTGACTTCTATGACAATGATTACACGGCAAGCAGTTATGTCCACCTAGTTCCTGGTCTGTGAGTGTAGAACACATGTGCTTAATGATTGTGCTTGCTTATACAATATTTTATGAAGGGATATTAATAGTCTTCAATTTTTAAAAGGACCAGAGCAGACCTATAAACTTTCTAATCAATCACACTTTTATGAGATGTACAAACATGATGAACAAAGATAGTATTTTAAAACATTTTCTTTGTTTACTTGAGCTAAAGGGATAGACAAGTGAGGGAGAAAGATTGAAGTCTCAAAATAAAGTGTATAAAATATGCTTTAAAATTTTTCCATTTTTAAAACTGTGGGTAAATATGTAATATATTAGATGAAAATTCATAATAATTAATAGGACACCATAGACTGTAATTATGATTTGTAAAACAAAGTAAATTACAATGAGGATAAAATCTTGACTTTTTGTTCATCTTGCTTATCACCCCAGAACAGAAAGGGGGATGGCTAGAGTAAACTGCTTTCTTTTCCACATGAAGATGACCCAAGTGTTTTATTTGACTAGAAGCTCAATATGAAACCAAACCAAAATCTCTCATTACAGTTTAAACTTATGAAAGTTAGACATCATAAAGTGGAGTGACAAGGTAAAGAGATGAAATATGACTGCATGGTTCTTGAATATGGAAGGATTTTTCCAGCTGTAGATGCCAGATTGCAGAACTATCAATAAACATGAACACATTCAGATGAAAAACATGATGATGAAATCTGATTATCATGGCCAAAACATTGTATCAGGTACACTAAGAGATGAGGTGATGAGCAGTTCTAGATACAAAAAAGTGGATCATTGAAGACCAAATTGTGAGGATTCTCTACATGGAATAACACAAGAGTGGTGACAGTAAGGCAGAATGTGGTATGTACCTCCAAATATACTGAACACTATGGATGGAGGTCCAGGGGAAATGTGATCATGGTCATTTAGAAGATTAAGGAAAAGATTTCTTCGGTTTTCTTCAACCAGGCATTGATTAAGCTCATCTTAAAATATTCTGATTATAGTGGAACATGCATCAAGAAGTTGAAAACATGGATAGTGAATTCCATTCTGTATAGGATGTAAAATGATGAAGAATATCTGTGCTCCCATAGTTCATCAACATAAATCTAGATAAAATAGAACCCGTACATTTCTAAAGGACTATCAGAGTAGAGGCACCAAAGCTTAAACGAGGTCATTTCCAGAGAAAGGAGCCCCTCTTCAGGTAACAATGAGCCAAGGATGCTACTTGAGGGCAAATGCTGGGTTTGGCTAACAAGCTATTGATCAAGGTGTTAGCAGACAAAACAAAATGAATTCTAAAAGACTCACAAATACAATGATAATTCACTCAGCCTAACAATTCTCCCCTACACATTTTCTTAGAAAATGACAAAAAAGGCTTGACTGAAAAGCAGAAAGAATTTGCACAGTCTTATGGAGTTTTGTGGTACCTGAAACCAGAGGTCTTTGTACCAGTGAATCCAATGCTGAACCATGACCCAGCCGTCTCCTGGCTCAAATACTAAGTCAAGAATATAGGGCTATATGTATATGTATAGCTGATTCACTTTGTTATAAAGCAGAAACTAACACACCATTGTAAAGCAATTATACTCCAATAAAGATGTTTAAAAAAAGAAGTCAATCTGCACTCTTGTGCTCTCTCTCTCTCTCATAGTTGATATAACATATCTGTACTCACTGAATAATCTCATTTCCATGCATCCATTTTGATCACTGCCTCTTTTCTTTCCCATTCCCTCCATCTTATAACCTGGCCTCCAGGATTATACAACTCCATGAGACCATCAATCAAATGACCTTCGTGTTTTCCCTATTTCTTAACCCTTCAATCATGACCGTCAGCCTTACCCAGCCTAGCTGCCCTCACATACACTTTCAGTTTCCTTGCCTGACAAAACCCCAACCATAGCTAAATATAATTCTCTGCCTATTTCACATCTGCACCTAAGTAGCTAAACCTGAATACAAAAACACGTAAAGGTGCTAATAGGATCTCATTATAAATGCATGAGTCCAAAGGGAATTATACCCTATTTCCCTAATACATTTGTTCTTCTTTCTTAGATAACTATTTCTTCTCTCTTCACAAGGTATGAATATTTCCTTCTCTTTTTTACTTTCAGATCATGACCTTTCTTATTTCCTGATGAAATAAAATATAACTGATAAAAGATTCCACATTTACCGATCTAACCACTCTACTTTCATCTGGATCTATATCCTTTCCCTTCCCTCCTACTGCTCTCAAAGAATGGTTACTGATGCTATCCAAGGCTAACCCTTACACTTGTGAACCAGATCCCATTCTCTCTTGCCTACTCAAAGACATAACTCTCTTTCCTCCTTCTTGAGTTTCCCTCTCTCATGGATACTTCTCATCAGCACATGAATAGGCTGTACTATCTCCTACTCCAAACAAAACTCCAACTTCATATCCTTCTACAGCTTCTTCTCCATTTCTCTGCCCCTCTCTACATTAAGATACTCAAAAAAAGCTATTTATACCCTGTCTCATTTCCTCTTGTCCTTTCTCGAATCCACCCTAATCAATCTTTTACCCTAATGACTAACAAAACAAAATAGCTTTAGTGACATTCTGTCATGGCTTCTACTTTGCCAGTTCCAATGGTCAATTCACAATCTTTATTGTACTGACTAGTTAAGAGCATCTGACACAACTGTTCACTCTCTCTTAGTTCAAACATTTTCTTCACTTGGCTTCCAGGACAACACGTTTTCTTGGTTTTCTTCTGATCACATAAGTGCTCTTTTTCAGTTTCTCTTGCTATATCCTCCTCCTCTTCTAGATTCCACCAACTGGAAAGCTCCAGGGCTCGGCCTTCGGACCTCCTCTCTGCTCCTTTACCCAGTCCCTCATGATCACATCAAGACTTATGGCTTCAAATACCATCTATATGTTGATAGTTACCAAATTTATAATCTAATATAGATGTCTCACTAGAATTCTAGTCTCATATCAAGCTGTCTAAGTGCTATTTCCCTTGGGATGTCTAATAGGCACTTTAAAAGTTAATGTGTCTAAATCCAAACTCCTGATTTTTGCCAATGCTCTTCTTGTTCAGTCTTTCTTAAATCAGTTAGTGGTAATTCCATCATTTTAATTGATCAGACTCTAAACCTTGGAATCAGCTTTAACAATCTCTGATGTTCTTCCCACAGATATCCATGTTTCACTCCCTTGCTACATATTGCTGCTCAACTTTCATGTAGGAAGAGAAGGCTTTTACTATTTCCCTAGAATTTCTCCCTCATTCACTACATCCATTACCTCATTTCATTTTCTATACAACACTTACTACTACCTGATATATTATATATGTTTAATTATTTATTTTCTTTGTCTCTCCCTTAGCATGTAAGATGTAATCAGACAAAGATAGGAGCTTTGTCTTTTTAGTTCAGTGCCTAACATACAGTAGGTCCTTAAAAAATGTTAGTTGAACAAAGAAATCTATTTAAATGAAGGCAGAATTACTTTCACTTTGGAAGTTTGTAAAAAAACTTTTTTTAAACTAATTTTCCCTCAGTTATACTTTGATGACTCTAAGGATTGTTAGTGTTCGTTTTGTTGAGAGCAAGGATTTTTTTCCTACTCATCTTACTCTTGAATTATTAATAAGTTTCTATATTTTCTTTTTGAATTACATTCTACAGGAAGGCAGATATCTGGTTAATAAAGGTAAGACAGAAATATTCTAGGATAGTATTATCCCTTAACTCTTTCAAAATGAGAGACTACATTAATTTACATACTGTGTGAATATGAAAAGGCCTAGAGGTGGTAAGAAGATAATTAAAACTAGATCTGACAGGCTTGTAGAGGAACAAAACAATTCTTGTTAAATTACTATATCATTGTAGTCTGGAGGGGTTAAAGATTTGATATGATTATTAATATACACACATTTGATTTGTTTAAGCAATTACATTGTTTAATGGATGAAAAGCAATATGTTTGCTATAAAAAGTTCACCTAGCAGCCTTCTAGATTTAACTGTCATAGAATAGTCTATGATAAGAAAGATTAAGGCAAGCATGTCTAAATTAATATATGAAAAGAATCCCACAAGAAACACATGTACAAAGTAATAAGCTCTTAATATCATCTAAACTTATGTGCAAAAATTAATTATTTAAGTTTATTTATTTTCACAAAATTCTTACAGCCATTTTGTTCTTTTGAGTATCAATATTACTGTGGACACTATTCATCAATTATATTTTGTCTCCTATTTTCAATACTTTAAAAAGTTGTTTTCTTTTGGCTTTATATATAAGAAGTATTTTAGGATGTGCATAAGCCACTGGTCCTAAATTCAGTATTCAAAGAATAACAGTGTTGCAAACAATTTTGGTGGGTAGCTAAAATAATTATATTCCCTTTCTGTTGGTATTAGAAAAGTGCTCCTGAAACAGTTTCATGGGCAGAGGTGCTACCTCTAAATGTCTTTGCAAAGAATACTCAAGGTGAGGCCATTTGGATTTAGAGTTAACATAAACATATTTGCATTGATTTTCACATATGTAAAAGATAAATATTATCTAAGAATGTATTTCAATGTTGATGAATATATATTTGTTTTAAATGAGATAAAATGTTTAATGTAATTAAACAGGTAGAAGAAAAAATGTTCTAATTTTCTATCAGATATAGGAAGAGAAAAGATAATATGAAACATTCATATAAACAGAACTTAAAAATTCTGAATTTTCAATTCTGATTTATTCCTAACTGTATAATGCTGATGTCTTTTCCTTGCAGTGCTTCTAGATTTCTTTTGAGCAACAGTTTCACTCAGTAGTCAATTTATATCAAAGATTATGTAAAATGTGACCAATTAAAATCAGGCCAAATGTTAATGCTGGGTAAAAAGGCCAAAATAAATATAAAAATTATGTCTGGAAGGCATTATAGTGTGATTTATTTACTAATAGAAGTAAACTATGAAAAGGAAAAACAGCTATAAAAGTAATGAATGTTTTACTGAAAACATAAGGTGTTTTCTCTTCCCATTCTCATACCATAGAAACAAGCTGACTCTCAATGAGAAGGAATCACATTCCACTTTAGACTGATGAACAGCACAATTCTTTATGCAGCACACAATCAAGCTGTGGAATTCAATTCTGCAATATATCATTGTGGTAAATAGTTTAGCAAAATCCAGGAAAGCATTAAATGTTGCTATGAATAAGAATGACATTTAGAGCCATGCTTAGTAGGTCACAAAGTTTAAAGGGCTCTCAGCCCTCTAGCAGTGGAGCATAGGAGAATTTGTGTGAAGGTCAGAAAGTAATGTTCTCTCCTCTGACATTATTGCATATCACTCATGCATTATGGGATGTTTATGTGGCTCTTTCTCAAAGCTGGGAATGAAGGATATCTACCTGCATGTAAAGAAAATTAAAAGTACTTAATTTTCTTCAAAATATAAACATTATTTAATGCAAATTATCAATTATATTATCAATGACTGTAGTAATTCTGCAAAATATAATCAAAGGAAAGTAAAAAAAAATATTCTCCCTGCAGAGGACTAAAGGAGTAGGAAAATTTGGCAGATGTGGGAAATAGGGAAGGCAAAAATGGCTAAAAACAACAGTATACCTTGGATGTTAAAATATTTCCTTCTAAAACATAGCAAATTTCAAAAAATAACCTTGACTTTCTTATTTAACTACATAAGTAATTAGTGTCTAGATCTGTTAAATTAGAGGTTTGGACTGCTCAGTGCTTAAATTTGTTCCTCCTGTGCACTGAGACATGCAAAAGAAGAGTCTTAACAACATTATTTATAAAACGCAAACTATAGCTAACCCAAATTTCAAATCGAGTCACGTGAAAAAAGTTTTTATATACTATTATAAAGAAAACTATACAGCAATGAAAATGGATAGAGTTGCATGCAGTAACATAGACACATCTCAAAAATATAATGTAAAACCAAAGATTCCTTACAATAATATCTTTATAAAAAGAAAACAAAATTAAACTTAACTATTTAAGAATGGTTACTTATGTGGTAAAACTATGCAGGAAAGTAAGCAGATGATTGCTATAAATGACATGAGCATAGTTGTTTTTGTGACACAGGATGGTTGTAACAAGAAGGTGGCAAAAGAGAGACTTCTAGGGCTTCCCTGGTGGCGCAGTGGTTGAGAGTCCGCCTGCCAAATGCAGGGGACACGGGTTCGTGCCCCGGTCCGGGAAGATACCACATGCCGCGGAGCGGCTGGGCCCGTGAGCCACGGCCGCTGAGCCTGCGCGTCTGGAGCCTGTACTCGGCAACAGGAGAGGCCACAACAGTGAGAGGCCTGCGTACCGCAAAAAAAAAAAAAAAAAAAAAAAAAAAAAAAGACTTCTATACCGCTGCAATGTTGTATTTTTGATCTATGTCAGTATTTACAAAGTATCGACTTTATGATGAATCACTGATTTCTACTTCTTCATTCTCTCTCTCTCTCTCTCTCTCTATACATATATATATACACACACATATATTTCAGAATAAAGTTTCAAATACGGTAAAATAAATGGATAAGAAGACACTGTGTGAATACTGAAGAATGTGCTTGATAAAAATAAGTTACTTATTTTCTAATGTGCAATATTAGATAAAATAATCTATAGTTCCTTCTTTTTAGAAACTGGCTTTTCCTGTTAGGTCAAGGCAATAGTTACCAAATGAAAGTTGCTTGAAAATTTGTTTGAGTTTTATAAAATAAATATGATCATCTCAGCATTTCATAAACTATAGCATGAGAGATTAATTTGCATGAAACAAAAATGTCACGCTATAGATATCAGATCAAGACAATGAGTAGATTTAAAGCAAGTATCTCTAGAACATGTTCTGACACTATCTTCAAAAGGAAGAGTTTACAACATAAAGAATCTTTCTAGAAAGTATAAATCAAGATAAACGTTCACAAAAGGAAAGAGTGCAGAGTTTTATTTGTTCAGACTATCCTGCAGGAAAATTAATTTAATTTTATTTAGCATTGTGAGAATTACAGGAAATAATTTGTCATCAGAAAAAACTACAGGGCTCTAAAAATCACTTCTAGAGTGTATGGAAATCCAAACGTTCTAAGTATTTTCGACCAGGTACTTAACTAAATGATGAAGAAGTATGTTGTCTCATGGGAGAAACATCAATCATGGAAAGTTCATTGCTCTTTGGGAAACCTAATGAGTCACTGATTCTAACCTGATAACTATCCAGGTTAGAGTGCTCTGGAAACTTAACATGGTATTTGTTTATTATTTTCTAAGTATCTTTGACAGCAGTTGATTGAAATCAGTGAAACAACCTTTCTTTCTCCACTCCCCTTACTCTCAAATTCACACCTTTCCTCACACATGCCAGTCATTTTTGAATAAAGGAAAATTTATGCAAACTACAGATATAGTAATGACATTATTATATATTATGTATATATTATATATATAATATAATATTATAATAATATATATATTATATATAATATAATATATATTATTATGTATATATTATTATAATATTATCTATTTAAGATATGTACTCTCTAACTTTGTATTGATAGAGTTTTAAGAGTTGAGTCAATATAACACCAAATTTCAACAGATTCAATTTGTGATGGTTATTCATACTCATCCCTCCCCCTCCCTGCCGGCCACAACAAATTTCCATCCCTCTCTGTCAAGCTGATGCCTGCAGACTTCATCACCTGGGCTACCTGCACCCTGGTGGAGTTTGGCTAATAGAAGCCACCAGGAAGAAATTGCAGTGCAAGAGGAGAGAGGTTTATTTTTTTTCTACTGCTCACTCCTGCCTTTTTGCTACCTTACTCTTTTTTTAAAAAAAAAATATCTTTATTGGAGTATAATTGCTTTACAATGCTGTGTTAGTTTCTGCTGTACAACAGTGAATCAGCTATATGTATACATATATCCCCCTATTCCCTCCTTCTTGAGTCTCCCTCCCACCCTCCCTATCCCACCCCTCTAGGTTGTCACAAAGCACCTAGCTGATCTCCCTGTGCTATGCAGCAGCTTCCCACTAGCCAACCATTTTACATTTGGTAGTGTATATATGTCAATGCTACTCTCTCACTTCGTCCCAGCTTCCCCTCCCCGCCCTCCATGTCCTCAAGTCCGTTCCCTACGTCTGAGTCTTTATTCCTGCCCTGCCACTAAGTTCATCAGTACTGTCTTTTTATTTTTATTTTTTTAACATCTTTATTGGGGTATAATTGCTTTACAATGGTGTGTTAGTTTCTGCTTTATAACAAAGTGAATCAGTTATACATATACATGTGTTCCCATATCTCTTCCCTCTTGCGTCTCCCTCCCTCCCACCCTCCCTATCCCACCCCTCCAGGCGGTCACAAAGCACTGAGCTGATATCCCTGTGCTATGGACATATATACACTATCAAACGTAAGGTAGACAGCTAGTGGGAAGCAGTCGCATAGTACCGTCTTTTTAGATTCCATATATGTGCGTTAGCATCCTGCTACCTTACTCTCTTAACCAATATGGAGAATGGTGTCATGGAAAATTCCTTATGACTAGACAACAGAAGAGGAAAAATATGTAGGTCTGGTTTAAAGATAGGTCTGCAAAAAATGCTGGCACCAGATGGAAGTAAAGGTTGCTGCATTTGCTGAGTGTCAATATGGATTAAGAATCTCAAGTGTGTGCATATCCTTGGTATCCACTAATGATTTTTATCTCATTTTTTGAGTCATTTTTCATTTTTATAAATTGTAAAAGTATAAGAAAGTACAAAAAGTCCGTTTTCTTACCATACAAAATTAACCACTAATTACAATTTCTTATATTCACTTTGTCTATTTTTGAATGTAATAAGACAATCAATTTATAGAAATCGTTCTATCCATCATGTCCTGCCCACTTCTCTCCTGATATCCCCAGTGATACTTGTTTATTCATTCATTTTTTAAAATTTACTGAGTCACTGTCAGGCTCTGTCTTTGGTGCTAGAGACATGGAAATAAACATCATAAAACATCTGCTCTCATGAAGCTTACACTCTAGCAGCAGTCTGGGGGAGGTTTGGATAGAGAAAATAAAAATACAAAAAAATAAAAGATATAAAAAGTCATTGCGATAATTGCTATAGAAAGGATACAGCAAGTGATAAGGAGATTTGGAGGGATTTAATTATTTACTTTGTAACTTTATTGAGGAATAACTGACAAATATAATTGTATATATTTAAGGTATAAAATGTGATGATTCGAAATGCATATACACTGTAGAATGATTACAAAGATCAAGATAATTAACACATCCATCACCTCGCATAATTAACACAGTTAACTATTTCTGTGCCATGGGAATGCTTAAGATCTACTGTGAGTGACTTCTAAGTGTCTAATACGGTATTTTAAACTATAGTCACCATCCTGTGCATTAATCTTCAGAGCTTGTACTTCCTATAACTGACAATTTGTACCGTTTGATCTACATCACCCCATTTCCCCCTCCTCCCAGCCCTGTTAGCACATTATTGACTGGGGGATTTTTGCAGAAACTAACACCTGTGGCCATAATACGTCTCCAGTCAAAAATGTGTTAGTATAGCTATAATCAAAAAGACAAGCGCTAACAAATGTTGGCGAGGATGTGGAGAAAAAGGATCCCTTAAACACTGGTGGTGGGAATGTAAAATGATACAGTCATTATAGAGAACAGTTTAGTGGTTCCTCAAAAAATCTAAAATGGAATTACCATATGATCCAGCAATCTCACTCTTGGGTATCTATCCAAAGGAAGCAGTATCTTGAAGAGACACCGGCATACCCATGTTCATTGCAGCATTATCCACAATAACCTAGAGGGATTTTAAATAGAGTTGCCAAGAAAGGCAACTAATGAAGGACAAATGTAACAAAAGTTAAATATCTGAAAGAATGAGGAAAAATGAATTATATGAATTATATATATAATTATATATATAATTATATATATAATGAATTGTATCTGGGCAGAGGGCAGTGAGAGGAGGAGAGAGAGGACATGAAATGCAATGACACTGATGAGAATGTATCTAATGCCAGTGTGGCTGGAATGGATACTGTGAAGGGAATGACAGTAGGAGATGAAGTGAGAGAGGTACCAGGGAGCCATATAATAAAGGGCCAGAAGGTCATTTTACTCTAGCTTTTATTGTGTGAGAGACAGGAAATACCGGAGAGTTTCGAGCAGAGGTGTGATAGGGGAACCCATATAATAAAGGGCCAGAAGGTCATTTTACTCTAGCTTTTATTGTGTGAGAGACAGGAAATACTGGAGAGTTTTGAGCAGAGGTGTGATAGGGGAACTCATATATGAATTTGCTGTTTGGAAGAGAGGTCCGAGTTTTTATCTTTACAATAATAACCTACATTTTGTCTAATTTTTCAAATATATTTGGTTGTATGTGTTGGTCTATAAAGAAAAGTCCTTCCTAATATGAGGTTATAAAAGAGTTCTTGTATTTTTTCATGTTTTATTTTTAATTTTTTTCATCTGTTTTAAATACTTATTTAAAACTTTTTTCTACCTAGAATGTACATCTTTTTAATCCACCTGGAATGTATGTCTTTTTATTCCAAAATGGAAAGCCAGATTTTCCAACATCTTTATCGAATAGTGTTTGCTTTCTACAATGTTTATGATGCCACCTCTCTCATATACCAAGTGTCCACATATGCATAGGTATGTTTCCTGACCCATAATTCTCCTTAAATGGCCTATGAAACAAAACATTATTTTAATTTGTATCACTTTATAAATACTTTCTATCTGTAGGTTGAATTCCTCTATTTGTTCTTATTTTACTAAAAAAATAGCTAAACACATAATTTTACTCCCCCATATAAAATTACTCTGTTCGTCAAGTACTCTGCTGGGTTTATCATTGGGCATACGTAGAATTTTGAAGAAATTAAGAGAGAATTGACATTTTAAAAAGAGTGTGCCTTTGTATCCAGGAAACCTAGTTTTCCATTTATTGAGACCTTCTTTTATGCACTTCAAACATGTTACATATTTTCTATATAAAAAGTGTTACAGATTTTAGGTTAAAATTCCTGGGGATTTTTTAAATGTATTACTTTTGTAAAGGGTTTTATTTTCCTACCACAAATGCTACTTGGTTACTTTTGATATAAAGTAATGGTATTGATTTTTTAAAGTTGATCTTGAATACAGCATACCTGCTGAAGCAATTGGTTCGTTCTAATAATGTCTCCATTGGTTTTCTTTAATTTTTATAGGCAAATATCTGACACACGGAGACAATGATTTTTATTTGTCCTGTTATTATCTAACATATGACATCCAGAATAATGATGGATTCCAGCAGTAATGGAACCAATCTGAACTTATCCATGTGTTTAGTGAGAATGCCTCTAATCTCTTAACTGCCTTTCTAATCTTTTGAATGCCTTTTTGTCAGTCTAAGGAAATTTCTTTGTTTCTAGTTTACTAAGTGCATTAACATACATGTGAAATGTTATCAAAGGTTTCCTTTTCTTCTATTAAAAGATTATTTGGTCTTGACCCAAGGCTTTGGTACCTCTAAAAAAAAAAAAAGAAAGAATAAAAACGATTATTTGGTCTTTCTGCTTCATGCATTAATATAGTGAATCACAGTGATAGGTTTTTAAATATGGAACTCTCTTTGCCTTTCTGAGATAAATCCTATTAGGTCATGATTTTTACAGTGTTATCAATTTTAGTTACTAATGTTTTTGTATGCATACATATCATAAAAGGGAGTTTCACCAATAATTTTTTATTATTTTTTATGTTGTTCTTTTCTGGTTTCAGTATCAAGGACCTATTAACTTCATATAATAAACTGTGTAGAGCTCTTTATTCAGTAATCATCACCTTTGGCTGCAAGCATTTATATTAGGCCAAGTGCACCCATACAACTGAAATGTTGAATAGTAAAAATCTCCATTATAAGAATGTCCACAACAAGAATTTAATTAAAGCTCAGGTTTCCAAAAAACACATACACAATTATATACATATAGATAGATAGATGTAGATATAAATATATACATTTTGGCCCTACTTTTAAAAAAACACTCATAACATACAGAGAAAAAAAATCTAGATTGAAATATTAACAATAATAAGTTTAGATTATATAATTATGTGTAATTTTCCTTTCCTTTTTAGAGCCCCATCATTTTCTTTATTTTCTGTATTACGGATACATTTCTTTTATGTTATGGTAAAAAAAAAAACAGCAGTATAAATAAAATGAAATGGTTAGGATGGGTGACTACTTTTCTTTCCAGTTCTAATAATCCATGAAGCTATGCCAAATAAACACCAACTCCTTACTCATATATTCTGTGCTTATCTGCCTTGACTGGGCTTCTGGTTACTAACAGTCGATCATTCCACCCAAAAACGTACACTACTTTTATCACACCACCTCCAATTTCCTCCTCCATACTACCATGCTAAATATCAGTAAAAGCATCATCATCACCACCATCATTAGAAAACCAGTTTTATTATTTCTTAGTTTTAACAATTTATTTTTAATCATGTACAGAAATAACCCAAGAAAGGCATGGATAAAAATACCAAAACATTTGATCACAAAAGCCCTGTGGTTACATAGGCATGACAAATGTTCAGTTAAATTCTGCACTGTTGGTTACATATGTTGATATTTTGTTTTGAGTGATGTTGAAAGCTTTTTGGTTAAGAATGAAAGCTTCTAAGAAATGTGAACTTTACATTTTCTAATCTTAAAGCTAAAGAAACATCTTTGAAAATATATCTGTAGCATCTAACATGATTCCAAGTGTCATAGAAATTTATAAAATCAATCACCTTATTTCTCCATGTACTTTTACTTTATCAGACTCCTATTAACACAAAAAGATGTGATATATATATATATACATATATATATCTACACACACATATATGTACGTATATATATATATATATATATATATGTATTTACTTTATTCTAAGAAAGTCAAGAAAGGGTTTGTGACCAATTTGTTGAAGACATCCTAGTACACACTGAAGAAGGAGAGAGAGGAAAGGGGTGGAAAGAAGAAAAGGAAAACATAAAGTTAAGGTTGTTTTTCCATTCAATTTGCTCAAATACTCTTTATGATCAGTTAATATGAATGGAAGGAGAACAAAACATTTTATATAACCACTGTTTAAAGTATTGTTTTTGTTTTAACTCTCTTGCTTAAGGAAATGCACTATTCAAATAAATAAAGACCATTAGGGTCACAGAAACTGAAATACTTGGATTTATGTAAATATTGGTAATACAACAGAAGCATATTTGAATCATGTTCTAATTATATTAATAAAACCCTTAATGATTATTGTAGAATATCCAGAAAATACAGAAAATAATAAAGGAATATACAGAAAATAAAAGATGATAGTAATTTCATAAGTAAAAATTGACACTATAATTGTGAATATTTGTCATATGTCCTTTCAGGTTCTTTAACTGTTTTGAAAAGTTTTCTGCAGATTAATTATATTTAAATACAAATTATGTATTTCCAAAGTGCCAAACAGGAAGATATTGTCAGTTTCTTTGTAAAGCATGCCATAATCTTGCCATTTTCCTGGAAACAAATATTGTCATTTTGCAGCCCCACCCCTATCATTTGTGAAGCCCTGAGCAAGAGTATAAATAGAGGACCAATGCCATATGTCCTAATATTTTTAAATATTCAAGCTAAAAGAACTGCTAACCTATGCTGTTCTCTTAACTTCAAAAAGATACAAAACATATGAGGGAAATCATACAGTATGTGTCTGACTTATTTCACTTAGCATAATATCCTCAAGGTCCACCCACGTTGTCACACATGGCACAATATCAACCGTATGGTGATGGATGGAAACTAAATTTTCGGTGGTGAGCACGCTGTAGTATACACAGAAGTAGAAATATATGTTGTACACATGAAACTTATATAATGTTATAAACCAGTGTTACCTCAATAAATCTAAAAAATATAAATACAAAAAAATTTGTGTTAAGCTCTGGGCTTCGTATGACTAAGAATCACAAAATAACAAAGATAATAAAAATGTTATTATTACTGCTACATGTAGAAAGTTTAGCGATGTTTAGATGAGTAATAAAAACATAATAATTCATCAGTTATTTTTACATCTATTCTATAAAATAGATAGTCTTGCCTTTATATCACAAAATTACTAGTTGTGTTATAACTGAATTTTTACATAATCTGTGTTATATTAAATGACCAAATGAAAAGATGTAATTGCATTCAAAGTGTAAATAATTTGAAATATTTACACTGAAAATATGAATGCTAGGAAATGTAAGAATAAAACAATTAAAATTATTTTCTTATGATTTAAAATATTTTTTCTCCTAATATATTCAAAATTATCTATCAAGGTAAAAGACAACCCACACTTTATATTTAATGAAACTCAAAATTATTTAAAACAGGTAAACTTTTAGATATACTTTTGAAAATGTAATTACACTTTAATGTATTTTTTTGTACTAACCAAATTACAAGTGACAGTGACACTTAGGTGTCCTCTAAGAAATGTTTTGTCTTGTGATACTTGAGACTCTGTAGGGCCCAGGGCAGCAGTCCTTCTTCTTGGTTTAAGGGAAATACAGCCTTTTTGTTTTAATTTTTATGTTCTCATTAGTGAATTTTAGCATTTTTTATTACCTTACATTTATTATTCTGTACATTTTTTTTCGAGTGGTTACCTCCTGTTTAACTGCTTTGCTTTCACACTTTTGTCCTTATTTTTGAGATCTGGATGATAACCTTTCAAACCTTAGTGTACGATTTTACACTTTATTTTTGGCCTAAAAGACAGCCTAGGAATTTAAAGTGCCCAGGGACCATATTTAAAATGCATCATTCTAGTTATTCACTTATTCACCTTTAGATGCTTTTTATGCAATCAAAGTGAATTATTCACAGCCTGCATTATGAAGTTCAACATGATATAAAATCACACAAAATATATTTGGAGGCTTTAATTCAAGCAAAAAGACACCAGTCGTACATCATTTAGTGGAGATTTAACCAAGAAGTTTTCATAGAGCCAGAAGCAGAAATCATAAAACAAGAAGTGATATCACAGACTTACAACATGTATAAAGTGTATTTCTGAAGTACAGTGCACTGGAAAACAACCATTTCAACTATATATCAATCAACATTGATAGCCATAGGTACACATTTTTATTTTGTCATGAGTGGATATGAATGTGTGCTGTTATCAGCTGAGGGCTTAGAGGGTTAGATAGCTTTAAAGGCTGTAAGAGTTTAAAGGCACTCTGTGACCATTTGGAATTTATTTGTTATATTTCTTGCATGTTGGGAGATTTATCTCGAATTTTTTTCACACAATAACACAAAAAAAACTAAGCAGGTGTTGATTGGCATTTACACCTTTCCACAAAGCTACGGAAAGTTGATATTTTCCAATTTCTCATTAATTGGCTAAATTTTTAATAACTATACACAGTGATATTTTATGATATTCTCTGATATCTTCTATTTGACAGCACTTTCACTGAACCCTTCCAGCAGAGAGTCAAACAACATACTGCTCTTCACATTCACACAGAGCCAAGAAGTTTTTTCTACCCTCAACTTTTCACACTCTCACAATAACATCAACTATGAAGATACTGGTTTGGGGGGCTGCTCTTTCTTAAGGTAGAAAAAACATAACCTTGTGTCTTTAACTTCCATGCATAGTAGACTGTTCCTCCATTCTATATTTGGAAATGAAATTCAATGCATAATAATAATTTGCACAGTTTAGGGCATTAAGGTGCCAGCCAAATAGAAAACTTCCTAAGTGTACACTATAATAGCAAACTGTTTCTTGATTTTATGTCACATTCATACTCTGAACTACCAGTTTCAAGTTGCCCTTACTCAAGACAGCATTATTTCTTCACCTCAGCAATATGTGCCTGAAAGATGCAGACCACAATCACATCTTTCACTTTATCTATCTTCTTCAGTGACTAGCATTAAGGTATGCACATTGCAGAAGCTCTGTAAAAATACTGTGAATGAATGAAATAAAAATGCTATGTGATATAATTTGAGAAACACAAGAAAAATCGTTTAACAAAAATCTTTGTCTCTAACTTGTACAACAAAGTGGAGAATTCTATTCACCAATTTTTTCATGGTATTAATTATAAGAGAAACTGATAAAGTGAGTGTAGGAACCTTCCCTTGCGTCCCTCCACAAATATTCATTCCACATGGTATTACATGCTTGATGAGCAGAGGCATAAATTCTGGACACGCCTCTGCGAGATAGCGGATAATGGAGGAATAAATAAAAAGCAGTCTGATGGTGAACAAATTCAGTGGAGAGCACTGAAGAGTAGATTCTAAGGTAAAGAGGTTGTGTTGTTTGTCTTAGCAACTTCGATGAGTGTGGAAATTTAGGAAGAAGAAAGAATGCTTAACCAGTAGTTTTAGGAAAAATTTTTTGTGAAGCATTATGGGAAACTCATACACAACTTCCATTAAGAAAATTTAGATTAGACATACATATTGGGTCAAGGTGTCTAGAGTCAGATGGCTGTGAAGCTGGACCTGATTCTATTTGAGTTCTATCTGGGAGTGCTCTCGTCTGGGATTTTGTACATACTTTGCAAAATCTCATTGCACATAAGTGTATCATAATCATTGAAATGAGCTAAAACCACATTATTCACTCTTACCATCCCCTCTTGCAAGGAAATTATTATGACTGGAGTTCATCAGACTTGGAATATTATGTTTCATAGGATACATCCAATATGTAAAAGATACTTTGTAACTGAAAGAGGAGACCACTTGGCCCTAGATGAAAAATTTTAGCTGTATGGAGGCCACTAAATTAAAGAAGTCTTTGTGAATGCTTCGTGAGATAGAAAATTATTTATTTTTCTTCTTAAAGTCATATATATATAATTTTATGTAAGGTACTAGTATTTTGTTATGTTATATATTATACTAGTATTTTGAAATTTGGGGATTTGGAGTCCTGTAGATTTTGGAAACACTGAAGCATATCCTTCTTTATGGGAAGATCTTCACTGGAGCTGGAATATGCGGGTTAAATTCACCCTTGTACATCTACCAAAATGGCAAAAGCACTGCCCTTGTATATTCGGATCAAGATAACTAGGACAGTAAGACACTTGCTATGGGGCATTAGCAAGGGGTTCTAATGGACTAGGTTCTTGCAGGCACGTTTCACAATGAATATTTACTGAATAATCTTGTACCTCATTTTAAATAAGAGAGACATAACCTGAATTCTCACCATTGATGGAGGCAAACAAGACTGAAGAATGAGAGACTAGAGGAGTAGTGCTCTGAGGAAAACAAGCAAACAGTGAGATGATAGGGGAGACTTAAGTTCAGAGAATGTTACACATCTATCTCAAACTCTTGAAACTGGATGAAGTCCCAGGGGCCTCCAAACCTTTTCCAAAGGTGCACTTTCCAAACCTTTTACTAATCTCTTTAGATTTGGTAGAATTAAGATTGAAGGACACTCCCTGTCACCTCCGCCTCCACTCCTGCGCTGTGCTCCCTGAATGTTGAGTCCGACTCCAGGGAAGGAGACCTGGACGCCAGAGACTTGGAAATGTCCAAGAAAGTCAGGCGATCCTACAGCCGCCTGGAGACTCCTGGCTCGGCCTCCACCTCCACCCCAGGTCGCTGGTCCTGCTCTGGCTTTGAGGGGCTGCTGGCCACAGAAGACTTGGCTGGAGTCTCGCCTGTGGTGTGGGTTCAAAGCTAACTGAGGTCCCCAGGGTCCCTGTGAAGCCCTGGGCCCCAGACACAACTCTCCCTGGAATCTCTCCCCCGGCCGTGAAAGAGAAACGAAAGAAGAGGAAGGTGCCGGAGATCTTGAAATCGGAGCTGGATGAGTGGGCCGCGGCCATGAATGCTGAGTTTGAAGCTGCTGAGCAGTTTGATCTCCTGGTTGAATGAGATGAAGTGGGGCTGTCCCTGGCCAGACTCCCCTCTTCCCCCTGTACATAGTCCCCTCTCCCTGTGGAGAAGACACTTGGGGTCCCCTCCCCTGGTCTCGTTACCTGTGCACGCGCTGTTGCTGCACATGAGGCCTGTCCTCTGAGGGCTGGCACAGCGGCAGCGGCCGTTTCAGCTTGAGGAAACAGGGCCCGCCTGGCCCAGCCCCGCACTGGTGTCCTGCCTGTAGTCAGTCACCTACCATCCTTTCCCCACTACGTCCCAGAGTATCCCAGCCTGTTTCCAGTCGGGCCTCAGACTAGGGAGTAGGAATCACTGGCCCAGCCAGAAGAGGTTAAAGGGCTGGGGGCTGGGGGTGAGAGAGAGCACCTCTGCTCTTGTGGGGAAATGTGGCTGCTCTGCAGCAGCCCCACCAGAGCTGGATGCCGAGGGCCACAGCCAGCCTCGGGCTTTCTCTACTGAGTTGCCTCTGCTGAGGCTTGGTTCCCAGCCATGAGTGCATCTAGGTAACGAGGCTTGGGTTTCCTCTTAGATTCTGTAGATGGTCCGGGAGGACTGTCGCCATGGATTGGAGAAAATTCTGTCTGTGAGGAAGAAGCAGAATATTCAGCCTATAGTCTTAAGTTTTGAAGGAGGGAGGGAAGCCTTGGTTGGGTCTCAGACTATAAATGTCTGCTGCACAGAAGCTGTGTTTTATAGTTCTGTGTGCTGTTGCTGAGATGTTCGGTTAAATGCAGGTTGATGGAGCAGTGGCCGCTTGGGGAGAGAAGGTGTCTCCAGACCCCCCAGAACCTGAGGCTCAGGGCATATGGACGGATAACTGCAGAGGGCAGGAAGGGGCCCATGGCAGGAGGCCCCCCCTCTTATCACTCATACCTGTTTTTTACAAAACAAAGTGTACAGCGTCTACTTAGCTCTAGAAGAAGAACTTAGGGGTTGAATGGTCCTGGTGACATTAGCATTTCGTAAAGTTCTAGGAAGCTTTTCTCACGTGCCAGAAAGGGGCCAGGGTTGATAACAGTTTTAACTTTCAGCTTCCTTAGCGTCCTCTCACAGGAGGACACTGCCTGAGGTAGGTGCTAGGAGTTGAACTAGGGGGAGGGTGGGGTCATCTCATTGTCTCTGGGGATCCCCACTCCCCTAGCCCCTGTTTCTCTTTTCTCAATATTGTTAAAAGGTGAGCTTTCAAAGGCTGCCCAACCACAACTTCCTCCATAGCCCAGGCCTCTGTGCCTTTTGATGTTTACAGGTTCATGGAAGTAGGGGATAAGAGGATTGTGGAGAGGTTAGTGGATAGCAGAGAATATCAGGGAAGATGAGTGCTTGCTCGGTTAGGGTCCCTGAAATGGCACGGGCCTGGTGGGTGCTAGTTAAACTCTTTGCAATTGTCCTCGCTGGCTGGCGGGACAACTCCTGGGAAATGTCTTAGTCCTGCAGAATCGGGAGTAGCCAAATAATGTTGAGTTGATGTCATGACTGCAAACTTCTTTTTGTCCCTGAAAAACTAAGAATGGAGTTTAAGGAAAAACTGGGGTTTGTTTTTTAAAGAAAACAACAATTAAAGAGTTTCTGCCTGTTCAAAAAAAAAAAAAAAAAAAAAAAGATTGAAGGACACTGACTTAATTTGGCACTACCTTCTGAGCTCCTTGAGGAAAATTCTCTGTGCAACAGATGAAGAAAAGCAGGCATGCGCTTGATATAAACAAAGTGACAAAGAGATAGTATGCTCTTATTTTTGAAGAGATACAAAAGCATTAGTTGTGCTAAAACTTTAATGAGGTCATATTTATTACATGCATTATTATGGTATAGAAGATACTCTTTAAAATGTTGACAAATAACTATACACTATTTCCAATTCCCAGTAACATATTTTTCCAAGTTCAAATGTTGTTGTGTGAATTTTTTCTCTAGATTTTGGTAAATTATTTTCTCCACTAGCACATCATTTCTCTAGTGATTTTTTCCTTTGAAAACTACTCCTAATTAAGCAACAATAAGAATATTAAATTTAAAAATTTTCTGAGAAGTCAAGATATAGCCTTTTACCTGCTTTCATGCACTTTAACTCTAGAAAACCTCTTGGATGCTGAAAGAGGGTCCACTTACTCATATCATACCCAACATTCTAATTACAGTAATTTGGTTTTCTGATTCCCCAAACTATAGTATATTAGAAACATCAAATTAGAAAATGAAGGGACTTTGAGCAGCAAGAACACAGGTATAAAAAATGATGTCATTTGGCAATATTAAATCTAGGATGGAGACCAGAAATATATTACAAAAGAGATTAGGATGTATACCCAGAAGTAGAGTGGCTGGATCATTTGGTAATTCTATTTTTAATTTTTTGAGGAACCTCCATACTGTTTTC
Organism: Pseudorca crassidens; assembly: GCF_039906515.1. Taxonomy (NCBI): domain Eukaryota; kingdom Metazoa; phylum Chordata; class Mammalia; order Artiodactyla; family Delphinidae; genus Pseudorca; species Pseudorca crassidens. Next base: position 109,650,961 of record NC_090317.1, on the reverse strand, counting down.
CATAGTGGCTGTATCTATTTACATTCCCACCAACAGTGCACAAGAGTTCCCTTTTCTCCACATCCTCACCAGCACTTGTTATCCCTTATCTTTATAATAATAGCCATTCTAACAGGTGGGAGGTGTGATACCTTATTGTAGTTTCGATTTGCATTTCTCTGATGATTAGTGATATTGAGTACCTTCTCATGTCCCTATTGGCCATCTGAATATATTCTTTGGCAAAATGTCTATTCAGGTCCTTTACCAATTTTTAATTGGATTATTTGGTTTTTTTGTTTGTTTGTTTTTTGCTATTAAGTTGTTCATTGCAGCATTACTTACAGTAACCAAAACATGGAAACAACCTAAGTGTCCACTGATAAATGCATAAAGAAAATGTGGTAAATATAAAATGGAATGTTATTCAGCCACAGAAAAAGAAGGAAATCCTGCCGCTTGCGACAACATGGATGGGCCTTGAGGGCATTATGCTTAGTGAAATAAGTCAGATAGAGAAAGAGAAATACTGCATGATATCAGCTATATATGGAATCTAAAAAAAAAAAAAGAAATTCATATAACTAGAGAACAACTAGTGATTGCCAGATGGGAGAGTGAAGGGTGGGGGAATTGGGTGAAGGTGGTCAAAAGGTACAAACTTCCAGTTATAAGCTAAATAAGTTCTGGGGACATGATATGTGCAGCATGATGACTATAGTTAACAATATGTATTGTATATTGGAAAGTTTCGAGAGAGTAGATCTTAAAAGCTATCATTACAAGAAAGAAAATTTGTAATTATGGAAGATGACAAATGTTAACTAAAGTTACTGTGGTAATAAATTTGCAATATATACATGTATCAAATCATTATGTGGTACACCTTAAACTTATACAATGTTATAGGTCAATTATACCTCAATAAAACTGGAAAAAAGACATTAGGAACTTGAAATACAGAGCAATGTAAAATCAATACAACTGCAAGTATTTTAAATTATGACAAAATACTCCTGCTTACTATGCTGTTTATAAAGGCAAAAAGGAAGAATTAAACAGTTCAGAACAGCTTACATCAGAATAGCAAACAAATAATGTGGATTTGGTTTTTATGTACTGGATAAAAGTAAACTTCAATAATTCTGAAAATACAGTGTTGTGAGACCTGAGTGATACAAGAATTAATGAAGAATGACTTACTGCGAAGTAATTTTTTTCATGAATCCTTTCCTATATGGAATACACAATTTCCTCTGAGATTTGTTCTGTTATTTTCTAGAAAAGAGCTTCAGTGGTCTCAGTGGTTGTCATTATTTCTCATAGAGTCTTCTAAGATAGGCTGAGTCTCTTCAACAAGATCTATGATTACTTAACAGAGAATTATTTAATCTCCAACTGGGCTTCACAGTGTTTTCACTTTGAATACTAACCTACCATGACAGAGGCAAGGCAAGATCCAGCACTCTTGCTGCATGTGAACCATGGTGTTAACTCAGTGGAAGTCGTCTTCTGCAGGTATTTTCACAAATAATCATGATTTTCTTTGCTATACTGAATTTAATTTTCTTTTGAGGAGCCATTCCAGTATTTCTTTCACTGTATTATTTTTGGTATTTTTTTTCGAGCCCTATTTCTTTATTGCTTTAACTGAATTATTTTTAGTTTTTGTTTCCTCTTTGACTTGTGTTAATCACCATTTAAATACTTCAGTAACTTTACCAAGATAATGGATAGAATATGGAAACAATTCAGACAAATGTGTTAGAATTGAAGAAATAATTTATCTCAAATTAATATGGCTAAGAAGTTCTTTGTTTTAAGGAAAAAATAGCTTATATGTTGTATGTTACAGAAACTGATTTAATTTAAACTTTATATATTTTACCATTAATAAATATATGAAAAACTATATGTCTCTTAACAAGAGTGCTAACATAATTTTGAAGCAATTCTATTTTACTTTGTACTTATATTTCAAGTGAAAGACTTTATTTTGGTCTCAGAGTTAAACAATCAATTTTTTCTGCAGTTGCTAATTTCTTAGATATAAAATATAACCAATTAAACAGGTAATGTTACTAAAATGTTTTAAGCCTTTTACATACTGATCATGTAGATCTTAATATCATATTGTAATAAAGTAAAATAGAAGTAATTTAAAATATTAATGCTGTAAATGATACAATCTGGTAGACATTGTTTCACTTTTTGCTTTATTTTTAAAATTTTAAATTATTCATTAATTTATTTTTTATTGAAGTATAATTGACTGAGTTTCAGGTGTACAACATAGTGATTTGATACGTTTATAGATTACGCACTGTACAAAGTTATTTTAATATTATTGACTATATTCCCTGTGCTGTACTTTACATCCTTGTGACATTTGTTTTATAACTGGAAATTTGTACCTCTTAATCACCTTCCCCTATTTTTCCCATCCCCCAATCCCCATCTCCTCTGGCAACCACTAGTTTGTTCTCTGAATCCATGAGTCTGTTTCTGTTTTGTTATATTTGTTTGCTTTGTTTTTTAGATTCCACATATAAGTGAAAAGATACAGTATTTGTCTTTCTCTGTCTTTAAATTTCCTTTGAACGCACATAATGGGGAATAACTCCAGTTAAATTATGCAACAGGGGCTTCCCTGGTGGCGCAGTGGTTAGGAATCTGCCCCCCAATGCAGGGGACATGGGTTCGAGCCCTGGTTCAGGAAGATCCCATATGCTGCAGAGCAGCTAGGCCCGTGCGCCACAACTACTGAGCCTGCGCTCTAGAGCCCGCGCACCTAGAGCCGGTGTTCCAAGACGAGAGAGGCCACCACAATGAGAGGCCCATGCACGGCAATGAAGAGTAGCCTCTGCTCACTGCAACTAAAAAGAAAGCCCATGCACAGCAAGGAAGACCCAACGCAGCCAAAAATAAATTTAAAAAAAAAATGCAACAATGTATCTTTACAGGATGGATACTGGGGTTTATCCCCAAATCAGAGGGAGACAGCCCCTAAGGGAAAATCAGAACAGGGAATTTAAAAAGTTATAGGCATATGGGTGACCCTCCTCCATTCCATTCTTTCTGCTTCTCCATATGATTCATTCATATTATCCTGAACATCATTTTCTTTGTGACTTTTTGCAAATAAGACTGAAGAAGTCTCCTCCTCTAAGATTTATGAGTCTCTCAGTTCCGGCGTTTACAGAACCTAACTGCATGGGAATTTCACATTCCTAGGAGAATCTGATTAACTCAGGTCAGGCCCCGTGTCCAATACTGGTCTAATCAATAGTACACAGAAAGATATCATGCACTGTTACCAATGTTTCAGCTGCCCATACAACTAGATATAGGGGTTGGGGCAATGCTCTGTTGAGGAAGGGGATTCTCTTAAACGGAGCTGACATCCCAAAAGTTACTACTATACCTAAATTGTTACAGTTGTTAATCAGAAGAAGTAATGACACTGAATATTCAACAGGTATTGTGCTTCTACCATGTGCCAGAAGAACTATGGTCAAGCCTCTCATCCATTACTTCCTGTTTTCTTCACATGGTTCTTATCTCTATTTTATCCATGAAGAAACTAAAGATTAATAGTGGCTAAATATTGTGCTGAAACTCTCAGAATGGTGTGAAAAAATGCCACAAATTATAGAATGTAAATTTATTTAATGGAGAAGAGACAAATGCTTACGAAAAACAGGATAGTACCTGACCCCAGGGAGGATTTTACAGATCTCCCAATGTTCCTGATAGGCAGGCATAGCTGTGGGAAATACCACTGGAATTAGCATTGTCATTCTCATAGCAGTTTTATATCCTTCAGGTCCCCTGGTGACAATGGACTATTCTGCAGATTCTAGCTATATGACAACCCATTTGCCAGCTAGAAAACAGCTGGTATAAAATAACCCAAATGATTTCCTATGTGTCCAGGGCAAGCTTAGGTGAAGCAAAACACAGTCTTCCCCGCATGTCTCCTGGCAGGCCCCTCAAATGCTTATGGTCCATCATCAACATTTCCATTCTCAGGTCACTGGATTCCTTGCCAAATGACTCTTGGTTTTAGTGCTAAAGCTTAATACATATGTCTAATGCTTTTAAACAAAATTTATATAGCTACTCTTTTATAATAAGAAGCCAAATCACTGCTTCCCAGTAGAGAATAATCATTTCTAGCTTACACACTCACACACCCAAATCACCTTAAAATAATAGAATTCAGGCACCCCACAGCTAAACTTTAATTATGTTGTCTGATAGTAGATTGCTATATTTTGTCATCATTTCAATTCTGCCTCTATCAACACAGTGCTTTATTGTTCTCGATTACAAACGCTGTTCATTATTTACTGTTAAAGATTCAATAGTTGCATTTACACTCTGCCACAATAAATCATGCTCACCCAGCTAATGCAGCATTAAAATGAAATCAGGCTTGCAATATTGTTAAGCCATATATATTAAAGTGTTTGGGTGGACAACATAGACCAGGCATTCCAAAACTGTCTCAAGTCACACATACCACACCATCCAAAACTCTCCATTGAATGACTCTAGGTTTCATGAGACTACTCCAAGTGTTCTGTAATTATCAGATAAGAGAAAAAACACATGCACAATAAATATTCACTGTTAAGATGAAATATTTGAAAAATATACGTAAGAACCTACACTTATATGCCTGAATGTGGGATGTGAAATTACTTGAATGAGTGCTCAATATTGTTTGTGTAAAGTTGGTGTCATAGCAAATGTTATAATGGGTTTAGTCTCCAGTTCAGGTTCTGCAAACGAAATTATATATAAACACACGTATATATGTATATGTATACACAAAAACAATATATATAATGTTTATTTTAATAAGGTATACACCTTGATGCTTAGAGTTAATGGGAAAATCAGTGTACAGTGCTGCAATTATTTATTTGTAATGATATCTTTCTTTTTATGGGATTTTTCCATCCTTTGATGGTTTGAGTTTAGCACATTTTTGAGGAAAGTGCTATTATAGTAGGAAAAACCAGATAGAAGCTTCTGAAAATGCCTCTCCTTTCTGGCCAAGAGAGTACATCAAAAACACCAGTATATCTGGAGGGGATGCTGAAAAGTAGTGCTACCTTTAAAGATCTAAAGGCTACAAGGATGGTGGCCCCTATTTTATTTCTGTTTAATTCACCAGTCTGAACCCTGCAGAAACTGAATGGATCCAAGAGGACGACTGTAGACTATTGCAGATTTCGACAAGTAGAAGCCTTGATTGCAACTTCTGTGTTGGACATGGTATTATTGTTAGAGTAGATTAATATGGCCTCAGGTACATGGTATGTGACCGTTGATTTGGAAAATGTGTTATTTCTATTTTAATCAGAAAAGAAGATCAGTAACTGTTTGAACTCATGTGGAACAGACAAATGAATTCATTAGCAGTTTTGCCTTAGGGCTATGTTAACTCTAGTGCTCTCTCTATTATAATAAAGTCTAAAGAGCTCTACACTGTCTGGATATCCCACAGAATATCACATTGATTCATTACATCAATGATATGTTGATCAGGCAGGATAACAAAGAAGTGACTATCACAGTGGGCACCTTGGTAAGATATGTACAATCCAGGGGATGGGATATAAATCTGAGGAAGATTCAGAGGACCATAATAGCTAAATGATTTTTATAGATCCAGTGCCAAGACATATCCCCCAAAGCAAAAGAGAAGTGCAGTGCTTCCCTTCTTCAGACTCTGTAGGAAACATATTCCATACCTAGCACTGCTTCAGCCCATATACTAGGTGACACAAAAATCTGCCAGCTTTGAGTGGGGCCCAGAGCAAAAGAAGTTTTCTGCAGCAAGTCTAAGCTATAGTGCAAGCATCTGTGATTTTTGGGCTATGTGGTTTGCTGGACCCCATGATGTTGGAGGTATCAGTGGTGGGGAAAGTTGCTGTGTGAGAGAAGAAAGACAGTGTCCCCAAAAAGGAAACTGAAGTACTGTTATCCTAAAAAGGGAAAAGATGCTGGACATGAAAGAACAAACAGATATCCAACTTATCTCTATTGTAGTCATTGCAGTTTTTTTTTTTTGAAGATTTATTATTCTCAGTTGGTTTACCTCTAAAAGGCCAATTTTTTTTCCCCAATGAACACTTTTAAAACTCTAGAACACAGTTGAATGAATAATGAATCAAGATAATGAATCAACATAATGAATAATGAATAATGAATCAATGAATAATGAATCAAGATAATGAATCAACATAATTTTAAAAACACTGTTTATCACATGATATTAAATGTTAAAAAATGGCTGTGCCATGTGAACATTTTCGAACTTTTGATGTGCCAATATATTTTATCAAAGATATAATCAAAATCGAAATATTTATCAAAAAGATACCTATTTTTGAAATTTTTCTCTTCCTTGTGATTAAACCCAGAAATAAAATATTTCATAGTAGATCACAATCCAATTAATATATAATTTTAATTTGAAAAAGTGACTAAGAAATAGATTCACTAATCCCCGACTTTGCAATGAAAGAAATCTGCACTAAATGCTAACTCTTCAGTGTAATTCTAATAAAAATAAAACTTTTGTTCATTACCACTTTTAAGCTTTTTCTAATTAACTCTGAATAGAATCACTGAAAAAAATAGATCAGAATAGAATATTAAAATCTAAGATCCTAATTCGCATAAGTCTGCAATATTCAAAGATCTACAATGTCATTAAAACCTCTTAGAGTTTACGAACTTAGAAATAAATAATAAAATAAATGGCACTAGAAACTTTCATTTTTCTTCATATCCCACATGTCTAACAGTATTCTTTTTATATTTTTAAACCCACGCACATATGGTCACCTTATCTTTGATAAAGGAGGCAGGAATGTACAGTGGAGAAAGGACAGCCTCTTCAATAAGTGGTGCTGGGAAAACGTGAGAGGTACATGTAAAAGTATGAGATTAGATAACTCCCTAACACCATACACAAAAATAATCTCAAAATGGATTAAAGACCTAAATGTAAGGCCAGAAATTATCAAACTCTTATCAAATTCTTAGAGGAAAACATACGCAGAACACTCTATGACATAAATCACAGCAAGATCCTTTTTGACCCACCTCCTAGAGAAATGGAAAAATGGGACATATTAAATACAAAAATAAACAAATGGGACCTAATGAAACTTAAAAGCTTTTGCACAGCAAAGGAAACCATAAACAAGACCAAAAGACAACCCTCAGAATGGGAGAAAATATTTGCAAATGAAGCAACTGACAAAGGATTAATCTCCAAAATTTACAAGCAGCTCATGCAGCTCAATAACAAAAAAACAAACAACCTAATCCAAAAACGGACAGAAGACCTAAATAGACATTTCTCCAAAGAAGATATATAGATTGCCAACAAACCCATGAAAGAATGCTCAACATCATTAATCATTAGAGAAATGCAAATCAAAACTAGAATGAGATATCATCTCACACCCGTCAGAATGGCCATCATCAAAAAATCTAGAAACAATAAATGCTGAAGAGGGTGTGGAAAAAGGGAACACTCTTGCACTGCTGGTGGGAATATGAATTGGTACAGCCACTATGGAGAACAGTATGGAAGTTCCTTAAAAAACTACAAATTGAACTACCATATAACCGAGCAATCCCACTCCTGGGCATATACCCTGAGAAAACTATAATTCAAAAAGAGTCATGTACCAAAATGTTCATTGCAGCTCTATTTACAATAGCCCGGAGATGGAAACAACCTAACTGTCCATCATCGGATGAATGGATAAAGAAGATGTGGCACATATATACAATGGAATATTACTCAGCCATAAAAAGAAACGAAATTGAGATATTTGTAATGAGGTGGATGGACATAGAGTCTGTCATACAGAGTGAAGTAAGTCAGAAAGAAAAAGACAAATACCGTATGCTAACACATATATATGTAATCTAAGAAAAAAAAAGTCATGAAGAACCTAGGGGTACGATGGGAATAAAGACACAGACCTACTAGAGAATGGACTTGAGGATATGGGGAGGGGGAAGCGTAAGCTGTGACAAAGTGAGAGAGAGGCATGGACATATATACACTACCAAACGTAAAATAGACAGCTAGTGGGAAGCAGCCGCATAGCACAGGAAGATCAGCTCGGTGCTCTGTGACCACCTAGAGGGGTGGGATAGGGAGGGTGGGAGGGAGGGAGATGTAAGAGGGAAGAGATATGGGAACAAATGCATATGTATAACTGATTCACTTTGTTATAAAGCAGAAACTAACACACCATTGTAAAGCAATTATACTCCAATAAAAATGTTAAAAAAAACTAGAGGAATTATAATACAGATGGACAATATATATCTCAACATATATCTTAGATTTATGGAGTAAAGAGGAGCAACATAATTGTCTAAGAAAATTGTTTTGAATTTTCAGCTAGACTATATTGTAAAAGTAAACAGAATACATTACTAGTATTCTTTTCCCTTTCTAGGGACATAAAAGATTGAATTCTTATTTTATACAGTATTTTTTAAATGAAAAGATATATGAAATTTCTGTAGAAGATACTGTGGTTGATACTATTGCTTCTATTTTTGGTATTATTGCATTAGAATTCTTCCAGTTTTTTAAAAAATATTCTCCTCAACTGTTGCAATGTAGTGAATCATCGTCTCTTAGAAAGTACATTTTTTGTCTTCCACAATATCAATTTTCAGTCATAATATTAGTATACTAAAGGTACATCAATTACCCCTAAGTTGGAAACATAGGTCTCATACTCTCTATGAGAACTGGAATAATTAATTCTGCTGGCAAAAATGGAAGTAGCAGATATTTTTTCACTATTATTCCAGTTATGGCTCATTCAGGTATGAGGGTAATTCAACTGAAATTAATTAAATTCAATATGGAAATTTATTTATCTATACAAAAGGAAAATGGAGTTGGGTTTGGTCATAACTGAATACAAAGCTTAAACAACGTCATCACTTATTTCTCCTCTTTCCCTCCACTCTTGCCACTGCTATCTTGTTATGTTGATTCTTTCTGTTAGAAGGAAGGAATTGCTGCTGGAAGCCCCGGATTCATAATCTACAGCTTAACATCGCCATCAAAAAGAGGATCTTTATCCATGATAGCTGTGGGAGAAATTGTCTAGGGGGAGACTGATTGGACATGCCTGATGTTGCGGCACTGGCCCAGTCATTGTTGCCCGGAAGGAAAAAGTCGGGGCAGAATTAGTCTTATGGAAACTACATAAAATGTATTTCCCAAAGGGGAAAAATACATTCTCCTTCTAGAAGGAAGACAAAAATCCTTGACAGATGTGGGAAAAAAAAGCAAAAAAAAAAAAAAAAGTTATACACTACAATTATGGGTACACCATTTTATTTGTAATCCATGGAACTATCTTATGGAAATTTCAAGCTACACTGATTAAATACATAAGGAGCAACAAATATGGAGGGTTCTGGTGGCTAATCTCTTTCCTTCCTTTAATAGCTTAGAAGAGTGGCTCAGTAGTCTGAGTTAGCTCATCAGAATGACAGGCTAATACCAGTTACAGGGCTTCAGAAAATTCCCATTTCTAACAAGACCACTTCCCTGACCAGAGAGCTCCTCTGTGTCTTAGTTACATAGATTTCCTGCTCTGCATTATAAATACATAACTATTTAGAGATTTGGGAGGAAGGTTCCTCCTGTCTAGTACAACATGATGTGTGCAGACCTATGCCCAGCCTACACTGTGGGATAGGGAGAGTTCAGGGAAACGTGTGTGTTCTACATTTCTCTGCTTTTCAGTTTTCTCCCAATAAATCCTGTTTTATATCTGCACCACATGATGCTTTGCCTAACATAGGTTAAACATTTTCTTTCATGGAGTTCTGAAAGCTGTGAATTGAGTCACATGATTTAACATTTTTATATAGCAATTGACATGATTCACTAATTTGCTTACTCAGGATCATGATACACTTGGGAAAATAAAAGCATGTTGGAAAAGAACCTTTCATTATTTTACCCCTCTTATTAGTATTATGCCTTTTTACAAGTTTCTATTTGTTTCTATTGCAAACCATCTACTGATATTTTCATATCCCCCAAATATCCAGTTGTCTGCCATCTAGTGACTAGTCCACACAGTTATTAACTGCTCATTTATTAAATATTTTATACTTAGAGTCTTTTTTAAAAGCATTGCCTTTTCATGACTTAGAAGAAAAAAGGATCGTCACTTTTTATGGCACAAGAGAACTAAATAATTACATCGAGATGTTTATTAAAAAGTATAATGCTAACTAAATAATGTGAAAATATATAGACACTATTTCAAAAATAAAACAATTTTTATGTGCAACTTCTGTTACTTACAGTTCTAACATATTGCAGTATTCTACATTGTAATATCATATGGCTTAGAAACTTCGTAGAGGATGCTTAGGTACATTGTTCTATTCCATGATTGGTTGTAGATAGTTATAAAGCTGCTAGAAAAACACAGTATCTTGGAGAAAACTCAATAAAATATGCAAAATGCATTCTTTTTTTTTTAACATCTTTATTGGAGTATAATTGCTTTACATTGTTGTGCTAGTGTCTGCTGTATAACAAAGTGAATCAGCTATATGTACACATATATCTCCAAATCCCCTCCCTCTTGCTTCTCCCTCCCACCCTCCCTATCCCACCCCTCTAGGGGAAATGTGGAAAATTCAAGGAAGGTAGAGCGATTGCAGCTCTATATGCTGCTTCCTGCCAATGAAGTGAGTCAGCAGATCAGCAACAACATATGTCATCTACAAAATGGTTGTTTCCCTTCCATTCTCCAACAAAGACTCTTTGAGAAAAGGATTCACTAGTAGCCTGTCCAAACTCCTGAAAAACCAACTTTCTCAGCTATGACTTAAAGTCCAGACTAAATAAAAGATAGGATAAATTCTATTGCTTAAAATTAAATAAAAATTTCATAGCAAGAAAGAAAGAAATATGGGCAAAGTTAATGGAAAATTACTATTTGAAAGAAAATATTTGCAGCATATGTTAGAGATAAATTATTAATATTATAATAAAGAAATCTAAATGATGAAGTCTAACAACAACCACCAAAGCAAAAATTATAGACAAAACAGGAAAGAAAACATGAACAATTTTATATTTCAAAACAACTTTAAAGAGACATAAAAGTTCTTAAACTTCTAAAAATATGCTAAATTTTGCGTATAATGAGGAAAATGTAATTTAAAACCACACACTGGCAATTTCTTGCATATCACATTGTCAAAAATTTGAGAGCTCGACCGCACCCTCTGTTGGCAAGACTGTGGAAAACAGGCACTCTCATATACTGCTAGTAGGAATGCAGAATAGTACAATCTTTATGGGAGGGAATGTGGTGAAATTTAACAAATGTACTTATGTATTTACCCTTTGACTCAGAAGTACCACTTTCCTAAATTTATCCAGAGGGTACACTGCAAAAATGCCAGGAGGAGGAGAAGGAGGAGATAGAGAAAATCAAAGGAAAAAGAAAAAAAGCACAAGTCTTTTCATTATCGCATTTGTTTCTTATTCAACAACATTGGAAATGATGTGTCTATATAGAGAAGATTAAGTAAATAATTTATGGTACATACACACAGTGGAGTTCTTTATTGGAAGGTATGTTTAAACTGATATAGTGATTTCCAGGATACATTGTCGGGGGAAAAAACAAATACAAAAGAATATGTACCGCATGCTCCCTTTTGTGCACTAGGAAGAGAAAATAGGAATATAGACATGTATACAGGTATCTCCTTATTTTTGGAAAAAGAAAAAGAAAAAAGTAAAGCAGAAACTACTGAGATTTGATTACCTGCAGGGGATGAGAAAGTGATGGAAGAGTTGGAGACGTGGAAGGTGAGTAAAATTTATCTGAGTATGCCTTTTGTATAGTTTTAACTCTCAGAATCATGTCAAGATTTTAGGTACTGGAAATATAAAATGAAAAGAAATGAATTAATCAAAATAAACAAGGATGTGGAGAAATCTCTAAAACAGAATCAAAATAGAAGTAAATGAACCCATGTTTCAGATTAATTACATAACTTTTTAGTATAGTATTTTGACTATTAAATTTCAAACAATAATTGAATTCTAGTTAGTAGGCTTGATTTTTGCAATGGTATAATTCTGAAACTATATCCTGCACGTTCCAGAATCGAGTAAATCAGTAAATATATTGTAGATAATAAGAGGCATGTTTATCACTGCTGGAAAAGGGAGTTACAAATATGTAAAGGAGAGGACTAGGGTGAACCATGTAGTACTGAACTGAAAATGGAATTACAGTTTGAACTGATGGTTTAAATACATGGATAAAGATATAGATAATGATATAGATGTTGGTATAGGTATGTGAAAACTGATGTGAATATAGATGTGGATACAAATGTAGATATACCTATATATATAAATATATATGTATAGATATATATATAGACATAGATAGCTGAGAGGAACTAAAAGCAATGACACTCAAAGTAACAATGAGCACATTTAGAGACCAAATATTGGTTTTTAAATAGCATTATCTACTAGAAGAATTTGGACTTCTTGGGAAAATGGCAAGTCTAGCTCTGGGTCAGGGAATGTTCAAGATGAGCCAGGAACACTTTGTTGTAATAGAAAGGAGGAAGTCCACAATGAATGACAAAGATATGTCTGAAGAACACATAAATGAGTTCAAAAGGGCTTGCTGTGGCCAAATCTGGGACAATTTTAAAGCAGCAAAATTAATAATAAAATAATAATAATAGCTGAATATAAACCACTGAATGAAACAATAATCTGAGTCCTTAATGATATGAATAATAATTGAAAAAAATACAGGAGAGGGAAAGCTCTTCCTCACAGTAGAATGCCAACTAGTAAATGTAGAAGGAATGACCAAATTAGAAAATCATTATTTTAGTAATAATTGATTCAAGCAAGAATCAAACACAGATATTAATAATAGTGGGTAAAAGTTTGATGAGGAAAAGTATATTCACGTAGTCTCAAAGAATCTGCGTACATTATTTACTAATTGCAAAGGGGAAAATGTTATCTTAGCAGCGGGAAACCTTGCAGATACCACTTTAACCAAATGAGCCATGTTCACATCACCACCAATGACGGGATGAGCAGAAATCATGTACTTCTTGATATGAAGTACTGAGAAGGACACAAAAGCACTTCTGTGATGTTTCTGCCGTCACATTGATGAATAATATCAATCTAATCAAAAGAAAAGTTTGGCAAATCTAAAATGAGGATCGTGCTACAAAATAACTGGCCTGTACTCTTCAAAAATTTCAAGGCCATGAAAGAAACAAAAACAAAACACTGAGGAACTGAGACATGAAAATGAAATGTAATATGTGATCCCTGATTTAAATCTTGAATCTTGAACTAGGAAAGAAAAAAAATGAGCTATAAAGGACATTATTAGGGAGGTTGATGAAATTTGAATATGAACTCTGGATTAGGTAATAGTAATGAATCAATATTAAATTTTGTGGTTTGATAAATGTACTACAGTTGGGTAAAATAAGACACCTGTTCTTAGGAAAAACACTGTGAAGCATTTAAGGTTAAAAAAATGTATAACGTCTAAAGTAACACTTAAACGATTGCCCCCAAAAAGGCAAAATCAGGAGAGCAAAAGGCCGGTCAGCTGCTGCAATGCAAAATCCTAATCCATTGCCCAGTTACCAAAACTGAGACATATTTTAGACCCAGAGCCCAATGTTTGAAGGGGAGGACGTATCACAGTAAGTATATACAGTAGCTATTTTCCTAGGCACTGCATAAGGAGACATCTATGGCCATTTACCCTTACGTACACTGAGGAAAGGAGAATGCTCAGAACTAACAAAGGCTGTTGGATACAGGGTATGAGCTTATACCAATAACACAGTTCTAAAACAACATTATGACCCCCTTGTTAGAGTGGAGGCTACAGAGGCCAGATCATAGATGGCATTCTGGCCCAAGACCATTTCACAGCGGGTCCAGTGGGTCTATGTAACAGCTTTGTGGTTATTTCACCAGTCCCTGAGTGAATAAATTAGGTGAACACAGTACTTATCAGAACACTCACTTTAAGAGTCATGATGGTAGTAAAGGTCAAGTCTAAGTGCCTGAAATGGCCTCATCCAGAAAAAATTGCAATTCAAAAGTAATACCACATCCCAAGTGGACAAGAAGAGATTAGAGTCGTGCTCAGATAATTAAAGGAAGCAGGTTCATCAGCCTGTTCCATGCAAAAAAATGGATGTATCAATAATATGACAGATATCGGACTACTGTAAACTTCAAGAAATAGTAATCCTAATCAAAGTTTTATTGGTTATATTGTCTAATATGCTATATTTACCAGTACAGATCAACATGGCCCCTGGACTTTGCATGTGGCTACTGATACGGCAGATACATTCATTTTAACTCCATCAAGAAGGAGGAGAATTGATTCGCTTTCACATGGAGCAGTATATATTCATCTGCTCTCTGTCACGACATAATTCCAAGAGACTCCAATCATGTGGCTATTCTGCAGAACATAATGCAGGTCCAAGGTGATAATACTACAAACCCCTTTCATCATAGAGGCAATGGTGATTCTTCATTACCAGGTACTGTCTGATCCACCAAGTCATAAAATTGTGGGAGATAACATCAAGTTAATAGAAGTTGATGCAAGAAATGGCAAATAATCTGGATATTATGGTAAGACACATGTACAACAGGATAGAAAATAAACTCTACAAAGATTCAGGAGACTGCCACTTTATTAATTTTTTAGGAGTCCAGGGATCTGGTATATTCCAGTACATTCTCTTAAAGGTTAAGACATGTTATTGCACCTTGAACATCTTACCATTAAGAAAAAAGTCTTTGCAGACTCTACAGGGGGAATATAACACATGTGAGAATGCTACTCTGATCCATTAATCTACTGACTTAGAAGACTGCGAGCTTTGAGTAGGGCCCAAAGCAAGAGACTGCTCTGGAACAGGTTCAGGCTATGATACATGGCATACATGGCAGATACCAAGGTGCTAGAGGCACCCGTATATAAAGATGCCACATATATTCACAGTTCAGGCCCCTAGGATTCTGGAATAAGGACATGCCATTTGCAGCAGAGAACTATTCACCATTCAAAAAGCAATGCTTGGCATGTTGCTGGGCCCTGGTAGAAGGGGAATATCTAACCATGGGGCATCAAGGGACCATGTGACCAGAATTGCTTATCATAAACTGGGTACTTTCTGATCCACCAAGTCATAAAATTGCGGAAGAAGGCATAGCAGGAATTCATCAAATGATAAAAGTTGTATATTCAAAATGGGCCTGGGACAGTCAAGAAAGGAACTCAAAGAGGTAGCACAGACCTATTTTATACCTACTGCTGCTGCTCTGAGGACTTCTCCAATGGCATTATGGGGGATTCCCTATAGGCCTGGTTCACAGATGAGTTGGCTCAATATGTTGGTGCAAGCTGAAAGTTAGCTACTACTACTAGATTACATTATAGCCTCACTCCAGGGTGGGCCTTAAAGACATTGGTGAGGGGAAACCCTCCCAATGGACATAGCTTTAAACAGTGTATTTGGTCAACTTGATGTGAAGGAATAAGCAGCCTGAGGTTAGAATATGCGTAGAATCCTGTGCAGTGTTGAATATGTTGGCTGGTTGGACAGCTGCCTGGAAGGAGCACAAATGGAAGATCATGGTCAAGGAGGTCTGAGAAATAAGCATATGAATGGATCTATTGGGGTGGTCATGAAGTAGGCAGATCTTTTTCTCATTTTCATGCCCATAAGGGAGCATCCAGCACTAGAAAGACAGTGAAAAACCAGGTGGTTAAGTTGACCCAACCAGTGGAGTTCAGCCAGCCTCTGCCCTAAGCCTCCTCATTCTTTGTACAATGGTGCCATAATAAGAATAACCATAGTGCCAGAGGTGCGGACCTCTACACATAGGTCTAAGTGAATAGTCTTGCACTCACCATAATGTTTCCAAGGTACATCCATGTTGTAGCATATATCAAAATTTCATTCATTTTTTAAAATTTATTTTTCATTGAAGTATAGTTGATTTAAAATGTGTTACTTTCTGGTGTACAGCAAAGTGATTCAATTATATATATATACTTTTTCATATTCTTTTCCATTATAGTTTACCACAGGATACTGAATATACTTCCCTGTGCTATACAGTAACACCTTGTAGTGTATCCATCCTATATATAATAGCTTGCCTCTACTAATCCCAAACTCCCAATGCATTTCTCCCCCCCCCACCCCTCCCCCTTGGCAACCACAACTCTGTTCTCTATGTCTGTGAGTCTGTTTCTGTTTCGTATATACGTCCATTTGTCTCATATTTTAGATTCCACATATAAGTGATGTCATATGGTATTTGTGTTTCTCTTTCTTACTTCACTTAGTATGACAATCTCTAGGTCCATCCATGTTGCTGTAAATGACATTATTTCATTCTTTTTTATGGCTGAGTAATATTCCATTGTATATATATACCACATCTCCTTTATCCATTCACCTGTCAATGGACATTTAGGTTGCGACCACGTCTTGGCTATTGTAAATAGTGCTGCTATGAACATAAGAGTGCATGTACCTTTGATTTATAGTTTTGTCCAGATATACATTCAAAAGTGGGATTGCTGGATCATATGGCAACTCTATTTTTAGTTGTTTGAGGAACCTCCATACTGTTTTCCACAGTGGCTGCACCAATTTACATTCCCACCAACAGTGTAGGAGGGTTTCCTTTTCTCCATACCCTCTCCAGCATTTTTTGTTTGTAGAGAAATTTCATTCTTTTTAATGGCTGAATAATATTCCATTTTATATACAACATTTTGTTTATGCACTCATCTGTTGATGGGTTGTTTGCTCCTTTTGACTATTGTGAAAAATGCTGCTATGAACATTGGTGTACAAATGTCTGTTTGTGTCTGTGCTTTAAAGTATTTGGATGCATACCTAGGAGTGGAATTGCTGGGTTATATGGTAGTTCTGTGATTAATATTTTGAGGAAGTGCCAAACCTTTTTCCACAGCAGCTTCACCATTTTACTTTCCCACCAGCAATGCACTAGGGTTTCAATTTCTCAAGATCCTCACCAACAGATGTTATTTTCCATTAAAAAAATTATAGCCATTCTAGTATGCGTGACATGTTATCTCATTGGGGTTTTGATTTATATTTCACTAATGACTAAGGATGTTGAGCATATTTTCGTGTACTTATTGGGCACGTGTATATCTTCTTTAGCGAACTGTCTATTCAAGTCTTTTCCCCATTTTTTAATTGGGTTATTTATTTTTGTTGTTCTTGAGTTGTAGGAATTCTTTATATATTCTGGATATTAGTCCCTTATGAAATGAATGACTTACAATTTCTTCCATTCTGTAGACTGTCTTTTTACTTTCTTGATAGTGTCCTTTGATGCACAAAGTTCTTAATTTTGATGAAGTCCTATATATATATATATTTTTTTCTTTTGTTGCCTGTGCTTTTGGTGTCAAATTCATGGAATCACAGACAGACCCTATGTCATGATTTTCCTTGATGTTTTCTTACAAGAATCTTATACAGATCTTTTTCAACTTATGATGGGGTTATATCCCAATAAAACCATTGTAAATTTAAAATACTGTAAGTTGAAAATGCATTTAATACACCTAAACCTACTGAACATCATAGCTTAGCCTGGCCTAACTTAAACGTGCCCAGAACACTTACATTAGCCTACCCTGGGCAAAATCATCTAACACAAAAGCTATTTTATAATAAAGTACTGAATATCTCATGTAATTTATTGAATATTGTACTGAAAGTAAAAAATTGAATGGTTGTATGGGTACAGAATGGTTGTAAGTATACTGGTTGTTTACCCTCAGGATGCTGTGGCTGACTGGTAGCTGCAGCTTGTTGCTTCTACCCAGCAACATGTATGGCACCACATATTACTAGCCCAGAAAAAGATGAAAATTCAAAATCGGAAGTATAGTTTCTACTGAATGAGAATCATTTTTATAACATCTTAAAGTCAAAAAATTCTAAGTCAGGGACCTTCTGTAGTTTTAGCTCTTGTTTATGTTTTTGATTCATTTTCAGTTAATTTTTGTATATGGTGTAAGGTAAAGGTGCAACTTCATTCTTTTGAATGTGAATATCTAGTTTTCCCAGCACCATTTCTTGTAATGACTGTCCTCTCTCTGTTGTATGGTTTTGGCACCCTTGTCAAAAATCAATTGACCATATGAGGGCTTACTTCTGGGCTATCTATTCTTTTCCATTGGTCTATATATCTTCCCTTAGGCCAGTACCATATTGTTTTAATTACTGTAGGTTTGTAGTAAGTTTCAAAGTCGAGAAGTGTGAGTGCTCCAAATTCATTCTTTTTCACGCTTGTTTTGGGTATTCAGTGCCCTTTGCAATTCCATATGAATTTGAGGTTCAGCTTTTCCATTTCTGTGAAAAAGGCTGTTAGAAATTTGATAGAAATGCATGTAATCTGTAGATGGTTTTAGGTAGTATTATTATCTTATAATGCTGGTCCTCCTAGCTGTAACCATGGGCTATCTTTCCATTTATTTAGATCTTTATTTTGTTTCAGCAATGTTTTGTAGTTTTCAGTGTACAGGTCTTTCACCTCCATAGTATATTATTTATTCCTAAGTATTTAATTCTCTTAGATGCTACTGTAAATAGAACTGCTTCCATAATTTCCTTTTCAGATTGCTCACTGCTGGTGTATAGAAACAAATCTGATTTTCATGTGTTGTTCCTGTACCCCACACCTTTGCTGAATTCATTTATTAGCTCTAGTAGCTTTCTTGTGGATTCTTTGGGACTTTCAAGTATAGGATCATGTAATCTGCAAATAGAGTTAGTTTTACCTCTCTCTTTCCAGTTTGGAAGCCTTTTACTTATTTTTTCTTGTCTAATAGCTCTGACTAGAATTTCCAGAAAAATGTTAACTAGCAGCAGTGAAAGCAGGAATCCATGTCTCATTCCTGGTCTTAGAGGGAAAGCTTTTAGTTATTCACCATTGAGTATGATGGATGTTAGCTATGGGTTTTTCATAAATAAACTTTATCACATTAACTTTATCCTACTTTTCTCAGAGTTTTTATCATGAAAGTCTGTTAGATTTTTATCAAGTGACTTTTCTACATCAGTTGAGATGATCATGTGTTTTTCCCCTGGTTCTATTAATGTGATGAATTACACTGATTAATTTTCTTATGTTGAACCACCCTTGCATTCCTGGGATGAATCCTATTTGGTCATGGTGAATAATGCTTTTAATATGCTGTTGGATTTGATTTGCTAATTTTTTTTTTTTTTTTTTTGCGGTACGTGGGCCTCTCACCGCCGCGGCCTCTCCCGTTGCAGAGCACAGGCTCCGGACACGCAGGCCCAGCGGCCATGGCTCACGGGTCCAGCCACTCCACGGCATGTGAGATCTTCCCGGACCGGGGCACGAACCCGTGTCCCCTGCATCGGCAGGCGGACTCTCAACCACTGCACCACCAGGGAAGCCCCTGATTTGCTAATATTTTGTGAGAATTTTTGACCAATTAATTTTCTTGAGACAATAAAAGTTCCTAATTTTAATGTAGTTCATTTAATCAACCTTTTACTTCACTGTTGTTTATCAAAATATGCCATCATAAGAATGGCAAAGGAAATGTAGCAGTATAAGACACTTATAAAACATACAGCTGATACAGAACTGGCTTCCTTTGAAAAAATAAAGAACTAAAAATCAACAAGAAAAAGCCTGACAACCCAATAGAAAATAGGGAATAAAATTGAGCCAAATCTTTAAACTTCCCTTCCCAGAAAAGGATGTCCAAGTAGTCTATAAACATATAAAATATGCTCAGTTCATTAGTAATCAACAGAGTGTGAATTAAAATTATGAGATGCCACTAAAATTTAAGAAACATGCACATGAGCGCACACACACACATACACACACACACACACACACACAAATTACCCGATATTGTCAAGGATGTAGGCAATGGGAATTCTATTAAGGTACTGATAAAAATATAAATTGTTTAAAGTACTCTGAAATACAGTTCGATATTATCTACCAAAATTGAAGATATTCTTGCCCTATGACTCAGCAATTCTACTCTCACATCTCTACCTAAAAGAAGTGTAGGCACATATATAGCAAGCAACATATACAAAAATATGCTTAGCATCATTATTTGTAATATCTCAAACTGAAAATAATCTCAAACTCATTGAAAAGTAAAATGGATCAATTATGATAAGTCAAACAATGAAATATTATGAAAGATAAACATGGATGAATTAGAACTACATGTATGTTTCCCATAAACATAATGCTGAGAAGAGAAATGTAGAACACTTCTACATTACTCCAAGTAGCGTAAAAGATCAGGTACACATAAATCATACTGTTTAAGGACACATTCTAAGGAGGTAAAGCTATAAAGAAAAGCAGGAAATAACTACCATAAGATTCAGATTCTCTTTGGAAGAGAGTTGTAGTGATTATGACAGAGTCTGAATGAGGTTTTTAGGTTGATGGCTTTATTTATTCCTTGATCTTGAGGATCATTGAACAGAAGTTCATTATATGAGAAAGGATTGAGTTGTAAATGCCTGCTTTGTACAATTTCCTCAATATATATTATAGTTCACAATAAAATGTGATTAAAATGTAAAGGAGTTGGTTAAAACATAATCCTGTAATATTTGGAATTGCTCTAATTATAGGGCAACACTTTTGCCTGAAACAAGGAAGTTAGAAATGTATCTGCCAATGACAAGAGGTAAGTCTCAGTGACTGGTGTCTGCAAATTGTGCTCATTGATGGAAGATTTTGCTCATAATATTGTTTACATTTCATACCACTTAGTTTTGGGCTACCAGAGATGGATGTCTTGGTGACAATAGGAAAGGAGGGTTTAATAAAATTGTGGACAGATTTCTCCCATTGCTCTTCAAGGACAGAAAAACTCAGAACGCTAGAATATATATTTTAGTGTAAAAGATTGCACAACAGCCTGAGTATGATTTATTTTTCGATGAATTAGTCTTTTTAAATAGCAAGAATATACCCCTCACTCAACCTCTGAGCAAAATAGTAATGCAGATTTAAACACATATGAATCTGAAAGGATTAAATTTCCTTTCAGATCAATCTTGTTTGAGGTCTGCTAATTAGATAAAGATCTAAAAGCTAAAGTTAAAACAGTGAAGTTGTTTCCTAAATGAAGGATGAAAACATTTTACAATCATTTGAATATTCATTGTGTATCTCCTGCTAGATATTTTCTAAGAGCACTCATTTAAATAATCTCATTCAGTATTTGTGATCAACAAATGGAATTGGAATTATTTTCCAAACTTTACAAGTAAGGATATTGAAACTCAAAGTGTGTATCTTCTTTAGTGACACACTCAGAAATTGGAATGTCTGGATTTCAAGCACAGTTCTGACCCTGAGATCATTTGTTTTTGTGCCTACCTGCTACTTTTAGATACCATGCTATTGGGGTTTATCAGTCATAGTACAATTAGGAAAAGAGATGGCATGTCAGGTAGTTCAACAAAGGGAGTTTTATATGAGAAGCTAGTCTCAAATTGTTAGAAGAGCTGAAAAAACAACAGGGAGAGGGTAGATAGCCCAGAGCTTATCAAATACAAAAAACTGCTGCAATTACTATGCTGGAAGGACTACAGCAGGAGCTGATGTTACCAGAGCCCAGGGTCTGAGTTCTTTTACAGGTGCTAGAAACTTGGAGGAGGGCCTGTTTGAGGGGCAGCACAGCTAGCTGCCAAGGAGAACCTAGAAACGTGGAGGAGTGCCCGCCTAGCAGGAGCTGAACTCATAAAATGAGCTGCAAGGTTGGAGCTGGTACTGCAGAGGAAAGCGCTGCCTTGTGGGAGCTGCAACCAGAGTTACTATGGACAGTGATAAAGATACCTCAGGAAGGAAAGAGAGAGAGGAAGACATACCTTGGCTTCTTACCTCCAGCCCCAGCCATTGGTGAAGCCCCAAAAGAACCAATTTGGCAGGGATCTGGGGAATCATCCCTCTTTGGTCTGTGACATAGAGCAGAGCAGAGCACGGGAAAGTGGGGGAGGAGGTGGACCTAAGTGAAGAGGAAAATTATCAAATCCCAAGTCTAGCTTTGTAGCCTACTTCAAATTAACCTGGCCCCAAGAGGAGATGGTAAGTAGAAATTACCTGAATTACCTAAGCAGGCTCATGTTAGAATCATTAATTTAATATATAATATTTATTCTTTGTTCCCCAAGAAAATAAATCATCGTGTAAGTTGAATAAATCCACACTTGCCGCTTCAGTTAGAAAGAAGTCTAAATAAGTAGCACTGCACAAAAATGATAAGAAAGCAAGCTGAAACGTAAGAAGCAAAGAAAGATGCCTGCTATCATATAGGACTGATTAAAAATCATATAGTAGAGGAATGTGGAAGAGTCTAAAAATAAGACTAAGTCTTAACATTGCCTGTTAATGCTCATAAGGGACATTGATTTGAATGATAATTCCAATTGCTGGTTTTGCTAATGTCTGAATAGTGCTTTCAGAAATCAATTCTTTTGTTATATAAAGTAGCAGCTTATAAATTGGGGGTGGGGAATTCACATTTGAAACAAAGAGTTGATTTCTAATTCTAGGTGGTGGAAAATATACATAGCACCAAGAAATTCAAGACAAAAAAGAAAAAGGAAAAGGAAAAAAGCCATGAAAGACAAATGCAAAAGAAACGGGAAAAACACAGGGGTGGTATTTCATTAGAATACATAAGGGATACAACGTTTGTGTTTTCTTTCCTATTCCTTTTTTTGTAGTTATCAAAACTGATTGAATCTAGAAAGAGGGATACCAGGAACATCTGGTATATAATTTTCCTTACAAGCACCTAGGCAGTGCTACCCAATAGAACTTTATGGGATGATGGAATAGTTATAAATCTGTTCTCTCCAATACAGTAACCATTGACCACATGTGGCTATGAAGCACCTGAAATGTGGCTATTATGACTGAGGAACTAAATTTCAGTTTTGATTTAATTTTAAACAATTTTCACTTAAATTTAAATAGCACATGCAACCAGCAATTACATTTTTGAGGCAGCACAGACCAATGCTATTTTTCAAACTTGATAGAAAGATGTCTTCCTTCCACAGTGAATAACTTCAAGGACAGTTTTGGAGCATTGAGCTAAAAAGGTGATCCCTTTCTACCAATCAGAACAGCTAAATTATCCCTGGTAGGGTCACAGTCAAATTTCCCACATATTCATCTATCCTCTAAATTGATAGTAAACTATTTAGAATTATAGTGCAGACACTTCTAAGGCTAGGATAGGCATTTGTTACCTATTTCATATCTTTCAGTGTCTGCTATGAAACTATGATAAAAAGTGGGGACTAAATAAATATTTTCTGACAGCATTTTGAAGACCTCAGAAAACTCCATTAAGGTCTATAGTGGAAAACTGAAAACAAAACGAAACTAAATTATAGAAATTGCTTTTTCCATTTATTCAATTTCAGCCGCTTTTCACCACCTCCACTGCTACAACTTTGGAACCATCCTCTCTTGCCTGGATTATTGCAGTACAATCTCCTAACTGGTCTTCTGTTTTTATCCTTTCCTCCTTACAGTCTCTTCTCAACACTGTGGCCAGTGATGTTTTATGCCTTTTTATTTTCCACAGTCTCTTTTTTAATAAATTTTTAAATTTATTTACTTATTTTTGGCTGAATTGGGTCTTTGTTGCTGCACGGGCTTCCTCTAGTTGCAGTGAGCGAGGGCTACTCTGTTGAGGTGTGCCGGCTTCTCATTGCAGTGGCTTCTCTTGTTGCAGAGCACTGGCTCTAGGTGCGTGGGCTTCAGTAGTTGTGGCACACGGGCTCAGTAGTTGTGGCTCGTGGGTTTTAGAGCGCAGGCTCAGTAGCTGTGGCGCATGGGCTTAGTTGCTCTGCGGCATGTGCAGTCTTCCGGACCAGGGCTAGAACCTGTGTCCCCTGCACTGGCAGGCGCATTCTTAACCACTGCACCACCAGGGAAGTCCACCAGTGATATTTTAAAATAGAAGTTAGACCATGTCACTCCTCTAGTCAAAACCCTCTAGTAACTCCATTTTATTCAGAGTCAAAAGTCAAAGTTTACAATGGCCTAGGATGCCCTACATGGTCTGCATCCCCCATTTCTCTGATCTTCTCTTCATTTTTCTCCCCCGTTCACTCTGCCCCAGCCACATTGGCTTCTTTGCTATCACAAACACATAAGGCATCCTCTTCTCTTAGGGCCTTTGTACTAGCTGTTTCCTTTGCCTAGAACATTCTTACACCAGAGTATTGTTTACCTTTCCCATGGCTGTCTTCTTCCTCTCGAGCTTTTGCTCAATTCTCACTTCCCCAAGGATGCTACTCTGACCACTCTATTTAATTCTGCACCTTGTTCTCAGCACCTCCAGCCCTCCTGATTTCCCTAACCTTCTTCTGCTTCGGTTTCCTTTTCCTACAGTACTCATCAGCTTTAACATACTAGAACATTTATTCATTTATTATGTTTATTTTTCACCATCTTCCTTACTCCAGTAGAATGTAAACTCTAGGAAGGCAGCACATTTTGCCTGTTTTGTTCACTGATGAATCCCAAACACCTTGAAAACTGCCTAACACACAATAAGCACTTTACAAAAGTATACTAAATATAGTACCGAACGTTTATTAATCAAGATCATATGTCTATGATTTATATATATGAATGTATATGTATGGAATAATTTTAATGAATTAAACTTTTATGAGTAAATATATCTGATTGCTAGTGTAACATGAAATTTGCCATGTCAGAATTTTGTAAACGAAATCATAAAGTTTCTTTAGTAAATGTTAATTTGTTTCAAAGTGTTTTAACGGTGATATAAAATCCTAGATGTGTTCAAGTGGGCTAAGATAATGATATTAAAGAAAATTCTAATTTCCTTGATGCTCAACCCCTTCCGTCTTTAACACTTACGGCGCTTCATTAAAATGCATGTTGTATTTAATTTTCCAGGAAATTTCAGAGCATAAAAGAAGTACATACATTCAAAGCGATTTCCAGTTAAACTAGCTGAAACTTTTAAAATGTAAGTCCATGTCTTTTTAAATAGAGCCTGTGTCTTTTCTAGATGTGGGGCTGCTCTTGGCATGCTTGCACAGGTCAGTGTGTTCAGAATAGTCAGAATACCTTTATCCTTTGCTTGGTTCTCCTATTTCCTAAACCCTTTATCACATTCTGTACCCTCTCCAAGTTACTGATATTGATTTCAAAGCCCCATAGCAGACATAGTATTCTCATAACACTTGACCACTGCTGACAGCTGTGGGAGGAAAGCTTGCTGTTTTTAGAGCCTCTGCTTCAGTGTACACATCCCATTTTCATCCCTCCTTTCTTAAATGAATTATATTACTGACAAATTTAACTTTAAACCCATAAATAATCCTTGGAATATTTTTCTGGCAACTACTTCAAAGCTGGTTATTTCTGATTGTGTAGTCATGGAAATCACGTTTTATCCTTAAAATTATTCTATACTTATCAATGTTAAAATTAGCATTTTTTCTCTCTTTCTACTTGTGAAGGTCAATTTTCCCTCTCATCTTGTTGTCAAAACTTGTGTTTCCAGTAAAATTTACAGTCTAATATGAACCATCTCTCTCCCCACATGAGTATAAACCCTTTGAGGACAAGGTTATGTCCCATTCATTTTTGTATTCCCTACAGAATTTAGCACGTAACAGGTACTCCATTCCACCTAGCACCAACATAGCCTGGTCCCTCATTATCTCTCACCTGGACTGTAACTTCCTAACTAGTCTCCCCACCTCTGGTTTCTTCATAACTGACCTGGGCTACAGACATAGTAAATTACATGTAAGTAGTCTGAATATAACCTGTTCTATCTGCCAATACACATGCTACTCCCTCTCACCGAAGTGTTTTTCACCCAAATCTGCCTGGCTCAATCCTGCACATCCTTCCAGCTTCAATTATTATACTACTTCCTCTGCAAAGGCACCTTGGATGCCTCAGAGTGGCACTACAACCTTGAGCTTAAGGGCTCAGACTCTGAAATCAGATGGCTGGGGTTGGTTTATCTTGCCTCGTACTAATTGAATAACCTTAGGAAAGTTATTTAACCTTTCTGTACCTCAGTTTCCTTAACTGGAAAGGAAAATAATGGCATCAATTTCATCAGGTTGTTGTAAGGATTAAATAAGTTAATATATAAAAAGAGCTTGGAACAGTACCTGTCTCATAATAAGCAGTAAATGAATGTTAGCTCTTATTATTAGTACAGTAGATATATTGACATTGCTAGCTTGTTACCACCCTGGTCCCTTAAGCAGAGTTCAGTATATAATTTTATTATCTTTGTTTAACACTGATTTTTAAGTGGACATGTAACTGACATATAACATATTAGTTTCAAGAGTACAACATAATGATTTGATATATGTATATATTGTGAAATGATCACCACAGTAAGTCTACTTAATATCCATCACCACAAGGTTACAAATTTATTTATTTTTCTTGTGATAAGAACTTTTAAGATCTACCTTCTTGGCAACTTTCAAATATGCAATACTGTGTTGTTAACTATAGTCACCATGCTGTACATTACATACCCAGACATATTTATTTTATAACTGGAAGTTTGTAGTTTTTGACCACTTTTACCCATTTTGCCAGACTCCCACCCCCATTCTGGCAGCCACCAATCTGTTCTCTCTATCTAGGAGTTCAGGGGTTTTTTGTTTGTTTTTTTAACATTAATTTTAAATTATTTTTACCTCCTGACCAAACCATGAGCTGACTGAGGACAGATATTTTTACTCAGTCATCTGCTGGATCTAGCACAGTGCTTAATATTCAAAAGAGCACAATACATATTTTTGGAATGACTTAACAAGCAATCTGAATTATCTTTTTTTTTTTTTTTAAATCAGGGGTGATATTATTATTTATTTATTTATTTATGGCTGTGTTGGGTCCTCGTTTCTGCGCGAGGGCTTTCTCCAGTTGTGGCAAGGGGGGGCCACTCTTCATCACGGTGCACAGGCCTTTCACTATCGTGGCCTCTATTGTTGCGGAGCACAGGCTCCAGACGCGCAGGCTCAGTAATTGTGGCTCACGGGCCCAGTCGCTCCGCAGCATGTGGGATCCTCCCAGACCAGGGCATGAACCCGCGTCCCCTGCATTGGCAGGCAGACTCCCAACCACTGCGCCACCAGGGAAGCCCTGAATTATCTTTTTAATGAAACCATCAACATCTAATGATTAGTTCCTAATACCTGACCAAGGAATGCATGATAATTTTAAAGTATCACGCTTAAAAAGCTGTGTTGATAGTCATCTTTCATCAGCGTCAGGAGCTATGCCAGTCACTGTACTGAATATAATGTTTCCTTCTAAACCAACCCTATGAAATAGATTCTATTAAGACATGAGAAAGCTGAGACACAGAAGACTCAAGTAATTTTTTCCTTAGCATAAAGGAATTCAGGAATATAACACTTTGTTTCCTGCCAATTCAACATTCATTCACTGGCCGTTCTACATGTTTAACCCTCACAGGAAAAATAAAATGCTTCAATCATCAATGTTTCATATTGAAAGCGACACTTTTAAAGTATTATTTCAGTACTTCTGGACAATAGTCAACACCTGATATATGCAAGCAACTTCTACTAATGTCAATAGAAACACAGGGTGTTTGAGATATTTTATTTTCCTAATGAACTGTGTTGCATGAAAACCCTAACGCTGAAATGAATTACTTTAGATAGCTGGGGCCTTATAACTCATCTGTGTTCATGGTCCATTTTCCATGTTTAGAAACAAACATGTTCCTCTGACCCTTAAAGATTTTATTTTATAATGATAATTCATTATTAACCCCATTTTAATTATAACCTAAAATCTACTACTATTATATTTTAAATTAATAACTCACATTTAGCTATTAGTAAATTATCTCAAATTGATCCAAAAATATAAGAATAGAAAAACAGTGTGTTTATTCATTCATTCATTCATGTGACTCTGGAAAATCAGACATGTATCCTGCTGAACCTGAAGGAGGAAGCATGTAGCCCCAGGAGGTGCTGGCAGCTTTATTGGTCCAAAGATTAAGGATAAGGAACTGACCAAAACAGAGAAACCAGCTATACTGGGTGGGCCGAATGCACCTAAAACCACTTCTGTAAAATTAAACAGAGGCTCTTCATTTTCTGAGCAGCCAAAATTGACAAATGACAAACGTACATTCTACAAGGTCCCTTTCACAATGTTTGAAACTGAAGGCAATCAGAATATTCAACCCCAAATATGCCACTTTGGCATAAGGATTATTTTGAGCTGAAGGCAATTGAGAGTCAACAAACACAGGAAGAGTTCTCTCCCCTTTCCTTATCTTCCTAAAAGTTGGGTATGAATTTCCCTTTGAGGATAGTGCTCCCTCTTCCAGCCCCAGTACCAGGGAGACAAGAGGAACTCTTATCGTCAAAGACTGGGGTTGACACCAAGATGAGTTTGCATAAACAGACATTACAAAAATAGTCTTTATCTTCCATTATTTCCCCCATATATTTCTTAATTACTTTCCCGTAATTTATCACCCCTCGAAGCCTAACCCTCTTTCCTTTGTTAAAAGGTACATAAGCCCCCAAGTCCAACTGCTTGAGTTTCACTTCTTTTCTCTAAACTCCTGTGCATGTAAGTATTCATAAAAATTGTGTGACTTTTCTCCTGTTAATCTGTCATTTATTAGTTTAATTCGAAGGGCCACAGGTTCAGAACCTGAAAGAGGAGAGGAAAAGTTTTTCCTCCCTAACAGGACAAAGTTAGAGTCTTACCTAAAGCTGTGGCTGTGTTTTTTTTGGTCGTTGTTGTTTTTTGTACAGTGTGATTACATGGTTTATTAGATTAACCTTTTAATTTAAGCCAGTTTGTTTCAAATTAATCTGTTGCTTTTGCCCTAAAGAGTTCTTATTAGTACTTAGGGCTTCTAAATTTTCTCCATTGTGGGGTCCCTATTCCAGGAATATAAAGAGCTCTATAGCTTAACTTTGAGGAGTGAAACCCTACTTCTTATATTCTAGTAAGGTTATTATTACCCAGCTATATATTGTTACCCAAATTATCTGCTTGACTGGACCTCTCCATGTCACTATCTGGGTTTTCCATTAGCATGTTCTTTCCATCTTTGAGCATACCACCCTGGACCAACACACAACTACAGGTGGCACCATTCACAATAAGCATCCAGTTCAAGCCATGAAGTACATAGCATATGGGACTGGTTGAACATGGCAATCCCGACCCCACCCCTTATTATTTGACCATTACTTGGGTTATTTTTACCCTGGCTTTTTTTCAGAAATTATTTCATGTAGCTTAAATAATCTATAAAATTAAATTCAAAATTTTAAAAAATTTAAACTTTTATTTACAAGTGTACCCAAATTTTAAAGAAAAAATGATTAGCTCAAAAAATAGAGGCATCCTATTGTTCTCAGCTTTCTAGTAGCCAATCTGCAAGGAGGAAGTGGCCATTTACCCAGGTAACATTGTCCACGCATTAAAAACAAAACAATTGCTTATGTGAAACAAAACTACTCATGGAACTCAAACTAGACATGATATCCCCAATGTTGGTTCAGATTCTGGGAGAAGCAGACACTAAGACAGGATTAAATAAGGCAGAGATTTATTGGGAGAAATGGCTATGGAAAGGGGGGAGGGTACTGAAAGAAGTTTAGCAGACCACTATGCAATTTGGACACCTGTGGAAGACAGATGGAAGGAAGGTTGGGTAGGAAAAGTCTTAGACTGCAGTACAGTTTTAAGAAAGTTTCAGTATGGTTGATGGGGAGTCCTTGAGCCAAAGTTGCTCCTTAGAGAAGTCCTATACCTTGCAGGAATCATTGGCTAGAAGCAACCTGTGGGAAGTGCTGTGATGGATTCAGAGCTCAACAGCCGAGGCTATTGATCAATTATGTCCCACAGTAGGAGATTTGTGAGCAACATTTTCATGGCTGCCATACCCCCACCCTCATTTCTATGAGTTTGAAAAGGTGATGACCACTAAATGTAAATGATTTACTTGAACCAAGTCTGAAACTTTATGTACCTTGGAAACTGATACTTCCCAATTATTTTAACCTTTATGACCAGCTGGATTTGCCCTTACTCAAATTATACTGGCAATGAGTTTTATAAGTCCTGAAATATGAGAATCCATGCCCCATGGAACTGGCATTCTAGTGAAGGTTATAGACATGTCAGCAATGAAATATAATACAAGGTGAAAGGAAATGCATGTTTAATAAAGGTATAAACAATGTATTGTGGAGGGGCAGGGAGGAATGGGAGGTTTCACAAAGCTGGTATTTCATAAGGGACTTCACAGATGAGTAGTGTTCCAAAGCAGATTAACTGAAAGTAACTCAACTAATATGCATTTATTGTTTGAAGTAATGAGAACTAATGAGTTAATGTAGATCTGTAGTTCTCAAGCTTTAGTGCACATCAGAATCAACTGGAGGGCTGGTTAAAACACAGATTACTGAATCTACCCCCACCCACAGAGTTTCTGAATCAGTAGGTCTGGGAATAGAGCCTGAGAATTTGTATTTTTAACAAGTTCCCAGGTGCTGCTGACATTGTTGCTCTGGGCAGCACACTTGGAGAACCAAGCAAGTAATACAAGAATAGTGGTGTTTTAGAATATGAGTTAATGAGTATGAGAAATACTCATATGTGTAATGAGTAGGCACTCTCATACTTCTCTCCCTTTAATTAACCTGGAACATGTTATCCATCACTGGATTATTATCAAGAGCACAGGAGCTTTGGAACTGAGCAAGCCTGGGTTCAAGATAGGAATTCTTGGGCTTTGATTCTTTTGTTTGATTGTTTTTTGTGCTTTTGGATTCATTACCTCCCATAACCCCAGCCACTGGCAATCACCCATCAGTTTCTGTCCCTAGAGTTTTACCTTTCCCAGAATGTTACACAAATGGATGAATATAGTGTGTAGATTTTGGGGTCTGGTTTCTTTCACTTGCCAACATGCATTTGACATTTTTCCATGTTCTTACAGATATCAGTATTTCATTCATTTGTATTGCTGAGTAGTATTCCATTGTATGCACACACCACACTGTCTATCCATTCATCAGCTGAAGGACATTTTCATCATTTCCAAATTTTGGCATTATGAGTAAAGCTTCTGGAAATATAATCATTTCACTTAGGTAAATATCTAAGAGTGAAGTTTCTACGTCATGTGGCAAGTGTATGTTTAACTTTATAAGAAACTGCCAAACTGTTTTCCAACGTGGCTGTACCATTTTGCATTTCCACAGTGATACATGAGAATTCCAGTTTCTCCACATGTTTGCCAGCATTTAATATTGTCAGTTTATTATTATTTTTAAATTTAAGCCACTCAAATAAGTATATGGTGGTATTTTGTTGTCGCTTTAAGCTTCCCTAATGATTAATGATGTTAGTATCTATTCATGTGCATATTCGCAATCCATATACTCTCTTTGGTGAAATTTTGCTTTGGTGTTTCTAGTATAGATAACTTATAACACTCTACTCTCAAGTAATATATCACTTCACCTGTAGTAGAAGAACCTTTAAATAGTACAATTTATTTACTTTCTCCTGGTCCCTGTGTTATTGTCATACAGTTTATTTTTACATCTGTTGTAAATACCACAATACATTGTTATTATTTTTTATTTAAGCATTCAATTATCTTTTAGTGTAATTTAGAACATAAGAAAACACCATTTTGTATTTACTCACATATTCCCGAATTCTGGTGTTATTTGGTCTTTTGTACAGATGCAGATTTTTATGTGGTATCACTTCCTTTTACCCAAAGATCTCCCTTTAAAATTGTATGTCTGGCCAGCCCCTACCCCAGCAGACTGGATGCAGTCAGCCTGCCCCTACTTCACTGTGACCAAAATGCTGTGATTAAAAATGCTGTTATGTCAGAGGAAATGCAACAGGACTTGGTGGACTGTGCTACTCAGGCACTGGAGAAATATAGAGACGGATATAGCAGCCTATATTAAGAAGGAGTTTGAAAAGAAGCACAATCCCACCTGGCACTGAATCGTGGGGAAGAACTTCAGTAATTACATGACACATTAAACCAAATACCTCATCTACTTGTACCTGGGCCAAGTGGTCATTCTTCTGTTCAAATCTGGTTAAAAGCACAGACTGTCCCACACACCCAGTGATACATCCAAAAACAAGGACTACAGCCTAAATTCCAAACACCGGACTTAAATCTTCAGCCTTGCCTAAGGCAACACCTCAATCTTTGAACATTTTTTGTGTTGTTTTATACAAGGCATTCTCTGTACTAATTTGTTGTGGTTCTAAAGCAATTAATAAAACAACTTACATTTGTATATATGTTCTATTCCTTAACTCTCTGCCACATATTTTCCCTCCTCATAGTCTATTCCTTTCAAAAAAAAAATAGATACACCTGTTAGAGAAATGTGTGTTTTAAAATAAATAAATAAATACAAATAAAATTGCATGTTGGCTAGTGATGATTTTGCTTTTTGTATGTTTGAATAAATATTTCACTTTTATTACTGAAATATATTTTTACTGGCTATATCATTCAAGGTTGATGTTATTTTCTTTCAGTACTTTAAAGATACTGTTCCACTGTCTCCTGATTCATACTGTTTCCAAAACAATAGTCTGCTATAATTCTTATATTTGTTTCTTTCTGCAAAATGTGTTCCCCCCTCTTTGTCACTGGTTTTAAGCAATTTGATTATGATGAGTCTTGGTGAAGTTTTCTTCATTTTTTTTCCTTGGGGTTTGATCCTTTTAAACTTGCTTTTGAGCTTTGTTAAGCAGGACCAGAGAAGCCTTTGGTCTAGGTCTCATCTTGCCCCTTAAGTGAGCCAATATCCTTCTGAATAGTCTACCTGATACCGCGCATATTATAATTTTTCGACTCAGGCTGGTGAGAACACCAATAATTTCTGTTCCACTTAAGCCTGGAGATTTTTCTGCCTGCTTCTTTCAGGTTATTCGTCCCTTGGCTTCAGGTAGCTTCCTCATGTGAATGTTCTGATACTCAGATGAAGACTCAGTGGAGGGGGGGGTTGGTGCTTCTGCAGATCTTCAGAGCTTTCTCACTGCAACTCTCTCTTCTCCTTTACTCTGCCCTGTGAACTCCTTACCCTGATGTTCCCAAATTCCCAAGTCCATCTCTTCAACTCAGGTACACTGCTGGGCTCACCCTGACTTTCACCACCCTGTGTTCTGGTCTGAAAACTCTCTCTAGGTATTACACTGAGTGATCATAGGACTCACTTCATTTGTTTCCTTTCTTTCAGAGATCATTGCTCTACACATGTGATGAGAAATATATTTCCCATTTCAAACAATGGGAAATCAGCTCCAACTTAGCATTTCTGCTTAGAACTTTTCATTTCAGGAATGTATTACTGATATTAAGTGGGAGATATCTGTATTATGTACTAGAAGAAAGGGCTGTAAGGATCCAGAGCCTTATTAAGGCAAGAGACCTAGGCATAATTAACAATTGTGCTGCTAGCTCTCATCACGAATTTTGTGGGAAATTGTACTCTTTCCCCTTTTTTTCAAAACAATTATTTTAAAGGTATTTTTAAGTTTGTTGTTGTTTGTGTGTTTTTAAAAGGGCTATTCTTTGTTTTCTCTTTTGCTTTGAGGAAAAGGTCAAGGTAATCTGAGCTGGTGCTGGAGAGACGAGAAACCAAGAGAAACTGGAAAGAATCCAAGTAACTTTTGGTAAATGTTAGCAATTTTGTAAAAATACATATAATATTAGTGCTTACATATACATATAATATAGCTACAATTTTAAAGCTACTAAATTAATAAATTGAGAAGAGTATGACATGACGTTCTATGTTATTTTTCTGGAAGCAATAAGATGACAGTAATTAAAATACTTTTCATGACTGTATTACTTTCCATGAGGTTATTCCTTACTTTCCTTATTAAACTGTGAGTGCACATTGAGTTACTGGTGTTTAACTTTTGTGTCTCACGCAACACCTAATATATGAAGCACTCAATATTTTTTTATTTGGCTGAACGACTGATTTGACTATGAATAAACTGATTAGGAAACCTCTAGCTCCTCAATGACCAACTGACCAATTTAGTGTTCCAAAAGTTCTTCTTTCCCTAAAAGGATTATATTTTCCTGAGTTTTTAATTCCAGAAAAACATTTCAACTCCCATTCTTAAGTCTTTGTACTTAATAATGTTGTCTCTGTCCGGAGCACTCATACAACCCCTGTCCATCTGCTAAGATACCTCACTACTTTTCTACCTGATACCTGATCAGTGTATCCTCCTCTGAGAAACCTTCACTATATCTAAAATATCACTGATCACATGCTGACGCAAGAATCTGCTTTTCTTTGAGAGCTACCTGGGAATATGATATGTTCTTATATATATGTGTCTGTATAGTATATACCTTATATTTGTGAGATGTACACATACACACACACATTTAATTTGTCATTTTGTTTCTCCCACTAGAATGTAAGCTCCTTGACAGTAGCAACAGTTTTTGATGACCACTTTATCCCCAGGGTACAGAAGAGTGAGACACAGAGGAGACATTCAGTTAATATTTGTCAAGTGAATGAATAGATGAGGTAAGAAGTGGATGATACACTTCGTTACCAGAAGCTTCATCATCAATTCTTTTAGTAATACAGGACACATCTGCTTTCAGTGATAAGGCAGGCTAACTCCTCTGAAAAACTGCCTGTTACAAATCACCTAGATATGCTGGATAAACATGACCAACCGGTATTTAATTATATAGCTGAGCTTTCAGGAAGCTAAGGGAAATCATCAGGAGCCATACAGAAATGAAGAGGAAGCTACGAATCAAATGATGTAATGAAGCTGAAACTACGCTCTTTGTATTTGGGAAATTCTGTGCCTTTCTCAGTATCCAAGACACTTGCACCTCCATAGCTGGTTGAAGGAGAGGGAAACAAGTCCTTTGCTCCTAGCAAGAAGTGGAACAGGGAACAGGCAAAGGTGGAACAAGAAAAACCCCAGGCCAAGCCAAGATCTTCACCTTCAGTGAAAGTATGAATTAGACAAAAAAAAAACCCAACCTCCTGTCAAGGGCCAATGACAAGTAAAATTACCTATCTAGGTTTGGGTTCCGGGAAGGAAATTTTAAAATGGTTTCACTGAGATTTCACAACTTCATTCCTTCTCTCGCTTATGATATGAGTTCCTATTTTTGCTACCACATAGTCTGTAAAACTTCATGCCACAAAATTAAAGACATTCTAAGTTGGTAGTAATTTGGGCCACCTCACACAGGTAAAATGCATCGCCTTTCTGGAAGAAGTTAACCTCAAAAAAGGACTCACCAGCTGTCCTCACATAAAATTCATTGAATTGAAGCTCCGAATAAGCAAAAGTGAGGAGGGAAGAAAAGGACAGATTTTGATGACCAAGAAATTGAGATATTAAAATTATCAGATAAAGATGATAAAATAAGTATAAAATAAGTATGTGTAAGATGTTTAAAGAAATAAAAATGACTGAGAACTTTCTGAAGATGATTATCACATTTGGGAAAAACAACATAAAAATATACAAAATAATATTCTATATTGTTTAGGGCTATATAAATGTGGGAATAAGAAAATGAAAAACATTATTATAAGCACTAAATTCAGGATAATGATGCCTCTGCAAAGCAATAGAGTCAGGAAGAAGACAGAGTCATGTAATCTCAGATAATATCTTGACATGGCATAATCTGTATTTTAGAAGAACTGATTTCAAAGGCCAGTAGTAGTATTTCCCAGTTAATCAGGTATAATTTTAAAACTTATCTGTGATACACTTTTAGAATTGCATTCAGTTATTAGGATATTTAGATCATGGACAAAAATACACAAACTTTTCTAAAACAGGAGTTTAGAATTGCCCAATGATTGTAGTTATCTTATAATTTTTACAAATTCCTTCTCAGTTGATTGGACACAGTACTGTTGTTATGGGTCTTGGGTATTCAAGACAGTTACCATATCCTTTCCCACAGCCCCATCCTCACACACACCTGCATTTTAGGATCATTAATGATATACAGGTAGAAAAATGTGGACAAAGCACAAATGAGTGGTATAATAATGATCCTAGGTAAGATTTATGTTAACCTAGAATTGGTCAGGATCTGCAAATTAAAATGTTTCTATTAGAGCTACTTTAATATTTCATGCATATTTGACTTGAAGATAGAATAAAAATAAGATTTACTGGGTGGCAGATGGGTTAGTATATCAGCTCATATGGGAACCAAGGCTCTCAAACACGGCTATACATTAACATCATTTGGCAAAGTTTAAAAGGTACTGATACCCGGGCCTCAGCCCCAGAGAATCTGACTGGATTGGTTTAGGGTAGAGTCTAGGCAATGATATTTGTTAAAAATTTCCCATATGACTCTAATGTGCAACCAGTAATTGAGGCCCACTTTCTTTGAGCAAAATGGCATGGACATGGCAAGTGTGTCTCCCTGAAACCCTGAGAATGAAATTGCAGTTTCAGGATCAATTTAGCACTCTGAGTGGTCACTGTCAACTTCTGTGATTAGCCTGGAAATGGTTTGAAACCTATTTGTTACCCCTGCCTGAGAACTGCAGGAATGCTTTTAGATTGAGGTAAGAAAATTAGGAATATTGGAAGATTCTTATCCCTATATATTCAGGTATCTAGAATCACCATAAATATTTTCCTGATACAAATAACGTGAATATTAGGACTAAAAGTAGACATTTTAATGTCAGATAGTTATTTTAATTTCAGAAATCCTAGAAGTATGGTGTTCTAAGAACCTAATTTTGACAGTAGTGTTGGATACTTTTTAAAAAATTAAAATGTCTATTAGCTCCTATTTTTTTCTTGTCTCCTATTTCCAAGCCCCTTCATAATCCTTACCAAATGCTTTGCTCTTTAATGTCTAATATTTTTTAACAGTTAGATGAAGTTTATAAAATGCCCTGTTCTAATACTAGTTTCTGAGAGTGAATTCCCAAATTAAATTCCTGTCCATAATAAAAATAACTATGTATTGATTATGATGTGACAGACATAACCACTGAATATGTATTATCCCATTTAATCTTTATGATATTATAATTATTTGCCTTTACAAATAAGAAAAAGTAGACTCAGACTAAATAACTTACATGAGATCACACAGCACGACTCTGAATCTCCTGAGTTTAACCATTTTGATATATGAACACTTTTAAGTTGGTTTTGCAATCTAGCTATGTAATGTAAGCATAGATTCATTGATTCACTAATTACCTAATTACTACAATTCATTTCATTAATTCTCTCAATAATATTTATTGAGTGCCTACTATATGCTAGGCATTTATTGAGCTCTGGATATACGGTTGTGAACAAAAGAGATGAAGTCCCTGCTCTCATGGACCTGTAGAAACTGAAGCTTCAAGGCAAAGAAACTTGATTAGATGTGTCCAGTCATGTGCAAATGAATCAAGAAGAGAAACAGGTATTAGCTTCTAAGATCCACCAATTAGTTGCTAGGCCATTTTGTCAATTTCAACAACCTGAGAGCATTGCATTATTCCACCACTCAGTCATGCAACAGCAGAGATGAGGACAGAATATGTAGTTATATGGAATAATGAGGACCTGGCATACTATAATTATTTCAGAGTAAAGTGATTCAAAAAATAGAACCATTGAAACCTTGGGTAAAAGAAACAAAATCAAGGAGAAAAATCTCATCCGATTTAAAGGTTAAAAGAAAACACAGGGACAAAAGATTTTCAAATTGCTTACAACTTTTTTTAGAACTTAGTTTTGTTCATCTAAATTGATCAAAGTTACTCTGAAGTGACAATGATATAAATTGTATACATATCTCTAATGTCAGAAAACAGAGACACAACTAAGCTGGCATGCAGACTGAGCATATGGTTAACTTACGGTGTAAAATTTTTCTAGATGACCATAATCTGAAGAATTCTAAACAGATAGGCTTTAATTTTAGATTATTTGGGAGAGAAGCTAATCATTTAGAAATAATTTTGTTGCAAATATGCATTTCTCTAGTTTTAAGAACAATAACAAAAAACACATTCATATAATAGTTGCCAAGATAACTGAATCCTTTGTCTACTTCAATATGGCAATTCCTATTGGCTCATTTTGTTGTAAAATATTTTGTAAATCATGGAAGCAAATCCAGGAAGAAGGCAAGAAATAATAACACAAAATGTATCACCTTGATTCATATATTTATAAACACTCCTCCTAGGGGAAATACATTGCTGTAATAAAATACTTTGAAAGACATTACATCTGCAATAGGAATAATTCATGAATACAGTTACACACTTAGGTGGGAAAGACTGTGACATATACTGTAATCTTATATTTTTCTCATCAAATGAAGATCTAAATATTTATGAATGAGGATTTTTTCAGCATCTGCTAGTAAATGTTCACCCTAATACATTTTTATTCCTCAAAATTTGAAGAAAAATATTTTAAAAATCTTAGGTAACATTTCTGCAGAGTGAGATCAATTCATTGATACATTAGTCTACGAAGCAAAGTAATCATGCATTATTCAAAGAATTCAGCCAAATTCTAAGAGACTTATGTCTCCTCTGTGTTTACATATAAATAACATGATTTATTTTTTAGAGTAATCTGGAAATAAAATTTAAAAGGGTCAATCTTCATTTTAGTAGCTGGAAAGCAGTAATTTCCAGATATTCATTTGTTCCTAGAAGAATGTATTGATTACATATTTCGACCCAAACACAGACTGACAATGTGATGAGCACAAAAATGTTGAGGCATTGTCCCCATCTCCAAAAAAATTTTACTGAATAAAACAGATATAGATAAAAAATACAACCGTGCAAAATGCTACATGAAGAAATTATCTAAATTGTATGGCATATTATATAATTATATTGTACATATAATTATATATAAATATATAATTAATATTATACAAAAGAAGTTTAACTAGAATTAACAAACACAAATAATCTTAACATCTTATAAAAACAATCCTAATAAAATATTTCTTAGTGAAAAAAGCAATTTTTAACATTTAAACATCTAATTAATATTCTGGTTAAGCTATTTGATAGCTATGTTTTTAAGTTAATGCTCATAATACAAATATATACGGTGCTTACATTTGTCAGATTCTTCAGGAATAACAATTCCCTAACCTTCATCCTAGACAAAACTAGCCTTTATACACTCATATCCACCATTGATTTTTTGCTTACAACTAGAAACACTTTTCTCTGAAGCAGCCAGAAATGAGTCACTGGTCAGTTAATCAAAAAAGTACAATACGGAAGAAATAACAACAATAACAACCAACAAATAAATAAAACTAAATATATGTATATTTATAGGTATATGTGTATCTATATATGTATATATACTTTAAAATGTTCATTTAATATAAATATCAATATATTTTAATTTACAACTCTTCATTTTAACTTAAAATTAAGTGGTAAATTTTATTTATCACTTTTTTTATGTAGTGCCAAGACTTTGATTTTGTGAATGTAAGTTCCACAGTCATATGCGTCATCTACACATTCTAGTTTTAGCTAATTTTTTAATTAATAAGGTTGAAACCCAAAGACACTTAAGAAGCACTTTGTATAAAAAATATTTCTAGAATATGATTTTTCCAAACTTTTACAAGTATCTCTTCCACATATTTTAGTAGATCACATTTATCAAGTGTTAGCAAAAGAATTCGACAGTTTTTATGGACAAAAATCTATTTCAGCACTTGAAATTTTTGTTTGTTTTGTTCATATTGAATTATTATACAATTAAAACAAGTAAAAATGACACAACAAACTTGAGGGGATAAAGTATGACTGACTCTTTGATAAGCAAGTAACTCAATTGATGGGGGCAACATTTGAGGGTATAGTAGACAGTAGACTTGTAGCCATGAGCATTCAGGGTGTCGAGAGTATCTGCCAGTATGTTTTATGGAGGTAATGAGGACAATTGCTCAATCCATTGAATCAATACATAAAACTGCTTAAGAGATTATTGTAAAGTATACCAGGCATTCAGGTAAGCATTTTAAAAGCATTAGTGTATTTAATTCTCATGACAACATGAGAACTCTGTAGGACAGGCATTATGTTCTCATTTTTACAAATGAAGAAACTGAGTCTCAGTGAGGTGAAATACTTTACCTAAAGCTTTTCAGTTAATAAATACCAAAACTAGGGCTTCCCTGGTGGTGTAGTGGTTGAGAGTCTGCCTGCCGATGCAGGGGACACGGGTTCGTGCCCCGGTCCGGGAAGATCCCACATGCCGCGGAGCGGCTGGGCCCGTGAGCCATGGCCGCTGAGCCTGCGCGTCCAGAGCCTGTGCTCCGCAACGGGAGAGGCCACAGCAGTGAGAGGCCCGCATACCACAAAAAAACCCAAAAAATCAAAAAACCAAATAAATACCAAAACTAAAACTGGAACCTTGTTCTAGACAGTACTGGCTCTAACACAGCTTTGACTGTTCTGTATAATGATTAATAGTTACCTACTAGTATCTGGCTGGATTAGAAATTCTTTAAGGGCAAGACCCAGTCTTTTTCATTACAGTATCCCCTGTGTCTATATATGTATGTATGCTTTAAATAGATATACCCACACAATAGATGCATGGGTTCTTTGGGAAAACATTAACTTATTCAGACAGTAACTTGTTAAATTGATCCTTGGTCTAACTGGGGATAGTATGGAGCAGAATAATTAGTTTTTGTTTCTTGCTTTTTAAAAAACTCCTCTTAACAAATTTTAAGTGTACAGTACATTATTGTTGACTATAGGTGCTAAGTGAAATAAGCCAAACACAGAAAGACAAGTAACTGCAGGATTCCACTTATATGAAGCATCTAAACCATAAATTTAGATGGTTTTAATAAATTTATTTAATAAATTTATAAGTTTTAAATTCATAAAATCAAAGACTGGAATGGTGGTTACCTGGGGATAGGGGGAGGGGAAGATGAGGAGCTATTAATTAACACACATAAAATTTCAGGTCTGTCTCTTGCTTTTTAAATATGGTACGTTAGATGGAGAATGTTATCTATTAACATTCTCTAGTTAACTAAGATTTTGCCATTTTAAATTATTATTTACAAGCTTTATTCACTTGTTATTTGTATAACATTTATTAAAAACCCCAAATCAATGGCTTCTTGCACGTAAAATGATCTTTCAGAAGATAAATTTGGTTTATATAATAAAAATGAAATAGTATATAATTTCATCATCTAAAATAATGCTATTTCTGATATAACTTGTTGATTTACTTTGATTTTTTTAATGGAAGCTCAGGTTATGATATAAGGATGGTGATTAGCAGTTATGAAAGTTATGTAGTCAATGTAAATTGTACAAAAGCAATATTTTTTTTAAAGATCATTACAAGGAGTCTACTAATGTCGAGTAGCAAAAATGGAGATACCACTAATTAATATTTAATTCTGTTGGGGATGACCCTAAGCAAATTGAACATGCAAAACTCAGGGATTTTTTTGTTTGTTTACTTTTAATAAACAGTAGCCAACAAAATATTTTATATGAATAAGGGCTAGCTACTTCCCTTAAACGGTGTAACCAGGTTATTATGAAATCAAGTCTCAGAACAAGCTCTAGAAACATTTATTAGCAAAGAGGCAAAAATGGTTCATATTACGGCTTATTCTATAAGCTTGATGAAGTCTCAGCTGTCTGTTATTCTAGGAGTTTGACCCACCCCCCTTACAAGAAATATTGGCTCAACACTGGACAATATCCCAGAAGTAGGACACAGTTACTCTTATGGTCATCATTAAGCAACCAAAATCCTTCTAAACCAAAGGCAGGATACATGATAGTTTACAGACCTAGTCTTTGGCAACATCCCTAACAGTAGAAGCTGCAAACCTTGCTGGATTTTTTTGTCCTGTTTATTCAAGGGTGGGGAGCATCTTTATACTATTTTAGGCAATTCATATAAAATGAAAGCTTTTAGTTTCACTAATTACCATCCATTTATAACAGGTGCCATGCCAAGTAATAAGCTAGCCACTAATTTAACCAATGAAAACCCATTTCTGACATGAAATATGGTGATTAGCAAAATATCTGGATATGATCAAAGACAAAGATAGCTAATCTGTTTGTAATCACTGCCTCTGGAGTGGGGAGGATATTCTCTTTGAAAAAGTGATATCTCACTGTCCCTGGAGTGGAGATTCCTGGTTAGGATGCATAAATTGTCTATGCGAAATTATTTTTAAGCAAATTACAATTATCATTAATTTTTTTTTACTATTCTTATGAAGTCAGTTCCTAAGAAATGAAAAATAAGAAGGAATAAAGGCAGAAAAAGTAAGCTCTTTTATAGTAACTCTTTTTTGCTTTTTATATAGTTATATTTTCTTTTAAATAAATTTATTTATTTTTGGCATTGCTGCACGCAGGCTTTCTCTAGCTGTGGCCAGTGGGGGCTACTCTTCGTTGCGGTGCGCAGGCTTCTCATTGTTGTGGCTTTTCTTGTTGCGGA
Source organism: Pseudorca crassidens (assembly GCF_039906515.1). Classification (NCBI taxonomy): domain Eukaryota; kingdom Metazoa; phylum Chordata; class Mammalia; order Artiodactyla; family Delphinidae; genus Pseudorca; species Pseudorca crassidens. The sequence goes on along the minus strand of NC_090317.1, from coordinate 109,608,150 downwards.
GCACGGGCTCTAGGCATGCAGGCTTCAGTATTTGCAGCATGCAGACTCAGTAGTTGCGGCGTGTGGACTCTAGGGCACCCAGGCTCAGTAGTTTTGGCTTGCGGGCTCTAGAATGCAGGCTCAGTAGTTGTGGCGCACGGGCTTAGTTGTTCCGTGGCATGTGGGATCTTCCCAGGCCAGGGCTCGAACCCGTGTCCCCTGCATTGGCAGGCAGATTTTCAACCACTGCACCACCAGGGAAGCCCTATAGTTATATTTTTAATGTAGACCTAATGCATTAATTCACAATATTGTTGACTTAACAGTAATATTCCTCTGTCTGGGAACAGCTGCATGATATTTGATGGGATACACTGAATGGAGTGGTGAGGGAGGAGGTAGCTGCTATTTAGAGAGTCTAATCAGTGAAGTCACATTCTGGAGGTTAATGGGCAATATATGTCTCTGTCTCAGCCCTGACAATTTGGCTTATTCAAACCACTACTCTTTTAATATTTGTTCAATTTTTATTTGGAGGACAAGTTTATTGTTGTGTTTAAGGGTCAGAAGAAGGGCAAATCTGCTTGCCAAAAAAACCCACAACAAACCCCTGCCTGTAAATTACCCTGCTGCGCTCACTAACAGCAGTCAGATCACCGTTTACTAAGAGACTAGAACCAATGAACAATACAGCGATCCTCTGTTGTTACATTTAAAAGTCCCTTACAGGATGTTGAGAAAAAGGAACCCTTGTATACTATTAGTGGGAATGTAAATTGATACAGCAATTATGGAAAACTGTATGAAGGTTCCTCAAAAAATTAAAAATAGAACTACCATATGATCAAGCAATCCCACTTCTGAGCATACATGCAAGGGAAAGAAAAACACTATCTGCAGTGATATGTGCACTTTCATGTTCATAGCAGCATTAGTCACAATAGCCAAGATACAGAAACAAACTAAGTCTGTCAAGAGATGAATGGGTAAAGAAGATGTGGCATATATATACAGTGGAATATTATGTAGCCTTTAAAAAGAAGGAAATCCTGACATTTGTGACAATATGGATGAACCAGGGAATGTTATGCTAAATGAAATAAGTCAAACACAGAAAGAGAAATACTGTATGACATAATCTCACTTACATGTGGAATCTAAAAAAAAATGTTGAACTCGTAACAGAGTAGAATGGTGATTACCAGAGGCTGAGGAGCTAGGGAAAAGGGGAGATATTAATCGAAGGGCACAAACTCTCAGTTGTAAGATGAATAAGTTCTAGAGACCTAATAAATAGTATGTATAGTATGGTGACTGCAGTTAATAATAATATATTGTATACTTGAAATTTGCTAAGTGAGTAGATGTTAAGTGTTCTCACTACAGAAAAAAATGATAACTATATGAAGTGATGGATATGTTACTTAACTTCACTGTGGTAATAATCATTTCACAATGTATATCAAAACATTACATTGTACCCCTTAAATATATACAATTTTTATTTATCAATCATTCCTCAATAAAGCTGGAAAAAATAAGGATATTAAATGAAGGAAGATGAAAGAAAAGCCTGCTGTCCCCTTATAGCTACCTCGCCCAAGTGATGCTAAAATAAAATATGGCCTATAATTGTACTCAGTATACTTCCAAAGAGGAGTTCTGGAAAATACATTTTCTCCAATTTTTTACATTTTCATTGACATTTTAGTTCTCTTTGTAACAGATTTTCCTGCTGAGCACCTTTATGTCTAGCCTAACTCAATTCAGTTCCAAATATATATATGTATAACATTCATATATTTTGCATGTATAGTATTTTTTTAGTCAGTCATGGGGCATACAATAATAAAATACAGATACACACACACACACACACACATTTTTTCTTCCAGAAAGTAAAATAATACACCTCAGATTTTAGCAATTATTGAATATTTGTGGGAGTCTTATGGGGGTTTATTCTTTAATTTGAAACATGACTTTTTAAATGATTTGGCCTTTCTACTTAGAATGCAGGGATGCTATGTTATGGTGCTGAAATTATTAATGTGCATAAATATTCCTTTTCTCCTTGTCTTTGAGGCACATGAGAGCATTCTATTTCCTTCTTCACCCTTTGAAAGTAGGTGTGGCCATGTGACTATTTCAGTCAATGAGTCATAGGCAGAATGACACATGTCACTTCAGGGGTGAGCATTTAAGCGCTAGTGCAAGACCCTCCAGGACTGCTCCTCCTCTGACATGACAAGCAGGGGAGCACGTGTGAATTGCGAGACCCCATCAGCCTAGGTCTCTAACTACCTACAATTAACATAGCTCCTCTACCAACCTAAGTGGTACATTAGCATGTACAAGAAATAAACGTTTGTTGTTTCAAACTGAGGTTGAAAAAACAAATGAACACAAAAAGCAGCGTAAGCAATAACAACAAGAAAACCAGAACATAACTGAGATGAACTATCCAGTACTTGCCCTTTAATAAAAACAGAAAACTCCTTTTTCTAGGTAGAGAGGAATCACCTAACTATATAATATTATTTTAAAGACGATTTTCTGTAGCTGAAATAATTTCTCAATTAAATCAAAGTGGCTAAATGTTAGCAGAATGCTGGTTATTTCATAAACTAGTTCTCTGTATACATTCAGCAAGCTGTGGCAATTTAAAGGTTGTATCTTCATAGAAATGAGACAGTGCTAGAACATCAAAAGAAAATGACCACAAATGTTTGAGCCAATCGTAGGGCACAATAATAGAAATATTATATATCATCTTACAGTTCTTTTAGCTGTGCCACACTGATTGAGAACTAAATTAAAATTATTAACTGTATTACAAAATCCCTAATCAAGAGGTAATATGAGCCACCAAAATGTATATTAAAATTTACTTAGTTCACTTATTATATACTTTGATTTTTCTTGGTAAAAGTTATTCTTATTTGTCTGCGTTAAAAGGAATTATACAGAAATGTGAAGGTTTATTCTTTTTCCTTAATTCTTATCATTAAGAGAACATTAATGTGATTTTAAGACCAAACATTAATTACTGCTGACTATGATAAATTATTTTTTCTCTCTCCTACAACCTCCTTTCTGTCTATTCTATCTCTACACTTCAGAAGCTCTAGGATTCATCTACTCAGAACACTCTACCAACTCCTGCACCCCTGCTTTTTCATCAGGGAAAACTAATAAAGACCTAAGGAAAAATAGAAAGTGAGTGACTAATACAAATTCCACTCTGTATACTGCTCACTTATAATGCTATCATTATAATCTAAGAAGTTAAAATAATATGACACTTTAACCTCTAAGTTAATCAATTTAAGAGAATACTGGGAGTTCTATTTTCAAGAGACTGATTGAAATCAAACCTCTGGGCTGGTATAAGAATAATTAAGAAATGGTTTTAGGTTCCAGAGCAATAGTTATCTATATACAAGTTATCAGCAGCCAATTGGCTCCAATTATTCCTTCAGACATCTAAGAGAGACAAACCATAGACATAAAAAGCTCCTGCTCATTTGCATATTCATAATACCTCAGTGAATCACCAGGACTGGCACTGATGCTGCCTGAATATTAATGCAGAGCCAACAGCTGAGTTGAAGGGCAAAGCAATATATAGAAACAAACAGCAATTTCCCTCTGGAATTCACAATTTAACTTAATGGTGGACAGTTTTTAAAAACCAGTTGTTTATTATTATTATTATTATTTCATTCCTTACTACAAGATTATTCCCCATTTCTTAGAATATCTAGTCAGATCAGTGCAGGATTACAGTACTTTTTTTTTTTTGTATTTTAAACCAGATTTGATCACGCAGTCTTCCTTTACACCATAAACCACAAACTACTCAAGCTTACATGCTAAATATCTATGCAGTATGCACCCCAAAAAGGAGGCATCCAAGTCATACACTGCATCCAGCTGAAGGACATTCTATTTTTATATGCTTTTAAAAGCTTCAAATTTGTGAGCAGTTAAAAGTTCGGAGAGTTAAGTGCCTTTGCCTTGGATTCGTCTCCCTGCTCTGCCCTTTAATTTCTTGTATAAACCTCTGTCTCCTGACCCCACCCTTTGTCACAGCTCAAATGGATGTTGCTGCCTTGGCTTCTGCAGAGTCACAGCTTGAGGCTTCCGGAAGAAATGATGCAATTCCTTCCATGAGGTACAGCAGAATATTTGTGGAAGAGTATGTAGGAGGGAGATATGTATTTGAGGTTTGCATGTGTGATGTATTTGTAGCATCCGCATTACATTTATACATCTTTGATCACAAGATTGTTTATTATAGGATTCTATTTTGCTTGGAGAAGCGGCAGATTAGACAAAACTCTCCCGAGCATTTGCATTTCCTTTTCCTGAAGAAGGTGCTGTCTGCCAACAGTGGTTTCAGAAATAAACAGGAGTAGATAAAATACTATCTTTTTAAAGACAACCTCAGGTTTAGAAAACAGAGTTCTGTACCTTACTGATTATCATACTGCTTTGCTTTATTTATTTTTATTGGGCTTCTATTTCAAATGATAGTAAATAATAACCACAGCAATAGCTAATCTATATTGATCACATACTGTATCTGTCAATTTTTGCTTCATTAACAAAACTACCTCTAAAATCAGTGGCTTAAAGCAATAAACTATTACTGCGTATGTGCCTGTGGGTTGCCTGGGGGTAGCCTCAGTTTGACATTTCTTTTCAAATTTCTGTTCTGTGGCAGCCAGGGTGGCCCTACTTCGCACTGCAGATCTATGAGTTGTTTGGGGTGACTGTTCCATTTTTCATTCCTCCTTAGACCTATAGGCCAACCAGATAATATTCTACTCATGGTGTTAGCAGAGGCACAAGGGTGCAGACAGAATATATGAGGTTTCAAGGCTTAGGATAAGATCCAGAACACTCACTACCTCTTTATTCTATTAGTCAAAGCCAAGCATCAGGAAAATATACATTATCTCTTTGGTGGAAAAGACTGAAAAGTCACATGACAAAAGGAGGGGTGAAAATTTTAAACCAATAATGCAATCTACTACACACACTATGGCCCAGGCTCCTTTGTTAGCATGCTATATATATCATTTCATTGATTCTTCAGTGTAGTCCCGTGTATTATTGCCATAATTATTTTACAAACAGATTCAGAGAGGTTAAGTAACTTGTTTAGGACCATACTGCCAGCAAGTGATAAAGCAATGATTGACATGTAAGCAATTCTTAAACACTATGCAGTTTTTCTCAAATGTTCCATCCTACCTGGTTTCAAAGAATATTTCTATATTTAATACAGAGATTATAAAGATATGGGACATAATGTGCGGTCATCAATATAATGATAATGAGTAAGGATACAGCATAACAAATATTCTACTGGGATAATACTATTCATTTCTAAGTCATCTCATTCTTCAAATTTATTTATACATGAGACAGAATAAGGATAATGTCCTCAGTAGGGAAGAACCACAGGCATATTAATAAATTAAACTTTCATTTATGGTTCTTTTGTGATCAATGACTATTCCTTAGAACAAGAAAGACCATCTTCTTTGACAACAAACACTACATATAAAAATTATAACTGATTTTATTTTATAAAAAATGTGCACCAAACAAATAGTTTTATAGATTCAAATATCATTCATCAAAAACCACAAATGGCTATAATAATGACAGAGAGCTTTATTGAATGGAAAGTAATTGTTCCACTGCCAGTAGAAATGTAAGTACACTCATAATTGAAGTATTTTCTAATTGTCTTCTTGACAATCAATAGCACAATGGTCTTAGAATATGTTTATATTTGCACCGGTTTCTTGATTTTTCATATTTTCATTTGTTGTCGAACAGTTGTTTTCAGAAACCTGAAGAGGTTTAGTTGAATCAAAAAAGTCAGCATATACCACAGGACTTAGTGATAATTCCATATTGTTTTCATACTGCTCCTCATTGCATAAGGTGTGGCTTAGTAAATACCACAAATTGTTAAAAGAGCTTAATTTGCTGGAATAAACATGAAAATAGGGCAAAATTAAATAAGATGGACTCTGACATAAATCCAACCTCCATGCTGCAAGATTTCTCCCAAGGGTTAAGCCATACATAGAGACAGATTTTATATGGGAGTAAGATTAGCATTCATAGAAATTGGAATACTAAAATATTGAAATGAATGTCTATGTGTAGCTTGTGAAATATTTAATATATAGAACCCTTGTCTTAGACATTATTATGTTATTCAAGATTAATAGTTGTACTGAATCTCACACTTGGTCTACTTCCTTCACTTCATACCAAAAACATTTCAGAATCTCACTAAGAGCAGACTGGAAGCTAGGAAGCTGAGAGCATTTATTCTGAGGAAAGTGCATGGTATATGATAAATATTCAATTATTATTTCTGAACAATGCAGTATTATGAGCTTTTACACCACTGGACTTGAAACAAAACTGGGTTCTTAATAATTGAATGACCTCAGTAAAGTTATTTAACACTGCAAAGGTCAGTTTTGTTTTTAATCCTTAAAAATGGGGATAAAAATCTACCAATGTCATAAAGTTGTTTAGAGGAGGAAATTAAAACATTTATTTATAACCAAATTTCCCCAACCTTTATTAACTAATGAATTAAAATGGAATCCTATTATTAACTCAGAACTTAATCATTCTGGCCCCCACCTGCTGAGGCAGAATTTCAGTCCCTTCCTGCTAGATCTTTCCATGTTACATTTGGATATCCCCAGTGAGGGTCTCAAATGTGCTCATGAGAAGCCCTCTTCCATTTCTCAACCTCAGACCTTTTCACTGATGCTCATGGCCTGCAACAGCACTTGAGAATCAACTCTTCCCCAGTGGGCTGAAGCTGCCACTCAGTCCTCTGGGAAATGTTGATACTGAACCCTATCTTGCTATCTCTTGTACCTGATGTCACAGCATCTCTGAAAACCCAAAGGACATTGCATTCTCTGGGGTCCTCATTGAGTTGAAGCTCTTATGTATTCAATGCACAAGTAGAAGGATCATCCTTGCCCTTCAGCCTGTAGCCCCTCTCTCTCTAAAGGTCAATTACAAATCAATTTGCTAAATAGGAGAGTCAATATCTGAGACAGAAATCATGCTACTGCAGCACCTGGTCAGGTGAATTCATACACACACACACACACAAATACACACCCCACCTCCAACCTTCTCAAGTCTTCTCCTTTAGGATGGATTTTAGCATACATAAGAAGAGGAAATTCATATTTTGCTGCCAATCACAACTTTTGGAATGGAGTACTTGGGGAGATAAGACCCTGTGTTGACAGGGTTTTGCATACCTAGTATATCATGGCTCACCATTAATATGGACTCCATCATCTAGAATGGCACCTTTAAGATTTTTCTGAATCTGAACCATTAGAGCATGTCCAGAGATCACAATTTATTTGGTCTGGGATGAGTTGCTGGCATAGGTAATTTCTAAAAATTCCTTAGATATTCCTAATGTGTTCAGGTTTAAGAACCACTGCTTCAGAGAATCTGCTGAAAACATATTTTACCAGATAAAATGTGCATTTGACTTTGTTTATAACATTAGTAAAATGGCAGGTGTCTGTGAGCACCCTGAAATAGTTTAAGGATAACTGACTTAGAGCCAGTAAGTTGGATTGTTTCTCCATATGAGGGAGATATTAATGAGGCTATGTCCTAGAATGAAGCAATAATCAGTTTCAACTAATACAATTTTTTTTCTATTTATCTGTGTTTTCCCAATGTTTCTGGTATTATGCTATCTTGCTGTAGGTGATTAATAATTACTGAAATTCATATTAGTACTAAAATTCAGGAAAATATTTAGATACATTAAATTAGAATAATAAAAAGAGATTTAAAATGCTTCACTTCTGGGAAAGTAGAATGACCAAGTTTCGCTGACCAGACAATTAACATTGAAAAAAAATCTATGTCCTAGATCTAGAGAAATGTTAATAACCACTTCTCATATAATAGAGGACAATATCAGTGAGAAATGTCTCATTTATGGTGTGGCAAGAGAGTCACAGAAATACTGTGTAAGTTTTGTGTAAAAAACCACCTCCTGAGATGTCTGGAAACTTACATGAGACTCAGTTTTTATTACACTGTAATAAAATTGGCAAGGGTGTTTTCTAGCTAAGATAAGGTGAGAAAATAAAATTGCAATTAAGATCAGTCATGGAAATGTTTTGATTATACCAGAAATAGAATGAATGAATATTTTTAAATTTTGGTAACTCCAAAATCAATTGCAAGAAATACTTAAGACACTTGGAGCTAGATTTTATGACCCATTCTGGGGATTTTGACTATTACCATGATAGGCCAAAGAGAGGTGCCAAAAGTGAAGAAATGAGAGAGGGAGAGGAGGGGGGAGAGAAAGAGAGAAAGTTAATTTAACATGTTTCAATATTTGCCTCTGTAGGGAAGCAGGTGTATAAATATTTTTATAAGGAACTCTATGGATGAATATGAAGTAAAATGGCTTTTATAAAATATCAAAACATAAAAAGATTAGTCTATTGTCAGGAAGAATATATATATATACACATAAAATGAAATATGGATAATTTTTAAAATTTTTTTCTCAATATTACCATCTAGAGGTAACCACTCTGAAGAAATACATATATTCAGTATATATGTATATATATACATATATGACATTTTCTACACACATACACACACTTTTCTTTCAAAAGTGAGATAATGTTATCTATTTTAATTTGTAATTGTTTTCATTTAATATATTATTTAAAACATTCATTGCCATTAAATATGTTCCACAGCATCATCTTAAAGGCAGCATAGTATTATGTAGTTGTGGCACTGACTCATAATCATAAGCAGTACCGAAGTGAATATTCTTTGTGCACAAAACTGTTATCTAGGGAAATTCCTAGATGTGGAAGTACCGGATCAAAATAAGCCATTTAAATTGTCAGTTCAAAACACTTGTGAAACTGTGGCCAAATACCTTACTAAATGGTTATATGAATTTACAATCTGTCTGAAGTATATATGAGTTTTTAAGAGAGATTACTCCTAACACTGTTACAGAAAATAAGAAAAAATTGATCTGATGCACAGAAATTCAGTGTCCTTCTCATGTGCTTCTGTCACTGGCAAAGCCCACTGGGGTCCCCAGGAAAAATAAGATGGGAATCTAGATGAGAAGATACGGTCTAACCTCTTCTTTTGTGCCTAGTCTAGTTTTACTTGCCTATAGGAGGGTCATGTGTGGGGCCTTGCACCTAACATGTCGGATTAGAGTTCTGAGAACCACGCTGCAGACACCACAATCAGGGGCTGGGGGGTGGGGGTTGGGGCGTGTGCAAAAGCGCTACATGTGACATCTCAATTGAAGATGGCGACAGTGTACCGAGTGCGGAGATGCTGCATCCAGCACCTTGATCTGGAGCACTGTGAACAACACGACTGTGCCCAACCTGCAAGGACTCCACTCCTCCCTCTGCCACTGACGAAAACCCTATAATGCAGGCCTGTTAGGGAGAGGGTGTGCTTTAAAGCATGAGCTCAGACCTCTCCATTCTTTGATCAAAGAATGAAACTTTTCTTTGCTTCTGAACCAAACCTGGTCTTGTTCTACTGGCTCGAGTGACACCAGGCAGGAGGACCCTTGTTGGGGTCCAGCTTGAAAGGGTCAGTAACAAATTTCGGTGACCATGAAGCGACAGACCATGGCCTTTTCACCTGTATCTAGCCACTAGACTGCCGTGGGAGGACAGCAGAGGCTTTGGGAGGTTCACGTGAAGATGGCTGACTCCGGTCTTTGAGGACACTCTGACGGGTTGCTTTGATTTGGCAGCCTTTCCCAAATCAAAGCAACTCTGCCCAGCAACCTGATACCTGGGTGGGGTGCACACACAGCGTAGCCCCCACAGTAATCTGGACTGCACACCCTTGAGGGGATCATACTCTGGCATCCTTGGGGATCAGAGCCTGAAACTCAGGGCCTATCTGCCCGCTGCCTCTGGCTGGCCTTCCCTCGGTACCAGATGCCTGGGGTCGGTGAGGATCTGTGGACTGGAGGGAACCACGGCAGTCTTGCCCGCTGTCTCACCAGCAGTGCTCACCTCCTGACCCCTGTACAAGGCAGTAGCAGTTACACCAAGGCTTTTTACCCTCCTCGCCCACCTCCAGGGGTCAACAGTAACATTCAGTGTGGTAAAGGAAAGTGGGCAGCCCCGTGAGCCAAGAGGTGAGGCCAGAATAAGGCTCAGGTAATAAGGACCACCTGACAAAAGAGAATGAGGACGCTCGATCTGAGTTCAGGAAAAGGCACCGAGGACGCCCAAATGTGAAAGGGTCCCAAGGTAGGTATGCGACTGGGGACTTGACCTCTTCTGGTCAGTGCTAGTTTCTCTGAACTGGGCTGGGGAGCCCTGTGAGCCACTCACAAGACCATTACTGGGAAGCCCTGTGAGCTGCTGGCAAGAACAGGAAACACCCACTGCCCGACCTCTCCCCCCCACTCTGCTTGGGAGGCGAACCTTGGGTGATTCTTTACCAACTGAGGTTCCACAGGCTCTCCTCCCGGTATCAGCACAGAATACCAGCTACTCCAGTGATCTGGTGAGTACCCTGTGGGAATCCCTCATGCTTTTAGATCTCACCTAGTGGGAAGTCAGAAAACTCCTTTTCGGCTGAAAGGAGGAAAGACAAGAGTCCTCCCTCAGACAGCTGTGCCATTCCCTAAGGGACCAAGGTGTTCAGGAACTAACATGGCTAAGCTGCTCTGGCCCAGAGGCAGGCCTGTCCAACCCCCTGTGGGACATTCTGACTGAGGAGAGACTAACTATCCCAAGCACAGCCCATTACACATTCAAGGCGGACCCCCAGCTATATCAGAGTCCATGCTATTTGGATGCCTCCTAGTTTTTTTCTCTTGAGGAATCCATCAACAGTTTGGGGCTGGTTCCAAATTTCCCAAACCAGAAATCTTACTTGGATCAAATCTTGTGGCATTTGTGTGCCAACAAATCACTCCAACCACCCCCCTCAGTAGTTGGCAACAAATCCAAAACAGAACATCTAAGGTATGGGGAACCAAACGTCCACCATAGCTAAGGATAGCCCATTAGGGTGCATCCTGCAGATGGGAATTTTTCAGGTGTCACCCCTTGACCGAAAACATTTAATCTTCCTATGTAATACAGCCTGCCTCCAATACCGGCTGGAAGATGGGGAAATTTGGCCCATCAGTGGGCCTTTTAATTAGAACACCATTTTACAATTGGACCTGCTATGCCAGAGACAAAAGAAATGGGACGAAATTCCCTATGTCCAGTTTTTTATGGCCTTATATCAGAACAAAAGCCTTCAAAAGGGATGTGGGCTCTCTTCCACTGACGTAATACCAGTCCTTCACTCTCCCCTTGAGAACCTCCTTGATCCCCTCCCTAGCCCTTTTACTGCTCCTTCCCTACCCCCTTCCTTCATATGTCCTGATTTGGGCCACAGGCCCAAGGGGCCCCCTCCATACCAGCCCCATCCCCCCAGATCCCAGTTCAGCAAGCACACAAAGCAGAACTAATTACCAGCCAGGGTCCAACAACCCACCAGGAAAAATACTCCCTTTGAGGCAGGTCCCCAGTGGAGAAGGATTCATCCAGGTATACGCATCCCATTTACCACTTCTGATCTGTATAACCGGAAAACTCATAGTAAAGGGGTTGAGGGAAGATCCGGAAGGGTTCCTGAATCTAATTAGGGGAAGCTTTCAGATCCATGACCCCACCTGGCTAACATCTAGAGCCTCCTCGATGTACTCCTAACGGGAAGAAAAGGCCACGGTCTTTTCAAAAGCCTGAGGCGAAGCAGACAAAGAGAAGAGAAACAGCACAGGTCATGCTATTTTCAGACCGGGGAGTCAAGTAGTCCCAGATAACGAACCCAACTGGGACCACTGAGACAAAGGGGAAGGGGGTGTAAGACAGAGGCTGACCCATTATAAAAATATGATCCTAAAGGGAATCCAGGCAGCAGGAAAGAAACCTGTCAAGTGGATAAAGGAAATCAATCAGGAGTCAACAGAAAACACTTCTGCATTCCTAGAGCCTCAAGGGGATGCCTCCAAATCTATACTATCACCGACCATGAATTAGTAGAAGGGAAGGCAATCCTGAGGTCCTATTTCATTTCCCAAAGTGCCCCGACATTAGGCATAAACTTCAGAAACTGGAAATAGAACCAGATACCCCTACCTTTTGCCTGGTTAAGGCTGCTTACTGGGTGTTTAATAACTGAAATATAGAGGAGAAAAAGTCGGAGGATAAAAAGGCCCAGAGACCCACCTACTGGCTGTTGCTGTCCAACGTCAACTGGTCAGCACAAGAATCTGGACTAACTGCCCATGAAGACTGTTGACTCTGGTGAGTGACCTCAGGCCCCCACTGAGAGATGGCAAGCAAGCCAAGGAAACTAGGGCCCAATCAGTGTACCGTATGTAAACAAGAGGGACGATGGAAGAGAGAATGCCCAAAGGGGGATGGAAATGGCAGATCCCGGCCACTACTATCGAAAGCAGATGGTCCAAATAGACAAAGAATGACGGGGGCCAGGGGGTTCCTAACCTGGCACTTCAATTGACCCCTGAGGAACCCGACTGACATTGGACACAGGGGGAAAGCCTGTTGAATTCTTAGTCAACACCAGTGCCACTTACTCAATTCTGAATACCAGATTAGGCAAACTCAGTCACAAGAGTTGTAAAATTATGGGAGTATCAGGGAAGAAAATTTTTGCTTTTGAGTGGCAGGATCCAAACACACAAAAAGACCCTTAGACAGTCCTGCCCCAAAGGTTCAAAAATTCCACCACCATCTTTGGAGAAAACTTAGCTAAACACCTAAAAGATCTACATCTGGAGGAGGGAACCCTCCTCCAGTATGTCGACAACATTCTGATAACCAGCCCTACTAAGGAATCCTCTGACAAAAATACTGTAGCTACTCTGAACCACCTAGCCGATAAAGGATATTAGGTGTCCAAGAAAAAGGCTCAAATATCACAAACCAGGATGACCTACCTAGGCTTCACTCTCACAGAATGTCAGAGAAGCCCACCCCAGGAAAGTAAAGAAGTCATTTGCAGCCTCACCACACCTAAACGTAGAAACAGCTTAGGGGTTCCCTGGGGATGGCCGAGTTTTTCCACATCTGGATCTGTAACTATGGTCTAATAGCTAGGTCACTATATGAAAAGTTAAAAGAAACGGATGATGATCCTTTGGAATGGAATTCAGAATGCGAAGGTGCCTTTCAAGAAGTGAAAAAGCAATTACTTCAGGCCCTGGCCCTGGCCCTCCCAGATTCAGCCATTCAAACCAGAGGGACATATCCTAGAGAAGGTTGGCAGATTGATTTCACTGTCATGCAGAGAGTACCGAGCAATTTCAGATATCTCTTGGTGCTAGTAGACAAGTTTTCTGGGTGGATAGAAGCATTAAACTCAAGAAAATTGGATTAAGTTGTTTCCAATTGCCCTGCTCCACATGCGGTTAGCCCCAAGGGATAAATTAAAGATAAATCTAAAAACCCGAAAGACCAACTCACTCCTAAGGGGAATGGACCCCACTCGGTGATCCTAACCACCCATTCTGCCCTGAAGTTGCAGGGATCACTCCGTGGGGACATCACACTCTAGTGAAGAGGCCCTTAATTCCCAACCTCCAGAGAAACAACCAGAGACAACGGACCCCCCCCCCCGCCCCGTCCCCGACTACTCTTGTGAACCTCTCTGTGACCTAAAACTTCTTTTCTGGAAAATGGCAAAAAAGAAATAACCCTATATGCCTTGCCAAGCAGTAGAGATTTTAGGATCTGTTAGCTGACCAGGGAGGGGTCTGTGCCCTGGGCAATATGTCATGTTGCTTTTATTTCAATGCAACTGGCCTGACTGAAGAAAGTGCAGACAGGCTACTGGAAACATCAACTTGGCAGACAAAGGCAGCCAGCCTCATCCGGCCGAACAAATATGGAGTGGGGTAAAACAAGCCCTCCCCAGCACCGCCGGTTTCTACCTTTCCTGGGCCCCTTAATAACCATTGTTCTCTTGCTGATATTTGGACCGTGTATCTTAAATTGTCTGCTGTCCTTTGTCTCCAAAACGTTAGACAAATGGTGGTGGCAAAGGGATAGGAACAGGTAGGGGCAAGGCCTGGGACCAAGCTAACAGAACTAAGAGCAGCTGGGAGAAGTTCTGCTCCTCCACCCGTGGTTGGGATGATGCCCACACTCAGCAGTAAGGTTACACAAGATGGACCAGGCCAGCGCCCCTCGAGAATGAGGACAAAAGGCAGAGGAGGGGTGTGTCACCCTAATAGTCCACTGGGGTCTCTGGGAAAAATAAGATGGAATCTAGGTGATAAGGTGTAACTTTAGTCTAGTTTTACTTGCCTGTAGGGGGCTGTGTACAGAGGCCTTGCATCTAACACGTCGGGTTAGAGTTCCCAGGGCGGAACCAATGCCTGGACATCTCAGCTCAGCACGCCAGACACTGCGATTCAAGATGGCGGTGGCGGTGTCAGGCCAGGTTCAGAGACGCTTGCCATCTGGAGCCTGAGCAGCACACCTGTGGCTTCGCCTGCCCAGCAAGAGCTCCCCCACCTCCCCGCTGATGAGATCCCTATAAAGCAGCCCCGCCCACCGCCTGTCAAGGAGAACATGTAGCTCGCAGGTCTCTTTTCTTTGATCAAAGAATAAAATTTTTCTTTGCTTCTCAACTGAACTCGGTCTCTGTCTATTGGTGAGACCGACACCGGGCAGGGGTACCCTTGTTGGGACCTGACTCTAAAAGGTTAGTAATACTTCCATATTTCCTGTGATGATCCAAGGAGTCTAGTATCCAATAACAATTAAATTTTTTCTTGTCCTTCATCTCCAATTACAGTATGAGTTGTTGTGGGTAGAGACTATGTCTTACTTACTATTGCAATCACAATATCAAATGTACATTCTCCACGTAAAAGGCATTCAAATATTTCAAATATTTGTTGAAGGAATATTAGCAAATGGCAGATGAAAATAATTCTGGTCACCTCAAGCTTCAGGACACAGAATAGGATAAATTACAGCAGATAATAGCAATCTACCAATAGATCACAGGGGTATACCATAGGGTGGAAGTAGTGAAATGAAAGCAAATATAGCAACAACAAGAACAACAAAAACTCATTAAATGTAGGGATTCTCTGAAAATATGTACTATTAAGAAAAAAAACTCGTGCATTGTGTGTTCAAACTAATTAAATAAATAGTAAAAATTAGTGATATTCACTTTCATTAATAATTTTATATTTTATTGTGATTTGATTCAATGTGTCCTTTCAAAACAAATATTAAAATTGTGAATGTTTACAAAACTATTCATTCAGTAAAAATAGGAACTAATCTTCTCTTAAGGTATATGCAACCTATGTAAAGCCGCTAACATTTTAGACAATAAGAACAAATACAGTATTTAATAAGAAGCCTCAGAGAAAACTGGAAGTTATTTTACGACTCTTTCTTCTGGAAAGACCAGCATTGTATTTGAATACATTTGGTTGCTTTAAGAGACAATGATTACTTTATGAAATAGTAAAAGAAGTAGCTACTTAACATTACAAGTAAACAGCTTACATGATTTTAGGTCATATCTATCCAGTTAACAGATATCACATTTCTGCTTGGATGGAAAATATTCTACAGTGTAAAAGTGTCAAGATAGTCTAAATAATTTAGATCTTTCTAACACAGACAAACCTTGCCGGTAACACAGCATAGTTGTTTTTCAGTACTATTTTGTGGAATATGCTATGTAGGCAATTGAAAGATTATAATTTTTTTTTGAATTCTGGTTTAAAAGATAATTTTGTTTTCTATGCTTCTATGATGTAAGGCAAAAATCCTACACAATTTGTAGCAAAATGATTTTCAGCATGTACCATCTTTTATCTCTATAGTATATTTATGCCTTAAACTAATGCCATTTTAAAAAGAATACAAGTCCAAGGCTATTTCTTTTAATTGTAACACAATACCCACATAGGAGATGAAAAGGGCTAATTGGTTTCAACGGTTAACACTATAGCTGGTCCTCTACACCAATGCTTCTCAAACTTTAATGTACATATGAACCTACTGAAGAAGCCTGTTAAAATGCAGATCTTGATTCAATAAGTCTGGGGAGGGCCAAACATTCTGAATTTCTAATCAGCTTCCTGATGATACTTTCAGGTACTGCTGATCCAAGCACTACACGTTGAATAACCAGCATCTATGGTGAAAAGGTCCATGATGAGGGGTGGTGGGAAGAGGAGGGGAGTTAAAGGAAAGACACAAGGCAACTGATAAAAAATGTTAAAACTATCATTTGACAGGCACAGACATTGATCTAGTGATTTTTGTTCTGTGAGTAGTTGCTTGGTTATTTTGTTTTTTAATGATTTGATTATTAGGACTAAGTAAAATAATCCTTATCTGGTAAGCAACAACTAGGTTAAGATGTACATAAGTTTCAGTGAGTGAATGTGTAAACCATCTGTTTTTGTAACCTCAAAATAAATAAATAAACAAACAAATGTACTAAGCAAAAAGGAAGCAGAAACTAAGATTATTTCTAGGAAAAAAATAAGCCCAACAGTAGTTTCAAAGGTCTGTTTTATAATATAAAGGAGAGTCAGTCAGAGAAGGACACAGTACTAGATAGCGTATGCGCAGCACGAGAGCAAAGACAAAATGCAAAGTCTAGTTCAGCTTGAACAAATCAAATTCTGACAGACTCAAATATTTTGCTAGTAAGTAGTTATTTGGAGTTACGGTTTGATTTTAAAAATACTGAGTAACAATGGAGATTATAAAGGAGAATATTTGCTTGTCCAAATACTTAAAAAGTAATCATTTTTATTATTCTGTGAGCATTTTATGTTATGAAAGAGAATTCCCAGGAATTCTTTTCTTAAATAATCATTTCCAAACCTATTAATTTATCATTTCAAATATTCCTGTTTGGTTATTTTACATATAAAAGATACAGGCTTCTATGGCATGAATCAGTGCTCAAATTTATAAACTGAATTGATAGAAACCATGATGTTCTTTCACTAAAAATAATGGATTTGCAAGGCATATTTTATCAGCCTGGAGTGTTCCTTCTTAAGGTGTCAGCTGTAGCTCTGAGAGCTTTCAAGATAAAGAAGTGGTTCCAGTCAGTAAGGCTCCTTCCCAAGCAGAGAAAAAGGTCCCCACCCATATAATCAGTCATTGCATTTTTACCAATATAAAAATCACAGGATTACTGGACATGAGGAAAAAATATCCTTATTCGGAACAAATAACCTCCAAGAAATACTATCATAAGTAACAAAATACTAGGACAATCCAGGATATGTCCTGCCAGCTAAAATACTGTCATCCAATAGGATACATCCTTTTCTCAGTTTGGTCTTCCAAAAGCAGGTTTTCCAAAAAGACGAGGATTTGCATGAAAGTGATTTATAAGAAAGTCTTTTGAGTTGAAAAACAAACAAATAAATAATGAAAAAAGAAAAAGGTCGGTGAATATAGAGAAGTGGGATAGGGAAAAACAAAGGGCCGAAAAAAAATAAAGTGAATATATCAAGTAAAGTCCCACAGAGGGTAACTTTGAATTAATGTCAAAGTTACTGTTCTCTGGACACAGCGTAGATCACACCTAGAGTTGGTCTCAACCAGAGGGCAAAGAAGCTGGAGTATTTATACCCCTGCAACCAGCTGGCCAGCCTTCAGTACTTAAGCACTGCACCTTGGGGATTATAAACTACCAGGAACTTCTGGCTCTCTCTGTTCAGGTAAATCAGTTCTGCAGCCTGAGGGGAGTTTTCAGACAACCCAAGTGCTGGTAGATAGGAATGAAAGCTTACTGGGAAGCCAAGGGCACACAAATAGTAAAGGGGGCTCCAAAGGATATGACCAGAAAACAGAATAGGCTTCCCTTCCCAGTTATACAAAACAAGATCATCAAAGAAATGCTTATTTTTTAAAATAATATTTGTGTTGCCTCACTCGATCAGAAAAAGGTGACACTGTCAAACAATAATGGAAAAATATTCATGTGTCTGCCAAATTAATGACAGGAAACGTCTACAGTTACTCTTTAATGTAATTTTGCTTATCTACAGATGTTTTCTGTTAACAAGTTATCCCTGGTCTTGGCCCTTCCCATCCCCAAAGTTATCGGTGCCTCTGTGTTGAACTCTCTTTCAAAGAAGAGCTTCATTCACTTTACTGTTTATTTTTTCTTGGAGAATGATTATTTAATTACCCAGAGTTGCTTAATTACCTAGAGTTGCTTCCAATATTTCTAAAAAGAAACCCAGAAGCAAGTTTCTGTAGTCTCAATTCCATAACTCTTCCATCTTTGTTTCATAGTGGTTTTTAAATTTTTGTTGCTACCATACTTTCTGAGTTTTATTTTGTTTTTTGTTTGTCTAATGCTTCTTAAAATCTTCCCTAATATTTTAGATTGTTTCTATTTTTTAAAAAATTTTTATTGGAGTATAGTTGCTTTACAATGTTGTTAGTTTCTACTATACAGCAAAGTGATTCAGCTATACATATACATATATCCCCTCTTTTCTAGATTTCCTTCCCATTTAGATTGTTTCTAAATTGCTTGGTTTAGTCAGGACTTTGATTTCGAGTAAGTAGCATACAACTGAAACTCTTAAGTGGTCTTTGTTGGCTGCAATATCTGGGGAGGGTAGAGTTGGAAGCTGGCCTGAGAGCACTGGAATAAGTAAATGAAATGCCACTGGGCTTTCCCTTTCATCTCTCATCTCTGCTTGTCTCCATGTGGCAAATTATTCTCTCAAAACAATATCTGCACATGAAGTAGTATGTTGCTGCAGGCTCTTCTGAGCTTACAGTATTTTAGTGCTGTGATTGGTACTGAAAGGATTGGTTTATCTTTTGCAGCACCAGTTTGAAGAGTATCAAGGGAAGGAATCCACATGGCCCAGCCTGGATCATGTGCCCATCCTTTAGGTCAAATACACTGGGGAGAGGGTGGATGAGGTTCTGAGATTGGCTCAATGAGGGTCATGTTCTTAGTCACAAATCCAGATGATTCTGCTATGTTGTCATAATCTCAGACATGGCCACCAGACAAACTAACACAGGTGGTATACTAATTTGTGTCTACCACAATAACAGGGCAAACTCTATTATTTGGTTACTTCTGAGTACCTCACTATAATCTTGTAACTGTTAAAAAATAAAAACCTTCTATTTTTACTGACAACTCTTATTTTTTCACCTAAGTCATCCTCATCCTGCCTCAAACACTGCTATGAGTTTTCCATTTACTTACTAAATCTTAAGTAACATTAAGTAACACTGCATGAGTCTTTAGTAAGAATAGTCTATGAGGAATTTCTAGGATGCTTCAGAGTTTAGGCCTCTCATCTCTCCCATATTCCAAATTTGCAGCCTTAAAAGGGTAACACTTCTGAATACACAAAAAAGAATCCGTTTCTAAACACAGTGAACACTTTTTATCTATCCAGCATCTATTCCCTCTTCCCTTGATAATAGTTTCAGTTGGGTGACAACCTGCTTTCAATGATATCCACACAGAAGAACTCCAAGGCCCAGAAATATTCCTGAGTTCTTGAAAAGCCATACCTGGTCTTTGCATTTTCTTGAGACTGCACGTTCCTATTTGCTAAGGCTAATTTTGGCTGTTTTCTGTCACTTTCAACTGAAATAATTCTAACTGAAATATACAATCACTCAGTAGTATTAATAAATTTAGGGAGCATCATTTGCAAAATAAGTCATGAATTGAGTTCACCGAAATCTCACGGCATGTCAATTTTTAGAACAATGAACCCAGAATGAAGTATGTGAAGTACTGAATTTTACATACTATACTAAAGGAAGTTTAAATTAAGTTCATAAACAGTCTATCTTAATATAGGACTAAAATCTTCAGAATGAAAGTAACTCCCTAAAGGAAAACGAAATTATGTGTGCAATGTTAGGATGACATGACCTAGACAATAGCAGGCTGAAGCATTACATCAAAATAAGTTCAACATGTATAAAGATTCCATGTCAAATAGAGTATTTGCTTTTCGTTGAATTGCTATGAAATAATCTGTTAATATTATTAGGTGTGAAATATTCTTTGAGAGCTCTAATTTGTGCAGTTCAGCAGGCAGTCATGGAACTGAGGTATTGCAAAGCATAGGTCCTGGGTTATTTGGGTAATCATTTTTGAACACTGCATTGGCTAGGGTTTCTAGCCTATCCTAATTAATTATTCAGTGACATTCACATCATTTTTCCTGGCTTGTGATCAGTTAAAATAGAACATCTGCCAAGCAAACCACTCAAGAAGATGAAGAACACTACATTTTCTCAAACATTCCCAACATTATATTGGAGCAGTTTCATTAGGTCTAAGACTTTCATTTTTAAGAAACTTCAAATTCAAGTTTTCACAGCTACTGCCTATTTGTAGCTTCCCAGAGAAGGGAGACTATTGCAATGCATTACAATAGAGGAGCCTAGGAAGGATAAATGGATTGAGTACTACTGCCAGTTAATCACTTTGAGAAAATGGCCTTCACCTATAGCAGGAATAAACGTGGTTAGCAAAAAGTTATTTCTGACTAATGCAGTCTGAAGTCTTGAGGCCAAGACAACTACAGGGTAAACCTTTATACTTGATAAATAAAATCCCTCAATTTCAGATAAAGTGTAATTCATGGTTATTTCCTCAAAATCTCTCACGTTGCCTTTTCATGTGTCAAATTTGGATTTCCAGTTGGAGCGATAAGAAAAAAAGTCTCTGCATATTATATGAATTAGTTACGAAGCTAGCAACTGCTTCTATACTATTTTAGATTGAAGAGAGATGAAATTTCTCCGCAGGACATCTTGACTTAAATATATAATTGAGGACTATCAGAGTCCCCACAAGCTCCTGAGAAGTTTTGGGTAACTACATCTTCTCTGCCACAGGCACACAGTCACATACGTACACATGCTACTCCTAAAGCAAGCAGCTAGGAATTATTCTCATATATATTAGTTACATTTATATGACTATAATTTATTTTCTTGAAAGTTCTAAAGAATCCAAAGATCACCCTGAACTTTAGATAAGACTTGAGAGTAGGAGTAATATTAGCAATCATAATAATGATAATAATAACAATAATAATTAATTTTAATGAGTCCTTTCTATATGCCAAATATTTTTGAGCCACTTTATGTGTTACATCATTACTATATGCCAAGCATTTTTCTAAATGCTTCACATGTAATTAACTCATTTATTTTTCATAACAACCCTTCAAGAGGTATAATACTCCTCTTTGTGTATTCCTATTTCTTAGATAAGGTAGCTCAGGCACAGTGTTTAAATTTCTTGTCCAAGATTGTAAAACTAAAAGGTAGAAGACTTTAAATATCAAACCAGGCAGCCTACACCTGGAAACCACATGCTGAATCACCCATCCTAACGCACAGATTTCCATACTTTTCCAAACATGGATGATTGCTAGAATCGACTCACTTATTTTTTTAGTGAATTAGGATAACATAACAGTTAAAAGCATGGACATTCAGTCAGACATACTTTCCCACTTAATATGCTGTATGACATTTGGCAAGTTAACTTCTTTGTGCCTTAGTTTAACAATTTAATTTTCTGTAAAATTCTAATGCAAATGTATCATTATGTAAGAGATTAATGAAAGAAAACAATATATGTATTTGGGCGTATATGTTTGTGTGTTTAGGTAACATCACATTCCCAAGCATTTATTATTTTCACTAGATGGTATTTATTTTATTCATTTTGCCCTCTCTGTCTATTTCCAGGAAGAATGTAAGTCATGTTAGTCAAAAATATTAATTACATGGGCTTTCTCTCCTTAGACAAAATTAGAAAGAGTGGAATACTAGAAAAGCAGGGCCTAAGGTAGGGAATAGAAGCTGGAGAAATAGAATGTATTACCTCTGCCAAAGGAAAGATAGAGAACCCAGCAGTAGCTCCTCTGAAGAACTGATAAAAGTACACACAGTGACTTCCTCACGTTCAGGTTCAGAGAGTCTGTAGCCATCATGCAATAATGCCAGTCAGGAAAGAACTTCCCTATTTGCCTGCTGTTCATCTCTCCCAATGCTTTGACATGGGCAGAGTTTATGGAGGCTGAGGGAGGAGTTGAGACCCTAGGCTGTAGAAAGGTGAAAGATTTGTCTACAAACTGACATGGAAAGATTGAACAGTATTCTGGACTGGCTGCTTTCAATTACAGAATTGAAGGTTTGTTTTTGACTTGGAATAACCATAGGGCTTTATGCTTCTTAAGAGCTGAGAAATCAAGGGGCCTGCCCTTTTAAACAAACAGTGGTAAAAGGATCACCTGCAACAAGCAGGTTTATAGGTACTGAAGAAGACAAATATGGAATTGCCTTTGTGAATATTCCAAGTGATTCTTTCTTGTTCCAAGTACTATATATATATATATATATATATATATAGCCATTTAAAGTCAAAGTTTCAAAGTGTAAAATCTAAGACCTTGATCTGAAAAACAGTAATATTTTAGTAAATGTAATGGTAAGATTTAGAAGACAGAGAAGATCTTGAAATATCCAAAACACTCTCCAAAATCCCACTATGTAACTTTTGCCGTGGGAAGTAGTTCCCTGTCTCTTGGTGGAGGACACTAACAAATTCTTTTCACCCCCTACTGTTGCTGCCTGGGTACCAACATTCAAATTCAACATGGTCTGGTAAGGGGATGCAGTGAGGTATAAAGTAAAAATAGTGAAAAGAAGCATTCAAGCAAAAATATTTTAGGGTGTTTATTAAAAACATCAACAAATCTGGTAAATAATCATGCAAATAAATTGTGAAAAGACTAAACCAAGGAAGGTGTAATACATCTTTAGATCAGACTGATTATTTTACATGTATTAATTCATAGAGGTTATGCATCCAATGTGCTAGCCGGGCAAATGGCTGAAGCGTTAATAGTTTTCTGGTTGGCTAATGCAAACTTTGATGTTATTATGTTAAACACTTTAAATGACAATGATATAGTGTAGAAGGTAGTCAAATCCTTTGAGGAATAGGAGTGCTGTGTGGTACTCACACCATGTGCCCCACAAATTCACTCTCAAACCCAGAGTCTTGCTTCACCAAGGTCCTGAGGAAGACATAGGTGATGACAACACACAAATATTTAGAGTGCTTTATTGGCTTTAGGCCAGGAACGCTGGTACGATGAAATGCAATTTAATTGGCTTCCCAATCTCGATGAGATCAAAAGGTTGCAGAGGGACTTCCCTGGTGGCACAGTGGTTAAGAATCTGCCTGCCAATGCAGAGGACATGGGTTCGAGCCCTGGTCTGGGAAGATCCCACATGCCACGCAGCAACTAAGCCCGTGCGCCACAACTACTGAGCCTGCATGCCACAACTACTGAAGTCCGTGTGCCTAGAGCCCATGCTCTGCAACAAGAGAAGCCACTGCAATGAGAAGCCTGCACACCTCAATGAAGAGTAGCCCCTGTTCGCCGCAACTAGAGAAAGCCCGTGTGCAGCAACAAAGACCCAATGCGGCCATAAATAAATAAATAAATTAATTAATTTTTTGAAAAAACGTTGCAGAATGGAGTTAACCTCCAAAAACAAAGTGGACATACTTAACACAACGGGCGACAGAGGAAGAATGGTCATTAGCTGTCAAAGGATGCCCTGACTTGCAAAGATCTCTGGCTATGCCTAATTAATCATAAGATACCTTAAGTCTGACTTAATTTGCATAATAAAATGCAGCGCAAAATGAAACAAAACTTTAGCCCTGCCTTAAGGCAACATGAAAGAGAGTCACAGTTTATCACTCCATTTCCATTCTTGAGTCAGTTCCCAAGCCCAGAGGAGTCTGCGATACCACTGAGGTCACTCTTGTAACACCAAAAGTGAGTAATTACTCTGTATCTCTTTTTAGGCTTCCCGAAGTGACTTATACTGATTATCCCGAGTCACTAAGTGCTGAGAAAGTGAAATCTAAATATTGTAGGTACAATTGTGAAAGGTATTGATTAACACTAAATTTTGAAGACACAAATGTCACTGTAGTCTGAAGTAGGAATTTTTGTGCTCAGATTTCAAAGGAAGTTTCAATTTAAGTCTGTATGGTCTGATATATAAGTATATATAAATATTTGTGTATGTGTGTGTGTATGCATAAATGCACACCTACTTATAAAATAACAGGATATTAACGTGGGGTGCTTTGTTACCTTAGGAAGTTTCAAGGAGAATTCTTTGAATCTTCTATTCCTAGCCAAAGTAGTGAATAAAACATCCCTGGGGGAATGGGAAAGACTGGAACCACCATGAAGGAATCAAAAGAAGCAGGAGTGGTAATTGTCAACACTTCATTTTGGTCAGCACAGAATGTTTATGGGACTTGGAGAAGGACAATAGATTACCATAACCTTAATGAGGAAATGACTCCAACTGTAGCTGCTGTTGCAGATGTGTTTTCTTAACTAGAGGACATCAGTGTAGTTCTTGGCATTCAGCATTCATCTATTAATTTTGTTAATGCATTTTTCTCCATTTCAACAAATTGAGACAATTAGAAAGAGTTTGGGGCTTCCCTCGTGGTGCAGTGGTTGAGAATCTGCCTGCTAATGCAGGGGACACGGGTTCGAGCCCTGGTCTGGGAGGATCCCACATGCCACGGAGCAACTAGGCCCGTGAGCCACAACTACTGAGCCTGCGCATCTGGAGCCTGTGCTCCGTAACAAGAGAGGCCGCCATAGTGAGAGGCCCGCACACCGCGATGAAGAGTGGCCCCCGCTTGCCACAACTAGAGAAAGACCTTGCACAGAAACAAAGACGCAACACAGCAAAAATAAATAAATTAATTAATAAACTCCTACCTGCAACATCTTCTTTAAAAAAAAAAAAAAGAAATAGTTTGCATTCACCTCGGGGCAAGTTTGCCTAGACTCCCTCTCTTTCGCAACTCTCCCCAGACTTTTTTTTTTCCTGCTTGTCTTAATTTCCTGGCCTAAACAAAATGTCCCTTTCCTTTGGGAAAACAAAAGAGTGAGCCAATCACCCTGCAAAGGAAAGGGGACATAGTTTGTAGGATTTTCTTAAAGAGAGGGGTAGAAACATAACTGTGGACAAGGGTATGGTTATGGCTAATTTTTAAAGCTCTGCTGAACTTGCAATCAGGGTGTTCAGTTCAGTAAACATGATCGATCCCTAAACATACTAGATGCTGGGGATACCAACATGAATAAGGCAATACCAGACCCTTATCAGAGAAAGGAGCTTGAATTCTGGTGATTCCACAGAGACATAAATCGATTCACATTTTTATCCCACAAGCACTGAGGGTTACTCTGTGTTAGGAACTGTTCTATCTGTCAGATATACAGAGGTTTGAAAAAATAGACATGGTGATGACCTCCTGAGACTTATTTTATTGGGTAAGATAGATTTTAATAAAAAACCTAAACAAATAAAATTCGGAAATACTTCTATGGTAAGATGTTAGGAAAAAGAGAAATGCATTAATGAAAGCCTATGAGAGGGAGTTTAACTTGATCTTAGAGGTGAAGGAAAGCTTCCATGTGGTGATGATGAGGAATAGAGGGTAGGTTCCTAGTTAGAGTGAGTATCATTAACCATATAACCCAGGTAGGAGATCCATTAAATACCCAAGGAAGATCAGAATGATGGGAGATCAGAGAAAGAGGCAGGCTTTGTGAAAGATGAAGCTTAGGAAGTGGAGGCCAGATCATGCAGGGCTTTGCCAGCCATATTAAGAATTATGCTCTTGGGCTTCCCCGGTGGCACAGTGGTTGCGAGTCCGCCTGCCGATGCAGGGGGCACGGGTTCGTGTCCCGGTTCGGGAGGATCCCACATGCCGCGGAGCGGCTGGGCCTGTGAGCCATGGCCGCTGAGCCTGCGTGTCCGGAGCCTGTGCTCCGCAACGGGAGAGGCCACAGCAGTGAGAGGCCCACGTACTGCAAAAAAAAAAAAAAAAAAAAAAAAGGATTATGCTCTTTATTCTAACAATATTAAACCACTGAATATTTTTCAGCAGATGGGTGACATGATTACAATATGAACTTTCAGACTGTATTGTAGAGGAGTATTTGTAAGGAGGTCAGGTAAGAAAGGATGTGAGTAAACCAGTAGGAAGGCTATTGCAGTAATCAAAATGATAATGAGAATTCTTTCTACAGAAATGCTGATAAGGATAGAAACAAATAAGTGGATTCAAGAAATATTTCAGAGTTAAAACTGACAAGACAATGATATGAAAGGTGAGGAAGAGGATTATATTAAGAGTGACTTCTTATTTTCTGGTTTATATACCTGCCTGGTTGGCAGTGCCATTCTCCAACAGAACACTAATGAAGGACAATATTTGGGAAAAAGACAAAACATTTTATTTTATTTTATTTATTTTGAAGAGTCTATGTCACATTCAAATGTAAAGGGAAATGTATCAAAAGTATATGGTATGGTAGTTCCCCCCAAAATTAAACATAGAATTACTGTATGATCCAGCCATTCCACTCCTGTGTATATACACTAAAGAACTGAAAGCAGAGACATCAAACAGATATTTGAACACCAATGTTCATAGGAGCATTTTTCACAACAGCTGAAAAACGGAAACACAAATGTTTGTCAATGGGTACATGGATAAACAAAATGTGGTATATGTATGCAATATTTTTCAACCTTAAAAATGAATGAAATTCTAATGCATGCTACAACATGGATGAACTTTGAAAATATTATACTAAGTGAAATAAGACAGACGCAAAGGAACAAATATTGTATGATTCCACTTATATGAAGTACCTAGAATAGGCGAATTCAAAGAGACAGGAAGGAAAATGGTGGTTGCCAGGCATTGAAGGAAGTGAGTAATGGGAGTTATTGTTTAATGAGTATGGAATTTCAGTTTGGGAAGATGAAAAAGTTTGGAAGATGGATAGTGGTGATGGACGCATAACAATGTGAATGTACTTAGTGCTACTACATTATACACTTTAAAATAGTCAAAATAGTAAATTTTATGTCATGTATATTGTGTCACAATTTTAAAAAGTATGTAGATCTAAAGCTGAGAGTCCTAGGCTAGAGATGGAAATGAAGGACTCATTGAGGTACGTATAACAATTGAAGCCATGTAAAATTGCCTAGTGTGAATGTAGCATGGAAAGAAAAGAGAGTATATAACTAAACGTGATAAACTCAATATTAATTATATATGGAGGAAGATTGGTCTTCAAAAGGGACAGAGAAGGGCTGACTAGAAATCTGAGAGGAAGACAGAAAGAGAATAATATCAGAGAAGTTAAGGGGAAAGAATCTTTCTAGGAGCCAGTGATCAACACTGTTTCAACCTGACTTGAATCCCTCTTGGTGGTAGGATTCCATTTCTCACTTATCTTAAAGGTTCCTCCTGGGGCTGTAATGTTGTAGGAGTTCATTTTTGCTATAAGGCAGAGCTCTCTATAATTCCAAATTGAGCTTTTTTTCCCCCCCTACTTAATTTGTCATAGGGAATTCCCCATCAGGCCACAGATGTGGTTTGAAGAAGTAATTTGGTAGGAGTAAGGCACTCTGGAAGTATCAGTTAGCTACTTATGCAAATTACTTATGCTTTTAGAACTTGCTCAGGCTCACTGCTGTCCATGTATCTTTTCACTTGATATTTAAGAGCTTCTGTGTATACCAGACTTTATGGCTAGGTGCAACAGATGTATCCAGTTTATGATAGTGGCTAGGGGCAGGTATTCCCAAGGTTTCCTGGGCCAGAAATTCAGTCACTGTGAATTGATCTACAGGTTCTTCTCAAGAAGAAAATAGTTGGTAAAGCAGGCATAACTTTGCCCCCAAAGTCTTGGATCTTCCTCCATGATTCTTCTTTCATGGTTTACAACAGGCTTGATAGAACATCCACATCTGCCTTTGACAATTCAAGCAACACAGCATGTGCTGTTTTATCAGGGCCAGCTGACAAAGTCACTTGTCCTGTACCTTGAACCAGCTAGAAAGTCTTTGCTCAGGGCCGCACTAAAACAGACAGGCTTTGCTTTATCCAGTAAATAGATCTAACTAGAACAAAGTATTGTGGTATATTTCTCAAATATCTTTAGAGGTCACTCAAGCATGTTTAGTGGTAGGGACATCAAGATGTGTAAACATATTATTTATTTGTACCAAATCACTGAGATTACAAAAATTTTCCTACAAACCAGGAACCAAGATGGCGGAGTAGAAGGACGTGCTCTCACTCCCTCTTGCGAGAACACCAGAATCACAACTAGCTGCTGGACAGTCATCGACAGGAAGACACTGGAACTCACCAAAAAAGATACCCCACATCCAAAGACAAAGTATAAGCCACAAAGAGATGGTAGGAGGGGTGCAATCATAGTAAAATCAAATCCCATAACTGGTGGGTGGATGACTCACAGACTGGTGAACACTTATACCACAGAAGTCCACCCACTGGAGTGAAGGTTCTAAGCCCCACGTCAGGCTTCCCAACCTGGGAGTCCGGCAACGGGAGGAGGAATTCCTAGAGAATCAGACTTTGAAGCCTACTGGGAATTGATTGCAGGACTTCGACAGGACTGAGGGAAACAGAGACTCCACTCTTGCAGGGCACACACAAAGTAGTGTGTGCTTCAGGACCCAGGGGAAGGAGCAGTGACCCCAAGGGAGACTGAACCAGACCTACCTGCTAGTGTTGGAGGGTCTCCTGCAGAGGCAGGGGGTGGCTCTGTTTCACCATGGGGACGAGGACACTGGCAGCAGAAGTTCTGGGAAGTACTCCTTGGCGTGAGCCCTCTCATAGTCTGTCATTAGCCCCACCAAAGAACCCAGGTAGGCTCCAGTGTTGGGTTGCCTCAGGCCAAGCAACCAACAGGGAGGGAACCCAGCCCCACCGATCAACACTCAAGCAGATTAAAGTTTTAATGAGCTCTGCCCACCAGAGAAACAGTCAGCTCTACCCACCACCAGTCCCTCCCATCAGGAAACTTGCACAAGCCTCTTAGATAGCCTCATCCACCAGAGGGCAGACAGCAGAAGCAAGAAGAACTACAATCCTGCAGCCTGTGGAACAAAAACCGCATTCACAGAAAGACAGACAAGATGAAAAGGCAAAGGGCTATGTACCAGATGAAGGAACAAGATAAAACCCGAGAAAAACAACTAAATGAGGTAGAGATAGGCAACCTTCCAGAAAAAGAATTCAGAATAATGATAGTGAAGATGATCCAGGACCTCACAAAAGAATGGAGGCAAAAATCGAGAAGATGCAAGAAATGTTTAACAAAGACCTAGAAGAATTAAAGAACAAACAAACAGAGATGAACAATACAATAACTTAAATGAAAACTACACTAGAAGGAATCAATAGCAGAATAACTGATGCAGAAGAACGGATAAGTGACCTGGAAGACAGAATGGTGGAATTCACTGCTGTGGAAAAGACTAAAGAAATAAGAATGAAAAGAAATGAAGACAGCCTAAGAGACCTCTGGGACAACATTAAACGCAACAACATTCGCATTATAGGGGTCCCAGAAGGAGAAGAGACAGAGAAAGGACCCGAGAAAATATTTGAAGAGATTATAGTCAAAAACTTCCCTAACGTGGGAAAGGAAATAGCCACCCAAGTCCAGGAAGTGCAGCGAGTCCCATACAGGATAAACCCAAGGAGAAACACGCCGAGACACATAGTAATCAAACTGGCAAAAATTAAAGACAAAGAAAAATTATTGAAAGCAGCAAGGGAAAAACGACAAATAATATACAAGGGAACTCCCATAAGGTTAACAGCTGATTTCTCAGCAGAAACTCTACAAGCCAGAAGGGATTGGCATGATATACCTAAAGTGATGAAACGGAAGAACCTATAACCAAGATTACTCTACCCAGCAAGGATCTCATTCAGATTCGATGGAGAAATCAAAAGCTTTACAGACAAGCAAAAGCTAAGAGAATTGAGCACCACCAAACCAGCTCTACAGCAAATGCTAAAGGAACTTCTCTAAGTGGGAAACACAAGAGAAGAAAAGGACCTACAAAAACAAACCCAAAACAATTAAGAAAATGGTCATAGGAACATACATATTGATAGTTACCTTAAACGTCAATGGATTAAATGCTCCAATCAAAAGACACAGGCTTGTTGAATGGATACAAAAACAAGACCCATATATATGCTGCCTACAAGACACCCACTTCAGATCTAGGGACACATAGAGACTGAAAGTGAGGGGATGGAAAAAGATATTCCATGCAAATGGAAATCAAAAGAAAGCTGGAGTAGCTATACTCATATCAGACAAAATAGACTTTAAAATAAAGAATGTTACAAGAGACAAGGAAGGACACCACATAATGATCAAGGGATCAATTCAAGAAGAAGATATAACAATTATAAATAGATATGCACCCAACATAGGAGCACCTCAATACATAAGGCAACTGCTAACAGCTATAAAACAGGAAAACGACAGTAACACAGTAATAGTGGGAGACTTTAACACCTCACTTACACCAATGGACAGATCATTCAAAATGAAAATAAATAAGGAAACAGAAGCTTTAAATGATACATTAAACAAGATGGACTTAATTGATATTTATAGGACATTCCATCCGAAAACAGCAGATTACACTTTCTTCTCAAGTGCGCACGGAACATTCTCCAGGATAGATCACATCTTGGGTCACAAATCAAGCCTCAGTAAATTTAAGAAGACTGAAATCATATCAGGCATCTTTTCTGACCACAACACTATGAGATCAGAAATGAATCACAGGGAAAAAAACGTAAAATACACAAACACATGGAGGCTAAACAATACGTTACTAAATAACAAAGAGATCACTGAAGAAATCAAACAGGAAATCAAAAAATACCTAGAGACAAATGACAATGAAAACACGACAATCCAAAACCTATGGGATGCAGCAAAAGCAGTTCTAAGAGGGAAGTTTATAGCTATACAAGCCTACCTCAAGAAACAAGAAAAATCTCAAATAAACAATCTAACCTTACACCTAAAGGAACTAGAGAAAGAAGAACAAACAAAACCCAAAGTTAGCAGAAGGAAAGAAATCATAAAGATCAGAGCAGAAATAAATGAAATAGAAACAAAGAAAACAATAGCAAAGATCAATAAAACTAAAAGCTGGTTCTTTGAGAAGATAAACAAAATTGATAAACAATTTGCCAGACTCATCAAGAAAAAGAGGGAGAGGACTCAAATCAATAAAATTAGAAATGAAAAAGAAGTTACAACAGACACTGCAGAAATAAAAAGAATCCTAAGAGACTACTACAAGCAACTCTATGCCAATAAAATGGACAACCTGGAAGAAATGGACAAATTCTTGGAAAGGTATAACCTCCCAAGACTGAACCAGGAAGAAACAGAAAATATGAACAGACCAATCACAAGTAATGCAATTGAAACTGTGATTAGAAATCTTCCAACAGGGCTTCCTGGTGGCGCAGTGGTTGAGAGTCTGCCTGCAGATGCAGGGGACACGGGTTCGTGCCCTGGTCCGGGAAGATCCCACATGCCGCGGAGCGGCTGGGCTCGTGAGCCATGGTTGCTGAGCCTGCGCGTCCAGAGCCTGTGCTCCACAACAGGAGAGGCCACAACAGTGAAAGGCCCGTGTACCACCAAAAAAAAAAAAAAAAAAAAAAAAATCTTCCAACAAACAAAAGTCCAGGACCAGATGGCTTCACAGGTGAATTGTATCAAACATTTAGAGAAGAGCTAACACCCAACCTTCTCAAACTCTTCCAAAAATTGCAGAGGAAGGAACACTCCCAAACTCATTCTATGAGGTCATCATTACCCTGATACTAAAACCAGACAAACACTACAAAAAAAGAAAATTACAGACCAATATCACTGATGAATATAGATGCAAAAATCCTCAACAAAATATTAGCAAACAGAATCCAACAACACATTAAAAGGATCATACACCACAATCAAGTGGGATTTATCCCAGGGATGCAAGGATTCTTCAATATACGCAAATCAATCAATGTGATATACCATATTAACAGACTGAAGAATAAAAACCATATGATCATCTCAATAGATGCAGAAAAAACTTTTGACAAAATTTAACACCCATTTATGAAAAAAATGCTCCAGAAAGTGGGCATAGAGGGAACCTACCTCAACATAATAAAGGCCATATACGACAAACCCACAGCAAACATCATTCTCAATGGTGAAAAACTGAAAGCATTTCCTCTAAGATCAGGAAGGAGACGAGGATGTCCACTCTCACCACTATTATTCAACATAGTTTTGGAAGTCCTAGCCACAGCAATCAGAGAAGACAAAGAAATAAAAGGAATACAAATGGAAAAGAAGTAAAACTGTCACTGTCTGCAGATGACATGATACTATACATACAGAATCCTAAAAATGCCACCAGAAAACTACTAGAGCTAATCAATGAATTTGGTAAAGTTGCAGGATACAAAATTAATGCACAGAAATCTCTTGCATTCCTATACACTAATGGTGAAAAATCTGAAAGAGAAATTAAGGAAACACTCCCATTTACCATTGCAACAAAAAGAATAAAATACCTAGGAATAAACCTAACTAGGGAGACAGAAGACCTGTATGCAGAAAACTATAAGACACTGATGAAAGAAATTAAAGATGATACAAATAGATGGAGAGATATACCATGTTCTTGGACTGGAAAAATCAATATTGCGAAAATGACTATACTACCCAAAGCAATCTACAGATTCAATGCAATCTGTATCAAATTACCAATGGCATTTTTTACAGAACTAGAACAAAAAGTCTTAAAATTCGTATAGAGACACCGAATAGCCAAAGCAGTCTTGAGGGAAAAAAACGGAGCTGGATGAATCAGACTCCCTGACTTCAAACTATACTACAAAGCTACAGTAATCAAGACAATATAGTACTGGCACAAAGAGAGAACCATAGATCAATGGAACAAGATAGAAACCCCAGAGATAAACCCACATACCTATGGTCAACTAATCTATGACAAAGGAGGCAAGGATATACAATGGAGAAAAGACAGTCTCTTCAATAAGTGGTGCTGGGAAAACTGGACAGCTACATGTAAAAGAATGAAATTAGAACACTCCCTAATACCATACACAAAAATAAACTCAAAATGGATTCCAGACCTAAATGTAAGACTGGACTCTATAAAAGTCTTAGAGGAAAACATAGGAAGAACACTCTTTGACATAAATCACAGCAAGATCTTTATTAATCCACCTCCTAGAGTAATGGAAATAAAAAGAAAAATAAACAAATGGGACCTAATGAAACTTAAAAGCTTTTGCACAGCAAAAGAAACCATAAACAAGACGAAAAGACAGCCCTCAGAATAGCAGAAAATATTTGCAAACGAATCAACGGACAAAGGATTAATCTCCAAAATATATAAACAGCTCATGCAGCTCAATATTAAAGAAACAAACAACCCAATCCAAAAATGGGCAGAAGACCTAAATAGACATTTCTCCAAAGAAGACATACAGATGGCCAAGATGCACATGAAAAGCTGCTCAACATCACTAATTATTAGAGAAATGCAAATCAAAACTACATTGAGGTATCACCTCACACCACTGAGTGGGCATCATCAGAAAATCTACAAACAACAAATGCTGGAGAGGGTGTGGAGAAAAGGGAACCCTCTTGCACTGTTGGTGGGAATGTAAATTGATACAGCCACTATGGAGAACAATATGGAGGTTCTTTAAAAGACTAAAAATAGAATTACCATATGATCCAGTAATCCCACTACTGGGCATATACCCAGAAAAAACCATAATTCAAAAAGATACATGCACCCCAATGTTCACTGCAGCACTATTTACAATAGCCAGGTCATGGAAGCAACCTAAATGCCCACTGACAGATGAATGGACAAAGAAGATGTGGTACATATATACAATGGAATATTACTCAGCCATAAAAAGGAACGAAATTGAGTCATTTGTTGAGACATGGATGGACCTAGAGAATGTCATACAGAGTGAACTAAGTCAGAAAGAGAAAAACAAATATTGTATATTAACACATGTACGTGGAACCTAGAAAAGTGGTACAGATGAACTGGTTTGCAGGGCAGAAGTTGAGACACAGATGTAGAGAACAAACGTATGGACACCAAGGGGGAAAAACCACGGTGGGGTGGGGATGGTGGTGAGCTGAATTGGGCCATTGGGATTGACATGTGTACACTGATGTGTATAAAATTGATGACTGGGCCTCCCTGGTGGCACAGTGGTTGAGAGTCTGCCTGCCAATGCAGGGGACATGGGTTCATGCCCCAGTCCAGGGGGATCCCACATGCCGCGGAGCGGCTAGGCTCGTGAGCCATGGCTGCTGAGCCTGTGCGTCCAGAGTCTGTGCTCTGCGATGGGAAAGGCCACAACAGTGAGAGGCCCACGTACCACAAAAAAAAAAAAAAAAAAAAAAAATTGATGACTAATAAGAACCTGCAGTATAAGAAAACAAACAAACAAAAAAACAACTAATACTAAACTTTCTTTGGGTTATTTGTATGGAAATATGTTAATATAAATGTTTCAGACATTACATAAAATTTCTAAAAATCTTATATGTTCTGGTATAATGTTATAAGTCATAATTTTAGTTATTACTTTAAAATGTATACCTCAGAAATAACTAAATTTCCTTGTCAATTGCAAAAAAAAAAAAAAAAAAATTTTTTCCTACGTGGCAAAACCCATCCCTGTCAATCTCTGGCGCCACACTCAGGCATTTAACGTGCTGTTTACTTCTTTCTTCCTAGATTCTGTTGCAAGAAGTCATGACTATAGAGGTTCATCACAACCATGAGTTAGTCAGGGTCCCTATGGACTAAACAGTGGCACAGAGTCTAGGAGTGGATATAATTCTATGGCAAGATTGTGAAAGTTTGCTCCTGCCCTGCAAATCCCAAAATAATAAAACTGCTCTACAATGAATGTGGTTGAGTTAGAAAAAATAAACTTCACAAAACACATCGACTACTGTCAACAGTAATGCAGGGTCTTAATAATAGTGCTAAAGTAAGCATGAGTATGAATGTGCATGAGGAAAACCACTAACATTCAGAAAATCATTTCTCTCCTTTTGCATAAAGTTAGAGGTAAATAATAATGAAAAAAGTCTCTTAAATACTGGACCTTGTATTCACTGATTCTTGGTCTTTCAACATTTTTTCCTACACATCACAAGCTATCTACTCCCTTTTCTATTTCTTTTTCCCAACCAATTCCTAGTGTCCAATTCCTCTCTGAAACAGGGAAGTATCAATATTCAAGCATTTAGAGTAGTTGAGCAATTGGTTAATTGACCTCCTTCCTCAGCCAAGAATTGGTACTTTAATGCTTTCAATTGTAAAGTGAAAATCTGTTTCCGATAATGAAGGAATTCTAGGCATTGCCGAGCAAGATGAAATATACTGAGTTGTTAATACATTTGAAAACTCTTTATCTATGAAAATAAACTTGATTTAGTCAGTTTTATGTGTTTGAATAGCTGGAACCAGAAGATTATATCTGCATTCTCCTTGTTCATCTAGAAATACACCACAGGGAGGTGAGGTTAGTAAGGGATGGCTTTGCTAAAGGTTAGACCCAAGATATTGCTGGAGGAAAAGCAACAGCTTCTCTGACCAACGTTTATTACCCAAAGATGGGGTCCTGTCTTACAAGTAAATATATATAGATTGGTTAGTGCCCCTGAGCTGGGCTAATGGAGGAGCTCTTGTACTCAGCAGTGAATAAAAGAATCCTTTGTTTGGATAAGGTTGAATGGGAGTGATATAGCTGTTTATAGCAAAGGAAGAAATAAACACATGTACACGCACCTGTGCACACACACTCATACACACGTCAGTTAGCAGAAGCAGTGAGTCACTATAGACCTTGCAATAAAGGTAAGAGTAGAAAGAGGTAGAAAGAGTGTGGCAAAAGCAGATACGGTAAGTAGGAGTAGAGACAGCGAATAGTCCTTGCATAATGTATCCCTAGATTGTGAAACACTAGGTCTCTTCTCCTGAATGGGTGACAAGACAACCAGGTCATTAGAGCTGCACCACCCTGAATGGCATCATGTTCTTTGGGAGGTCCACTCTAAAATTAAATCCCATTAGTCCAGCCATATCTCAAGTGCTTAACAGTCACATGTGGCTAGTGCCTACCATATAGGCATAATTCTAGAACCTCTAGGTTGTCATGCTTACCACAGTAAAATTAGGAATTCATCTGTTAAAGTCCTTTAATAAATATTTTGGGTTTAAAAAGTTAAATCCCATTAACTAAAGCAAACTGAAGCAAAAATTTTTTTTTCAGTACATTAATTTCAATCAGATCAATCATTTACTGTACAACCTTTCATCACATAAAAATATATAGTTATATTAAAGTTATATAGTCATAGTTAAAGTTATATAGTCATAGCTGAAATGGTATATCAATTCTTTGAACACTTTGCTATTGAAATATCTTTCAGAAATAGTTCACATTTTAAGCCTTTACTCGGAATCTTTGTTGATACTAGGTTTCTTAACTGTACAATAAGTGGTCTAAACTATATGATTGCTCAGATACTACATACTTTCTAATTTGAAGTTCCCAGAGTCTATGCTTATACCACAGAATTAATTTTACTATATAACTGACATATTATAGAAATAAAAAAAATTATTTCTGGTCATAGAATACTAGAACAAAACCGCATCACATTTTTTTTGGTTTTAATATTTAAGTAAGACTTATCAGACACTTAAAAATATTTTATTAAGGTCAAACTTCTGGTATATTTAATAAATGCATTCTAATAATTGTCTCTGAATATAGGGATTTCCTATGAAATTAGGGAAGAAAGACCAGTACTGAAAAGGATAAATGAGAAAGCAAAATACAAAAATTTGTTTTAAAGAGTGTCCAATAAGGATGGATTATTGCCTTCTACTTTAGAGTAACTTATTTTATATGAGGTTTAAATCTTCTTGAAAGGTTTTTCTGTCTTTGTTTAATGAGTAAACGTCTCGTATTTACCAATGAAGTTAATTTATGTAATGTTATTATATTGTTTGTAATAGCGATTGAATTTCCATATGACAAAAGATTATGGGTCATTGTGATTCAGGTCAACTTAAGTTCACAATGTTGGCAAAATGAGTATTTTTATATGTTGTTGAAGCTGCCAAGAGTCTTCCCAGAGTGCTTTATTTAAGGGTAGAAGACTATTTCTCAAGAAAAAAATCCTGTAAAGTTTTATGTACTTTATACTGACTCTTTGTCTTCCTGACATATTTAATAGTTCCTGTTAAAGCCACAAGATATTGAATGAGATGTTCTGAGTTGGGTCACCGCTCTATTTGAACAAACCTTTAAAGCTTTAGTCTCCAGGAACTGGCAACTATTACAATGAGACCCATCTCACACATAACATATAAGAGTTTGTCCAAAGATCATTATAATCACATATGAGACTTCTTTGAAGCTAAGGTCTTTAAATTGGACTAATTAATAGCTGAGGATTGAGTCCTTCTGTAATGTTTTTTCCTCCTAGCTTTAAGCATGGCTTACCAAGATTTTGATTTTATACTGGAAACTTCTTTTTGTGACTCGCAAGAAAAGGAAAAGTAATTGACGTTATCTGTGTTGATTTGCCAGTAGCAGGTGCTGAGAACTTCAAATGACCTTTCCACTGTCAGTCCCTGCTCTCCACCACTGTGCTCCAGATCATTCATTCAGCATGCAAGAAGTGGTGTGTGGCAACTGTGGGATTCGAAGCCTCCAGCCAACCAGTTTAGGGACGTGAATAGCATTTGTTCACTATGACTTCAGTTTTAGTTTCACTTTCCTAATTAGGTTTCTACAAACATCAGCATATGCAGTAGCAACAGAGCCCTCCCAATAGCCAGCTTATAGATACCCTGTGGCTGTTACTGTTCCTGCTCCAACCAGATTCCCTCAAATCTCTTTTTACCATTTTTTTTATTTTTGCACCATCCATTTCCTTTTTCCTACCAAGCACCAGTGCCAACACACAGCTCTTCTGTGCTCAAGCTCCTGGAGCTGCTTTTGCCCACAGGTGCAAAGATTTTGAAGCACCTGGGAGTTATTGTGCCCACCCCCTAGGGTGGCCCTTAACCAATGACTGAACAGTGTAGTGGTATGAAAGTGCAGCTCCCTTGCCTGGGATAATCTCCAGAGTTCCTCAGCAGAATCAGACTAAAGCTACCACTTGAGGGACTTTCACCCTAGATTGCACCCTTCCTTGGCTTCCGCTATCTCTTACAGGACACCCCTGGGAGCACTTCCTTAAATTATATTAACAAACATCCTCATCTCAGGGTCTATGTGTACCTTAAGACACACCTACGGTAGAGATCGCACTGTCTTACCGAAATATCTCCTCCAGGTGGCAACACTAAGAATATCAGAGTTGTTCTTTGCCTTTGTATGAACTTTTTATGGAATACCTGCTCTGTAACAGGTAGTGAGAAAGATAAAATTAAGACAATGGCATTATTTCTACTTCAAAGAGCTAATGATCTCTGGAACCAAAAGAGAAGTGAGAGCAAATGTGACCACAGGTAGAATCTGCATGGTTGATATTAGGGAAAAAAAAGGGGAAGCAGCATAGGAAGGAGAGCAGTTTCTGAGCATCAGAACCACAGAATCTCATCGTCTGAGACGCATCAGATACTTCCAGTCTTATCCCAGCATCTTTTTTTTTTTTTACATCTTTATTGGAGTATAATTGCTTTACAATGGTGTGTTAGTTTCTGCTTTATAACAAAGTGAATCAGTTATACATATACATATGTTCCCATATCTCTTCCCTCTTGCATCTCCCTCCCTCCCACCCTCCCTATCCCACCCCTCTAGGTGGTCACGAAGCACTGAGCTGATCGCCCTGTGCTATGTGGCTGCTTCCCACTAGCTATTGATTTTACATTTGGTAGTGTATTTATGTCCATAGCACTCTCTCACTTTGTCACAGTTTACCCTTCTCCCTCCTCCTCAAGTCCATTCTCTAGTAGGTCTGTGTCTTTATTCCTGTCTTAACACCTAGGTTCTTCATGACATTATTTTTTTCTTAAATTCCATATATATGTGTTAGCATACGGTATTTGTCTTTCTCTTTCTGACTTCACTCTGTATGACAGACTCTAGGTCCATCCACCTCATTACAAATAGCTCAATTTTGCTTCTTTTTATGGCTGAGTAATATTCCATTGTATATATGTGCCACATCTTCTTTATCCATTCATCTGTCGATGGACACTTAGGTTGTTTCCATCTCCGGGCTATTGTAAATAGAGCTGCAATGAACATTTTGGTACATGACTCTTTTTGAATTATGGTTTTCTCAGGGTATATGCCCAATAGTGGGATTGCTGGGTCATATGGTAGTTCAATTTGTAGTTTTTTAAGGAACCTCCATACTGTTCTCCATAGTGGCTGTACCAATTCACATTCCCACCAGCAGTGCAAGAGTGTTCCCTTTTCTCCACACCCTCTCCAGCATTTATTGTTTCTAGATTTTTTGATGTTGGCCATTCTGACTGGTGTGAGATGATATCTCATTGTAGCTTTGATTTGCATTTCTCTAATGATTAATGATGTTGAGCATTCTTTCATGTGTTTGTTGGCAGTCTGTATATCTTCTTTGGAGAAATGTCTATTTAGGTCTTCTGACCATTTTTGGATTGGGTTCTTTGTTTTTTTGTTACTGAGCTGCATGAGCTGCTTATAAATTTTGGAGATTAATCCTTGGTCAGTTGCTTCATTTGCAAATATTTTCTCCCATTCTGAGGGTTGTCTTTTGGTCTTGTCTATGGTTTCTTTTGCTGTGCAAAAGCTTTGAAGTTTCATTAGGTCCCATTTGTTTATTTTTGTTTTTATTTCCATTTCTCTAGGAGGTGGGTCAAAAAGGATCTTGCTGTGATTTATGTCATAGAGTGTTCTGCCTATGTTTTCCTCTAAGAGTTTGATAGTTTCTGGCTATCAAACCTCTTTGGCTATCAGACCTCTTATTTAGGTCTTTAATCCATTTTGAGCTTATTTTTGTGTATGGTGTTAGGGAATGATCTAATCTCATACTTTTAAATGTACCTGTCCAGTTTTCCCAGTACCACTTATTGAAGAGGCTGTCCTTTCTCCATGGTACATTCCTGCCTCCTTTATCAAAGATAAGGTGACCATATGTGCGTGGGCTTATCTCTATCCCAGCATCTTTTAACATCAGAAGAGGCTAAAGAAGAATTTTCCATATCTTTAAACTCAATAAATAGTTGCAGACTTGGATTGCAAAGACTGGCTTATGCCCAGTTAAAATGGCAAAAATGAGTGAAGTGCACAGGTGGACAATAAAAAGAAAGGTTGAAAGACTAGTCTAGAGACTGATAGCAAATAAAATACCTCTAAGGGCAGAGACATAAATATGCTGCACGCAGGACATTCAGAATTTAATAGCAAATCCTACTATATTAGGTGAAACTATGCATCGTTAATATAAGTAAAAAACGTTAAAAAAAAAAAAAGAAGAAAAAGGTAATCAATTTCATATGATTCCACCTAATACAATGTTCTACCTGGTAGCACACCTTTGATATGAATTAAATATATAGAATTATATAGGTCATCTAATCCAACATATCCATCTACACAAATATAAGAGTTCTTACACTTGATTCTACAGACTTTCTTTCAGCGTTTTAGTGATAACAAAGCTCACTCACTCATGAGATTAGTGATCATTTGCAGGCCTGCTCAATTACAAACATTGTGACTTTCATCTGATAATCCTACTTAAAGTACTGGGAGGTAACAACTGGATTCCTGTTTAATTTTCTCTTCCTAAATTACAAACTCATGCTTACTTTAACATCCTTTTTATGATGAGACCCTTTTGATCACTCTTCTCTGAAATCAATGTAACTGACCAGTTTTAGAACAGGATGAAATATATCATCAGCACTGTGTACTGAATTTATATGTTGTGGTATTTTCTCTGCTACTGAGGGCATTATAAAGAAACTTCATGCTTTGCAAATGATCCCTCATGAATAAATCAAGAATAATTTTTGTTTTCCAATTTCTAACTGAAAATAATATGTAAAATTAATCTAGTTGGGAAAAACAAAGTGACTAGATAAAGAAGTTTGGTATTGCCTCTACCATTTCTAAGTAAGCAAAACACTAGGGAAAGACCACACCAAAAAAATATCTGTCAAAAGTTTGACAATAATTTTGCGTGAAGGAATAAATAATTTGTGTATGACAAGACTTTGTCCAATAGTACAATTTCATTCTATGACTATATTAAATACATATATAAGGGAAATAAAATATAATTATCAAACTTCTTGACCACATCCTCATTGTTAGAATAAAATGTATTTGGGGGAAAAACTTGTTCAAGAATTAATAAAATCGAATGAATAAAAAACCCAGAGATATTCTTAACCTCAAAGTAAGATAGCAAGAGAAAAATAACTAGATACAAATACCTAAAATATTTTTATTTTATTTTTAAATTTTTATTTTATTTATTTATTTTTATTTTATTTATTTATTTTGTGACAAAATTTATTACTATAGTTGCACACAATTCTGAAAATCAAAAGAGTAATTGTGTTGCCTGCTATGCCAGCATTAGTTGTTTTTTTTTTTAAATCTTTATTGGAGTATAATTGCTTTATGATGGTGTGTTAGTTTCTGCTGTATAACAA
The DNA here is from genome assembly GCF_039906515.1 of Pseudorca crassidens. NCBI lineage: Eukaryota > Metazoa > Chordata > Mammalia > Artiodactyla > Delphinidae > Pseudorca > Pseudorca crassidens. Next base: position 109,566,283 of record NC_090317.1, on the reverse strand, counting down.
AGTGAATCAGCTACATATACATATATCCCCATAACTCCTCCCTCTTGCGTCTCCCTCCCACCCTCCCTATCCCAACCCTCTAGGTGGACACAAAGCACTGAGCTGATCTCCCTGTGCTATGTGGCTGCTTCCCACTAGCTATAAAAAGATTTTTAAATCAAAGAGATAACAGAGTCATCTCTAAACTATACCAGCAATATAATGATAAGAATGAAATTCACGTAAGTCAAAAACATGTTAAAAATACAATGATATTAAAGCGTTAAGAAATCACTCTTCCTTCATAAAGGTATTTGGCTTTAGTTCCCTAGTTAAAACTCTATTATTCGAGTATTACGTTTGATTTGAGTCTCTATTTTAATAAAGGATATGAAGAAATTGAAGTGTATGACAAAGAATTTTTTTAAATTAATTAATTAATTTATTTATTTTTGGTTGTGTTGGGTCTTCATTGCTGCACGCGGGCTTTCTCTAGTTGTGGCGAGCGGGGGCTACTCTTCATTGCGGTACGCGGGCTTCTCACTGCGGTGGCTTCTCTTGTAGTGAAGCACAGGCTCTAGGCATGCGGGCTTCAGTAGTTGTGGCTCACGGGCTCTAGAGCGCAGCCTCTGTAGTTGTGGCGCAGGGGCTTAGTTGCTCCGCGGCATGTGGGATATTCCTGAACCAGGGATCGAACCTGTGTCCCTGCATTGGCAGGCAGATTCTTGACCACTGCACCACCAGGGAAGCCCAAGAATATTTTTAAACACTGAAAGAGAGAAATCTAGTTGTATTAAAATGCTAAATAAAGTTTTTGCCTACTCAGAAAATTGCATAAAAAGAATGTATTAAGTGTTGTTTTTGAGTGGACTATTGTTTTGTCTTCAGAGGATCAAATAAATGGAAATGGGCTTACATGAAATAGAGGAAAGATCTCAATCACACACGAAGAATAACTGGTCAATTATCTAATTGATAAAGAGCAGAATGGCCTCATTATGATAAGGTTTAGAAAAGCTTTTTCAGCAATTACTTTCACAAATACTAGAACTTCAAGGTAGCATATTACCACCTGATCCTTCTTTTTCTTTTTTCAGACCAAGAAATACAGACACAGAAAATTAAATTGTTTAAATCACCTCAACAAGTCAATGGCAAAGCTAGGACTGGAGCTCACAGTTCTCAAGTTCTAGGCTAGGTCTGTGGCCTTGGATAAGCTATTTAAAACTTTTATGCATTAGTTTGTTTTGTTTGTTTTTCATTTGTACCATGGAAATAATGCATAACTTAAAAGGACAACTATGAATATAAAATAAATACTTGGAGAGCATTTAGCATGATGACCATCAGTAATAACTGCTCAAAAAGCAGTAGCTTTGGGCTTCCCTGGTGGCGCAGTGGTTGAGAGTCCACCTGCCGATGCAGGGGACACGGGTTCGTGCCCCGGGTCCGGGAAGATCCCACATGTGGCGGAGCGGCTGGGCCCGTGAGCCGTGGCCGCTGAGCCTGCGCGTCCAGAGCCTGTGCTCCGCAACGGGAGAGGCCACAACAGTGAGAGGCCCACGTACCACAAAAAAAAAAAAAAAAAAAAAAAAAGTCATTCTATTTGGAACAACTAATATCCCTAAAATATAACTACTTTGAAGTTTTTCTTGACCTAGACGGAAACTACAAACTAAGAGCATAAAGGCTCATGTTTATTAATATTCCCATGTGTCATCAAGTACCACTGAAATAAGTTTTTTAAATGAAGGACAAAAACGCATTTCCCTGTGCCAAGCAATTTTTCTATATTTCTTTGCACATTTACCTCAAACTTCTTTAGATTATGCACATTTATCATTCTATGAGAATGACATTTAATGTATTAAGGAAAACAGCTAACAAAATACCACATTCAAGATCCAAATCAAATTGTAGCAATTCATTAACTTTATGAATCTAACAAGGTTATAGCTCTTCATAAAATATCTGATTTTATACTATTAATTATTTTTATATTAAATAGATGTGATGTTTTTTGCTTTATTTCTAGAAAGTTGTTTTAAGAGAAATAAGGGTATGATATTCCAGGTTTCCTAAACACTTATAGAGTGAATTTAAATCCATGTCAGGAAGGAAAAAAAAATAGATACAATTGCAATTCATTAAGGAAAAAAATAAAGTTTTAAATTTATACATAAATCATTAATATATGTCAAGACTACAGTACCGATTGTCAGAATGGAAAGATATATGTAATAAAAATATTTTAAAATGAATAAATAATGATAGCTAATCTTCACTGAGACTTTGATTTCTGTTTCTTTGTCCTGTTTTCATTTTAAGTATAAATGTTATTAAGATATTGGGCAATGGAATATCCAAGGAATTTTCATGAAACACGCTTATAATATAGGTACTATTATGTTTATTTTACAAATAAGGAATGGCTCAGAAAGCTGTGTCCATAATGTGCCAGAACTTTCATGCCAACAAATGGCAGAGACTGAATTCACACTCACATTATCAAAATCTAAAAGCCATGCTACTATGTGAGCAGAGTGAACAAGGGTAGATGGTGAGAGAAAGTAAGTGAAATACTCTTTTTAGATATGAAACCTAGGAGATTAAAATATGGAACTGTAAATACTGGAAATATGACTATCAGAAGAAGAGACATTTGGGGAAGTGTTAATCCCATTATCAACATGTTGATTGTAATGTGCTTCTGTTGAAGATACGGTTAATATAACTGACATAGTTGAAGATATTTTGCAAGTAGCTGGAAATATAGAAGTATTGATTTAGAATATCATTCCAAGGGGAGGGCATGGTGTAGGTTAAGGACTGACTTATTCCAAATACGTTCCAAATAGCATAGTGCTCCTCTTTGCTTTATTTGTATGAACATGCCTAGGTTTCCTATAAAATTGCTTGTCACTGGAGGTGTTACATTCAGATTTCTGGTTTTTGAGAAATATATACTTAAAGTTGAACCTTAACTTAATATGAATGTCAAGGGAAAGAAATAACAGCCTGACCTGGACTTTCCATAGTATTGTGAGAGAGACAGGACTGACTTACCTAGACATGCAGAATGGGACTTGATTGGCAGTTAAAATGAATCCTTGAGGTACCAAGGGGTTTTGTAAAACAGGGATCCCCAACCCCCGGTCCACGGACTGGTACCGGGCTGCGTCCTGTTTAGAACGGGACCGCACAGCAGGAGGTGAGCAGCAGGCAAGCAAGAGAAACTTCATCTGCTGCTCCCCATGGTTCGCATTACTGCCTGAACCAACCCCACCCCCTCCCCCCTCCCCCCGCCGCGGAAAAATTGTCTTCCGTGAAACGATTCCTGGTGCCAAAAAGGTTGGGGACCAATGTTGTAAAAGGATTTAATGTGTGAAGTGGCTAAAGAATATATATTTTCTCTCATTTTCACAATTTGTTCTTTATTTTCATTCAAATAATTATTCAGAAATATCGCCCAGAGTAGTTATTTTAAACAAAAGAGTATTGATGGCTGCAAAGGGTAATAAGGAAAATGTTGTTTCTGCACAGAATTTTTCTGAGCAGTGTTAGTTAGATTCTCAGATGGATCCGTGACTCTAAACGGTGAAGAATCAGAGGCTTAGAGAAAACAGTTTCTTTACTTTGGCGATGTATTTTATACTGGGAGGAATTATGTCCTCCAAGGGACATTTGCCAAGTATCTGCAGGCACTTTCAATTGTTAGGACATTGGGAAGAAGGGGAGGGTGTTCTATCAACATCACTTGGGTAGACACTAGCAGGCTGGTAAACATCCTACAGAGCACAGGATAGACTCCAACAACAAAGAGTTATCCAACCCCAAGTGTCAGTAGTGCTGAGGTTGAGACACCTTGCCTTAACGTATGTTGGGTCCTAGGATAATATAAAAGACACAGACTGCAATATTTTGTTATGCAACTTATGTGCCAGTGTAGGAAACAACTATTTTAACCAGATCATTGATGGATATATTTCAAGTGTGATTTGTATTATGAGCCTATCATTTTACTAGAATTTTCTGACATCAGATGATTGTCTCATTTAAAAAAAAAATACAGATATTTTTGAAGCTGTTTAAACTATATGGAAATTAACCCCCCGGATGCTTTGTTTCATCAGTAAAACTGTGGAACTACAGAAACTTAGCTCTATAAATCAATAAATTTATCAAGTGTAGCTACTACCGCATGTCTGTGAGTGTCTGAATTAACTAAAAATTAAATGTTGGGAATAAAGGAAAGCCATCTCTCCATAAGTTATTCATTTCTTTTTTTTTCTTTTTTCCCCCATTTTACTGAGAAATAATTGACATCCATCACTGCATAAGTTTAAGGTGTACAGTATGGTGGTTTGATTTATATATATTGCAAAATGATTTACTACAATATGTTTAGTTAACATCCATCATCTCATACGGATACAATAAAAAGAAAAGAAAAACTTTCTCCTTGTGATGAGAACTCTTAGGATCAACTTTCTTAACAACTTTCCTATATATTATACAGCAGTATTAACTATAGTCATCATATTCATTTCTTTTACTAGTCTTCATATTAGAATCATTTAGATTTCTACCTGATATATAACCTCTATTCCTTTCTATTCTGCCCTAGTTAAATAATGTATTTTTAAAATAATTATTTTCCTTTGTTATGTTCCTGTTCACATAAAAATCTGCTTTACACTTTTATCACTATATTTTTAATAATTTCATTTATTTTTGTTTAAAGATCTCCATTTAACTATGCTTAAATTTATTTGAAAACTTTTAAAATATTAACATTTCTATGAAACTAATCTTTCTTAAATAAATCAGATAAGCAATGTTACTTATCAAGTACACAATTCAAGATTAATGCATGTTTGAAAGATGATGTTACTGTTGTTTCTTTTTTTTAAAATAAATTTATTTATTTTATTTATTTATTTTTGGCTGCATTGGGTCTTTGTTGCTGTGCGTGGACTTTTTCTAGTTGCAGTGAGTGGGAGCTACTCTTCGTTGTGGTGTGCGGGCTTCTCATTGCGGTGGCTTCTCTTGTTGCAGAGCACGGGCTCTAGGCGCACAGGCTTCAGTAGTTGTGGCACACAGGCTCAGTAGTTGTGGCTCATGGGCTCTAGAGCGCAGGCTCAGTAGTTGTGGCACACTGGCTCAGGTGCTCCGCGGTATGTGGGATCTTCCCGGACCGGGGCTCGAACCCATGTCCCCTGCATTGGCAGGCGGATTCTTAACCACTGCACCACCAGGAAAGCCCACTGTTGTTTCTTTAAAACATGTCAAGTGGGCTTCCCTGGTGGCGCAGTGGGTGAGAGTCCGCCTGCCGATGCAGGTGACGCGGGTTCATGCCCCAGTCTGGGAAGATCCCACATGCCGCGGAGCGGCTGGGCCCGTGAACCATGGCCGCTGAGCCTGCGCGTCCGGAGCCTGTGCTCCGCAACGGGAGAGGCCACAATAGTGAGAGGCCCGCGTACCGCAAAAAAAAAAACAACAAAAAAAACATGTCAAGTAATAGCTTCTGCCAAATTAACATTGAAAGTTTATTTGAAAAGATCATCTTTCTGTCTACCTAAGACTTAGATTTATATTTTTTTCCTTTTTTAATTCTATGAATTAACAGAAAAGAAACCCAAATTTTAAAGTAATATTCTATACATACTTTTCAGGTATTCAAAGATATCAACTAGATTAGAGATGGTCACATACATTATTTCTTTTCATGTATTTATGAGGTTTTACGCACCCCATGCCAGCCTTGTTTCTCATTATTATGACAATAGAAACATGACTGTACTTGAAATGTAAACATGCCTAGTATAATAACACTCCAACTACACTATAGGACATTTTTATTCTGGAAGGACCACCTCATAGAGTTGAATTCTGCCTACATAATGTGTTGTAAATTGCTCTTTTTTTTCTCCTTTCCTACCTCAACCACACCAGTTTGCACAGCATACAGAGCAGACAGAAGAGTTTGATTTGCTTTTCATACCTGGCTCTCTGAGAGTTCACACCCTTCTGAAACTTAATTGGCTTCATGATCACATTAGTAGGTCTCAGTTTCCCCTTCTAAAATTGTTGGTTTATATCTGGTAAACTCTAAGGATCTTCCTATGTTTAGTTAAGTGATGACTAAGGGGTGCCCTAAGGATCACTTTTTATGAAGGTTACATTTATTTTTGCAGGTTGGATTTATAGTAATGTATAGAAATTTATGCAGAGCAACTTTAGCTGCCAATAAAAAACAAAATTATATAAACAAATTTTAAATTAAACCAGAAGAAAAATAGGTTTGATTCACTATTGGCATGGGCTACAGAGAATGGCATTTTGGAGTTATCAAAATGCATAAGAGCTTAGGCTTTGAAATCAAACAGCTCCGAAATGAGATCAGTCCTTTGTCATTAATTAACTAGGTGTCCTTGAGATGCCCTTTGACTTTTTGAGTGTCAATTTACTCACCTAAAATATGTGTATAACAGTACCTACTTTTCAAGATCAAATATATGTACAGTCTAGCATAGTGCCTGGCAGATAATGTAATCATAGTGAATAACACTTATAAGTGTTATAACACTCTCTATAATTAAGACAGCAATCAACATTTATGTCCTGATTAACATAGATATTTTAATGCCTACTTGTAAGATTTATAAAGCTCTCTAGCTTATTTTCAGAGTACCAGGAACTATGATTCAAATATTACATTTTAAAATTTACATTTGAATTTGCATGTAAATGTAAATTTTTACAATTCAGTATAAGTAGACCAGGATTGCTATCAAAAATTAAAATGTAGGGCATTGGGTGGCATACTAGAAAGAATACAGCCAAGACTGACTTTAGCTAGCTGTGGGGCCTTGAACAAGATGCTTCACTTTGTTCAGCTGTGTTTTTCAATGAAAGAGGATTTCAGCTGGATATCTAAACAAGCCACTTTCTGTTTCAATTCTATCATAACTAGTCCTCAGAGTTACTATTTAAGGAATGGTTTAGTTTGCCGAAATCTATATAGTTTAACAAGAACAAATACTTTAAGGCATATAAACATGGACAAGTTTATGAGCAAATGGCCCTCAAGATTTGCTTAACTTTTCATCCTAAACACTAGTTTTCTAAACAAAAGGCCTCCAGAAGATTGATAAGCCACTTCCTGTCAAGTGCAATAGCAAATCCTTCTGAGAAACCATCTGTGGGTTTGATTCTTTAATCTCTCTTTAAATAGACTCTATAGGGCAGTCCTGACAAAGAACACAATGGCAGGGAGACATTTAGAGTCAAGTTAGAAAGCCTCTCATCTTTTAGAAGTAGTAGCATTTTTTTTTTTTAGTATAGTATTAATACTATCCCAAAAAAGGAGATTTCCACAACTAAATTGGGATGCTTAATCTGCCATTATCAGTTTTTCGGGTCACAAGGGGTTGAGGGCACCATCGCATGTGGTATGAAGAGTTTGAAAATATTTTCTTTTAAAAAATGTATACAATATTCTCTTAACCTGACCTAACCCCTAATACCCAGTTAAAAGCTGACTGGCACTTCTTTTGAGGTAAAAATTTCCAGCAAAATAAACTGAGGTCACAATTTTGCACTAGTCTGATTGACAGGGAAACGGCCCCGAACAAACTTAATAGAGGTGATAAAAAATATGCAGTGGTTGAGTTATTAAATAAATGCTAAAGCAAATCTACTTATGTCAACTTCAATATTTGTATTGTATAGCATTTTTTCACCATTTACACAATCCTCCCCCTCAAAACCAGAGGTCTGGATATGTACAATCTTTATGTTTCCCGGTGGCTTTTTGGGCTGAGAACATGACAATAATGTCCAATAATGTATGATAAAAAGAGATGCACACATATTCTATATACTTTAAGTGTTCTCAGTGCTCAGTTAAATTTGTATACTAAATGCAGAGTTGGTGGATTGTAATATTTTTCAGAAACTATAAAACAGTTGAACTGAAACAAACCAGTAACATAAATTTTAAAGCTAGTCTATCAATTATTCTGATTTTTTTTATCCTTTACTAACCACAATTAAAAGTTAGCTATCAAGTTGTCAATTTTTACCAAAAAAATATCTGCTGAATACAGGGATTTTGTTGAATACAGAGTACAGATAAATTTGAGCTAATTGGTATATTACCTGTTTTGAGTCTTCCAATCCAGAATCATAGTATATTTCTTAATTCATTTAACTATTCTCTAATTTCCTTGTCAGTCTCTAGTTTTAATTGCTGTGTTTTACATATCTTTTGTTCAATTCATTCCTAAGTATATGGTGATTTGGGGCACTATTGTAAATGCAATATTTTAAATTTTATTGTTCTTTGTATATTAACTTTCTACCCTGTGACCTTGCTAAATTCTCTGACTTGTTTTCTAGTAGTCATTTGAAGATTGCTCAGGATTCTTCTATCAAACAATAATGTCATCTGCATATGGGCACAGTTTTTTTTCCCTTTAACATCTTTATGACTCATTTCTTTGCTATGGCTAGGGCCTCCAACACAAAGTTTCCTCCAACACAAAGTTTAAGACAAGTGGTGAAAGGGAATGTTGTTGTTCTATTTCTGAATTAGGGAAAAGCACTCGTCCTTTCACCATTAAATATGATGTGAGCCACTAATTATTACAAAAATGCATATCAAAACTATAATGAGATATCACCTGACACCAGTCAGAATGGCCATCAACAAAAAGTTTGCAAACAATAAATGCTGGAGAGGGTGTGGAGAAAAGGGAACCTTCCTACACTGTTAGTGGGAATGTAAATTGGTACAGCCACTATGGAGAACAGTATGGAGGTTCCTTAAAAAACTAAAAATAGAACTAGCATATGACCCAGCAATCCTGCTACTGGGCATATATCCGGATAAAACCATAATTTAAAAAAATACATGCCCCCCTATGTTCATAGCAGCACTATTTACAATAGCGAAGACATGGAACCAACCTAAATGTTCATCGACAAATGAATGGATAAAGAAGATGTGGTATATACATACAATGGAATATTACTCAGCCATAAAAAAGAATGAAATAATGCTATTTGCAGCAACCTAGAGATTGCTAGGTTGGACCCAGAGATTGTTATACTAAGTGAAGTGAGACAAAGACAAATATCATATGATATCGCTTATATGCGGAATCTAAAAAAAATGATACAAATAAACTTATTTACAAAACAGAAACAGACTCACAGACTTAGAAAACAAACTTATGGTTACCAAAGGGGAAAGGTGGGGGGGAGGGATAAATTAGGAGTTTGGGATTAACATCTACACACTACTATATTTAAAATAGATAATCAACAAGGACCTACTGTATAGCACAGGAAACTTTCCATTTAGGTTATTACAACTTTCTGTAATAACCTAAATGGAAAAATAATTTGAAAAAGAATATATATATGTATATGTATAGCTGAATCACTTTGCTGTACACCTAAAACTAATACAACATTGTTAATCAACTGTACTCCAATATAAAATAAAAAATAAAAAAGTATGATGTTAGCTGCAGGTTTTTCAGTTTTTATAGATGCCCTTTATCACTTGAGAAAGTAGTCTTCTACTTATAGTTTGATGAGTATTTTTATCATGAATAGATATTCGTCTTTGTAAAATAATTTTTCTGCCTCTCTTGCAATGAAATTTTCTCCTTTGTTCTCTTAATATGCTTTTGAATTACATTAATTGATTATCTTAATAGTAAACAAAACTTACATTCTGGAGATAAACCCTATTTAGCCATGATTTGTTATCTTTTTATATATTGCTGGGTTAGATGTACTGATATTCTGTTTAGGATTTTGCATCTAAATTTGTAAGGGATATTGAGCCATAGTTTTCCTCTAATATTGTTGTGTGGCTGTGGCATGAAGGTAATGCTGGCCTCATAAAATGAGTATGGAAAGTGTTCCCTCACCCTCTATTTTCTTTAAGGTTTTGTGATTGGTATAATTGCTTTCTTAAATGTTCATTATGATTCAACAATGAAACCATCAGAGCCTGGAGTTTTCTTACTGGGAAGATTGTTAACCATAAATTCAAATTCAATAGTACATAGATATAGCATTATTCAGGTTATCTATGTATTCTTGACTGAGTTTGGTAGCTTGAATCTTTCAAGAAATTTGTCCATTTCATCTCAGTTTTATAATTTGTTTGCATAAAGTTGTTCATGATATTCTCTTATTATTCTTTTAATGTCTGTTGGATCCGCAGTGATATCCATTTTTCCATTCATGATGCTGGTGATTTGCATCCTATCTTTTTAAATTCTTGATCAGTATAGCTAGAAGTTGTGAATTTCGTTCATCTTTCCCCAAAACCAGATTTTGACTTTATTACCTCTATTATTTAATGTTTTATAATCTTTTGATTGCTACACACACCTTTACTATTTTCATTTTTCTAATGGTTTGGGGCTGACTTTTTCTTGTTTTTCTACTTTCTTGAGATGGAATCTTAGTTCAAGGAATTTAGACCTCACTTCTTTACTAAAAAATGTGTTTCAAGCTATTAAATTTCCTCTTAGCACTCTTTCGGGTGTGTGTGTGTGCGTGTGCGTGTGTGTGTGTGTGGTGCGGGTTACCTAGATGTCTTCTTATTGATTTCTAATTTAATTATGTTGTTAAAGAATATACTCTGTATGATTTCAATATATTTAAGTTTTGAGGCTCTCTTTATGGCTCAGCATATGGTTTATCTTTGTGAATTTACATTATGCATTTGAAAAAACATTGTATATCCTGCAGTAGTCTGGTATAGTGTTCTATAAATATAAATTAAGTCACAGTGGCTTATAGTATTGTTCCAAATAGCCATAATTTAACTAAATTTTGACTAGTTATTCTGTGGGGTTTTTTTTGAGAAAACGAGTTAAAACCTCCTTACATGGAAGTATCTTTTTTTTCTCCTTAGTGTTCTCAATTTTTATTTTATTTATTTTGAGGCTCTGTAATTAGGCACATACACATTTATAACTGTTATGTCTTCCTGATAAATTGATCATTATATCTTTATGAAATATCCCTTTTTGCTTCTGGGAACAAGCTTTGTTTCAAAGCCTATTTTATCTAATATTAATATTACAGTTCCAGGCATCTTAGATTTACTCTGCATGATATATCTTTTCCTTTTTATTTATTTAAAATCTATCTTTTATTTATATTTAAGGTGTATTTCTTACAAAGAGTGTATAGCTGGGTCTTGCTTTTTGTCCAATCAAATAATATATGCTTTTACTTGGAATATTTATCTAATTAACATATTTCCATCATTTGGCCCATCTCAGGATTGGCATCTGTCGATAGCCTTTTCCTTTAAAGTTGGATCTAAACTTCCTGGCTCTTCATATGTCAAATAATTTTGGATTATATCATGGCCATTACGAAAATCAGATTTTGGACACTCCGGATTCTATTACTCTGAAGAGTAGTGATATGTTTTTTTTTTTCTTTTAGTAGATAGTTTACTCGGCTAGACCCAAAGTGAAAAGTGCCCTGGCTGAAGGGAAAAGTGGCTCAGGTTTCAATTCTATTCTTTTAGCCTAAGGTGAAAACTGTTTCTAGTTTGCCCTATCCATGCATGTTTTACAGGTTTGGGCTGAATTTAAACTCAAAATTTAAGGTTTCCCTTCTCTGGATCTCTCCTTTCCAGGGTTCCTTGCCGACTCTCCTACCAGAAAATCTTCAGATTTACTATAGGAGTTTTAGCTGCTCCAATGTGCCATGACTGGTATTACTCTCAGACAAAGTTGTAGAAAACAGGGAATTCACTCTGTGCTGGTCATTTGGTCCAAGTTTTGATTCCCCTTTACAAATCTGTTTGTATTTGTGCAGTTCCCAGGGCTCCAGGTATTTTGATTTATTTGTTTGTTTCCTTTTGTCTAAAATTCATAGCTGAGTTTATGGAATGATCAGCATATTAGTCTCTTACGCCTCCATACCAGAAACAGAAACCTCTAGTGGAAGCTTTAAAATAGATAATTATCTGTTTCTATAAAGGCAGACTGCATTCACTTGGAATTGAGTGAAGATATAGGCCCCAGCAAGGTGGAGCCATCAGAATATGTGCATAAAGAGTTCTGTCTTGGACAAATTAACAGTGAGATGCCTATTTATGATCCAAGGAGATATGCTGAGGCAGTTAGATAGGTGTCAGAAATTGGAGGAAGAAGTCTGAGTTGAAATATAATTTTTAGAATCATCAGTGCATAGAATATATGGTATTTAAATTCATGATCCTGGATGAAATTATGAAGGAAATAATTGTAGATAAAGGTCTGAGGACTGAATCTTGGAGTACACTTCCGAGTTGAGGAGTCATAAAAATAAGGAGGAACCAGGAAAGGTGACTGAGTATAGAATAACTGGCCTGTAAGGTATTAGGAGAATCAAATAAATGTTCCAAGAAAATTGGATTAAAAGATATGCCAAAGGTTGCTAATGAATGAAATAAGATGAGGACTAAAAACTGGCCAGTGAAACTGGAATCATGTACATTATTGATGACCTTAAAAGAGCAGTTTGTAGGGCTTCCCTGGTGGCGCAGTGGTTGAGAGTCCGCCTGCCAATGCAGGGGACACGGGTTCGTGCCCCGGTCCGGGAAGATCCCACACCACATGCCATGGAGCGGCTGGGCCCATGAGCCATGGCCGCTGAGCCTGTGTGTCCGGAGCCTGTGCTCCGCAACGGGAGAGGCCACAACAGTGAGAGGCCCACGTACCGCAAAAAAAAAAAAAAAAAAAAAAGAGCAGTTTGTATAAAATGGTTGAAACAAACTCTTCAGTGGATTCAAGAAAAAATGGACAAGAAAAGGTGGAAACAGTTAGGATAGTTACAAGCTTTTTGAGGACATTTTCTGTAAAGGGAAGTAGAGAAACAGGACAGTAATTAAAGGAGTAAAAGAGAGTCAGGAGATTTATCACTTTTAATGAGAAATATATTACAGAATGTTTATTTGCTAATTGGAATAATTTAATCAAGAGGAAAAAAATATTGAGGATGTCAGACATCAGTTGGAAAACATTTTCTCTAAAGAACCAGATACTAAATATTTTAGACTTTCTGGGCCATATGGTCTCTTTCACAGAGACTAAGTTCTGTCATTATAGCACAAAAGTAGTCATAGATAATATATGAGTGGTCATAGCTGTGTTCCAATAAAACTTTATTAACTAACAGATGAAAGGCAGAATTTGGATTGCAGGTCATAGCTTACTGGCACCTGATACAGGAGAAAAAGGATAATATAAAAAATTAAGTTCTTGTTTAGGCAAGCCTTGACGGGATCCAGTGTTCAAGTATATAGACTACCATTGGATAAACACAGAGAGGACTTCCCTGGTAGCACAGTGGTTAAGAATCCGCCTGCCAATGCAAAGGACATGGGTTCGAGCCCTGGTCCAGGAAGATTCCACATGCCGTGGGGCAACTAAGCCTGTGTGCCACAACTACTGAGCCTGCGCTCTTGAGCCCGTGCTCTGCAACAAGAGAAGCCACTGCAATGAGAAGCCCACGCACCGCAACAAAGAGTAGCCCCCACTCGCCGCAACTAGAGAAAAAAGCCCGTGTGCAAAGACCCAATGCAGCCAAAAAGAAATAAAAATTAATTAATTAATTTTAAAAAAAGAGAAAATTCATTCATACTAATAGCATGTAAAGTGAAATATGGGTTTTGATGAGGATAGAATGGAAGATCATGGTTGTAGAAGCATGTATAGAACTTTTCTGATTGTTTCTATTTTCCCATGTTAGGAAATGTTAAATCATCCACCTGACCTTAATTATCAAATGTCTCTGAATTGAACATCTTCACCTTTATCTACCCCAATCACACCCCCTGCTACCATTAACAGAACTACTATTTTCTCCTTGAAAATGTCTTTTCTCTACCTATAAGGCTGTTAATCATGAATATGGCTTTATCAAAATGATAAATGAATACCTGCAGGTCATTCTACCCTTTTCTCCACATCTAAGCTCAAATTTCCTCTGTATTAGTTTCAATGTTAAGCAGGGAATAACTAGTGGCAAACATGGCCAGTGGCAGGTACGTCTGACTTATATCATCATTACAGAAAGTGTTTTAAAAATTAATGCCTCTTTCTTCGTACCTCAAAAAGAAGTCAAGGCTGGAGATAAGCGGTTTATCCTGAGGCATGGTGATGGAGCATGCATATTTCTTGCTTGGGTCCTGTGATCCCTGTATGTAATGTTAGCTGATATCAGCTGATTTTTTTTGGCATACGCTTCACACATGCTAATTGATGCATATGCTAATTTTAATTGATTAAAGGAATCTACATCTACTTTGATATTGACATTTATTTGTATTTCAGTGAAACGACACAGTGATTTGGGCCATCTCTGGCCTGGAAAACTATTAAATGCCTGAGTAGTCAAAGGGAAACATCGATGGTAATCCAGTGATGGTATTTAATGCAATAAATGTGTTAAAACTATACTTTTCCAGAGTTTGTTTTCTCCTGGAAAGCAAATTCATTTTATGCTAAGGGAAAGAAAGGAAAATGAAAATGATGCCTTTTAATGGGTTCTCCCATAACCTTATTCATTAAGTATTTTAAAAGATACATTGGTCTAAGAAATCAAGCTGTTGGAATTATTTTTAACCCTTTATTGTACAAAGCAGATTCTAAATATATGCTAATCCATTGCTTTTCCCCCCTTGAGACTGTTTTAAAGTATGCCTACCACTTCTTTCTCCTAAATTTACATATCCTAAGAAGACAAAGGAGCATGCTTAGCAATTCCTTTCCTAGCCATTTGTTTTCAATTCCAAAGAAGTTTTCTCTATGTGTGCTCAGTTTAGTAGGGAACTGTTTATTTCTATTGTATAAAATGACTGTATTTCAACATCACTAAGATTTAGAAAGCATTTTATTTTGTTGAAGGAGTACTTTTTTGGCAGCCAACATTATTACAGAAGGTGCTGTAAACTATGGAGATTGCAAAAGTAATAGCAGTGAGGGTGCAGATAGTTGAGAAAATCATGTTTTCTGAGAGATGGAATATATTGACAAGTGCTTTCCAACCGGCCCATCTTCCCTACTCCTGGAAATTTTGAAGTAATTGCAAATGTTGGTGCCCTGGATTCTATTGGGTTTGAGGCCATATTACCTCAGTCTCATGGATAAAAAGCCTTCAGCCACCTTATAAAACACGTTTAAAGTAGAAAAACAAAGATAAAATAGAAAAAAAAACTTCAAAGGCATATATTTCTGGGTAGAGGCAGTTTTCTGAAAATACCTCCTCACCTGCATACTGGGGACTTAAAATGCTTTTACTGTGGCAACAATATATTTTTACCTCCACAAGACATGATGCTCCGTAATTCCTAAGAAAATAACATATATGGGGGGAAATGGGAGTCATAAGCAACTAATGTCAGATCTACTCTTGATATCAGGAGTAGAATTTGTAAAATGTAATAAAGCGTCAAGGCACTTTAACTCAATGGTTAAGAGTACAGATGCATATACCCTGAGAAAACCACAATTCAAAACGAGTCATGTACCACAATGTTCATTGCAGCTCAATTTACAATAGCCAGACATGGAAGCAACCTAAGTGCCCATCAACAGATGAATAGATAAAGAAGATGTGGCTCATATATACAATGGAATATTACTCAGCCATAAAAAGGAATGAAACTGAGTTATTTGTAGTGAGGTGGATGGACCTAGAGTCTGTCATACAGAGTGAAGTAAGTCAGAAAGAGAAAAACAAATACCGTATGCTAACACATATATATGGAATCTAAAAAAAAAAAAAAAACAGGTCATGAAGAACCTAGGGGCAATATGGGAACAAAGACACAGACCTACTAGAGAATGGACTTGAGGATATGGGGAGGGGGAAGGGTAAGCTGGGACAAAGTGAGAGAGTGGCATGGACATATATACACTACCAAATGTAAAATAGATATAGCTAGTGGGAAGCGGCCGTATAGCACAGGGAAATCACCTCGGTGCTTTGTGACCACATAGAGGGGTGGGATAGGGAGGGAGATGCAAGAGGGAAGAGATATGGGAACATATGTGTATGTATAACTGATTCACTTTGTTATAAAGCAGAAATTAACACACCATTGTAAAGCAATTATACTCTAATAAAGATGTTAAAAAAAGACAAAAAAAATCAATATACATCTTCTACATAAACAAAATCCATGTAAAAATCAAATAAAAAGACTATAAAACAGCAACAGCAAAAAGAATATATAGAGAAATAAATCTAAAATGAAACTCAGATGTTTTCTGAAGGACTGAAATTGAGTTGAACAAATGGAAAAATATATACCATGCTTTAGCTAGGAAGATTCAACAAAAAAAAGATGTCTATTCCTCTTAAAGTGAATTTGTATAACATTTAAATAACAAATTAATGTAATCTCTAGTACTAACAGTTTTGTTGCTATGTTTGTTTTGTTTTCTAAAATTAAGCAACTATGGTTAAAAGTTTATTTGAGAAAAGAAGTAGGCAAAAATGGATAGTAAAACATTGTTAAAAATCAATTAAGGGATACTAGCCTTATTAAATTAAAGTATATCATAAGATTTTAATAATTAAAACCATGTTATATTTGTATATAAATAAAGAAAGCAATGGAATAGGATGAAAAGTTCAGAAATAGACTGGAATAAATATGGAAATTAGTATATGATAAAGGTGGCATCTAAAAAATCAGTTGGTAAAAGTGAATTTTTAAAATATATCTTGTTTGGACAACTGGGAGCCAATTAGAGGGGAAAAGATAATCTTTAGTTCTATATCTCACAAAATACACCAGAATTAACTCCAATTGTATTACAGATTTAAGCAGGGAAAAAGAAACCCCAGAAGTATCAGAAGTAAATATAGGTGCATTTTTTATAAGTCTGTAGTTGGGTAGTACTTTCTAACAAAAAAGTCAAAATCCAGAAGGCATAAATGAAAAGAGTAATAAGAAATTTTACTAAATTATTTTAAAAATCATAAGCAAAGTCAAAAGACAAATGAAAAATACTGAAACATCTTTACAGTTTATACCACAGACAAAAGACCAACCTCCTTAAGATATAAAAATCTTCTAGAAATCAAGGATAATAAGACAAACAATTCAATAGAAAAATTAGCAAGGAACATGAAATGGCAATTCTCAGAAAGACAAATACAAATGGGCTTAAAACAAAGAAAATGGTTTTCTGATTTTTCACTTATAGTAAAAGAAATGAAAACACACACTACAGAGTTGCTTTTTCTCACTTATCATATCCCAAAATCGTTTAAAAAACGTGGTTGGTGAGGCTTTGGGAAAACATTCTAATACATTGCTGGTGAGAGTGATAAATGGTATAATTCCTATTCAGGGAAACTGAGATTATTTACCAAAATATGACTACAATTATCCTTTGACCCATGATATCCACTTTTGGGTATTTGTCCTACAAAAATGCATTCTAAAATGATATATGAATGAGGTTACTCATCAAGGCAGTGTAACAGTAAACAACTGGAAACAAACTGTGTGTATATTGATGGGAAATTGATTAAATAACCCAGGCTACATCTATACAATGGAATATTATACGTCTATAAAAAGAATGAGTATAGTCTTTATGAGCAAGATAGAGTGATCTCCAATAAAACTTTAAAGTAAAAAAAAACAAGATGAAATACTGTATATGCTACCTATTTTCTATGACATGAAGCTAGTGAATGTATCTTCATATTTGCATATATTTGCATAAAATACTGAGAAAATAAGAAAATCTAATAAAAATATTTATCAGTAAAGTGGAGTGGAATGGAATGGAGGGTTGGGATAGTAAGAAGACTTCTGAACATGTATTTTATATTCTTTTGATTTTTGAATCATGTACACATCTTACCTATTCAAAAATCTTTTAATGTTAAAAATGATCAATAGGAGTATCTTCCTGCTCTCTACATTTGAAGTACACTTTAAATAATAGTTTAAATTTATTTTTCTACTTTATTTTGAATCGTATAGTTACATGTGGAAAAATTTTTGTTAGATAATTTGGTATTACAGGATTTACATGTTTCCCAAATATAAGACAAAAATGTTCTATTAATGATTGCCTCTACCTCTTTGTGAGGAACAATGTTCCTTGTTTATTTCACACATCACTGAAGACTGGGATAAACTACTGGGAAACTGAATTTGTAACAGTTTGGAATACAGAAATTGTTTAATTTTCTGCTAGGAAGAACAAGGAAAAAAATTTTTTTACTCCAGCTGTAATTGCAGTATAATTCAGTGGGTTACTGTCTACTAACTTTCCTGGGATATATTAAATTCATCAGGCAACATAAAAGCAGGTTATAAAAACCCATTTTGTTAATTCACTTTTTAAAATACAAAAAATCTAAGCATGTTGAGTTCTTCACTGCTACACAATGGATTCTCCAAATAACACAACTATATTCATGCTTATTAACATGATAGATAGTTGCCTGATTTTTAACTAAATACAGTTGATTGGCTTGCATATTCTCGGTATATTTCTATTTTAAATTAATCCATCTCACATACACTTTAAAATGGGAGAGAAACAAGTATTATTTCAGCCAGAAGAAACTGTCTTGGAAATAAATAAGTGTATACGCGCTGTTTCTGAGAAAATGGATTAATACCTTGCATATCTAAACATATTTAACACTAAGTAACTATTAAGGAAAAGAAATAAAATATTAATGTTGTTACAGGATTCAAATCAAATATTGCATTCAGATTCCATGTTTGCAATTCTATATTAAAAAAAAATAAGAGACATGATAATAAATTGTAGCACATGCTAATTGTAGGATGGAAGACTTCATCCAAAAAGACAAACTTCACAGATCAAGTCCGAATCTTTAGCTGAATCTTTCAGTAGCCCTTCAAGATTCATCCCTAGTGACAGTTAAATTTGTAAAATGCAGGAAAACAAAATCAAATACTAAGCTCATTTCCAAAGGATGTGCAAACTGTCTAAGGGATGCATTCCCCTTCTAAAATACTTCAAATGACTTAAGTATTAAGATAAAGGCTCAGATCAGCAATCGCCAAATGGAGACTACACTAAGAGTTAATAGCAGATAGGATTGAAAATTTTGTTTTTCTCCACCCAAGAACAGATTTATTTGCAATAATTATAAATAATAAATTTGACCCACCAACTAGAGATGTAGCATTTTAAAAAGGTAATATATTTATGTTTTAACTTTTTATTTTCAGATTTTATGTTTTATAAAGGTCTAGATGAGCCCAATATGTGGTTGGAAATTGTAAAAGTAAAGATCATACACTGCATTTTAAATGCCACTGAATAAACACACATGCACACACACATACACCTGGCTAGTTTTACAGAGAGAATAATGTAACTTATAATTTAAAATTATTATAAATGAACTAAATTTAATGTTAATATATAAATATCTAGGACTACTTCTAAAGTATATTATAAAATTGCTCACAATAAGAAATAAGTTAATCTTTTAAGTGTAAATACATAAGATAAACAAAGTAAATATATATATATATAAAATATATAAATCAGAACATTTGTTAAAAAATAAAATACTGCAAATGCAAATGTCCTTTCCATCAATAATGTAGTTATCTTTGAAAAGAACAAGAGGAATGAGTTAGCAGCCCATCTTAGTGATTCTGTACTATCTAAATCAATATAGCACTACCCTCTGCTTGTGTACCCTATTCAGTCTAACCAAAGCTTGGTAACTTATATATCACAACATAGACCAGAGGCCACCCTCTATTATCATGTTTCAGTTCGCCTTAGGGCATTCTTCTGCATTCCCCCTCTCCATAATAAATTTTCTCAGGGGCAGCTAAGCAATCATTTTCTCTCTTATCAGTTCTCATGACCTCTGACTCTCCTCTTAATCTGAATCAGTTCTTAACAACCCTTTCTTTTTCCAGACTAATTCACAGTCCTACTTAAGATCAAATATTACGTAGTCCCTTTCTTTATGTCTTTAGCTAATATCGATTATATACCTACTTGGTGACAGTCATTAGACATACACCATCTCATGTATTCCTAAGAACACATTAAGGTAGGTGCAAAATTTTAAATAAAATTTTAAAGTTTTAGTATTACATATACAAAACTAAACAAATCCTATGTGAACAGCATTAGTTATTCACTGAGTGAACACATCTACATAAAGCACACAGAACCAGAAATACTGTATTTTCATCACTCCAGAGGCTCCATCGTACTCCCTTGCCTTTTCCTAAAAGATAATGACTATCCTGACTTCCAGCAAAAGATTATTTGCCTGTTTTGGAACATGTTACAAATAGAATCATATAGTATATATTCTTTTATATCTGGCTTCTTTTGCTCCATGTGTTTGGTAGATTTATCAGTGGTGTTTTCTGCAGTAGCACTCTCTTTTTCTTTGCTGTATATACCATTGTATGAATAGATGACCCATTTATCCACTTCATTGTTGAGTGGCATTTGGGTTGTTTCCAAGTTTGGGATATTATGAATAATGCTTTTATGAACTTTCTTTCCTACATGTTTTATTAAATATATATGTGCCTTTCTGTTGGGTATATACTCAAGAGTGGTATTGTTGGATCAGAGGATATGCATATCAACAAATTTGGTAGATACCGCCAAATAATTTTCCAAGGTAGTTCTATCAACATACACGCTAATAAAGAATATATGAAAGCTCCATTTCCCTATATCCTTGCCAATAATATTGGGCGTTTTCAGTCTTTTCAATTGTATTCATTCTAGTGAACATCTACATTGTAGATTTAATATGAATTTCCCTAGTTACTAATGAGGTTGTGCATATTTCCATAGGATTATTAGCTATTTTTATATTCTCTTTTATGAAGGCTATTAAAAAATCTTGTCCCTTCTTTACTTGGGTTTTCAATCTCTTTTCATTAATTTAGAGATCCTCTTTATGTATTCTGGATACACTGCTTTGTCAGTTATATGGGTTATAAATACACTGGCTTTTTAAGTCTTAAAATGGTGTCTTTCAATGAAGAGAATTTCCTGCTTCTAAAATAGTCCAACATGCCGATCTTCTCCTTTATAGTTGGTAAAATCTTCCCCTTTAAGCTCATGAAGATATTCTTCCAAGACATATTTAGTGATCACTTTTTCAAAACTTGAAAACCCTTATGCGTGTGGGTATGCTTCTGGACTTCTTGTGTTGTTTCATTGATCTACTTGTTTGTCTCTGTACCAACACTATACTGTCTTAATCATCAACTTGATATCTATAAGTATAAATCCTCCAATTTTGTTCTTCTTCAAAGTTGTTTTAGCTGTACATGAATTCTTTATAAATTTAGAACCAATTGTCAATTTCCACATTCCCCTTACTCCCTACACATACTGATACACACATTGCTGGGAATTTTATATAGATTGCATTGATTTGGGAAAGTTTACAGATTTTCAAAAGTGAGTCCTCCAATCTATGAACATGTATAGGCCTTCATTTGTTATCTGTCTTTTAAAATCTCTTTTCATAGTGTTTCATTCAGTTATAGATTTCTGTGTAGAGATTTTGGATATCTTTAGTTATATTTAGTCCTAGGTATTTGGTGTCTTTTGATGCTATCATCAATAGCATAATTGTTATATTTCATATTAAAATCTACACTTGCATATAGAAACACAATTGCAATGACCAGTTTTACCTGGGCTCCCACCAACTTCATGGAGCAGTAATCTGTTAGCATTTCATTTCAAACTTACTCAGCGTGTCCCACACCTCCTGCCTTAGGCTTCTCTACTAAATCCACACATGGGGTGCAATAGTAACACACAACACAGTAATGCAGATGAGTTAATACCCTTTTAGGGAGGTTTTACCAGAGTGCTGATAAAAGCTTTCCACTTTTACTCCCCAGAAAAGACCTCTGAAAACATTTAGTGAAGTTTTTAAGATATCCCATGGATGGAGCAACCAGTCACTTGTAGCAGTGGCCAGCTCAATAATATATATATATATATATATATATATATATATATTTTCTGCACTCCCTTCTTCTCTGCTTGGATTCCTCTTTTCCTCACCACTGCTTCCTGAGGCACATTCCCAATAAAGAACTCACACGTAAGCCTTTTTCCCCAAAGTCTGCTTTCTTGCCGAGAAATCTTACCATCACGTTTAAGGGAAAGCCACAGACCTTTTAAATGGGCCATATGGTACTAAATAATCTGACATCCTGCTACCTGCCTGACCTTATCTCTATCTACACTTCCCTTTTTGCAGATGGCCACTCCCACTCCAGCCATTCTCGATCCTGTGCTTCTTCAACCATTCCAAGCATCCCTTCTACTCAGGAAAGGCATACTTGCTGCTTTCCCTGGAATAGATAGGTAGATAGATAGATAGATAGATAGATAGATAGATAGATAGAGATATATCTCTATGTGCCTTACTTATTCTCTTTCTTAAAGTCTATGTTCATTTAATACATTCTTCATGATGTCTTATTTTTTGTCCAGACTTTGCAAAAAACATAACTCCTAGCACTCCTATCCTCATCTCTTGCTTAATTTGTCTACTTAGCATATCACCTAATATTAACATATCAGGACATGGGGTTTCATCTGTCTTCTTCACTCTTTTATCTATTGCATCTATAACACTGCCTGACATTTAGTAGGCATTCAATAAATACTTTGTTGAGTGATTTTTTTTGAAAAAAAGTGTGAAGAGCACGCTTCCATTTATGTAGAGAGCAAAATAAGAAAATATCTGAGTAATAAGTATTGAAAGGCCAATTTATTAAATTTAAATTAAAACCTAAATTTAAAAATAGGTGGAATATAAAGCTCCCTGGACGTAGAAAGAGAATTCTACAGCACACTTCAGGTTTAGATGATGAAAATGAGGAGTCTGGCTCTCTAGGGTGAGGGAATAAAGAATGGTAAGAAGTGGCTTTAGGGAGGTGTAATTCATATGAAATGTAGTTCATCCTTTTTTCTTTTTTTTTGCGGTACGCGGGCCTCTCACTGTTGTGGCCTCTCCCGTTGGGAGACGCAGGCTCAGCGGCCATGGCTCACAGGCCCAGCCGCTCCGCGGCATGTGGGATCTTCCCGGACCGGGGCACGAACCCGTGTCCCCTGCATCGGCAGGCGGACTCTCAACCACTGCGCCACCAGGGAAGCCCCATCAATTTTTAAGTGTATAGTTTGATGAGTTTTAGCAAATGTATTCAATCATATAACTACCACAGCAATCATGATATAGATTATTTCCACGATCTCTCAAAATTTCCCTTATGCGACTTTGCATTCATTCATTCCTCTCCCATGACCCCAGCTCTAGGCAAGCAATGACTGATCTTTTTTTAATTTTAATTTTTTCTCTCTTAATTAATTACTCTCTTAAACCAATTTTGGTGCTATACTCCTAGCTGGTATAGGATAAAAAATACTGAGTCCTAAGAAGTATATCCACGGGTACCCAAATCAGAGGACTCCATGGGTGAGCTAAGTATTGTAGGAATGAATCAACCTCCCTTGAAGATTCTCACTGGTGGCTTTTGTAGGGATTAGCTATAAGACTGTAAGATTTTAGTTGTCAAAATATCTTCAGGGGCTTCCCCTGGTGGCGCAGTGGTTGAGAATCTGCCTGCCAATGCAGGGGACACGGGTTCGAGGCCTGGTCTGGGAAGATCCCACATGCCGCGGAGCAACTAGGCCTGTCAGCCACAACTACTGGGCCTGCGCGTCTGGAGCTTGTGCTCCGCAACAAGGGAGGCTGCGACAGTGAGAGGCCCGCGCACCACGATGAAGAGTGGCCCCCGCTCACCTCAACTAGAGAAAGCCCACGCACAGAAACGAAGACCCAACACAGCCAAAAATAAATAAATAAATAAATAAAAATTTTAAAAAATGTCTACATGTTGCAGTGGTAAGACAAAACATTAAGGAATTTATCAGATAATCCTTATTGGGGTTTATAAGTTGGACTGGGACTGACCTTCCTTCCCCATGATATCTGCCAACATTTAGTTCTACATAAGTCATATGTTTTTAACAGATTAGAATGTGAGGGGTCGTTAGGGCAAGAACAGAGATGTTGGATTTTCTGATAATTTAGTCCTATGATATATGAAACCGCATATTTTATTTTTTAAGAAAATCTAAAGTTTAACTGTATTTGCAATTCAAGCTGTGTAACAGATCACAACATGGTACTCATATATTTAAAGTAAATATATCGTAATGTTGGCAAATATTTGGGACGTAACCCTTTGTTTTTTGAGCCTAAATATATTTCATTCCATAGGCTTTAGACTGGCATCAGATTTATAGCTCCCAATATTATGTCACTGGCCTTTAATGTCATTATTCAAGTTGTTGATACAAATGTTGAAATCCATAAAATCAAGTACAGAGTGTTCGTTGAACCTTGTGACCACAGAATTTACTTTAGGCCGGAACCAATAATAATGACAGCTAACCTTTACACAGTGCTCACTTTGTACCATGAAACATTCTAAGCATTTCAAAAGTGTTAATTTATGTAATATTAATTAAATAATTAATATCAATCTGTATTAATTTTTTAACACACAATTCTCTCTAAGATAGTTGCAATAATTAATCCCACTTTATATCCAGGGTCACAGAAGCAGAGAAATGTCAAATAGCTTGCCGAAGATTATATAAC
Source organism: Pseudorca crassidens (assembly GCF_039906515.1). Taxonomy (NCBI): domain Eukaryota; kingdom Metazoa; phylum Chordata; class Mammalia; order Artiodactyla; family Delphinidae; genus Pseudorca; species Pseudorca crassidens. The sequence goes on along the minus strand of NC_090317.1, from coordinate 109,541,578 downwards.
TAGAAAAGGGCAGGGTCAGGATTCCAATCCAGACCCTGGATTCCAACCCAGACCCTGGATTCCATGGCTTTAGCAACCATGTTTTGGGCATATCTATTGTGGCAGTTTCAAATCTGACAGCACACATCATTGCATTGTCTTATCTCCTCCATCTTGGCTCAGAAATACTTTAAAGATGCTGTGAAGTGCTTTGCTGACATTAATATACACACACATCCCCATATTAGTTTCCTATTGCTGCTGTAATAAGTTACCACAAGTTTATTGGCTTAAAACAACACAGATTTATTATCCTATAGTTCTGCAAGTCAGAAGCCTAAAATGAGTAGGCAAGGCTACATTCCTTCTGGAGGCCCTAGGGAACAATGTGTTTATTTTCCTTTTCCAGCTTCTAGAGGCTGCCTACATCCCTTGCCTCATGGCCCCACATATCTGACCTCTGTTTCCACCATTGTGTCTCTTTCTCTGACTCTGACCCTCCTGCCTCTCTCTTGCAAGGTCCATCTGGATAATCCAGGATAATCTCCCCATCTTAAAATCTTTAACTTAATTACATCTGCAAATTCCCTTTTATTATTTAAGTTAACAATATTCACAGGTTTGGGGGAAGAGGCATTATTCTGCCTACCACAATTCCCCTGTTCATATGAAAAGGGACTTCATCACTCAGGAAAATCATGTTCCATGATCATGCACTTAAAACATTTGTGTTGAGTAACAGTGCATTGTCTTTCTATAGCTTCAAGAATATTTAACAAACATTGGACAATCTCATCTTCAAATGATTTTTATTACTGTCCTTATATTGAAGCATCAGCCTGATGAAAATGTATCTGTTCGTGTTCTAAAAGAAACAAGCTTTGTGTATTCTCAATCCTGTGGCTTTTTAACCTTTGCCAGTTGTTCAACGTCTCTTTCTTTCAACTCTTTCAAGTTGTTTCCCAGCTGCCCACACCTTTGGGACCCCTCCCTATTCTGGATCTCTTTGGTTATAACTGTCTTTACCGCTCACTCAGTAATGAACACATGCTATTTGAATGACTTCCCCTTGGGATATAAATGGTGTAACTAAAATGAATGACAATATGTACTAATTTTTAACAAACTCACTAAATACTTTCTGTTCCAAATGAGCACTACCTTTCTAAGTAGTCACCATGGAAAGCCATACATTTTTTTTCAAAGAATATGATATTAAACTACATCTGTAATCTTATTTATTTATTTATGAAATTGACGTTAGGGTTTATTTAGAGACCATATAAGAAAATCAGGAAACTCCCTAGTGGTCCAGTGGTTAGGAATCCACACTTTCACTGCTGAGGGCCAGGGTTCAATCCCTGGTCTGGGAACTAAGATTTCACAAGCCACATGGCACGGCCAAAACAAACAAACAAAAAAGAAAGAACATCAGCCATGTTGCTTCACAGCTTCAGCTTGTGTTTGGCTAAAATTGGCCATTGAAATCATGTATTCTAGCCCTCTCCTTTGCATTTTATAAAACTGAATCCAAGCAACCAAATCCTACCATTCACCCTTTTCCCCATTAAATGGATTCATTAATTTTAAAAGCACTTTATAACCAGTATTCTCCCGATCCCCATAACAACATTCTCCAGAAAAGCTGGACTAGAAAACATGGTTAAAGTTGGAAGCTGAAGTGGGTATCTCCTAACTCACCCAAAATCTAAATCTTTGAACTGAATATTCATGGAAAGTGGATGGGTTGGTGGGAGGAAGGGAGAAGAAAAAAACAGAGAAACAGAGTTGATGTGACCTGCAGATCAGTGAGTCTATGTACCCAAACAGTGGGTAGACAAGGATACCAGGTCCAACTAACACACAGATTCAGTGGTGAAAGAAAACACTAGCAAGAAGGATGGCCAGCATTTCTATTAAAGGCAGGCCCTTATCACTGTCCATACATGCTTATCGTATGTTGAGAAGAAGCCCAAGAGTGCTCACCATGTCTGAGCATTGAGGCAAAAGTTTGGACAAGAGAGCAAAATGGTGTGTCACACGTGAGCAGTGAGTCTGCTCAGCAGTGAAATGTGGCCTGCCATATGTTTCAGAGTCTGAATTATCACATTAGGAGTAAAGGCAGAAGTTTTCCAAAAACAGAGAAGAGTAGAAATTCCCCTCTGCGTGTAAATGAGAAGAGAAATAAATAGTGGCACTACTCCCAATAATATGTTTAATAAAATATACCTTCGATTACTTTTAAATCTATTGTGCTTAATTCTCTATCATGGGCAAGGGTAAGAATTCCATTAGATTATACCAGAATCTTTTTGTATTTTTGTTTTATAGCTTTATTTCACACATTATCATGGATATCCATCTTACAGATCTTTAGAAGTAATGTTCTGCTATTCACTTAAATTATATAAATATTTCTAGCGAGATGCATGGATATTCAGTTTTCTATGTTGACTATGTGCTTTATTAATGTACAATTAATAATTGATGAAAATCAAAGATAATTTATTTTTCAAAACTATATATATATATATATTTTTTGAATGGTACACTTTCTGTAACTCACTGAATTATGCAACCAATAGAAGTGTCTGATATATACCAGAGCTCAAACTTTCACTGACCAGATTTTGTTTTAATTTGAAGAAAATAAAATAATTAGAGTTGGGGGGCTTCATTCAGGTTTTAGGCAGGTGGTAGTCATTCATTTTTTGAAGATATTGATACATTTCTGGCATAAGTAAAAGACAGATAGACTAATTATAATGAAATGACTGCTATTTTCTATCTATGCAGATGCTTCCCTTTCTAACTTTAAAATTATTCACATTCTCCTGGGACAGGGCAACAATTAGCTTTGCAGAGTAGATTGGAAACAAAATGTAAAGGCAGGATGGTACTAAACAGGAAAGTACTGGATAAAATAGCAACTCTGGCCAGATGGAAAGATGAGCGGCAATAAAGGACATGAGAACTGAATCACTTTAGTGTTTGAAGTGTTCTTCCCTGTCTGTTGGGGCTACTCTCTTGAAAACATGAAGCCAGATTGTTTTGTTACATTCTGAATTCATTTTAAGTTGTTCACAACACATTCTTTGCATGATGCTTCTTTATTTTCAATCACATGATGTCTATTTAGTGAATTGTGAATTACAAAAATCCATGCTTGCTGATAGGCATACTTTTAAATGTGTCATCAACCCTAGTTGGGGATTGTAAAGTAGGAGGATGGTGACAAGCGATCTCATCAGTTTCTGTGAATAAGTCAGATACTGTGTCTCCTGCTTTCTACCACATGCGGGGTCAGCAGATTCCTTCACAGAGCTGTAGGAGTAGTTCAACTTCCCACATTATGGATGAAATTTAGAAGTAGTGAATTTGAAAAGAAGCCACTGTGCAACAGACAAATTAATCCCACTTGTTTGGCAGTAACTCAGCATCCACGAATAGAACCGGAAATTTAGGACAGCAAAAATCCAAGAATTCTGATTAAATATTAAAATACTAAGACATTAAAAATACACTAAAACATCAAAAGTATTAAAAACAAATACTAAAATATTAAAGCACTGAAAACAAATATTAGAATATACTGTGATCTTGGCTTAAATAAGATACTATGTAGCTTTAAAACCGCTTAAGGTGCTACGAGAGGCCCAAATCCCACAAGCATCTGCAATTCATCATATTCAAAATGAAACCAGAAATCACCCCTTCAAACCCCACCCCATTCTATCTCCTATCCTCCCTCAATCAGGGTCACATAAGGTAGATGACAGAAATAATGGTGTTCCTTATCTTTCTTTCACAGTCCTTATCCAATAAGTAGGTCAACAGCATTTCCAGTCAGTCAACAGTGAATTGAGTATATCTCTCGAATCTACTCCATCTTTGTTGCCACTGCCTTTAAGTTGAAGACTAGATCATCATTTATCTGCAAGAGTCTGACAGCCATTTAGTTAGTTCTTTCATTTATTTTTAACAAATCTTTACTGGGTTCCTACTCTGTATACTCGACTAAAAGCTGTAGTTATAAAGATGAATCAAAAGCAGTACCTACTTCCAAGTAACTTACTCTTAAGTAGAGGAAACTAAACACATAAAAAGTATAACCAGTATTACACATGTGTTTGTAAAAGAGTCCTATACTAGACAGAATGTGAGAAATTATTCAAATTTAATTAGTTTCCAAACATCTAACCTTGCCTTTATCCAACTTATTTCCCACACTGGGAGTAATCATTTTAAATGCAAATCCAATCCTTGCTTAAATTATTTGTTTCTATGCATCATCTACTAGATAAAATCCAACTTGTTCTCTATATGCCTTTATAAGAAAGCAGCAGCTCTCAAAGTATGCATGGGGACTCATGGGGAGTGAGGATGGGTCCCTGAGACCCTATTAGTAGATCTGAAAGGTCAAAATTATGTTCATGATAATCCTAAACTGTTATTTGCCTTTTTGGTCCTCATTGTCTCACAAATGTACAGTCGAGTTTTCCAGACACTGAATAACCTGTGATATTGCAACAGATTGCTTGAAGAAGCAAATATGAGAATCCAGATGTCTTCTATTAAACCAGACAATTAAAAAATGCAATATTGTAAACAATGCCAATCTTCTCATTAAATTTATTTTGTTGGGAAAAATTAATTACCTTTAATAAAAATATATTATTTATGTTAATATGTAATGGATTTATTATTCTTGTTTGAAATAATAAATTAACAAATAGTTAAATATTTCTCAGCTCTCATTTCTAGTATGGGCAAATATCAGTAGATGTAAATCACATAAGTACAAGTACTTTGGGAGTCACAATAATTTTTAAGCATGCAAAGGAGTTCTGAGGCCAAAAAGTTTGAGAATTGCTGCAATAAAGCATTCCACATTACAGGCTGGCCTGTTGTTTACGCTGACTCTGTGCTCCAATCATACCAAGACTTTCTATTTCCCAAAATATGTCATGCCATCTCTTCCCTCCCGCCACAGACCATGTGTTAATCTCCAACTGCTTCCTTGCCAGATTCCACACAGAAAAGGGCCTGAGGCAGAATGAGGATGAGGCAGAGGAGTGTGAGCACACATACACAGGGCCCAGAAGAAAACTCATGTGACGTGGCTGTGTGCTGCTACACTGTTCTTCCTTCCATGTTATGCTCAAATACCTTTCCTGGAAACCCATCTAAACTCTATGTCTACACCAAAACAGTCTCTCCTGTCACTCTACTTTCACTCTAGGACCCTCTGATAATAATCGATTAGCATACATTTAGCTATTTTAATTATTTGTTTATAATGGAATTTGTTCTAGAATATAAAGTTTTTTTTTCTCTCTTTGGCTCCAAATGGCATCCTGAAGTTTCTGGGCTTCCTAAAATTTTGAAAAGGTAATTCTAAAATCTAGGAAGCACATTTACATGTAAGTTTTGCCAGAATCTTATGAAATCTTCATAGAAAAATCTCTATTAATCTTGGTATGGACTTCATTTCATGATACTGGTTTACAAATCTGTCTCCCTCAAGGGGGTGTTACATCCATGAGGGCAGAAAACAAGACAAGCCCATTATGTGACAGGGGTCATTTTAGAAATGACTGTCTCCTGCATCCCCAAACCCAGTGAGGCAATCAGATAAAGGCCCCTCTTTGCCACTTTCAGAATCAGGCTGACACATCGCTGGTCGGTAAGAGTAGTTGTAATAATTTCCTGGGGTATTCAAATGGCTCTGGAAGGTTTCTTCTAAAAAATATCTGTCCTAGAGTAGGAAGTTCCTCTTATATTAAGGAAATAGCTTCTGGGAAAATTAAGCTTATCAGTCAGCCATATCTTAGAGTGAATTACTTTAATCTTTTAATCAAATTGCTTTTGCTTTAATAGCTTGGGTACAGATTATAGGGCTCTGGGTCACCCTGTTCTCCCAAACTTCATATATACTTACAGGCCATAAAGTAGTGAAGCAAAAGGGAACTCTAGTTCCTCTATGGTTGAACACACTTGCTGATCCCATCAAAAGCTGACTCCACTGGGACCTCCAATCTGCTGACCCTATCAAATTTGCCCTTTTCCTCTTCCCCCTCTTGTTCTCAATTGTCTTTTTTTTTTTTTTAACTTATTTATTTTGGCTGCGCCGGGTCTTAGTTGCGGCATGTGGGATCTTTTATTGCGGTGTGCAGGATCTAGTTCCCCAACCAGGGAACGAACCCGGGCCCCCTGCATTGGGAACATGGAGTCTTACCCACTGGACCACCAGGGAAGTCCCTCAATTGGTTTTTTTTATAGTTAAATTTCAAGGTTCATTATTATAATAATTTCATTACGTAGAATCTAAGCTCCTTTGCCCCCCAACTCTCCATTATCCTCAACCAGCAAAAAATTCAGAATTTAGTTGAATCCAGGTATTTGCCTACTCTACTTCTGTCCTCAAGTGTCTAAAATAGTTATGGGCTTCCCTGGTGGCGCAGTGGTTGAGAGTCCGCCTGCCAATGCAGGGGACACGGGTTCGTGCCCCGGTCTGGGAAGATCCCACATGCCGCAGAGCGGCTGGGCCCGTGAGCCATGGCCGCTGAGCCTGCGCGTCCGGAGCCTGTGCCCCGCAACGGGAGAGGCCACAACAGTGAGAGGCCTGCATACCGCAAAAAATAAATAAATAAATAAAAATTTAAAAAATAAAATAAAATAGTTAGAGAAAAACAATAATCATGCTATCTTATTTACCTTTAGGGTATGAAATCACAAGTGGACCCTCTCTTCTTCCAGGCAACTATTCTCCATATCCCTGTTGGACTCATTCTCCCATTTTCTGAGTTGACTATTTCACAAGTTTTTTGCCTCAAAGATCCAGCACAGCTTTAATCTCCCTCATTCATAGCTGATATCCTTCCTTCTTTGTTCACTGGGAGAATGGAAGCAACTACAAGAGTGTGCACATTCTTCCACCACCAGATCTAACAACCTACTTCCCTCTGTACTAAATATTTTGTCTCCCCTCCTGTTACAATTCCTCTATCTGTGCATTGAATCCTATTCCGTCTCCCCTATTTAAGGCTTTCCTCCTAAAGCTTCTCCTATCTTCACTGCATTATCAGTTTTCACCCATACTACTAAATCATTGTCACTAGCATGTAACATTGTGGTAATGTATGGTAACAGGAAGGTAACAAGTCGCAAATGACTTGTTACCTTCCTGTTACCAAATCCAATGGTCAGTTCTCAGGCCTTATCTTAACCTCTTAGCAGTATTTGGCACAGTTGATCAATGCTTCATTTGTAAAATAGTTTCTACACTTTCTTCATGTTCTCATGTATTTCTCCTACATAACTGGCCACTCTTTCTGCTCCATATAGTTGGATTTGCCTTTTCTTACTAAAATAAATATTTGAGTCTTCCAGTACCTAATCCTCAGATCTTTGCTCTTCTCACTGTGTACTCACTCCCTAAGTGATATACTTTATTCTCAGTGGCTACTGACTTCCAAATTTATATTTATAATCTCTCCTATAAACTCCAGACATCTGTATCCAATTGTCAACTCAATATTTCTATTTTCCCAGTGTTAAGTGTGCATTTTTATACTTGATATAAATAAAACAGACTCTTGATTCCTCCATCGCCATACCTAGCCCTCATTTTAGTAAATTTCACCGCCATTCACCTACTGTTGCTAGAAAACACTTAGGAGTTATCATTGATTCGTATTTACCCTCCAGGGACCAGGTAGCTTATATTTGCTCATCCAGATTTATTCTCCTCCTTTTTTGAAATTTAATTTAAAAAATTTTTATTTATGTGTTTTTATTTTAGTAAGAACACAACATAAATCTACCTTGACCAATCTTCAAGTGTAAAATACAGTATTGTTAACTATGGGTCCAATGTTGTAAATAGATCTCTAGAACTCCCCATATGGACTTGAGGTTTGGTCTTTCCACCTCTGAATAAAAGACTGTTGGAATTTGGATAGGAATTGCATTGAACCTGTAGATCATTTTGGGTAGTATGGACATTTTAACAATATTAAGTCTTCTAATACATGAACATGGGATGTCTTTCCATTTATCTGTGTCTTCTTTAAATTCTTTCATTAATGTTCTATGGCTTTCATTATACCTCCTTGGTTAAGTTTATTCTTGAGTATTTTATTGTTTTGATACTATTGTAAATGGGATTGTTTCCTTAATTTCCGTTTTGAATATTTCATCGTTATTTACCCTGATACCAAATCCAGACAAAGACACAATGAGAAAAGAATACTGTAAGCCAATATTCCTGATGAACACAGATGCAAAAATCCTCAACAAAAAGCTAGCAAACCAAATTCAACAGCACATTAAAAGGATCATACACCATGAACATCTGGGATTTATCTCTGGGATGCAAGGATGATTCAACATAAGCAAATCAATCAATGTCATAAACCATATTAACACAATGAAGGATAAAAATCACATGATCACAATAGATGCAAAAAAACTTTTGACAAAATTCAATACCCTTTCATGATAAAAACTCTTAACAAACTAGTTATAGAAGGAATTTGTCTCAACATAATAAAGGTGATATATATGAAAATTCCACAGCTAACATCACACTCAACAGTGAAAAACTGAAAGCTTTTTCTCTAAGATCAGGAAAAAGGCAAGAATGCCCACTCTTGACACTTCTATTCAACATAGTACTGGAACTCCTAGACAGGGAAATTAGGCAATAAAAAATGAATAAACAGCATCCAAATAGGAAAGGAAGAAGTAAAATTATCTGCCTGCAGATGACATGATCTTATACAGTATATGAAAACTTCTAAAGACTACACACACACACACACACACACTGTTAGAACTAATAAAGTCAGTAAAATTACAGGATATAAAATCTTACCTTCTTCACATGACTCAGCGGGAAGTACCATCAGGAGAGCAGAGGGAGAAAAATTAATCTGGGGGATATGTTTCCCTGGCTCGTGCCCTGCAGGTGCTCTGAAGGATGGCTAATGATAGCTCCTGTCAAGTCAGACTCTCCACACTGCCCTTTCTGTCTCAGGTCTTTTGATAACTGCTCTCTCTCCTCCACACCTTTAGGCCTAAGGGTATAATATCTTCCTGTTCATAATATCCTTGACATCCTGATTGTTCCCTTGTGATTTCCCTACAGCCTTCTCTCACCTTTGCAAAAAAAACCACCTATTGAACTGCTTAAAACTGCCCAAGAGACATGTGCTTCTTGCTAGTAGCCTGACTAATCCACTTCACACTCACATTCAACTCATTAGTAAATGTCGTAATTTCTACTTTCAAAATGTATTCCAAACCTAACCAGTTTTCACGACATGCACTATCCTCATCCTAGGTTAAGCCACCTTAATTTCTCACCTGGATTAGATCAATATTTTAGTACTTCTGCTCTCTCTTGCTACCCCATTCTATTCTCCACATAGCAGCCAGTATCATCTTTTTAAAAAGCAAGTCAGATAATGCAATTGCCATGTTCACAAGCTTCTAAAGGCTTTCCAGTACACATAGAATGAAATAAAAATAAAAATTATTTATTATGGATAACAAGGCTCTGTTTAATTGGCCTTTGTTTCTTTCAGTCCCATTGCCTGACACTCTCCCTAGTGCTTACTTGCATTGTTTCAGACATAGTGGCCTCCCTGAATTTCCATGAACACTCATATTGTCCTACAATTTTAGAGCATTTGCACTCAATGTCACTGTATAAGGAATGTTCTTATCCTAGGTATTTGCATGCTGCATTTCTCTTTTCATTCAGCCCTCTACTTAAATGTCACCCCATAAAGGAGACCTTTCCTGAATGCACTATCTAAAATAACAACCTCCAGTCTATACCTACTTACACACCTTTATTTCTCTCCACACCTTTATTTCCCTTTATACATTTCACCACTGCCTCATATGCTCTATCTCTATATTGACTTGTCTATTGTCTCTTTTTTCCACTATAAACTCCATGAGTGAAGGGATTAACACTTTTATTCACCACTGTATTGTCAGGACCTAGAACAGTACACGGTGCATAGAAGTGCTAAATAAATTTGTGGTGAATAAATGAATGAATGGGAATGGAAATATACCAAATGGATTAATTTAATTCAAAGCAAACTTAAATGAAAATTAAATGAAAAGCTAATTCATAGCCAAAGTTTGTTTAACGATCATGTAGAAAAAAGTCAAACTAATACAATAGCATCAGATTGAAATAACCTGACTGAACCTCTAACAATGGAACTGCTCCTTGCAATGAGACATTTCCAAAGCCAATTAATAAGGCTTCTTCTCCTGGACAATGCCAGGATGGGCATACTAGGGTTGGATACTCCGGTTTTCCTGTTTTTGAACTCCATGGCCAAGCAAGACCCTTGTGAAAGAACATTATCTCTTTAAAAAAAACTACTATGCAATATATATAATACATAGAAAAGGATACACAAATGTGTAAGCCAGGCAATAAATAATTAAAAGAATAACAACATACCTATATCCACAGTTAGTTATAAATATTACCAAGAATTATTGGAGCTTCCTCTCTACCAGATCTTAACTTCCTTCTTTCCTCCATAAGTAATCATTATGCTGAATTGTGAGTCAATTGTTTTCTTGCCTTTTAAAATAGTCTTATTACATAAGAAAATTATAAAGATAGGTATGAAAATGAAATTATTAACCATTGTTCTGTCACTTGTGTTTTGACTCATCATCGTGTTTTTAAGATCCATCCATGTTGATGTATTTAGTTTAAATTCATTAGTTCTCACTTTTTTACATTATTCCATTATAGAAATGTATATGCTAGTCTACTTATCCATGCTACTCTTGATGGTCTCTCAGGTGGTTTTCAGGTTGCTGTGCTACTCTTTACAAATTGCTATGAATATTCTTTTATGTGTCTTACCATTACTATTAGCCTTGGAACCATTCTCTCTCTTTAGAAGACTTTATGCTTCTATGTTTAATCAATTTTACATTGATCTTGCAATTACTCTGAGGGAAATTTGTTTTCCTCATTCCGGCATTTTTAGTCAGCAGTTTACTGTAGCCCTTCAAACATTTACTGACATCATCTTAGATAATTCATTTGGAGAAGCTCTGAAGTTAATACAGCAATGCCAATTAACTGCCTCTAAAAGAGCTGCCTTTTTTTCCCTAAAAGCCCCCAAAAAGCCTCTGACATATTTTGGGAGATATTTAAAATATTTTGATAGTTCTATAACATCACAGATTTTTTTTCATAAAATTGTGTTGGTGTTCCTTAAGTGTCTTAAATTGAATTAACTCCAAATAAATATATAGAATCTCTGCTGGAAAGAGAAAAAAGGTTGTGCTTCTATCTCAAATTGGTGAAGTAGTTACTCATTTCAATGTCTACTTTAAATTGACCAGTTGATTTCAGCTTTGATTACATTGAAGGAATAAACTACTCTTCTCACTAAGAAAGTCTGCCAGATATAACAAATAAAAATACACGACACAGTTAAACTTGCATTTCAGATAAATAATGAATTTTTTTAGTAGAAGTATGTCTAATTCAATATTTGGGATCTACCCATACTAAAAAAAAGTATTCATTTTTTAATCTAAAATGTAATGAACTAGTCATCGTGTATTTTATGTCATCCCTATGCCATTTCTACCAATTAGAGCTCTCAAGGTTTCCCTCAAGCTGCTTGATTTGCTGAAGATATTTCTTGTATGTCAGGAACTCACTAGCTTGGGGACCTTAGCAATCTTTCATTGCTTTTGCCTATTTCTTCATTTCATAATGTATGTTATGTTCAAACAAAGCACTGAGAGTCTTATGGTAACTGCTTTGCCTAAGGAAGATCACTTTTGCTGTGAATCACTTTGGAATGTCTTCCAAAGCACAGTATGTTTCAGTCTTCAATAGGTATGCACAGCAGCAGACAATGTCAAATGGTTTGGGGTCGAACTCTCCAGGTTCTGGAAAACTCTAAGCAGTCTCAAAATACCGCGAGACTCGAGATGGGACAAAGTCTTTTCAACCTCACCAGCTCCCATACTTGAAACTGCCTCAACCAGAAATTGCCCCTCACCTTTGGCCTCCTTGGTTGGCGTCTTGGCGCTAGGCCTACCTTTTTTGCTGCCGGCCTGTCTCACCCGGGGCAGGCCTACTCCCTTCCACAGGCTTCTACGACTTTTACTCACTCCAGACCGACTAGAGCATGCATCATTAAAGATGTCTGACAACGTGAGCAGCACATATGGCCTACCAGACTTAGAGAACAGAAGCCTGTCCCATCGCTCTGAGGAGCGTTCTGGAGCGGAGGCAGGGAGGGAGGCCTGCTCAGACGCTGAAATGAGCTCGATCAGAAATGGTGACGGTACTGGCGATGGGGCTACTCCCAGCCACGCCAGGTAAGAAAGTCAAAGCACAGCCATGGAAAGTTCAAGAGAAGACATCGACTTCGAAAGCATAGAAGACGCCGAACATTTCTTAACATTTCTTGCTTGTGCTATAAGAGGCATTTGGAGAGAGATTTGGAAGCCAAAGGTAAAATAGTAACCTTATTTGTTTTGTGCTCAGAAAGTAGGGTCACGGGCACATTATTACTGATCTGGCTTACCTTAGTGTGAGGCAGCAGCCAGGTCCACAGCTGCACCAGCATCCCCTCATATCTTCCTTCAGCTTCACCAGCTCCATAAAAAAGAGTGCCCACTTCTCCTGCAGGGCACTCATGTCCTCAAAGTTGGAGGTTTGGGCAGTGAAAGATCAACACGACTTCCAGTCTGTCCTTGTGGGTTCCAAGCTATTCCTCATGGCTTCCAGTCTATCCTTGCTTTCCCCACTTCACATCCATCTCTCCTTCCTGAATGCCGTGCTGACTTCGGGCTCCTGCGCCTAAAGCAAAGACAAAAAAAAAAAGCCTTATGAAGACTGCTTAACCAGCTCCCACAATTACATACTATCAGGTCCCTATTATAAGTCACCTGTTATATGCATATCACCCCCGGTGTTTCTGTTTTTCTGTCTGAACCCTGACTGATGAAACCACCCCCAACTACTTTGAACCACGTTAAGTCCCCAGACTACTTCGATAATTTGCCATTTGGAGGAGTAAAAGTCCTCTAAAGAGAAAGGTTGGACTTGATTAAGATAGACAGATAGGTCTTCCCTGGTGGTGCGGTGGTTGAGAGTCCACCTGCCGATGCAGGGGACACGGGTTCGTGCCCCGGTCCGGGAAGATCCCACATGCCGCGGAGCGGCTGGGCCCGTGAGCCATGGCCGCTGGGCCTGCGCATCTGGAGCCTGTGCTCCACAACAGGAGAGGCCACAACAGTGAGAGGCCCGCGTACCGCAAAAAAAAGATAGACAGATAGATTGATATAGATAGATAGATAGGGAGTCAAATAATTAATTTGAAAAATAAAGTTATGATTATAGGTGGAAATCCAGCTGGTAGTGTAGGTCCCAGAAAATGGAAGTAATTGTTACAATTTTAATTTATGCAAATATTGCTCCTATTAGCATACAGAAGAGAGCAATACAATATTTCTTCAGCCTTCCATGAGATGGCGGGCATAGCTAACAATTCTATCAAATAAGCAGGCAAAACTGCACCTTTAAATTTAATTTTTCAACATCAATTGTTTTCATTCCAATATGGAATTTCTACAGGACAGTTCTGTGTAGGCCCTCGTAGCCTTTATGCAATATTATAATTGTCTCCTAATTATGCACAGAATTTAACTGCATTAAATTGTGACAGATGCCAAACTATACTTTTAAAAAGACATCTTCTGGCAGCCATTCCTTAAAAGGACAGGTGTGGAAAAGAATAGAGATGGAAAAAAATATATAATGGAACCTAATTGTTAAATGGCAGGCCAAAAAAATTTTGGTGAGTTCTGTTAGTCCAAAAGCAACCTTCAGCAGTGCTCATTCTACCATGTTGTGAGCCAAAAGAATAATCAATAAATTTACAATAGACTGGATCTTAGCCATCCTGTGATCAACTTCTATGAACTTCACTATCATAATTTACCTCGACTTCAGTCTCTTCAACAATAAAATGAGAGGTTTAGATTTTTAGATTTAGCTAGCAAAGTCTTATGGAGCACTTAATATATATTTCTTCACTGGACAGGGAGAGTTCAGAGATGGATATATGACAGACCAGGTTCACAAGGAGCTTAGTACACTAGTCTCAAGCTGTGTTCTGGGGAGAACTAGGGGTTTTGGATGTTTTCATTTGAAGGGGATTGGGCAGTTTCCTATCCTGCTGCTTTATTCAAAGTATAATGTTAATTTTTCTTTCTTAGCTTTAGCAGCCTCTTTATCTCTAACCCCATTATGTAAGCAACCATCTATGGAAATAAGATACACATAAACACTATCAAGTATACTGAAGTGTAATTTCTCAACTGTTCTACATAAAAACCGTTACGTTTCCTGTCTTCCTGTTAAAAGAAGTTAACTTTCCAAAGTCATTGAGCTAAAAAGGTGCAGAGTAGGGGCTCACATAAAATTTACAACTAAATTATTGCAACAAATAGTTGTTTTGGTTCATGGTAATTTGGTTTAGTTGACAACAGAAATTAAGAACCTACATCTCAAGATTCTTTCATGACATTTAAGAGTCACCTTTCATCTATTAAGGTGGCTATAGTCTCACCTTGGACTTCTGTCAGCTATATGGCAGGTATGTTAGCAACTCAAGCCCCTGAAACTGAATTGTAGGCCTCCGAGGAGAACAAACAAAACAACAACAGCAGTGAACCAAAGAAAAACAAAAAATAAAATACAAAATATTAAAACAGTACATGCTGTGGAATGGACAGTACTTCTACCCTCAGCTACCCATTGATCTGGGTGGTATTAGCTGAAAAGGTTGTTGCTTATGAATCTCTGTCTAGAATCAAATTCAAATTATAGCTGAGCCTGAGTAACTGGTTCTTTTGATTACTCTGCTACAAAGCTATAATGACCCAGATATTCTAGGGACTATCTTTCTCAGCTGATAGGTACAATCATCACTCTGAAGGACTGAGATCAATGATACATAACTATTAAAATCTTGGATCATATAGAGTAGTCTCTCTTTTCTACAGTGTGTTGCTCTCTAAGTAAGAGACAAGGTTTGGGTCTCAGATGTTATCCTCTGAGATTAGTAAGTGGTAATTGGTAGTCACACTCATGAACATTGTTTAAAAGCTTACACTTATGAATTCTTAGTGAGCAAGTGTATCTGAAATTTTTTTTTAATGTTTTTAGAAATATGGAAATAAATTTAACTTAACATCATCAGATAAAACCAAATATTTGGGGGGAAGGTTTTGTTCCATGAGCTATCTCACAGTAGCTCCCTCTCAAAAAAATCCCTGTAGAATTTTAGGGTGATAAAACTACTCTATATGCTACTGGAGTGGTGGATATATGATTCAATGCATTTGTCAAAACTCACAGCATTGTACATCAAAAAGAGTAAACTTTAATATATGCAAACTAAAAGAAATTCAACCAGGATGTCAGGGGATCTCAGAATGGAATACACACTATGACAAATGGAACTAACTGTTATAAATGTATGACATAACCTCACTGAAGCAAGTGAGAGGAAAAGAAGTCAGCTAAATAACTTTGTCAAATGGTGTTCTGGAGGGCAACTGTAAGGCTAAAGACAAAAGAAGTGTATATAAAAACTGTACTCTAGTTGGCAAATTTGTTTCTCACAACAATTCAGGTTAACTAAATCTGCTTTACATATATGTCTCAGGTTGAATAAATAAGTAAATGGATGAAGGATGGTGAAAACCAGGTTTCTTATTGTCAGAGGGGGGAAATTATAGATATGCAAGGAGTAAAAGTTAGACAAACTCTGCAGTACTGAATTAGAGTTGGAGATATCATTATGAATTCACTATTTGGTTAGCATAATTTATATAAAAGTGGATAAATGCAGAAATAATTATAGAAATGTGTGTATACATGGGTCAGTATACTGACATATATTTCATAGCTCTCTCCAGTGAGAGGCCCTGGCAGCAGTGACACCCCAGAAGTAATGAGTACCACCAAGCACCCAGATTTCTAATACCATTCTGCAATAAAAGGCACCAGGGAACCTTGGAGAAATGTCTGATAAAAACTATACTGGTCCCTTCAAGGCAGGGTATATTCAAGATAAACCTGGAGTATCCTGTAGTTCCAGATAGCAAGGAAGAGGGATGAGGGTATATCAAAGTGTCACATGGAACAACTGAGAATTCCCAATGGCCAAAGCTGGAACAACCTGACCAAAACCAAAACAAAAACAAAGCACCCAAATAATGTGGTACGACATCACAGCCTAATGTATTAGATAGAGATCCATGAGTCCATCCTGATATAAATAAATGAACAAATAAATAAACTGAGGGTAAGAGATAAATCCCCCTACAGAATAATTCCAAATAGCATAAGTAGATAATCCTTTTGTCAAGAGATGGACTTTGATTCCCTTCTCACTTTGAGTATGGGTGGATTTAGTGTCTTGTGTTAAAAAAATAGTATATAAAAAGAAGAAAAAGAATAACTTTACAGTAAAGAAATCCTGTACCACTTAACCAAGTGTTGGTGGTTCATATCACCAGCATGAAAGTCACATTGATATCATATGCCTCCAGTATGCTACAAGAAAAAAACCATAACCTCTGTATAGCCATGAAGAAAATAGCAGACAACCCCAAATTGAGGAACACTCCACAAAACACCTAGCCAGTACTCTTCAAAACTTTCAAGGTCATAGGAGACAAGGAAAGGCTGAGAAGCTATCACAGAACAGAGGAGCTTAAGGAGACATGGTGACTAAGTGCAATTTGGTATCCTGGATAAAATCCTGGAACAGAAAAAGGACATTAGTGGACAAAGTGATAAAATCTGAATAAAGTCTACAGTTTAGTTAATAGTGAAGAATCAACGTTGGTTTCTTAGTTTTAACAAATATACCAAAGTAATACAAAATGTTAACATTAGGGGAAACTGAGTGAGGGGTATGTGGAAACTCTGTATTATCTTTGGAACTTTTCTATAAATCTAAAATTATTTCAAAAAATAGAAAACTATTTTTTATTATTTCAAAAATCCATGATAAAATCTTTAACTTTAGTAGCCATAATAATTCTGGTAATGTTTATCGTATCAGTCGAAATAATTCAGCTCCCTTGGTTTTGCAAGTCTCTGCTTATTTTGTGATTCATGCTGAAGAACTTCCATTATTTGTGACCTTTTAAAAATGTTCTTTCTTTCATCGTTTCTTTGACTGTTTTGTTCAATGCTGTGCTTCTGGTAAGCTGCTTCTAATAAAAGTGCAATAAAAAGTGTAAATTGAAATAAAGATGAAATTTTTAAGGACAACATTTAGTAAATTCTTGAAAAAAAGAAATTTCACAAAGGGAGACATTTTGCCAGACTAAATTGTAAAGTGCTTAGTATTTAGGAACTGTACAAAATATTCATGCATAGCTTTCTTTAAACCGCTGATCTTTTAACAGGAAACTTAACTCTGTAGTAAGTAAAAATTTATGGACATTTTTAGAACAGAGGTAGAGTATAAGCCATATTTGCACTGGTTGAAGGGTATACAGGAGGAGAACAAGTAAAAAGGTGAGCATAGGCAAGTCTTCACAGAAGTTTTGCTATGGAGAGTTTAAATAATGGAGTAACAGTTGGAACAAGATGTACAATTAAGGGATCATTGTTATACTTTATTTTTAAGGTGAAGAATATTAGAAAAAATTATACTGACGGTAAACATCTAGGAGTGAGAAAGAAATGAATGATGTAGGGAACTGTGGAAAATACTAGGATTCAAGCCCTTGAAGGAGATGTGATCTAGACACCAGTGGAGGGATGCCCTTTCAGAGGATCAGACCAGATGGTATGAGTTCAGTCAAGAAAACTGGCAGGTTTGGTGGTGTGAAGATGGGCATGGGGAGCTTGATGTTATTGCTTTGACTTTATGTCCTGTAAAATATGAGGTAAGGCCATCAGTTTAGACTCCTGGAAGAGGGAATTTTGCAGTTTTGAAAAGAGAGAAGACAACTGAACTTAATTTTCTCAGAAAGTAGGGGAAAAAAAACTTCCTAGGGAAATGTTAGCTTTTCAAGGAGTTTAGAGTTTTTAAAATAAAAAAGTAACTAAAGAAATTTGCCTTGGCCAACACATCAGTGATATTTTATTTGAAATTCAAATGAAGTTTGTAAGTGGATAAAAAAACAATGTGCAGCAAAACCTCCCTCCACTGGAGAGAAAAGAAGTGCCTCTGTCTGATTTAGAAACAGTCATCATCATGGCATCCATGATTTCTGTGCAGTGCCAAGTCAAATTCATTTAAGATCCAATCTGAAATCTGCACTTCCTATCAAAATGCTTATAAAACTTTCTGTTGATTACTCTTACACATGTACATAGAGTGATTACAACTACAGTGCTACACAAATCTAGGCCCTTCCTAGAATTATCAAGGAAGAAGCCTCCTGCAGAGTACCGTAGTGGAGAGCCATGCTCTCGCACTCTTTTAGAACCTGAGACACATCTGTGATGAGTATTAGATGCCCTGACATGAGAAAAGAACCATTCCAACATAGTTCAGGATGCTGTATAAAGAAAAAAATTAGCAAAACAGTTGCCTCAGTTTCTAAGTGAGTAAAGATGTTTTAAAAAGCAGAGTGAGGTTTAATGGGATCATCATTGAAGGCTGAAATTGTCTTCCCCAATGGGGTGTATACCTTCCTGGTTCACCATAGGTCTGGTTTTGTAGCCCAGTGTGTTCACAGAGGAAAGAGCATAGGCTGAGAGCAGGGGGAATCAAACAGTCAACTGCTAAGAGGTGCTCAAGGAGCTCCCCTACTTCAAGAACTCCTCTTTCTCACCCCAACCCCAGCACACAATTTGAGAGCAAAAAGTGATTTTTTTGGCCTGGTGTATAGCCTGGCCTTAAGGTAAATGTTCTGCTTTGCAGGAGCACTAAAGTAGGTTAGGGTCAAGGACCTTTATCAGTCACCAGCTGAATGGGAACAGAATTTTGGATGCCATGAAGGAAAGTGTTAAAGTT
Source organism: Pseudorca crassidens (assembly GCF_039906515.1). NCBI lineage: Eukaryota > Metazoa > Chordata > Mammalia > Artiodactyla > Delphinidae > Pseudorca > Pseudorca crassidens. The sequence goes on along the minus strand of NC_090317.1, from coordinate 109,522,532 downwards.
TTGAGTTTCTTTGGCAAGCTCACTCTGTCCTCTCTCTGTGGTGTGTTGGGGTGGGGAGGAATATACACACACACATATATATATACATTTTTTAATATATACAATTATATTTTTCAATTATTCCTCAATAAAGTTGGAAGGAAGGAAGGAAGGAAGGAAGGAAGGGAGGGAGGGAGGGACGGAGGGAGGGGGGGAGGGAGGGAGGGAGGGAGGGAGGAAGATAGAAAGAAAAGTACTTCTTGTCCACCCACCAGAAAAAAAGCTGAAATCGTCCACTGAAATCAGAAGCCAGTTTAGGGCAATTGCTATATTAGAGAAAAGACAATAAGCTATTGTTCTTAAATTTTAGTGCAGGAATCACATATGAGCTTTTTGTAAATAGTCATTTTGTTAAATTCTCATATTAGTTCCAATCATTTATTAATGAGAGGCTCTCAGATTATGTGCTTATAATATCACATGGGCTGCAGGATGGATGTGTAAACAGGCATGAAAACAACATTAACCTCATTGTACATCTTCATCACAGCTCTTGGGTGACCAGGTGCATTGCCAATAAGCAGTAGCGTTTTGAAAGGAATCTTTTTTCTGAGTGTTAGGTCTCAACACTGGGCTTAAAATATTCAGTAAACCATGTTGTAAACAGATATGCTGTCATCCAGGCTTTGTCGTTCCATTTACAGAGCGCAGAGTAGATTTAACATAATTCTTAAGGGCCCTAGGATTTTGGAATGTTAAATGAGCATTGGCTTCAATTTAGTCACCAGCTGCATTAGCCCCTAACAAGAGATTCAGTCTGCCCTTTGAAGATTTGAAGCCAGGCATTGACTTCTCCTCTCTCACTACGAAAGTCCTAGATGGCATTTTCTTCCAATACAAGCCTGTTCGTTTACACTGAAAATCTGCTGTTTAGTGTAGCCACCTTCACTACTTATCTTAGCTAGAATTTCTGGGTAACTTGCTGCAGCTTCTACATCCACACTTGCTGCTTCACCTTGCACCTTTATGTTATGGAGACGACTTCTTTTCTTAAACCTCATTAACCAACCTCTGCTAGTTCCAAACTTTTCTTCTGAAACTTCCTCACGTCTCTCAGCCTTCATAGAATTGAAGAAGATAAGGGCTTTGCCCTGGATTAGGCTTTGGCTTAAGGGAATGTTGTGGCTGGTTTGCTCTTCTATCCAGATCACTCAAACTTTTCTCCATCATCAGGGTGTTTCACTTTCTTATCATTCCTGTGTTCACTGGGGTAGCACTTTTAATAACTTCAGGAACTTTTCCTTTGCATTCACAACTTAGATAACTATTTGGTGCAAGAGGCCTAGTTTTCAGCCTATCTCAGCTTTTGACATGCTTTTCTCACTAAACTCAATCATTTCTAGCTTTTGATTTAAAGTCAGAGATATGCAACTCTTCACTTGAACACTTAGAGGCCATCATAGGGTTATTAATTGGTCTAATTTCGTTATTGTTGTGTCTTAGGGAATAGGGAGGCCTGAGGAGAGGGAGAGAGATGGGGGACTGGTAGGTAGAGCAGTCAGAACACACAAATTTATCAGTTAAGTTCACCGTCTTATATGGGTGCAGTTTGTGGCACCCCAGAACGATTACAACAGTAACATCAAAGATCACTGATCACAGATCACCTTAATATAATAATAATAATGAAAAAGTTTGAAATATTCTGAGAAATACCAAAATGTGACTTAGAGACATGAAGTGAGCAAACGCTGTTGAAAAAATGGAGCTGATAGACGCTCAACAAAGGGTTGCCACAAACCTTCAATCTGTAAAAATCGCAATATCCCCAAAGGCAAGAAAATGAAGTATGCCTGTACACATGATCTAGTTTGCCTTATGTCTTTCAGTATTCCTTTACTGACTCTGTTCCATCATGGGCACTCCATATACTTTCCAGTAGAATTGTAGATTTTGGGGGGTAATTTTTGCACATTATTTTCTTACACATAGCATTTTATCAGTAACCTCTAGACTGGTATTTTAACAGTTCTCTAGTTTGCTATACGATAATTGCAAATATTTTCCTCTATTAAATAGAATAATTAGCATGATAAGCTGAAGACTTATTTTTTATGGAGTAACCATTCATATTTTTATCTCTGTTGGGGATTTTTAGAAATTTCATGAATAGCAACACTACCACTTTAAATTGTAAAATTCTACATTTTTCTTGCCACTGCCCTCCTCCATGTACTCTTCAGGAAACTTTGACATTCCACCATCCTTTCATCAAAATGGCCCAAGATATACAAACAATTCACTTGGTTTGTATATTTTTTATTTTATGAAAAACATATTCATAACTTTTTTCCTATTATGATTTTTTTAATGAAGAAAATATTTATAAACCTAAGGTATGTGATGGTCATGACTCAAAAAAGATAGGCACAACCCTTCCCTACTATTGTTAAGTAGGAAACTACAGGGAGAGCTGGGACAAGAAAAAAAGTTAACATGTGTTCTATACTGAGCATTTGGCTTCAGAGTGCCCAGTAACAGATTAGACTTAGTGCCTATGAGACAACTAAATGAGGACCTTCATTTGTTGGTGTTTTCTCAGTTTGGAATCTTCTTGTTTTTTGCGGTACGCGGGCCTCTCACTGTTGTGGCCTCTTCCGTTGTGGAGCACAGGCTCCCGACGCGCAGGCTCAGCGGCCATGGCTCATGGGCCCAGCCGCTCTGCGGCATGTGGGATCTTCCCCGACCAGGGCACGAACCCGTGTCCCCTGCATCGGCAGGCGGACTCTCAACCACTGCGCCACCTGGGAAGCCCGGAATCTTCTTTTATACAACTGATAACACCATCATGGTCAAAAGAACAGGCTTAAAAATATTTTTTTAAAGGTAACTATATGTAGATATTAAACCTAAAAAGGATAAAGCGAAAATTACCTTTTAAGTATAAAATTAGAGGAGTAAAGCAAGTGGACGCAGGCCAAAAAAATGAGATGTATCTCTGGTTCATCAGTGCAAACAAGAAAAATGTCAGAAGGAGCGTTGAATTTGGGGCTCCAAAAAAATCACCTTAAGTGGCTGAGGCTGGGTATCTGATGTTCAGAAAGTTCTAGGGGATTTTGATCTCCTAGATTAGATAGCCTCAATTAAAGAGTGAGGTGCTGAGCTTACGGCGATTCACCCTGGTACATGGTCTTTATTTAAAGATCTCAAAAAGATGTTTGAAAAGGGAGAAGATAATGCAGAACTGAAATTCTTAGGGAGTCACTCTGTTCAAATGTTACGAAACCTGCTGAGTCTTATAGCCGTGGACAAGGCTGCATCTTCTGTTTTTGAGGCTGACAGGACTTCCCTGAAGAACTTTAGAAGATCATGTGGAAGAAGGTTGGCTGGTGTCTATAAATAATGGCCTTTTGGAATAACTGTCCAGACATACTTTCATTACACAGGAAAAAAAGGAAATCCCAGGTCATGCTGCACTCCAAAATTTTCTTACTTGATTTCTTGGAAAAATATTGAAGATAATAAACTTAATCTCTTTCAGAGATATCATTCACAAAAAGTCATTATTTTAAAAATACATGAAAAAATGTTTGTAAGATTTGTAAAACTTATTTAAGGGACATCTTGCATCACCCCATATAATTACTATTTCTTTGAGTGATTTTATGATAAATAAAAAATATCAAAATTTCATTTAAAATATTTCCTCTGGCCTAATTATGGATAGTTGCTTTTCCCATATAATTAATGAAAATGGGATTTCAGATTTATTAGGTTTTGCATTTAAAAAAATTTCCTGGGAAAATTAGTATGGCAAGCCATTCAAATAATGACTGTACTGCATATAGGAAGAAAACTGTCCCTGTCCTTAATTATCAAACTAGGTCGTAAACAAACCAATTTGTGGTAGGTACAAAGAAAAATACAGGATGCAGCGAAGGGTTTTAACTACTGTAAAAACTTTTAATTGTGAAAACAACAACTTATCTGTTAACTTTTATGGAAAGAGAGTGCTAGTCCCCCACCACACCACCTTGATTCACTGCCTGGTAGGTGCACAAGAATAAATGCTCAGCAAAATTTTAACTTTAATACAAGGTTCCACTCCAAATAGGCTTCAGCAAAATTGTTATATTAGGAGAAATTTATGGAAATAGTGTCACTGGTCACAATGGTAATAAAAGATAAGGCTTTTCTTATCCCTAAGTTGCCTCCATGCATTTGTTTCAGTTTTGACTCCCATCAACAATTTTAGACATTGTTCGTATCCTCACACTATAAACACGAAAACCATGTTTTGAAACTTTTCTCACAATATTTAGTTTCCCTCGTTATTCTTTTGTTTCTGTCTGATATTTTTATAACAGCCAAAATATATCGTTTTATTTGGCTTAAAACAATGAAAAGAATCTATATTACGAAGTGAGGAAAATGAAACTCGGTCTTCTCTTTCTGTCATCACCTATATGCTCATTTGGGCTTAATAATGAATCCCAGAAAAAGAGAGACAGAGGGAGACAAAGAAAGAAAGAGACAGAGACAGAGACACACAGAGAAAGGGGAAGGAGGAGGAGGAGGGAGAGAGGAAGGGAGGGAGAGAGGAAGGAAGCGTGAATGTGCATAGCTCTACAAAGAACTTCGTCTTGGTATCTTGGATATCTAAAGGATATTTTCCTCCCAGGGCCATAACCCTAATGTGCAAATGGTACCTTTAATTTTCTAAACAAACTTGCTTACTGCCACAGTGCACCACTTTGTCTTTATGTAAGGAAGTGTGGTCCATAAAATCCATGGTCGGCCAATCATTAAAACTGCCTTCTCTAAGACAGAAGAGGATGTCGCATCATAGGATATTCTCAGAAATAAATTCATCAGATAACATTCTTGGTTTTTTTCTCCGAAGACTTTTCCAGGTAGCACCATTACTCATAAGCTCAAAATAAGAAAAGCCATCTAAGCTATTTTTAGTTAGTGATTATAATCAGATATTGGTAAGAGAAAACCAAAATATCAGGGGCTTAAACAGGATGCAAGTTTGTTTCCTCTCATTTAAGTCCAAAGAAAGGAAGATCACAGCTGTTATAAAGTCTACATGATGCTCTTAATATTCCAAGCAATTTGTACCTTTATGCCTTGCCGTTCTTATCATGGTGGGGAGATGGTCTATGAAACTTCAATAAGCTACTGTGTTCCAGGCAGGAAGGACAAAGTGGGGAAAGCAAGAAGCGTGGACATCTATATCAGGAATCAAAATCTTTCCCAGAAGTGTTTAACTAACTTCTTACATCTCATCACCTCCCCAAAAGCAAATGGCCATGATAATTTATATATTTTAGCTGATCACATGGTCACATCTGAGAGTTCTTATTTGTAAGGAGAAAGGAAATGGAAGAAGAGATATTGGGTAGACTCACCATCACAAAAGCCAAGAGTGTTTCATAAAGCAAGGAATTCCCAACAGTGGCAAGGATAGCTGAAGGATCAAGATAAAAGTAGAAAAACATCCATTAATTTTAATAACAAAAAAGTTATTAGTAACCATGGCAAGGAAAGGTTCAATGAATGACATGGCAGAAGTCAAAAGGAGTGAGGTAAGAAGAGTACTAAGAAGTGATCAAGTTAAGACAATGGTTCTTAAATAAAAACAGATTTACAAAATCATTATTTTATAGACTGGGCACATGCTCAAGGGAATTCTGGGGAGTAATGGGAATATTTATGGATTGTGGTGTTGGTTACACACATTCATAAATTCACTAAAAAATTCATTGAATTGGTACAATGTGTAAATTTTATGATACGTAAGTTATACCTCAATAAAACCTAAAAATAAAAATAATGATAATCTCCTTTATAGAAATTTGGCTGTGAAAGAAAAGAGAAAGACGTGGTATTTTTTCCTTCACTGCCAAAGCCAAACACTTGGTTTCTTTTTTTATTTTGTTTTATTTTGGCAGTTTTTACTGGACGCTAAGTTATTTTGAAAAATGAGAATCTTGTTTCTCTTTGTCAGGGAATTAAAAAAAGAAATAAAAAGCATAATGTAGTAAATAATTATGAAGATATGAGAGGTAAAATTTGAAAAACCTTTCTCTACTTGGTCTGCCATAGCTACTTTCCAAAAGTCAATACACTCATCAGCCTGTTGTATATTTTTCTCAAGTTATATGTATATACAAGCACATCCAAGCGTGGGCCCAGGTTAGGTGGAACCTGAAGTTTATACAATATGATGATCTTATTTAAAAAAAAGAATACGAAATTATGTAGTTATAATTATGTTCAAAAGTATATATATTTTTAAATGAAAACATAAACCACAACAAATAGCTGGCTCCTTAACAATTCAGATTCATTTCCTTTCAGGTCTCTTTAGACAATTTTCTAGAAATGCGTATAGATAAACGTTTTCTGTGCAAACTGGTTTCCAGAACATACCAGAACTGCAGGCACTCCTAGAACCCAGGGACTTGTGCAAGCGAGACCCTGAAGTGTAAGCTTCATTACTCTCATAGAAAATCTGTCACTGGGTATATATATTGTGGGTAGCCAGTATATAGAGCTTAGTTGTGCAAAAAATACAGTTCTTTTATTTTTCTCTTAATTTTTATTTAAAATCCTCATTCTACTGGAGTAGTAGAAACTTATTCTCAGTTAGGGATTTATCCCTTTTCTTAGAGATTTGATCAAAGTTCCCGGGGACTTGAAGATGCAAAGGAATTAGAACAGACTTGTGGTATAGCCACTGAAGACCCAACAAATGTGCCTGATATGTTGACAGCAGACTCATACTTGTTATGCTATATTTTGGGTATCACTCTATTGTTTTTTCCCCACCCTCAAACTTGGAAGATATTTTGTGTAGAGAATATCAAGAAAATGAAGAAATGTTCCTCATTCTTATGATTTTTTTCCCATTTTCATCAATGCTCAGTATGTCCTCTACCTAAGGGCTTTAGATTTGGGATGTGTACATCCAGAAGAAACTTGAATTCTCTTTTCTGCTTACTCATTCCTCCCTCCCCTGAAGCAATGAACTTAGGCATTCAAATGGGGTAGGTAGGGGAGAGAGTGGTATAGGAAGTAGAGGATAATTATCAGGGAAATAACTAGTTAAAATTTAATAAATAACCTAACTGTATGTTTTCCAACATACAGAAGATGTCATCTATTATAGGATGTTATTATATCAAATACATGCCATCGATTTAAAAAATTATTATCACTTGATTACATAATCTATGCAATACCTTGCTGATTTTTTTTCCATATCACAACTAAAGTCTGAGTATTAAGTAACTTCACATGGAGAATATAAAGATTCTACTACATCACTTTTGGCCCCCAGCAGTGAATGCATCGTATTACTCCTTTGGTATATATTGAGAACCTATTATGTGACACGATGTTCCAGGTGATGCGAGTGCACTGGTTTGCAAAAAAGTCTCTCTCCTAATAAAGCTTAAATTTCATTGAGAAGGAGGACAATAAAGAAGCATACACATTTTATAATGTCAGGTATAGAGGAATGCTTTAGAAAAAAAGTAAAAGGCAGGTGAAGGGCTAGAAAATGAAGGGGGTAGTCAGGGAAGGGCTTTTATCAGGAGCTCTGAAAGAAATTAAGGGAGTAAGCCATGTGACTATCTGGTGGAAGTTCCCTGATAGAGGGAGCAAGTGATAGAGGGATGGTGAGAAAGATAAAGGTAGTGGGAAGAAGGAGCACAGGCAAGAGTGACAGGAGACAGACTTAAGAGGTCCAGGAGGCAGCTCATGCAGCTAGGGGCAGTGCTGTAGGCTGGATAAGAGCTTTGGAGTTTATTCTCAACAATTTGATGGCCTTTGAGAGTTTTTCTTTTTGTTGCTTAGCTTTGTTTCTTTTAACCAGAGTATCATATTTTTCATAAACAGTGCAGTGTCACTACTTTTGGGACTGACAGCTTAATTTCAAGGCATACATACTGAAGTATAACCAGTTCTCATTTGCATTTTAAATTTAATAAAAAATAGGATAAAATAAATATAAAGTTTATAATTTTTTTTTTTTTTTTTTTGCGGTACGTGGGCCTCTCACTGTTGTGACCTCTCCCGTTGCGGAGCACAGGCTCTGGACGCGCAGGCTCAGCGGCCATGGCTCATGGGCCCAGCCGCTCTGCGGCATGTGGGATCCTCCTGGACTGGGGCACGAACCCATGTTCCCTGCATCGGCAGGCAGACTCTCAACCACTGCACCACCAGGGAAGCCCCCATAATTTTATTCTTAAGGCTAGCAGTTTACAGCACATGAATTTGGTCACAAACATGTATTTAGCTTAGAATATGCTCTATATCAAGCAAATAAGCAATTTTTCCTGCTTTTAATCACATTGCCTGACAGGTGACAGACATAAAAAATGTAATTAAAAACCCTTTAAAAACATTTGTTTATAAAAAGAAGAACCTTTCAAGTCAGTGTAGTCACCAATAATGTCATATAAAAGTGTTTGTGAAGATATTTCAAATGGAAGTTGCAAATTCAACAATGTAGAGGTTTTCCAAGTTAAATGACTCAACTGGAGAGACAATCAGAATACCAGATAAATTTTTTGCATGATTAAGTTGTGTTGTCCAAAAAATGATAAATATGTCACAGCTTACTCCTCTAACTGGCCACTGGAAATTACTTTTATATCATCTATATTAAGTACCTCAGTAAACCTCTTGGACTGTGTCCTAAAGAAATGATCTGAAATATGGAAAAAGATCTAGGTTCAAAGAAGTTTATCCTAGTATAATAAAAGAAAATTTGACAAAAATCTAAATACATAACAATAAGGCAATAACCAATATCCTGTGCTATTTTTATCAAGAAGTAGTACTGTGACAATGAGTATCTAAAAATATTCAATACTCTAAATATAAAATGAAAGAATGAAACTTTCTCTGTGTTTTTTTTTTTCATTCTGGTATACCAAGCTGTCAAGTTTGATTCTTCAAGAAGTTTATCTTTTAATTTTACAAATCCAACGTTTGCTTTTACCAGTGCTACTGTTATTAATCTTAATTTTAGGAATACAAACACTATTCATTGACTTACTTTACTTGGGGTCTTTTGGGGGTACTTCCTGTATTATTTTTGTCTACACGTATATCATTTTATTCTAAAACTTAGAAAGCTGAGTAAGCAATCATAAGGACTTCCTGTCTCTGTTAAAGCAAAATGTACGATTGGCCCTATCTTTCCCTCTACACTTATTATTGATTTATTTGATATTACCTAATTTTCTTTCAGTTCTCTAGTCAGATTATATTGAAGATGTGAGTGCCATGCCAGTCTCTGGAACTATTATTTTACTTCTATCACTTTATTTCAATCTTATTTTATCTTCCTCTCTGTATTTAAATTAAAAGGAATTACCAAGCATTTGTTTCTGAAATTATCACTACACTTAACTTTAGAGCTTTGTAATTTCATGATAATTTAGAATTATAAATTTATTTTTATTTATTGCATAAATAAAAGTTACATACTTTCTTAGATGATTTGCATGTATTGGTAGTAAAATGTATGACTTTAGAAAAAACATGATAAATTATAAGTTTTTTTTCTCTGAAATGAATAGTAAATTGAAAATTCAAACTCTGTAAACTGTAGACATGTTATTGCCAAATTTGCCTACATCAATGTCATATGTTCTGACATTAAATCTTGGAATGGTAAAATACAATAAAAGACTAAAAGGTTAGAATATTTAGTAGCATTACCTACGAAAAGTGTACGAAGAAATAAAACAGAGCAATGAGGCAAATCAACATCATTACTTCTTTTTCATGGTTTGGGTAGTACTTCATAGAAAGAAGGACCATAAAGCAGATGTAAGATCTCAGCTCTGTAGATATCTGTAACATAAACAGCCAGCAATAATTAGGCATCTGCACCAGAGCAAAGTGGAAGAGATTCTTCATGGCAGAATATTTTCTATGAAATGTATAATTTTGATTTTCCAGCAACTGCCAAATGACAGTGAAAGGTAGTAGGTGTTATAATGGTTAGTAGAGGAGCCTTTGGACCCAGTCTTTTTAGTTCAAATCCTGTATCTTCTACTCACTAGCTGTTTCTCTGTAAAACAGGAATGAAAATAATATTCACTTCACAGAATTTTCTCCATCTTAAATGAGTTACTAATGTGTGTGAAGCACTGAGAACTATAGCTGACAATTATGAAGTTTTCTTCACATATTTGCTGTTATTATTATGATCTCTCTTTTTGTTACCCATTCATTTCCCCCTGCTTCAGAAGCATTATCTAGGGCTCTTGGTGTGCTGGTGAAATTTCAGAAAACAAATCAAACAAATTGAAAACAAAACAAAATAAACACCTGTAACCAGTCTTTAGAAAATTTTACTGACATTCAAAAATTATTCTCACTATCTAATTCAAAAAACATCTAAGCAAAAGGCTAGCTTTTGTTTTGCTTTAAAAGCTTAGTTTTGTGTAAATCTGATCAAAATAAAGGTGGAAGAATATAGAATTGGTTAAACTATAAAAACGCTAAAATGTTTGGTCTCCTTTTCCATTTGTCATCTAACAGTAAATTATACACAATACACCTTCATTCAATGCCCCTGAATTTTGTCCAGTTCTTTAACATAATCTAAAGTACCAGAGATTATTTTACTAAAAGCATAACTACAACTGACAAATGATCTTATTTTGTGTTTTTAAAGGTTCTTGAGACCACAAATGTGAAATAATTTCTTATTTTATCTATTATGCCAAACTTACATAGATGATTTATTTAGAGAGCTTTACTCAAAAAAATGCTTCCTATAAAAGGTATAATGTTATTTTCATCTGACACGATGGAAAAGGAACATCTGTCCCATCAACTGGTTTTTAAACTCTGTATTTTATGCATCCCCATGGAGTCTTTATTCTGGTGTCTGAAGTTTCCTGAAATTTAATATGTATATTGAAAGATTATTAAAATTTAGCAAAATCAGATCCCATTGTAACTACTTTAGTTGTGTTTTTTAAAATATATGCTTCAGGTTAACTCTAACTATAAAAGTAATACAAAGTCATGGTAAAATTTTTGAACACTGCAGGCACTATTTGGAAAAATAATCTTAAGCTAAAAGTCATCTTACATGGGAAGCAACATATTGTTAGTAAATTTGCTTCTAGATTATTGATATATCCATCAGAATCTCCCACTATATATTCATATATCTATCTCATGATCTTGGGTCCCTAACATATACTTACAGCCATTTTCCCCCTCTTTTCTAAAATTTAACATAGTTCCATGAACATTTCTGTGCTATTCTTTGTTTTTAGAAAATATGATTGTAAGGATTCCATGATCATTATCCATCTAGATTTTACTGGGACTCCAGCCTTGTGTGCCTTTTCATATTTCCTTGACCATCTCCTTCTTTCACTTTCCTGGCTGGTGGCCAAGCCATTCCAGATTATTCATCCCTTTTTTGAACTTGGATGAAACAATGCATTGTGAAGAGCAGAATCCAGCTTCCAGAGTGTTCACCAAATTAGAGGGGGATTAGCCACCCTGAGATGGACTTTGGCCAGCAGGAAATAAGAAACGGAAGACAGCAGGGCAGATAAGTATCCCTCCTTTCTTTGGTGGTCCACTCCCAGGACTGACTACCCTTCCCTTCTATATGCTAAGTAAACATGCCTCCAGAATGATCTCCTCTGTCTCTGTGGCTTATTTGAAGCAGTAGCAAATGCAGCAATGCACTGCTTGACATTGCTTTGAATCTTAACTCATTTCCTTTTTTTCCTCACCCCCAATACACTGGGCTGACATCTCCTGAGTGAAACTTAAGCAACTTAATCCTTGCTTCAGTTTCTACTTTCTTAAGAAAATAGATTTTTCTTAATTTATTTAAACACTTTCATTTCTTGGAGAAGCTATTTCCACTATTTTGCTATTATAAAGAGTATAATAGTATAATGGCCATTTTTTGCATGCTTTTGACTTCATTTCTTTATATTTCACAGGACTGATGAGAAATGCCTTTGTTAAGGCTCTTAAAAATTCATTTAAAATGGATTTTTAGGAAGGTTATGCTTACATACACCCCTACAAGAAAGTGAAAAGAATGCTGATTGCCAAAAATATGTTTATAATTTTTAAATTTCCCAATCCAATGATCCTAAATGGAATTAAAAAAAATATGTGGGCATTACTGAAATTGAATATTTTTTTCATATATTTACTTGGTCATCTATATTCTTTCATAAATTGTCAGTTCATGTCCCAATTATTTATATGAAAGTAGGTTTCTTTTGCTTTATAAGTGTTCTTTAATAATGATAGCGTCCTTTACTCATTTTGATAAGAATATATTTTATGTGTTTATATTTGCTCTCTATTTTTATGTTTTTATTTAAACTACATTTAACAATATTTACCATTCTGTCACTAACTATTGTGTTCATACATAGAAAATTCTTCCCCACACTAAAAATATATTCATATCTGTTTCATAAGGAATACCTCTATATTTATTGCTTTTCTAAGTATGCTGGCAATTTTTACTTAATAACACTTCCTTTCCCTGACACTCTGTTAGACTCTATCAGGAACTTCTCTTTTTTCCGCATAGTCCATTTGTTCATCATGGAACTGGTATCACACGGTTTAAATAAGACAGTTTTTTGACACATTATTAGTAAGTTCAAACCTTATCAAATTATGTTTTATGAAGAGACTACATGTACATATTGAAGAAAACATTACAGAAGAGACTAGGATTTTTTTTAAAAAGTCTTCTTTCTCATACCACACACACACACACACACACACACACACACACACACACACCCTTATGCACAATTTAGAGTCATCCATGGTTAATGGTTTTTTAGTTTACCTCTTACAGTAATTACCGTTATAACTTCAAACATAGTTTTCTTTACCAAATACAAAATGTATACAGTTTTATTATCTCTTCTCTAGGAAAATAGAGGGTGTATTGCATTTACTTTACCCCCTACCTGTATTCACAGTATTCTTTTTAGTTCTTCTGATTTTTTTTTTAATTTAAACAATGTACTTGATTTACATAATACCTCACCTCTAGAAAATAAATGCCTGTTATTAAAAGAGGAAATTAGAATTAACGTGTTCCCTTCTTTGCACCTCTTTTTTCCATACTTCCCAATTTTTGCACATTATATATTTTTAATGTGACATTTATAGTATTTATACTCATTTCCCTATAATTCTTAAAGATTTTCTCTATGTGTTGATATTAAAGCATGAAAAGCAAAAAACAGCACTTTCCAGTCAACTACTCAAATGTTTATTATCACAGAATTAAGTAGTACAACTGACTAGCCCTCGAATCATTACTGTTTCCTGCTGAAAGGAAAAAAATATATGTTATATATAAACATATAATGGATTTTCATTTATTTCTAATTTTCTAGATCATACTCTGACGTTAGTGTGTTTTATAATTTTTCATAGGTATTAGATTTATCTGTTCTTAAGTACCTGAAAATATATTTATTTGACAGGCATGGCTGATTAATGATATGATTGGATATAGAATTCTAGTTTCAAAATATTTATTTTTCATAAAAATTTAAATATATTCTTTTTTTCTTTTGAACAGCTTATACTTTTGATGAGAATATTACCTCCTTACAGTTCTCCTTTCCTTGTAAACAAAATTTCTTTTTCTCTTTGAAATCTGTAGGAGTTTTAGTTTCATGTTGATGATGAAATTTTCTAAGTGTAGTCTTATTTTATTTATCCTGCTGGGCAGTGAATGGGCCATTTAAATCTGAAAATTTATGTCTTTCCATAGTTCAAGAACTTTTTTGTCAGTTGATTAGTTCCTCTATTTTCTGGGGTTACCTGAATCTGTGTACCATGTCACACATTTTTCCTTGACTTTATCTCATTTATTATGAGAGAATTTCTAGATCTGCAATTCAAACATAAATTATGTACATTTGTAATTTAGTCAGTCCACTGAATTTTAAATTTCCAAGAATGTAGTCTACATCTCAGATTTTTTTTGTTTTCATGGCCAATTATTCTTGTTTTATGGAAGCAATATTCATCTCAGTTTTCTCTCAGGATATGAATTAAGTTTAATTTATTTTCTCTTCTTTGAATTATTTTTTTCTCTGAAATTTTTGGTCTGTTAATTCTGTTATTCTCTTCGTTCTTCTCTGTCCATCTCCTTCACAGTTCGTGTTTTCCTGAAATGTATTGTCATGTGTGTTGATCTATTAATATTCATAAATGAAGTACAGCATTAATTGGCATTGGTACACAGCATGCTGGATTCCACAATGGTGGTGGTTGTGTTTCGCCAATAGGACCTTCCCATAATTAAGGCTGACCACTGATCTGTGTAAGTAAACAAGTTATAGTCTGTGGCAGTTAATGACCTTTGTATGGATGGTGAGCAGGCAAGCAAGCATGCCCAAAGTCTTCATAACTGCTAAACCAAGGAGTTTTACTCTGGGAATGAAAATATCTAATATTTTCTTTCCCTTTCATCCAACATTTTCGTTTCATATTCCTTTGAGGACTGTCTCAACTTCAGCTTAGCTTTCTTCCTAAGCCACATTACACTTACTAGCAACCTTGTCCCAGAACAGACTATTTTATCCCAAAAAACTTCTTGAACTTCATCCTGAGGACAAAATTACTACAGCCAGCTGTTGTGTTTATGAGCTATAGACAAAAGAGCACACATCCCAAGTGTTCTCAATAAAGTTCCTTAAAATAATTATTTTGACAATTGACCCACAGCTCAGTCTGGCTTTGATATCTGTTGACTCTCAGCTTAATCCTCCTGCTGTTTCCTTGAGAAGATCTGCTTACTTCTGGTGTTAGTTTCACTTTCAGCACTTCTGAATCTGCTATTAATAGGAACCATCAGGTTTCTATCTACCAATAACCCTCATCTAAAAATAGGCTATTTTCTTAATTGACAATTTTATTATGGTTTATATATAATATGTATAAGTATGTAATTATATATAAAACATATACATTTATATATAATATGTAAATAAATAATTATATGTGTGTATGTATAGAGACAGAGAGAGAAAATTTACTATGAGGAATTGGCTCATATGATTCTGGAGGTTGAGAACTCCCATGATCTGCCATCTGCAAACTGGAGACTCAGGGAAACTGGTAGTGTAATTCAGTCTGAGTCTTAAGCCTCAGAACCAGGGAAGTAGATGGTATAAATCCCAGTCTATGAGCCAGAGAAGATGAGATGAGATGTCCTAGTTGAAGCAGTAAGGTAAGGTGATAGAGGGAAGTGTAAAAACCTGAATTCCTCCTTCCTCTACCTTTTTTTGTTCTAGTGAAGTCTTCATTGGATTGGATGATGCTCACTCATGTTGGACAGGGCAATTACTTTACTGAGTCTTCCAATTCAAATGCTAATCTCATTAGGAAACAGTGTCACAGACATCAAAGAAATTATATTTAATCTGGGCACCCTGTGGCCAGTCAAGTTGACCAGTTAAAGTTAACTATCACAAGCCTGATATGAGTCTATTTACTCATAAAGTATAAAGTGTATAGAAATTTTCATGAAGTTCACATCCATGTTTTATACCAGAGTATTACCAACTTTTTGTTATTGTTATGAATGGAGTATATTTTTCATTATATTTCTATGTTACTTTTGATAATACATAGAATTTTTCACAATATTTACTTTTTATTCTTAATAATAAAATGCATTTTAAGTTGTGATAACTTTTTTAGACAATTTTCAGAGTTTTTATGCAGATAATATCTTTTGCAAATAATGGTAATTTTCTTTACTATTTTACAATAGCTATATCTCATTTTGTTTTCCCACATTATTCCATATGCCAGGACTAGCAGTGCAATTCCAAGAAACATGGTAGCAACATCACTTTTGTCAAATTTCAGAGTTAGATGCAAATTCATTGTTTTGTAATATAGATAATACAAAGGTATTCATCATTGCGTTAAGCAAGGATCATTATATTTTCCATTTGTTCATTTTTAAGTAGAGTTAATACTTCCTTTTTCAAATACTTTTTTGGTGCATTGTTTCATTTTTATATTTTCAAGACTTCCCACACTACCTTGAACCCCTATACGTATTGAGTTTGTCATCTGTAGTCTGGTTATTTTCCAACCTTGTACAAATTTTAGAATGTGATGTTATGCTAGAAAAGAATGCCATTAGAGGTACTAACTATTTAGAATGTATTGATCTGTTTATTGGCCAATATGCTCTAAGGGCCACGTCCTTCTTTTCTCCTGCTGTACTCTGTGTCTCAGGGGACCGAGCCCCACGACTACATAGCCCATGCTCCCTTACCAATTAGTGACTAACTGAGTTCTGCCCATGGGAGCCAGAATCAGAATATTTGAGGGTGAGTGGAGAGTGGAAACCAGATTCTAGGGTATTTCTCCCACCTCTTTGCTTTAGATTGCCATCTTGATGTGGCTGCATCTCCTTGTCATTGTAACTTCCAGCAACTCTCCTCCATCCTAAGTCCCAGTTCCTATCAGAAGGCCTTTACTCCCATTCCTTTGTGCCACTGTTTCCTATCCTTGACTCTCTAGCACTAAGTTTAGCAATGGTAAACTGCTAACAGTGATAGTAATCCTCCTGGCTAATAGCCAGACTGCCTTGTAGTCCCTTGTTTGCCCTTTCAGTTCTTCTAACACTTTTTGAACATTATATTCCCAGTATTAAATTCCCTCTATTGAACTCCATAGCTTAAATTCTTTCTATGCCTGGTCCCTAGCTGATATATATTTTTTAATTAAAACTATTATTTAATAATCAGCTACACAGGAGATGGAGCAGAAATCATTCAAAAGTTATCATTATAAGAACTTCCCTGGTGGCGCAGTGGTTAAGAATCCGCCTACCAATGCAGGGGACACGGGTTCGAGCCCTGGTCCAGGAAGATCCCACATGCCGTGGAGCAACTAAGCCCGTGCGCCACAACTACTGAGCCTGCGCTCTAGAGCCCCTGAGGCACAACTCCTGAGCCTGTGTGCCACAACTCCTGAAGCCCGCATGCCTAGGACCCATGCTCTGCAACAAGGGAAGCCACTGCAACGTAGAGTAGCCTCCGCTCGCTGCAACTAGAGAAAGCCTGCAAGCAGCAGTAAAGACCCAATGCAGCCAAAAAAAATTTCTTTTAAAAGAATTCTTTTTTTTAAGTCATCATTATAAGAAACAAGTGTAAGTTGAAAATAAAGACATTAACATTTCCTTCTGCTCCTCTTTATATCTAATACTTCTATCTTCCCACTAAAAAAGCACTTTAGGGCTTCCTTGGTGGCGCAGTGGTTGAGAGTCTGCCTGCCGATGCAGGGGACACGGGTTCGTGCCCCGGTCCGGGAAGATCCCACGTGCCGCAGGGCGCCTGGGCCCGTGAGCCATGGCCGCTGGGCCTGCGCGTCCGGAGCCTGTGCTCCACAACAGGAGAGGCCACAACAGTGAGAGGCCCGTGTACCGCCAAAAAAAAAAAAAAAGAGCACTTTAATATCTAGTAAATGAAATAACTATAAAAAGGGACATACAAAAGTTCATATATATTGATTTGTGTATCTTAATTCTCAGCCTAGATGTATAAAGTGGATTGCCTCATATATACCAGAAAATCATTGAGCTTAATTTATTTATCTTTGATAAATAATACATAATTAGTGGTCGCAGAAGAACATTTTATGAGGTTATGAGTATTAGAAAAGCTTTCATGCTTTAAAAGTATATTTTCATCAAAAGTCCTCAGGATATATAAGTAAACACAGATATGATGAAAATAAAGTAACTCTCAACCAAACTGTTTTTGTACTTTTTAATATATAAACCTATATTTTTAATATACTTGTCTTAGACTAATGTTAATATTTTAAAAGCTCATTTTCATATTTTATTGGGAAGGCAGACTGAAATTAACAGATGCAAGTATATTTTAAAATGAGATTCCTTTGCTAATACTTTCAGAAGAAGAATGGAAGGAAATTAATATGTTAGAATACATGACTAGTTGGAGTACCAGCATTGATCTAAGTGAACTCATTTTATTACTTTTCTTTTTTTTGTTTCAGTGAAGGATTACAGATAATTTGGTTTCATATTCCTTTATTTGTTGAAGTAGATTTGTTTTGAATCTGTACTGTCCTTAAAATGTTGGCCTTTTATCTTTATTTAAATAATCAAAGCCTTTTGCTAATATATCCAACTTCTCTAGGACTAAATTTCATTAAAATTAATTAAAGTTATTCAAACAACATACTTTATAAACTTTTGAGCTGAAATAATGCCATGAGTTAGTTTATTTCAAAAAACTCACTTTTACATGAAGGTTCAATTTTTTAGAGAATTTGAATTCAAGATATTGTATAACAATAAACTCAATATCAAGAATTTCAATTATCAGTAAAGTTTTAAATGGGATCAGCATGTAAATTTTCATAATGGATAAAAGGAAATAAAATTTGAATTGTTTCATCAATGTATTTGAAAGTTATTTTGAAGGCTGTAAGATTGTCACAGAAAAGAAACAATAGCTGCCATCTCCTTGATGCATTATTCTTTCTTTGACGGTTTTTCAAAAATATGTATTTGTTTACTTTCACCTCTTTTTTCCGTATTTGTACATGTCATTTCTTCCCATGGCTTTTTTTATTGGAATCATTTAGGGATTCTATTCAAAAATAAAGATGCAGTAGTGGAGGAAACTTAGGAATGATGCCATTCTCTCTTGGGAAACAGAGGAGAGAAGAAAGGAGGAATTGCACATGGAATTGGCTTTTATGCGCATCCTTAGCTGGGATGAGGGGAAAGACACACTAATTTTTCAAAGCTGTGATGCTGTCAATCAATCCTTTTACCCCCAGGACTCTGAGAACTTAATATCATTGTCTCTACCAGATAACTCACCACACTGTTGCACAAGTATCTATTAGACAGTTGCTACCATGGGACTTTGGTGTCTTTGAGAACAGGGACAGCATGTTCTATATCCCCAGTACATAGGATGGTGCCTGCCACATATAGATATTTAGTAAAAGTTGTTGAATTAAAGTAATTAAATGATCAGCTAAGAAGTGCACCATGGTGCAGTATTTCCAGTATGTCAGGTTGTTTTTTTTTTCCAGTTGGTTCTAGCATTGTTTATAGTATGGTTTTCTAGAGGTAGACATGAATAACCATCTATCCTGCTGCAGCCAAGTGGGTTTAAGCTTTTTGCTTAGCCTTTTTATTGTTATATATTTCAATATTTACATTTAAGAGGATAAACCTTACAATAATAAATCTTTTCACAGTCAAAAAGAAAGGAAACACAATTTGATGGCTCAGAAACTTACAAAGAGCTTTCTTACATATTATTGAATAAATAATCCTTGCTAAACTTGCACCAATTTCTGTACTTTCCAGAGAAAGTTTCATACATAGTTTTTGCCCTAGAAAATTTACATGCAGGGGAAGCCTAATTAGAGATGGAACATACACTCTTTGCCAACACTCATGTGTCGATATTATAAGATCATGACTAAAAAAGTCCCCTAAAGTTGATTGAAATGATAGACTGCATAATCCATAACCTGCACCCCAATAAGCATAACTAAAAGATCTGGACAAGAAAAAAAATACAATCGGAAAGCCTACAAGATCATGAGGAAATAGAGAGCCAATATCCTGGAGAAGACAGAAATCCAAATAGGTGAAAGCAGTACTTGCAATACTACATGCTCTCCTTTGCCAGCAGCTGAAAGGCAAATAATGCCTATGATAGGCTCAGAGGCTATGTGACCAAAAGATGAATTCCAGGAGAGGAAGGATCAAAATGGCAGACTAGGAAGACCCTGAACTCATCTCCCCACATGAACAAATCAAAACTACAACTACATATAGAGCAACTCTCTCTGAAAACAACCTGAAGACTAGCAGAATGGCTCTTCTACAACCAAGGTTACAAAGAAAGAACCACACAGAGTCTGGAAGGAGGGGAGGAGAAAAGATCTAGTCAGGACCCACACCCCTGGCAGTTGAACCAGAAGAGGAGGAGGATATCACAGGCTCGGGAATCCTTCCTAAGAAGTGAGGGATTCAAACTCCGTATGTGGTAGCCCAGCCCTGGGGTCCAGAACTAGGAAGATGAGCCCCCTTGGCTGGTTCGAAAACCAGTGGGGGTTTACTAGAGGGCTGTAGAAAATAGAGACTCTGCATGTGCACAGACTTGCTCTCAGTCCTAGTGTGAAAGCCGCAGATTGAAAACTGCCTGATGCTCCAGTTGGCCTACCAGGACCACCCCAGAATGCCCCTTAGACTGTACCAAGCTCCTGCTCCATCCCCTCCTGCTCTGGCACTGCTCCTGACCAAGGCACAGACTGCTATCTGTACAGGGGAGAAATGGAGCTAGCTCAGATTTGTGGCTCTACTTCCTGGGGTACAGCTCCAACCCCAACCAAGGCAGGGACCACCATTGCACCAGGGAGCTAGCTCATATTTGCAGCTCTAGCCCCTCGGACCTTGGCCCCAACCTCATTAGGGTGATGCCTGCCATTGAGCCTGGGAAAAACAACCACACACACCTGGCTCAGGCTCTGGTCTCTCTAACTCCAGCCTTACACTCCACCAAGATGGCAGCTGACAATGCACCTGAGGAGATGTGGCCAGTGCTGACTTCAAATTCAGCTCTCCCACCAAATCCACTGGACACACCAAGACTACATAGGGATGCTTCCACACAAGGATACACTATCAAGACAATTAGATAAACAATTGTTTCACCTAATTTCATACAGAGAAAGTCAAACAAAAAGAAGATAGAGGAGTAGGTTCCAAACAAAAAAAGATGAAACCCCAGATAACAAGAAACCCTAATGAAACTGAGGTAAGTAATTTACCTGATACAGAATTCAAAGCAATGCAACACAAATGCTCACTGAACTCGGGAAAAGAATAGAGGAACATAATAAAAATTTCAACAAAGAACTGTAAAATATAAATAACTGAAATGAAAAATACACTAGAAGGAATTAACAGCAGATTTGGTGATACAGAAGAATGCATAAGCAACCTGGAAGACAGAATAGTGGAAATCAGCCAATCAGAGCAGCCAAAAGAAAAGAAAAATGTTTAATTACGATTGTTTAACGGACCTCTCACATAATATCAAACATACTAACACTCGCATTATAGGGGTCCCAGAGGGAGAAGAGAGAGAGAAAAGGGTAGAAAACTTACTTGATGAAATTATGGCTGAAAACATCCCTAACCTGAAGAAGGAAACAGATATCCAGTTCTAGGAAGCACAGAAAATCCCATATAAGATGAACCCACACCAAAGTATAACAAAATGGCAAAAGTTAAAGAGAGAACTTTAAAAGCAACAAGAGAAAAACAAAGAGTCACATGTATGTGGAATCCCCATAAGGCCATCAGCTGATTTTTCAGCAGAAACTTTGCAAGCAAGGCAGAAGGGCGTGGCATGATATATTTAAAATGCTGAAAAGAAAAAAACCTACAACCAAGTATACTCTACCCAGCAAGGTTGTCATTCAAAATTGAAGGAAAGATAAAGAGTTTTCCAGACAGGCAAAAACTAAACAGGTTCAGCACCACTAAACCAGCTTGCAAGAAATGATAAAAGGTCTCCTTTAAGTGTAAAAGAAAAGGCCATAGCAAGAAATAAGAAAATGTTTGAAGGAAAAAATCTCACTGGTAAAGATAAATATATAGTAAGGCAGTTGGTCAACCAGTTAAATAAGATAGTATAAAAACAAAAATTGTACATCAAATATAACTACAATAAACAGTTTAGGGATACACATAAAGATGTAAAATATGACACCAAAATATAAAATATGGGGGCGTGGTAAAAAAGGTAGAACTTTGAGAATATGCTTGAACTTAAACAACTATCAGTTTAAGACAAGTAGGTATATTTATAGGTTGGTATATATGAAACTCATGATAACCACATATCAAAAACCTACAATACATACAAAAAATTAAAAAAGAACACAAACATAATATTAAAGAAAATCATCAAGCCACAAGGGAAGAGACTAAAAAAGAAGGACAAAACAGAGAACTAAAAACACAACCAGAAAACAAGTAACAAAACGTCAATATGTACATACCTACCAATAATCATTTTAAATGTAAATGGACTAAATGCTCCAATCAAAAGACATAGGGTGGCTGACTGAATTTTAAAAAGACCCATCTATATGCTACTTACAAGAGAATCATTTCAGAGGTGAAGACACAGAGAGACTGAAAGTGAAAGGATGGAAAAAGATATTCCATGAAAATGGAAATAAAAAGAAAGTTGGGGTAGCAATACTCATATCAGACAAAGTAGATTTTTTTAAAGTCTATAACAAGAGACAAAGAAGGGAATTATATAACTATAAAGAGGTCAATCCAAGAAGAGGATATATCATTTGTAAACACATATTTACCGAATATAGGAGCACCTAAATATACAAAGCAAATATTAACAGGCATAAAGGGAGAAATTGACAGTAATTCTGAACAGACCAATTACTAGTATTGAAATTGAATCATTAATCAAAAAACTCCCAACAAACAAAAGTCCAGGACCAGACAGCTCTACAGGGGAATTCTACCAAACATTTAAAGAAGAGTCAACACCTATCCTTCTCAAACTTTCCAAAAAATCAGAGAAGGGAACACTTCCAAACTCATTCTATGAAGCCAAGACCAGAACCAAAACCAAAACCAAAACCAAAAACACCACAAAAAAACAAAATTACAGGCCAATATCTTTGATGAACACAGATGCAAAAATATTAAATAAATGAATTTAATAATGCATAAAAAAGAGCATACATCATGATCAAGTGGGATTTATTCCAGGGTTCAATATACGCAAATCAATCAAAGTGATACACCACATTAACAAAACGAAGGATAAAAATCACATGATCATCTCAATAGATGGAGAAAAAGCATTTGGCAAAATTCAACATCCATTTATGATTAAAAACTCTCAATAAAGTGGGTATAGAGAGAACATAATAAAGGCCATTTATGACAGATCCAAAGCTAACATCACAGTCAATGGTAACTAACTGAAAGCTTTTTCTCTAGGATCAGGAACAAGACAAGGATGTCCACTCTTGCTACTGCTATTTAACATACAGTTGGAAGTCCTAGCCACCGTAAGTCAGAAAAGAAAAAAAAAATAAAAGGCATCCAAATTGGAAGGGAAGAAGTAAAACTGTTACTGTTTGATAATAACATGATCCTATACATAGAAATCCTTAATATATTTAGTATGCCTCTCTGAACAGATAGATCAAGCAGGTAAAACATCTATAAAATGCAGGACATCTTAACAGTTTTAAATTTGAGGTACAGAATATATAAAGAACATTTTATCCAATAAATTCATCACACGCATTTTTTTCAGGCACACAGGGAACATTTAAAGTCATTGACCATATACTAGACCACAAAGTAACTTTAAGGAAATTCCAAAAATTTAAATAATGTAAATTATAGTCACTAATCACAATGTAATTAAATAAAACTATCAATAATGAATAAATAAATCAAAACCTCCAGGGAGATAGGGAAAGAAGATGGAGTATTATATATTAGAGTAGCATAGAACAGTTAATTAGGAGTATGGGATTAACAGATACAAACTGCTATACATAAAATAGAGAAGTAACAAGGAGTTATTATATAACACAGGGAACTATATTCAATACCTTATAATGATCTATAATGGAAAATAATCTGAAAAAATATATCTAGATGTATAACTGAATCACTTTGATGTACACCTGAAACTAACACAATATTGTCAATCAACTATACTTCAATTTAAAAAAATCCTGAGGCAGAAAGAATGCCATTTAAAAGCAAGACAAAACAAAACCAAAAAAACGTAAGGACACATACATATATACATACATTAAGACATAAGGATTCAAAAGAATTATTGCCAACTTTAGGAAGACCCTATCAAGTTTTTTTCACATATGAACGATAAAATGTGGGATCATTTCAAGTTATCTTGTACAATGACTACTAAAGACTTTCAGTCTAGCTGCACTAAGCTCTGCTTATAGGGAACACCCAAACTTCATTAAGTAGAACAGGTAGCTTGCAAATAAATCAAGGACTATTCAGCCCTGCTTTTTTCAAAGAAATGGAGAAAGATAATGTCTTAGTTTAAGTGAACTCAGGAACAGAACCCAAGACAAGAAATTGAAAGCAGGAATGTTGATCCTCAGAAGTAGGAGTGAAAGAATAGGGTCAGTGAAACAGAAAAGGGGGAAATCCCAGAAAAAGTACTCCCAGTTTTGGAGAATCCTCTGAGGTAAAAAGCAAGCAGAGAGATGCTGGCAATGTGCAAAGGAAATATCCATCACACCCCAGCTATGTTAGAGGTGATGCCAGCCACCAAGTGTGTGTTACAGGTGAGATATTTGGAAAGCAAAACGGGCTTTGTTCACGCTATTATTAAGGCGTGGCTGCTTAAAGGCTTCAGGTCCCCCTTTCACTCTTCTTTGGAAGCCTACTTTGTTATAACTCTATTTAAAACTATTTGTCCCTATGGAGTAACTTCAGTACTCCATATCAGGGTGCACAGAACTCTTCAAACCCGACCCATCTGTCACCATTTTATTACATACTCCCTTCATAACTAGGGTTGCAAGAATTATCATATGGGCAGAAGACCTGGACATTTTTCCAAAGAAGACATACAGATGGCTAACAGGCATATGAACAGATGCTCAACATCGCTAATCACTAGAGAAATGCAAATCAAAACCACAATGAGATATCACCTCACACTGATCAGAATGGCTATCATCAAAATGTCTTCAAATCATAAACGCTGGAGAGGGTGTGGAGAAAAGGAAACCTTCTTACACTGCTGGTGGGAATGTAAACTGGTGCAGCCACTATGGAGAACAGTATGGAGGTTCCTTAAAAAACTAAAAATAGAGCTATCATATGATCCAGCAATCCCACTCCTGGGCATATATCTGGAGAAAATGATAAGCTGAAAAAAATACATGCACTCCAATGTTCATAGCAGCACTATTTACAATAGTCAGGACATGGAAATAACTCAAGTGCCCATCAACAGACGATTGGTTTAAGAAGATGTGGTATACATATACAATGGAATATTACTCAGCCATGAAAAAGAATGAAATATTGCCATTTGCAGCAAAATGGATGGACCTAGAATATATCATACTAAATGAAATAATTTAGACAAAGACAAGTATTATACGTTATCACTTATATGTGGAATCTAAAAAATAATACATATGAATCTATACACAAAACAGAAACAGAATCACAGACATAGAAATAAAACTTATGGTTACCAAAGAGGAAAGGGATGGGGGAGGGATAAATTAGGAGTATGGGATTAACAGATACAAGCTACTATATATAAAATAGATAAGCAAGAAGGAGATACTGTATAACACAGGGAATTATATTCAATATCTTGTAATAATCTATAATGGAAAATGATCTGAAAAAAATATATATATATATAACTGAATCACTTTGCTGTACACCTGAGACTAACACAATATTGTCAATAAACTGCACTTCAATAAAAAAAGACCTAAGGATTCAAATGAAAGAATTAAATGGTTATTAATTGCAATTAAAAACCATAAAATGTTTTACATAAAACTTTAAAGAATCTATAGACAAAATATTTACAAGTAGTAAGTAAAATCATCAAGGCTGGGACACAAGTTGAAGATAAAGAAATTACTTGTATTCCTATATTATCCTTTAAATAAACAAATAAAAATGAGATTAATAAAAACATTTACTAAGTCATCTAAAAAAAATTAAATATCCAGAAGTAAATTTAACAAATGTGTGCAAGATGTCCTTACAAAATATAGCTGAGAGAAATTAAAGAAGATCTAAATAATTATTCATTGACTGGAGAACGGAATGTTTTAAAGATGTCAAGTCTCCTCCTACTGAATCAATGCACTACCAATCAAAATTTCTGCCGCTTTTTAAAAATGGAAATTGACAAGCTGACTCTAAATGTATATAGAAACATGAAGAGCCAAGTATAGCCAAGGCAATCTTGAAGAAGAGCAAAATTTCATTACCTACACTACCAGATATCAGAAATGATTAAAAAACCACAGTAATTAAGACAATATGGTATTTATAAAAGAAGAGTAAATTAGGCCAATAGAAAAGACCAGAGATCTTTGAAATAGATCCACATATATATGAGCACTTGATTTATGACAACTGAATGTATTAAAAAAGAAGTGCCTATTTGTAAAAGGTACTGGATCAACTGAGTATTTATGAGGGAGGAAAAAACTTGATTTCTACCTCACATAATAAAAAACTTAGTTGTAGATGAATTGCATATCTAACTGTGAGAGTTAAAACAATATGTCAATTATACTTCAGTGAAAAATACACATATAGTGCTTAGAAGAATATGTGGTAGAATACCTTCATAACCATGGAATAGACAACAATTTCTTAAATAGGACACAAAAAGCAATAATCAAAAATTTTAAAAGTGATAAAATAGGGTACATTAAGATTGCCATACTTTTGGTATCAACATACACTATTAAGAGAATGAAAAAGCAAGCCAAGAAATAGGAAAAGATAAGTTCAGCACAAGCTTCTAAGTCCTTATGTCCAAACTACAGAGAGAACTGCTATGAAACAATAAGAGGCAGACAACCCAATAGAAAAATAGACAAAAGACTTTTCAATAAGCACTTTATAAAAGAGACTATCCAAATGGTCAATAATCATATGAAAAGCAGTTATTTTCATTGCTTCAATTTATATAAAGCTCAAAAACTGGCAAATTTATCTCTTAGAACTTTAAAAAATTAGGATAGTAGTTATGTTTTGGAAGGAGTAGCAACTGGAAGGAGGTATGTTGGGGACTTCTGAATTTTAGGAACAGATGGCATTTCTGCAACTTTTTTTTCACAGTACTGTCTCTGCTGTGGTTCTTTTTCTTGATCTGGATGACAGTTACATGATGTGTTCAGTTTTTGAAAATACACTGAGCTGTATCTATGATCAGCTCACTGTTTTTGTTTTTATGGACACTGAATTTCAATAGTAAGTTTCTAAACACACACATTAACAACTAAAGCAATAGAAACAACAAAAACTTCACTTCATGAATAAAAAAAATCCAAGAAAAATTGCAGACCAGCTGTTTATGATTTTGCCTGGTAAATATATTATAAATTTAAGGGTTAAAAAAATAGAAGAATATTAAAGATAATTTGGGAGAGAAAACAACCTTTATAATATGACTCCAAATTCAGAAATCTTATATGAATGATAAATATGATAGCTTTAACTACAAAAAAGTAAAATTCTGTATGTAAATTAAATGAACAAAGTAAAAATACAGACACAGAAAGTGTTTTCCACAAATATTATAGAAAATGTAAAATACCGTGAATAAACTTTTAAAATATATCTTTATAGACTATCTCTCGATATGAAATTATGGGCAATTTTTTTTTCTTCTTTGGGTAATCCCTCTCTTTTTTTTTGGCAAAGAGGGGCGCTCGGCCCCACCGCGGGGCGGTGCACCCCTCCAGCGAAGGCGAGGGGCTCTGCCTACGTGCTATGGCAGTCGCCATGGTGGCCACTGCACGCTTGGGAGGGGCAGCAGCTGGGGGGGTCCGGTACCCCAAGGCTCCCTCTCGGATCGCTAGAGAAGGCTTTCTCACTGAGGGTGCATAATCCCCCACCCATCGTCTCCCCTTCGGGTCCACGGAGGCACTCCACGAGCCGCCAAGTCCTCGACTGGGTGGGGGGAGGGGTCTGCGGTATGGGTAAGCACAAGGCCCACAGGAGCGTTGGCTGCCACGGCCGGCGCACAACCTCTGCTGCCCCTAGGCTCGTCCACCCGGCTCTTGAAGGGAGAAGCAAGCCTGAGAAGCGTGACAGCCCCCCTGTAGCAGGCCCCGGCCCACCACGATGGCACCCAAGCCCGCGTGCGACCCTCCCACAAGGAGGCGCACACGTGGCGTTCGCCTGGCCAAAGTCAGTCCCCCACAGTGCACCGTGAGAGGACGACCACGATGAGGCGGCACCTGGCCTCACCGAGGCGGGGGGGGGGGGGGGGGGGGGGGGGGGGGGACAGGCACGCCTTTCTTACCTTCTCGACCGCCGCAAGAGAGGCACTCACAGGACACACCACCGTGGCGGGAACCCGAGGAGCACGCTGGGAAAGGGGAACGACACCACCGCTCGGCCTCGGGCACCTGAGGGACGACCTGGAGCGCTCCAGGGGCACCACAGAGGGCCAGGCAAGGCACGCTCACGCGCCGACCGGGGCACGCAGCGCGGCGGCGGGACCACCCCCTCTAACGTAGGGCGGACACCTCGCAAGGCGCATGTGAAGGACGTGAAGCGAGAGCGTCTGCAGCGTCAGAGGACGACGGCCTGCAGACAACGCGAGGCAGGGGCCCGGAGACCTAGGGTAAGGGCGGGATGCCACACCCCTGCCTTCCACACATCCCTTGACCGGTGGGTGGGGGTGTGTGTGAAAAGAGAGGGGAGGAGCCCGCGGACGGAATGAGAAGAGAGGTCCCATTCGCCAGGAACGTCCGTCCCTCGTCTGGCGCGGCTTAGGCCCAGCCCAGGAGAGCGCAATCCCTTACTTTTAAAAGTAAGCATGCTTAATTTTAATATCTGAATAGCTTATAATGAATTTTTAAAATATATATATATAATATTTATCCACAAATCAAGACATCTCAACTCCCCCTTAAATGTATTCTTATCTCCTAATAGCAGTTGATTTTTATTTCACAAATTAGTATTTTAGTTGACCAATTATCATCACCCATTCTGGGTGAGCACATCTCTCAATATTCATACTGTTGCCTTCTCAAATATTGTGTGTGCCTTGAAATCTTAAATATATATGTATCTAACATTTTACTAAAAACACTACATCTCATAGTGAAGAAATGAGCAGCAGACTCTCTTGTAAAAAAAAAAAGTATTTTAAATTGATAAAAATCAGTTACCTTAATCACGCCATAGTAAAAGTCAATAAAAAGGTGTGCGCTCCCAGAAAATAGTCTTTTTGATAGATTTTTGTGTAGCATGTGAAACAAGGTCACCTAAAAAGTTTAATCTTTCTTAAACATGAATATCATAGAGGGATAATGATGTTGTATTTAGACTCTCTTCCAATTTTATGAGCTTTGCTCCATTGTGACTGTCATTGACTGAAGTCTTGAAAGTTCTGTGATTCCAGTATTTAATTGTCCCATCATTCAAATATGAAGCTATGTGATCTCACTATTTGTGCCCATAACAACTTAAAAACTTGTCCCCTTGAATAGCTTTCAAGTTACTTTCATAAAACACCCTTATTAGTTATAGTTGTTATATTCCATGAACCAATACCAGCTATCCATACCAGAGTTTGTAGCCTTCTTCCAATGCCCCTTGTTATAATCATCTGCACATCAATGTGCTTCCCATGTGTAAACAAGGAAGTCATGGTGAATCTGAAATACTTTAATGTGGAGTTCTAAGTCTCTGAAATAAAAGAGTAACATCTTTGTCCTGGAATTCATATGCGGTGGGGGGGACCACACAGATCATGAGTTTAAACTCGGCGTTCGTGTATCAAATGAACCATGAAAACCACAGAGGATAAGCATTTTAAAATAGATGGTATGTCTGCAACATTTTTCTTACAAAACTATATCTGCTGCGGTTTCTTTCTCAGTTATTAATGTCACCATGACACTCAGTTGACATTTTAAAGTTATTAATGACACAGCCACATGTCAACAAACATCTTTTTTCAGGGTATCGACCAAAACATACAAATGTGAATGACTGGATTCTAACCTGGCTGTTTTCTTCTCCATTTTGGTTTCCACCTTCTTTTCCAGGATCTTAAATTAACTAGTCTGATTTGCTAATGAGAGTCAGGCCATTCACTTTTGTCTTTCTGTTGACTCTAGCCCCCAATATGTAAACAACTCAAAAAGGAGAGTTAATGTGAGGGCAAAATACTGGACTTTCATATGCTAATAAACATCATTCTATTATGCAATCTACGTAATGGATGAGGATTATTCCCTGAAGTATTCCAGAAATTCTAGATAAAGTTAAGGATTCGAGGGTCTGGCAGCGGCATTTATAATTCATTTTTTTCTGAGTGTTCTATTCAGCAAATATGTACTACATGGTTACAATGTGCATGACACAGCAATAGATATTGCAAAAAATATAAAGGTGAGTAAGGTACAATTCTTACACTCTAAGAATGCAAGTGTGTATGTGGATTTGGTTCTTAAATGAAGTACATTTTCTAATTATTTTCTTCTTCTAAATCACTGGCGTAGTACCTTCAATGCATTCATATTTCTGGAACCTCTAGTTAGAAATGAAAACCAGCTCCTCTATCACATTCTTATCATCCAATTAATGTATTATGTAAACAATATCTTTAATTAGTGAATGAATACTGTGTATGTCCACATTACATCAAATATTTTGTCATTCCCCAAATTTTAATTCTTAATAAGTGAGTTGTTAAACTTGTTTCCAAACTACAAGTTGTTAAGAAATGTAAGTACTTAGAGGATAAAAGGATAGATTAACTATTAATGTAAAGTGTCTGCAATAGTTGACACCCTACTTAGCATGACCATTATATACTACAGCCTACAAAATTGTTCTTCATGCTCCCACAGCAGAGCTACAGTGCCATATGGCCATGCTTGTTTTTCATCAAATAATTTTACATAAACAGTTGGTGAACTGTTTTCATTGTAACAGTGCACATATTTTTTGAGACGTTGGGAAGGATTGATGCAACTCTAGTCAATGCTTGTTTTTATGTCAGTGTTAAGGAGAAATTCAAATTCATATTTTTAAAATGTGGACTTTTGTATCCTTGTCGCCATGGTCAGTTCATAAGAAAGATTTTTTTTAATGTAGTGCAGGAATTATTGGCATGTTTATAAACTTGTAGCAAAAAATAGAGATTAATCATAAGGGATCTTCAGTTTAACATGGCATATTCAGTGTTTTTATTTTTAAACTCATGAATTTTTAGAGGGAGAGCTGATATATTTTGGACTATTTTATAGGCAATTTTAATATGACTATATTTGGTTTTGAATAACAGCTTCAACACATTCTGATAAGTGATATAATAACCAGAAGATTTTTAGAAGTTTTGTATGTATCTGTGATTTGAATTGATTTAAAGACTATTTGATCCAAAAGCACCCCCATCCTCCTTGACAAGAAATTTCATCTGTTAAAATACTAGTGGTTTCAAAAATGCAAGTAGAGGCATTTTCTTTTGAATTCTAAGGTAATGATGATCACTCTTCAGGTTTTTGTAAGGAGATTATCACAGTGCTTAGAATGCTAAATGGTACAGTGGCTGCTGGAGAGAATACTGGAGTTCTGGGAGCAGAAGCGTAGGAAGAAAGCCATGTGGCTGACAGGGTCTTGGTGCTCTGGCTGAGTGTCAGGCCTGTGCCTCTGAGGTTGGAGAGCCGAGTTCAGGACATTGGTCCATCAGAGACCTCCCGGTTCCAGGAAATATCAAACGGCGAAATCTCTCCCAGAGTTCTCCATCTCAACACTAAGACCCAGCTCCACTCAAAGACCAGCAAGCGACAGTGCTGGACACCCGATGCCAAACAACTAGCAAAAGAGGAACACAGGGGCTTCCCTGGTGGCGCAGTGGTTAAGAGTCTGCCTGCCGATGCAGGGGACACGGGTTCGTGCCCCAGTCCGGGAAGATCACTCATGCCGCGGAGCAGCTGGGCCTGTGAGCCATGGCCGCTGAGCCTTCGTGTCCGGAGCCTGTGCTCCGCAATGGGAGAGGTCACAACAGTGAGAGGACCGCATACTGCAAAACAAACAGGAACACAACCCCACCCACTAGCAGAAAGGCTGCCTAAAATCATAATAAGGTCACAGACACCCCAAAACACACCACCAGACGCAGTCCTGCTCACCAGAAAGACAGGATCCAGCCTCATCCACCAGAACACAGGCGCTAGTCCCCTCCACCAGGAAGCCTACACAACCCACTGAACCAAACTTAGCCACTGGGGGCAGACACCAAAAACAACAGGAACTAAGAACCTGCAGCCTGCAAAAAGGAGACCCCAAACACAGTAAGTTAAGCAAAAAGAGAAGACAGAGAAACACACAGCAGATGAAGGAGCAAGGTAAAAAACCACCAGACCAAACAAATGAAGAGGAAATAGGCAATCTACCTGAAAAAGAATTCAGAGTAATGATAGTAAAGATGATCCAAAATCTTGTAACTAGAATGGAGAAAATACAGGAAACATTTAACAAGGACTTGAAGAACTAAAGAGCAAACAAACAATGATGAACAACACAATACATGAAATTAAAAATTGTCTGCAAGGAATCGATAGCAGAATAACTGAGGCAGAAGAACGGATAAGTGACCTGGAAGATAAAATAATGGAAATAACTACCATAGAGCAGAATACAGAAAAAAGAATGAAAAGAATTGAGGACAGTCTCAGAGACCTCTGGGACAACATTAAACACACCAACATTCGAATTATAGGGGTTCCAGAAGAAGAAGAGAAAAAGAAAGGGACTGAGAAAATATTTGAATTGATTATAGTTGAAAACTTCCCTAACATGGGAAAGGATATAGTCAATCAAGTCCAGGAAGTGCAGAGAGTCCCATACAGGATAAATCCAAGGAGAAACATGCCAAGACACATATTAATAATACTATCAAAAATTAAATAGCAAGAAAAAATATTAAAAGCATCAAGGAAAAAACAACAAATAACATACAAGGGAATCCCCGTAAGGTTAACCGCTGATCTTTTAGCAGAAACTCTGCAAGCCAGTAGGGACTGGCAGGACATATTTAAAGGGATGAAAGGGAAAAACCTACAACCAAGATTACTCAGCAAAGATCTCATTCAGATTGGACGGAGAAATTAAAACTTTTACAGACAAGCGAAAGCTAAGAGAATTCAGCACCACCAAACCAGCTTTACAACAAATGCTAAAGGAACTTCTCTAGGCAGGAGACACAAAACAATGAAAGGACCTACAATACCAAACCAAAAACAGTTAAGAAAATGGTAATAGGAACATACATATTGATACTTACCTTAAATGTAAATGGATTAAATGCTCCAAGCAAAAGATATCGACTGGCTGAATGGATACAAAAAAAAGACCCGTATATATGCTGTCTACAAGAGACCAACTTCAGACCTAGGGACACATACAGACTTAAATGAGGGGATGGAAAAAGGTATTCCATGCAAATGGAAATCAAAAGAAATCTGGAGTCACAATTCTCATATCAGACAAAATAGAGTTTAAAATACAGACTATTACAAGAGACAAAGAAGGACACTACATAACGATCAAGGGATCAATCCAAGAAGAAGATATAACATTTGTAAATATTTACGCACCCAACATGGGAGCACCTCAATACCTAAGGCAAATGTTAATGACCATAAAAGGGGAAATCGACAGTAACATATTCATAGTAGGGGACTTTAACACCCCACTTTCACCAATGGACAGATGATCCAAAATGAAAATAAATAAGGAAACACAAGCTTTAAATGATACATTAAACAAGATGGACTTAATTGATATTTATAGGACATTCCATCCAAAAACAACAGAATACATTTTCTTCTCAAGTGCTCATGGAACATTCTCCAGGATAGATCATATATTGGGCCCCAAATCAAGCCTTGGTAAATTTAAGAAAATTGAAATCATATCAAGTATCTTTTCCGACCACAACACTATCAGACTAGATATCAATTACAGGAAAAGATCTGTAAAAAATACAAACACATGGAGGGTAAACAATACACTACTAAATAACAAGAGATAACTGAAGAAATCAAAGAGGAAATCAAAAAATACCTAGAAACAAATGACAATGAAAACACAATCACCCAAAACCTATGCAATGCAGCAAAAGCAGTTCTAAGAGGGAAGTTTATAGCAATAAAATCCTACCTCCAGAAACAAAAAATATCTCAAATAAACAACCTAACCTTACACGTAAAGCAGTCAGAGAAAGAAGAACAAAAAAATCCCCAAAGTTAGCAGAAGGAAAGAAATCATAAAGATCAGAAATAAATGAAAAAGAAATGAAGGAAACCATAGCAAAGATCAATAAAACTAAAAGCTGCTTCTTTGAGAAGATAAACAAAATTGATAAACCACTAGCCAGACTCAACAAGAAAAAAGGGAGAAGACTCAAATCAACAGAATTAGAAATGAAAAAGGGGAAGTAACAACTGACACTGCAGAAATACCAAGGGTCATGAGAGATTACTACAAGCAGCTAAATCCCAATAAAATGGACAACCTGGAAGAAATGGACAAATTCTTAGAAAAGCACAACCTTCTGAGACTGAACCAGGAAGAAATAGAAAATATAAACAGACCAATCACAAGCACTGAAATTGAGACTGTGATTAAAAATCTTCCAACAAACAGAAGCCCAGGACCAGATGGCTTCACAGGCAAATTCTCTCACACATACAGAGAAGAGCTAAAACTATCCTTCTCAAACTCATCCAAAATATAGCAGAGGGACGAACACTCCCAAACTCATTCTATGAGGCCACCATCACCCTGATACCAAAAACAAAGATGTCTCAAAGAAAGAAAACTACAGGCCAATATCACTGATGAACATAGATGCAAAAATCCTCAACAAAATACTAGCTAACAGAATCCAACAGCACACTAAAAGGATCATACACCAAGATCAAGTGGGGTTTATCCCAGGAACGCAAAGATTCTTCAATATATGCAAATCAGTCAATGTGATACACCATATTAACAGATTGAAGGAGAAAAACCATATGATCATCTCAATAGATGCAGAAAAAGCTTTCGACAAAATTCAACACCCATTCATGATAAAAGCCCTCCAGAAAGTAGGCAGAGTGGGAACTTACCTCAACATAATAAAGGCCGTACATGACAAACCTACACCCAACATCGTTCGCAATGGCTAAAAACTAAAACCATTTTCTCTAAGAACAGGAACAAGACAAGGTTGTCCACTCTCACCACTATAATTCAACGTAGTTTTGGAAGTTTCAGCCACAGCAATGAGAGAAAAAAAAGAAATAAGAGGAATCCAAATCAGAAAAGAAGAAGTAAAACTGTCACTGTTTGCAGATGACATGATACTATACATAGAGAATCTTAAAGATGCCACCAGAAAAGTACTAGAGCTAATCAATGAATTTGGTAAAGTAGCAGGATACAAAATTAGTGCCCAGAAATCTGTTCCTATACATTAGTGATGAAAAATCTGAAAGAGATATTAAGGAAACATTCCCATTTACCACTGCAACAAAAAGAATAAAATACCTAGGAATAAACCTACCTAAGGAGACAAAAGACCTGTATGCAGAAAACTGTAAGACACTGATGAAATAAATTAAAGATGATACAAACAGATGGGGAGATATACCATGTTCTTGGATTGGAAAAGTCAACATTGTGAAAATGACTATACTACCCAAAGCAATCTACAGATTCAGTGCAATCCGTATCAAACTACCACTGGCATTTTTCACAGAACGAGAACAAAAAATTTTGCAGTTTATATGGAAACAGAAAAGACCCTGAATAGCCAAAGCAATCATGAGAAAGGAAAACGGAGCTGGAGGAATCAGGCTCCTGGACTTCAGACTATACTACAAAGCTACAGTAATCAAGACAGTATGGTACTGGCACAAAAACAGAAATATAGATAAATGGAACAGGATAGAAAGCCCAGAGATAAACCCATGCACCTATGGTCACCTTATTTTTGGTAAAGGAGGCAAGATACAATGGAGAAAAGACAGCCTCTTCAATAAGTGGTGCTGGGAAAACTGGACAGCTACATGTAAAAGAATGAAATTAGAACACTCCCTAACACCATACACAAAAATAAACTCAAAATGGATTAAAGACCTAAATGTAAGGCCACACACTATCAAACTCTTACAGGAAAACATAGGCAGAACACTCTATGACATAAATCACAGCAAGATCCTTTTTGACCCACCTCCTAGAGAAATGGAAATAAAAACATATATAAACAAATGGGACCTAATGAAACTTAAAAGCTTTTGCACAACAAAGGAAACCATAAACAAGATGAAAAGACAACCCTCAGAATGGGAGAAAATATTTGCAAATGAAGCAACTGACAAATGATTAATCTCCAAAATTTACAAGCAGCTCATGCAGCTAAATATCAAAAAAACACACAACCCAATCCAAAAAAGGACAGAAGAGCTAAATAGACCTTTCTCCAAAGAAGATATACAGATTGCCAACAAACATATGAAAAGATGCTCAACATCATTAATCATTAGAGAAATGCAAATCAAAACTACAATGAAGTGTCACCTCACACCAGTCAGAATAGCCATCATCAAAAAATCTACAAACAATAAATACTGGAGAGGGTGTGGAGAAAACAAGAGGGTGTGGGAACCCGCTTGCACTGTTGATGGGAATGTAAATTGATACAGTCACTATGGAGAACAGTATGGAGGTTCCTTAAAAAATTAAAAATAGAACTACCATATGACTCAGCAATCGCACTACCGGGCATATACCCTGAGGAAACCATAATTCAAAAAGAGTCATGTACCATAATGTTCATTGCAGCTCTATTTACAATAGCCAGAACATGGAAGCTACCTAAGTGTCCATCAACAGATGAATGGTTAAAGAAGATGTGGCACATATATACAATGGAATATTACTCAGCCATAAAAAGAAATGAAATTGAGTTATTTGTAGTGAGGTGGATGGACCTATAGTCTGTCATACAGAGAGAAGTAAGTCAGAAAGAGAAACAAATGCCATATGCTAACACACATATATGGAATATAATAAAAAGTGCTTATGAAGAACCTAGGGGCAGGACAGGAATAAAGAAACAGATGTAGAGAATGGACTTGAGGTCACGAGGAGGGGGAACGGTAAACTGCGATGAGGTGAGAGAGTGGCATAGACATATATACACTACCAAATTTAAAATAGATAGCTAGTGGGAAGCAGCCGCTTAGCACAGGGAGATCAGCTCGGTGCTGTGTGACCACCTAGAGTGGTGGGATAGCGAGGGTGGGAGCGAGGCTCGAGAGGGAGGAGAGTTGGGGATATATGTATATGTATATCTGATTCACTTTGTTACAAAGCAGAAGCTAACACACCATTGTAAAGCAATTATATTCCAATAAAGATGTTAAAAAAAATTGTGTGCACTTTGTTTTGAATATTTATATCTGTATCAGTTAGCTTTTGCTGCATAATAAATCACTCTAATTTAGTGGCTTAAAACAAGAACCATTTACTTAGCTCCCAATTCTGTAAGGCCATCAGTTTAGGCTGGGCTAAGCTGGAAAGTTCTGGTTTAAACTCTCATGGACTTGTGATCAGCTGGCAGATTAGCTGAGGGCTGGCTGGCTTACAATGGCCTTGGCTAGTATGACATGTCTCTGTTCCATATTCTCCAGAAGGCTAGTTCTGATTTGTTCTTGTGACTGGGGCAGGGTTCCAAGAGAAAGAGCAGAGGCACCAAAGGCTTCTTTGAGGCTTAGGCTTGGAAATAGCACTATGTAATTTCCACCACATTCCATGAGTCAGGAGTAAGTCAGGAAAGCAGCCCAGATTCTAGAGTTGGGATAATAAATTGCATCTTCTAATGGGGGAAACATCAAAGTTACATTGTAAAGAATGTGTATTCAGGAAGGAGCAAATAATTGAGTTTCTATTTTTAATCTGTTTATGTAATACCAAATTAAAGCTAGATAATGATCAAATAAAAAATGAGGAAAGTGGAAACAAAACTAAACTTATATGTTTTGTCTATATTTCCATATTGTACTTTATAATGGTTATATATTAGTTATGATGAAATACAAGTATTTCCCAAAATGAATCATAAATTTGAGATATTTTTCTGTGAATACTTTTGGAATTACCTAGGGAGGGCCGTGTTAGCCACACTTAAGAAGAAAGAAAAACCTTTAATGTAGAAGTTGATCTCACTTATCTACAAGTTAAAAATGATCAATGTGGCACCAACCAAATTTGTCAAGGAGAACATGTCATTTAAAATCTCTTTGAATATTTACTATGTGTCTGGAGGATTATTTTCTTTTAATAACTAAATGTTAACCCCTGGAAAAGATGAAAATTGAGTGAAAATGCTGACAGGTCCTTAATTCTGGTGGAACTCCTGGGTACTCTCTAATTATAATTCCAATTGGCCTATTAAAGTAGGAATAAAAACATTGGTTTCATTCATGCAACTTACTATATCTTATCTTTTAATATGTATGACTGATGTTTGCAGTTTTTCCAACTTCTTAAAACGTAGTTATATATTCTGGACAAAGAATGAGGATCAGTTTAGCTTTAGCTTTCCTAAACTAGCCATATAAATCAAATTGGTACCGCAAAGGTGAAGAGGTAGGAGTGATGTTTGTAATAGTCATTTAAATTGTAAAATATAAAAGCATTTTGGACTCCTCTGTAATTCCTGTTATGGGTCACATAAAGCAGTTAGGTGTTAGAAAATAGATACTTTCTTTACGCCATAGAGAGTCACCAGTAAAAGTGAATCCTTCCCACACACATAAACCAGTTTCACATAGTAATCTCTCTGTTAGGCATTCTGTGGCCTGATGATGGCAAGTAAAGTATTTTTCTAGTATGAAATGAATTTCCTCCAAGATAAGTGGGAAGAAATATATGATTATTGGGTGGATAAGAAGCCATAATAATAATAGATGCCCTTTGCTGTCCACAAAGGTTACAGAGTTTGCAAGTGGTAGAATAGAATAGAATTAATATTTTATTTAATCTGTGTTGTCCACAGTAATCAGAGATCTTAAAATAATCCTTAAGTATGAAGAGATCATTTATTTTGGAAGAATGGGACTATTTAGTTTGTTCAGAAATTTTGGTTTCCTTTTTCATTGAGACACAACAAATTTTATGTATATGAAAAGGATTACTTTTCAGCTCTTAAATTTTGTATATAATACAAATTTTTTTTCTCTTTGCACTTTTGCTTTTCCTATGCTTCAGACATCTTCTTTGCCACTCCATGTTACCTTCTTACTTTAGACGACAAACTAACAAACAAAATTTCCGGGATAGTCAACATTCTCATTGCTTGACAAGAACATGAATAAACATTAGTTTTGAAGAGCTATAAGAGCACATAGGACAAAACACTGGATCTATAGGTAAATAGTGTCTATATTTTTTTACATCTATCCATTATCTATTTCTGTGTATATGAGCACACTCTCTCTCCCTCTCTCTCTCTCTCTCTCACACACACACACACACACACACACACACACACACACAGAGCAAGTGAGAGAGAGGGAAGGGTTTAAAATTTATTTTGCTATATTATATTTACTGTATAATTTATTTAAAACTTTCTATTGATATCTAATAAAAGAGTGAATTAATTTCTGACATCTCTATATTGCTTGATTTTTCTCTTCTTGGGACTGAAGGCAAGGAAAGGGACTTAGAATGAAGATATGCAATTTGCTTCTGCCAAAGAAAAATACTTTATTGTGATAGATGAGATTTTGTTTTTCTTTTTAATTGTATTTACTTCTGGCAATGTAAAAAATCAGGAGCTTCATATATTAGTATGAAAAAGAGCAAAGTAAACTTAACGTCTTGAAATTGATCCTATCAAATTGCAGAATGCCAATTATATATTTATAAGGAAAAAATAGTAGTTACAACTCTTCCCCAAATATCTTTGCATCTGTAATTCAGAGCTTTTACAACTACAAAACAATTCATTTTCTACTAACCCATAGCAGAAATAGGAAATCTTTCTCTGCATACTTACAGGTTTACTACCTAAATAACATCCTTTAGCAGTTCTACAGATGACCTCATTTTGAGAACTGACTTGGGGTATTAAACTGTAGATACTGCAAACAACTCCAAGCATCCTAAATGATACATACAAGTCTGTGCTGAGTGGTTGAGTGAAAAGGGAAATAACACACTGTTTTTGAACATGTCTATACCATTGCACACATTGTGACCTCAATCACGGTAGTGTCTCTGACTATTGAAAGATAATCACTTTGGTAGCTTAAATTCAGTAAAGATATAAACACTAACAGACTTGAAGATGGGGAAGTCATCAGCATCTTACAACATTATGATGATAAATGATTGGTTTGTTAATCATTTCTTTTCTTACTGTAAAGCACAAGAAGATATGACCATCAGAAGATTTAGCTGTCCAGTTGCCTTTCTAGGACAGCTGTGGACCTGACAAAGGAGTAAGGATTAGAACATGATATTATGTAACTATGGAACATCAAATAATTTCCCTAGTAATATGTAGACCTTTGAATGTTGATATGGTCCCTCTCTAAACCCAATGTATAAAGTGCATTAAGCCCATGGTTTCTTTGTTTCTTAAAACTTGACAGATTCCTCACTCCCTGTGGGGTACATAGATTTTCAAACTCCAGATTTGCTACCAAAAAGAAATATGGATACACGGAAATTTGGTGTCTGCATCCCCTCAAATTTAACTGCTTGTTTGTGGACTCAGTCGTAAATATGAATGAAGGCAAATCTGAACTTGGTTGGAATCAACATTGTTTGAAATTTTTTAATCTAGACCAGCCCCTTGTCTTTTGCCTTAGCCCCAAGCTTCTTAGCCATTTTTGCTAGTTATCTACTACTTGCACCTAGTTTTGTTCCCTAAAGTTCTTGATAGGAACAGTCAAACCAATGGGTGTGTCTGTCTGGGTTGTTACTAGAAATAATAAGTTTAGATTCCCCCCACACACCAGTATATGTCTGTGAAAATAACCAAAACTGTGAAAGTCATGCGGCTATATTCAGTTCATATCAAGCAAGGAGCCTTACCATTGTCATTCAAACTCTACAAGTTATTAATGATTTCTACTTTTATCCTTTGGCCAGTCATAGACATGACCCTGGTTATCTCTACATTGAAATATTTCTTGGGAATTTTCCTTCAGTGAGCTCCAGTATAATTCCTTTCAAGGAACAATCGATTTTCTTCCCCTTTCTCCCTTTAAAAATATTCTTATGGACCACAGTGACACAAGGATACATGACAAAGGATTTCTCTGCTGCAGTTACATCTCATAGAAGGTGAAATTTGATTATGTAATGTTGGGAATTGAAAGTCATTTATTGGTTTGTGGAGAGAATTCAATTTGAATTTGTATGGGATGCTCTTCTAAATCCAGTTTTATATGGTTTATCATTACCTTTGAATGCCTTTTTACCCTTTGTTCACCAAATATTATTTTTTTCCCCAGAGCTCTTACCTTTTGTCTAAATTCTTAGTACTTGAACTGTGGTCCACACACCAGCATCATCATTTCCTAGAAGTTGTTAGAAATGTAGGATCTCAGACCTCATCTCAGACTTACTGAACTAGAATCTGTATTTTTAAAAGACTGTCCCCAGGTGATTCATATGCACATTTAAGTTTGAGAAGTATGGTTCAAAAATATTTTATGAAAGGAAAAAGAACATTCCAGCTGGTTATTCTCATTTGCATATCATGTACTCACTACTTCTTTTTCTTGCCTACTCACTACTCTCTTTCATCTTTGCCTGGATGCTAAGTTCTCAAACTGCCTCAAAAATATGCTAGTTTTCTTGTGGACACTAGATTGGAAAGACTTCCTTTCCACAAAAGTACTTTTTCTACATTTACATTTGACATTTTATTTTCTGAGTCTAGAGCTGCACCCTCCAATAGAGCAGGTATTAGCCACATGTGGCTATTTAGAGTCAAATTAATTAAAATAAAAATTAAATTAAATATTTGATTCTTCAGTCATTATAGTCACGTTTCAAGTACATACTGTGTATTAGATAGCACAGATATTGACCATTTACATCATTAGGGAAAGTTCTATTGGACAGCAATTGTCTAGAGATGACTATATTCTAAGTTAGGCTTTGAAACTGTCAGTTTCAACAGCCTTCAGATCAGACTGGCAGCTTTAGTGAACCAGAATAACCAGTTGAAAGAGAAAATCTAGTTAACTCAAGGGATTATTCCCAGTGTATTTGGTCTATTTCTGAAATATCAAGCTATTTCATGTAGGTTAGAAGTGTGAGAGGAAAGGTGGTATAAAATGCCTCTTCTCCTTAAATTCCTTTACCATTATAAGGAGATCATAGTAAGAGCATCCTACTGGAATTGGGAGACTTGGAAATGGGAGCCTAGGCTCCAGTTGGCCATCAATCACTGAATGTGTGATACTGGGTAAATCACTTGACCTGTCCGAGTTTTAGTTTATTTATCTACACAATAAGGATATTCTGTTTGGTGGTCTTAAGTTTCCCATCTGTTTCTATAATTCTTAGTTCCATGAATTAGACACTTGAAATCAACCCAGTGGGTATCAACCTATGGATAGCATTTAATGAGGGATGCACATTTGATATTATCAAGCACAAGTGCTGGGGTTACAGATAGTTTTTTTAAGGATCTGCTTTCAAGGAAGTAATAATCTAGAGGAGTAGCCTATAAAGTGGAGTGCTTTACCTCAGAGGAGACCAAGTTGATTCTCAAAACTAAAGGAATGATATGTTAAAATTTTCTATATTCATTGTTTATTTAAAATAAGCCTTGGGGGCTTCCCTGGTGGCGCAGTGGTTGAGAGTCCGCCTGCGGGTGCAGGGGACACGGGTTCGTGCCCCGGTCGGGGAAGATCCCACATGCCGCAGAGCGGCTGGGCCCATGAGCCATGGCCGCTGAGCCTGCGCGTCCAGAGCCTGTGCTCCGCAGCGGGAGAGGCCACGGCAGGGAGAGGCCCGCGTACCAAAAAAAAAAAAAGCCTTGGAAGAATTTGATGTATGGATTATCAGTAGTAAGCATATTTATGAATGAAATATTGTCAAGAAATATGTTTATCAATAAGTTAAGTATACATGCAAACATACACATCATAATGCACAGATTTATTGGTAGTGCATGTTCAGATAATTTTAAAGTTTTGGAGTGAGTAATCGTAGAAGTTTGGAGAGCAGTTGTCTAGAGAAGAGATAGGAAAATAATAATACAGTATGTGTGTGTGAGAGAGAACTGCTTTAATGAGAATATAGGATTCAATAAGTGCACAAAATGGAGCACATAACCGTGAGTGGGGGTCAGGGGCAGGGCAGCTTTTCAGAAGATGTGCTACTTGCAATGAATCGTCAAAGTGAGAAGCAAAGGTAGTCTGGGCAGAATCAATGGCATGTGCAATGACACATGTGCACTAACCAGCATGAAAAATGTAGGAACCACAACTGGTTCCACGTGGCTGGAAGCTACATTATATGTCAAGGAGGGGTAAGAGACAAGGATGAAGAGGAGGACATAAGCCACAAACATATATGTATATGTATATGGCTTTCCAGAATAAAGGGAAGTTTTCATTTTAAAATGTTCCTCAAAGTGCTTCAGCTATGCTACCTTTTTCTTTTTGCCAAAATTAATTGTTTTTTAAATATTAATTTTAAAAATTGCTGTTATATATCTTTCTTTTTAATAATATGACTCATTCCAAAATTATTACACAGAGAAAAGGAACACTTTGATAATTTTGTAGGTTTCCATGTTTTATTAAGCTAGTTCAAGTTAAGTGCAAACATTAAAGAAAACTTAAGACCTCTGAGAATCTCCAGGACTTTTCCAAATGCTTCCAAACATTGACCTATTCTAAGCAGTAGACATCATAGTTGATCTTTCTAATTTCTAGTGTTTAGCTTTATTTTAATTTTTACCTTCCTTTTATTTATTATTTTTTAATCCTAGTATTTAAAGAAAAATAAATAACTTAGGATTATGACCCTGATTTTTCTCAGGATAAAAAGGTAAAATTATTATTTTTCTACAACACTTTCTCAGTGTATTCAAGGAAAATATTTGAATGTTTATGATACCAACAAGTATTCCAGCATATACCAATAAAGTATAATTTTATTAACCTATTAATTTAATTAATTACTATTAAATTCATTAATTTAACAATTGTGTCTGATTAAACATAGATGCTATTATTTTTTTCCCAGAATTTTTTGATTAAGAAATATTGTGAAAATCAGGGAAATTTCAATATAGATGTATGTTTGAATGATCTCACAGGAAATAAATATTTCCCTGGGAATATATTGCTTACTCATCTGACATACTTGAGTTTATTCAAGGCATAAGGGCACTAGATGGTTAACTGTCTTCTGCCAGACTCTAAGTATTATAAGAAACACTAGTTGCAGACCTCTGGGCTTGGAAACTGAACTAGAAAGTACAAAGTAATAATAGGATTAAGACATAAGTTGCCCTAATCTTTTGATTGGCTGGTCAACAACATCAATTCTTTCCTGTGTTTGTATTGGAGAGGAATTATATATACCCTGTTAGGAAAATATCCACTACTGATTATTTCTAATTTTCAGGTACATTGAAAGTAATAGTAACCAACTCTAAATATTCTACATA
This sequence comes from Pseudorca crassidens, assembly GCF_039906515.1. Lineage (NCBI taxonomy): Eukaryota > Metazoa > Chordata > Mammalia > Artiodactyla > Delphinidae > Pseudorca > Pseudorca crassidens. The sequence goes on along the minus strand of NC_090317.1, from coordinate 109,477,938 downwards.
ATAATGAGGTTCCATAAATTTTACTTTAACTTTAAGAAAGACATTTGTATTGTAGTCTACAGGTTAAAAAGTTGTGTCAATTATTAATTTGCATCTCAGCAGAAGATTCCTTTAAATAACTGTGAAAGTATTTCATTTTGAGTTTTATCAACTTTGTTGACCATGAAAAACAACGTTTTTGTGGTGTTTTCTATTAATTATACTTAAATACAGTAAAGGAAATTTTCCTTTCAAAAATTGTTAAAGAACAGTTGCATTTCTACTACTTCTATTATTGATTCCAGGAATAGCAAAACTCTGAAAATGCTTTAAAGGACAAATTCTTTACAATTTGTTTTTTAAGACATATTTTGTCATTTGTTCTCCATTCTACACAATTGTTTTGTAATATCAAAGCATTTTCAATAATGCTTCCTAAGAGAATTTTTTCTCTCTCTGTTAGCAGTAGATGGATATTTGGGAATATAAAATTTTATTCACTTTTAAATTGATGACACATGCCTTAGATTACAAGCTCTAGAGAGGAAGACGTGATCAACTATGATGTACCGAAATCAACAACGTTCTAAGTATAAATGAGCAATAAGATATTTTAACTCACACAGTATCTTAGGATGTTAAAAATAAAATTATATTTGATACAAAATATTGATTACATACCATTTGCCTGTCACTTACAAGACCATTACTTAAAATATCTTTTTTTCACAGACCTTCTGAAAAAATCATGTTAACTCTTTTTAGCAATTAAACGAACTGAGGTTCAGAGAAAATAAAGAGCAGAGCAGTGATCAAATACATGATAAAACACTATGTGGATAGCTAACCCAGAGTTTCTGAGTTCTGGTATACTCAGAGCTGCCTCTGTTATTTTCAATGGATATTCAAAGTTTAACTTTTCTTTCTTCCCAAAACTTTAAGTTGTAATTTGTGGATGCCATATATACGCAGATATATATATAGGAAAGTAAGTTACTGTACCTAGCAAAAATATAATATATTAGTCAAGGTTATAAAGTACTTGGATTAAATGAGACTAGCTAGGTTTTACCTTGAGTGTCTTGTGACTTGCTATATAACCTTGAGAAAGGCCTTTTTCATCCTCTGAGCCTCAGTTTCCGCATTTCTCCTTGTGTCCCTCAGGTCTCTGTACAATGATGCTGCAAAGCAAATAGCTCCAAATCTCAGTGGTTTGAAACAATAAACATTCTTTTTTCTTGCTGACAAGTTTGCAGGTCAGTCAGGGTGGCTTTGTTTCAGGCTGTGGGTTGGGTCTAGGTCTGCTCCACAAGTCTTTCTTCCTGAGAGGAGCAGTTATTTTTGTGGCACATGCACAGAAGGACAAGAGGCCAAGCCAGACCACACCAGCCCAGTTAAAGCTTCCACTTGCTTCATATCTACTATTTATTGTCCAAAGCTAGTCATACGGTGAAGCTCAAAGTTAATAGGGCAGAGATGTAAAATCCACCTATTCTGTTAATAGGCTCTACAAAGTTGCACAGCAAAGGGAATGTGTGCAGAATTCTGTTAAGGGAGGGAGTGAAGAATTAGGAACAATAATTAAATCTACCCCATTCCTCTTTAGTCGTCAGAAGTGTTGCTGTGCTTTGTTAAACAAGACTGTTCCAACCAACTTTATTTTAAGGTGCTACATATTTCCATGTAGCTTTAGAAATGGTGTATATATGTAAGGATACTTTAGTAGAATTATGGTATGTTGTTTATAGGCTAATGAAAAAATTCACATTAGAAAAATATGTTTGCTTTTAGAGGATTAAATTTTAAACACATACTATGAGGCTCTGATAACATTAATTATTCATTTCTTCTACACTGTCATTTTATTTACATTATTTCAAGAAATAGAAATCTTACAGAAGCTAAGGGATTGTATGAGTAGACACATGATTTTTAATTTAGTTTTACATACTTCCTTTGCTAAATAGGGCAGCAGTTTACTGGGCAGTGCATAAAGCAAAGCTCTCCCTATTGGTACCAAGTTGGCAGGCAATTTGGTTTTAATCCTGTCTAGAGATTGCTTTTGCGTTCCCGTACATTTCAGCTCTGATCCTCTAATGGTCATCTGTTATGCTGTGATTACATAGATGAACTGCAAAGAGATCATCTGACTAAATTGTCAAGTTAACGGCACGGTAAGGAAAATGTTACAATTCAGAATAAAAGAGGCTGTGATTTACAATGAAGTTTGACACTTTAAAAATAGTATGAAAAATTATTAAATAAATAATTTATTATCCACTTAATAAATTCTGCCCATGAAAATGTTCTAAGGAATAATTTTCTGTATTGTTGACAATCTCAACAGAATGGCTAGATTTAAGATGGGTTTGAGGAGAGAAATACCTTTCACTCCTGTAGTTAGTAATATTAAAGCTAGAAAGTACTGAGAGTTCACATCACACCTTCTGTAAGGACCGGTAGACTTGAGTTTGGTGTAGCATTTTTTTGTACTCTAATTAACAGGAGAAAAACTGCCTATTACAAGCTTTTCCAAAGAATATTATATTTCTTGACTCAAAAAATCACTTCCTTCAATGCTTCCCCTTACGTAATAATAATCAAAAGTAAATTTTTACAGAGACCCACTGGTTCCTCAATGATATATACAAGAGGTTGAGCCAAAATCCAAGGTGGGCAATAATCTCTCTTGGTATATGGGACTTGCTACTACATCACCTTCGGCTAGCTTTGGAGAAGCATGAAATGCCTTTTTAACTCATGTTTCATCTAGAATGTAAACAAAGGTTGCATACTTCTAAACATCATCTTGCTTTTGATATCCTAATGTTCAGTTCCCATGTATAAGACTTTATGGACAAAACCTAACACCTGAGTTCCTCTCGGAATCTTAACAGCAGTTAATTCCATGATGCCTTTTATCCTTTTCTCATTATTAGCTGACATTTAGTGAGAATTTTTTAGATTAGCTAAATTCTTTACATGCATCATGTCATGTGTACTGTCTACTAATTAGCTGACCTCTGCTTAATTGTCTTCGTCTGAACATTGGAAATTATCATAGTACTGATCTCCTGGGGTTGTTTTATGAATTGAAGAAAATGATGGGTGTAAACTGCTTAGAAAAAAGTGTGCATCATACGTAAACAAAAAATATAAAGTATTTCCATTCATACATTCAAAAGCATGTAATAAACATCTACTGCATGTTCAAGCACTGATCTATAGGGACTGGGAATTCAGTTTTGAACGAGACAGGTAAGGTTCCTATTCTCGAGGAGTTGACATTTCAGTGAGAGATGACAAGCAATAAATAGATAAAACAAACAAGATAGGTTCTAGTAATAAAATCATTTTACAAATGAAGAAATTTAATTTGAACTAAGGCATGTAATTTGCTCAAGATCTCAAAGCTAAAAGGTGGTAGAGCCTGAATTAGAGTCCAAGATTATGGTACCCCAAAGCCCAAACTTTAAGCCTGCCATCCTCCCCGTGCTGTTATGCTTATTATGATCTTTGAAACTTTTCCCCACTGCAGCCTTCCTCTTTTGCGCTTTCTACTCCATCCTCTGAAATCTCTGTATCATGTCTTTACCTTTAGTGAAACTTGATTCTCCTTGAAAGTGAGCATATCAGTTATGATGGTGGTTCTCAAACTTCACTGCCTATTGGAACCACTGGGGATCTTTAATAAAATACCAATATCTGGGTTGCCCCCAGAGATTCTGATTGAATTATTCTGGGTTGTGGATCAAGTGATTCCACTGTGCAGCCTTCCAGAATGATGGCTGCTAATACTCTGCATGTATCCCAAAAGGTTATCACTAGGTTGCCTACCTTTTAACTTTAACTTCTCTCTTGGGACAATTTCCTGAATTCTTTGGAAATTCCTATTATTAGGGGTCACTCCTGCATTTCCCTTGATCCAAGTGGATTTCTCTCCCAGATCATCACTTGCAGCTCTTTTCAAAGCCCTAGTATCGAAAGTACATCCCATTACTTGATGGTGGTGTCTGCCTCCCTCTAGATGGCCCTATTGGATGGTCTCCTGATCTCTTTATTACATTAAATAAAATCCTCCTTGCATTTTCCTCCAGTGAACACTCCATTATTCTGGCCCCATCACAGCCAAATTTCTGAGAAATGTCTCTCCACTTACTCATCTGCAGTCATCTTCAACAGCTGTATTTCTATTCAATCTGTATCTTCATGTGTTACTAGAATATAGAACACACAACTCAGGGGATGTGAGCACAATACAATTTTGTTTTGTCCTCACCTTGCCCATTTTATTCAGTGGCAAAATGTAATGCTACCTCTGAAGAGGACTCAATACAATGTCATATTGGCTCTTTCTTATATCTAGTCCACAGGACTCTCTTGAACATTTCATGCCCCAAAGATTATAGGCTGATCCTAACACAGCCACCCAAATCCTGTGGTTAGAGACACTTTAAGCTTTCTCAAGCAGGAATCAAGCACAGGTTCTCCATATCTCAGGACTACACAATTGAGTGTCCGTATGGAAGTTCCCATTACTAGACCCATGACAAAGGAGGGGAAGGTGATGAATTGCAAATCTCCAAAGAAATCTATTCCTCCTCTATTATTTAACTCACTTTTATGATGGAATGAGATCGAATACATTCCACATTTATAATGGAATACATTCTCACATTATTTCCTTCATTGCTTCACCTGGACCCACTAAGATCAATCTTAACATCACTACAAGTAGTACAACCAGACGTCATGTGTCTCATGATGTGATGTAATGAAGTATTCTTAAAAAAATTGAATCTAAATCAAATCAGCCTCTAGATTTAATGTAGAGTTTCTACAAAATACATGGCTTTAAGGAACAAGTTAAACGATACTACCAGAAAGCATGGAAGTAAAAAAAAAAAAATGTAAGAAGCTTTATAGGACAAATGACCTAGTTTTTCCAGAAAATCAATTGCAAGGGGAAAAAGGAGTGGGGATACGCAGCTCTTACAGAATAAAAGAGATTTAAAGGACAAAAGAGCCAAACATGATAAGCAGATCTTGTTTGGAACCTAATTAAAATGAAAAAAACTAACTGTAAAAATACTCTTTGAGAGAATCAGAGCATATGAATATTGTCTGGTTATTTAGATAGCATTAAGAAACTATTGTAAATTCTGATATGTATAAAAATAGCATAATCATTATGTTCAAAATCAATATATCTATCATTTATGCATTATAGCAAAGTATTTATTTGTAAAACGACATAAAGTCCGGTATTTATAAATTTCTACCTCCCAAAATTTTGGAGAAGATCAAAAAGTGGGCTAGTACTAATCACGGGACTGGGTTTAGTATACTAGTTTCTCTAACTTTGTGTATGCTTGAAAATTTCTATAGTAAATTTGTAATATTGTTTTTGCCGTTTTAATTTTAGTTTTGTTGTTCTTGTTGTTACTGTTGAGTTTTATTTATCCTTTCATAGCTCAGGGGTCTGTATATTTAAAACTGCCCCAGGTGAGTCTGCCCATTGGCTAGTTGTAATTACTCAGTTAGGGGATTATTCCCAGTTGGGTGTTCAGCATCATTTCCTCACCAGCCCAGGTCTCACATATTAATCTGAAGTTAGACCTATTTAAAACTTCAGCCTTGAAAGAAGATTTCTGGATGTGTGACTATGCAAATCACCCCACTTTTATTTTGGGGAATTAGGAAAAATTGATAATTGTTGGGGTTTCCTGGCACTGTTGTTTTTTAACTATTAATTGGTACAGAGAGTGCACAAATCATTAAGTATATACATAAAGTTTTAAGTAGTGTCTAAAAATGAAATTAGCTTGGTCTTTCTCTTTAGAATAGGTCCCCTAAAAGAATTAGTCATACTTATTATCCCAGTTCTGCGAAGATGGCTAAAGCCTAATCAAAATGTGGCATCCCACTTTCCTTTTGACTGTATGTCTTAGCCCTACCTCAGAAAGTTACCAGATTTTATGGAAGGTAGACTGCGTCCATATTCCTATGTGATAACAGGATGCCTTCTTGGAAAAACAAGAGATATTGAAGGTCCAATATCCTAATCAATAATAGTGATTCTTCCAAAGCAGTATTTAGCAAATTTGCCTCACCATAAAATTTACCTCGTTAAAGACGCAAGCTCTGGGCTCCTCTCCTGGAGATCCCTAAAGATTTTGACTCAGTAGGTTGTGGGTGAGCCCCTTAATGTATTTTTTAAAAGTTCCTCAGATGATTCTTATGAAAAGCCAAGTTTGAGAAACATTGCTCTACAGTAATGCATTTCACTTTAACTAGGTATGGAACATGCAGGCACATTTTTAATGCCACCAGTGAGCTCTGCTTCTGGGACGTGGCTCCTGCAGAAAGTCTACAAAATATCCAACTGCAAAGAAATAGCTAGAATGCTTATATTCCTGCCCAGGTTTGCTCAGCCTGACAGACTCAGGATGTGGTAGTTCTCAACTCTTACGTATTAACAATCACCTGGGTAGCTTGAAAACTACCAGGGCAGAAGACCAAGCAGCCCAGAGGGTATTATTTAATTGGTATGTCATAGGGCCTCGATATTTTTATTTTTTAAGGCTTCCCATGTGGTTCTAAAATGAAACCAGATTTGAGAAGTACTGAGATTGAGTTATACAGTAGGCAGTTGCAATTTTAGCGAGTATTGTGCTTCTTAAAGAGAATGGGGTTAGCACAATCTATGTGTCCCACAAGATCTAAAAGAAAATAGCTCAAATTCCAAACCCATTCTTCTCCCATAATGTATACTTTCATTTGTGTTGTGTGCGGTAGATGGGATGGTTTGGACTTAATTTCTTCTTCGTCACCTTTGATTATAATTTCCCCTTTACTGACATTTTGTTCTCTATTCTCAGCTTTAAAGTTTTTCCTTTTGTGTTTCTAGGAATCCAAATTAAATGTGGAATTCAACCTATTTCCTCACTTTTCTCAATAAAACTTTATTAAATTAAAGTAAACTGTACTAAGAGAAGGTGAAAGGATTGGTTTGATGCCTAACTATATACAAAAAAATCTTTATTTGTATGGCCTTAATACACTCAGCTTCTCTGCTGCATTACTTGGGTCTCTCTTCTCTCATCTTGGAAGTAGAAAACCATAGAAAACCAAATCTGGAATTGCCCTGTTCCTTTAAATATAATGAACATTAGCTCAAGATGCCATTCCGTGGTATGCAGAAAGTCCAATTTCCATTTGTGTGAAGCTCCTCAGATTGGGTTCTCATGTTCACTTCTGACCCTAAATTCCATTTCCCCTCTAAATCGGTCCAGATGATGATGATCTAAAGAGTCATTCACACTTTCCCTGTTCTACATCATGCTAGCTTAGATATAGAATTCTGTTCATTTCCTTTATCCATACAAAAGGCTGTTGTGTAGCAAAATTTATTGAAATATGGGACAGATGGGGGGATTTACAGAGCTGAAATGTAAAAGTAAAAGCAAATAATGGAATATCTGCTCTTTAAAAAAGTCTCTCCATAGTTGCTCCAACAGAAGCTTCAACCTCCCACATTTTGTCTTCTATCGAACACTGCACATTGTCTGTCCCTGTGTGAGTAAATTGAAACCAATTACACTTGATAAAAATCTATCTATCTATCATCAGTCATCTATCCATCTATCTAAATTATAAAATTTTGCTATGTAGAAAGTTTTGTTTTAAATTTTAAAACTCTGACCACTTTCTAAAATGTGTAGGTTCTAAAGACTGGAATACCTTTTGTCTACTGATAACCTGGGTTTGTATATGTAAGATTTGAGAATATTGGACAAGGTCAAAATTTATGTGTATGAACATGATGAGAAAAAAATTCTTTGTCATTAAAAAATTTAAAATGTACAAAAAGTCCATAAACAAAATTAAGTATAAACCACATGATGGGAGAGTTCACAGAATAGAAACTCAGATGGGAGAGTTCACAGAATAGAAACTCAAACAGTCAATAAACATGATGTTCAAACTCACTAGTTACTGGGGAAATGTGAATTAAGCCCCAATAAAATGCAAATTAAAAGCACAGTGAAATACTATTTCAGTGTCCATTATGCTTAGAAAAAAATGACGTTACTAAGTTCCATCAAGGATGTAAAGAATACAATTGAGTTGACATAAACTTTTCTTTAAATTAAGGACTTCAAAAATCCCCCACTGGATTAATTCTGAATCAAGGTAAGAGGCTCTTAGATTCAATAGGCACTCCATTTTTTATTATAGAGAAAAGATCGTATAATTATCTTGGCTTTTTTTCTCTTTAATTATTGTCAATCTTCCTCTCAAGAGCATAAGCCCCATGAAGTCAGGAATCATATCTATTTTGACCACAGGTGTGTTCCTATCAGTTAGCAGAGAAACCTTAGCAGAGAAAATGGTTGCTGATCAATAATATTTTTGAATAGATAAATGAATAATAGTTTTGACATGTGTGTATTATTTGGGGAGAACATGTGGATATGCTGAGGTCTGTATTGAAGCTAATTGAGGAAATAGCATTACATGTCTCTTTCAACAAACATATAGATTAGAATTCTTAACCAACAATTCAGCTAAATACAATTCAGTTCAGTTAATAAAATTTCTGGGTTTTGTCAACATAATAGCTTTTTAAGTATTTGAGAAATCATATACTCGACCCCTAAAATTCTTCCTGACCACATATAAGAAAGCCAACTTAAGGTCTCCCAGTAAAAATGTGTTTTGCATTCATTGGCAACCAGGAGCCCACCCCAATATCTTGTTAGCCTCAAGTAGAGACAAAATGAAAAAGAACATCTAATAAGTGTAGTTTGCATACATTATTTTTGCTAATTATTTTGCTATATTGGATGCCCAATATAGCTTTTATTTCTAGGCTTACCCTTGTCATCCCTTAATGCTTTAGAGGTAAAGATGAAGTTCTTAAGAGAGTAAACCCTGAGGAGCTAAGAGTTCTCATCACAAGAAGAAAATATTTTTTCTTTTCTTTTTTGCTTTTCCTTTTTATTGTATATATATGAGAAGAGTTATGTTAACTAAACTTACCGTGGTAATCATTTCACTATATACACCATTATGCTGTACACCTTAAACTTATACAGTGATGTATGTCAGTTATATCAATAACGCTAAAAAAAAGGTCAAAAGTATACTCTTCATGGGCCTTGCAATTAGCTGTTTTTTACAGAGATAGTACCTGGATTGTTCTAAGTGTTTAATAAACATTTGTTGAATGAATGAGTGCATGCATTAATTTAATACATTGAGTTGAATTGTTTCTGAGCATTCCAAGACCAAGTCATAATTGGATATATTTGTTTCTCTGGCACCTTTCTTTATATACTTAAAATAGCATGTACCAATCCAAAGTCCCATCAGGGAAATGTTATGCTGTAAAATGACAATTTGATGTTTTAATTATACTTTCTTTTTCTTAGAAGCAGTTAACACCATCTAGAGTACCTGATTATATTTCGTTAGGGCTGTGCAGCCTCCTTCATGGGATTTATTGCACTAATATTTTCAATGGTGAATTTTGATGGTTTTCTTTTGTAAAAAACCATTTATTCATGTTTTGCATTTGATTAAGAGTCTCATTTTAAATAATATTTTTTCCTTCTTTTTCTCTTTTGCCTTCTAGAGCATTTGTAGTTGCTACCTCAGAGCCTCCTCAGGAATCTTCCATCGTACTGACGATTTCAGTGTTCCTGCCTCTGCAGAAATGGTGGGTAACACAGATCTAGTCAGAAAGCCAGAGAAAATGTTGTTGCCACTTTCTGGTGTTAAATATATATATAATATATTATAGAATATCTCCAGTGTGCAGAAAATGTGAAAGAATTTTACAGTGAACATTCATATACCCAACATCAATACTCGACACAACATTTTGCTCTACCTGTTTTATCACGTTTCTTTGTCTAGCTATCCTTCTACCCATCGTATTTTTTGTAGGCATTTTATCATAATTTGCACACATCAGTATACTTGTGATAAACATTTTAGTATACAACTCATAAGCTAGAGGTCAGTATTTTTTTACAGTTTTTTTTTTAATTTGAGGTAAAATCTACTTATAACAATATGTACAAATTTTAAGCAGGCATTTTTTTTTTAACATCTTTATTGGAGTATAATTGCTTTACAGTGGTGTGTTAGTTTCTGCTTTATAACATAGTGAATCAGTTATACATATACATATGTCCCCATATTTCTTCCCTCTTGCGTCTCCCTCCCTCCCACCCTCCCTATCCCACCTCTCTAGGTGGTCACAAAGCACCGAGCTGATTTTCCTGTGCTATGCGGCTGCTTCCCACTAGCTATTGATTTTACATTTAGTAGTGTATATATGTCCATGCCACTCTCTCACGTCATCCCAGCTTACCCTTCCCCCTCCCCGTATCCTCAAGTCCATTCTCTAGTAGGTCTACATCTTTATTCCCGTCTTGCCCCTAGGTTCTTCATAACCATTTTTTTTTTTAGATTCCATACATATGTGTTATCATATGGTATTTGTTTTTCTCTTTCTGACTTACTTCACTCTGTATGACAGTCTCTAGGTCCATCCACCTCACTACAAATACCTCAGTTTTGTTCCTTTTTATGGCTGAGTAATATTCCATTGTATATATGTGCCACATCTTCTTCATCCATTCATCTGTTGATGGACATTTAGGTTGCTTCCATGTCCTGGCTATTGTAAATAGAGCTGCAGTGAACATTGTGGTACATGACTCATTTTGACTTATGGTTTTCTCAGGTTATATGCCCAGTAGTGGGATTGCTGGGTCGTATGGTAGTTCTATTTTTGGTTTTTTCATGAACGTCCATCCTGTTCTCCATAGTGGCTGTATCAGTTTACATTCCCACCAGCAGTGCAAGAGGGTTCCCTTTTCTCCACACCCTCTCCAGCATTTATTGTTTCTAGATTTTTTGATGATGGCCATTCTGACTGGTATGAGATGATACCTCATTGTACTTCTGATTTGCATTTCTCTAATGATTAATGATGTTGAGCATTCTTTCATGTGTCTGTTGGCAGTCTGTATATCTTCTTTGGAGAAATGTCTATTTAGGCCTTCTGCCCATTTTTGGATTGGGTTGTTTGTTTTTTTTCATATTGAGCTGCATGAGCTTAAGCAGGCATTTTGATGAATTTTGACAAATAACCCAAACTCCTATCACAATATAGAATGTTGTCATCACCCCAGAAAAGTTTTCAAATTTTCCTTTCCAGTCCATTTTCACTTCATCCCTGCTTTCAGAGGTAACCACTATTCTGACTTTTTTCAACCATAAATTAATTTTTCTCTGCTTGTTCTAGGACTTTCTATGATTTGTTTATACACTATGTACTCTTTTGTGTGAGGCTTTTTTCACTCAGCATGTTTTTGACATTCATCCATGTCACTTTCTGTGCAAGGAACTTGCTACTTTGTAGTCCTAAGTAGTTCATTATATGAATATACTACACTTTATTTATTCTTCTATTGATCAACACTTGAGCTGTGTTTCCAGTTTTGGATTTTATGAATAAAGCTCTATGTACATTCTTGTAAAAGGCTTTGTGCAAACATACATGTTTGCATATAACTTGGGTAAATAGCTAGTAGTATGTTTCCTGGTTGCAGCATAAGTGTATCTTTTTTTTTAACATCTTGATAGGAGTATAATTGCTTTACAATGGTGTGTTAGTTTCTGCTGTATAACAAAGTGAATCAGCTATACCTATACATATATCCCCATATCCCCTCCCTCTTGCGTCTCCCTCCCACCCTCCCTATCCCACCCCTCTAGGTGGTCACGAAGCACTGAGCTGATCTCCCTGTGCTATGTGGCTGCTTCCCACTAGCTATCTGTTTTACATTTGGTAGTGTATATATGTCCATAGCACTCTCTCACTTTGTCCCAGCTTACCCTTCCCCCTCCCCATGTCCTCAAGTCCATTCTCTAGTAGGTCTGCGTCTTTATTTCCGTCCTGCCCCTAGGTTCTTCATAACCATTTTTTTTTTTTAGATTTCCATATATATGTGTTAGCATACGGTATTTGTTTTTCTCTTTCTGACTTACTTCACTCTTTCTGACAGACTCTAGGTCCATCCACCTCACTACAAATAACTCAATTTTGTTCCTTTTACTGGCTGAGTTATATTCCATTGTGTACATGTGCCACATCTTCTTTATCCATTCATCTGTTGATGGACACTTAGGTAGCTTCCATGTCCTGGCTATTGTAAATAGAGCTGCAATGAACATTGTGGTACATGACTCATTTTGACTTATGGTTTTCTCAGGTTATATGCCCAGTAGTGGGATTGCTGGGTCGTATGGTAGTTCTATTTTTAGTTTTTTAAGGAACTTCCATACTGTTCTCCATAGTGGCTGTATCACTTTACATTCCCACCGAAGGCTTAAGTAATTTTAAAGCATATTTTAAAAATAAAATTATCTGTTCCTTTACTATAAGCTTTCTCTGATACCAGAGATTCTGAAAAAAATCCTAGTGAAAAATTATCCAATGAAACAGCTCTGAAGACCATTGCCATTTAAATGTTAAGCATCTTACTAAATTAATTTTATTTAGGATTGGGATAATCTTTGAGGGAAAAAGTGAGATATTTATTATTTTTAGAAAATTCTAATGCCAAAACGTAGGCTGGTTATCTTGCAGAAAAAAACATACTACTCCCTGGTAAAAAGCTTGTTGGTACCAAAAGCCTCTGTCACCATTAAGAAATGACACTACGTATATGAGAAATTAAAGGAAAGCAGAAGAAAAATGTTAAGGTGATACTCGTAAATTCCAGTCTTAAAAAATTCCAACATTTCTAAAAGACTAGGTAGTTTTCAAAGTCATGCTAAAATTAGTAAATTTTGAATGGTTTCTGTTCTTCTACAGTACTTTAGTGATGGTTACATATGTAACAACACACACTTCTTTACATAATGCCACTGCTGTTACCTGGGTCCTTCTGTGTTTGCTCATACCTTCCTCTCTAGACAAAGAATTTTGGTTAAAGTTGGTATCCATGGAATTCTTACTTATATTTTTGCTAAATTTGGATAAATAATTATTATGTAAATAGACAATCAAAAACATTTTTTAAATATCAGTATTATAAAATCTATTAAATAACTTAAAGTGTGAGTTGATTTAATGAAAAAACAAAACATAGCCATACGAATATATTTACCAATAAAATTCTAGAGCAGTGGTTTCCACCAGGGGACATTTGGAAATATCTGGAGACATTTTTGGTTGTCAGAACTGATGAGGTGTTACTGCTGGCATCTAGTAGGCAGAGATCATGACCTTACTAAACATTCTACAGTGCACAAGACAGTTTCCCAACAACAAATAATTATTCAACCCAAAATGTTAATAGTGCCAGGGTTCAGAAACCTTCCTCTAGAGAAGCTTCCTATTCCAATGTGTAAAGGCCAACATATGTAGTTCATAGTAAAACTGCTATCACATAGCTTTGAACCATCTCTGGAGACTGTCTTGCTGCTTGTGGATGAATTCAAACTGTGGAGTGAAAATAAGATATAGTATACAATTTCTTTGGCCCAATCACAAGGAGGCCCGGTTTGTGATCCTGACCTTTGCCAGCACAATGAATCTTCCAGAACAAATAATTATGAACCAATATCTAGCTGACTGTGTCTTCCAAATATGTCCTTCCATTGCTATACTTAACAGCCAATTACAGCGTATTTTAGTGTCCTGACTCAAGTACTTAAAAGCCTTTGAGGATGGTGCCATCTGCTTGGTAGCCAGGAAGATAGTAACTCTCTCTGGGGATCCATGATGGCTATCTGGACATTTATAGGCATGCCACAAAGATCTGTGAGTTCTCCCACCAGGAGCCTAGGTCCCCTGGCCTGGTTACTGTAGCCAACTTAATGGAAGTTGTGGATGAGATGTTTTCATCTTCCTATATCACTGCCATAAAAATTCCTTGGTTCTGGAACAGGGCTTCCCTAGAGCTCTCATCACAGTGTTCTGTAGATCAGGATTGGAGGGAGCAGCATTTCAACAGATATACAATTAACATGTGGCTCTGTGCAGAATGGAGGGACTGCTGTACCCTACCATGTCGGGGACCATGGCTATGAGCTCATACCTGGGCTTCTGTCACCTCCTCCTTGTGAAGCCCAGCAGGAACAACCTGCTTCTTTGTGTGCAGCTGAACATCAGCCAGTATGACAAAGAAGAGTAAGCTTTTCAACAAGGAAAGACTGTGGCCTGCTGTTTTTAGAGAGCTTTCTTTCTTTTTACTAAGCACATGGAATTATTGTAGCAAGATATACTGAATGGAAATGAACATGTCATGTATTTTGAATTTTCCATTAAGTAATATGCCTTTTCTAGAAACGCAGTTAAATAGATAGCTCTCTATGATAACGTGCACTTTGTGCGGCCATAGTTAATCCTGCAGTCAACCCCTAAATCTGAATCTTCAGCCCCCACAATATCCATTTGTTCACCAAAGAACTATTCATTTAAACATTAGCCAGTACCGTGATCTTGGGAAAGTCAAGATCAGCTTTCTGGGTTTCAGTTTTAACACTTCTAAAGTGGGAAAAAGGAAGGAAACTAAAAATACTGGGATCATATTATATTACATTTTTTTTTCGCTTACCTCACTCTAATTCCTACAGCAAATGATAGTGATTTTTAAGCATATCTTAATACCTAGATTACAAACCCCCAAAGAACTGGAATTAACATCCTCTTATTTTTGCTCTCTTCAACATCCATCACACTGTTTGGCACAAATATGGTGAAGGCAAGTAAGCAACAACAAAAGCAATAACAAAATCACCTTACAATGAGACTGCCAGGATACTGGCATGATTTTGAAAAGCATACATACAAGGGTGTGGGGACGGGGAAAGTTGAGCCTATGGGAGAGGAAGCATGAAAATGCTCAAATCTGGAGCTTTTTTGGAACCCAAAAGGAATATAGCAAAGAATTAAATTCAAGATGGAAGTGAGAAAGTAAAGAGAAATGAAATGAAAAGTGGACCTTCCATCTGAGTCAGCCAAGTTTTGGTTAGGAGTGGACAGAGCATGACATGATGGCGCTAGCCTGGATTGACCTACACATTGCCGCAAATGTTTTGTTTCCTTATTTCAATGATCTACTTCCTTGAACCTATGCCTCTAATATTGGTTCCCATTCTTCACCCATTGTTTTTCCAAATCTGGATATATCTGTCAACCTTGAAAGTTTGTAATGGTCTACCTTTCACCCACTGCTCTATATGTGAGATCCCAGTCATTGTCATTGTCTCATCCTTACCATTATGCTGTCCAGATCTCTGCTGGAGTTATACACTAAATCCAGCTGTCTGCAGACACCTTAAATATAGCATATAAGAATACTGCACTATTCTTTCCTCCACCAGATTTTTATTTCCTTCTAGATTATTTTATATCTTACTTAGTTATACCACCATCCACCCAACCATTCCAGCTAGGTATCATTTTTAAATCTCTTTTTTCTCTCAACCCTGACATCAAATTCGTTATAATAGTCTGTCAGTTTTACCCTCTAAATATTTTTAGTAAGCTCCCTTCTATTCATTCTCATAACAACTTCAATATTTCAAGTTTAAATCTAACATCTCACTATTACAACTTCCTAAATCTGCTTGGGTGACTAATCAATATTCAGTAACCCCCACTAAAAATGTGGAAACCCTGTAAAAAGCCACCAACATTATTTAAAAAGCAATATTTCAAATAATTCAGCTGCTTAAAATGCTTCCATGGGTCCTAGTTACTTATAGTATGGATTCCAACATTTCTAAAAGACTTATACAAGGCTCTCTATGACCTGACCCTTTTTCTTATCACTGACCATTTCCCTGCCTCAAATTTCTGGCTTCAGTAACCCAGAATGGTACTTGTTTCCTTCATACACTGTGTAGTTTTGCTTTTCAAAGACTTTCCTTATAACATACTAATTGCCAAAAATATCTTCTGCTCAATCGCTACCTCACTTCTTTCCTGTCCCTATTCCTGCAGCCAATTCATACTCATACCAATGACTCAATATTCAATATTCATACTCATACCAATGACTCAATATTGAGGTTATTTCTTTCCTGAATTCCTCATCTTAAATGGTGTTACATTCTTCCTCTAGGTGCCCAATAATACTATGTGCACATTTCTATTAATCCATTTACTATATTGCTTTATTTTTTATGTTTTTATCTTCAGTGTTTATCACAATAAATTATAATTGCCACTCAATGCTTGTTGATTGTATAAAACATTGATAAATGAAAAAACAGAAAGAGAGAGAGAGAGAAAGAAAGAAAGGGGAAAAGAAAGAGAAAAAGGAAAGAAAAGAAAAGTCAGTTCTTTTGTAGGCTGTTATTGACATTTCAGTCTCTTCTTCATTTGTAAGGTCTCTTTTTCATTCTTGAATTCTACCATTTGGAGGAGGATGGAAGATATTCTAACAATGGATTGATATTTTGCTTTTTGTCCTGCAAATACCTCATGACTAGATATGCCGGATTTCCTCATCCACCAAACTAGATGGTCTGATACAAGCATTTTATATGGCAGTTCCCTCTCCAGTGTTAATAATTTTTATTCAAAGTGCCTGGTTCTAAGATCAGGACTTTCCCAACTATTACTTTTCTTTGGCCTCTTGGTTGAAAAGCAGTGCTCTTTATGGCAGGTGGATTTGCTTCTTAAATTTATTTCCAGCTATATTCCACTTTAACTTGCAAATTGGGCACCATGCTTGTAAACAGATTTTTCAAGTCCTCTCAGCTCCACAGCCAGGTCTTCTTTTATTCAGGAGTAATGCCGCAGCCCCCTGCGTCCACAGAGAGTGAAAGTTTAACGCTCAGGGCTTCTGTTTCATGTCCCAAGCTTCCTCTGTTACAAAATATGCAGTCTCACAGCTTATTTATTGCCAACCACATCCTTTATTATGAATTTTTCTATCTTCATAAACAAATATAAATATAAATAAAACAGCAGATAAAAAGAATGTAAAACAGCACGACAGAGATAATTTAAATGGAAAAAATGAAATAAGGAATTCTGAAAGTAGAAATGAGACATAAATATCATTTCTATATTTTGAAGAATCCAATTATACATTCTATTTTATACTAAATATATTATAATATACAATTATAAACCCACTTTAAATCCACAAAAGCAATACAATTTAAACAACAACGTTTGACAGTCTCTTTATATAGTATGTTTGCCCATCCTCAAGATTGCTTCGTATTTGACCAAAGAAAATGTATTTCTATCAACCATGAAAATTTCTTGTGTTCAGTCACTTCTCTGGAGATTCCATAGTCCAGTAACTACTTGAGAAATCTAAGAAATCAAGTTTCACTAACTGAAGAAACTATATTCTTTCTCCTTCTCTGGATTTCTGCTGCATAATTTCTATTAAACTTTTTTTTCAAGCCAGCTCTTATTTATCCATATTTCAAAGGACTGTAATATAACTCCGATAACTAAAGACCCTAAATATTACAAGCTCTTCTACTTTAAGCATTTTTTTAAAAAAAATTATTTACTTATTTTTATTGAAGTATAGTTGATTTACAATGTTATATTAATTTCAGGTGTACAGCAAAGTGATTCAGTTATATATACATATATATCTATTTTTTTCAGATTCTTTTCCCTCATAGGTTATTACAAAATATTGAATATAGTTCCCTGTGCTATACAGTAGGTTCTTGTTGGTTATCTGTTTTACATATAGTAGTGTGAATAGGTTAATTCCAAACTCCTAACTTATACTGTAAGTATTTTATAGCAATCTTTAGAAAGAAATTCATTGACTGTTTATTTTCACTTTTGACTAGTTAACAGTTCCACAGCAAAGGTAGAAGTAGCAATGAAAGTACCTCAAGATAAGAAACACAATAGGCTGTGAAAATTTCTTAAATTAGGTAATAGTGAACTCTACCACACTTAGTGTTCTTACTGAGCATCCAATTTTTGAGAATTGGAGGCAATCAGATATTCGTATACTCTTCTGATATGAAATTATATGTTTTTTACAACAGCCAAGAACTAAATCTTTTAGTTCACTTCACCACCTGGTCCCAATATTTATTGTTTCTGTGAAGAGTTACATTTTTCTTTCTCTCTAACCATAATAAAACCCACTCATACTCCAGAAGCCAATTTGGATCTCAACACCCGGAATGAAGGAAGTGGTCTCCTCTTACATAAAGCCTGCATCTCCCTATCATTTGCCATCCATCATCTATTAATGTAATTAATGTATGAGTATATATTCAGCACCTGCTATATATCAGGCAATGGATAGGAGACAGCAAACTTTTGCTGCAAAGGGCCAGATAGTAAATACTTTAAGCTCTGCAGGCCATATGATCTTTGTTACAGCTATTCAACTTTGTCCTTGTAGTATAAAATCAGCCAAAGATAACATGCAAATGAACGGGCGTGGCTTTCTTCCAATAAAATTTTATTAACAAAAACAGGTGGTGGGCTGGATTTGTCCAAGGGGAGGTAGTTTGCTGAGCCCTAGACAACATGATCGACACTTAATGGTATATAGTAAGCAAATACAATCATAGGAATCAAATAATAGGGAAATTTTTTAAGATGAGAAAAACGCAAAGCCTTTGGAAGTTGGTTGGAAGTCCTAGACATCTGGATAAGGGAGGCATCTGGAAAAGAGGGAGAGGGGGAGGGAAAGTAGTTGGTTAATTTATAAGAATATCACAGTTTTCTTCAAAATTTAAAATCAACATATCATATACTTTATTTTTTAAGAACAAAGTATTAAACATTCATTTTTGTTTTGGAAAAAATTAACCCCAACATATAATACAATATGTTATATAACAGAAATATTAAACAAAAAGTAGGACTTTTCAGAGAAAACCTCTCTCTTTACATATATTGACATATAACTTGGAAAAGTAACTGGCCATCTAAAATAGTTAAAAAATGGTAACTATGTGAGGTGAAGGATATGTTAACTAACCTTATTGTTGTAATCATTTCACAATATATAAATGTATCAAATCATCTCATTGTACACCTTAAACTTACACAATGTGTCAGTTATATCTCAATAAAGCTCAGGCAATATTTTCTGCATGAGAAAATATTTTCTGCATGAGTTTATTCTTGAGTCACTTTTTCTACAAGACATTTGAGGAATAATTTTTAGATCAAAAGGCTCTGATTGTCTATCAGAAAATTAAATACATAAATTTAATTTAAAATGTTCTTTCCAAAAAATTCAACTATCTCTAAAACATTTACAAATAACCCAGGATTATAAGATTTGATGCAGATTTGAACACTGTGATAATGTAATATGCCCAATGGGAAGAGAAAAGAACAAGGTTAAAATATCATTCATTCTTTATATCCTCATCATTTTTATTGAACCCTTATGAGCAAATGTTGGTTGGCAGTGAACTATTTAAAAATGTAAAGGTGACGTGAAACATTACATAGTGTAGAGTTTCTAAAGAGCAGGCCTCATTGTGTATGAAAATGAATTAGAATCAGTCCAGTCAAGCTTACTAAATACATGAAGAATCTCAGTTGGGAAAATTATCTAATTCAAACTTAAATACTGGAGTTAGGTTTTAGGGATAAGGTTTAAACTATCATTTTTCCATTCTTTTAGCTTCTGTTGCTATTTTCTAGCTAACCTTCTTAGGGTAATATTTCCTCAACAAAAAATTTATTTTACTTTGTTAAATGCAATTTATAAAGTATCTAAGATATATTAGGCATACAATATATTTGAGTTACATTTAAGTAGCATAATCTCATTGCCCTTATTGTGTCTCATTTGTGTCCTTTGTTTTTCATGACTACATCATTATTTTTTTAGTCTAAAATTGTTTCTGACCATCAGTGGAAATACACACCAACCCTACTGGCCACATACTCTTTGTACATTTTTAAAAACTGATATGGTTCACTTCAGTTATGCCACTTTTATCTATAAAATGTTTATTTTGAAGTATGTGAGGAGATTGGGTTTCTCTCTATCTTGAAAATTAATAACATATATATTATGACATATAACATATGGAGACAAATCTGTGCTCATAACTTATGAAATGCTTCATTGTGCTCTGAATTGTTTTGAATATGCAATATTATTTTTAAAGGAACAAATAGTACATTTTAGAAAATTTCCTTAAGAAGTCTGATGCAGAGTAAAAGGAATTTACCTGTAAGTTTCTTAAGAAGCAAAGAGTTTATCACACAGTATCACTACATTGAAAATAATCATTTAATACCTACTCTTGGCCATGTGCTAAGCTAGAGGCTAGAGACACAGCAATGGAAAAGGAAGCTATGAGTATACATGCTCTCATGGAGTTCACAGGCTATTAGGGCAGGTAATTTTAAAACTAAGTGATTACGCAAATAACTAAATATTTGCAATTGTGATAAATGCTTTCAAAGGCAATGTTATGGACAAATGAGACTGGGAGACTTGCCTTATTCTGGAGATGAAGGAGAAGTTAGAACCCACACTGTTTGGGGTAAAAGCAGCACAATAGTCTTATGAGGTTAAAATTAAAATATTGCTCAGAAACCAGGAAACTCTGCACGTCTGCCCCATGCAAATTCTCTTTGAGATGACCAATTGGCCAGGAGCTTATCTCTCCTACTCTGTGAGCTTCTGAAATGGAGACTTTGTCCTCAAATCTGATTCACTATAGTATAGCTATGGACTTAGAAGCTACTCTTAGAAACTCTGAAAATGAATGAATTTTGTGTCCTAATTCGGTTCAGCTTGTTAAACAAAATTTCAGAAATAGAGAACTGATTGGATTTTTTTTCTTTTTAGTGTTTATTTCGGGTTTGTTAGTACTGCACCTTGGGAGACACAGCTTCAAGAAGCACTTGAATTGTGTTCCGCCCGACTACAACATGGAGGAGGCTGATAAAGGCAAAATCCTGAAGGTTACAGTTATTTACGTAAGTGGTTTATCAAGAATTATAATTGGAGCTGGCAAGAAGTAAGGGTGCTTGTTAAGTAATGGTTGGTTGGGGTCCGAAATGGTTGCTTAGTTACAAGCAACCTTGAGACCATAAGGTTGCAGCTGGCTGGTGATGTCCTTGGTTCTGGTAGAGTTCAAAGAAAATTCAAGTTCTCAGTGGTGCAAAGATGTGTCTGAAACCAGATCCTTAATGGCTGCCCAACTCCAGTTTTGTATGCCTTAACTGTGATTAACTCCATTATAATTTCAATTTGTCATCAAGTTGATAATTAGGTACAATTGCCCTTACTGTTTCAGACTCTTTCTTCCTTCCATTACTCAGTACTGGTTTTCTTGAAGCTGCTTACCTGAAAACAAAACAAAACTAAATAGCACTGTCTTAGGCCTCATTCAGGGTGATAAAATGTGTAAATTGTGTTGTATGAGGGGCGGTGTGATATTGCTCAATGGAAGATTCCATTTTCTGACCTAAACTCAAATCAGTAATTATTCTTCCCAGCAACTTAGGGTTAAAATGTCACAGTTCATTGTGCACTGACCAAGACAGCCTTAACATTCCCCTCAGCTTGACTAAACTTTAGCCAGGCTTCTTCCTAACTACAGACCCCTGACTTCCTTTTTGTAGAACATTTATTTAAGAAAACTGGCAATGCTAATATTTTTTCTCTGTCTCTTTGAGATGTAAGTCTTCTACAACCTAGGAATGTCTTTTTCAAAGACGTGGGAGCCATCCCTTTGAAATGTAATTATCAGAAATGTTTCCCAGACTCTGTGATAGTTGAAAACTAACTTAAATAAGCACCAGTTAGCAAACACAGATAGCCTAATCACACTGACACACTTCCCTCCAACATCCTCCAGTATTTTTCCATTAGCTCACCTCAGCCTTTAAAATTTTCCTGCTTTTTGTTTCAGTGAAGCTGAGTTATATCTCTCTCCCCTATTGCAATAGTCTTGAATATGTTTTCCTTTGGCTGTTGAACCGATCTGGTGCAATTTTTCTTTTAAAGCATAGAGAATTCTGTTTCCTTCTAATTTTATGTGGAATAAGATCAGATATTGCAGCTATACTAAGGACCACAATCTGGGTTAAACCAAACATATGAGAGGAATGCAATAATTTTTCAGAGGGAAATTACACAGACTTTATGATTACAGTCTGTTCTTAGCAAACCCAGTAAGGTTTACACAATCAGAGCTATGAAGCAGAGACATATATCCCAGTGCAAATAGTGTGAGGTAGGCCTAAGGCAGCTTTTGACACAGAAGAGGAAAACAGTTGCTTAACTATTATCCTATTTCATTGATTGAAAAAGAAATGGAAATCAATGTTTAAAACCCATCGTATAGGCTGTTGAACACATATTTGCATATTATATGTGTATAGTTAAAATTCTAGAGCGTGGCCTCAATCGTTCTCAAGAAAAATTTATTTTTATTTTACTTTATTTTTGGTTATCTTGCTCAGTCCTTAACCTCTCTAGATATTGTTGTAGGTACATGACTGATCATTAAAAGTAAAAATATAAACTTCAGAATAGATAACATTTCCCACCCCCATTTCCTTCACACGCATGATATTCATTCATGGTGTCTATCAGATATTTCACTTTCACTGTGGTTCATATGTGGAGTCTCTAGATTAGCATTGTGCAATAGAACTTTCTACAATGATGGAAATGTTCTAATAAAGAAACCTCTAGCCACATGTGGTTATCGAGCACTCAAAATCTGGCTAGTATGACCAAGAAACTGAAATTTTCACTTTATTCAATGACAAATTTAATTTAAATGTAAATAATCACATGTGGCTAGTGACTCCTATACTGGATAGTGCACTAGATCATATCAATCATAAATATAACCTCTGCCAGTGAGTTAGATAGAGCTTGCTAAGAGGTTAATCATAAAAAACTTTTTACAAGATTTCCGTAGTAGAAAATGAGATCCATGCCTACCTAGGTCAGAGTTGCTCAGTCTCAGCACTATTGATATTTTGGGTCAGATAATTCTTTGGGGTGTGTGTGTGTGTGTGTGTGTGTGTGTGTGTGTGTGTGTGTTGGGGGGTGTCTTGTGCATAAAGGATGTTTAGCAGGATCCCTGGTCTTTATCCCCTAGATGACAGAAGCACCTGTACTCTAGTTATGACACCAAAAACGTCTTCAGTCATTGCCAAATGTCCTCTGGGGCTTTAAAGAGCATCCACATAAGCACTACCTTTAGTATTCCTGGTGAAATTCTGCCTCCAAGACCACCTGGCTCAATTAAGGAGGCTCATTGACAGGGGCTGGATATCTGAATATATGCCTGTGAAGTAAGAGGAGGAGAGAAAAATAGTACAGGAAAAAAAGGAAGAGGAAAACTAATTCCATAACAGATACAAGGATAAATTAATTTTTAAATTAGATACTTTGAGTTCTTGCACTTTTAACTTTGCAAAATGACCTCGTCTACATTTCCTAATGTGTTTGAATACTTGGAATTACCACCCATTTAAAGAGTTTCTAACTTCATATTATTTTAGCACATTTAAATTAAGAAGTATTTAAATAGCATTCATAAATCTCACCCCTGTGAAACAAGAATAGAAATAAAAATCTGTTCTAAATCTGTCAAGGGTCAGAGTCATATTTCCTACCTCAAATGAAAGCCAATTAGCTCAGTACAGGTGAAGAAGGGATGTGTATAGAGGCATCTAGGAAGGGGGAAGAGAACATCATCTATGGACATAGTTCTGGATACAGATAGTCTAGAAGCAACAGTCATATAGAAACAGTCTTAGAAATGTCTCTGGACGCACAAGATGTGAGTTCTATTTCTTGATCTGACATATTCAAACTGTGTGAACTTGGGCAATTTTGCTCCTTCATCCTGAATGTTCCCATTTAATTGTACAAAGGCATACCCTATCCAGGTACTTCATCTTTGATTTGGCACTGAGAATGAAATGAAATGCTGTGAGTGTTTGGTTTGTAGCAGTTTTGTGAACACAGCTAGTTAGGTATCTCTTTACAAACTTGCGAATGTGGTCTGGGCTGCAATAACATATAGTTATCTTCATAATGAAGGGCTACAGCAATATAATAACTACCTGTACTTTTACAAAATACATAGTACATACTCACTTTTAGTAAGTTATTTCTCACTTTTCTGAAAATTTCTACCCCAGTATACCAAATCAGAAGTGATTGCACAAACTACCATTTATCAATACACTAGTGTCTTTGTTTTTTAAGCTAAAGTATAAAATATCTCTAGTATTTTTTAAATACAACATTTGAAGTTTTTCTGGAAACAAATCAGCATGTGTTTACTAATAACCTGAGCAAACATTTCATTGTATTTATTCCTATTGAGTGTACCAAGATGCCGCTATGTTTTGTTGGGGTTCATCTTAGATATAGATCTACATATGATAATAAGGAGAATATAATTCAGTTTAACAATTGCCAAATGCCTCTTATTTGCAAGTGGTTGTTAACAAAACAGTATAAAACATGCCATAATTCTATTAAAAAGACTTTAAAATTCTTGATGTAAATTTATAAATACGTTTTAGATTTAAAGTTAGTTGTTCCTCTATTTCCAGAGCAAAATATGAGATAGGAAAACACCCATAACTTAAGCCAAAAGGAGGTTTTTACTCTATGACAAGTGGAGGAATACAATTTTGAAAATTGTGATGCTTTTAAGTAAAAACAAGAATGCTGGATGTGTTAATTAACTTGACTGTAGTAATCATTTCACTATGTATTGTATATCAAACATCATGTTGTACACCTTAAATATATGCAATTTCTATTAAAAATCAAGAATGCTGTCTATGAAGAGGGAGAAGGGATTGTAAAAAAATGTGATGAGTTTAAAAAAATCAAGAACTTAAGTTTTGAAGGAGTAGGCAAGTAGATTAAATTGTTACAGTAGTAAAACATGCTATTTGAAATAAAATACATGCCTTGAATCTTTAAAAGGTAGGTAACTTTTAAGAAAATGTGGAAAGGTAAGTTTATATAACTGCCATTTCAAAAATAGCACTATTTTTTTCATTGATAATATTGGCAGCATATAGAAGGTGGGGATCTCCATGAATAATTTTTTGAAATGAGTGTAGATTTACTAAGCAAAAGAGTTGACCTAATAATTTTCTCCATCTATTTGGATAAAAATAGTTTGGCTTGATTAAGTGTACTACTGTGATGCACACACAAACTGAGTTTGTTAATAAACAACGTCAGAAGATGAAATATTTCCCACAGTGTTAATATTTATTAGTGTTAAAGAATTTAGAAATCCTAATATATAAATATTTTGATAATTAGATTATTTAAATTCAATAAAGTACATCTATAATGGGATAATCTTAAAATTTTGGGATTGATATAATTAAGAATAATTTTAATTCAATGCTATTGGAAGACAGCAAATATTTGGATCAATAAATGTTGATCAGCCACAGGAAGTCCCTTCATATGTTGTAAGGACAGAAAAGAGGTCTAAGACACGAAGTTACTTGAATTGTGACAGTTTTATAGAAGAGCTGTTAATAATAATGGTAAGAGGACTTTCTAGAGATGAAGGGAGGATCAATTGGGAGTTTGTGCTTTGCAGTGAACAGAAGCCCAAAAGAAATCTGCAAATTCCAACCAAATGATACATATTCTATTTCTTCCCCCCAGTGTGGGTAGAGGAGGAGTTATAGAATAAATAACTGTTATTTACTGAGTAGCCACTTACTGTCAGAGACTACAGAGGTACTTTACATGCACTGCTTTATTTAAAGTTTAAGTGTGATTTGCTTTTTGAACTTGAAATCAAATCAAATGCTCGCATCCTCGAATGATTATATCAGCAGGAATCCAGTTTCTGTTTCTTGAGTTGAATAGTCCTCTTAATAAAGAGTCTAGATCTTCAACTGCTTTACCCATTTCTACATAGCACATAGCTTGTGCTTGGTGGCCTTTCATGTCAGCAGATCTTGCCTAGAACCATCACAAAACATCAGTGAGTTTTTAATAATGTTTGACCTCCAAAGGGATTTGCAAGAGTTTTAATCCTTTCCTCCCATGTGACTCGTTGGCTCTCAGGCACATTTATCCATCTCCTCCCAGTAAACAGAATCTGCAACCAAGGGATATTAAGAGGAGCCTTCTTTGCTAGGCTAATTATACTGCAGATATATACATCTCCCAAGGCAACAGGCGCCTCCTTTCTTCATATTTGCATAATTAAGATGGGACACGTAAGAAAAAGAAAGGGAAGGTGAAGGTGAAGGGAAGAGATAAAGAAGGAGAAGAAAGAGAAGGAGGAGGAGGAACTCGAAGATGAATTGCTTTATAGAAGAATTTTGCAGTCTTTTCTTTAAAAATACTCAGGTACACTTTAAATGTAATACACTCCAGCAAGGTGGATCAAGTTCTCTCAGTTTCCAATATTCTTGAGGATACACATAAGGGTATTCAGTGAAGAAAAGTGTTATGTTCCCTGACATTAGGTACTATGTCATTTTAGTAACAATAGGAGTGATATGTAGTGAATTCTTCTCACAATCATTTTATTTCTGTACCTGTAAAAAATATGCTGTTTTTTGTTTGTATCCTATCGATTTAAAAATAGATGGCATATGATGTACAAGAGAGAGTTAAAGAAAATGGAAATTATTTTTTTTGTAGCAATGGAAATACACAGTCACATCCTATCTCAAGCAAGAATAAGACATTATATGAACATTTTAAAAACAAAGATAAATACTGCAAGAAAAAGTGTATCAGTCATAATTAATCAGAAAACCAAAACACCTCCTATTAAAGAAAGATTAGAGGCTAATACACCAATTGGAATGGCTGATACAATAAAGATGAGGAGGCAAAAATTTAGAATTACTACCCCTGGGGTAGAAATTGCAGAGACCACAGTCAGTTATACCATGCTCAATTGACTGATTTCAAGACAACACTTGGTCAAATGATTTGGGACTATTTGACATCTGCAAAATCTCTTCACACCAGTACCTAGATTAGTGTTTTATTGAGAAGCTGGGAGAAAGTGTGTGTATACCGGGGATAAGAATCTTGGGAAGACATGTTAGTACTCTATCACAATGCCTTTAGTCTATAAGTCAATAATTTTTCTCCTAGAGGAACTCTTACAAATATTCCAAAAAACCCATGTAGAAAAATGTTCATAAAAATGGAAAAAAATGGAAACAATCTTACTGTATATACTTATTAACAAGATAATGGATGTATGGAATGTGTTATTTTCATAAAATGTGAAAGGTAAAATTAAGCCAAATGTTTCAGTATGGCTGAATCTCAGAAATATAATGTTGAAAAAATTTGCCACTTATAGCAGAATTTATGAAGTATAATATCATATACAACAGATATTATATGCAAAAATATCATATATATGTTAGGGGTACCAAAGCAAATAACTCCTATAAATCGTTAACAAAAACCTAATACAGATAAGGACACAGACAGGAATTTCACAGAATAGGAAACTTGAATTTAACATAAAAATATATTCTTACCAGAAATTTGGAAAACACAAATTGATACAACTAGATACAATTTCACTCCCCTCTGAAGGCCAAAAACTATAAAGTGTGAAAGGCCTAGTATTGGTTAAGAACATTAATGGACATGCATGTTGATGCAACTACTTTGGTCCAACATTTGAAAGTGAATTTAATCCACAATTCAACAGGCTAAAGAATAAACATCATATCATGATACCAATTGACACATAAGGCATATGACAAAATCCAACATCTATTCATGATGAAAACTCTCAGCAGACTGAGAACAGAGTGGAACTTCTTCAATTTGATAAAGAGCACCTACAAAAAACCTACAGCTAACATCATCTTTAAAGGTGAAAGACATTATTTTTCCCCCTAATATCAGGAACAAGACAAGGATGCCCACTCTCACCACTCTTAATCAACATAGAACTCGGCATTCTGACCACTGAAATAAAGCATGATGATGATGATGATGATAATTAATAAATAAAAGGCATACCGATTGGTTAGAAAGGAAGAAATAAAGTTTTCACTATTTGCAGATGACATCCTTGTCTATATTGAAAATATTAAAGAATCCAAAAGAAAAAACAAAAAAACTAGAACTAATAAGTGAGATTAGCAATGTTTTAGAATACAAAATTAACACATAAAAATCAATTGCATATCTATATATTAGCTATCAGCATGTGGAAAATGAAATTAAAAAAACAATACCATTTACATTAACAAAGAATATGAAATATTTAGGTATAAATCTAACAAATCATGTACAGAATATGTATGCTGAAAATTCCTGTGAGAAGTCTGCATCCATCCTGGTCAATAGTGCCAGAATGCCTAGGCAGATAAAATGCCAGTCTCACTGTTACCCCTGTGATCCCTCCTTGTTAGGGTCTCCTCCCTGCTGAGTGTATGGGAGAGTGTTTGTGTGTTTCATAATGGCCGTGATCCCCCGGATAGGTGTTTGGAGATTTCTTAGTGTACCGTGTGTCTGTGTGTGTGTGTGTCTGTGTGTGTCTGTGTGTGTCTGTGTGTGTGTGTGTGAAGCTTAATGAAGTGTGATATCTTTTTGAGTTTTAGCAACAGCCAGCTATAGGTGCTCTTTTAGTTTTTACTTAGCATGGTGATTGCAGAGTGACCAGCATAATGGATATTGAGGTTGTTCAGATGAGACAGTGGGGAGAAATGATCATTGTCTTCACAAAATAGTTACAATATCTTACTAATGAAATAAACCAAGGAAGACTTCAATAAATGGGGATACATACTGTCTTCATGGATTAGAGGACTCAATATAGTAAAAATGTCAGTTCTCCCCAAATTGATC
Source organism: Pseudorca crassidens (assembly GCF_039906515.1). NCBI lineage: Eukaryota > Metazoa > Chordata > Mammalia > Artiodactyla > Delphinidae > Pseudorca > Pseudorca crassidens. The sequence goes on along the minus strand of NC_090317.1, from coordinate 109,449,091 downwards.
TATAGGTTTGGTGTGGTTACTATGAAAATCCCAACAAGGATTTTTGTAGATATAGAAAATGTTATGGTAAAATTTATATGGAAAGGCATAGGCTTTTGAATAGCTAAAACAATGAAAAAGAATAAAATGAGAGAAATCTTTCTACCCAATATTAACTCCTACTATATAATTAAAGTAATCAAGACAGTGTTGTATTATCAGAGGAACAGAATAGAGGACCCAGAGGCAGTTCACATAATATGCTCAACTGATTTTTTTTTTACAAATATGCAAAAGGAATTTAATGGAGGAAGCATAACCTTTTCAACAAATAGTGCTATAGCAAATGGACATCCCTGGACAAAACAATAAGAACAACAAAGAATCTTGACCTAAACCTCACACATTACACAAAAATTAACTTAAAAACAGATACTGAAATGTTAAAGGAAAACTATAAAACTTTGAAAAAATAGGAAAAAATCTTTGGAATCTAGGTCTAGATAAGAGTTCTTAGACTGTAGACCAAAACCATGTTCCATAAAAGGAAAGACTGATAAATTGGGTCTCATAAGAATTAAAAACTTTTGCTCTGTGAAATATCCTATTCAGAGGACGAAAAGACAAGCTATCCAATAAAGGACTAATATCTAGCATACTATATATACTATATAAAGACTTGCAAAACTCAACAGCGAAAAACCAATAGATCCAATCATAAAATGGGCAAAAGATATGAAGTGATGTTTCACTGAGGAGGATATATGGATGGCAAATAGTTACATGGAAAGATGTTCAACCTCATTAACCATTAGGGGAATGCAAATTAAAACCACAATGAGATATCACTACACAACTATCAGAATGGCTAAAATAAAAAATAATGACAACATCAAATGCTGGTGAGGATGTGGAGAAATTAGATCACTCATAGGTTGCTGGTGGGGATGTAAAAATGGTGCAGCCATTCTGGAAAACAGTTTGGCAGTTTCTTATAAAACTAAACATGCAATTACTGTACAACCCAGCCATATATATCCCAGAGCAGTGAAAACTTACGTTTACACAAAAGTTTGTACACTAATTAACTGCTCATAGCAGTTTTATTTGTAATAGCCAAAACTAGAAACAACCCAGATGTCCCTCAAACGGTGAATAGTTAAACAAACTGTGGTAATCCATATCATGGAATACTATTCAGCATGAAAAAGAATGAAATATTGATATGCAAAACAACTGGATGATCTCCAGGGAATTATGCTGATTAACAAAAAGCAATCCCCCTAAATATTACAAACTATATTATTCCATTTATATTACATTCTTGAAATGACAGAATTATAGAAATGAAGATGAGACTGGTGGTTTCAGTTGGCCAGGGACAGGCAGATAGTAGCTGTAAAAGTCATCATGAGGGATCCTTGTGGTGATAAAATTATTCTGTATCTTGACTTTATTAATTTCAGTATCCTGTTTCATAGAGTAGTAATGTTCTACAAGTGTTACCATTGGGGAAAACTGGGTAAAGGGGACACAGGATCTCTCTATATTGTTTCTTATAGCTACAGATGAACCTATAATTATCTCAAAATAAAATTTTTAATTTAAAAAATAAGTGCAATTAATGGTTAAAATTTCAGACTCTAGATAGAGACAATCTGGTTCAAATCCTGAGACTACATCCTGTCATCTTGGGTAAATCTATTTATCCTCTCTGTATCTTACTTTCCTCATGCTTAAAATAGGAATAATGGTGGGTGAAATAGGTAAAGGGGATTAAGAAGTACAAACTTCCAGTTGTAAAATAAATAAGTCGTGGGGATGTAATGTACAGCCTAGGGAATATAGGCAATAACATTGTAATATTTTATGTGGTGACAGACGGTAACCAGACTCATAGTGGTGAACATTTTATAATGTATTAAAATATCAAATCACTATGTTGTACACCTGAAACTAATATAATATTGTAAGCTAACTATACTTCAATAAGTAAATAAAATAGGAATAATAAAATTTATCTCATAAGGAGTTACTTACATAGCTTAAATAAATGAATGCTTGTAAAGTACATAGAATGGTGCTTCTCACAGATTTATGCTCAATAAATGTGAATTTTATTTACTACAATTATTATAGTTGTATGTATGTTCATGCTTATGAAAAATTTAAAAGCCTGCATGGGATGGGTACATACCAATTGCAATATAAAGGCTACTTTTGGAGGCAGAAATGGTAAGGGGATAAAAGGTGAAACTTGAGTTGTGCATATTTTATATCCTTAAAAGATAAAGCAGGTAAATACATTTTATCTTTGTCTTATGTTTTATACTATGCATCTATTTTAAATTATTATATTTGTTTTAGAAGGACATTATATTATGTAATTTAGAAATAACACATTATTTGATGAATTCATTGCATAATTAAGTCTTCAACATTTTCTAGAAATAAGCTATTTTCAGTGCATTCTCTTGATTTTCAATTACTTTATAACTGGGTATACTAAACCTAATTTTACTTTTTATTAATGACAGAAGAAAATATTATGAAAATGATTTATTTTATTGTGCTAGAAATCAATAATATTCCCTGGCATTATTAAATTTTTCAGAGTTTAAATTACTCTCTGAATTCTCCCAATTGTAATGTTTTTTGACATAGTTGTTGATATCTCTGCTTTCTCCATTCTTGTCAACTGTCACTCTCGGTAGGAGGCTTCTTTTATTTCCCTTTCATCTACACCTATAATGTTCTCATTATCATAGCAAGATATTACGGTTGATAGGAAATGAACAGATCAACAATCCTACTTAATATTTTAGACATCATCCTAAATTAATGACCTCATTACACCTGCATATATCTTTCATTCCCCAACCCCCGAAAAGTGTATCATGGGATCAGTTACACTTATTCTCTCACTTCCTAGAGTTGATGTCACTAACCACCATGTGTGTGACCCTAATCAATATTATTAAAATTTGTTGCAAATCTAAGTTACAGTGTACAGTTTATTAAAATATGTTTTAGTCTTTAATGATTATTTTCTCAGATAATTGGATCAAAACTCAAGCCTTAAATAAATGATAATCTACTCATATTATCCCATATATGATGTGTTAATATATTAGTGATATCATTGATCCATCATTTGATCCAATTCACTCTTATATAAACAATATTTATGGAGTATCTGATATAGGCTAGGTATTATCTACGTACTGAATGTATAGAAATGATTGACATAATCCCTGATATTCAGATGTTTCCTATTTTGGACATTAACAATTATAAACTGTTTTTATTTTACACCTATAATTAAAGAAAAGGGGAATTACAATTATATTTATTATTTGACTTAAAATGCTGGAATTGGTACAACATATCTCATTAAAAATAAGGAAGTAAATTTTAGATAACATATTCTGATTAACTCAGAATACTGTAAAGAAAGGACTATGTAAGAAAAATCTATTTAAGATCAAACTATGCATAATCTGTTGTCTGAGTTACAAGAACCTCTTCTTATGCATAATAAGTAGTAAAAAGAAGCAAGATTTATAAATGTAATAGTTTATCCATGTAAACTTGTAAATCATGTTTGTTGCAGGAAATATTGTTTACTTATATTGTTAAATATTTCTTTTAGAAATGTAAATTGATCACTTAGCACATAAAATAACCCACTGGCCTTGTACTAATTTGATCCACCACTATTTCTATCTAAATTTGTCTAGTCTCTCTCTCTCTCTCTCTCTCTCTCTCTCTCTCATATAACTCCTTCTGCTAGTCAGAAAACCTCAATCCCCTGAGTCTCTTTGTTCCATTTGCAGACTTGCAAACTACAAGTAAATAAAGCATGCAATCAGTAGATTTCTATTCAAAATCAATGTGAAGATTTGTTCTTCCACACTGTCTTCATCAGTTTGGTCTGCTATAACAAAAATATAAATTGGGTGTCTTAAACAACATACATTTATTTCTTACACTCTTGGAAGTCTGAGATCATGGTACCAGTATGGTTGGGTTCTGGTGAGGTTTCAGACTCCTGACTTCTTTTATTCTCACATGGTGGAAAGAGAGCTAGAGAGTTCACTGGGGTCTCTGTTACAAGTACACTAATCCCACTCATGAGAGACCCACTCTCATGACCTAATTACCTCCCAAAGGTCCCACGACCTAATACCATTACCTATGGGGTTAGGATTTCAACATATGAATTTTAGGGAGACACAAGCATTCAGTTCATTGCACACACATAGTAGTAGGAGAAACAGATGCTTAAAGAATTTTATTATGACGTGGTAAGTGCTATGATAGAGGGATTTAAATAGTCCTATAGGTTAACAAAAGGAGTTTATTTCATCGGACCTCCAGGAGTTATAGAAGTTTACCTGGAGGAAATGATTCTTGAGTTAGGTCTCAAAAGTTGATAATGAAGTGGTCAGGAAGAAGATGATAGAAGGGTTTATAAGAAGAGGAAACTTAGGAGAAATGACATAGAGGTATGTAGCTGCTGTGTGTCAAGGTCAAAAAACAGTCCAGTATTTATTTCTATTGTACAAAGTGAGTTCTGAGAAGTAGTGAGAAATAAAACTGGATAGAAAAATAAAAGCTTTCAGGTTACCTAAGACTTTTTACATCATGGCAAATACTTTACTTTCATATTAATGCAGAAGAACCACTGGAGTTTTTTGGTTTTTTTAACATCTTTATTGCATAAAAGTGGAATGGTTAATTTGAATTCTCTGTAAATCATTTAGAAAGTGGAATGGGGAATGGATTTGAAAAGTATCGTGCTAGGAGAAGAGATAATTTTGAGGGCTAAATCCAATCCAGAGTTGATGAAGACCTGACTAGGACAATAGTATTTGAAGATGAAAAGTGGATTTCATTAATATTTGTGCAATGACATTGACAGAACTTGATGATTAGTAAGGAGAGACAGAATAGTTGTATTGGTTATTCAGTGCCACACAACAAATTACCCCCAAACTTAGCAGCTAGAAACAATAACATTTATTATTTCAGTTTCTGTGAGTCAGGAATCTGGAGCAGCTTTACCTACATGGTTCTGGCTTGGGTCTTCTCATGTGGTTGCAGTCATGATGTCAGCTAGTGCTGAAGGATCTGCTTTCAAGATAGCTCACTCACATGGCTGTTGGCAGGAAGCCTGTGCCTTGCTGGCTCATGGCAGGAGGACTAATTTCCTTGCCAATAAATATCTACATAGGGTTGCTTGAGTATCCTCATGAAATGGCAGCTCACTTTCCCTAACAACCAGTTATCCAAGAAAAAGGAAAAGGTATAAGCTGCAAACCTTTTTGTGTTTGAAGTCAAGCACAGTCATTTGGGCAATATCCTATTAGTTGCATACGTGCAAGATGACTACACATAGGCATGAATAACCTGAGGCAAGACTCATTGCAGACACGGTGGTCAATAATAGAGCCCACATTTTTGTCTTCAGTGTTCAGTTGGATTATAGTGACATCTACAAGATAAGCAATAGAAGAGGAGCAGAGTTATTGTGGGTGCTTGCTTTGTTTGGTGTATGTTTCTAGAAAGTTAGAAGGTAATAAATTCACTTTTGGAAATTATCAGCAAGTACCAAATAATATGCTTCTGAGGTACATTAATATGTTAATGATGGAGAAATAGATTTGAGAATCATCAGCATTTAAATGGTACTTTATATTTTAAGATTAGGAAAGTTCATCCAAGTAGAGGATAAAAATGAGATGAAAGGAAACAACATTTTTTAAAAAAAAAATGAGAAAGGGATTAGAAGGTCATGAAAGAAATTAAGCAAGATGATCAGAGAGGTAGAAATAATAAAGATTAGCACTGTAGAAATAAAGGAAACAAATAGTTTAAGAAAGTGAATAGTCAGAAGTGTCAAACAAAGCAGAAATATCCAAATCTAAAATTTGTCCATTGGATTTAGCAATATTTTTTGCCACTAATGATGTTGCCAGAGCAATTTCAAGTGTGGGAGCATGGAAGCAGAAAACATATAACAGAGGGTTAAGTACAGGTAAATTAAATAAAACTGTGTTTAAGTATGCACACGTTACGTTCCATTCTGGAAACAGAAATATTTCAGAATATTTAAGACAGAGGGAATTTAATATTGGAAGTGATTACATAGGTGATAGGTGAAAAACCTAATAGGAGATAATGAGGCAACTCAGAGATTAGCAATCTCAAAAGCTGCTGCAGTGCCTTTGCTAAAGGAACGAAGGGAGAAGCCCAGAAACCAGGGGGTCCTCCTGGTGAAAGTTGGATTCAATTCTTGTAAGAACTGAAGCCACAGAGGAGAAGCAGCTGATGCCAAAAATGCCCCATTGGCAGGCAGAGAGAGTGAGAAATACCCATTATACTCCCTCCTTCTGATAGTGCCTCCCATTGGCAGACTACAGGTGAAGTCAGCTGACCCAGGAATCTAGGAGAAATATTTCTCCTGGGGTCAGCCCCAATGATATAAAATGGAAAAAAGGAGAGGAATGTAGTTGAGAACAAACAGAGGAACAACGGACACATTTTTAAAAACCTGCCAGCCTCATAAAGACAAACCAAATTTGAGGTCCCATGTGAGAAACTTTGTAGAACTTTAATGCATAATGAAAAATGAACTTCACTTAAAATGTTTCAAGGACTGAGGCCTATGCTCTAAGTAAAATACCCGTAAATTGAAGAGCTTTTATCTCAGCACTTTTAATGTAGAAAGATTTAGCCTGATCGAAAATAATTGAGCTTGACATTATCTCTCATAATACAGGAAATTATCAAGAATTCCCTGCACAGAATACAATCATGAAATATTCAGAATACATTTTATTTCTAATTAAATATTTCCTTTTTTTGATTCAGTGAGGTTTTTCAGTCTTTAAAGGTATGAAATAGTAATAGAATGAGATGTATTTAGAACCACCACAGCTATGACAGAACAGAAACAGCAAGTAAAATATAATTTTATCACGTTATAGATACTCGTCCATCAAAATGTTAAATATTATTGATCTGGTAAAATATGCAGCAGTATACAACTGTAGTGGGCATTGTTGAAGCTCTCACAACATCCTTTCCTCTCTTTTGAATCCTAACAGAATCTTGATGTAGGTCAAACATTTAGTACTCTCATTCCATGTGCCTCAGAGGAATCTGACCCTACAAATCTCGTTGGTGTGAGAGTCTGATTGGCTTAAGTTAATTAGCACATACTACCTCCTAGAAACTGGACAGAAGTGGGCAAATGAGATAAATGGGTAATGGGGGGGGTGATAAAAACGTCTCTTCGAGTGCCGGAACACCAGAGTTCTTTCTTATCCTCTGCAAATTGTTATATGCCGTTGTGGAGCCCAGAACTGCTACAGCTATCTTGCTAGCAGACTAAAGACGGAGAAGGGGGTTGGCTAGTGTCAAGATTATTTCAATAAAATAAAGCAGAAGTTATTGGCATAAGCCAAACCTGAAACCTAACTTACAATTTCACTGCCAGTTATATGGGCAAATAAAATTCTTTATTGTTTAGGTCAGTTTAAGTTGTGTTTTCTTTCACTGGCTGCCAGAAACATCTTAAATCAATATACAAAATGTTGGGTATGTGTGTGTAAATATGCATATATACATATATATAACTAGTTCCTAACCTTACTATATTTATACTTGATTCTTATATATATTCTATTCATATATATATATAATTTTAAACATTTGAAATACTAATAAATATTTTGAAAATCCCCACATAATAATCTATATGCTATATCTATTTATCAGCTCAGGTGACAATTATATCTGACAATATTCTTTTGGAACTTAATCATTTTAACTCAATAAAAGTATTTGCGTTCTTTCATTTCATATTTTAATATCCAAAATCAAATGCTTCTTTACACTTGAATTGACCCTTTCTGCCTCTGTATCAATTCTCCTAACCATATACAAATGAGTCAACTTCTGCTTGCAGAGCCATTAAAAAAATAAAATTAATAAATTTTAGAATTTAACTTAAAATTCCAGTAGTGTGATAGATACTGGAAAAGAAGTTTTCAACTATCTTAGAATCATTAACACTTTAAAAAAATATAATGACAGGCACTGAATCCCTCCCATGAAGGAAAACTGTACAATGCATCAATACATACAAAAGCTTGCATACACTATAGTGGATTCTCAGACTGAGTGATACGGCAAGATATGGTTTAAGAAAAAAAAAAATTGTTAATGCACATGATTTATAAAATTTTATTTTTTTTACATCTTTATTGGAGTATAATTGCTTTACAATGTTGTGTTAGTTTCTGCTGTATAACAAAGTGAATCAGCTATACGTATACATATATCCCCATATCTCCTCCCTCTTGCATCTCCCTCCCACCCTCCCAATCCTACCCCTCTAGGTGGTCACAAAGCACCGAGCTGATCTCCCTGTGCTATGTGGCTGTTTCCCACTAGCTATCTATTTTACATTTGGTAGTGTCTATATGTCCATGCTACTCTCTTCGTCCCATCTTACCCTTCCCCCTCCCCATGTCCTCAAGTCCATTCTCTACATCTGCGTCTTTATTCCTGTCCTGCTTCTAGGTTCATCAGAACTATTTATTTTTCTTTTTTTAGATTCCATATATATGTGTTAGCATACAGTATTTGTTTCTCTCTTTCTGACTTACTTCACTCTATATGACACACTCTAGGTCCATCCACCTCACTACAAATAACTCAGTTTCATTCCTTTTATGGCTGAGTAATATTCCATTGTATATATGTGCCACATCTTTATCCATTTGTCTATCAATGGACATTTACGTAGCGTCCATTTCCTGGCTATTGTAAATAGTGCTGCAATAAGCATAGTGGTACATGTCTCTTTTTGAATTATGATTTTCTCAGGGTATATGCCCAGTCGTGGGATTGCTGGGTCATATGGTAGTTCTATTTTTAGTTTTTTAAGAAATCTCCATACTGTTCTCCATAGTGGCTGTATCAATTTACATTCCCACTGACAGTGTAAGAGGGTTTCCTTTCCTGCACACCCTCCCAGCATTTATTGTTTGTAGATTTTTTGATGATGGCCATTCTGACCGGTGTGTGGTGATACCTCATTGTAGTTTTGACTTGCATTTCTCTAATACTTACTGATTTTGAGCATCCTTTCATGTGTTTGTTGGCAATCTGTATATCTTCTTTGGAGAAATGTCTATTTAGGTCCTCTGCCCATTTTTGGATTGGCTTGTTTCTTTGATATTGAGCTGCATGAGCTGCCTGTATATTCTGGACATTAATCCTTTGTCAGTTGCTTCATTTGCAAATATTTTCTCCCATTCTGAGGGTTCTCTTTTCATCTTGTTTATGGTTTCCTTTGCTGTGCAAAAGCTTTTAAATTTCATTAGGTCCCATTTGTTTATTTTTGTTTTTATTTCCATTTCTCTAGGAGGTGGGTCAAAAAGGATCTTGCTGTGATTTATGTCATAGAGTGTTCTGCCTATGTTTTCCTTTAAGAGTTTTATTGTGTATGGCCTTACATTTAGGTCTTTAATCCATTTTGAGTTTATTTTTGTATATGGTATTAGGGAGTGTTCTAACTTCATTCTTTTACATGTAGCTGTCCAGTTTTCCCAGCACCACTTATTGAAGAGGCTGTCTTTTCTGCATTGTATATTCTTGCCTCCTTTATCAAAGATCAGGTGACCATAGGTTTGTGGGTTTATCTCTGGGCTTTCCATCCTGTTCCAGTGATCTATATTTCTATTTTTGTGCCAGTACCAGACCGTCTTGATTACTGTAGCTTTGTAGTATAGTCTGAAGTCAGGGAGCCTGATTCTTCCAGCTCCGTTTTTCTTTCTCAAGATTGCTTTGGCTATTCAGGGTCTTTGTGTTTCCATGCAAATTGTGATATTTTTTGTTCTAGTTCTGTGAAAAACACCATTGTAGTTTGATAGAGATTGCATTGAATCTGTAGATTGCTTTGGGTAGTATAGTCATTTTCACAATGTTGATTCTTCCAATCCAAGAACATGGTATATTTCTCCATCTGTTTATGTCATCTTTCATTTCTTTCATCAGTGTTTTATAGTTTTCTGACTACAAGCCTTTCATCTCCTTAGGCAGGTTTATTCCTAGGTATTTTCTTCTTTTTGTTGCAATGGTAAATGGGAGTGTTTCCTTAATTTCTCTTTCTGATTTTTCGTTGTTGGTGTATAGGAATGCCAGTGATTTCTGTGATTAATTTTGCATCCTGCAACCTTACCAAATTCATTGACTAGTTCTAGTAGTTTTCTGGTGGCATCTTTAGGATTTTCTATGTATAGTATATTGTCATTGGCAAACAGTGACAGTTTTACTTCTTCTTTTCCAATTTGGATTCCTTTTATTTCTTGCTCATCTCTGACTGCTGTGGCTAAAACTTCCAAAACTATGTTGAATAATAGTGGTGAGAGCGGGCAACCTTGTCATGTTCTTGATCTTAGTGGAAATGGTTTCAGTTTTGCACCATTGAGAATGATGTTGGCTGTGGGTTTGTCATATATGGCCTTTGTTATGTTGAGGTAGGTTCCCTCTATGCCTACTTTCTAGAGAGTTTTTATCATAAATGGATGTTGAATTTTGTCAAAAGCTTTTTCTGCGTCTATTGAGATTATCATATGGTTTTTATCTTTCAGTTTGTTAATATGGTGTATCACGTTGATTGATTTGCGTATATTGAAGAATCCTTGCATTCCTGGGATAAACTGCACTTGATCATGGTGTATGATCCTTTTAATGTGCTGTTGGATTCTGTTTGCTCGTATTTTGTTGAGGATTTTTGCATCTATGTTCATCAGTGATATTGGCCTGTAGTTTTCTTTCTTTGGGACATCTTTGTCTGGTTTTGGTATCAGGGTGATGGTGGCCTCGTAGAATGAGTTTGGGAGTGTTCCTCCCTCTGCTATATTTTGGATGAGTTTGAGAAGGATAGGTGTAAGCTCTTCTCTAAATGTGTGAGAGAATTCGCCTGTGAAGCCATCTGGTCCTGGGCTTTTGTTTGCTGGAAGATTTTTAATCACAGTCTCAAGTTCAGTGCTTGTGATTGGTCTGTTTATATTTTCTATTTCTTCCTGGTTCAGTCTCAGAAGGTTGTGCCTTTCTAAGCGTTTGTCCATTTCTTCCAGGTTGTCCATTTTATTGGCATATAGTTGCTTATAGTAATCTCTCATATTCCTTTGTATTTCTACAATGTCAGTTGTTACTTCTCCTTTTTCATTTCTAATTCTGTTGATTTGAGTCTTCTCCCATTTTTCTTGATGAGTCTGGCTAATAGTTTATCACTGTTCTTTATCTTCTCAAAGAAGCAGCTTTTAGTTTTATTGATCTTTGCTATGGTTTCCTTCATTTCTTTTTCATTTATTTCTGATCTGATCTTTGTGATTTTGTTCCTTCTGCTAACTTTGGGGGTTTTTTGTTCTTCTTTCTCTAATTGCTTTAGGTGTAAGGTTAGGTTGTTTATTTGAGAATTCTCTTGTGTCCTGAGGTAGGATTGTATTGCTATAAACTTCCCTGTTAGAACTGCTTTTACTGAATCCCATGGGTTTTGGGTGATCGTGTTTTCATTGGTTTCTAGGTATTTTTTAATTTCCTCTCTGAGTTCTTCAGTGATCTCTTAGATATTTAGCAGCACATTGTTTATCCTCCATGTGTTTGTATTTTTTACAGTTTTTTCCCTGTAATTGATATCTAGTCTCATAGCATTGTGGTTGGAAAAGATACTTGATACGATTTCAATTTTCTTAAATTTACCAAGGCCTGATTTGTGTCCCAGGATATGATCTATCCTGGAGAATGTTCCATAAGCATTTGAGAAGAAAGTGTATTCTGTTGTTTTTGGATGGAATGTCCTATAAATATCAATTAAGTCTATCTTGTTTAATGTGTCATTTAAAACTTATGTTTCCTTATTTATTTTCGTTTTGGATGATCTGTCCATTGGTGAAAGTGGGGTGTTAAAGTCCCCTACTCTGATTGTGTTACTGTCAATTTCCCCTTTTATGGCTGTTAGCATTTGCCTTATGTATTGAGGTGCTCCTATGTTGGGTGCATAAATATTTACAATTGTTATATCTTCTTCTTGGATTGATCCCTTGATCGTTATGTAGTATCCTCCTTTGTCTCTTGTAATAGTCTTTATTTTAACGTCTATTTTGTCTGATATGATAATTGCTACTCCAGCTTTCTTTTGATTTCCATTTGCATGGAATATCTTTTTCCATCCCCTCATTTTCAGTCTGTATGTTTCCCTAGGTCTGAAATGCGTTTCTTGTAGACAGCATATGTACAGGTCTTGTTTTTGTATACATTCAGCCAGTCAATGTCTTTCGGTTGGAGCATTTAATCCACTTACATTTAAGGTAATTATCAATATGTATGTTCCTATTACCACTTTCTTAACTGTTTTGGGTTTGTTATTGTAGGTCTTTTCCTTCTCTTATGGCTTCTACCTGAGAAGTTCCTTTAGCATTTGTTGTAGAGCTGGTTTGGTAGTGCTGAATTCTCTTAACTTTTGCTTGTCTGTAAAGGTGTTAATTTCTCCATCAAATCTGAATGAGATCCTTGCTGGGTAGAGTAATCTTGGTTGTAGGTTTTTCCCTTTCATCACTTTAAATATGTCCTGCCACTCCCTTCTGGCTGCAGAGTTTCTGCTGAAAGATCAGCTGTTAACCTTATGTGCATTCTCTTGTGTGTTATTTGTTGCTTTTCCCTTGCTGCTCTGAATATTTTTTCTTTGTATTTAGTTTTAGAAAGTTTAATTAACATGTGTGTTGGCATGTTTCTCCTTGTATTTATCCTGTATGGGACTCTCTGTGTTTCCTGGACTTGATTGACTATTTCCTTTCCCATGTTAGGGGAGTTTTCAACTATAATTTCTTCAAATATTTTCCCAGACCCTTTTTTTCTCTTCTTCTTCTGGGACCCCTATAATTTGAATGTTGGTATGTTCAATGTTGTCCCAGATGTCTCTGAGACTGTCCTCAATTCTTTTCATTCTTTTTGCTTTATTCTGCTCTGCTGTAGTTATTTCCACTATTTTATCTTCCAAGTCACTTATCCGTTCTTCTGGCTCATTTATTCTGCTATTGATTCCTTCTAGAGAATTTTTAATTTCATTTATTGTGCTGTCCATCATTGTTTGATTGCTCTTTAGTTCTTCTAGGTCCTTGTTAAACGTTTCTTGAATTTTCTCCATTCTATTTCCAAGATTTTGGATCATCTTTACTGTCATTACTCTGAATTATTTTTCAGGTAGACTGCCTATTTCCTCTTCATTTGTTTGGTCTGGTGGGTTTTTACCTTGCTCTTCAATCTGCTGCATATTCCTCTGTCTCCTCATTTTGCTTAACTTACTGTGTTTAGGGTCTCCTTTTCACAGTCTACTGGTTCATAGTTCCCATTGTTTTTAGTGTCTGCCCCCAGTGGGTAAAGTTGGTTCAGGAACTTGTGTAGGCTTCCTTTTGGATGGGACCAGTGCCTATGTTCTGGTGGGTAGGGCTGGATCTTGTCTTTCTGCTGGGCAGGGCCCACCAGAAAGACAGTGGTGTGTTTTGGAGTGTCTGTGAACTTAGTATGATTTTAGGCATCCCGTCTGCCAATGGGTGGGGTTGTGTTCTTGTCTTGTGAGTTGATTGGCATGGGGTGTCTAGCACTAGAGCTTGCTGGCTGTTGAGTGGAGCTGGGTCTTAGCCTTGAGATGGAGATCTTGGGAGAGCTCTTGCCTATTGGTATTACATGGGGTCAGGAGGTCTCTGGTGGTCCAATGTCCTGAACTCGGCTCTCCCACATCAGAGGCTCAGGCCTGACACCAGCCCGGAGCACTAAGACCCTCTCAGCCACATGGCTCAGAAAAAGAGGTAGAAAAAAAGAAAGAAAATAAATTTTAAAAAATAAAAATATAAAATAAAGTAAAATAATTAAAATTTAAAAATCATTAAAATAAAAAAAACTTCTTTAAGTAATAAAAATAAAAGAGAGCAACCAAACCAATAAACAAATCCACCAAAGATATCAAGTACTAAAATCTATACTATGGTAAACATAAAAATCAGAAACAGGTCAGTCACAGATAGCAAACCCCAAGTCTACAGTTGCTCCCAAAGTCCACTTCCTGAATTTTGGTATGATTCATTGTCTATTCAGGTATTCCACAGATGCAGGGTACATCAAGTTGACTGTGGGGATTTAATCCACTGCTCCTGAGGCTGCATGGAGAAATTTCCCTTTCTCTTCTTTTTCTGCACAGCTCCTGTGGTTCTGCTTTGGTTTTGGCCCTGCCTCTGTGTGTAGGTCTCCTGAGGGCGTCTATTCCCTACCCAGACAGGAGGGGGTTAAAGTAGCCGCTGATTAGGGGGCGCTGGCTCACTCAGGCCACGGAGAAGGAGGGGTGCGGATGCGGGGTGAGCCTGCGGCGGCAGAGGCCAGCTTAATGCTGCAACAGCCTGGGGAGTGCCATGTGTTCTCCCGGAGACGTTGTCCCTGGATCACGGGACCTGGCAGTGGTGGGCTGCACAGGCTCCCAGGAGAGGAGGTGTAGATAGTGACCTGTGCTTGCACACAGGCTTCTTGGTGGCAGCAGCAGCAGCCTTAGCATTTCATGCCTGCCTCTGGTGTCCAACGCTGATAGCCGCGACTCGCACCCATCTCTGAAGCTCTTTTAGGCGGTGCTCTGAATCCCCTCTCCTCGCGCACCCTGAAACAATGGTCTCTTGCCTCTTCGGCAGCTCCAAACTTTTCCCGGACTCCCTCTCGGCTAGCTGTGGTGCACTAGCCCCCTTCAGGCTGTGTTCATGCAGCCAACCCCAGTCCTCTCCCTGGGATCTGACCTCCGAAGCCCGAGCCTCAGCTCCCAGCCCCCGCCCGTCCCGGCGGGTGAGCAGACAAGCCTCTCGGGCTGGTGAGTGCTGGTCGGCACGGATCCTCTGTGTGGGAATCTCTCTGCTTTGCCCTCTCTGCACCCCTGTTGCTGCGCTCTCCTCCATGGCTTCAAAGCTTCCCACCCACCCAACCCCCGTTTCCGCCAGTGAAGGGGCTTCCTAGTGTGTGGAAACTTTTCCTCCTTCACAGCTCCCTCTCAGAGGCGCAGATCCCATTCCTATTCTTTTGTCTCTGTTTTTCCTTTTTTCTTTTGCCCTACCCAGGTACGTGGGGAGTTTCTTGCCTTTTGGGAGGTCTGAGGTCTTCTGCCAGCATTCAGTAGGTATTCTTTAGGAGTTGTTCCACACATAGATGTATTTTTGATGTATTTGTGCGGAGAAAGGTGATCTCCACGTCTTACTCCTCCACCATCTTGAAGCACCCCCCCCCCCCAATTTTAAAGGGTCTAACAGATATCCTTATTCTTTAGTGAGGGAGAATCTGTTTTCAAGTTCTTGGTTTGAAGAAATGTACACATAAAGTATACACATAAAATGGTATATTATTCAAGTTTAAAAAGGAAGGAAATCCTGCCATTTGTGACAACATGGATGGATCTGGAGGACATTATGCTAAGTTAAATAAGCCAGACATAGAAGAACAAATACTACACGATACTACTTATAAGAGCAATCTAAAATAGTCAAACTCATAGAAGCAGAGAAAAGAATGATGTTTGCCAGGGCCTGGAGGGAGAAGGAAACTGGGAGATATTAGAGGGCACAAAGTTTTGTTTATGTAAGATGAATAAGACCTAGAGATCTACTGTACAGCATAGTTAATAATGCTGTATTGTATACTTATAAGTGTGTTAAGAGGGTAAATCTTATATTAAGCATTTTATCACAAAATAATAATTATTATAAATAAAAAGGCAGTAGGAAACTTTTGGAGGTCATGGATAGCTTTATGGCATAAATCATGGTGATGGTTTCATTGATATATTCTTACCTCTACATTCATCAAGTTGTATACATTAAAAGTGCACAGTTTTTTGTATGTCAGTCATACCACAATAAAGTGCTTTAAAAAATTCCAGTTCTTGGTTTGAAAATTGGATTGGAGAAATGAAATATTGGATCAGAGATGAATATAAGCTCATTTATTCTGTCATTGATCACGTGACTTGAATATGTTTTGTTACTGGTCTTAATACAGGATTTATTTTTGGGACTTCCCTGGCAGTCCAGTGGTTAAGACTGTGTTTGCACTGTAGGGGATGTGGGTTCAATCTCTGGTCCGGGAAGTACGATCCCGCATGCCACATGGAGTGGCCAAAATATATATATATATATATATATATATATATATATATATATATACTGGATTTATTAATTTTTGTTTATTTGAGGTTAGAACTTTTCAAAGATTTTTATCTTGTATATTTTAATATGTGATTTATGTAAAAGAATATGTACTTAGATACCCAGAAGGAGGGGAGAATTAATTTCTATTCATCATATGTACAATAAGTAGTTTGGGTTACTTTTCGAAATACAGTATCATATATTTGTTCATTTGTTTGATAATAAACCAGCACATGGTATTCAACTGCCTCTTTAGAGGGCATGGAAAAGGGAGAATTTTAGTTATTCCTGGGAAAGGCTGTATGAATAAAGATGTCAGTATTTTTTAGCACATGGGAACATTTAAAGGTGAATATCTGCTTTAAAGAGGCACACATCAATTTTGCTATACATATTAAATTCCTATAGTATTCTTGTTTATAATATAGTTAAACATATGCATCATATTGTCCATTCGAGGATAGAGCAAGATTAATCTCTAACTTTTAATAATATCCAAGTCATGAAGATAAATCTAAAAGCATAAATTTTCTACATTTCCATGTTATATGAAAAAAATTAATTCTTATTTATAAAAAAGGGATTAAATGTCAGATGAGAGTTTAAGTCTGTAATTTTATTCTTGAAGGAATCACTGTGGAATGCTAAGAAGATTTGGTTTGAAAGAGCTTAGTAACTGTGTTTCCATGGACCTCCATTTTCAAAGGCTATTTTTCACAAAGTTGAGCTATTGATACTGTTTTACCATCTGATACTTTTTTGACATTCATGTAGCAATATTTCAAATGGGAAATTATATCTTGAGAGGATAGATAGCTAAAAAAAGAGTATGCAATCCTCTTCTCTTCTTTTCACAATAATCACAGCTTGGCCTTTGATCTGACTTGAGACTATCCTTCTCTACAGCACAGTGGGAGGCGGCTTATTCTGCTGGAATTAAGTGGGGCAAGATGCCATGTGATAATAATAACTGCTTCTATCTCTCCTAATGTGAAGTTTTAAGATACCAACTATTTGGTAAAGACAGATGTGTAATACATTTTCTGGATTTTTATCTCCTTTTTTTTCCTGCCAGTTAACATATTATTTTTTCTTTAAAAGCTCTAAAAGTTTCATGTCAGTGAACAGGAACAGAATATTTTACAGAAAAATTTAAAAGAGTTTTTTTTTGTAAAGATGCACCCCTACTGATGAAGTGTTTGTGCTGGGAATGATAAGGGTAGTTTCCCTACTGTTCACACAGCAGGCTGTCATCTTTTTCTTCTTAATAGGGAAAGGTCTTATCCTCAGCATTGCTGCATGAGTTTTTCAGTTACTTGGCAACAATAATAATAAAAAAAACCCACAAGCAGTAAAGGACCCATCGTCAACATCATGACAAATAGTAGTTCCTCAGCTGGTTTTAATGGCCATATGGAGACATTAAATTTCTTGCCTTCAAGAATTAAGCCCAGTGCATAAGATCAGATTGAGCTCTGGTATGTGCAGCAATGTAAAACATTTTAGCCATTGTATGTGGAAAAAAGTGAATAAACATGAGGCATTCACCTGAATAAACAAAGTACCCCTGGAATGCACAAGACAAACAGATTTTTCTAATTTAAATATCTGGATGCATATTTTTGGCACATCCTTATGATCACGGCCAGCTGATATGGATATTATGAGGTCATCTACTGTGCGTATGATGATGTCTGTTGGTAAAGCATTAATCAATAGAAATAAATACTTGGTTAAGAAATGCTGCCATTAATAAATGAATATTTAAAACCAATCAGGATGTGGGAGAAACCCAACATGAGATACAAACACTAACAAATGAAACTACTGGTAATAAAAATCAATAACATAACTATACTGAAGGTAAGGGGGAAAGAACCCAAATAACCTTAGAAAACAATAACTTGACTGGATGCTAAAAGGATAAAAATGAAAAGAACTGTGCACAAATGTTATGTAGTCAGTAAATATGTTTCTCATAGAGGCATTGATAAGACATTCTGAAACTAATTTATGTGAATACTAGAATTGAACAAATAAGTAAATAAGTTGTTAACAATAAAACTAAGATTTCTTACAATTGGAGAAAGAAATTACAATTAAATAAACTGGGGAGATTAAAAAGATTCCTATGGTGTTAAATTGGAATCTGAGGTATTAGTATAAACTCATTACAGACACACACATACACACACACACACAGATATAAAAATAGATATGTGTGTATACATGGATTAATACACAAATATTTCCCAGTCCTGGCTGCTGAGAGAGCCTAGAAACAATGAGATTCCAGTAGTAATCAGCATACCTAGAGACAAGATCTTGGTTTCTTAAGCATCATTCTTCTATAAAAGGAACCAAGGATCCTTGGAAAGGTGGTTCTTTCAGGGCTGAGATGGAAAAAATCAAAATGAGCTTGGAACATCTTGTAGAACCAGAAAAAAAAAAGAATATTCTCAAAAGATACAGGGAAGAGAGCATTGTTGAAAGAAGACAACATTAGGAGAAGGACCTCTTAATGGCCAAAGCTTTGAGCAACAAAATAAATAATGCTAATATTGGATTATAACCCAAAGAATAAAAAAAATTCCTGAGTCCATAACAATATAAGTAATTAAATATGTAGATGGAAGAGACACGACAGCTCCTCCTCATAGTGGAATTGCAATTAATAAGTATTTAAAAAAGGGAAATGGAAGCCACTATTAGGCATATATCACAGTGGTGATTATTGCATACTTAATCTACTAATGGGTGATACAATCAGTGCATCTGAGGAGAGAACATATTTGCACTGTCTCAAATTATCTCCCTGCAAGATATTTGTTGACTACAGGAGAAATCATAGTAACTTTACAGTGGAAATGCCCAGCAGAGATCATTTTGACCACGTGATCAAGGTCATTGTTGCCAGTAGTAAGATGCATTGAAATCAGGAACCCTGTGATATTGGTGCACTGTTGAAAGAAATGGCACCATTTCTGTGGTTCTCCTTTTTTTAAAAAAATAAATTATTTTATTTTTGGCTGCGTTGGGTCTTCGTTGCTGCACGCGGACTTCTCCCTAGTTGCAGGGAGCGGGGGCTACTCTTTGTTGCGGTGCATGGACTTCTCATTGCGGTGGCTTCTCTTGTTGCAGAGCACGGGCTCTAGGCACACGGGCTTCAGTAGTTGTGGATCGTGGGCTCTAGAGCACAGGCCCAGTAGTGGCACGCAGGTTTAACTTCTCCATGGCATGTGGGATCTTCCTGGACCAGGGCTCGAACCCGTGTCCCCTGCATTGGCAGGCGGATTCTTAACCACTGTGCCACCAAGGAAGACCCTTTGTGGTTCTCTTTTCAAGGAACTATGACCTCAGTCCAGTAACGAGAAGATACCAGATAGGCCTAAAGTGGTGGACATTCAGCAAAATAACTGATCAATACTCTTCAGGGCTGACGGTGTATTGAAAAAGCAGGAAAGACTGAGGAACTATTGTAGATTGTAGGAGTCCGGGGAGAAATAACAACTAAACGCAATGTGGGACACTGATTAGGATCTTTAGAAAGGATAATAGTGGAAAAAATTATGAAGTTTAAATGAGGTAGTTAGTTTGGTTAATGCTACTAAGACAAAAATAATTACCTTGTTCTAGTACTCGTATGATGGTTACCTAAGATGTTAACATTGGACAAGGCTGGATGAGGGATAAACTCTGCACTATTTTTGCAACTTTTCTATAAGTCTAAAAGTAGTTTCAAATAAAACGTTTTTAAAAATTGCCATTATACCCCCGCCGCCCCAGGGCCGGCCCTTCCCAGGGAACGACGCTGGTGAGCGCCCGCGGCCGCCGCCTCCAGGCCCGGGGTCGCCCTGGAGCCCGCGCTGGCCTGAGGCACCGCCGCCGTACGACGTGCTTGGGGACGCGGCCCTGCAGCGCCTGCGCGACCGGCAGTGGCTAGAGGCGGTGTTCGGAACCCCGCGGCGGGCCGGCTGCCCGGTGCCTCCGCGCGCGCCCGCCGGCCCCAACCTGGGCAAGGTGCGGGCCCGGTTGCGCGGGTCCCTGCGCCTGGTGCGGCGGCTGCGCGGCCTGGGCCATGCGCTGCGCGAGGCCGAGGCTGACGGCGTGGCCTGGGCACAGCTGCATGCGGAGGCACAGCCGCTGCGCGCCGAGCTGGCCGAGCGACTTCAGCTCCTGACCCAGGCAGCCTATGTGGGCGAGGCGCGGCGCGGCGCAGGCTGGAGAGGGTCCGGAGCCGCCGGCTGCGGCTTCGCGAGAGCGCCCGGGAACGCGAGGCCGAGCTGGAGGCGGAGGCCACGCGGGCAGCGGAGCGCGAGCAGGAGATTGACCGCTGGAGGGTCAAGTGCGTGCAGGAGGTGGAGGAGAAGCGGGAGCAGGAACTTAAAGCTGCTGCTGCTGCTGGTGTCCTATCTGAAGTGAGGAAAAAACAAGCAGACACCAAAAGAATGGTGGACATTCTTCGGGCCTTGGAGAAATTGAGGAAACTCAGGAAAGAGGCTGCAGCAAGGAAAGGGGTCTGTCCTCCAGCCTCAGCAGATGAGACCTTTGAGCATCACCTTCAGCGACTGAGAAAACTCATTAAAAAACGCTCTGAATTATATGAAGCTGAAGAGAGAGCCCTCAGAGTTATGTTGGAAGGAGAACAAGAGGAAGAGAGGAAAAGAGAATTAGAGAAGAAACAGGAAAGGAAAAGAGAAATTTTTACTACAGAAGCGTGAAATTGAGTCCAAGTTATTTGGGGATCCAGATGAGTTCCCACTTGCTCACCTCTTGCAGCCTTTCCGGCAGTATTACCTCCAGGCTAAGCACTCGCTGCCAGCGCTCATCCCGATAAGACATGATTGGGATCAGTACCTGGTGCCATCTGATCATCCCAAAGGCAACTCCGTTCCCCAAGGATGGGTTCTTCCCCCGCTCCCCAGCAACGACATCTGGGCAACCGCCATTAAGCTGCATTAGTAAAGATGCTCCAGGAGTGTCGTCCAGCCAAGGCTCTTTCCAGCTCTAAGTATTAGTGACCCTGCCATCTTCTTGTACTGTAGTATAAATCACAACCTCTAAACTCCATGTGGCATTGCCCTACCCAGAAGTTACGTTTCCCTTCTGTCCTCTGTCCTGGCCCAGGTGCCTCTTGAATCAGGAGATTAATATGGTTCCTCAGGAAAGGACCTAGGTGAACTGAGGTTTTTACGACAGGCAGTGGCCTTGGTTCATGAAATTCGCCTCTGTTTTGAGGGGCTTGGTCCAGATTGATTTATAAGTTTACTCTTATCTTTCTTGTGTGGTGATGGATAAGTATACGCTATACACTCATACCATCGACACAGGTGTGCACTGGGTAGATTTAGCAGTCCCTCCCCTAGTACTCCTTGTTAAGGCAAGCTTGATGCAAAACCTCCTTACCTTTCTTACCCAGAGAGCCTCCTAACTTCCAGGAAGAAAGGTCAGAAATGCTTTATCTTCAGTTTTGTGAATCCCACTTTTGGTGCAGCTGGAGAGGCTGGGTTGCCAGAAAAGCTGGTGGCGTTGTCTGGTAGTCAAGTGGAGAACTTGGAAAGCCTGAAGAGTACCTGTACCCAAACTGGATTGTGTTTTAATGGATGATGGCTGCATTTTCCCCATATTAGAAGGATCCTAATGAAAGCACCTGCTTTTTAAGTTCCTAGAGGTCTGCTTGTTCAGAATCCGCAAGGATAAAAATTAATTTCCTTATGGGAGTAGGACCTTGATTAACCTCACTCAGTCACATTGTGGGAGCTGGTATAGTGGAAATTGTGGAATTTTCTTAGGAACTCAAGCTTCCAAAAATATACATGTAGTTTAAGCTGGAGGAAAAGCAGATAAAAATAATAAAATTTATTTTTTTATACTCATTAAAAAAAATTGCCATTATAAAAAATTCAGGAGGACTTCCACGTTAGTTGCTGTAAACAACTTTCAAAATAGGCAGAATATATGAAGTGACTGGAAAACAGTCAGCACAAGATTATGATCCCAAAAAGTAGGAAAACAGATGAGGTAGGCTCCCCAAATGACCCTGTATTTCTGCTTAGAGGCAATGTCTAGACTGTAGTGCAAGGAGGATAAGCCACAACAGAGCGTGGTGGACTCATTGAACTGAGGATACAGTAAGTAGAGTTTGGGAATAGTAAAGCTGCTGAAATTTGCAGAGCAAGTTGGTGGAGAGAAGAGAGCTGGGTGGAGTTAATGCTCCAGAAATCTGTAGAAGGTCCCCTTGGGTCTTTCACTGAACATTAAGCTGCTCACGTAAAGGGCAGGACTCCATGGGACTGGGCAAAGGGCAACTACCAGGGGAGTTAAAAAAAATACTGGAGAGCAGTGAGCTGAACAACTATTGGAAGACAAACATGGCTGGGAGACTTTTAAATATTGAACAGCCAGAGGAGAGCATCCTCTTTGAACACCCCAAGTAATTTGGTACAGTTTCAGACAAGTCTAAGCTGTAGGAATAGGATGAATGTAGTCCAAAAATAATGGCTACCATAACAGCATCCTAACTGCCTTCAAATCACAGATTGGATTTCTGGGGAAGGCTTAAGTTGGAATAAGAGGCCCTAAGTCTAAAATGTTTATAGCTGCTATAGACCAGTTAGATAACAGGTTGTGTCGTGAAATTCTGGCCTCTCTGGACTTCATATTCCCTCTCATGGACTCTGGTCACTGCTCTCTCCCCGGTTCTTTCTAATGTTCCTCACTGGCTGGGGGTGTTCTGTCTGAACCCTTTCACTGACACCTGGTCGGTCTGATCAAATTCTTCTTTCTCAAAGTAAAGAGAAAAATCTTATTGACATTTCAGAATTTTAAAGCATGCCCAGAGGAATTCTGATACTCAAAGCATCACTGAAGAGATCCCACTTTCTATGGATGAGGGCTTAAGTTAATTTTCTGCTCAGCCTACTTAGAAAACCTGGAAATTAAAATAACAGTGAGACAATATGTTTTCACCTAAAAGTTTGGCCAAAATTTAAAAGGTTGATACAATAAAATGCCTGTGAGAGTGCAAATTACATACGTTAATATGTGAGAATATGAATCAGTACAGCTTTATTTGAACAGAGTATCAGCAATATTCATAAAAATTTACAATCATCACATTCTTTCCAATTCAATCCAGTTTGCACTTTGCTATGTATTTCCTATAAGAAAACACACATATTTGCCCAAGAATTCATGCTCAGTAATGTTGATACAAGTTCTATTAATCATAGCAACAAATGGGAAATAATTTATGTGTCCATCAGGAGGAGAATGTTTAAATTAATTATGGCACATACATACTTCAGAACACTTAGGAGCAGTTAAAAGAGTGAGATGAATCTATATGTGCTCTCAGGGAAAGACCCTGCATTCGTTTTAGTAAGTGACAAGGGCAGGAGACGGGACAATATGTACACTGTTATCCATGTATATTAAGAAACTCACAATGTATTTTTATAACACATCTATGTAAGGAAAAGTCTAGAATCAATTTTAAAATAACACAAAATTTTAATTGTGGTTGCTTCTGAGGAGAGGGATGAATTCTAGAGGAATGTGATAGGGAAGGGGAATTGTGAGTTATCCATACTATTAGAATCTGGGGGCAGTAAGAGCATTTGTACTATTACTTAAAACCAAAATTTTCCTCAGGGGCAAACATAGAGACAAGAGGCAGTGGAAGAATGTTGACTTTTTCTTTTCTTATCAAGGATGGCACATCTGCCACAGAACCATTTTCCACCTCCTAGAAGTACACCTGAGTTTTTAGGAGTTCTGTCTATGTAGATGATCTTTTCTCATCTACTTCTTATGGAGGAGGCTTTGGTTTTGACCAAAAAGGTAAACTCAACCATTGGTATGTGGTCAGTGGCCAATCTCAAATAATTCAGCCCATTAAAATTCTACTGCAAATGCCAGGGTGGTTTCCAAAACCTCCTCTCTAACTTCAGGGTTATTACCCTAACAACCAGTAGATTCTGTGCCAAATCAGAGTCTCGTCACCAGCAGGTTTGCAAACACTGAGAATGTGGTGGAGGCACCCAGTGGGGATGAGGAGGTGTGTAAACGTCACTGTCTGAAGTGAACAGATACATGGAAAGGGCAGCTGCTGTCCCAGGGGTCCACGGTGACGAACGGGATCTGCGGGGAGTCGGGATGCTCCGAGTCAGGGGAGGGCAGGGCATATGGGCTGTCCGTTCCTCCGGGAGCTGAGTGCAGCCTCCAGAGGAAGATGCAGAGAAGAGCTGGCCAGCAGGTCAGCTTCCAGTCTGGACACGAGGGCACACTGGGGAAGACCCAGGGGCAGGGCGCTGTGATGCCGCAAAGTGCTGGGACTGGATCCCCGTGCCGGGACCGGGGCAATCAGCTCTCAGGGAAGCCTAGGGCAAGGGGCAGGAGGATCCTAGGTAAACGAAGCCCACAGACAATCCCCAAATGGTGTCTGATTCTCATGTTCACCTTCCTTCTTTAGGCCTGCTTTTAATATTTTGGCTACAAGTTCCTCTTTCTTATTGCCTGAGAGACATCATGGAGCAGTGAGAAGAGAAATGAATTAAGAGACAGAAGGGCTGCCTCAGGCTGGGAGGAGTGGAACAGTATGGGCTCTGGAGGAATTTCGACCAGGGCTTTAGTTTTGCCCTGTCACTAGCTATGTGAACTCAGCACATTACCAAATTCTGTGAGCCTTGGATTCTTCCTCAATGAAGTGTGTTTGATAAGCTCTGTCTTCTAGGACTGTTGGAATGTGTATAATGTATGCAAAACACCTGGCACAGTGACTGGTGTGCATTGAAACTTTAAAGAGTGGCAATTTTTGCCATGATTTTTTGACCCAGATAATACCAACCCTCCTGCCGAGAAGTTTTGTTTTGTTTTGCTGTTGTTTTAAACCAGGAGATATCTGAGAATATGCAGTGCTATAGGACACTGAACATCAAGTCAGCCAAAAATTCTGCTTAACAAGAAAATATACCTCAGTAAGTCATGCCCCTTAGAGGATGTATTATTTAATTTGGATGTTGGGGAATCCTCCCCATCTGGATGCAACTCAAAGCTAAATGTGTGTCAAGAACCAACTCCTTCTCTCCCTCCCAGCTGCCCTTGGATCCAAATCACCCCTATTTTCATTCATTTAACTCCTACCAAAATCAAGCCCTCCCATAGGGGTCGCCAAATTTTACTCACATTAACCCAGTTAAAATACCCTACTAATGGAGCAGGCTCTGTTTCTCCCAGTCCAGGTTAAAGAGTAGGATATGGGCACAGTGGCTTCTTGGCATCCCACCTCAAGGAAGTATCACCCTTATTTATCAGAATCTCCTTGGTGATGATGTGGATAAAACACCTAGTTTGTGCACTGGGACAAGAGCACAGGGTACCTTCCACTCCCTCCCCGCGTGGAGATTTCTCTCTGGTTAATCCATGATCCCAAAATAACCGCTAAAAGCAGTTCTCCATCGGAGGCTCAGTTTCTCAACTCTGAGACACACCACGCAAGGGTCTGGCCCTTGCTCACCACCCTCACACACCCTCCTCTGACCCACCACCCATCTTAACTGAAAATTACCTCTCACTGAAGGACTTGAGGTTTTTCCAAGGCTCCAAGTTGTCTTGCCTCAGGACATTTATACTTAAGTGCTCTCATCTGGCCCTCCCCCTCCCCCTCATCCTTTTTTTTTGCTTGTCTTTTTTGTCTTAGAGGGCATCTCACCATCTTCCTTATATGTTAGCTGCTGCTAGACTCTAATTCAATGGGAAAAGGCTCAGTCTTCTTTTTCTTACCACCCCCCATACTACCATGGAGCCTTCCAAAGAGCAGATGCTCAACTAATGTTTGAGGGGAAAAAAAGTGAACAATTTATTATGATTTTATTTCTCCTATATTATTGAATAAACGAAGCAAGTTCAGGTGTATAACTTTTATTTTACAGAACAGCAAAATACAAGGAATAAGGGAAACCGAGAATTGATCATCTTTTACATTTTTCTCTATTTTTTCATCCCAACTATTTTACTGCTAATTTCTTTCACATTTCTAAGGAAATGCCTATTACAATGCTATCTTTTCTTGTTCCAAGTCACTAAAAAAGATGGAACGTTACCCTATTTGTTTAATAAAATGGCAAAACTATTACTCTTAAACTTCATAAACAGCATTAAGTATGTAACCAATATCATTCATATACTTAGATTCTGAAGCTAATTAAACTTTTTTAAAGAAGAAGCAACATTTGAAAACCTTCAACAACAAAACATAAATCTGTAAGTTATTCTAATATGCTATTCACTGTGATCCCTCCACCACCACCTCAGCCCCTACACTACTGCAGGAAGGTGCTTCAGATTTCACTACAGGTGGGAGAAGCTGCCCTGGAAGTCGGCCCCGGAACGCTCACTGGCCACGGCACCAGTGAGAAGCATAGCTGCAAATCTGGCTTGGGCTCTCTCTTCCTCATCTCTCAAAGCCTCTTGATACAAGAATGGGAAGGCACTGGGGACCGTATCATGAATCTTGGCCAAGAATTCAAGGACTTTCATCTTGCTGGTTTCAGCGTGGGCTCTCGGGCCCCACAGGAACTCATAGCGTGGAGGATCACTGTTGGCCACCTGGCGGTACTCCAGGTACCCTTCCTGCACCAAATCTTTGGTGATGAGCTTCTTGGGCTCCCCATGGATGAAGTGCTTCTTTCCAGCATATATCCCCATCACATTGAGTACTTCCCAGATATCCTCCTCAGTGGCGCAGTTGCCCTTCATGAAGATCACACAGAGGACTGTCATAAGGAGGCCGGTCTTGGGCATGATCTCCTCACCCCTCATCCTGTCATCACTGGTGCGCTGAAATTTGCTGACAAGGGCGTAGCAGTGCCTGGTGGGATCGACTTCCTTCACATCAATGCCAAAGGCCAGCACCATCAGCTCAGAGGCTCTCCTGAGGATCTCATGGAACTGCTCCTTGTACTTTTTGATGACATGCTTCAGCATACCC
This sequence comes from Pseudorca crassidens, assembly GCF_039906515.1. Classification (NCBI taxonomy): domain Eukaryota; kingdom Metazoa; phylum Chordata; class Mammalia; order Artiodactyla; family Delphinidae; genus Pseudorca; species Pseudorca crassidens. Next base: position 109,421,869 of record NC_090317.1, on the reverse strand, counting down.
TCCTTTGTAATGGGCTCTCTCATGTTATACTTGCACAGCAGGAATTGCACCAACAGAATTGCCTTCTGGTCTACAACGGTTCTGCAGGAAAAATCAGTGCCGAGTGATGCCTGAGAGGTGCTTGGTTTTTCTTCATCTTGGCTCTTGGCACCTTCATCAGATCTTGTGCATGAAACACCTGCAGAAGTAGTGGTAGTGGATGGGGCTCTCTGAGACCCCTGGGATCTTCTACCTGACCCAGAAGCAGGGGAGCTCTGGAGATTACCACCAAGAGGAGGGGTGGGGGAGGAGAGAGACTCTTCTTCCTCTGCTGCAGGGGCCTGAGCATCTTGGAGACGCTGAGCCTCACTCCGGGCCTGACTGTGTTTCTCGCGGGCACGGCGCTTGCTCTTCCGGCCCCGAGGCATGATGACACAGGTCAGGGCCAGCAGGCGGGAGTGTGGGCAGGAAGGCAGGCAACGAGGGCACCTAGGGGAGGGACAAGGAGATGCTGTGAGCACCTTCAGCGGGGAGATTCCTCCCTGGCTTTAACCAAGGCCGCCTCTGCAGTTTTCTGTGAGGTCACTGCACTAGGACCCAAAGGGCTCCTTTTCTGATCAGCCTGTCCCCTGAGACCCCTGCAGAGAAGTCAGTGTGCCTTGGGCTGGCAGGTCTAGGCTCTGTGTGGTCCCCTCTATAATCCTCTCAGTTCACATTTAGGATCATCTTGTCAACTGTTGGCAGGGCCCGGCCATCCTCCCCTTTACCGCTCTGAGGCTAAACTCCTTCCACCAATGGCCTTCCCTCCCTAAACCCCACCCCCCATCCCAGGAGGAAATGAGGGAGAGCCTTAGCGGGCCACCCCTGCTGGGGCCTTCCAGAGCTGACAACAGGAGCAGGGGTTGATGGGTTTAATATTGATGTCAGTATTTCAACTGCTGTAAAATTATAAACTTTTATACTTCAATGAGTCCCAAGGAGCTAGTTCCTTTGCTCGCGGATGCAGGCATGCTTCACGCCATCTAGAGCTGCACTTAGCCTTCAGCTGGCTGCACGAAACAGAAAATCAGACCTGCCCCGCCCCGCCGCCTCCTCTCCCAGAGCCCGGCTTGTGTTGCTTACGAGCCTCAGATCCACAGTCAGCCAGCGTTGCGTTTCCACAATATCATTCATACACTTAGATTCAGTCATCGCTCATGTTGCCACCCCCTTTGTTAGGGTTTTCAGTCGTCGCTCATGTTGCCACCCCCACCAGGCCAAGCCGCCCCCCATCCCCGGCCCCCGCCGGAGTTTGACAGCCCTGCCCGGGGCCTCCCAGGGTGGACCGCAGGGACAGCAAGTGTGTGTGCCGGGTTGAGCGTGCCTTCAGTCCTCGCTCAGTCTCCTCTCGACGCCAGGTAAAGCCTGGGATGTTTTCCCCTGTTGATCTGAGACCACCAGCCTCAGATCAACGTCTTCATTCCCTGAGACCCCGAGGCAAAACTGACGGTGCGTTGGGCCTAACAGTTTTGCCGCTAGCCTTTTAGCACGCGTCGGATTGTAGCAGGCGTTCTATGATGTCTCCTTTGTTCTAGGGAGGCACGTTCCTGCAATTCTAAGCGTCCTCCTTTCACTCTCAGCGTCTCCTCTCCCCTCCAGAGACCTGAGACCCTGGAGGTGGAAGTCAGTCAGTACCTCATGGTGACAGCTCTGCCCTGGGTTTCCCAGGAGCGAAAGCGGGGGCGGGGCTCTGTGCGGGTTCCTCTATTCTGGGGTGGGTTGTCGCGTCATTCCTCAAGGTGGAGGCATGGAGTAGGGTGTCCTCCTCTTGGCTGCTTCTTTAAAGACTTCCTGGAAAATACTAACTCTCTGAAAGCTCTGAGCTGTTTCCCTGCAAACCTTGCAGAAAATGGATGAGTCCCAGGCTACATACCAGACGGGAAAGTTGCAGTATAAGGCGGGGTCCCAGGACACATGGTGGGCTGTAAAAGAAAAGGCACACTGGCCCATAGCGTTTGTTCGCCAGCCATACTTAGACTTTGGGGAACCTTCTACTCTAAAAGATCTACTTTCTGAGGAGAAGAGGCTAAGCTACAGGATTTTGTGAGACCTAGCTCTTTTATATTATCTCACATTGCTCAGTCCAGTGTGGTCACTTTTATTTTTTGACCCTCATTCATACTAAGAAATATATTTATATCTCTAACAAGTGTGTGTGTATATGCATTTTTTCATGAAAGAACACCTACCCTTGTTAAGTGTGATTCATTCTTTCCATTCCTTATGTTTGATCATAATATTAATTTTTTTAAAAGGTCAGTCCTGATCCTCTAAAGAGGTTTCATGTGGTTATTGCACAGCCTCTGGACTCATTCTGTTTCAAACAACACCAACCTTTGGTGCCATCCTGGCATGTGGGCTCTGAAATGCTGCCTCAGATTCCTTCAGTGAAGCAGTGGAGATTCATGGTCCCAGAGCACAGTGGAAGAATCCAGGGCTCAAGTTTAAAGGCTTTCCTCCAGTCAACCCTGTCATCTGCCTCTCTTGCAGGCTACAGACCTGTCTCGAATTCAGGGCATCCCCCTACCTGCCCACACTCAGGTTCTTGTTCAGTGAAGACTTATTGTCCCTCAGGGATTATTCAGTTTTGTGTTTTTGCTTTTGTTAATGTTTTTTTCTTTATTCCTTCTATAATTTTTCCATGGTTGATTTTGGGTACAGGAAACAGTAGCCCATGTTTGATTATCATCAGCTGCTATGGATAAGGTACTAAATCTGTAAAAGAATTAAGGAAAATCGATATTCTTACAATATCTGTTCCTCATGAATACACATAACATACTATTCTGGTTGAGACTTCTTTTTCCAAAGTCTATCAGGAAATTCTTATTGTTGCCTCCATGTAGATTATATACATTTTTGTATGGTTTCCTTCTAGGTATGTTTTTTATATTGTTGCTTTTGTCTTTGGTGTATTTTTGATTAACATGATCTAAGTAATTGTTGACTGTTTCAGGCCAGTCTCTTGATTTTGCTGTGGTGATCTTTTTTTCCACCAGGTTTCTGAAGTTCTTTATATATTTGACTATTCTCTGTGCCTATTCCCTTAGATCTTTAATTAGAGGATCAAATTATTAGCATTGTTATCTTTTGCTTTTCATTACTCATGACTCTTATTTATTTGCTATTGTTGTATATAGCTCTGTACTGGCTATGTGTTCTTGTCCAGGTTTTTTTTCCAGTTTTTAAATTAATAGACTTTTTTAAAGAACAGATTTAGGACTACAGAAAATTAAGCAGATAGTACAGAGAGTTCCCATACAGCCACTCTCTTCTTCCAGTTAGATTCTCCTATTATTAACATCTTGTATTGGTTCAGTAGATACAAGTTCATTTGTTATAATTGATCAACTAATAGTGATACATTATTATTGACTATTGTCCACTGTTTATAACACATTTCACTTTTTGTGCTTTTCAGTTCTATAATGGTTGACAGAGGCATGACGTCATCTACTCACCAACAGAGCATCATGCAGAAGAGTTTCACTGCCCTAAATATCCCCCGTGCTCCACCTGTCCATCCCTCAAAACCTCACTTTGAGCCCCTGACAACTCTGAACTTTTTACTCTCTCTGAAGTTTTTCCTTTTCCAGAATACAATATTGATGGAATGCTACAGTATGTAGGCTTTTATTTATTTATTTATTTTTTAACATCTTTATTGGAGTATAATTGCTTTACAATGGTGTGTTAGTTTCTGCTTTATAAAAAAGTGAATCAGTTATACATATATCCCCATATCTCTTCTCTCTTTTGTCTCCCTCCCTCCCACCCTCCCTTTCCCACCCCTCTAGGTGGTCACAAAGCACCGAGCTGATCTCCCTGTGCTATGCGACTGCTTCCCACAAGCTATCTATTTTACATTTGATAGTGTATATATGTCCATGCCACTCTCTCACTTTGTCACAGCTTACCCTTCCCCCGCCCCATATCCTCAGGTCCATTCTCTAGTAGGTCTGCATCTTTATTCCCGTCTTGCCCCTAGGTTCTTCATGACCATTTTTTTTTTTTATGATTCCAGATGTATGTGTGAGCATAAGGTATTTGTTTTTCTCTTTCTGACTTACTTCACTCTGTATGACAGACTCTAGGTCCATCCACCTCACTACAAATAACTCAATAAGTAGGCTTTTTAAACTAGCTCTTTTTGCTAATCAATATACATTTAAGTTTCTCTATATCTGTTTGTGGTTTGAAATGTCATTTCTTTTCATGGCTGAATAGCATTCCGTCATGTGGACTACCACAGTTTGTGTACCCATTCATCTGCTGAAGGTCATCTTGGTTGATTTCAGTTTCTGGCAGCTATGAATTAGTGTACTATTAACATTTGTTTGAAGGCTTTTGGGTGGACATAAGTTTTCAACTCTTTTGAGTAAATACCTAGGCGTTTAATTGCTAGATCATGTGATAAGATTATGTTTAGCTTAAAAGAAACTTCCAGACAGTTTCCAGTGTGTCTCTATCACTTTGCATTCCCTTTAGCACTGAATGAGAGTTCCTATTGGTCCTCATCCTTGCCAGCATTTGGTATTGTCAGGTGTTTGTTTTTGTTTTAGCCATATTGATAGGTATCTCATTGTTGTTTTAATCCCAAAGTCCCTGAAGACCCGTGATGTTGATCATCTTTTCGTATGCTATTTGCCATCTGTGTATATTTTTGGTGAGGCGTCTGTTCAGCTCTTTTAACCACTGTTAAATTGACTTTTTTGTTCTCTTATTGTTGAGTTTTTTAAGAGTTCATTGTATATTTTTGATTCACGTTTATTATCAGATATGTCTCTTACAATTATTTTTTCCCAGTCTGCGGCTTGTCTTTTCATTCTCTTAATAGTACCCTTTACAGAGTAGAAGTTTTTAATTTTAATGAAGTTCAGCTTATCATTTTTCTCTTTCATGGATTGTGCTTTTGGTGTTGTGTCTAAAATCTCGTTGCCAAACCCAAGACTCTCTCCTATATTACCTTCTATTTTTTTTTTTTTTCCCACTCCACATGGCAGGCAGGATCTTAGTTCCCTGTCCAGGGATCAAACCCATGCCCCCTGCAGTGGAAGTGCAGTCTTAACCACTGGACCGTGAGGGGAGTCCCTGGATTTTTTTTAATTTTGAGTTTTCCATTTAGGTCTGTGATCCATTTTGAGTTAATTGTTTTGCAACATGTAAAGTCTGTATCAGCATTCTTTTTTGTTGTATGTGGATGTCTAGTTGTCCCAGCACTGTGAGTTAAAAGACTCCTTTCTCTATTGAATTGCCTTTGCTCCTTTGTTAAAGATCAGTTGACTGTATGAGGGGGTCTGTTTCTAGGTTTTCTATTCTGTGCCTTGGTCTATTTGTCTCTTCTTTTGCTAATAGTATGTGGTCTTCATTATTGTAGCTTTAAAGTCCATTTTTAAATCCAGTAATATCAGTTCTCTGACTTTGATCTTCTTCAGTATTGATTTGAGTTGGTTATTATGGATCTTTTCATTTTTTATATAAACTCTAGATTGTTTGTTACTATCTACAAAATACCTTGCTGGAGTTTTGAGCAGAATTGTTTTGAGTATATAAATCAAGTTGGGAGTAACTGACATCTCAACAATCTTGCATCCTCCTATCCATGAACATGGAGTGTTTCTCTATTTATTTAGATCTTCTTTAATTTTTTTCAGTGACATTTGTATTTCTCATATGAATCTTATACATATTTTTCTAAGAATTATTTATAATCAGTCTTTTTTTGGTGGTAATGTAAATGGCATTAGGTTTTTCAATTGCAAATTCCATTTGTTTATTGGAAAACAATTGACTGTTGAATATTAACCTTTGCTTATTGATACCAGGAGTTTTTTGTGATTGATGATTTGAGATTTCCTACATAGACAATTAGGTCATCTGTGAGCAAAAACAGTTGTATTTTTTCCTTTCAAATCTGTATATCTTTTGCTTCCTTCTCTTATCTTATTGCATTGGCTAGGACTTCCAGTCCAGTGTTGAATAGGCATGGTGAGAAGGGATATCTTAGCCTCGTTCCTGATCTTAGTGTGAGAGCATCTATCGTCTCAGTATGAAGTAGGATGTTTTACCTGTTGTTGTTGTTTTTTTTTTACATGTTCTATTCAGTATATGAAGCTGAGCCAATGCCTCTCTACTTCTAGTTTGCTGGGAAATTTTATGATGAATGGGTATTGGATTTTATCAAATTTTTTTCTTCATCTATTGATATGATAATGTGATTATTTTCTCTAGCCTAGTGATATGATGAGTTATCCTTACTGATTTTCAAATGTTGCACACCTGAAATAAAGTCCACTTAGTTGTGGTATATAATTCCTTTTATACATTGTTAGATTTGTTTCGCTTATATTTTGTTGGGGAATTTGCATCTATGTTCATGAGAGATATTGGTGGTCAATTCTCCTTTCTTTTAATTTCTTTTTCTGGTTTTGACATTAGAGTGATGCTGGCCTCATAGAATGAATTAGGAAGTGTCCCCTCTGCTTCTGTTTTCTGGAAGAGATTGTAGAGAATTGTTTTCATGTCTTCCTTAAATTTTTGTTAGAATTCATCAGTGAAATCATCTGGGCCTGGTGCTGTCTTTATTGGAAGCTTATTAATTATAGATTAAATTTCTTTAATAGATACAGACCTATTCTGATTATCTATTTATCCTTGTATAGTTTTGGGAAATTGTATCCTCAAGTAATTTGTCGATTTAACTTTTCAAATTTGTAGGCCTAGAGTTGTTTATGACATTCATTTATTATCCTTTTAATGTCCGTGCAATCACTAGTGATGGCCCTTCTTTCATTTCTGCTATTAGCGATTTCATTGGTGTTTTCTCTCTTTTTATTTTCCTTGAGTACCCTGGTTAGAATGTTCTCTTGTTTTTTCTTTTGGATATGTTCAAAGAAATAGCTTCTGGTTTTGCTGTTTTTTCTCTATTTTTTCCCTTTCTTCAGTGTCATTGATTTCTGCTTTGATTTATTATTTCTTTTTCCTCTGCTTTTTTTTCTCTTCTTTCACCAGTTTACTAAGGTAGAAGCTTAAATTATTGATTTTAGATTTTTCTAGTATAGACATTCAATGCTATACATGTCCCTTTAAGTACTGGTTTTGCTATATTGCACAACTTTTGATAAGTTGTAATTTTGTTTTCATTTAGTTAAACATATTTTAAAATTTCTCATTAGATTTACTCTTTGGCCCATGTGTTATTTAGAAGTATATTGTTTAATCTCCAAATACCCTTGATTTTCTTGCTACTTTTTTGTTACCAGTTTCTAGTTTATTTCCATCGCAGAATGAGATCATTCTTTGTATCATTTATATTCTTTTAAGTTTGATGATGTGTGTTTTATGGCATAGAATGTGATCTATCTTGGTGTATGTTCCATGTGGACTTGAAGATAATGTGCTTTCTGCTTTTGTCAAGTATTCTATGAATGTCATTTAGATCTAGTTAATTGATGTGGCTTTTCAGTTCAACTGCACCTTACTGATTTTCTGCCTAGTGGATTTGTCAATTATGAAAAGAGATGTGTTGACATCTCCTTCTATAACAGTAGATGTGTCTCATCAGTGTTTGCCTCGTGTATCTTAACAGAATTTTTTGGTGCATACACATTAAGGGTTGCCATGATTTCTTTGAGAATTGGCCACTTAATCATTAAGTAATGCCCATCTTTATTCCTGACTTTCTTGTTGTGAATACTGCTTTGTCTGAAATAAATATAGCTAGAGCAGATGTTGTTTTTTTCCACTCATATTAGCATGGTAGAGTTTTCTCCATCCCTTTACTTTTTGTTTTTGAATTTTATTTTATTTTATTTTTTTTATATAGCAGGTTCTTATTAGGTATCTATTTTGTACATATTGGTGTATATATTTCTATCCCAATCTCCCCATTCATCCCACCCCCGCTTTGCCCCCCTTGGTGTCTATACATTTGTTCTCTACATCTGTGTCTCTATCTGTGCCTTACAGACCGGTTCAACTGTACCATTTTTCTAGATTCCACATGTATCCATTAATATACGATATTTGTTTTTCTCTTTCTGACTTACTTCCCTCTGCATGATAGACTCTAGGTCCATCCATGTCTCTACAAATGACCCAATTTTGTTCCTTTTTATGGCTGAGTAATACTCCATTGTATATATGTATCTCATCTGCTTTATCCATTCATCTGTCGATGGGCATTTAGGTTGCTTCCATGACCAGCTATTGTATCCATCCCTCTACTTTTAATCATTTCATGTCTTTATATTTAAACTGGGTTTCTTATAAACAGCATAGGGTTAGGTCACCTTTGTTTTCATTCTTTTTATCAATCTCTACCTTTTAATTGGTATATTTAGACCATTCACATTAAAAGTGATTATTGATACAGTTGGATTAACGTTGACCATATTTGTAACTGTTTTCTACTCATTGAGCTTACTCTTTGTTTCTTTTTTAATCCCCTGCTCTTTTTCTGCCTTCTCTACTTTTAATTCAAGATTTAATGTTATTCCGTTTTCTGTCCTCTTTAGCATATCAGTTATAGTTTTAAAAAATTTCTAGTGGTTTCTGTAGCATTTGCGTTATACTTTTCCAACGTATTCAAGTCCTCTTTCAAATAGCATCATCCTGCTTCACGGTTAGCGCAAGTATCTTGTAACAGTGCAAGTATACCATTTCTGCCATTTATTTCTCTTATCCATAATGTATAATCACTGGATGCATTGCTGTTATATTATTATTTTGAAGAAATATTTATCTTTTTTGATCAGTTGAAAATAATAAAAATAAAAGGTTTTATTTTATCTTCATTTACTCCTTGTGTTACTCCCTTTCTTTATGTCGGCCAAAGCTTCTGACCTATATCATATTCCTTTTCCCAGAAGAACTTCTTTTAATATTTCTTGCAAAGTAGATCTGTGTGACAAATTTCCATCAGTTTTTGTCTGTCAGAGAAAGTCTTTATTTCTCATTACTGTTGAAGGATTTTCTCCCCCTGGCTACAGAATTCTAGGTTGGTGGTAGTGTTTTTGTTGTTGTTGTTGGGTTTTTTCCATTTCAATGCTTTAAAAATTTAACTGTAGTCTTTTCTTGATAGCATCGCTTGTGAAGAGAAATCTTGGTAATTGTTACCCTTGATCCTCTATAGTAAGTTCTTTTTTTCTCTACCTCGTCTCAAGAATTCTCTTTCTGTTTGGTTTTCCGCAGTTTGAGTATGATATGCCTAGGTGTAGATTTTTTTTTTCTATTTATCCTGCTTGGTGTTCTCTGAGCTTCCTAGGTCTGTGGTTTAGTGTCTGTCATTAATTTGGGGAAATTCTCAGTCATTATTACTTTGAAAATTCTGCTGCTTTCTCTGTTTCTTCTCAGATTATTCCCACTATGCATATGTTACATCTCTTGTAATTGTTCCACAATCCTTGGTTACTCTTTTCCTTTTTAAAAATTATTTTGTTTTCTCTTTGCTTTTTAGTTTGAGGGTTTTCTATCAATGTATATCTTTAATTTCACTGAGTCTTTCCTTGGCCATATGCAGTCTACTGGTGAGCCTATCAGTGGTATTCTTCATGTTAGTTATGATGTTTTTGATTTCTCACATTTCCTTTTGATGCTTTCCTACAGTTTCCGTCTCTCTACGTACATTACCTACTATTCTTGCATGTTGTTCACTTTTTCCATTAGAGGCTTAGCGTATGAATCATAAGTATTGTAAAATCCTAGTCTGATATTCCAAATGATCTCCTATACCTGAGTGCGGTTAATTTACTTGCTTTTTAATCAGACTGTGCTTTTCTGCCTTTTAGCATATCTTATAATTTTTCGTTGAAGGCTGGACTTAATGTATTGGAAAATAGGAATCGATTTAAAGGGCCTTTAGCATGAGAGTTTGTGTTTATCTGCATAAGAGTTATGTCGTGTTTACTGTTTGCTCTTAATGTAGGCACCTGAGATTTCAGTTTCCTTGAGTGTTCTTGTTGTCTTTGGTTTTCCCTAGGAACACCTTCATAAGTGGTCTAAGCCTTGCAGTTCTTTCAGCAGGAATCCTCTGGTATTATATTGGACCTTGTTGATGCAGTGGTAAGTTGTCCGGGAAGTGTTCTATAATCTTGTGATTAGCTGTCCATGTTTTAGTGGCTCTGTGCCCCCTGGGCTATTGCCTTCACAAATGCTTCTCAGCTTTTATCCCCCCTGTTATGTGACATAGGAAGTCTGGAGGGAGCTGGAGTTAGGATTTTCCCTTCATCCAAGTTAGTTGGTTTAGGAAAGTACACAGAACAGAAACATCTGGGCCTGTGGTTACTTTTTCCTAGGTGTACTTCAAAAGGGTTTATGTCCCCCTCATGCCAGAAGCATGAGGACATTTTTCTTGGATCTTTACGGTGAGAACCTGTTAGGACCCCAGAAGGTAAAACTCACAGAAGTGTGCGGGCTCCCCTAAGACTAGGCTCCTAGGAGTTTTGGGCTCTGAAGCTTGTCACACATAGCTTCCAGTGTTGTATCAAGTACAATGTAAATTTTTCTCCTCCTTCCTGGATCCAGGACTTTCAGCTCCCAGTGAGCTGTGATTCCCTGTATTTCCCTGCATCTTCAGTTTTGAAGCATTGGTTTTCCCTGTAACTTCAATTCTCTGATGGATCTAAGAAAAGTTGTTGATTTTGAGTTTGTTCAGCTTTTTATCATTGTGAGGATGGGAGTGATGACTTCCAAGATGTTCATGTGGCAGAGCAGGAAAATTCTTGTCAAATAGTAGAGGTGGTACCATATATCTGTGTCTTGTTTCTTATTTTATTGGGAATTCTGATAATATTCCACATTTAAGTATGTTTAATACGTATAGATTTTACAGAAGAGTAATTCCCTACTAATGTGAGTTTGCTAAAAGTTATTACCATGGACTGGTGTAAAATTTTTATCAAAGGCCCTTTCTTTACCCCTGCATATAATTAAATTGTGATTTATACTAAGAAATATATATTTGGTCTTTGTCCCCAGAGCTGCTAAAACTGTTGGGGTTTCCTAAGTGAAAAGAGCAAGAAAGGTGAAAGGAGTGTTTCATGTTACTGGTAACAAGCCCCTTTCAACCACACCTGAGTTTATGTTGATGAGGTGACTTTTGGAAAGCCCCTAAGGGTGGGGGGCTGCCTGGGGGACCCACCATGTGATCAGGGGCTAGGAACTTTCAGTCCTACCCTCTGACGGAAGAAGGGCTGGAGATTGACTTAATTAACAAGTGGCCAATGATTTAATTGATTATGCCTGTGTAATGAAGCCTGCATACAAATCCTAACCAAAATGGTCTGGAGAGCTTCCAGTTTGCCGAACGCAGGTAGGTGCTATGGGGGTGATGCAGCTGGAGAGGGCATGAGAGCTCCACACCTCTTCCCCACACCTCACTCTAAACATCTCTTCCATTTGGCTGTTAGGGAGTCACATCCTTTTATAATAATCCAGTAATCTAGTAAGTACACTGTTTCCTTGAGTTCTTTGAGCCACTTTAGAAAATTACCAAACCCAGGGAGGGGGTTGTGGGAGCCCCCAATTTATAGCCAGTCAGTCAGAATTATGGGAGACCTGGGTTTGGATTAAGTGTAGGGCAATCTTGTGGGAATGAGCCCTTACCTTGTGGGATCTGATGCTAACTGCAGGTAGGTATTGTCAGAATTGAATTGAATTGTAGGATACTCAGCTGGTGGTAGAGAATTGGTTTGTGTGAGCAAAACAAAACAAAACAAAAAGCCCATACATTTGGTGTCAACAGGCTTGAGAATAGAAGTGTAGAGACAAATATTCTTTCCCTTTAGAAATGCATTTTCTCCTTTCTCTGTTAGTGCAGTGATTTCCAACTGTCAGTATTTTCTAATATGATATCTTTGTGTTCCTTAGTCATAGCCCATTTCTTCATTTAATCACATGGTTATGTGTGAGTATCCTTTTATTGGGGCATTCTTATCTGGACTTTGTATCAAGGAGGGCTACCCTATTAAAATGGTTGATCCTTTTTCTATCTTTTTGTATGGTTTGGAAGAATTCAAATAAGGTGGTGATTAGTTTTTCCCTGATCATTTGGTGTGAGGGGGCTCCAAACCTGGATTGTCCTGGCACATTTTGATGGTGCTCTGGGTTTGGACTACATTTTCACTTTAGTGATTTATAGTTTGCTAAAAATTGTTCCGTTTTACTTGGGTTTTCAAGTTTAAAGGCATGATATTTATAATAAAAACAATCATATACAACATTACAGAGAATAAAATAATGAACCCAATATACCTGGAACTCAGCATCAAGGATCCTCCATAATTGTAGGAAACAGCTTGTTCAGATTAAGGCTTATTGATTTACCGGTTTGTTTATTGGCAAGTTCACTCCTGAGACCAAGCTGTGTGCTTCCATTAGGAGATACATAGTGTCTGTTTTCTGCTTCCTGGTGGTATTGGCAGGTAGTGAGGATCTTCACCCTTATCCATTAATCCATTAGGGGCTGTAGAATGGTAATTCTCTCATTCTATCTGATTGTATCATTCCATTGATTTTACATACATACATATACCTATATATTATATATATTATATGTATAGTGGGATCAATCAATCTATTGATTGTATTATATATAATATTAAAAATATAACTCATTGATGTATATCCACATAACATTTTAAAGTGAATAATTCAGTGGCATTACTGCATTCACAATGTTGTACAATCACCGCCTCTATCTTGTTCCAAACATATTCCTCATTCCAAAAGGTAACTGCTACCCGAAAACTGGGTTTGCCTCTTGGTGGGTGTCGAGCCAAATACACAACCAAGTCAAAGAGCAGGAGAAGGAAGGATTTATTACTTGCAGCAAGGAAGGAGAACCCTGGGGATCTTCCCCAAAGCAGTGTTTCCCTGGACAGCAGAACTGGGGAAGTTTCAAGCTAAGGGTACATGCATATTCATGAAGGGGCTTGAGCAGAGGAGAATTCAGCCTAGATTTGGGACAAAGGTCAACAGAGTCCTAGCTTTATAGGGGTTTGAAGTCACAAGGGTCAGAGAAGATTACCGTCTTCATTCCTTCAGTTCCAGTTGATCTGGTGGTGGTTGATCATTGGAGGGGGGTTTGAATTCTGCAGAACAGCTGAAGATTGTGCTTCAGGCTAATCTTTACCCTTGAAAAGACTGAGAGTCTTAACAACTGATTTATTACCTTTGCTTCTGTTACTACTCCTGCCTGATAACAGTCTTTTGTCGCCGCATTCTTTAATTCCCTTAAGATCATTATTACAGAGGTGTGTTCAAGGGCAAACATTGTCTCCAGGCTTAGATCACAAAATGGCTTAGGCCAAAAACTGGCTTCTCTTATGTCAAGAAAGCCATACCTGGTTCTCTTTCTCCAGGGACCGCCTATCCTATCTGCTTACATAATCTCTTACCCTTCAAAAAGTTACTTCCCATTCATACCTCTCCCTAGCCCCGGACAACCATCAATCTGCTTTCTGTCTCTATGAATTTGCTTATCCTGGACAATTCATGTAAATGGTGTCATATAATATGTGACCTTTTGTTTCTGACTCCTTTCATTTATCATTTATCATAATGTCTCCAAGGTTCATCCATGGTCTCTCAGTTATCCGTACTTCATTCCTTTTCATGACTGAATAATATTCCATTGTAAGAATATACCACATTTTGTTTGTCCGTTCATTCAGTGATGGAAATTTTGGGTTGTTTGCATTTTTTGGCTTTTATGAATAATGCTTCTTTGAATATTTGGGTACAAAGATTTGTTTGAATACAGTTTTTAAGTTATTTTGGTTATATACCTAGGAATGGAATTGCTGGGTCATACGGTAATTCTTTGTTTAAATTTGAGGACCTACCAAACTGTTTTCCAAAGAGGCTGAACCATTTGACATTCTTACCAGCAATGTATGAGGGATCCAATTTCTTCATATCCTCGCAAACACTTGTTATTTTCCATTTTTATAACCAACCTAGTGAAATGGTATCCCACTGTGTGTTTTTTGTATACATTTCCCTAGTGACTAATGATATTGAGCATCTTTTCATGTACTGTTTGGCCACTGGTATACCCTCTTTGTAGAAATGTCTATTCAGGTCCTCATCTCCAACTTATGAGGGAGGCTTTGGATATTGACCTCCTAGGTAAGCTCACTCATTGGTGTATTTATTCAGAGGCCAGTCTCAACACACCATTAACAGATTCCAGAGTTGGACTTGAGGGCACACTGGGGAAGTCTCAGGAGAAAGGAGCTCTAACGTGGGAAAGTGCTGGAGCTGAACACACGTGCTGGGACCAGGGCAGTGAGCTTTCAAGGAACCCTGGCACGAGGGGCAGGAGGACTCTAGATAAATGAAGCCCACAGACAATCCCCAAATTACGGTTTATTCTTGTATTAACCTTCCTTCATCAGGACTGTTTATAGTCCTTTGGCTACAGGTTTTTTTGTTTGCTTGCTTGCTTTTTATTTTTTAAATTGCCTGAAATACAGTTTGAAGTAGTGAGGAGACAAGTGAATTAAAGGATACTAGGTCTGCCTCAGGCCGGGAAGAGTGGAGCAGTGTGGCCTCTAGACGAATTCAGACCAAGGGTCTATTCCCAGCTCTGTCACAAGTCTTGTGAACTTGAGAAAATTGCAAGTTCATCATCTGCAAAGTGAGTCTGATAAGCCCTATCTTGTAGAGCTGTTGTAATATACGTGATGTTTGTAAAGCACTTGCAACAATGGTCTTTCAAGAATGGCATTTATTACTGCGATCACTATGACCCCAGACCATAATACCAACTCTTGGGGATTTTTTTCTTTAATCTCACGAGATGTCAGAAAATACGATACGCAGCACCTTTGGAACGAACAAAACTGCTTAGACCGTGAAACTATGTAAAACTTCCCCATTTGTAAATATGTCATTTGAGTGTAGAGGGACCTCTCCCAGCTGGATGCTACTCGGAGGTTCTAGAATTTGCGCCAAGGACCAACAGCTTCCCTCCCAGGTGCCTTTTCATCCAAACCACCCCTAGTTTCATTATAATTTCACCACCACCAAAAATTGTAGCCTTCCTTTGGAGTTCCCCAGATTACACTTAAGGTAAGTAGTAGAACATCCCTTTAAGGGAGTGGCCTCTGGCCCTTTGACCCCAGTGCAAAGAGTGCTATCACAGTGGCTTCTTGACATCTCACTTCAAGGAAGTATCATCCTTGTTTCTCAGAAACTCCCTGGAGGCGATGGGATTAAAACACCTGGTTTGTGCACTGTGTTCACCTGCACTGGGACAGGAACACGGAAGCCATTTTATTCCTGCCCCGGGTGGAGATTCTCTCTGTTTTACCCACAGTCGCAAAGTAAAAATTCAGGGTAAGCTTCCATTCCAGTCTTGAGTCTGTCAACTCTGAGGCCCACCATCTAAGGGTCCCACCCTCCCCCACCACAATTCACTCGGCCTCATTTAGCCCACCATCCCGCCTAACTTAAAATCACCTCCTCGAGGGAACTGCAGTGTCCCAAAGCTCCAGACTTCCTTGCTTCAGAGCATTTACACTTGACTGCTCTCGTCTGGAACCTCCTCTCTTTCTCACCCCTTGTTGTAACTTGCCATTTATTTAGGTCTCAGAGTGTGTCTCACCATCTTGACATGGCAGCAGCTCCTAGGCTCCGAAGGTCTATGGACAGTGGCTCAGTCTTCTTTTTCTTCCCATCCCCAGTTCTGCCACGGAGCCTTCCAAAGAGTAGCTGCTCAATTAATGGTTGGGAATAAGAGTGGCAACGATAAGGATGTCTACTCTATTATTGTTTAATTTCTCTCACAATCTTGAGTAATCTAAGAAAACATCTTTCAGGTTTACAAAAAGAAGCACTAAAAGAATAAAACAAACCAAAAATGTACCACCATGTACGCTTTTTCTTTCCTTTTTTTACTTGACCCACATGATTTTACTGCCGAGTCTATTCACAGTTCCATGGAAATCCCTCTTCCATTGCTGTGTTTTCTTGTTCTAGGTCATAAAAAAAAAATGGAAGGTTTTTAAATTTGTTTTATGAAATATGAAAACTTTAACTTGTACCTGATAAAAGTAATGAATATGCGATCCATACTGTCACCGGCAGAATGGCGATTTCCTGGGCTCTTGCCCTCCCAAAGAGGAAGAATTCAGTCGAGAGGCGTAGAGCAGTTTTAAGTAGCAAGAGTTCAGTTAAGCAGAGCAAAGGTACGCTCCCGAGAAAGCAGGAGAGCGGGCTGTCTGGAAACCAGAAGCAGCCCCGCGATGGGGTAGGGCTGTGTTTTGTAGAGTGGTGGTCCCTCCCTGTGTCCTGTGTTATTTGACTGACAAATCGATCGACAGCTTTAGGCTATATAACTTTCCTGCTAGTATGCAGGCACTTACCCATAAGCACCCAAGCAGAACCCATGGGGTGGGGCGGGGAAGCAAAAGCCGCAATGCTAAGTTATTACAAGTGAGGCGTAATGAACCCTGGGTTACCTTGAGTCACCTTGTAGGTCTTGGTGCGCCTGCGTCAACCTGTGCTGGCGGTTTTGTCTTGCTTGGTCCTGGTATGGCTGGAAACCTAGCAGTGGTCCTTGACCACGAGAGGGAGGATCTCTGGGCATGCTGCAACCACCAGTGTCCAGGTAGGGGAGGGAAAGGCGAACCATCCAGGATGGGGCAGGCCCGCTCGTGTGTGACTCGCTCTCCTCACCTTGGCTCTGGGCACCCTCTTCAGATCCTGGGCATGAAACCCCTGCATCACGAGAGCTCGTGGCTGGGTCTCCCTGAGGCTCCTGGCGAGTGCCAGCAGCAGGGGAGCTCGGGGGAGTACCCCGAGAAACAGAAGCGGGGGAGGGGGGCGACTCTTCTATCTCTTCTGCCGCCGGCGCCTCAGTGACCTGGGAACCCTTGAGACTCTGAGTCTCCTCCCGGGCCTGGTGGCGTTTCTCGCAGGCACGGCGCTTGCTCTTCCGGCCCCGAGGCATGATGACACAGGTCAGGGCCAGCAGGCGGGAGTGTGCGCAGGAAGGCAGGCAACGAGGGCACCTGGGGGAGGGACAAGGAGATGCTGTGAGCACCTTCAGCGGGGAGATTCCTCCCTGGCTTTAACCAAGGCCGCCTCTGCAGGGTCCTGGAGGGCACTGCCCGAGGACCCACAGGGCTCCTGTTCTCCTGCTCAGCCTGTCCCCTGAGACCCCTGTGGAGGACGGTAGAGTGAGCCTTGGGCTACAGGCTGCCAGCCTACCTGAGTGTCACTGGGGTGACAGAAGGGGCTGCCAGTGGGACCTTCCGTGTCCTAGGGCGGGGAGTCTGCTCAGTTCATCTTCAGGATCTTTAGGTGGACGGCAGCCAGGGCCTGGGCTTCCTCCCCTCTGTTGCTCTGCAGTTGACACCTCAGTGGTCCCGGGGACCCATGAGGAGGAAGTGAGTGGTGGCCCAGCTCACCGGCCTGACGGGGAACACCGTGCTGACAGCTCTGTGGAGTCCTTTCTATCCTGGGATCACTGGGTCCTCAGTCCCTATTCAGTGCTCTCAGCTGGCTTCACGTAGGGCCTGGGACCCACCCTTCTGCCCTCTGATGGCTTTACCTTCAGGCTAAGGGTCTCACCTCCCTTAGACCTGATGTAAAGGAGCCTCGGCCCGACTGCCCTGTCCTGAGCCTTCAAGTGCTGAAAGCAGGGGCAAGGCTAGACTCTTTGTCGTCCCCAGAGCTCAGCGGGTGGGGCATGTTCCCCTTAGTCGTCACTCAGGGTTCTCAGTTTGACTCCTGGGAAGGCCTGTGGCTCCTGTCTCTTTACCTGAGGACATGTGCTCATAGAAAGGCCCACCGCTCTCTGAGAGCCAACAGAAGAAAGTGAGGGTAGCCTGATGTCCCACGTCTACCTGTGGTCTCTGAAGGCAGGAAGCCAGGGCCGGCAGATCCAGGCCTCATTATGCTTGGCCACGCCGGTCCTCACTCAGGCTCTTCCTCAGTTTGACTCCTGGGAAGACCTATATTTCTCCCTCTCTTCACCTATTACTGTCCCCACTTCTCTGTCACCCTGGGAGGAGTTAAGGGTTGCCTCTGCTCGGCCTGACATCTCTCCAGGCGTCTCCCAGGACTGACAGCAGGGGAGAGATGATGTGCTGCCCCCATTGTTATGGTTTTCATGCTCCACTCCAGCCCTAGGTCCTCACCCCAACTCCTAGCACAACCTGGAAATTTCCCCTGTGCTGAGTCAGCCAGCCTCGGAGCAAAGTCCTCACCACCCTGAGCCCCCAGAAGTAGAAGTCAGAGTAGGCCACGTGTAGCCACAGCTATTTCTGAGGGGCTTCTGAGGACTAACACAAAGGGCAAGATTCCCCGGGCTCCGCTCTTCTGGGGTTTGTGACCTCAATAGTCCTCACTCTGTCAGGATCTGGGACTCTTCCCTCTACCGACCTGAGTCCTCCCGAGCCGGAGGCAAGTGGGTGACACATGGAACTACCCCTGCCTGGGGCTTCCCCGGGCCGAAAGCGTGGTGGGGCTATGCGTTTGTTCCTGTCTCTTTTCGGTTGTGCGTTCCCCTTGGTCCTCACTCGGAGTCCTTACGCTGGCTCTTCCCGTGACCTAGAGAGGCCTGTGCTCTCATACTACAGCCTTTACTTCCCTGAGACCACCTAGGAGGATGTGAGGGTTGCCTCACGTGGGCATGACTGCCTGTGGTCACTCCTGGCCGACAGTAAGGGAGGGATTCTGTGGCGTCCCCGCTTTTATGACTTGGGTGGTTCCCTAAGTCCTCATGGTCCTCTGCTCGACTCTTGGCATGACCTGGAATTCCTCCCTGTGCTCCCCTGAGGCTGGCCCCTGGGACCAAGTGCCTCATCTACCTGAGACTCTCTAAAAGGAAAGGCGTGGGGCGCACCATGCCAACATTCCTGGATTTGCCAAGGGGAGGTATCCAGTGGCAGGGCTCTGCTCTAGGTGGAGTCCCTTTATCCTCATTTAGAGTCACTAGATTTCCAGTCTCTACTGAGTGAGGCTGTTCCCCATAGACCAAGGCCCTCGCCTCCCCGAGACCACCCCCAGTGGAAAGAGGGGGCAGGTCAGCCAGAAAGCTTTGTCCTGGGCCTCCTGGGGCTGACCTCAGGGGCGGGACTCTGCATTCTCCTCTGTTCTGGAGTGAGTGGTCCTCTTGCTCCTCATTCAGGGTCCTCATCGTGATGCCTGACCAGACCCAGGACTCCACCCTCCACTCCCCTGAAGCTGTGCTCCTCAGCACAAAGGCATTACCTTCTTGGGAATTCTGAATTGGAAGTCAGGATGAACCAGATCTGTCCAAAGCTGTTGGGGTCTTCTGAGGATCAGGACTTTACAAGGCCCCACTCTTCTGGAGTCAGTGGCCCCTCAGTCCTAACTCAGGTTTCTTACCTTGACTTCAGGTAGCATATGGGACTCCACCCTCCCTACTGTCTGTCTGCCAGCCTCAGGCCAAGGCTTTCACCTTCCTGAGACACCAGAAGGGGAGATAAGAGACCTATTCCCTGGCTACCCCTCCCAGGGGCCTCTGTGTGGTCCCCTTTGTTATGGGGAGTCCACTCATCGGCACCCAGTGTCCTCACCCTGAAGCAAACTAAGGCCTGTTAGGATCTCCTACTTGGGCAGAATTGGAGATGCTGCCACAAGACCAAGGAACTCACCTCCCTGAGAACCTCTCCACCCTTGCCCCGGAGGAAAAGAAGGGGTACCTTCAGACAGACAGCTCTGCACATGGCCACACAAGGGAGAAAGCAGGGTAGACTTTGTGGGGCCCCCTTCTGTTCTAAGGTCCTCACCTTGAGTAACTATCAGAGGCTGGGACTCCTCCCTCCACTGACCTGAGGACACAGCTCTTAAACCAAGGCTTTTATGTCCCTGAGAAACTTGAAGAGTAAATGAGGAGATGCTGATCTTTTCAGGGTATCTGACATTGCATATGTAGAAGACCCCATTGTCACCAAAAATTTTTCTTTTTATTCATACCATTCACTTATTCAGCGTTACTGTATTCCAAAACAGTGCTTTGGGAACAGGGCCCCTTTTATCCCATGAGATACATTTTGGAGTGGTGAGAAGAAAAATGAATTAAAAGACGTAAGGTCTGGCTTAGGCTGGGAGGAGTGGAAGAGTGTAGGCTCTAGACTATTCCAGACCAGGGGACTAGACCCAGCAAGGTCACTTAATCAGTCTTGTGAACTTGAGACACCTGCAAGTTATTCACCTGTAAAGGGAGTCTGCTATATCCTATCCTGCGTGAATGTTGGAATGTTATGTACTACATGTAAAGCAGTGGCATACTCATTAAGCAATATTGGGTTTTTGATGAATGGCAGTTATGATATGATTATTATGAACCCCAAAGTACCACCCTCCCATCAGAGTTTATTTTTAATCCAGTAGGTAGCAGAGAATATGCAGTGCACTAGGGCAAAAGAAACAAATACTCACAAATGAGCTAAATCAAAGTATCTTTTATTTCTACCAAAAGAAAGTTTAAACGAAGTAAGGCAAACCACGAGTTAAATGGCTTTTACTCTCTGTTTTCTCCATTTTTTGTTTCTAAATATTTTCTGTGGTCGCCTTTCACATTTCCATGAAAATCTCTATTGCAGTGCCATGTTTTCTACTTCTGGATCATACAGAAAATATAGATGGTTCGTTTTTCTGTTACATATACCAAAACTGTAACTTTAGAACTCTTTAAACAGCAATAAATATGCAAGCAATGTCATTCACGAATTCATATTCTTAAGAAAACACACTATCTATTACAAGAAAAAAAATTTGAAAAAACCTAAATCAATCAATCAATAATATATAGAAGTTACTAGTTTAAAACAAGAAGATAAATAAGATCTATACTTTGTTCCCTCCACCCCTACTACTACTCTGCACTATTTAGGAGCCTGACTGCTCTCTTCCAAAACAAAGTAAGCAATCTGCCCGCGGCCTCCCCCACTACATTTGGGGCAGATGTGGACCTTGGCCCTGGAAGGGGCTCTGCCCGCAGCAACAGCTGCAGCCCTGGCTGCGACTCTCACTCTTGCTCTCTCTTCTTCATCTTTCAGAGCCTCCTCATAGAGATCTGGTAAGGCACGGGGGACGGTACCAATGATCTTGGCCACAAACTCCAGCACTTTCATCTTGCTGGTTTCAGCGTGGGCTCTCGGGCCCCACAGGAACTCATAGCGCGGAGGATCGCTGTCGGGCACCTGGCAGTAGGTGAGGTACTTCTGCATCACGAAATCTTTCCTGATGAACCTACTGGGCTCCCCAAAGATCAAGTGCCTCCTCCCAGCATAGAAACCCAACGCATTGAGGAATTCCCAGAGCTCCTCTTCGGTGGCACGGTTGCCCTTCGTGAAGATCGCGCCCAGGACAGTCATCAGGAGACCGGATGTGGGCAGCCCCGACTCATCACTTGGACTTCCCTCGCTGGGGAGGGCCATCTTGCTGATGAGGGCGTAGGAGTGATTGCTGGGGTCAACATCCTTCACCTCGAGGCCAAAGACCACCTCCATGATCTCAGAGGCTCTGCTGAGGATCTCAGGGAAGTGCTTTTGGTACTTCCTGTTGATAGCCTTCAGCAGTGCTGCGTGTGGGATGGGCTCCTTCGTCTTGTACTTCTCAAGCAGGAACTGCACCAACTTTCTGACCTTCCTGGTCAGAGGATCTCTGCAACTGCTGTGAATGGAAGGTGCTGCTTGGGAGGTACCTGCACTTTTCTCATCTTGGCTCTGGGCACCCTCTTCAGATCCTGGGCATGAAACCCCTGCATCACGAGAGCTCATGGCTGGGGCTCCCTGAGGCTCCTGGCGAGTGCCAGCAGCAGGGGAGCTCGGGGGAGTGCCCGGAGAAACAGAAGCGGGGGAGGAGGGCGACTCTTCCATCTCTTCTGCCGCCGCCGCCTCAGTGGCCTGGGCACCCTTGAGACTCTGAGTCTCCCCCCGGGCCTGGTGGCGTTTCTCGCGGGCACGGCGCTTGCTCTTCCGGCCCCGAGGCATGATGACACAGGTCAGGGCCAGCAGGCGGGAGTGTGCGCAGGAAGGCAGGCAACGAGGGCACCTGGGGGAGGGACAAGGAGATGCTGTGAGCACCTTCAGCGGGGAGATTCCTCCCTGGCTTTAACCAAGGCCGCCTCTGCAGGGTCCTGGAGGGCACTGCTCGAGGACCCACAGGGCTCCTGTTCTCCTGCTCAGCCTGTCCCCGAGACCCCTGTGGAGGACGGTAGAGTGAGCCTTGGGCCACAGCCAGCCAGCCTTGCCTGGGCGGTACGGGGGTGACAGTGGGGGCTGGCAGGGGAGGTAGGTCCCCACGGTTCCCATTCAGAGTCAGGATGACAGTTGTTGCCAAGACCCCCACCCCCACCCCCTCCCCTCTGCTGCTCTGAAGTTGACACCACCATCTTCCACGACACCCAGGAGGAGGAAAGGAGGGAGCGTTCAGCCCACCACCGAAGGGTCCTGGGACCCTCCCTTCTGCTGCCTGGTGGCTGCCCCTTCAGAACAAAGCTCTAACCTCCCTCGGAACTGGCAGAGGAAAGTACGGGCGGTCTCAGCCTGAACCTGGCAGAGGAAAGTACGGGCAGTCTCAGCCTGACAGTCCTTTCTTGGGAGTCTAAGGGTTGACAGGAGGGGACGGGCCATATTCTCTCTTGTCCCTTCTCTTCGGGGTGGGTGACTCCCTCAGTCCTCACTCGGGGTCCTCCCTGGACGGCCGGTGCAGCCTGGAGCTCCTCTCTTGCCCCGAGGGCCATCTGCTCGCACCAGTGCCGGCACCTCCTTGAGTCTCATTCGGAGGCGGTGAGGGTGACCACGCGGCCGCACGTGGCAGAGTTTTACCAGGCCTGCAGCGTGCGGCAGACAGGTCGAGGCCCTGCGGCTGGCGGCCCCACTGGCCCTCACTCAAGGGCTTGGGCTGACTCTTGGGAGTGCTTAGGGACGCGCCTTCTGCTGGCCTGCACCTCCCCTCTCAGACAGCAGCCCTCCCTCCTCCGTGTGTGGCCAGAAGGAAGCGGCTGACAACAGGGGAGGGGTTCTGAGGTGCCCTTGCGACGGGGAGGACGGTCCTCGCCCTGACTCCTCCCGTGCCCTGGAAATCCTCCCTCTGCTGACCTGCGGCCAGCCCCTCAGGACAAGGCCCCCTCCTCCCTGGGCCTCCCGCGTCTGTCCGTCCGTCCGCGTTCGCACTGAGGGAGCCCTTCAGTCTTTAGACCTGCCCGGAGGCTCCCAGGCCGACATCAGGGGCGGGGTCCACGTGGCCGCCATTCTGGGGTGTGGAGCCCCGCGGTCCCCACGAGGGTCCCGTCCTTCACTCCACAGGGCCTGGGGCGCTCCCTGTACTGAGCTGAGCCAGGGTCCAGCAGCCTCAGAGCGAGGCCTTCCTTGCCCGAGACCCCGCGGGGGAAGCGGATGGACTTTGGGCCTAACAGCCAGGCCCGAGCCTCTGGGGCCGAGAGCAGGGGCGTGGTGGGCGGGGCCTGTGTGGCCGTGGGCGGGGCCTGTGTGGCTGCCTCTTTTCGGAGGGAATGGGGATTGGGGGTGTCAGGGGCGTGTCCCCACACTTCTAACTGGGGTCACCTCACACCTTGACACCTGACGAGACGTGGCACTCCTCTCGCGGCTCACCGTCGCCGGACGTCAGCTCTCAAAAATGGCCTCGCCCCCACAGCGCGGCTTGGAGGACGTGACTTCCGGTCATGCGCATCTGGGCTCCAGGAGGACGGCAGGGGCGGGGCAGTGGGGGTGGGCGGTGGGGGGTGCTTCCGGGGGAGCTTCCCGCAGACCTGGCACGAGGGCCTTTCATTGACTCTTGGCAGGTCCTGGGACTTTTCCCTCTGCTGAGCTGAGTCAGCAGGCGTCACACCTTGGTTCTCATTTCTGTCGGCACCCCCAGCCGGAAGTATCTGGGGCCCTGAGCCTCACAGCCATGCCTGGGTCCCCCGAGACTGACAGTGAGGGCTCTTTGGGGCCCCCTCTTCTGTGGTGGATGCTGCTCTCAGTCCTCTCTCAGTGTCTTCTCTTGACTCCCTGTAGGTGCTGGGTACCTCCCGTCTGCTGACCTGAGGCCAAGGCCTCACATCAAAGACATTAACTCCCTGAGACTGCTGGTGTGAAGTGCAGGCACATCTCATCTGGACTCTTCTGCCTGGAGCCTCCCAGACATGGCTGCTGCAGGTAAGATGAGCTGAGGGGAAAGGAGGCGAGACTCTTCTGTGGTTTGGAGCCCATCAGGTCTCACTCAAGGTCCTCACATTGACTGCTGGCGGGGCCTGCGATTCCTTCCTTCTCTGGTATGAATCCATCCCTGTCCCCAGCCATGCCCCACAGAATCCCAGAGGAGTTAGTGAAGGGGCGCCTTAGCCTGACAGTTCCCACTGTGGTCTCTCTTTGTTGACAGCAGGGGCATTGCCCAAAAGTTCAGAAATGAATTTCTGTCCTTTTGTACAACTACTGTGTTACTTGCTTTTCTCTTTTAGTCTGTGTGCGATGGTCTATTAAGATGATCACTTAAAAAGGCCAGTTGTCATGCACTAAGAAAGTTTCAGATGGTTATTTCACAGCCTGTGGACCATACTGCCACATCCAGCCCAATCTTTGGTGTCCCATGCTCCTGGCATGCGGGCTCTGAAATGCTGCCTCAGATTCCTTCAGTGAAGCAGTAGAGATTCATGGTCCCAGAGCACAGTGGAAGAATCAAGGGCTCAACGTTATAGGCTTTTCTCTAATCAATCCTGTCATCTGCCTCTCTTGCAGGCTACAGACCTGTCTCGAATTCAGGGCATCCCCCTACCTGCCCACAGTCAGGTTCTAGTTCAACTCAGCCTTAGTCTCTCCCAGGGGGTTCTCATTTATTTTGTTTTGTTGTTGCTGGTATTGTTCTTTCATTCTCCCTTTTATAGTTTCTCCAGTATCGAGTTTAGTAAACAGCAGCCCAATTCTGGTAGCCATCTTGGAAACTACATATGAGGCAGTGTATTAGCATGCTCAGGCTCCCGTAGCAAAACACCACAGGCTGGATTTCTTAACAACAGAAATTTATTTTCTCACAGTTCTAGAGGCTAGTAGTTCCCGATAGAGGTGCTGGCCGACTCAATTTCTGGTAAGAGCTCTCCTCCTGGCTTTTTGCTATGTCCTCACAGGGCCTCTTCTCTGTAAATACACAGAAAGAGAATGATATCTGGTGTCAGTTCCTCTTCCTGTAAGGACATCAGCCTTATTGGATTAGCGCCCCACCCTTATGACTTCATTTAATCTTAATAACCTCCCTAAAGACCCTGTCTCCAAATACAGTAACAGTGGTGGATTAGGGCTTCAGCATATGAATTTGTGGGGAGTGGGGAGGGCACAATTCAGTCCATACCAGGTAATAAATCTGTAAATAATTTAAGGAGAAGTGGCATATTTACAATATTCTTTTCCCCATGAATAAACATAGTGTACTTCTTTATTTATTTGGGATTTCTTTTTCTATCAGTACATTTTTATAGTTGCCTACAAAAAGATCATGTACATTTTTGTTAAGTTTCCTTTTAAGTAAGTTTTGGATGCTGCTGCTGTTGTTATGGGAGTATTTTCTATTAATTATTCTAATTAGCTATTGCTTTTGTGTGGTTAGGCTCCTGATTTTGGTATAGTAATCTTATATACAACAGCTTTTGGAGTCTCTTGTTCATTTGAGTATTTTGTGCACTGTTTCCTTGGGATTTTCTAATTAGAGGGTTATATTGTTGCCATTTATTATCTCTGTCTTTTCAATATTCCTTCCTCTTATTTATTTCAATATTCTTATTCTTCTAGTTATGTATTCCAGTCCACTTTTAAACAGTAGATACAGTACCATAATATCTGTATCTTTGTCCTGACTTTGATGGGAATGCTTCTAACATTTCACATTTATCTAAGTTTGCTGTAGATTTTAGGAAATGAAAATTCTCTTCAAATGTTATTTTACTAAAGGCTTTTAACCATGGTGTTAAGTATTTTTTCAAAGGCTTTTTCTACACCCCTGGACGTGATCAAATACATTTTATTCTCTAATCTATTAATATAGAGAAAGTCCAGTTGACAATTTTTTGTAATGTTATAATATCTTTGCATTTCTTGAAGTCAGCCTCTTTACTCACTGCTGTATTGGATATGCCGTGAATTTATTTAGGATAGATGCCTCTACATAAGTGAGCTTAGCTCAAGTGATTTTTTTTCTTGGGGTGTCATTATTTGGTCTCTGTATGAAGGTCAGCACACCTATTAAAATGAGTTTAGCAATTTCTCATCAACAGATTATTGGAGAAAGAAAATGTGGTATAAAGATATGATATTTATAATGAACATTTTCACTAGAGAAATTATTAATGTTATACAACCGTTCAGAGAAGAGTAAAATGAACCCAATATACCTGACACTCAGAATCAACAATCATTAATAGTTAGAGGTTAAACATAATAGTTAGTGGTAAATATTGATCCAGTTAGCATTTGTTAGGTTTTTACTTTACAGATTTTGAAATTTCCAGACAAGGAATTTAAATAAATTTGAGTACTATTTTAAGAGCTCTAATAGGAAAAATAGACAATATGCAAGACTAAATAAGTAATGTTATTAGAGAGAAGGAAAGTATAAGAAAGAATCAAAGCTAAATGCTAGAAATCAAAAATACAGTAAGAGAATTGAAAAAATACCTTTGACAGGCTCATTAGTAGATGTGACACATGTGAGGAAACAATCAGTGAATCTGAAGATAGGTGAATTGCACCTCCTCAGTTGAATCAAAAAGAGAAACAAAGAACAAAATAATTAACAGAACACCCAAAAACCATGGGGCAATATCAAAAGGTGTAATATACAGATAATTCCAATGCCAGACAGAGAAGAATGGGGGTAGAAATACATTTGAAACAATAGGCCAAGGACTTTCTAACATTAATGACAGACACCAAAGCATAGATCCAGACAGCTCAGAGAACACCAAGATAAATACCAAAACAAACAAACAAACTATACCTGGGCATATCGTATTCACACTGCAGAAAACCAAAGGCAAAGACAACATTTTGAAGAAAGTTGGGGGCGGGGAGAGACACGTCTCCTAAAGAGGAAAAAAAATAAAGATTATAGCAAACTCCTCATCAGAAAGCATGCAAGCAAGAAGAGAGTGAAGTGAAATCCTTAAAATGTTGAAAGAAAAAGTATCAACTAGAATTCTGTATCCAACAAAATTAAAAAAAAAAGAGAGAGAGAAGGGGAAATAAAGACTTTCTCAGTCAAACAGACAGACAAAAAAACCCGGAGTCAATTCATTGCCTCATAGGCCTCATAGTAGATCTACTGTGCAAGAAATGTTAAAATAAATTCATTATGTGGAAAGAAAATGATATAGATCAGAAACTCGGATGAGTATAAAAAAGGAAAAGCATCAGAGAAGGAATAAATGGAGATAAAATGAAATCTTTAAATTTTGTCATTCTTAATTAATTTAAAAATGTTTGTTTTAAGCAGCAATAGTAACAATGGACTAGGTGATTGTAGCACATGGACAAGTAAAATAAACGAGAGCAATGTCACAAGAGACAGGAAGGAATTAGAAATCCTCTGTTGTAAAGAATCGGCACTACATGTGAAACAATATGATATTACTTGAAGGTGGACTAAGATTATTTAGAAATGTGTATTGTAAACCCTAGGAAAGCCAGTGAAGAGGTTAAAGAAAAGTATGAACGATATATCAAGAAAAGAGATAAAATAGAATCATATAAAATGCTCAGTTAATACCAGAGAGCATAAAAAAGGATATAAAAAAGAGCAAATGCAACAAATAGAAAACAGTTACACAAATAGTAGATTTTAATAAAACTATTGATATATCAATAATCACTTTAAATGTGAATACTCTAAATACACGAGTTAGAAGGCAGAAATTGTCACAGTGGTTAAAAAATAAATTAAAAAAGACTCAACTATATGCTATCTATGAGAAACCCATTTGTGTATCAAGACTCTGATAGGTTAAAAGCAAAAGGATGAGAGGTTTTAGTACAGTGAAACTCTTCTATACGATACTGTAATGGTGGATACATAACATTATGCATCTGTCAAAGTCTACAACACAGAGAGTGACCCTAATGTAAACTATGGACTTTAGTTAATGATAATATATTAATATTAGTTTATTAATTGTGACAAATGTACCACACTTAATGCAAGATGTCAGTAATAGGGAAAACTGTGTGTGTGTGTGTGTGTCAGGGTGGGGGTATATGGGAACTAGTGCTTTCGGCTCAATATTTCTGTAAGTCTAAAACTGCTCTAAAAATAATGTCTATTAATTAAAACAAGAGCAAGGGAAATTCACATACATGGTAGACACATAACCAGCTTACTGTAATTGGAATAAATCTATATTGTAATTGAACTAAAGCACTCAAGCAAGAGTCAGCTACAGAAAAAGAAGGAGTCTTTAGATGATGTGATGGATTATCTTGTTAAGAACATACCTCTAAACTGTCTGGTAGATTTCTTTTATCTTCAGCTGACCAAGTCTCAGAATGCTGAGAACCAAGGTGCAGGGCAAGACAGGGCCAGCCAAGAAGCTTAGCAACCTGAGCACAAAGCACGTTAAACTTGTTCCTTTCACCAGTACATGGTGCAGCCAGCCAGATGACACCTTCTGTTACGCTGAAATTAACCTGTTAGGCAAATCTGTATTGAGGAAGCAGGAAGCTAGAAAATGCACCCTTACTTGTGGTCATTTTCAGCTGAATAAAGAACTTTAAGGTTTCTGACATTAACAGATAAATTCTTTTGTTTACTTGGCTGGTGAAAAAAGAATGGTAGACTTGTCAGAGCCTAGCTAGAACTAACTAAAAGTTCAAGTGCACTTATGGTCTCTTGTGGCCATTGTGTTGCTACTGTTAATGTACGGTTCTATTAAATAGAAACACATTCATGGGGGCTGTGGTATGAACTAGTATCTGCTCTGATTTTGTTTGAATGGGACTCATCACTAGTTTGTCTCATGATGCATGCTTGTCTAACTTTATTTTAGTTTCTTGTATCTCAGTTAGGCATTTCACCTTTGAATTCAACAAAATGCACTTCAGAGTAGACTGCTTAAAAAGAAGTAGAGGGATAGAGACAGATATACCATGATAAAAGTAGTCAAAAAAAGCTAAAGTAGCTATATAAATTTCAGCCAAAGCAGATTTCAGAACAAGGAATAATATCAGGGATGTGAAGAGACATTATGTAATAATAAAAGGATCAATTATCTGAGAATGTATTACAACCCCAAACATATATGCACCTAACAACAGAGCATCACAATACATGAGGCAAAAACTGATTGAACTGAAAGAAGAAATATACAGTCATAGTTGCAGGCATCAACACTTCTGTGTCAGTAATTGATAGATGAAGAAGTCAGAACATCATTACAAATATATAGATGGCATGAGCAATCCTAACAATCAGCTTGACCTAATTGACATCATACACTACTCCATCCAACAACAACAGCAGAATATACATTCTTCTCAAGCTTACATGTGACATTCACCAAGCTAGACCAACTTTTCTTTTTCTTTCTTTTTTAAAATTGTTAAAAAATTTTTATTGGAGTATAGTTGATTTACAATGTTGTGTTAGTTTCAGGTCTACAACAAAGTGAATCTGTTATATATATACATGTATCCACTCTTTTTTAGCTTCTTTTCCCATATAGGCCATTACAGAGTATTGAGTAGAGTTCCCTGTGCTATACAGTATACACACTACTATACATAAAATAGATAACTAATAAGGGCCTACTGTATACACCACATTTTCATCCATATCTCTGTCCATAAAATACCATTAAACACACCTTAACAAATTTAAAAGAATACAAATCATACAAAATATGTTCTCAGATCACAGCAGACATTAGAAATCAATAACAGAAATATATCTGGAAAGTTCCCAAATATTTATAACTTAAACAATACACTTATAAATAATTCATAAATCAAAGATTTCTTCTTTAAAATTTATATCAAAGATTTCTTTAAAATTAAAATTTCTCTTGAAATCTAAAAATTTCTTGAAATAAGTGAAAATGAAAATACAGATTACCAGAATTTGTGGATTGCTACTAAACTACTGCCTAGAGAGAAATTTAGAGGATTAAATGCAAATATTAGAAAAAAAAGAAAGCTCTGATGCAAATAACCTAAGAGCCCACCTTAGGAAACTAGAGAAAAAAGAGCAAATTAAACGTAAAATGAGCAGAAGAAAGGAAATAATAAAAAATAATTATAAATAAATGAAATTTTAAAATAAGAAAACAGTAGAGAAAATCCATAAAATCCTCAATGACATCAATAAACTTGGTAAGTCACTAGCCAGGATAACCAAGAAAGAAAATAAAGAAGACATCAGCTACCAATATCAGGAATAAAAGAGGGATCACCACTCTGGATCCCAGAGACATTAAAAGGATTTTTGTCAAAATGGAATGTTATGAACGGCTCTATGTCTACAAATTTGATAAAGATGAAATGGATTAGCTCCTTGAAAGGCACAAACTACCTAAACTCATTTAAATTGAAATAGTCTGAAGAGCCTTACACCTATGAAAGAAATTTAATTAATAGTTAAAAACCTTCTAAATAGAGGAATCTTTAGGCCCAGGTAGTTTCATTGATGAATTCCATTAAATATTTAAGGATGAAATAATACAAATCATGTGCAATCTTTTTCAGAAAATAGAAGAAGAGAGAAGCACTCTGTTTTTTTTATGAGGCCAGCATCACCCTAAGCCCAAAGCCAGATAAATATATTACTGGAGAGGAAAACTACAGACAAATATCTCTTATGAACATAGACGAAAAAATCCTTAACAAAATAGTAGCAAATGGAATTCAGCTGTATGTAAAAGGAGTAATACATTATTACCAAGTAGGGCTCATTTCCAGAATTCAAGCCTAATATAACATTTATAAATCAATTAGTGATTTTATCAGAATAATAGACTGAATAAGAAAAATGTTATCATACCAATAGATGTAGAAAAATAATTTGAAATTTTTAATACCCATTTAGGATAAAAACTTTAAAAAGTAGGTTTAGAAGGGAATTTCTGTAACCTGATAAAGGGTACATAAAACCTAGAGCTAACCTTATACCTAATAATGAGGGAGTGAATGCTTTCCCCCTAAGACTGGAAATGAAACAAAGATGTCCCCTCATTACTCCAGTTCAATATCATGATGGAAGTCCTGTCCAGTGCAAGGCAAACAATAACAAATAGATAAAAGGTATACAGAGGGCTTCCCTGGTGGCACAGTGGTTGAGAGTCCACCTGCCGATGCGGGGGACATGGGTTTGTGCCCCGGTCTGGGAAGATCCCACATGCTGCGGAGCGGCTGGGCCTGTGAGCCATGGCCGCTGAGCCTGCACACGTCCGGAGCCTGTGCTCCACAACGGGAGAGGCCACAACAGTGAGAGGCCCGCGTACCACAAAAAAAAAAAAAAAAGGTATACAGATAGGAAAGGGATAAATTACAATTATATACTTTTTGCACAGGAAATGATTGTCTATGTAGAAAACCACAAAGAATCTATAAAGAAAGCCTCCTGGACCTAATAACAGTATAATTGCTTTACCATATACCAGCAATTAACAATTGAAATTAGAAGTTTAAAAAAGCAAAAACATTTACCAATGCAAAAAAATGAAATACTTAACTATAAATCTAACAAAATATATACCAAATCGATTTGTGGAAAACTACAAGGCACTTACCAAGAGGATCTAAATGAATGGAGAAATATTCTCTGTTAATGAATTGATAGACTCACCATTATTAAGATGTGAATTATTTCTAACTTAATCTATACATTTAATGCAGTCCCAATCAAAATCCCAGTAACTTATTTGTAGAAATTAAAAAAAACCTGATTCTAATATTTATATGAAGTGGCAAAGGTCCTAGAAGACCCCACACAATGTTGAAAAAGAAGAATGAAGTTTGAAGACTCACAGTACCCTATTTCAAGGCTTAAAATAAAGCTGTAGTAATCAAGACAGCATAGTATTGGTGAAATAGACAAATAGATCGTTGAACCAGAGAATTGAGAGCCCAGAAATAGTCCCACACAAATATAGTCAACTAACTTTTGACAAAGGTACAAAGGCAAATATCAATAAATGAAAAATAATTTTTTTCACCAAGCAGTGCTAGAGCAATGGATGTTCATATGGGAAAAAATGAACTTAGTCACAAACCTCACACCTTACACAAAAATTAACTGAAAATAGAGTATATATCTAAATGTAAACTGCAAAACTATGTAACTTCTGGAAGAAAATACAGGAGAAAATCTATGACTTTGGATGTGGTGATGAGTTTTAGATACAATAGCAAAAGCACAATATATAAAAGAAAAAAACTTGTAAGTTGGACTTTATTAAAATTAAAAAGTTTTGCTCTGTGAAAGATACTGTTAAGAGAATGAAAAACTAAGCCACAGATTGAGAGAAAATATTTGCAAATCACATATCTGATAAATGACTTGTATTTGAATGTACAAAGAACTCTTAAAACTCAACAATAATAAAACAAGGAACCAGTAGTGGTTTAAATGGTGTCTCTAAAAAGAGACTGTTGAAACCTATGACTGTGACCTTATTTGGAAAAAGTCTTTGTAGATATAATTAAGTTAAAGATCTCAAGATGTGATCATCCTGGATTAAGGATGATCTACCCAAGGACAGGTCCCATAAGAGAAAGAGGAAGAATTGAGACACAGACATAGAGGGGAAAGGCATGTGAATGTGGAGGTGTAGGCAGAGATTGGAGAGATGTATTTACAAGCCAAGGAACATCCAAGAATTGCTGGGTAGTTACCAGAAGGTAGAAGAAAGGTCTGGAAATGGATCTTCCCTTAGAGCCTCCAGAAGGAACCAACTCTTTTGACAGCTTGATTTCAGACTTCTGGCCTTCATAACTGTGAGAGAATAAACTCCTTTTGTTGTAAGCCTCCCAGTTTGTGTTATTACAGATGTTCTACAAAAATAATACATTACCTTATTTTAAAAGTGGACAAAAGATCTCAACAAATATCTCACAAAAGAAGATAGACAGATGATAAATGGACATGTGAAAGGATGCACAACACAATTTGGCACTAAGGAAATGCAAGTTAAAACAACAATTTTTTTTTTTTTTTTTTGGCGGTACACGGGCCTCTCACTGTTGTGGCCTCTCCCGTTGCGGAGCACAGGCTCCGGACGTGCAGGCTGAGCGGCCATGGCTCACAGGCCCAGCCGCTCCGTGGCATGTGGGATCTTCCCGGACGGGGGCACGAACCCGTATCCTCTGCATCGGCAGGCGGACTCTCAACCACTGCGCCACCAGGGAAGCCCAAAACAACATTTTTTTACCAGTGCACACCTACTGAAAGGCTAGCAAGGATGTATTTGGATCTCTCACACATTGATGTTGAAAATGCAAAATGATGCAGCTATTTTGGAAACAGGTTAGTGGTTTCTTAAAAAGCTAAACATGTTTTTCTGATACAATCCAGAAATTGTGCTCCTGTTTATCCAATTGAATTGAAAACTTAATGTCAACACAAATAACTGTATATAAATGCTTATAGCAGCATTATCCATAATTACCTTACCAAAAACCAAGATGCCTTTAATAGGTGAGTGAATAAATAATCTGTGGTACATACATACAATGGAATACTATTCAGCAATAAAAAGTAATAAACTATCAACTCCTAATTCACGGGATAACATGGATGAACCTTAAATGCATATTGCTAAGCAAAAGAGGCCAGTCTGAAAATACTGCATACTATATGATTCCATTTGTAAGATATCCTGGAAAAGACAACAACAGAGACAAAAAACAGGCCAGTAGTTTCTAGACGTTTTTTTGTCAGGGGGGAAGTGGTTGAACAAATGAAGTACAGGGAATTTTTTAGGATAGTAAAACTATCTTTATGATATTGTAAGGATGGATATGAGACACTATGCATTTTTTAAATCCCATAGAACATTAGAGAACAAAGAGTGAACCTTAACGTATGCAAATAAAAAATCAATTCAGAGATCTAGGTATCCCAGGATGGAATGCAGACTATGACAAAAAAAAAAAAATCTAGCTGTTTACAAACGTATGAAATAACATCAATGAAGAGTATGGGGAAAAGGAGTGCTGACCTAAGTAACTTTGGAAATGAGTGGATACTGTAAGACTAAAGAAAAAAGGAACTGTATATAGATACTGTATTCTAGTTGGTAAGGTTCTTAGAAGAGTATGGGCTAACAATCTGAAATCAATATACGTGTATACTGGGATTGAGTAAATAAGTATACGGATAGTTGGAGCCAATTTTCTCACAAAGGTAAGCAGGGGGGAAGGCTAGAATGAATCAACGTGATACTAGATTAGAGTTGGAGACATCAGTATGACTCATGTGTACCTTAATATAGATACAAATGGACAGATGTATAAATAATTATAGATATATATGGGTACATGGGCTAGTATACAGACATTTTCTAAGCTCTATCTTCTGAGAGGGCTTAAAAGCAACAAGACTCTAATAGCAAGGGAACAACATGAGTGGGAAAATAAACCTAATACTGTATTATAACCCAAAGTATAAAATAAATACCCATGAGTCTACATTGCTATATATAAGTGACTGAATGAATAAATAAATCAGAGAGAATAGAAAAATCTTATGTAGAGAATAATTCCAAATAATTTATATAGCTACTCCACCCTCAAGGAGGCGGGGCATAACTCCCCACCCCTTAAGTGGGCTGAACATAGTGACTTCTTTCCAAAGGGTACTGTATGGAAAGGAGGAGGAAAGAGTAACTGTACAGTGGAGAAACTTGACAAACACTACCTTAGGTAGGTGAACAAGGTGATATCATCAGTTGTTAAGTCATGTTGATAGTGTGCCCTTGATATAATGTGATGAAAATGGCACTTTATTCCTGAGGCCTTCCTCTTAAGAACCCATAATGCCAGTCTAATCATGAGAAAAATATCAAAGACATCCCGATAGAGGGGACCTTCTGCAAAATACTTGACAAATACTCCCCCAAATTGTCAAGATCATCAAAAATAAGGAAAGTCTGATAAACTGTCACAGTCTAGAAGAGCCTAAGAGAAGTGATGTCTAAATGCAATGTGCTATTGTGGGTGGGATCTTGGTCCAGAAAAAGGACATTAGGAAAAAAATGAAGGAAAACTGAATGAAGTATGGACTTTTGCTACTAGTAAGGTATCAATATTGGTTCAATAGTTGTGACAAATTTATCATACTAATGTAAGATATTAAGAATAGGGGAGAGTGAGTGCTGTGTATAAGGGAACTCTCTGTACTACCTTTGCAACTTTTCTGTAATTAGAAAACTATTGAAAATGTTGAGAATAGCTAACACAGAATTTAATTTTAATGTTTAATTCAATCAATCTGGAGTTATTACAACAACTTGGACATCACATATCAACTCCAGTCATTTTTTTAATTTATTTTTTTTACAGTAGGTCCTTGTTGGTTATCTATTTTAAGCATAGCAGTGTGTACATGTCAATCCCAAACTCCCAATCTGCACCATTTGCAATGATTCTCTCCACCCAGTCTGCAAAATGTTTACATACCTGGTGCCAGCTGTCTACCCCAGAGGGTATCTGGTGGCAACATAGACTACCGAATACACGTTTGCCTTATGGCTGCAAAGAACTCAGGAACCAAGGGAGGCAGTCTAAGGTGGGGATAGCATCTAGATTATTTTTTAATGTTCTAGCCCCAACTTCAGTGCTGGAAGGGCTCTGTACACAGAAGAAATAGCTTTTGTCATCAGGCATCAAGAGAGCTTTCAGCCCTGGTACACTGGCAAGGATGCACAGAACCACCAGAGTAGTGAAGAGATGTAGGTTTCCCAGAATTCATTAATATTATCACTGCCTGACAGGGGGGGAGCTATCTATACTCTGCCTGACTGACAGTGAGCAGGGGAGATTCTAAGGTAGGGAGGGGTATCAGGCAAGCCTCTGGTCCTTTCATCCAGTAGATCTACCCACTCAGATGGCTTTACAACTTTAAGCTGGTAATGATTCATAGATTTTCTAAGCTTTTTCATGGAAGTTGGCCAGGACCCTCCAAGATTCCCCATGTTCTGTCCTTCTGTTTCCTTTTCCACTATCTGCCGAGCTCTGAATTCAGAACCCTGACTGCCAGCCTGCCCTGGGCTATCAGGACTTGGTTTAGTATGTGGCCTCTCTCATGGATTCTGGAAATTTCTTTACCCCCCAGGCCTCCTGGTGCTCCTTACTAGTTGAGGATATCCTGTCTAGACTCTTCCTGGAGATCTAGTCATTCTAACCAAATCCTTGCTTCTTAAAGTAATTGAAAAGAATCTTATTGACATAGAGTTTTAAAACATGTACCCAGAGATATCCCAGTACTCAAGATACCTTACAAAAATTCTGCTTTGTATGGATGAGGAATTAATTAATGAGGAATTATTTTTTGAGTAAAATAATTAGAAAATCGAAATACAAAATAAAATAACATTGAGGATATATATTCACATAAAAGATTGATCAACATTTAAAGTTGATCAAACAAAATGCTTGTGAGTTTATGATATTTGTATACATTAATATGTGAGAGTAGAAATTGGTACAGTATTATTGAAACAGAATAGCAGTGATATTCATAAAAATTTACAATCAATACACTATTTCCACTTCAACCCAATGTTCATTTCTATGTCTTTCCATAAGAAAAAATACACATTTGCCCAATAATTTATATTTAACGATGTTGGTATCAGTTCTATTAGTTATAGCAACAAATGGAAAACAACTTATGTGCCCATCAGAAGGAGAATGGTTAATTTAATTATGGCACATACACACTTTAGAATTATTGGGGGTAGTTAAAAGACTGAGATGGATCCATATGTGCTTTCACAGAAAATCCTGCGCTCATTTCGTTAAGTGACAGGGATGAGAGGCAAAACAATATTTATATCATTATCTATGTGTGTTAAGACTCACGTTGAATTTTCGTACTATATCTATGTAAGAAAAAAGCCCAGAATATATTTTAATATAATATATAAGCATTGAAAAATTATGGTTACCTGTAAGGCTGAATTTTGGAGGATGCAATAAGGAATGGGATTTGGATTCATCCATATTTTTGTAGCATCAAGAATATATGCAGTATTTCTATTGTAATTAGTATATTTAAGTAAGACGGACAACAGAAATAATTGTAGCTGTGTGTTATTCAGATAAAGTATCTGTTAGCAGAAATGTAGGACGAAGCCGGAAACCTGAATGACAACACTTCAAAAGTTTCTCTCTCCTACACATAAAGCTTGCCTTGGTTAGCCAGTGTCTCTGCTGTCACGTGACCCAGGGATCCAGGCTGCTTCCACCGTATGGATCCAAATCTCAGCACAGGTTTGCATATTTGCTGCTTAATTGAACAGAAAGCATTGAGGTAGCACACTGTCAAATGCCTTGGTCTGAAAAGGACAAACATTGTTTCTGTTCATATTTCAGTGGCAAGGGTAGTCACAAAACCCTTTCTAATACAAGTGGACTGGACGATACAGTCTTGCAATCTCTCCACAAACAGTTAATGGAGTAGGAGATCATCAGTAAAGTACAACGCTTACAGTTTGTATACAAAAGCCCTCTTCATTCTTGGAGAAGTTTCTGAGAAGGCAAAAATTGCCTTGCAACACTCCAACTTTTTCTAGTGTCTGCTATGTGACAGGTGTTTTCAGATACAGGCTCACACCAGTTTCCTAAAGGACACTAAATCTCAGCAGGGAAGTGTCGGTCACCTTTTGTCACTAAATAGTACCTTTCTGCACTTACCTTTACAGTAGTCTCAATACACTGAAACTTTTCTTCTTCTTTTTTCTGCGTGGTCAAAAATCACAGCTTGTGAGCCTCTGCTGCCCATCACCTGATGAACATGCCTGAACACTTGTACAGGTGTCTTTAGGCACACTGGAAAACCAGGGTTTTCCTCTTGGGCAGATACAGGCAAGAGTCAGGAAAATGATGGTCAATTTTTTTTTCTTATCAAAGGTGGCATGTCCACCATGGAGATTATGTTCTATATTGTTGGTAGACTGAATAATTGCTCCATGAAGATGCCCATACCTTATCCCTGAAACCTGTGAATGTGTTATGTTACATGGCCAAAGGCACTTTGCAGATGTGGTAAGGTTATGCAAGCGACTTTAAGATAAAGATATTATACTGGAATACCTGGCTGGACCCCAGGTAATCTAATGACATGACCCCTTACAAGCAGAGAACCTTCTCTGGCTTGCTGCAGAAGAGAGATGTGGCAGACAGGGAAGTTCAAGAAATGCCAAGCGTGAGGAAGATTCAAAGTTTAATTGCTGACTCAAAATATATGGGCCCACATGTGAGGACGGGGGAGAGGTCTGGAGAAACTATGGCAGCTCCAGCTGACAGTCAGCAAGAAAACAGGGCCTTGGTCTTATTATCACAAAGAACTGGGTTCTGCCACAACCTGCATGCTTTTGGAAGGAAATTGTTCCCAGAATTCATGAGGAGAGGTCTGGCAGCTGAAAGCTTGACTTGGGCCTTGTGAAACCCAGAACAGAGAAACCAGCAGACGCAACTTGGATTTCTTACCCACAGACATGTGAGAGAATAAATTTGTGTTGTTGTAAACTGCTAAATTTGTGGCAATATGTGGAATACTGGCATAAACTTCTGGAAGGGCTACAGGGTCTGTTAGAATCCAGTCTAGGCAGATGGTTGTGACACAGTGACTTCCTTGGTCCTTCCTCATCTACCATTTAGAAGGGAGGCTTTGGTTCTTTGCCACTTAGTTAAGCTCACTCATCAGTGTACCGATTCAGTGGCCAGTCTCAAATAAGTCAGCAGATTAAATTCTCTTTTCTTTCTAACATTGTCTGCTTTCTAAAACCTTCTAACTTCAGGTTTATCTTGCAAGAACCTGTAGATCCTGTGCCTAATCTACTCACAAGCCAATTTGGAAAAAATTTTGAAAGTGTGGTGGAAGCACCCAGAGCAGATGAGCAGACTTCTAAACTTCACCTCCAAAGTAAACAACAGTGGTTGGGGCTGCTGCTAGAAGAGAGATTCCACAGTCAGGGATGGGACAGATGGGATGTCTGCAGGGAGTTGGAATGCTCTAAATCAGGGGAAAGGTGGGTGATTCTGGGTTTTCTGTTCCACTGGGAGTAGAGTGCAGCCTTATAAAAGGAAGCAGGGGAGAGCTGGACAGCAGGTTAGGATCCAGATGTGGGCATGAGGGCACACTGGGGAAAACCCAGGGGAAGAGCGATGTAATTCGGAAAGGACTGGATCTGGTCCCATGTACCAGCACTGGGTAGAATCAGCCCTAAAAGAACCCTGTGGATAGGGGCAGGAGAACGTTAGGCAAATGCAGGCCATAGATAGTCCTCACTTGGTGTTTAATTCTCATTTTCACTTTATTAATACACCTGGGTTTAGTACATTGGCTGCAGATAACTTCTTTTTTTTATTTCCCGGGAGACATTGTGGAGTAATGAGAAATGAATTAAAAGATAGAAAGTTGGCCTCAGGCTGGGAGGGGTGGAACAGTGTGGGCTCTAGAGGAATTCAGACCAGGGTTCTGGTCCCAGCTCTGTCACTTACAAGCCAGGTGAACTCAGGAAAATTGCAAAACGCTATGAGCCTCAGAGTCTTCATCTGTGAAATGGACTTGATAAGTAGTCCTCTTGCTCTTGCTTCACATATATCATGTAAATAGGAATGTTGGAATGTAACTTATGCAAGACACTGGCACACTCTCTGGCATTTATTGGGTTTTACTAAACTTTAGTTATTACTATAATTATTTTCACCCTAAAACCTACTAACCTCCCCCTCTGGTTTATTTTTTTTTCAATCCAGGAAATATCATAGAATTTGTAGCTCTCTAGGATATGGCATAAGAAATCAGCCAATATGTTGCTTAGCATGTTAAACTAAGTTACTTGCTGTATAAATTTTCTTAGGATATATTATTTATTACTGGTGTGGGGGATCCTACCCAGTTTGATGCAACTCAAAATTCCTGAAATTTGTGTCAAAGGCTATTTCCATCCCTCCCTTATATCTTCCCTTCCATCCAAAACACTTGTGTTTGCAGTTACTTTACCTCCATCACAAATCTAGTTCTAGCTTAGAGTTTACCAAATTACATCCCAGATAACCTAATTAAAATGCCCATCTATTGGATGGACTATGTCTCTCCCAGCCCAAGGCAAAGATTGCCAGCACAGTGGCTTCTGAGCATCCCGCCTCATATAAGTATCACGCTTACTTCTCAGACACTCCATTGTTATAATGTGCACAAATCACCTATTTTTTGGACTGTGTTCCCCCACACTGGAAAAAGAGCACAGGCCCTCTTCCACTTCCGCCCCAGGTGAAGATCGCTCTGCTTTATACATGGTCTTGAAGCAACTGCTAAAAGCAGCTTTTCATTCCAGGCTTTAGTCTCTCAATCTGAGACACATCATCTGAGATTTTAGTCTCTGCCTACCGCTCAAACAAACTCATCTGACCGACCACCCAGCTTAATTAAAATTACCTCCCACTGAAGGGCTTGCAGTTTCCCAAGGTCTCAAACCCCTTTACCATGGGATATTTACATTTCACTACAATTAAAACCCCCAAGTCCTCACACCATCTTTTGACTTGTCATTTTAGTGGTAGGGAATATCTTACAATATTCCTAACGTCATAGCTGCTCCAAGACTTTAAAATTCTACTTTAAAATTCTATGGGCAGGAATGGTTCTTGTTCATCTTAGTATTCCCCATACTAACAGGGAGCTTTGCAAAGATTAGATGCTTAATTATTGTTAAGGGAGAAAAAAGTGGGCCACTGAAAAAGAGGTCTAATTTATTACAATATTATTTCTCCAATATTAATAATAATAAATATTATTATTACAATATTTATTACAATATTATTTTATTTTTATATATATATCATGTTATGAAATAACAGACCAAAAGTGATAAATGAAGCCAAGAATTTATCATCTTTTATTTATTTCTTGACCCCAACTATTACATTGTTGAGTTTTTCACATTTCCAAGGAAATGCCTCGTCTATTGCCATGTTACCTTATTCCAAATTACTAAATAAGGTAGAACTTTTCCAATTAGTTTTACAAAATAATAAAACTCTTACTCTTAAATCTCATTCACAGCCATCAGTGTTTGAGCAACATCACTCATAGATTTGGATTATGAAGCTACTTAAACCTTCTACTAAAAGGAACAATATTTTAAAAAATTATCCAAGTTACTACATAGAACAGAAACACAAATATATGTTATACACTATGTTGTCTGCAGCCCCACCCCAACCTTCTACTACTTAGAATGTGGACTTCTCTTTTTAACAACAAAGTGAAGAATCTGCCTCAGACTCTATTGGGGTGGGAGGAGCTGCTGGCTATGGCCCTGGAGCGCACGCTGGCCAGGGCAGCAGTGCCAGCCCTGGCTGCAGCCCTGGCTCGGGCTCTCTCTCCCTCATCTCTCAAAGCCCCTTCATACCAGGATGGGAAGGCCCTGGGGACCGTATCATGGATCTTGGCCACAAACTCCAGCACTTTCATCTTCCCGGTTTCAGTGTGGGCTCTTGGGCCCCACAGAAACTCATAGCACAGAGGATCGCTGTTGGGCACCTGGCGGTACTCCAGGTACCTTTCCCGCACTAAATCTTTGGTGATAAGCTTCCTGGGCTCCCCAAAAATGAAGTGCTTCCTCCCCTCATATAACCCCATCCCATTCAATATTTGCCAGACTTGCTCCTCAGTGGCACAAGTGCCCTTAGTCAAGATCACACCCAGAACAGCCATCAACAGGCCTGTCTTGGGAACCTCTTTATCATCGCTCAGGTTTGCATCATAGCTTGGTTCTGGCTTGTTGACAGGGACATAGATGTGCCAGTAGGGATCCACTTCCTTCAGGTCAAGGCCAAAGATCATTTCCAGGTGCTCAGAAGCTCTCTTGAGGATCTCAAGGAAGTGATTCCTATAAATCTGGATTATATTTCTCAGCATATCTGCCTTGGTAATAGGCTCTTTCATTTGATGCTTGTACAACAGGTAGTACACCAGTATAACCACCTTCTCATCCATATGGCCTCTGTAGATGGGCTCAGTGTATGAAACAGCTCTGGCTCTCTGACCCTGTGGATTGCAACATGACCAAGCAATAGGTGAGTTTTGGGAAATAGCTTTGCAATGAGGAAGAAGACGGGATCTCTTCTCCCACTCTCACAGTGGCCTGAGCACCTACCAGATCCTTGGGCTCGTCTAGGGCCTGGCAGCGTTTTTCTCAGGCACAGAGCTTACTCTTCTGACCCCGAGGCATGATGACTTTCAACAAAAGCAGCAGGCAAGTGGCGGGTGACTCAGTGACCTAAAGGAAAGAGGATGAGATTGCTGGGCCACTTCAACAGGGAGATAGATACAGGCTTGGCCTCTACTGAAGGCCGCCTCTGTAGGTTTCCTTGAGGGCACTGTTCTAGGAGCCCACAAAGTTCCTATTCTCTAATTTGCCTCTTCCCTGAGGACCCTGTGGAAATAACTAGGGTGTACCTTAGCTCCTACCTACCAAATCTGCCTGGGGCTCACTGGGGCTTAGAGCAGTGGCTCTGTTCCGAGTTAACGAACAGAGTGTCATCACTTCACTTTTGGCAAGCCCTGGGGTTCCTGTGCTCTACTGGTCTGATGCTGACCCCTCATTTCAAAGTCCTTATCACTCTGAGACCCCAGAGATGGAAATGAGCAGAACTTCATTATACCACACTTGCCTGGGAATGCACAGGGAAGAGAACACAGAGCTCCGTGGGACCCTCTATATCCTTGGATGATTAGCCGTCTCAGTCCTCACTCAGTGCCCTTACTTTCGCTTCTGGTAGGGCCTAGGACTCCTCCCTCTGCTGACATGAGACCTATGCTCTCAGAGCAAGGCCCTCAAATCCTGAAAGTTCTGAGGAGGAGGTTAGGGAGGCCTCAGTCTAACCTATCTGCCCCAGGTACCCTCGGGGCTAATGACATGGATAGGATTCTCTGTGACCCCCACTGTTCTGAGGCAGGTGGTCCCCCCGGCCCTCACTCGGGATCCTCACACTGACGGTTGGAAAAGCTTGGATTCCCTCCCTTTAATGACCATGAGGCTGCTGTCTCAGACCAGACTTCGTCTTGCTGAGAGTGCCCGAGGAGCACACGAGGGGATGCCGCGGCCTCACCCCTTACGGGAGGCTGCTTAGGGCTGACGGCGGTGGTGGGGCTTTGCAAGGCCCCCTTTGTCGGGGGTGGGAGTTCCCCAAGACCTCACTCGGCGCCCTCGCTGTAACAGGCCGCGGGGCCTGGGAGCACCTCCCCCTGACGCCATGCCATCCTCCTCCCATTCTCGAGTGTTCATTCCCCCCGGAACACCAAGAGACAGATGTCGCCTCTACCCCCATTAGGGCCTGGGACCCGTCTCGCTGTTGGTCTGAAGCTGACACCCTGCTCCGCCCTCATCCCCTCAGGGGAAATTTCAAAAATACTTAACAGGTCGTTCGGTCAGATGATTGCCATCCAGGTTCTCTCAGGGCTGAGAGCAGGGTGGAACTCTCTGGGGACACCTTTAATCTGGACTGGCCAGTCCCCTCAATCCCAACTCTGGGTCTTTACCGTAATTCCACACAGAGCCTGGAGCTTTTCCCTGGACTGACGTGATGCTGCCTCCTCAGACACCACAGGCAGAAGTTGGCCCACGTCACATCCTTACCCCTACCTAGGCCCCTCGCCGCAGCCGGCAAAAGGGGTTTGGGCTCTGCGAGGCCACCTATGCGCTGGAGCGGGTGGTTCCCTCAGACTTTGCCCAGGGTCCTTGCCTTTACTCCTTTAGGGCCTGGGACTCGTCCCTCTGCTAGTTTGAAGCTGACACCCTGGTCCCACCGCCCTCACCTGCCTTAGGCCTCTCAGAGGGAATTTAGAAGGTTCTCAGAGGTTGCTACATTCCTGCTTGGTTTCTTTAAGGGCTGATAGCAGGAGCGGGGCTCTCTGGGAGCCTCTCTAGTCCGCGACGGGCGGTACCCTCACATCTAACTCAGGATCTTTCCTGTAATTCCAGGCAGAGCCCAGAGTGCCTCCCTTAGCGTACAAGACACCGCTCCCCTCAGACCTATGCCTTCACTTCCCTGAGACCCCAAGGCAGATATCAGAGTGCACCACTTCTGGCCAGCTTTGCCTGGGGTCTCCCAGGACTGACATGGGGCGAGGGGGCGGGGTTCTATGGGTTCAACTTTGTTGTACGGGTGGGGA
The DNA here is from genome assembly GCF_039906515.1 of Pseudorca crassidens. Taxonomy (NCBI): domain Eukaryota; kingdom Metazoa; phylum Chordata; class Mammalia; order Artiodactyla; family Delphinidae; genus Pseudorca; species Pseudorca crassidens. Next base: position 109,377,484 of record NC_090317.1, on the reverse strand, counting down.
TTCCCTTGGAATTCACATAGGGTTTTTTTTTTTTTTTTAATTCCTGCCTGATCCTGTGTATCCTCCCTCTGGTTAACTAGACTGAAACCAAGGCCCTCCATACATCGCTCTCCAGGTTTCAAAGGGTGAGGTGAAGGGACTTCTTGAGCCTCATAGCCATACCGGGGTTTCCCAGAGCTGACACCAGGAGCAGGCCACTCTGCTGCCCACATGTTCTGGGGTTCCTTCAGAATCAAACAGAATTCTCATGTTTACTTCTGTTAGTGCCTGGGACCCACTCTCCATTGAGCTGACACTCAGGTCCAATGCCCCCAACTTTCTGAGTCCCCAGAGGGGAAATGCAGAAGGCACTACTTTAGGAAATCCCTGCACAGAACTTGCCAGGACTGAAAGCAGGGGTGAGGCCCTGGGGTCCACTCTTCTGGGGTGCGGGGTCCCCTCAAACTAAATCAGGGACCTTACCTAAACGCCAAGCAAGACAGGAACTCTTCCCTCTGCTGACCTGATGCTGCCCACCTCAGATCAAAGTGTTCACATCCCTTAGACACCAGAGACAGAATTCAAGGGAAGCCATTTCCAGCCACGCTTTCTGGAGCTTCCCAAGGCTGACAACAGGGATGGGCCTCTGTATGGCACCATCTGTTCTGGAATGGCTGGTCCCTCTGACCTCATTCAGAGTCCTCACCTTTAATTTTGTTAGGGCCTGGGTTTCCTCCATCGGCCAGCCTGAAACTGACAGGCTGGTCCACTGTCCTCACTTCAGAGTTTGATTTTACTATATTTACTACAGATCACTGTGATGATTTCAGGAATGGCTGGCACAGAATTTTCTTTTTTTACTTTTAATTCAATCAAGTTAAACCATAAGAGTTATTACCATAAGAGAGATATAGCTTTGGATTCCACATATATCTGTCATCCACCGTCCATTTAACAAGGAACTACACAAACTACATGGTTCTCCATCTACCCTGTAAATGTTTGCATTGTGGACCAGCCCCCTACTCCAGTCAGTATCTGGTAGCAACACAGACCACCAAACAGAGCCAAAGTACTTCTGCCCTCTGGTGTGCAAAGAAATCAGGAACCATGGAGGCAGTCCAAGCTGGGGATAACACCAGAGTTGTTTTTCAAGGCATGTCTATACTCAGCCCTTTATTCCCAGAGTCACTGAGGTAATTAGCCTTAGGGAATTCCTCCTCCAGTTTCCCCCTCCTTGCAGCTGCACACCCCCTTCTACTCATTAGTAATACTTGCCCAGTTAAAACCTGACCTGGATCACCAACCAATTCCATCCACTTGCATAGCTTCAGCCTCAGCAGTAGGAGGGCCACATACATGGGGAGAAATAGTCGTCTCCCTCAGGCATCAAGACAGCTCTCGGCCCTGGTACACTGGCAAGGGTGCATGGAACCACCAGAGTAGTGAAGAGATGTACCCTCCCAGAATCCGTCAATAACGTCACTTGGTGGATGACACAGATCAGCTAGCTATACTCTGCCTGACATTGGGGAGGGGCATTCTCAGGCGTGCCTCTGGTACTTTGATCCAGCAGACCTTCCCACTCAGACCACTCTACAACTTCAGGGTGGTAATGATGATCCAGAGATTCCCTAGCCTTTCCATGTAAGCTGTCCAGTACCCTCCACCAGATTCTCCACCTTCTCTCCTCCTTGTACCTTTTCCATCTTTTGCTGAAGTCTGTATACAGGTCCCCGACTTCCAGCTGCCCTAGGCTCTCTGGACTTGTTTCAATATTTGATCTCTCTCATGGATTCTGGAAATTACTCCCCCCATCCCCCCATCACCCCATCACCCCTCCCAACATCCTCCTGTTGTCCCTCACTTAGTGATGTTTTCCTGTCCAGGCTCATTTCCTGGCACCTGATCATTCTGACAGATCCTTGCTTCTCAAAGTAAAGGGAACATTTACTTGACTTATCAGAATTCTTAAAGCGTGCACCTAGGGCAATCGTGGTACTTAAGATATCACTGAAGAAACTCTGCTTTATATGGGTGAAGGACTAAATTAATTTTCTGCTCAATCTATTTAGAAAATAGGGAAATACAAATTAAAATGACAGTGAGATGATATATTTTCAATCAAAAGTTTGACCAAAATTTAAAAGTTTGATAAAATACCAATGAGAGCTTAATTTATTCACATACATAAATATGTGAGAAGATAATTTAGTATAGCATTCTTGGAACAGAATATCACCAATATTCATAAAAATTTACTATCATCACACTCCTTCCACTTTAATCTAATTGCACTTTTGTACATCTTTCCTATGATAAAACATGCACATTTGCCCGAGAATTGATGTTCGATGATGTTGATGTCAGTTCTGTTAATCATAGCAGCAAATGAGAAACAACTTGTGTGTCTGTCAGGAAGAGAATGGTTAAATTAATTACAACACATACACACTTTAGAATTCTAGGGCATAGTTAAAAGAGCGACACGATCTATATATGTTCTCACGGAAAGATCCTGCATTCATTTTATTCAGTGACAAGGGCAAAAGCCAGAACAATAGTGTTATGCATGTATTTTAAAAACTCACAGTGTATATTTCTAGCACAGGTATGTAAGACTAGGCCTGGAATAAATGCTAAAATACTACACAGAAGAATTTTTAATGCAGTTACCTCTGGGCAAGGATGAATTTTGGAGGAACATGGTAAGGAAGAGGAATTGGGATTTCTTCCTATTGTTAGAATGTTTTGGAAACAAGAATATATGTCCTATTTCCTTTTTGGTTAAGATATTTAAATAAAAATAACAGAAAGAGTAGGTATGTATTATTCAGATAAAGATTTTTATGAGATGTGATGGGAGAAGTCTGATTTCTGAATGGCTTAACATAACAAAATGTTATTTCTTATGCACATAAAATCTGATGGGTGCTGGCAGGAGGTGGTGGTGTCTACACTGTCAGGTGACTCAGGGATCTAGGCTGCTTCCATCATGAGCTTCCACATCTCAACACAGGCTCTCCGCGTTTGCTGCTGAATGAAACACGAAGCATGGAGTTGACATACTGGTTCTCAAATACCTGGGTCTGGAGGTGACAAGCATGCTTCTGCTCATATTTCAGTGTCATGGATAATCACATGACCCTTCTTAGCTACAAGTGGTTGCGCGTGTAGTCTCCATATGAACTACAAGGATGGAGAGTAGGACACGAAGTGAATGAGCACTTGTAGACGTTCCCATTAACTGTCACACAGTAGTTGCTCAAAAAAGAGCAACTATTAAAATTTGTTATGACATTAGCCCTCATCATTCCTGGAGGATTTTCTGGGAAGATCAAATTTCCTTGCAATTCAACAACTTTTTCTAGTGCCCGTATGTGACCTGTGTTTTTCAAATACAGGGTCACCTCAGCTTTCAAAAGGATCTCATAAATCTCAGCAGGGAGGATGCACCCTTCTTCATTCTTAGCACCATTCTACACTGACCTTTTCAGTAACCTCTATAATCTCAATACACTGAGATTTTTCTTCTTCCTTCTGCTGCATGAAAAAATCATAGTTGTGAGTCTCTGCTATTCACCACCTGTTGAACATGCCTGAACACTTGTACAGATGTCTCTAGGCACACTGGAAAAGCAGGGTTTTCCTCTGGAGCAGATACAGACAAGACTCAGGAAAATGATGGTCAATTTCTTTTTCTTATTAAAGCTGGCATCTCCACCAAGGAGACATATTCTACCTCAGTGGTAGACTCAGTAGTCATTCCACATAATGCCCATAGCTTTATCTCTGAAATTTGTGAATATGTCATGTTACATAGCCAAAGGCACCTAGTGTATGTAATTAAAATTATGGAATGGACCTTAAAATAGGGAGGTTATACTGAATTATCTGGGTGGGCCCAATCAAACAACATGAGCCCTTACAAGCAAAGAACTTTTCTCTGGCTGGATGCAGAAGAGAGATGCAGCAGAGGGGAAAGTAGGAGTTTCCACAAGAGACAGATGCAATATGCTGTTTCAGAAGCAGGGGCCCATTTGCAAGGACTGAAGGAAGGCCTAGAGGAACTATGGCATCTCCGGCTGACAGTCTGCAAGGAAACGGCCTCAGTCTTATAACCACAAAGAACTGAATTCTTCATAGAACTGGATTCTGAGAGCAACCTGAGTAAGAGTGGAATGCAATTCTTCTCAGCACCTACCAATGAGAACCCAGTCTCCAACAGCTTGTTTTGGGCTTTGTGTAGCCCTGAACAAAGAAAACAGCATAGCCAACCCATATATCCCATCTACAGAAATGTGAGAATAAATGTGTGTTGTTGTAAGTCCCTTAATTTATGGCAATTTGTTTGTCAGCAATAGAAAAATACTAAATCCTCCTAAAAACCTGAGTTCTTAGGAATCCAGCCTCTGCAGATGGTTGTGACACAGCGATTTCCTTGGTTCTTCCTCATCTACCACTTAGGAAAGAAGCTTTGGTTCTTGGCCACTTAGTTAAGCTCACTCTTCAGTGTATGGATTCAGTGGTCAGTCTCAAATAAATCCCAAGTTAAATTCTCCTTTCTTACTAACCTCATCCGCTTTCTAAAATCTCTTCCCTAACTTCAGGGTTATCTTCCAATAACCCGTAGATCCTGTGCCAAACCAGACTCTACTCACAGGCCAATTTGGAAAAAACTTTGAGTGTAGGGGAAGGGCCCAGAGCAGATGAGCAGACGTCTAAACTTCACTGCCAAAGTGAACAACCACATGGACGGGGCTATTGTTATCAGAGGGATTCCATAGTCAAGGATGGGACAGACAGGGGACATCTGTGGGGATTGGGAGGCTCTAAATCAGGGGAGAGGCAGGTGATTCGGGGCTTTTTTTTCCACTGGGAGCAGATAGCAGCCTTAAGAAAGGAAACTAGACAGCAAGTCAGGATCTAGATTGTGACAGGAGGAAGACCCAGGCCAAGAGTGATATATTTCTGGAAGTGCTGGATTAGGGCAGAGTCAGATCTCAAGGATCTCTGGGGGTAGGGGCAGGAGGAGCCTAGGTAAACTAAGCTCACAGCCTATCCTGAATTGTTTTTAATTCTCATTTTAATTTTTACTTATTATACCTGGCGTTAGTACATTGGCAACAGGGTCCTTCATTTCATTGCCTAAAAGACATTGTGGAGTGTTGAGAGTAGAACTGAATTAAGCGACAGAGCAACTGCTTTATTCAAGGAGTGGAACAGTGAGAGCCCTAAATGAATTCAGACCAGAGGTCTAGTCCCAGTTCTGACACTCATGAGCCATGTGAAGTCAGGAAAATTGCGAAGCTCTGTGAGGCTTTTCTATGAAGTGAGTTTGATAAGCCCTGCTGTGTAGGACTCCTGGGATGTATGTAATGTATGAAAGCACCAGGCACAGTGTCTGGCAAGTATTGAGTCTTTTCATGATTTGCAGTTATTACTGTTATTATTTTGACCGCAGACCCTACGAAAATCTGCTCTATGATTTTTTTAATCCAAGAGATATCAGAGAATATGGGGCACCCTATGATATGGCATAACATATTAGCTAACATGATGCTTAGCAAGTAAAACTAAATTACTTACTACATAAGTTTTTGAGGTTATGTTATTTATTGTGTGTCTAGGGGAATCTTCCCCAGGTGGAACTTAGGGATTCCAGAATTTGTGTCAAGCACCAACTCCTTCCATCCCTTCCAACTGTCCTTCCATTCAAACCACCTCTATTTTCATTTATTTCAGTCCCATTAAAAATCTAGCCCTAAAAAAAAAAAAAAAAATCTAGCCCTAACCTGGAGTTTGCCAAATTACACACAAGACAACCTAAATAAGATGAACTTCAAATGTAGTGGACTCTGTCTCTCCCAGGCCAGAGCAAAGATTGCTAGCATGGTGGCTTCTGACCACACGCATGTCGTAGATGATCACCCCTATTTCTCAGAAATTCCCTGGGGATGATGAGCATAAAACACATAGTTCACGTGCTGTGCTCAACTGCACTGGGAAAAGGACACTGGAAAGGATGTAGGTCACCTTCCATTCTTATCCCAGGTGGAGAACTTTCTCTGGTTTATCCATGACTCAAACGTAACTGCTAGAAATTTTCCATTTCAGGCTTTAGTCTCTCAACTCTGGACACACCTTCTGAGTGTCTGGCCCTTGCCCACCACTCCCACAGCCTCATCTGACCCGCCTCCCAGCTTATCACAGCACTGACTCACACTGAAGGACTTGCCATTTCCCAAACCCACTGGCCTCAGGGCATTTACACTTGACTGCTCTCTTCTGGATCCTCCTATGTCCTCTCCTCCTTTTGACCTGTCCTTAGGTCTTAAGGTGTATCTCATTATCTTCCTTACTTTACAGCTGTTCCTAGACTCTAAAATTCTATGGGCACAGTTGGTCTTGTTTTTCCTGACATTCCCAGTAGTAGCCCAGAGCCTGCCAAAGAGCAGATGCTCATGGAATGTTTGAGAAATAGATGAGACAGTGTGCAAGAGGTCTAATTTCTTATGATGTAATTAATTCTACATTCTTGAATAAAGTAAGCACATCCAAGTATATATCTCTTAATTTTACAGAACAACAGACTAAACATGATAAGGGAATGTAAATATTTATCGCCTTTTACTTTTTCCTCTATTTCTTGATCCCAACCATTTTACTGCTGATTTCTTTTCACATTTCCAAGGAAATGCCTAACCCAATGACATGTTATCTTGTTCCAAATAACTAAATGAGATGGAAAATTTCCCAATTCTATAAAATAGTAAAACTCTTACTCTTAAACCTCATAAACATCAATAAATGTCTGATTTACATCATTCATAAACTCAGACTCTGAAGCTACTTAAACTTTCTACTAAAAGGAGCAACATTTAGGCAAATTTATCCAAGTTACTACATAGAACAGGAGCACAAACATGTTATATACTCTGTTTTCTCCAGCCCTGCCCCAACCTTCCACTAATGAGAACATTAGCTGTTCTCTTTGAACATGTTAAATAATCTTCCTCAGCCTTCACTCAGGGCAGGAAAAGCTGCTGGCTATGGCCCTGGAGCGCACGCTGGCCAGGGCAGCAGTGCCAGCCCTGGCTGCAGCCCTGGCTCGGGCTCTCTCTCCCTCATCTCTCAAAGCCTCTTCATACCAGGATGGGAAGGCAGTGGGGACCGTATCATGGATCTTGGCCAGAACCTCCAGCACTTTCATCTTGCTGGTTTCAGCGCGGGCTCTCGGGCCCCACAGAAACTCATAGCATGGAGGATCACTGTTGGCCACCTGGCAGTACTCCAGGTACCTTTCCTGCACTAAATCTTTGGCGATGAGCTTCTTGGGCTCCCCACTGATGAAGTTATTCCTCCCAGCATACAACCCCATTATATTCAGCAATTCCCAGACTTGCTCCTCAGTGGCGCAGTTGCCCTTCGTGAAGATCACACCCAGAACAGTCATCAGCACACCAGTCTTGGGAACCTCTCTGTCATCACTCGGCTTTGCATCATAGCTTAGTTCCAGTTTATTGACAAGGACATAAATATTCCTGTTGGGATCCACTTCCTTCACGTCAAGGCCAAAGACCAGCTCCAAATGCTCAGAGGCTTTCCTGAGGATCTTATAGAAGTGATTCTTGTACATCTGTATTACATTTCTCAACATATCCGCCTTGGTAACGGGCTCTTTCATTTGATACTTGTACAAAATCCTTTGGATTTTCTAAAATGATGATCAAATTTACAACGAATAACTTTTGTTTCTTTTTAATAGTCCTAAAATTTATTTATTTTTGTATTCTTATCCTCTGGCTATGCATTCCAGTCCAGTGTTGAACAGTAGAGTTGGTAGCATTCTGCTTGCTGTGTCTTCTTCCTTACCTTAACGGGAATGCTACTAACACTTTGTGTTTCACATTTCAATTCTTTTGCTGTAGATTTTAGGAAATGAAAATTCCCTTCTAATGTCAGTTTGCTAAATGGTATTACTATGCATTAGTGTTGAGTTCTTTTCAAAAGCTTTTTCTGCATTTCAGTACATGGTCAAAGCGTTTTAAAATTTTATCTGTTAATGTGGTAATATTTTAGGCAGTTTTTTCCTAATGTTATATCATCTTTACATTTCTTGGATTCGGCCTCATTTTTCTACATTTAATTCACTGCTGTATTGAAACTTCTATGGGTTTATTTAGGATCTTTGCCTGTGTGTGGGTGAGCTTGGCTCAAGTATTCTGTTTTCGGGGTGTCCTCAGCTGGTTTTCTTATCAAGGAAAGCTAGCCTGGGAAAATGAGTTGAAAGATTTCCCATCTTTTTGTATGCTTTGGATGTGTTTACATAAGATAATGGTTCATTTTTTGCTTATTATATGGCAGAACTGCCTTGTCCTGAAACATTTGAAGGTGGCTGGAGCTTTGAGGAGAGTTTCAGTTTGTATTTCTCAATTACAGTTTTCTATTTCTCTTTGGATCAATTGGGTAATTAATATTTTTTCTAAATAATGGTCTATTTTCATTGGGGTTTCAAATTTAATGGCAACATGTATATTCTTTTCATTGGAGAAATTCTCAAACATATACAACATAGAGAGACTAGTGTAGTAAAACCAGTACATCTGACATTAGAATCAACAATTATCAATACATAGTCAGTCTGGTTCCATTTATACCCATAGGTACTCCAATCTCTGCCACTGAAATAATGAGAAACAAATCCTAGATATAATACCATTTCATCTTTAAATATGTCAGTACCGGTTTCCAAAAGGTAAGTACTCTTTATGAAATATAAACCTTATATGGTAGGATTATACATATTCTACCTTAAAAAAACTAACTCTGTGATATCATCAAATGTCCAATTACTTTTCACATTTACCTGACATATTTTTTAAATGTTTTGTCCTTGAATTAGAGTCAAGTAAAGTCTGTTCATTGTCATTGTTTTTTATGTCCATTAATTTATAGATCTTATCCTCCCCCGTCTCCAATAGATACATTACTTCTTTTTCCTTGTCATTTTGTTGCTGTTGTTCGGGGGAAAACCCTCATCTTATGTTCAGTCCGGTTTCGTATGGCCTGGATTTTGCTGATGCCAACACTGGTGTCCTTCTCCCCGTGTATTTCTTTAAATCGGTTGAAGTTAGATCAGATTAAGGTTTAACTTTTTTCTCTTTGTTTTTTTTCTTCTTCTGGAAAGACTGCTCCATAGGTGATACTGTGCACTTTTATTACTAGGAACCTAATGTCTGTCTCCATTTGTGTTGATGTTTGCAGTCTTTGAAGATTAGCATATTTATCCATTAACTAATTGAGAGTTACACAATGTTAATTTTCTCTATCATTCCTTCTGAATTTATTAGATGAAATATATATTTATGTAGAAACCTATCCTTGTCCTCCATTTGGTAATATTTATACTGTTCTCTTAGAATATTTAAATTCCTTCTGCACCTATATTTTGTACAATATTATTCAACTAATATCACTTCTGTTTCTTTCTTTTGTAATTGATGATAACTATAAAACTGTCAGTTATATCAGCGTTTTCAAAGAGTAGGCTTTTGTTAGTTGGCTTCATTGTCTTTTTTTTTTTTTTTTTTTTTTTTTTTTGGCGGTACGCGTGCCTCTCACAGTTGTGGCCTCTCCCGTTGCGGAGCACAGGCTCCGGACGCGCAGGCTCAGCAGCCATGGCTCACGGGCCCAGCCGCTCTGCGGCATGTGGGATCCTCCCGGACAGGGGCGCAAACCCGTGTCCCCTGCATCGGCAGGCGGACTCTCAACCACTGCGCCACCAGGGAAGCCCTTTTTTTTTTTTTTCATTGTCTTTTAATTAATCATTTCTACACTATTTCATACATTCTATTTTGGGGGGTTTAATATGGTGCTCCTCTAGTTTCTTGAAATTTTTTGCGTGTTTTAAATATTTCTATTTTTTTTTGTCCATTGGGATTTCAATTTCAATAACTATATTTTTATTTCCAGATATTGTTTTAGTTCTTTTTCAAATTAGCCTGTTCTTTTCCCTAATTTCTTATTCCTATGGTCTCTATGCTTTCTATTCTCTTTAATGGATTTTATTTTTAAATTGAGTTATAATTGACATATAACATCATAATAGTTTCAGGTATACAACATAATGATTCGACTTTTGTATATATTGTGAAATGATCACCACAATAAGTCTAGTTAACACCCATCACCACACATGGTTACAATTTTTCTTGTGATGAGAACTTTTAAGATCTACCCTCTTAGCATCTTTCAAATATACACATACAGTATTATTAACCATGTTGCCATACTGTACATTACATCCCCGGGACTTATTTATTTTATAGCTGGAAGTTTGTACCTTTTGACTACCTTTATCCATTTTGCCCACTCTCCACCCCCTGCTTTTGGCAACCACCAGTAGTTTCTCTGTATCATTGAGTTCATTTTTTTTTTTTATTCTACATATAAGTGCCTTTCTCTGTCTGACTTATTTCACTTAGCATAATTCCCTCAAGGTCTATCCATGTTGTTGCAAATGGCAAGATTTCCTTCTTTTTATGGCTAAATAATATTACATTATGTATATATATATATACATACATATATATATATATGATATTTTCTTTATCCATTCATCCATTGGTGGACATCTAGGTTGTTTCCATATCTTGGCTATTGTAAATAATGCTGCTATGAACATGGGGGTGCATATATCTTTTCAAGTTAGCATTTTCATTTTCTTCCAAGAAATACCCAGAAGTGGAATTGCTGGATCATATGGTAGTTATATTTTTAGTTTTTTGAGGAACCTCCATACTGTTTTCCATAGCAGTTGCATTATTTTTTAAATAAATTTATTTAAGGCTATAAATATCCCTCTGAGTACCACTTGGGGTGTTTCCCACAAGTAATGCTAATAGAGCTTTATGTGTAGTGCTGGAATTTTTTACAAGCTGAATGTCTCTGTATTCCTTATGTTCTTAGAATTTTTTGAATATCTATATACATATATATACATACACACACACATATACATGCAAACACACACAAATACTAGTAAGTGGAGAAAATTATTTTGGAGAAGGATGTGAAGAGGAGGAGAGAAGCAGAGAATTATTTAGAGAGGTTTCAGGGTCCCAGTGGGTGTTTTGCTTTGTTTTGTTTTGGTTATATATGATATAAGAGACTTGAACACATTTAACTGCTTATGACTGAATTGAGTTTTTCCTAGGAGTGAAAGGAGAGTTTCACATTAGAAAATCAAACAAAATAATTACAAATGCAACTGTCAGAGATTATTCAGGAAAACAGAAGTTACTTTCAATCGATAACTCAGGTAGAATTTAATGCAAGAAATTGGTTACTCAAATAATGGAGAAGCCAAACAGGATAGAGTCAGGAAAACCAATACTTTGCAACTTGAGGAAATCACTCCCATCTTTAGGATAGAGAGACAAAGAGACGAGGTAGTGTTACTGGAGACTGGGAGTTGGGGTCAGCAGGATCCAGAACCATGGTTAACCAACATATTGGGGGCTAGAGTCATAGAGAAGATGTAACCATTGAAGGAGAAGCCACTTGATTCAGAGAGAGAAAGGGAGAAGGAGAAAATGTCTGACTGTTTCTCTCCTCCTGGACTATAATCTGCTGGTGTCCTTGTTGCCCGATCCTTGATAGTAGCCAAATATTGGAGAACCTAGGAGCTGCAGCCTGCAGGAGTTATCTGCAAAACACTACAGAGCAGAGCAAAGAAAGAGTAAGGAGTGGCTCTGAGGGCAAATAAGTATAGGGCTGGCATAACACAATGACATATTAAATGAGACAAATATACAAGTTGATAAAGAAAATTGTTTTATACAAATCAATATTGATTCATGATAAAAAGAGATGTTATCAAACTAGATAATGGATATCTACCAAAAAAATACCCTCCATTGCAAACATCATACTTAGTGGAAAACCACTGGAAATTGGGAATTAGATAAGAATGGCTACTATCACTATTTTTTATTCCACATTGTAAAAGAGACACCTGCCAGCCCAGTAAAAGGAAATAAATGAAATAAAGGAGTTAGAGATTGGAAAATGAGACCATTTAGTTGTCAGTTCTCCCCCAAATATCTCTAGGTTCAACAAAATCTCCATCAAAATCCCAGAAGGCCTTTATATTTTTTTAAAGAAATTGATATACTCTAAAATTTATGTGGGAATACAATGGACAAGAATAGCCAAAATGACTTCGAAAAAGAAAAGGAAATTTGGAGGACTGACACTACTTCATGTCAAGACATTATAAAGTATGATAATCAAGACAATGTGGTATTTTTGTAAAGATAGACAAATGGCTCAATGGAACGGAATAGAAAAACTGGCAATAGACTCTAACATATATAAACAACTGATTGTCAACAGTGGTACAAAGGCAATTCAGTGAAGAAAAGATAGTCGTTTCAAAAAATGATACTGGAACAATTGGAAATATACACACACACTTTGATCCATTACTTTCACTGTACAAGAAAAATAACAAAAAATGGATCACAGATCTAAATGTAAAATCCAAAACTATAAAACTGCTAGAAGGAAATTTAGGGGAAAGCCTTTGGGTTCTTGGGCTAGGCAAAGATTTTTTGGCTACTACTTCAAAAGGACAATTCATAAAAGAACAAATTGATAAATTGGATTCCACCAGAATTAAAAACATCTGTTCTTCAAAAAGACACTGCTAAGAGAATGAAAAGACAACTAATAGAGTGGGAGAAAATATTTGCAAAACATATATATGGTAAAAAGCTACCCAGCATTTATAAAGAACTTTTAAAGCTCAATAATAAGAAAACATATAACCCAATATAAATGGTCAAAAGGTTTAAACAGACAGTTCACTGAAAGACAGTTAAGACTGACAGAGAAGCACGTGAAAAGATGCTCAACATCATTAATCATTAGGGAAATAAAAATTAAAATCCCAATGAGATACCACTACACACATATCAGAATATGCACAGTAAAAAGACTGCTCATACCAAGTATTGCCAAGGATGTGAAGGAACTCTCAGAGACTGCTGGTGAGGATGTAAGTTGGTACATCCACTTCGGAGAACAGTTTGGCAGTTTCTTAAAAAGTTAACCACATACCTGCAACATGACCTAGCTATTATACTACCAGGTATATTTACCTGAGAGAAATGAAAGCTTATATCCATGCAAAGATGTTTATATGAAAGTTCATAGCATCTTTATTTGTAATAGTGAAAAACTGGAAAGAACTCAAATGTCCATCAACAGAGGAATAGATAAACTTTGGTGTATACATACAATGGAACAAAGTATTGATACATGCTATAACATACATGGCTCTCTAAATAATTATTTTGAGTGAAAGAACATAACACATAACTCATACTGTATGATTTCATTTATATGCAATTCTAGGAAATGAAAACGAATGTATAGTGACGTAAAGAGTATCATTCAGTGGTTGCCTGTGGACTGGGAGGGCTGTGAAAGAAATTACGAAGGAGCATGAGGAACCTTTTGGGGGTGATGGATATATTCATTATGTTGATTGTGCTGGTTGTTATGTGAATGTATTCATATGCCAAAATTTATCAAATTTTGTGCTTTCAATATATGCAGTTTATTGTATGTCAGTTACACCTTAATAAAGCTGTTAAAAATTCTAGAATGAGCCAATCCAATCTATAGTGGAAATCAGAACTGTGGAAGAGGAATGATGTGGAGGTGGTCTATTGGAATTGGCTGGGAAAGGCATGACTGATCTTTGTGAGGTGGTGGAATAACACTATATCTTGATGGGGATGGGTTACATATGTGTATGCATTTGTACATTTAGGTTTTGTGAATAGCCTCTATGAATATTGTATACATTTAGGTTTTGTGAATAGCCTCTATGAATATTGTATAAGAATTATAAGAATACGATATGATTCAGAATAGAACAACATGAACTTTAAGAAAACAGGAATACCCAAGTTTTACTGATAATGTTTAATTATCCACTTTATTTAACGCATTGGTGAAGCATAGGTTAAGTATTACTTAATCCTTCTTAGCTTTGTATACACCAAGTATTTGAGTAATTTTCCATGCATTTTCCCTTTTCACATGGCTGTGATGGTATTGTATATACATCCTTCAACTGATCTTTCTATCTTTTAGACATTTCAGAGCCCATCTTACTCCTTCATCTAGAATCGATTCCTAATATTTGTTGGTCATAATTAACCCCATCCCAAATATCACAATAACAAAAAGAACAAGGTAACATTGCTTTGTAATTAAGGCTAGATAAGTTCTAGATGAGCAATTTTTGAAGCCAGACTGTTAAAAAAAAATGTAGGTAGTTTAACTATTTACAGTGTTGCTGATAAACGTTCATTATTACCATAATGGAAGCAAATTACTGTAAAATTACCATAAAAGTACAGGAAATATTCAATAAGTTACTTAAAATGAAAGAGAATAATAAACTAACTTATGGCAAACACGTTTATGTGGCCTCAAGGCATAAGCCCCAAAGAAGAGAGTCAGATGTAGTGCGTGAGATATTTGTATATTATCTATACCCTGTTACAGAAAGATAAGCTTTTTGACTGTTCATTTCACAGGTAGGTGGTATTTTGCTCAAAATAGACTACTTCTCTTTGAGACTGCTCACCATATTGATCACTGGGCTTTACCTAGGCATTTGATATGGTCATTCTCATGTAGATCATATTTTGATATTTACGTTTTTTTAAACCCCAAATCAGCTATTAAGATCTAACTTATTTTAGCAAGTAATTCATGTAACAGGCATCCCTACCCCATCTCTACTACTTCTGTTATCCCTAAACTCCATATCTCATCAGTGACCCTCTACCCATCAGCAAAAACACAGCGTCTTAGGACAATATCTCATGTGCTAATATTCACCATATTCTTAATCTCTGCCCCATTCTTTAAGACTTAACCAATTATGAATTCTGTTTTTACATCTGTCTCCAGGGATTAGGCTCGAGAATGAGTTGTGATTTTTGGCAATATAGAATTAGCTTTAAAGAACAAAAAAAATATTTCTATCATCATATAACTTAGATATAACAACCATCAACATTTTTATTTTCTGCTTATCTTTATTTTTTAGCATACTGCCTAGCAATTAGGAAAAAATGTTAGCATTGCCTTTCTCGAGTTTCTAATCTAAAAACAGGAATAATAGAAGAGGAAGCACAGACTTCAAACATTCTCAAACTGATAGCACTGTAGTGAATGTCCAAAATCTCTTTTTTCATGTTGACTTAGATGGGTTTTTAGGGTCCAATCCTAAGTACGCCATCATGCTGATACTATCTCTGAAAGAGATTTAATAGTATTCATAGTCTGCTGAGCTAGGAAAGTTTCTTAAAGGATCAAAAATGTCCTCTAATTCTAGCTTCCAAGTTTCCCGTAATGACGTCAAGTGCAACTGCATAAAAATGATTTACTAAAACTGTGCCTATTCTTTAGAGTAGTCCTTGTTGTTTGGTGATAGAAATAGCTTTGTGATGATGTCCAGATCTCTGACCCCACCAGCACCAGTATCCTGGTCAACACTGAGGCCAGCAAATTAATCCTGATGCTGATGAAATCCAGGGAGAAGATATTCCCTGTTCTAGCAAGCACTATAGTAGTATAGATAACTATGACATGGAATTGGTAATACTGTTCTGTGTATACAGAACTCAGTGATGCTATCTGTCGCATCACACCTGGATGTAAAACTGCATGTCCCTTCTTCTCCATAGGAGCACATGTTTGAAATTGTGCAGTACTTAAAATTCAAAAGAGAAAATACATGGGGAAGGGGATAGGACAAAAGCCTATGACAGGAAGTCATGAAATTTTTCAGTAGTTAAATACCTTTGTTTCCCCCATGTTCTTGCATATAACACCATACAAACATTGTGTACAACTATTTTAGATAATTATATAAGATAATCAATGCAGATAATGAGTAGAATTAATTTGTTGCCTACAATTTTAAATTGTTTATTCTGCTTAAATACAGAAGAAATTCAGACTTAGATAAGTAATTAGCAAAGGAGCTTATAGTGATGTGGCTTAAATATTCACACATATTCCTCAAATGTATGTTAATAAAAATATATAAATTTATATATAACGTAAGTATATAAATAATACTGAAATGTATATAAATTTAGATCTAAATAATGTATACCTGTGTAATATATACACATATATGTTATTCTTACAGTTCTGACAACATTTAAAGTAAAAAATATGGATATAAACAAGTAAAAATAATGTATATGTAACAATAGAGAGTTCAATTTTATCATCATTACTTAACCTTAGTGAATTTGATGTTCTGTTAAAAAAAGAACACAGTGCTACAAGGAGACAAGTTAAAATGGTTGTAGCGTCACTTTCATAAATAACTGATATCAAAACTATATTCCTTGATTTACAGTTTCACTCTTCATCATGTTACGTATCTCACATTTTAATCATATATTTGAAGCTAGTTAAATGATTTGAAGAAATTCAGACTTATGATACATATTAAAACAAAAATAGGAGCAAAAGGAAAATTTTAAATGCTTTTTTTTTTCGGTCGCGGGCCTCTCACTGTTGCGGCCTCTCCCATTGCGGAGCACAGGCTTCGGACGCGCAGGCTCAGCGGCCATGGCTCACGGGCCCAGCTGCTCCGCAGCATGTGGGATCTTCCCGGACCGGGGCACGAACCCGTGTCCCCTGCATCAGCAGGCGGACTCTCAACCACTGCGCCACCAGGGAAGCCCTTAAATGCTATTCTAAAGGCTAATTTTGTTTGTTTTTTGTTTGCAAATAGGAAAACAGAGGTATTTGCTGCTGTCAAGAGCTGTGAAGAAGCTAAGATTTTTATTCTTCTTGCAAGCTAACAAGTTAGCCTGTCACAGTTTCATGGATGCTGGCAAAAAACACAAGACGCTTGGGTAAGAGATAAAGAACGTTATTACTCAAAGCAATAGTAGTAGCCAGAGTATATGCATTTTCTTACACTGGTTATCCAAGTCCCAGTAACCAGAGAGTGACATGGAGAGGTCCAGGTGACACCAGAACATACAGTGAGTTGCATTGCAGGAAAGGAGCCCTGTGCTTAGGAAACCTGAATTTTGTATAATGGGCAGAAAGCATGCCTCCCCCCTGCTCTGGAGACATTATTTATAACTTCCAAGGCTGTTTGATACACAGACTTTGTTGAAAATATCAGACAAAGGGCAGCCAGTGCCTCACAAGATATGCAGAATAGCAAGTGACCCATAGAGAATTGTCCCTAAACATTATATGTTCTGTTTAATAGTTAGTCATTTGTATAGTTGATTTTCTCCTCCTTAGACATAAACTTTTGGCGAAGTAATATGAACGATTTACTTGAGGAGAAATCACCTTTGCAAAAATGTATTCTCTCACTCAATCCATTTTCTTAACATCCATCTGGTGCATATTTTATTGGGAGAAAGTAAACAGTAGGACAAAAATTAAAGTCCATGTAAACCAATTTGTTTCAGGAATTATATGTTTTAAGTGACAGTTGACTCACAAAATGTACTCACTATTGTAAAGCTTATTCCAGGTGAGTTTCTTCAATTAGAAGTTAAAGCTTAAGCAAAATGAAAAAAGGTCCTTTGTTTTTCCATTTTGTGAATCAAAATAAACTGTCTGTGAAAACATCTATGTGCCCCTAAATGGAATTAATCAAAGATGTAAAGGACAGATAGGTGAATATAATGAAAGCTATAGGGTTAGGAAAAATCTTCCTTCCTCTTATATTTTACACACACTTACCATTAGTACGTGACAGGTAGATGTTCTTGAGTGCTCTGACCCCAAGGTTCTCAGCTTGTCAATGGCACAATAATAAGCATTCATTTCCTTCTCTGATGAAGCATATTTTATATTCTCTAATATCCTGTAAATAAGGAATCAGTGAGATATAATAACACCTGAATCCTTACCACTGTTCTAATGGGGGTAGCCTTTGGTTACAGGGAGATTTTTGAAATATTAAATATAAAATTAGATTTCAAAATTTACCACTTAGCATTCTTTTTTTTTTAACATCTTTATTGGAGTATAATTGCTTTACAATGGTGTGTTAGTTTCTGCTTTATAACAAAGTGACTCAGCTATTACATATACATATATCCCCATATCTCCTCCCTCATGCGTCTCCCTCCCACCCTCCCTATCCCACCCCCCTAGATGGTCACAAAGCACCGAGCTGATCTCCCTGTGCTATGTGGCTGCTTCCCACTAGCTATCTATTTTACATTTGGTAGTGTATACATGTCCATGCCACTCTTTCACTTTGTCCCAGCTTACCTTTCCCACTCCCCATGTCCTCAAGCCCATTCTCTACATCTGCTTCTTTATTCCTGTCCTGCCCCTAGGTTCTTCAGAAGAATTTTTTTTTTTTTTTAGATTCCATATATATATGTGTTAGCACACGGTATTTGTTTTTCACTTTCTGACTTACTTCACTCTGTATGACAGACTCTAGGTCCATCCACCTCACTACAAATAACTCAATTTCGTTTCTTTTTATGGCTAAGTAATATTCCATTGTATATATGTGCCACATCTTCTTTATCCAATCATCTATTGATGGGCACTTAGGTTGTTTCCATCTCCTGGCTATTGTAAATAGAGCTGCAATGAACATTGTGGTTCATGACTCTTTTTGAATTATGGTTTTCTCAGGGTATATGCCCAGTAGTGGGATTGCTGGGTCGTATGGTAGTTCTATTTTTAGTTTTTTAAGAAACCTCCATACTGTTCTCCATAATGGCTGTATCAATTTCCATTCCCACCAACAGTGCAAGAGGGTTCCCTTTTCTCCACACCCTCTCCAGTATTTATTGTTTGTAGATTTTTTGATGATGGCCATTCTGACTGGTGTGAGATATCTCATTGTAGTTTTGATTTGCATTTCTCTAATGATTAATGATGTTGAGCATTCTTTCATGTGTTTGTTGGCAATCTGTATATCTTCTTTGGAGAAATGTCTGTTTAGGTCTTCTGCCCATTTTTGGATTGGATTGTTTGTTTTTTTGATATTGAGCTGCATGAGCTGCTTGTAAATTTTGGAGATTAATCCTTTGTCAGTTGCTTCATTTGCAAGTAATTTCTCCCATTCTGAGGGTTGTCTTTTGGTCTTGTTTATGGTTTCCTTTGCTGTGTAAAAGCTTTGAAGTTTCATTAGGTCCCATTTGTTTATTTTTGTTTTTATTTCCATTTCTCTAGGAGGTGGGTCAAAAAGGATCTTGCTGTGATTTATGTCAAAGAGTGTTCTGCCTATGTTTTCCTCTAAGAGTTTGATAGTGTGTGGCCTTACATTTAGGTCTTTAATCCATTTTGAGTTTATTTTAGTGTATGGTGTTAGGGAGTGTTGTAATTTCATTCTTTTACATGTAGCTGTCCTGGGAGCTATTAATTGCCTATAATTTCTGGTCTGCTGTCTAGCTGCAAAACAAGCCCCAAGGGCCAAAAAAAACCCCACACACACATAAATTTAAGAGCTGGCAGTTTGAAGTTCACAAGTATGAATCAAGATGGTAAAGGTAAGAGGTGGGATGCCATCTGTGTCTGCTACAACTATCATCTTACAGATTCAGTCTAGGGTTTGCTTCAACCTCTTCAGGTTCAAAAAAGAAATCATGCAAACACTTTTCATTGTATTGGGCTCCTCACATGTTTTCTTAACCTTTCAAAAATAGTGTAGAATCAGCATGTTTAATGCAAGTAAATCTACATCCAGCATTGATCTTAGATTTCCTATAGGGTTCCTATTACAAAGAAAATACCACTGGTTCATGACCTTTGCTTATGGAAAGGCACAATTTGGACTCTTTGTTATATTTTGGTCCACTAGCTTTGCTTCAAATTACTTTGTACATTTAGTTTAAAATTCAGCTCTAAGGGTTTTAATTTCGGCCCTAGTCCTCTAGTCTTTTTCACACAAATCACTATGTCTTTCTCCTCATTTTTCCTCAACTTAAACATGAGTCTCCTATTCAATTTGCATTGCCTTTAACCATACTATTTTCTCCCCTGACTTAACTGATTTGCCCATTCCTCTTTCCCTGGCTGCACTACTATTTGCTGAGGAATTTTTTACAATCCCACTACATCCTCAAGTCACAAAGTTATGGGCATGATGGCAGCAAAGAGCTTAGATATCTAGGAAGAAAAGTTGGAGTGAGGGGCTCTTCATGGAAACGAAAGTGAGAAGGGGCATGTAGAGGGGAGTGTGATGCTACTACCTTTCAAGAAGTCAAGGTAAATGATGATGCGATTGTGGATGATTTTCTGTCTTTCCCAAAGCATTACTTTTCACTACAATATATATAACATCATGATCCTGAGGTTTGCTTCAACAGATTTCACCAAAATAAACCCAGATTTGTACATTTCTTTTGTTTTTCTTTTTCTCCGTATGTTTCACTTCTTATGAAAAAGCTGTTTGATGTGTTATGTAGAGCAAGGCTTCCCAAGTCCTGCTCTCTATCTAATTCTATATCCTCATCTCCTGAAACATTCTAAGCATAATCCAAAAGGAAAAATTTTGGCCCTTGCTCAAACATGTCATGTTGTTTGATGTCCCCAAACCATTAAACAGACTGCTTCCCCTGCTGAGATATAATATTCCTCATGTCTCTATGGTGAACTCTTAACTTTTGACACCAATATTAGTCATCATTTCTTGGCAGGGCCTTTCTTGACATTGATGGGTCAAGCAAACAAATTCCTTTTTTGTACTTCGTCTGTATCATGTTTCCTACATATATTTCTACCTATATTGTAGTTTACTAAATAGTATAAATTTGTTTTAATATTAGTCTTGAGATTCCTAAGATCCAAAACTAGGTCTTATTTTCTTTTACCACCCAGAGCCAGGAAACATCTGTTACATAGTAAGAATGTAATAAACGGGGTTCATTGTTGAATTATCTTTTTATTTGATTCTCTCTTAGAACTCCTTATGCCTCTATAACTTTCTACATTAAAAATTCACATAAAGTATCCACTTAAAATTTTTACTCTCCTTTAAACAAAAATAAAAGTGCATATTCAACTTTTCCTGACCTCCTTTGATTTCTTCTCTTTCAAATCAGAGAAAACCTTGCCACTTAATTTTTTATAAAGCAAATGCTTACTTTCTGAAAATGTTCCATAATTAGGTACATTTCTGGAAATTATTTATATTATAACCATGGTCATTTCTTCTTTATAAGTTACTATAATATAGCAGTTGTATCTTTTTAAGTGCTTTGTATTCTGTTTTAGTAATTTGGATGAAAGAAAGAATGGCATATCCAAGCAGGTGCTTAGTAATATAATTATCATCAACATAATCTTAATTCTCCTTTTTGAAGTATTGTTTCATTATACTGTTACTATGACTACTTATGTAGGTGAAAATCATTGTGGTGTAGTAGCAGAAACACGAAATGGCAGTCAAGATACCAGTGTTCCAATTCGGTACTTGCACTTTGTTGTGTATCCTGAAGTATGCTGCTTAACTTCTCAGACCTTTGAATTTGCTTACCAATAAAATAAAATTGCTGGTATAAATAATCTGGAAGGTCCATTATAGCTCTCAGTGTTATCTGATCCCAAGATTCAATGCATATTCCTTTGCCTTTTCTGATGATACCACTGATTCATATATTCTACATATAAATTGTGTTGAATGAGTGTATTTATGGAATAGGGACTTAAGTTTTTATGATCTTAGAAAAAGGGTATGAAAGTGAAGAAGGTTGGCTTTGTATACTCAAATGAGAAAGGAAAATACCTAGGTGTAGGTCAAAGAAATGGAAGCCTGGAAGATGATGGCTTTTAATTTGGACTGAATTTATGTTGTGGTCATGGGGATGTCAGTGACATCTTTACCTTAGTCATTCTTATTGTTAACTCTATGTAAAAGATGAGGGTAGGATCTAGATTCTTTAAATAATAATAATAAAATAAATACAAGAAGGAGGAGAAGCTAAAAGCTGTCAGAACAGAAAAGAAACAAATAGATGCAGCTTCTCAAACAACCATTAATGTGAAAATAAACTGAACAATAAAGAGCAACTTTTTCTTGAGGAACAACTACCCCACAAGAAGTCTATTAAATTACATGAGCTTACTAAGATCGATGATCATAAGTGTTTATAACAGTCCTTCAATTAAGGATGTAGCAAACAATGGAATGCTATGAGGGTAATGAGAAATCTATAGGTGACAAAGAGATCTCAACACTTACTTTGTTTTACTCTAACAATAGAAAAAGGGAAAACATTTTTAGATACTGATTTTTCTTCCAAAGCCTTCAGTTAGTTATTTCAAACTAATAAAGTAGAAAGAGCCTAGAAATTGTATTTCAGATCTTAGTAAAATTATAAAGCGACTTAAAAGCCCTTTGAATAAATTTACTTAACATGCAAAGGAATTTGAAGACTATCCTAAAGTTGAGGATAATTTGCCACATTTAAGATAAAAATAGGGACACCGTGCAGAAAAACTGTTACTGAATTTGTGGAAGATATTCTGCAATAATTTGTTAGTGGACCAATACATATTTCAGTAATACTGAGAAACTGACAAATGTAAATCAAGTTTTGTCAGTTCTTAAGCAGATAGGAATTTACTCCAGTACGTCTCTCCTTAATCTCAATCGCAAATGTTACTACAAGATGAATTTGGATGTGCAGACTCTATCTTTCTCTCCACATGTTGTCTACTTGATAAACTATCAAGTAAATTCTTATTTGAAAAACACAGCTCGGAGCACTCTTACTACTCATTCTGTCATGGTCTCAGCCTATCCTAGGCAAATGTGAAGTTATTTTTCTACATGAAATGTCAATGAAATGTTTCCTAAGCAAATGCCCTTCTGATGTATTGAAGTCCATATTTTATATTTACATGGTATCATAAATCTATTACCACTGTAATAAATTTAAAAAACATTTTGAAAAAAAGTGAATTTAAAAACTATAACAATAAGATAAAGCAGGGATATTTCCCCCTATTTGGTACCATGAATTCAGCTGAATTGCAATAGTTGCCTATCTGGTCTCAATGCTGGTGCCCTAGACCCACAATAGTGTCTTCTCAGCCAGAGTGAACTTTTTAAATGTTTGATCAACGTCATTTTCTCAAAACACAAAGGCTTCTGATCTCACTTACAAGGCTCTTAATAACCTAGCCCCTTCCACCTCTCTTTCCTCCTGGACTCAGCGCCAGTCACATATCTTCTTTGCTGTTACTTGAATACACAAACATAGTCTTGCTTCAAGGACATTTTACTTATTTTTCCCCTATGTATTTGCTTTTTCCCTAGGTATCATCATGGCTTACTCTTAGCTTTCTTCAGGCCTTTGCCAAAAAAAACAAAAAAAAGCTCTTGTATCCTCCTAACACATATTGTCCCCTGTTTCTTGTTTTGGTCTTTGGTTTTCTACACTGTATACATTGCAATCACTTTGTGTATATATATACATATTTTATGTAGTGTTAAGTATTATTCTCTTTTCCACCCACTAGAATATAAGCTTCATGTGGGCAGGGACTTGATCAGTTTGATTCATTACTGCTTCCCCAGCCCCTAAAATGATATGTGGTACATAATACACATTCAATAAATATTCTTTGAAGGCATAAATGAGGTGAGATGTGTGTATTGATAATAAATGTATCAATAAATATTAACTCTGTTGGCTCTTTTGCTCTCAGCCAAATTACTTGTCAACTGAACCAATCAAGGGTACATTTAATATGGCTAAATTATATATCCTAAACGTTTGTTGAGACCTGCGAAGTGTGCATGTGTTTACTCTTTGATCCTAAACATAAATTTGGGATTATTAATATATAAGCTTTTGAGAAGGTAGTATAGAGTGGCAGGACTGGAGACAACTCCAGAGAAGCTGGATTTGAGAGGCCTTGGTTTTATTTCTTCTTAGAAGTGTGTAATTGGACAATTCAGCTGGCTTCTCTGCATCTTAATTTCCTCATCTACTAAACTGGACCAATAGAAATAATTACTTTCTGGCTTGCCTCACAGGATTGTTGTAAATCTCAAGTAAACCAAAGCATTTAAATATATTGTGTAAACCTTTCTGTGGGCTGCATTCCTGATGTTTACAGGTGTAAGAAAAAATACAAATTAAAAATAAGAAAAAAAAAATCAATTCTCCCTGGTGCAAACAGGGAAACAGGCTCCTCCCCCTTCCTTTTCTTAAAGCATTTACTTTAGAATTTCAGTAATTATAAAATCTTTCTCTGCCTCTTTGAAATGTATGTAAATCTTTTCAAAAGCTAAGTAAGCCTTTTTTTAGTTCTACAACCCAGTAATGTTTCCTCAAGGACCAGGGAGCCATGATTTGAAATGCAATCATCAAGGAAAATAGTGCCCCTATCTCCCAGTTTCCACGGAGGACAGGAGCCTAAGTTTAGCTGGTATCTGGCTCTAAGCTGCAAACCTAGCTCCTGTCATAAAGATCCAGGAAATTTTTTTTCTTTTGGATAAAGACCATTACCAAACACAAATGGTCACTCCAATTACCAGGTGAATTTTGGATGAACTTTGTGTGAGAAAGGGTGCTGTCAAGTCCTCATACTTGAGGCTTGTTATTGTTTATTGTTTACTTGGGAACAAGTATATAATGGGTTGTATCTGCTTGGTTGTATAAAAGGGTAAGATTTCTTTCTGTCTTTGCATTCTTTTTAGATTGCCTGTGCTATGTATCACACTCCAGTTTAATGCTCATTCAATAATAAAACTGTTTTCTTTCTCTTTTTCTACCTTTGTGGAGAGGTTTTCTAGGTTAACAAACGATTTTTGTTTCTAATAATATTTCCCCAACTTAGGTAAATGAAAAGTCACATGAAAAACACAATGAGGAGAATTCTGGTTTCTACATGGGAAGTAGAGAGCTGAAAAAAACATTAATCCATCCTTATAACAAGAACCAAAGCTGGACAAACTGCAGGTTTACAACTTTTTTTAGATCCGTAAGAGACCTCAGTCACAGGGTAGCCAACTAGACCAAAATCTAAAAAGAGTTCAGCTGGAATTATTAACAAATTGGTAAAGGACAAGTAGAGACTGGCAAGAGTATGTGGATCTCTTGGGGATCATAGATAGGGAGGGAGTTCAGACCCACTCTTAACACCTAACTTACTCCATGGGCCTCGCTCCCCTACCCTCCCCCCAAAAGATTGGTAGAAGACCTGAGACAGCAAAACACACTGTTAAGAGAATGAAAACACAAACCACAGACAGGGCAAAAATATCTGTCAATCACCTATATGGCAAAGGACTTGTTTACAGAATATATAAAGAACTTTCAAAACTCATCAAAGAGAAAGTAAACAACACAATAAAAATATGGGCAAAATGTTTGAATATACACTAAATCAAAGAAGGTATACGGATGGCAAATAAGCAGATAAAATGATGTTCATTTTATCTGGTCATTAAGAAAATTCATATTAAAACCACTATGAAATACTACCAAATGTTTATTAGAATGCCTAAAAAACAACATCAGTTGCTGGTGAGGATACAGAGCAACTCGAACATTCATAAATTGCAAAATGATCACTTTGGAAAGCAGAAACAGTTTCTTTTAAAGGTAAACACACCTATACCATGTGACCCAGAAATCCCACTTCCCCCCAAAAGAGAGAAAAATTATGTTCACACAAAAACATGTATGTGGAAGTTTTTAGCAGCTTTACTCATAATCACAAAACACTGGAAAGAACCCAAATGTTCTTCAGCCAGTGAACAGATAAACAAACTGTAGTACATCCATACAGTGGAATAGTATTCAGCAATAAAACTTAAAAAAAAAACCAAACCCAAAACTATTGATACGTGCAACAACATTCATAAATCTCAAATGCTTTTTGCTAACTGGAAAAAGCCAGGTCAAAAGACTACAAACTAAATAATTCTATTTATATGATGTTCTGGAAAAGGCAAAGCTATCGGGATGGAGAATAGATCAGTGGTTGCTAGGGGTTCAGGGTAGAGGAAAGGGTTGACTATCAAGGAGAGGCATAAAGAAAGGTTTTTTTTTGGTTTTTTTTTTTTGTGCGGGCCTCTCACTGTCGTGGCCTGTCTTGTTGCGGAGCACAGGCTCCAGACGCGCAGGCTCAGTAGTTGTGGCTCACGGGCTCAGTGCTCCGCGGCATGTGGGATCCTCCCAGACCAGGGCTCGAACCCATGTCCCCCGCATTGGCAGGCAGATTCTTAACCACTGCGCCACCAGGGAAACCCATAAAGAAAGTTTATGATTTGATAAAACTGTTCTGTATCATGACTTTGGCTGTAGATACATGACTCTGCAAATGTGCCAAAATTAATAAAAATGTACACAACAAAGTGAATTTTACGACATATAACATAAAAACTGTATTTAGAAAGAATAAAATATACTAATGTGATAATTTGTCCTCAGTTACTAATAAATCTCAACTGTGGCACGTTGAATCATATAAAAGTTTCAGGTTTATTAAGCATAACTTAATTTGACTTTAGTGTATCAACAAATGGATCAAACAAAAAGCCATATTATTCTCAAACTGAGGACAAAATGGAAAAAGAACATAAAGTATTTTATAACAAAATTATTAAATGTGTCCCACCAAAGGGAGGTAGTATCGTTTGGGCCTCTCACTGTTGCAGCCTCTCCAGTTGCAGAGCACAGGCTCCAGACACGCAGGCTCAGCGGCCATGGCTCACGGGCCCAGCCGCTCCGCGACATGTGGGATCCTCCCGGACCGGGGCACGAACCCGTGTCCCCTGCATCGGCAGGCGGACTCCCAACCACTGCACCACCAGGGAAGTCCAGTAGTATCATTTTTGAAATATCAGGCTTACCTCCAGATTCCCTAAACTAGGGAAAGGATAGTGGAGATTGAAAAGTTTAGGTCAGAAGGCAGAGAAATAGTTCAGGGTTGTGGGTATGAATTATAAAGATAGATTAGTCAGAGGTGACTGATAGAGTTAAAGAAATGATGGCACAGAAGTTTGAAATAGAAAGGAACTGATTGATTCTAGGAAGCTGTTTGAGCCAATGTAATAACTAATTAGAAAAACAAGAGGTTTATCGATCAAGTTTGAGAAGGGGATTATTTTATAAGCAATTCAAGCAAAATTTCATTACAAAGTGGTCCTTAGACTATAGAATTAACTGCCACAATGTCTTATGCAAGAGCAAAAGAACTAGATATATATGTATCTATTACAGCAAGGGTTTAAATGAGAACATTATTGATAGGCAATGTGCAATTATCAAAAATTAGAAATAGGGAAGTGAAAATTAGAATTCAGCTCAAAGCATGTTACAGACAACTGATGTGGAGATTGTAGACTATAGTTTGTCAGACATCAGCCAGTTTTATCCAGCACATACAAAGATTTGTAAAGCATCTAGTTAATTTGATAAATGTAAGCAGCCTAGTTCAAAGTGACGAAGTAAAGAAGAGGGCTGAATCATCCCTTGGAACGTAAAATTTTTAAAAGGTTTTTGCTTTTGACTATTCTGTTGAATTGCTTTTCCTTTATGAGTAAAAAGCCAACATGCTCAAATGAAAATTCATTAATTTCACTCAAATAATACCCACAAAAAATCAAATGGTTATTCTGAAAAGGGCATTATGATTTTCCCATTTATCAAATGTTTACACAAATTTTATTTGTCTCCTTAATCTAACTGTTGCAGCTCTCTTAACATAACTCCATTTTCCCTCTTTTCTGACAGCATGTATAAGTTACTTATTAAAAAGGAACTCTCTCACATTATTGATGAAATTTTAATTGGTACAACAGTCAAGAGGCTACCATGTGTTTTTCAAAAAAAAAGAAAGAAAGAAATATATTCTGCCCTCAAATACCTTCTCAATTATGGGGGCATCAGATATATTTTAAAAATATGAATTGATACCTTAGAAGTTTGTAACAGAATTAAATATATCTAGAGCCTAGACAAGAATGTACCTTGTTCTTTCAGGGATAATAGAACCTTGAACTTGACAGTGGACATCAGGTGTATGAAAACAGTCTTTAATAAGGAGAAATAGAAGAAAATTACACAGATTTTTAGTTTTTTGGTGGAAAAAGTCTTCCCTTGTGCATCCTGCCACCAGCAGCTCAGCCTTCAGTTATTACCTTTTCTGGAAAAGAATCCCTATTTTGTTAGACTGTTTATTTAGCACATGTTCCCTCGAGGTCTTCAATGAGTCAGACTCTGTTTTAGACACAGGCGATACAGGGATGAATAAGACAAAGTCTTTTCCTCACAGAGCTTTCTTAACTAGTGGAAGAGTCCAATTATAGACAAAAACTGCATAAATAAAATTAGATATTTTAGAGAGCTATGTGTAAAGCTTTAAGTAGAATTTTAAATTGTTTTGTATAGAGCCAAGAGTCCAAAATTCAATAATCATCCCAAGAATATTAGTTCATTCTTTCCTTCCCCCCTCCTTCCTTCCCTCCCTTTCTTGTTTCCTATAATCCACTGTTGCCCTTTCTTTTCTTTCTTAATTTTCACTTGTTTAATTCTCTTGCTGTGTATAATTTCCACTATGCCTATCCCCTCCCCTCTAAAAAATTAGATTATTATTCTGTTGTGATTTTTTACTTTTGAGGATGACTGCAAAAAAACAATCCCAGTGCAGCAGTACCAACACTTGGAAGAGCCTTTTCATTGTGGGTGTGAACATCAACAGCCCATCCCATTTCATACATTTATTATTAGCCTCCATTATTAAAGCTGTTGCTATTCTCAGCAATTAGAATCTATGTGTGGCCTGAGCAATTCTGACATGAGCAATTCAGGACCAATGACGTTCCACCCTGAGTGCCCTGGAATTTCTCTCTCTATTCATATCTGTAGCTATTCTCTGGAAAAGTGGCAAACGATTTAACTCTTCTCTTAACATCCCAGTTGTATTCTCATCTTTTCTCAAACAGAGAATCCCTTGGATTAAAAGCATCCATCAAGCAAGAGGGCGGGTTACAGTGGTTTCCCCGTCCATCTGCAATCATGACACACCATGCTAGGCTGTAATATGGTAGATACTAAAATCGATTTGAGTGCCATTTCTGCTTCATTATGTCATGGTTTACACACCCTGCACATCGATTCTTCACATGTATTTAAAGAGGAGATTGTATATATACACTCAGATACTGACTTAAGTGAAATTAAAAAGGATATATAAAGTTATTAATATTCCTTGAAGTGCTTATATTTTCATGCTCTAAATGAACCTTCATGTATGTGGATAGAAATGTGTAAAAATATTGTCTTGTTAGTCTCTTTTAAGATAGTTCGAATCTTCATTTTTGGCGTTTTACCAATAATCTCCACCTTGAATGATTTATAAAATATTACAAGAAAATATTTCAAGGAATTTATCCCCCATTTTTCTTCTTTCTAAAGAAGTGTTACATCAAATAGTTTCTTTTTTTAAATTTATTTATTTATTTATTTATTCATTTATTTATTTATTTTTGGCTGTGTTGGATTTTCGTTGCTGCGCGCGGGCTTTCTCTAGTTGCTGCGAGTGGGGGATACTCTTTGTTGCAGTGCGTGGGCTTCTCGTTTTGGTGGCTTCTCTTGTTGCGGAGCATGAGCTCTAGGCACGTGGGCTTCAGTAGTTGTGGCTTGTGGGCTCTAGAGCACAGGCTCAGTAATTTTGGCGCATGGGCCCAGTTGCTCCGCAGCATGTGGGATCTTCCCAGACCAGGGATGAAACCCGCCTCCCCCGCACTGGCAGGCGGACTCCCAACCACTGCGCCACAAGCGAAGCCCCACATCAAATAGTTTCATGCATTAAAGGCAGAAGATTTAAAGATTGATCTGGAAACAAAGGTGAGGTGCTGAACTCACAGCTATTATCCCCCAACACCACTGAGGTTCTCTAAAAAGCCGAGCCATTTCACAGCTGTAAACATTTATAAACATCCATATTAGTGTCTAAGGCGCTTAGCTGATTGTGATTCACAGCATTGATCTCCACTCCAAAGCCCACTTTCTTCTTTCCACAATTAATATTAAAATCTCTGCTTCACCTTCAATGCACCATCACTTACCTTTTCCTGATGTATTTTTTCTATAAACCCATGTCCTTAATGTTCCTTATAAATTTCATTGAAATACATGTTTCCTTTTTATGACTTCTCTCTTTTTTTCTTTTTTTTAAATTTAATTTAATTTTTTATGCAGCAGGTTCTTATTAGTTATCTATTTTATAGATATTGGTGTATATATGTCAATCCCAATCTCCCAATTCATCCCAGCACCACGCACCCCCTTTCTTTCCCCCCTTGGTGTGCATACGTTTGTTCTTTACATCTGTGTCTCTATTTCTGCCTCGCAAACTGGTTCATCTGTACCATTTTTCTAGATTCCACATATATGCGTTAATATATGATATTTGTTTTTCTCTTTCTGACTTACTTCACTCTGTATGACAGTCTCTAGGTCCATCCACGTCTCTACAAATGACCCAATTTCCTTCCTTTTTATGGCTGAATAATATTCCATTGTATATATGTACCACATCTTTATCCATTCTTCTGTCGATCGGCATTTAGCTAGATTCCATAACTAGGCTATTATAAATAGTGCTGCAGTGAACATTGGGGTACGTGTGTCTTTATGAATTATGGTTTTCTCTGGGTCTATGTCCAGTAGTGGGATTGCTAGATCATATGGTAATTCTATTTTTAGCTTTTTAAGGAACCTCCATACTGATCTCCATAGTGGCTGTATCAATTTCCATTCCCACCAATAGTGCAAGAGGGTTCCCTTTTCTCCACACCCTCTCCAGCATTTGTTTGTAGATTTTCTGATGATCCCCATTCTAACCGGTGTGAGGTGATACCTCATTGTAGTTTTGATTTGCATTTCTCTAATAATTAGTGATGTTGAGCAGCTTTTCATGTGTCTCTTGGCCATCTGTATGTCTTCTTTGGAGAAATGTCTATGTCTTCTGCTCATTTTTGGATTGGGTTGTTTGTTTTTTTAATATTGAGCTGCATGAGCTGTTTATATATTTTGGAGATTAATCCTTTTTCCGTTGATTCATTTGCAAATATTTTCCTTTGCTTTGCAAAAGCTTTTAAGTTTCATTAGGTCCCATTTGTTTATTTTTGTTTTTATTTCCATTACTCTAGGAGGTGGATTAATAAAGATCTTGCTGTGATTTATGTCAAAGAGTGTTCTTCCTATGTTTTCCTCTAAGAGTTTTATAGTGTCCGGTCTTATATTTAGGTCTTTAATCCATTTTGAGTTTATTTTTGTGTATGGTGTTAGGGAGTGTTGTAATTTCATTCTTTTGCATGTAGCTGTCCAGTTTTCCCAGCACAACTTATTGAAGAGACTGTCTTTTCTCCATTGTATATCCCTCCCTCCTTTGTCATAGATTAGTTGACCATGGGTGCATGGGTTTATCTCTGGGCTTTCTATCATGCTCCATTGATCTATATTTCTGTTTTTGTAACAATACCATATTGTCTTGATTGCTGTAGCTTTGTAGTATAGCCTGAAGTCAGGGAGTCTGATTCCTCCAGCTCTGGTTTTTCCCCTCAAGATTGCTTTGGCTATTTGGGGTCTTTAGTGTCTCCATACAAATTTTAAGATTTTTTGTTGTAGTTCTGTAAAAATGCCATTGGTAATTTGATAGGGATTGCATTGAATCTGTAGATTGCTTTGGGTAGTATAGTCATTTTCACAGTATTGATTCTTCCAATCCAAGAACATGGTATATCTCTCCATCTGTTTGTGTCATCTTTGATTTCTTTCATCAGTGTCTTATACTTTTCTGAGTACAGGTCTTTTACCTCGTTAGGTAGGTTTATTCCTAGGTATTTTATTCTTTTTGTTGCAATGGTGAATGTGATTGTTTCCTTAATTTCTCTTTCTGATCTTTCGTTGTTAGTGTATAGGAATGCAAGAGATTTCTGTGCATTTATTTTGTATCCTGCAACTTTACCAAATTCATTGATTAGCTCTGGTAGCTTTCTGGTGGCATCTTTAGAACCTACTTAGGATGTACCACTCCTATCACTTTAATGATTCATTCTCTCTCTTCTTTTGGTTTCCTTTCCACTTTCTCTTATGTACAGCACTTAGTTCTTTCTTGGGACAGCTGCATGCAGTTGGTGATGTGTATGTTTATATGTTCTTGTCACTTGAGCTTAGAGACATTTTTCTATGTATGCCTTGTCACTTACTGATTAATATGGCTGGAAGATGGCATTTTTTTTAGAAGAAATGTCATCAACTGCACAAAATATGCTGACATCTCCAGTAGTAAATAATGCAAGACAGTCACGGTTTAGAAAGCACAGTTCCCACCTTTAGAAAAAAAGGAAAATCATAGACTTATAAGAAAATGATAAGGTAACCTTAAAGTGTTCTAGAAAATGATCCCAGTACTTATAGGAAATATTTGCAGAGAATATTGTTTTCTCCTTCATTTAAAAGATATTTGCTGTGTGCATTCCAATCACTGTCCAAGGCACTCAGAAAGTCACAGTGAATAAGAAACACAAGAACCTTGTTTTTATGAAATTCACATTCTTTGTGGGGAAAGCAAACATAAATAAGAAGGCAAATATGTAAGATAACTTTGACAATGATAAATGAGAAGATATAGAAATGTATTAATAGTTGACAAGCAGCATAGGCATAGGTAGTGTGTACGTGTGTTTGGGGGACAGAGGTGTGTGACAGATGCTATTAATGCCCTGCCATGTATTTCCATGGCCTACGTTGAATTCACCTGCAACTATGGTAGAACACCATCTGGAACCTCAAGCACATGCATATTTCTGCTTCTCTGCCTGAGGACTTTCTCTGGCACCACAGTAGTATGCCTGACTAGGCACAACTCAGCAGTGCAAAGGGCAGGGTTCACCTCAATCTCAACCAATGGGGGATGAGAGTTAGTATATAAATACCACAGTGTCCTTCTCTGATGGGATAATTCTAAAGTGTGTTCCACAGTTTCTTAGGGTATCCTAGAAGGATTTAGCTCCATTTTCTCACTACAGCAACCTACTCATTTTTCATTACTCCCCTGACTCACTTTCCCCATTCCTTCATTTGTGATTCCTGGAATAAACTTCTAAATAAACTACCTGCATTCAAGGCCTTGTCTCAAGATGTGCTTTTGGGGAAAACTAAAACTAACGTAGTAGGAGAGGGAAATCAAAAGTTTTAATTGGGTAATTAAGAAAGATCTCACTAAAGTAGTGTTAGAAATGAGAGCTAAATGACAAGAGGTTACTACCCGTGGGAAGATCTGGGGAAGAGAGTTCCTAGTGAAAACAAGAACAACTGCAAAGTCCCTGAGGTGAACAATGTTCAATGAGTGCCAAGAAGACCAGAGTGGCTAGAGTAGAGTGAATAAGTGGTAGGCCATGATGTCAAAGTGGCAAGTAAGAGACATATTTTATAGGACTGTGTAGGTGATAGTAAGGAGTTCAGCCCTATATTATAATTATAATCAGCCTTTGTAAGGTTTTAAGCAAGAGAGTGATATAATTTTTTTTTAAATAAATCTCTGGCTGTTTTTTGGAGAACAGATTTTATGAAGACAAGAGTTACAAACCAACAGAAAGGAATCAAGAAAACCAGTTATAAAACTACTGTACTAGGCTAGATGAGAGAAAAATATTAGCTTCTCTTAATGAGGAAAAGTGGAGATGGAAAGAAGGTTCACACCTAAGATACATCTTTGAGGAGAAACCAGTAAGACTCACTGATAGATTACATGGAAAGGCAGTAAAAAGAAAAGAAAGAAACCAAATGCCATTGAATATGAAAAGCCACATTGAAATGAGTATGGTCAGATGCAAACTGTTATATGTAGAACGGATAAACAACAAGGTCTTATTGTATAGCTTACAGAACTATATTCAATATCCTGTAATAAACCATAATGGAGAAGACTATGAAAAAGAATACATATATAATTGAATTACTTTGCTGTACACCAGAAACTAACACAACACTGTAAATCAACTGTATTTCAATTTTTTAAAAAAAGAAATGAGGATGAGACAGGAGATATAAATTTAGGACAGAGTGGTATCTAAGAATTTAAAAACACAAAACCAGATGTGCTCCTCTGGAGAAGAAAGTAGAAAGCCTACGAAAAAAACTTGAGGAAGAGTTGAAGCAACCTCAAAGCAGAATGAGATGGGAAAGTTAGTAGAGTAGGCAGAAGACAAGCACTATGGTTTCATGGACACCAAACATGATATACATCAAGAAATACCAGGAAGGGGGAAGTGGCCAACTGTGTGGAATATTGTTGAGAGTAGTATTAAGAGAATAGAAGTTCAACCATTTGATATGTCACCTTTCAGATCACTGATAATAGCAGCATGATTTAGTGGGCATGGAAAATGGATTGCTGTATGTTGAAGAGAAAAAAGAATTTAAGGATGTTTAAATAGGTAATAGAGATCTTTTTAAAAATTTTGTTCTTAAGAAGAACAGAGACATAAGAGCAATAGCTGGATGGGACATGTGGGATTAGTGTGACTATGCCAGAGAAAATGTTAGTATTCACAACATTTCCTCTTCCTAAGCATAGGAAGAGTACATTTTTCAGTCTTCCTCGTAGTTAGGTTCCTACTATGGAACTGCATCTGGAAAATGGGGTGTTGATAGAAATGATGCATGCCATTTCTCAGCACTGAGCTTTGAAAACATCTCATGCAGTCTTCCACTTCTTTTTTGCCCTCAGTGGCAAACTTGAAAGACATGTGTCCCAGAAACAGTAACCACAATATGCAAGCAACCTGGGTTGCTGGGCCAGTATTAAGGAGAGCTTCCAAGAAGAGCCAAGCTACCCATCTTGGACTCTGACATCAGGAAAATATAAACCTTTCTTGTGTTTGGCCAGAAATAAATAGTTTCAATTGTTACCTCAGCAGAGCTAAGCCTGTCCTGACTAATATCCCAGCAATGTTTTTAAGGTGATTGGCAAAGTATCATTTTGTGTATTTTGGAAAATGCACTAGTAGAGAGATAGACTAGTAGACAGAGCAAGAGAGAGAGAGTGTATGATTGCAAGAATATTATGCTTGATAAGATAAGGGAGGTTGAGATCAAGAGTAGCAATTGTTGAGGTTGGCCTTAGAAGTAGGGACACTGCAAAGGAAGAAAGGCAGGCAATGTGAATACAAAAGAAGTCACAATGATAAACTTGGTCAAAGGAAACTGAGGGAGTTTTCTCATTTATTGTTTCTATCTCATAAGAGATGAGTGAGATTAGAATATCGGCTGAGAGAGAGGGAGTAGATGGAAAAATGTTGGTTCTTTGACGAGAGAGAAAAACTTACGAAAAATAATTTGAAGGATGGGAAATCAGTCAAATTAAGAAAGTGAAAAAAGTTTGTCTCGCAATATTGTGTATGTTTTAAATGCGTGATCATGAATATAAAATATATCCAATATATTTGTGTGCATTTTTTATGTTGATTTCAGCTTCCTGGCTGAAGGCACAAAGTATTTGGATAGATGCTTTTAGCCAGCCATGTATAAGGGAGAAAGAGTGGAGCAAGAATATTGCAAGAAATTGCAAAGGAGTGACTTTAATGATGGATCAGGAATGTTACCTGGGTAAGAGGGGAATATAGACATCCACAGGCAATGGACAATGGATAATCTCCAGGTGAGAGGCTTCCATAAAGACAAATAATTGCTGAATTAAGAGTACTGGTGTAAGTTATCTAGATGGATAAAAAATGATGGTCAGAAGACAGAATGATCCAAATCAAAATTTAAAAATTAGTTCACATGTTTATTGATGATTAAGTTATCAAATGTGTTACACACTAAAGAACAAAATACAATGTTTTCCTTATGAGAGCCCTTGGGGGAAGTCACTATCGTTCTCACGATCAGAAAAACTTTGCTATATCTGAATAGCTTATTTTTTTTGTTTTATTGACAGCAAGAATTCTGTGAGTTACTGGAGAGGGTTATACACATGGCAGAAACATGAAAGTTATTTCTGCTAAATGTGGTGCAGATGATAATAAATCTTAGAAAGAGACTAAGAAACAATTTGCATCTCATCTTATAAAGTATGGATCTGTAGAAACTAAAAAGGGAAAACAGAAGGAAAAAGGCTATTAGGCAGATAGAGAAGGTGCCATTTGGTATCCTTTTTTAATATATTAGACCGTCAGGCAACACTTAAGAATAGATAAATGTTAGGCCCAGGATATAGGCTGCAATAGAAAACAGAAAATCATCCAAAGGTATAGTGAGGAAAATTCACCTCAGATAATGTTTCTTACCTGATTAAGATGGCAGCACTTGACAAGAACCCAAGCAAGTCATATCACGGTGCAGTGTCCTCATCAAGCACAGAGAAGGTAGAGATACAAATGTTCCCTGAGGAGTAGAAGGACGTGCTCTCACTCCCTCTTGTGAGAACACCAGAATCATAACTAGCTGCTGGACAATCATTGACAGGAAGACACTGGAACTCACCAAAAAAGATACCCCACATGCAAAGACAAAGGAGAAACCACAATGAGATGGTAGGAGGCGCACAATCACAGTAAAATCAAATCCCATAACTGCTGGGTGGGTGACTCACAGACTGGAGAACACTTATACCACAGAAGTCCACCCATTGGAGTGAAGGTTCTGAGCCCCACATCAGGCTTCCCAACCTGGGGGTCCGGCAACAGGAGTAGGAATTACTAGAGAATCAGACTTTGAAGCCTAGTGGGATTTGATTGCAGGACTTTGACAGGACTGAGGGAAACAGAGACTCCACTCTTGCAGGGCACACACAAAGTAGTGTGCGCATCCGGACCCAGGGGAAGGAGCAGTGACCCCAGGGGAGACTGAACCAGACCTACCTGCTAGTGTTGGAGGGTCTCCTGCAGAGGCAGGAAGTGGCTGTGGCTCACCGTGGGGAAGAGGACACTGGAAGCAGAAGTTCTGGGAAGTACTCCTTGGAGTGAGCCCTCCCAGAGTCTGTCATTAGCCCCACCAAAGAACCCAGGTAGGCTCCAGTGTTGGGTTGCCTCAGGCCAAACAACCAACAGGGAGGGAACCCAGCCCCACCCATCAACAGTCAAGCGGATTAAAGTGTTACTGAGCTCTGCCCACCAGAGCAACAGTCAGCTCTACCACCACCAGTCCGTCCCATCAGGAAACTTACACAAGCCTCTTAGATAACCTCATCCACCAGAGGGCAGACAGCAGAAGCAAGAAGAACTACAATCCTGCAGCCTGTGGAACAAAAATCACATTCACAGAAAGATAGACAAGATGAAAAGGCAGAGGGCTATGTACCAGATGAAGGAAAAAGATAAAACCTGAGAAAAACAAGTAAATGAAGTGGAGATAGGCAACCTTCCAAAAAAAAAAATCAGAATAATGATAGTGAAGATGATCCAGGACCTCAGAAAAAGAATGGAGGCAAAGATCAAGAATGCAAGAAATGTTTAACAAACACCTAGAAGAATTAAAAAACAAACAGAGAAGAAAAATACAATAACTGAAATGAAAACTACACGAGAAGGAATCAATAGCAGAATAACTGAGGCAGAAGAATGGATAAATGACCTGGAAGACAGAATGGTGGAATTCACTGCTGCAGAACAGAATAAAGAAAAAAGAATGAAGAGAAATGAAGACAGCCTAAGAGACCTCTGGGACAACATTAAACACAACAACATTCGCATTATAGGGGTCCCAGAAGGAGAAGAGACAGAGAAAGGACCCGAGAAAATATTTGAAGAGATTATAGTCGAAAACTTCCCTAACATGGGAAAGGAAATAGCCACCGAAGTCCAGGAAGCACAGAGAGTCCCATACAGGATAAACCCAAGGAGAAACATGCTGAGACACATAGTAATCAAATTGGCAAAAATTAAAGACAAAGAAAAATTATTGAAAGCAGCAAGGGAAAAACGACAAATAACATACAAGGGAACTCCCATAAAGTTAACAGCTGATTTTTCAGCAGAAACTCTACAAGCCAGAAAGGAGTAAAACTGTCACTGCAGATGACATGATACTATACATAGAGAATCCCAAAGATGCTACCAGAAAACTACTAGAGCTAATCAGTGAATCTGGTAAAGTAGCAGGATACAAAATTAATGCAGAGAAATCTCTTGCATTCCGATACACTAATGATGAAAAATCTGCAGGAGAAATTAAGGAAACACTCCCATTTACCATTGCAGCAAAAAGAATAAAATACCTTGAAAATGAGTATACTACCCAAAGCAATCTACAGATTCAATGCAATCCCTATCAAACTACCAATGGCATTTTTCACAGAACTAGAACAAAAAACTTCACAATTTGTTTGGAAACACAAAAGACTCCGAATAGCCAAAGCAATCTTGAGAAAGAAAAACGGAGCTGAAGGAATCAAGGTCCCTGACTTCAGACTATATTACTATGCTACAGTAATCAAGACAGCATGGTACTGGCACAAAAACAGAAATATAGATCAATGGAACAGGATGCAAAGCCCAGAGATAAACCCATGCACATATGGTCACCTTATCTTTGATAAAGGAGTCAAGAATATACAGTGGAGAAAAGACAGCCTCTTCAATAATTGGTGCTGTGAAAACTGGACAGCTACATGTAAAAGAATGAAATTAGAACACTCCCTAACACCATACACTAAAATAAACTCAAAATAGATTAAAGACCTAAATGTAAGCCCAGATAGTATAAAACTCTAGAGGAAAACATAGGCAGAACACTCTATGACACAAATCACAGCAAGATCCTTTTTGACCCTCCTCCTAGAGAAATGGAAATAAAAACAAAAATAAACAAATGGGACCTAATGAAACTTAAAAGCTTTTGCACAGCAAAGGAAACCATAAACAAGACCAAAAGACAACCCTCAGAATGGGAGAAAATATTTGCAAATGAAGCAACTGACAAAGGATTAATCTCCAAAATATACAAGCAGCTCATGCAGCTCAATATCAAAGAAACAAAGAACCCAATCCAAAAATGGGCAGAAAACCTAAATAGACCTTTCTCCAAAGAAGATATACAGACAGCCAACAAACACATGAAAGAATGCTCAACCTCACTAATCATTAGAGAAATGCAAATCAGAACTACAATGAGGTATCACTTCACACTGGTCAGAATGGCCCTCATCAAAAAATCTACAAACAATAAATGCTGGAGAGGGTGTGGAGAAAAGGGAACCCTCTTGCGCTGTTGGTGGGAATGTAAATTGATACAGCCACTATGGAGAACAGTATGGAGGTTTCTTAAAAAACTAAAAATAGAACTACCACATGACCCAGGAATCCCACTACTTGGCATATACCCTGAGAAAACCATAATTCAAAAAGAGTCATGTACCACAATGTTCGTTGCAGCTCTATTTACAATAGTCAGGATGTGGAAACTACCTAAATGCCCATCGACAGGTGAATGGATAAAACAAGATGTGGCACATATATACAATGTAATATTACTCAGCCATAAAAAGAAACAAAATTGAGTTATTTGTAGTGAGGTGGATGGACCTAGAGTCTGTCATACAGAGTGAAGTAAGTCAGAAAGAGAAAAACAAATACCGTATGCTAACACATATATATGGAATCTAACAGCAAGAAAAAATCGTTCTGAAAAACCTAGGGGCAGGACATGAATAAAGACACAGATATAAGGAATGGACTTGAGGACTTGGGGAGGGGGAAGGGTAAGCTGGGACGAAGTGAGAGAGTGGCATTGATATATATACAGTACCAAATATAAAATAGATAGCTAGTGAGAAGCAGCTGCAAAGCACAGGGAGATCAGCTTTGTTCTTTGTGACCACCTAGAGGGGTGGGATCGGGAGAGTGGGAGGGAGATGTAGGAGGGAGATGATATGGGGATATATGTATACATACAGCTGATGCACTTTGTTATACAGAAGAAACTAACACAGCATTGTAAAGCAATTATAGTACAATAAAGATGTTAAAAGAAAAGAAAGAAATATTAACTCAAAAGTAGTTGACATTTATATACAACTGGTATATAATATACTGGTACAGTATATTTTTCTTAACTGAAGAATTACTTAAATTGAAAAAATAAATCTTAATTTCTTTGGATTTTCACATATACTCACGTATGTAACCACCACCCGCATCAAGTTAGAGAACATCTTCAACATCCCAAGAAGTTTCTCCTGTCCACCTGACTAGTCAGTAGCGTCCCCCTACAATGATAAATACTATTCTAATCTCTATCACAACAAATTGTATTTTTAACTTCACATGAATGGAATCATACAGTGCATGCTCTTTTGTGTCTGACTTCTTTCTGTCAATATTATGTCTTTGAAATTACTCCATCTAGTTGCTCCTATCGGTAGTTTGCTCTTTTTCATTGCTGTAAAGTGTTCCACTGCATAAATATATCACAATTTGTTTACCGATTCAACTTTTGATATACATTTAGGTTGTTTTCAGCTTTCAACTATTATGAATAAAACTTCTGTGATCACTGTCATGCATGCCTTGTACATGCATGAAGAATTATTTCTGTTGGGTATATATCCAGGAATAAAATAAGCTGCTTAAGTTGCTGCATAGCTTAAGTAAGTAATTTTAGGTATTTTCCCCAAAACAGCTGTGCAAATTTACATCATCACTAGCAATGTAAGTGTTCTAAAATTCCACATCCTTGATCGTACTTGATAAGGCCAAACATTTCAGTCATCCTATCACCAACAGAAAATTTTTAAAGAGTCTTGCCTTCTAAGTGACAGAGAAAAAAAAAGCATGTAGAGCAACTTAGTCCAGAAAAATAACAAAAAGGGGAAATAAACAAAAATACCATAAAGTAAAATAATAATAGTAAAATACCAAACATAGCATGTCTTTAAATTATTATAATACCTTAAG
The DNA here is from genome assembly GCF_039906515.1 of Pseudorca crassidens. Lineage (NCBI taxonomy): Eukaryota > Metazoa > Chordata > Mammalia > Artiodactyla > Delphinidae > Pseudorca > Pseudorca crassidens. The sequence goes on along the minus strand of NC_090317.1, from coordinate 109,336,533 downwards.
CCCTGTGTTAAATATACCAGGCACTCCTGTTTTGGAATGCCTCTACAGAACATGTATTGATGGCTCATCTCTTTTTTATAGTTAGCTACCAAGTATGCATGAATTTATTGTCTAGACCTACAAGAAACATATTTTTAATTGCCACACTAGTAAGTAAGTAAATAAACAAACAAACCAAAAACCAGCAAGTGGAGGTTCTCTGAAAGTGGACTTCAGAGTATAGCATGAATATACAACCACAGGAGTGGTTAGGGAGACCAAACCCTGCTGCTGAATTCACACAGCCAAAGTGGAACAGCTGCTGCAATGAAACCAAGCAGTAGGCTTTGAGAATTCCAGAGCTCTTGATTTCTGGTTGTTCTTTCTGCTCAGTGTCATCAATTGTAACAACTGATTAACGTGAAAGAAGATCACTTACTTTCTCCTCAGTTAGTAAATTGTTAAGTTATAAACTCAAGCCTTCTAACACTTGTGTAGGTATAGCTAAGATAATTTTAAAATGTAATAGAAAAACTAGTTAGCTGAATGCTGAGGGTGTGAATAGGTGATTACAATTCCAAATCCAAATTTAATTGCAACCAGTATTTTCCAGGTTCCCGTCCATTACTACGAATATTTGAAAATTTATATCTGGTAATGTAAATAGTATTTCTGTATATCATTTCCATTTCACTTTTAAATAATTTTGAACTTAGATTTTAAAACAGAGCAAAGTCATCCTAATCTATACAACTTAGATAATATTCCCTGCCAAAAACACAGTATTTGTTTTTAAAAATATTTTAAAATATTTGTGCTTCCTCTTCAGATTTTTTTTTTTTAAAGAGGTCATGTAACCAGCGATATGGCCATATGATTAAGTGTATTTTTACAATGCTGGAGAATGTTCAGAAAGATTTCATCTGCTTAGTTACTTCCCCTAATGCACTTAATACCAGTGATTACATTCTTGTTGCCTTTTTCTATAAAAAGTAACTTCTGAAACAGGAAAACATTTACCATTGCATAAACATGTAAGTCGTGTTCAATGCCAAAATCATCATTACCTTGGATAATGCCATGAACCCTTGCTTCCTATTGTGGCATCTTATAAATATCTCAGCTAATTTTTAATGTATTCCTTCTGTATCTATAATACATTACATTTATTTAATCTTCAGCAGTAATATCTAATACACACACAGTGAAACAATGTGATTTCCTTTTGTCACTGACAGTAACAGATAGTTCTTGATAATTATGATCCATGTGTAGCTCCTTCTTTCATTAGAGGAGAAGAGCATACAATGCCAGATCATCTGCTAGAGCAGTTCTATGTCATCAATCTCAAACCACTTGCCAATGTCGTGAATGCGCATATCTCCACAGAGTAATATATCTGTGTCATATCATTGTTATATATCCTGAATTGTTTAGAAAAGCAAACTAGAAAGGAAAAAAACAAATATGAGTATTTCTCTGCTCTATATGAAATGTGATATAAATGGCCATTTACTGAGTCTGTATTTTCCTGTGTGTGTGTGTATTTGTGTGCGTACAGGCACATGTTACGGATGTGAGGGGAGGTATGTTCACTAGTCTGTACATTTAATGTGTTTATTCTATGCTATAATACTCCATCCATAACTTAACCACCAAAAAGTGTATAGGGATAAAAAGAACAGAAAGGGGAATTTGATTTTCTCTTTCCCTTAGTCAGTGTTAAAAGGCCCTTTCCCTGAAAATTAGCAAATGATCACAGCTACATTTTTTAAGATACAGAGTCAAGTTGATATAATATAGGCAGAACACTGAGGGATATCAAGATGACATCATACCCTGGATGAAGATTATGGCCGCTACTAAATAGCATGGATATATAGTTATGTGTTTGCTTAGTAGGATCTATGAACGAGAACTGGTAAGGCAAGTTCCAAAATTATATAAATAGATAATATTTTATAATACAGAATGTTTTATTTAGCTCATTATTGACGTCTTGGTATAAAGGCAGAGTATGATTGCTGTAGATCCTTGATGTTAGCAATCAAGATCTTAAGTTAATGCTGATCTTAAAACCATATAATTTTAGAGAGAAAATCTGAAGGAAGCCTTTCCTAAGGGCCCAGGCAGAATCCAAGACCTTATTTTTTTCTGTTCCCCAGCACATATTATACATGGTGCTTCTAATACCTCCCGGACCTTGCACTTTAAGTAGTTAACTTCTTCTAATGCCAAACTGTAATTTATTTGCATTCTTAACCTTGAAGTCTCAAATAATCCCCAAATGTAGTGGATGTTCAATAAACATATGTTGAATGATTGAATGTGCTAAGAAATTACAGACATGTGGCAGACAATAAGGAAGAAAATAATTTAGGCTAAATGTTTTGCTCCAAGATTTATCTTGAACTCCACTCAATAGTAATAGTTTCTTGATAGGAGAAATCTGAATTATGAAGAAGGACTAACCATCTCCCCACAATTATGATATAAATCATAAGAGCAGTGGCTCTGGAATCAGACCGCCTGGGTTCAAATCGTAACTCCACCAGTTCATTCTTGTGTGACACTAGTTAGGATACTTAAGTTTTTTGTGTCCCAATCACCTCATCTTTTAAATGAGGATAATCCTATCCACCTCAGATTTGTTGAGAATATAAACAGTAACATATGTAGAGTACGAACTTAGAAAAGTGCATGGCAAATTGAAGCACTCAATAAATGTTTGTTTTTATTACTTTGTGTTCTCTTTCAAGGTGATTCCTCTGACATACCTAAGTCATTCTTACTCCTCAGGTATAGAATTGCCAAGGGATGACACGATAGGAACAATGCTGCTACTAGAAGACACAGTCTTTTCTGCTGGAAAGAAGGGAGATCCCGAATTAATTGCAACTACCCACACTGCGATTTGAAGTGGTTAATCGTTGAGCAAACCGTTTCTCCTTTAGCAGGCTAGGCTTCCTGTTGCACATTAATTCTCCTGTCCCTCACACAAAGATCCCTAAACTTTGGAATAGGGAAGAAATTGAGGACCACACAGTCTAGTGATAAACAATACAGCATTTCTACCAAAATTTTACACACTTATTAATTAAAAACCTCTTGATATTTGGAGAACCAATTTGGACCTTGAATTAAAGAACACTCTTGAAACTACAGAAAGTGAAATAGATACAAACTTATCTCCTCGATGAGTTAAAATTACCAAAGGCAGATTGTGTCTTTTTCCTTTGTGCTGTCTGCCAAAGCAAAGTGTACTCAGCTATTTAACATTAGGTATGTTCAATCTAAAATATTGTGGTATTTGATCTAAAAAGGCCCCCCAAATTATTGTCCTCCTAGTCATCAGCTGCGAACAGTTGAAAATCACTTAGCAGTATTTGCTGAACTGTACTGAGAAGTTCCAATTAATCTGATCTGCTGAAGAGCACCCAACTCAAAATCAAATCACCAACTTGATGTAAATGATAATAAACAAGACTCCCATTTTTATTTTATTAAGTATATCTGGATTTACTTATATAAGTATATAATATGAAGTTTAAAAATTAACGTATATACATATTGGTTTTCTCTCTTTATGAAAATTCATGGCAAGAAAATCACAACTAGAATTAGACTGAAACACCATTTTCATTTATAAAGAAGTGAAGTGGTACAGAAATTGGCTTACTATTTGGCTTCTTGAAACATTTCTGCATTATCAAAAAAGTTACTGATGCAATTTCACAATGTTTTTCAGAAATTTTTAAGATATACCCAAAGGAAATTACTTCCTATATACTATACCTCATATCTAACCTATATGTTTCATATCAATAAAAAGGACTTTTCATTGATTGTTATTAGATATACGTATTAACCTGTTCCAGGGCTTAGATAAAATAATGTTTAGCTCATTTTTTTCTGTGCTCCTAATTTTTGCAAAGTAGAATATAGGAATTTACATATAGCTAAGCTATGAAAACTAATAGCGGATTTAACTATAAACGTTGTTATTTAGTCAGATGGAAAAATCTGAAGACAAGTAGATCTCTTCCTGTCAGAGCTTCCACCTATGCAAAGTGCCCAAACTGGAACAGAAGGTATGGATAAGAAGTAGGAAAATGTACACAGCAATGTCAAATATTTACCAAGCATTCATTTTTGCATTTTGCATGTGCTAGCTCATTTAATTGTTCCAAAAATCCTTAGACTTATGCAATTTAAATCCCTAAACTAAGGTTGTGCAAATTAGCAAAGTGTAGGATGCCCAGTTAAATATGAATTTAAGATACACAACAAACCAATTTTTCATGTAAATGTGTCCCAAGTATTCCATGGGATACACTTATACTGAATCAATTGTTTGTTGTTTATCTGAAATTCAAATTCAACTGCACGTCCTATATTTTATCTGAAAACTCTATCCTAAAGGCAGGTGAATTTTATAGATGATAAAATTGAGACATATACACATGAACTTTATAGAAGACAAAACAGACACATACGGTTCGAATGTAACACAGTAGCAGTACAATTTGAGGTCTATCCATCTCCAAGACCCAAAATATATATGTGAAGTATAGGTGAAAGTTCACCTCCTGACTTTTTTGAGGGGTTTCTTTCATCCATGATCACGAAAGTTAATCATCCCTGTTTAAATTCCCAGAAATTTCAGGCCCATCACATGATCTTATGACATGCTTTAAGATAACTTCTCTTGAAGCATGAAAAGTCTCAGGTTTTCAGGTTCAAAATATGACTGTGGAGTCCTGAGGCACAACCCCTTCCAAATGTGCCTACCATCTTAACTCATCTGGTATAAAATAGTAGCATCATATTCAAAGGCATTCTAGGTGATTTACTCTTTTGAATAAAAATGGAGGAAAGTGGAGATATTTGCAAAGCTAAAGACAAGTTAGAAACAATCTCTTACTTGAGATATGTTGTTGGCAGAGGGTACAAAGACATTCAATATTGAGGTAGGATTTGTCATTATAGTTGAGATCAGAGACCATTAAGGTAGGCCTCATGAACCTCAGAAGAGAGGGTATGCCAAGTTTGAAGAGGTCTGGACTCTACCAGACCTAGGAAACAAAACAACTCCACTTCTTAGCCTCCATTTATCACTGTTTCTTGACTTAGGTGTTCCTAAGAATCTTGTAGGGAGCTTCTTTAAAATGCAGACTCTTGGGCAGTAAAACCAAAGGCTCTAACTGAATAGGCCAGAGGTGAGGCCAAGGCATGTACATTTTAACAAGCTTTCTAGGTGATTCTGATGTGGGTGGTCCATGGAACAATCTTCAGGAACAGAACTGTATGCCTAGGAGATAATTGTCAAGAGGAATAAATCCCTATACTTAGATTTCACTACCAATATTGATTCATTCCATAGGCAGAACTGGTAACTTTCTCATCTTGACTACGGTAGTAGGTCTGATCAAATTACTTCTCAGCCACTGTAAGTGCTCTTTATCAATGATCTCTCCAATTGATTCTCAAAAGAAGATCAATGAACCAGCAGTAATAGAATCAAATTAAGGAATTATTTAAAATATAGGTTCATCGATGTTGAGATATAATTTTAAACGTATGATAGTCCAATATTAATGCCAGAAGGAAATTTGTAATTAACTGAGAAGGAATAAAAAATGTTCAATTTTCCAATCATTGTTGTGGCTCTGATATTAAGGCAGGGTGGCTGTTAATAAGCAGAGTCTTCACTATGACCTCTTTTTGTTTCTCGACTTTGCAGATCACTGAGTTGCATACCAAAGATACATTGTAAGGCAGTTGATCATCCTCAATAAAAATAATGTTGGCCGTACAGCCCAAGATGAGAACAAGGTGGATCATGATCACTTAGGAGTATCAGATGTTTCAAAACACAGACACTTCTGTGGTAAGGTTTTCTCTACTCTCTTTCTTCTAGAATATTGTATGTTATTACCAGTTTGAATGGAAGATGGAAAAACTGTAAGAAGGCTTAGGATATTATTGACACTTTGGTGATCACAAATATATATATTGTGCCTTCCTCTCTAAGTCAGTTTTTAAAAGGACCTTACCTGATTCTCACACGGCACGCCCATAAAATTCATTGTACGGACCAAGTGGCCTTGATTTTAATTAACTTTTTCTCAGTAACCATTGACAGATGTTCCCTAGTAGTCTTAACTGCAGGCCACACATGCAGACCTACTGAATTAGAGCCTAGGAATCATCTACTCACTGCATACTCTCCTCCCTTTAAGTCCTCTGATTCCTGAGGAATTGAACCACACTAAATATGAATAACATGCTATGATTTCAAATACTTTATGTACAGAAATGCTGCAGTCAAAGTGTCTCTTTCTCTCAAATAATAGATACTAAAAAGCAACCTCCTAAGTGCCAGTGCACTGTGTTAGTTTTCTATTGTTCTGTACCAAAAACACGATAAATCTAGCAGCTTAAACACCAATTTATTATCTCACAGTTTCTATAGGTCAGAAGTTGAGCTAGCATGAGTGTATTCTCTGCTCATAATCTCACAAGGCTGCGATCAAGATGTCAGCACTCTCATCTGGAGCTTGGGATTCTCTTCCAAGTTCGTTCAGGTTGTTAGCAGAATTTACTTCCTTGTGGTTGTAGGAATGAAGTCCCCATTTCCTCATTGGCTATCATCTATGGCTACTCTCAGCTCCTAGAAGCCTCCCACATTCTTTGCCATGTAGCCCCCTTCATCTTCAATGTCAGTAACAGAGACCTTCCCTCTCATTGAATCCTTCACACTTCCAATCTCTTGCATTAGGAAGAGTTCAGGACCTTTTAAGGGCTCATCTGATTAGGTCTGAACCACCCAGGATGGTTTCCTTATTTTAACATCAACTAATTTAAGATCTTAATGACATCTGCAAAATTCCTTTTGCCATGAAATTTAACATAATCATGGTAGTAATATCTCATTATATTCACAGGTCCCACAAACACTCAAGGGCAGAGGATCTCATAGGAGTGGGTGAAGAACATTGAGAGACACCTTAGCATCCTACTTATCACATCCATCTTATACTTCTAAGTTGAATGTGTGAAGCTTTAAAAGGCTGAAATATTTTGTTGTTTATCTTTGCACAGTGCTGCAAAGTGCATTGAGTTGGCAGCCCTGTTTCACAGAGATGAAGATGAGAATTTCTGGGATTGTAGTGCCATACTGTCTCGTGAGGCTGTTTATCAGCTTTCTTTCACAACCAGAATATCAACTTTTAGCATGAGAGAAATGCCATAGACAGAATTTGCATAAGCTTTGACAGTATACAAAGTACATTCAAACATACTTTCTTCATGTCCTCTTTACAACAATCATGTTGGTTCCATTTATAAACAAGGCACTGAGATCCAATGATGTCATACAATGTCACAGAAAAGTGAGTAGAATGGGGACATAGACATACAGCATTCCGTATAGAAAGCCACAGCCCCCTGTTCTCTATTCTTCATAGCCAAATTGGCACTATAGAGAGGATTCAATATAACACGCAGGACAATTTAGAAGAAAATGAAGTAAAATTGAATATTTTACATGTTCCTGAATGGTACATTCCTCTGTTCCAACATCCCAGGATCAAAATATGTTTTACTATTTTAATTTTACTTTTAATTTTCTCTATTATCTGTGCCCTCAAATTAGAACTTCAGGAAGCTCTTAAAACCTACAGAATTTTAAATGATTAAAACATGTAAGGGACAATCTTTCCCAGTGTGTATGTCTTTAAACTGGATCCCAGACTTGAAGGTTAGCTTGTAGATATTAGATATTGAGTGAGAAAATTGTGTTCGTAAGTGTGCATGTATGCACGCACAGATGATCTTAGCTGGAGGGGGATGTTGAGGAAGACCAAATGCCTGAAATTACATCACTGATCTGCCTGCTCTGTTTATGTTATGTTATGTTAACTTGAAAAAGTTAAGGAAGGGACTTCCCTGGTGGCGCAGTGGTTAAGAATCCGCATGCCAATGCAGGGGAAACGGGTTCGATCCCTGGTCCAGAAAGATCCCACATGCTGCAGAGCAACTAAGCCTGTGCACCACAACTACTGAAGCCAGCGTGCCCTAGAGCCCACGTGCCACAACTACTGAGCCCATGCGCTGGAAGTACTGAAGTCTACACACTCTAGGGCCCGCATACCACAACTACTGAGCCCGTGTGCTGCAACTACTGAAGCCCGTGTGCCTAGAGCCCGCGCTGTGCAACAAGAGAAGCCACCGCAATGAGAAGCCCATGCACTGCAACGAAGAGTAGCTCCCACCTGCCACAACTAGAGAAAGCTCACGAGCAGCAATGAAGACCCAACGCAGTCAAAAAAATTTTTTTAATAAAAAATTTTTAAAAAGTTAAGGAAGACTCTATTAACTATCCAATACAACTTCCAAAGATGAAGGAAATGTTCTTCTCTGTCTACTCTAGTAGCCACTAGCCACATGTGGCTATTGAACACTTGAATGTGGCTAGTGTGACTGAAGAACTGAACTTTTAAATTTATTTAGCTTTAATTAATTAAATAGCCACATGTACCTAGTGTTTACCATATTGGACAGTGAAGATCTAAGTCCAAAGGTCAATTAACAAACCAGGTGGAAACAGAGCCTTTTAAAGATAGTTATGTTTGCATATTTATAATCTTTTCTTGAATACAAAGGATTCTAAGTGATTCCAGATGATCAATGAAGAATCTTAGTTTGGAAATCTAAAAATCTTACATATATTCCAGACCAAATATTCCTGAAGTATGGTCCCCAGATCAGCAGCATCAGCATCACCTACGAACTTGTTAGAAATATAAATTATCAAGCCCTGCCCCAATCTTAAATCAGATACTCAAAGCTTGGGGTCTAGCAATCTGCATTTAATAAGACCTCCAGGTGATTCTAATGCACTTTTGAAAATCTCTGTTGTGGAGCAACAACAGTATACAAAATAACTGACTAATTAATTAACACAATAACTTATTTTCTTTATTATTTAATAGTTCAGTAAATAATTATGTAACACTTCAAAAAATTCTTTTGGATATCAATGACAATGGCACATATTTATTTTATGATTCTCCTTAAAATAAAATGAAAAAGCCAAGAAGGCACATCTTCTTTAGCTGATGGATGACTTATTCTATTGGCATTATTTCCTGGGCTTCTAATGACTGTCCCAGTGAGAAGAGTTCTTGTCAGATATTTTGTCATACAAAATGCTGCAGCAGCTTTGAGACTCCTGCCAATAAGGGTTTTTTAAGGTGCATTGCAGTTATGGGGGTAGAAAAAAGGTCTCTAAGGAATCATTCAGTTTTAAGCCAAATGTGTCTGAAAGTATTCAATATCAGAGAAGCTATGTGACAATTTTTCAATTAATCAGTCATTTTTATGTCTAACACATTGATAAAAGCAGTATTTCTTTTATTCTTTCTTTCCATTTTAGTCTTTTTTTTTCCCCCTTCAGTAAACTGAAATGAGCCATGGTTTAAAGATCAACAACTTCTAATTTGTAAAGGGCTAGCATTTCATTACAAAGCAAAGTTTCAAAATCCATTTTGCCACTAAGAAGGCTCCCATCTCATTTTTCATTGAAAGTGGTCTTGGCTATTTCAATTTACTTTATATTTTAATGACTCACCTTTCACTAAATGCCAGAGGGTTAAGGTAGAAAAAGTATGGGATTAAGATCAGGCTGATGGGGATGTGAAATCCAAGAAGCATAACTCCTGTGTGCCCTTGAACAAGTTATTTAATTGCTCTGAGCCTCAGTTTCCTCATCTACAAAAATGGAAATAATAACACAACTTAGAGAATGATTCTGTGAATTAAAATAATAATAAATGTGAAAGTGCCTAACTTATTTTAGTTAAAAAAAGTTACCAAAGCAGATCCACAAGAAAGGAAACATTCTTATGATTAAAATGGATATTTCCTGTGAAAGAAGCCAATATATTTTAATATTATCTGGAATATATTTTTTTAGTCTCTTGATAGTTTTCTTAAAAAAAAACAATTAAACTAACATATCCCAATTCTCTATTTAACCGAAGGTTTTTATTACTTTCAAACATTTCTTCGCAGATAATTACATTCCTGATGAAGATACTTAGTTTCAATTTCATTTGATCCTTAGTGCCTGCTTTAGTGCTTGATGGCTTATTAATCTATATTTTTATAAGCTTATGAATTAAACAATCGATAACATACTTCTTTCTATCCTATCCTTTTAGTGTGTTTTTTCCTATTTTTTCAGTTTTATTGAACTGTATAATTTTATTGAACTGTATAATTGATAAATAGGAACTGTATGTATTTATGGTGTACAACTTGATGTTTTGAATACATTGTGAAATGATCACCACAATCAAATTAATTAATATATCCATAACCTCACATAGTCACCATGTTCTTTTTATTTTTCTTTTTGTTTGTGGTGAGAACACTTAAGATCTACCCTCTTGGCAAATTTTGAGTGTTCAATACAGTATTGTTAACTGTAGTCACCGTGTTGTATACTGTATATTTGATCTCCAGAGCATATCTTGCATAACTGAAACTTTGTACCCTTTAACCAACATCTGTTTCCCCCTCCCTCCTGCTCCTGGCAACCACTATTCTACTCTCTGATTCTGAGTCTTAATATGTTAGATTGCACATATAAATGACATCATACAACATTTGTCTTTCTGTGTCTGGTTTATTTCACTTAGCATGATGTTCTCCATGATTTCAAACCTAAAGAAAAGTTGCAAGAAAATCCCCTTATGGCCTTCACCAGATTCATTAATTCATTTATATTTGCATTTTATCCCATTTGTTTATCATTCTCTCCTTTCATATGCACCCCCCACCAATGCACACACACACAAACACACACACATTTCAGTACTTCAGTGTGTATTTCCTAAGAAGAAGTATATTCTCTTATATAACCACAACACAGGAAATTTAACATTGATACATTATTACTTAAACTTCAGCTCATATTCAGATCTAGTCAATTTTTCCAATAATCCCCTTTATATATATTCCCTTTTATCACCAGTCCAGGATCCAATCCAAAATCATCCTCTGCGTTTACCTGTCATGTTTCCTTAGTCTTTTTTTATTCTGGAGAAGTTCCTCAGCCTTTCTTTGTATTTCTTGATCTTGACGTTTTTGAAGAATACAAGTACTTTGTACAGTGCTTATCTGTTGTTTCTTCATGGTTAGATTCTGTTTGTACATTTTTGGCAAGACTAAAAAAATACTTCTAATTCATTCTTAATTATGTACTATAAAAAGTTACTTTACAACCATACACAAAAAGGTACAAAATTTATTAAGACTTTATTTACTCTAGGTACGAATCACATAACTGATGCCCCAGTGTTATCAGAAATAGTTGAATATGGTGGAAAGAACACAAATTCTGGAGTCAAATTGTCTGGGCTCCACAACTTTCTAATTGTATAGTCTTGACATTAAATCTCTGTACCTTGGTTGGGTTCCATATTTACAAAACAGGATGTTAATAGTACCTACCTCATTCATTTAGTGTGAGGATTTATATTTAAATCACTGAATATGGTGACTGGTATATAGTGAGGCTCAATAAAAACTTCTGGGGCTTCCCTGGTGGCACAGTGGTTGGGAGTCCGCCTGCCAATGCAGGGGACACAGGTTCGTGCCCCGGTCCGGGAGGGTCCTGCATGCCACGGGGCGGCTGGGCCCGTGGGCCATGGCCACTGAGCCTGCACGTCCGGGGCCTGTGCTCTGCGACGGGAGAGGCCACAGCAGTGAGAGGCCCACGTACCACAAAAATAAAAATAGTTTAATTGTTTAAAAAAAAAAAAAAACCTTCTGATCATTGGTGCCATTAATAACATATATATCTATATATACCCAAATCTTACCATGTATATTTGTTGAACTTTTAAAAATATTCTTTATTTCCTGCTTTCAACAGAGAAGTATCATTTGAAAGTCCCAAAATATGTAATTAAATTACAGAGAAATGAATATATTTGGAAACATTTTCAAATCTGAAGTGATACATTTTTCTTTTGAATATTTGTATTTTGTTCTAACTTCTTCCTACTTAGAAAAATAAATTATTATTCTTTTGTTTTCTTAATGTATTTTTATAAAAATACTAACTATAACTAGCCTCAAAGCTAATAGTATTAACTTACTACTGCTGATGACTTCTAACTCTATGGTGGAATATTGTTTATCATTATCCCTCATTCATAATGCTCTAGCTGATTTTTGCTTTTTTAACAACACATTCTAACTTAAATGTGTTTTTTTCAAGTAAATTTAGAGTCACTGGTGACCTTGGTAGGATTCAAATGAGATGAATTCTTTATATTTTGAAAGGTAGCTTTATGTGAATTTTATTCACTAGCATTTTGAAAAGTGAAAAATCTCCCCATCTGTATTGCAGAAATGGAATAACTGAGGAAAGATTTGCTAAAGAATTCCCTGATGGCAAATAATTATTAGAATATATTATACTTCAACCCAGTCAATAGCAAGGGAAATTGGAATAGCATTATGTGTCTTCAGCATGTGGTAGGATATAGTTACAAAGTCAGGAATCATGAATTCAATCATGAATTTGCATAAATGTAAATTGTGACCCAATACAGGAATATGATCTGTTGCTTTAAAAGATGTATGTATATCAAAATTGTGAGCCCTGATTGAGAATTAAGATCTTTCATTGATTTTTATTGTGGGTGTCAAATAGATTAAAAATTTTAGCATTCAAGAAAACTTAAAGACCCATCTGTTGTAATTCCTAAAATTTTTGATGAAGAAACTTGTGTCTGAAGGGTTAAAAATCACATAGATGGGCTTCCCTGGTGGCACAGTGGTTGAGAGTCCGCCTGCCGATGCAGGGGACATGGGTTTGTGCCCCGGTCCGGGAGGATCCCACATGCCGCGGAGCGGCTGGGCCTGTGAGCCATGGCCGCTGGGACTGCGCGTCCGGAGCCTGTGCTCCACAACGGGAGAGGCCACAACAGTGAGAGGCCCGCGTACTGCAAAAAAAGATCACATAGATAAATGATGTAAATTCTAGAACTAGAACCCAACAGTTTCCCTTCTTCATCATCTTCCAATTTAATTCCAATTAAACTAAAACAAATGTATTAATTTTCTAAATTCTTCCAGGCAGAAGGGATCCACTCATTTAAAAGGACTTGGAATCTGTTATGGACTGAATTGTGTCTCTCCAAAATTCCTGTGTTGAAGCCCTAACCTCCCAATGTCATTGTATTTGGAGATAGGGCCTTTAAGGACGTAATTAAGGTTAAATGAGGTCATAAAGATGGAACCCTAATCCAATAGGACTGGTGTCCTTATAGAAGAGGAACAGACACCAGAGAGATTTCTCTCTTGGTGGGTGCACATGCACAGAGAAAAGGACTCATGAGTAAACTGTGAGAAGGCAGCTGTCTGCAAGCAAGGAAGAGAGGTCTCACCAGAAAGGAACCCTACTGGCTCCTTGATCTTGGACTTCTAGCCTCCAGATCTTTGGGAAAATGAACTTCTGTTGTTTAAGCCACTCAGTCTGTGGTATTTTATTATGGCAGCCCTAGCAGACTATGACACTGTCTAATGCAAACATACAGGGTTATTAATTTTATATCAGAAAATCAGTACAAAACGTGTGGACACCAAGGGGGAAAAGTTGGGGTGGGGTAGTGGTGGTGGGATGAATTGGGAGATTGGGATTGACATATATGCACTAATATGTATAAAATAGGTAACTAATAAGAACCTGCTGTATAAAAAAATAAATAAAATTAAATTTAAAAAAAAAAGAAAATCAGTACAGCACGAAAGGAAGAGTAGTCATTTTAACTTGGAAGAGTAATGAGTAAGAAAAACTTGAACAGAAAAGGTGATTCTTGTGGTAAGTTGTGAAAGATGAATGGAAGTGATAGGGGCTGAACTGGAGTAGTGATACCATGTGGTATTCACACCATTTCATTTTCCTCCTGGACCACAGGAAAAATACGTTTCTCCTCCTCGTAAATCTAGATATGTCATGTGATCAGTGCTGCCAAAGGGATGTGAGTGATAGTGATGTAAGACACTCCTAGACCTGACATTTGAAACAACGATTGCCATCCTCTCTCTCTCTCTCTCTCTCTCTCTCTCTCTCTCGTGACTTCTTGCTAATCTCAATGGACAGGATCCTATGGAGAACTCAGAAGTCGCCAGGAGACAGTGGAGCCTCAAGATGGAAAGAGCCAGGATGCCTTAGTCACAGCCTGATGGAGACCCTTTCCAGTTAGATGATCTTCAGTAGACTATGCACAAGGAGAAAGCAGTATCATTGATTCTCAGGTACTTTTCCTCCTTACATTTTAATTTCTCTATAATAAGGATGCTTCTTAAAGTGATAAGGAAGCAAGGTACCATAATTTAACTGGGAGAATTCATTTTCTTCCTGGGCACTATACAAAACAATGCACCTTAAAATAGATGGCAGCTTAGATTTGATAAAATGCACTAAATCTTTGTAGGTTAAGGCAATGAGATTGTGGGAATTTTATTATAGCAGGGAGCATTAATTACTCTATTAAAAGTAGAGTGGGTTCCCAGATAAAAAGAACTGTGTCAGCAGGCACCCAAGATTAAAAACAGTTTTATTTGTTTTAGAAGCTGCAAGCAATTAGGTCTGAGTGAAGTGTAAATTATGGAATGGCAAATGGCAGTAACTACTACCAAGCAGAATGTGAGTGGAACTAGCAAATGCTCTGATAATTAATAATGCATTTCCTCTTGCTGGTGAACTGCATAGTCAGAAATTTTTATTTGAATGATGCTTGTGGCTTTTTCAGTATGGTTTTAGTAATGGAAGCATACTTTAAGAAATATTTTGAGGGAGATAAGTCAAATAATTAGTATCAATGAGCTGCTATTTTACTTGGTCACTTATTAAGAATAGTTATATGGTATAAAATTATTTTACTGAAAATAAGGTTGGGACATATAAATATTTTATGTTAATATGGTTATTTTCGTATACTACATTTTCACGTTGCAAAGTCTCTTTGTTAACTCTACATTTTTATCCTAAGATTTGCCTGGAAGAAATGTAATCTTAACAGATTTGTCGATCATTCCCTTAATACAATGTAGAACCTCACCTGTATGCAAACTTCAGTACATAAACATCAGGAATCATAGATGCAATTCAAACTTTATCCCTCCAGGCCTTAAAAGGAGCTAATTTCACTGAAAGAAACAGCATATTTACACTTTTTTTAACCTGAGGCAACTGACCCTAACAAGGAGTTCATCATAAAATGGTAGAAGTATTGATATGCTTTCAACATCCTCTGAAAAATTTTTTTAAATGGAATTAACATGTACCTGCATAGACTGAGGAATTGTGCTTCTTTGATCACATTTGGGTTTCCCAAATGATTGTTTGCATCAATAAAAGCATGGTAAAGAGAGACTTAAAGGAGCCATTGAAACAAGAATAAGATATTCCCAGATTGATGATCTTGGGTTGATTCTATCAGTGTTCCCCCAGACTTTTGAATAATGACTTCCTTTTGTTCTCTATAGGTCTGATCCACAAAATGAAATTGTATTTTGTGTACTACATACATACCTTGGTTATGTTATCAAGTGAACAAAATAAAACTTGTCTGTGCTCTAATAACTATGCCAATCTCCAGTATAATCTAGACTAGAGGGGTCCAAGCTGTGTCTAGAGACACAAAACAAGACAGATGGGGCTGATAGAGTCTGAGTAAGTAAGATATCAAATTCCCTGCTTTCCCAAATCAAACCAGATACATCCACTTTTATCTGTTTTATGTGTTGGAACACACATGAGATTTCATTTTAAAAATTATTGTGTAAAAGCTTCTAAAGCCCATTTATATTCGAAATGCCAGTAAAGCACAATAATTAAACAGGAGGACAATGGAGTCAGTCTGCATTGAAAATCCTTGACCAGCACTTGCTAATTGCAGACACGAGAGTGAATTACACTAACTCTCTGGATCTGAATTCCCTGTAAAATGAGATTAATAATTATTTCTCATAGCATGGATTTGAGGATTAAATTAAATGATACAGGTAAAACTTTGCTACACCAAGTTAATGGCTGCCTGTCCATGACTAGACTACAATGAGATAAGGAGCTTATGCCAAAATGTAATTCAGCTATATCACTAAGCACACTATTTCTTTCAGCCGCTTTCTATTTTTCATGATATGACTTTCTCAAAGAAGGAAGCAGTGCATTGAGTTTCATTCTGGCTCAGCTCCTTATCTAATTGAGGATTGGCCTCTTGGGAGGAACTGAATTTTATTTATTTTCCAGCTTTATTAAGATATAATTGACATATAATTTGGTATAAGTTTAAGATGTACAATGTGATGATTTGATGCTTATATTGAGAAATGATTATTACCACAGTAGGGTTAGTTAACACCTCCATCACTTCACATAATTACCATTTCATTTTTTGGTGATAACATTAAAGATCTACTCTCTTAGCAATTTCCGAGTACTTAACTAATATAGTATTATTAACTATAGTTACCAGGTTGTACATTACTGAATTTGTTGACATAACACTTTTTGTAGAGTCTTTATGCTTTTCTATATATAAGATCATATCATATGCAAGCAGAGACAATTTTACTTCTTCCTTTCTGATCTGGATGCCTTTTATTTCTTTTTCTTGCCTAATACTCCAGCCAGGACTTCGAATAAGCAGTAACAGTGGGCACCCATGTCTTTTTCCTGATCATAGCAAGAAAGCTTTGAACCTTTCACCACTGAGTATGATGTTAGCTGTGGGCTTGTCATATATGGCCTTTATTATGTTATGTTCCTTCTATACCTGATTTGTTGAGAGTTTTTATTATGAAAGGATGTTGAATTTTGTCCAGTACTTTATCTGCATCTATTGAGGCGATCATATGATTTTTATATTTCATTCTATTAATGTGATGCATCACATTTATTTATTTGCATACATTGAACCACCCTAATGTGTTTGGCAGAGACAGTTCTCTACCATGCAGCTCATTTTGGGTTTCTGGACGTGTCAGCTGGTAATGTCCTTGGGCAGGTGGAGCTTACTAATGGGCTCTATTTGGGGGCAAGGCCATTGCCCAAGCTCTGAGGTGGGGTTGGGGTGGTGCCACTCGCTGAGAACAGTTGGCTAGAACTGCCTGCTGGCTTTGTTCCCTGCCCAAGCGAGGCTGTAGGATGGGCTCCATGGTTGTCTGGGTTCTTTGGTTGGGCTTCCTAGATAATAGGGCTGGGTACTATACTCTTGTAGGTGGGACTATGAATTAGTTTCCCTGCACTTGGGGGGCAGCAGAACAGCCCTAAGACCTGCAGTGCTCTCTGTTCGCTGACCTGAATCAAGCAAGAATATTCACTGAATTCCCCAGCCAGATGGGGACACCAGTTTTGTTCTGCAGATGGGGAAAGCCACTGGTAGTGCTCTCTGTTCAAGTGACACTGTAAGCAGGGCTGTTGAATGGGGTCTGCAGCTTCCAGTGTGCTCTGGTTAGGTTCCCTAGTCAGATGGGCTGAAGGCTGTATTCAGTCATAGGTAGGGCTACAAATTAGTTTCCCTGTCCTGGCAGAACTGACTCCAAAGTTAGCGAGGTTCTTTGCCGTCTTGACTCAACCCGACCAGTACCCCAAGTTCCTTAGCTGAATGGGGCCACTGGCTTTGCTCTGCAGAAGATCAGTTCTGTCTTCCAGACTCTCCACTTGAGTGTTGCTGGGCTACACAGCTTCCACATGTTCCAGACAGGATTTCTGGTCGGGCAGAGCTGGGAGCTACACTCAGTAGGGGTGGGGCTATGACACCTCCTCTGCCTGGGTGGGCAGGGGGCGAGGCAGATCAGGCTCCAGGGCCAGCAAGGCTCTTCCTTTGAGGACCCAAGTCAGGCATATCCGCACCCCTCCCCGTTCCTTGGTCAAACTGTCCCACTTGGCTCTGCAGATGAGCATAGCTGCTGGTTGGGACTACAACTCGGGTACTGTAGATAGGAACTTGGTTTGCCCAGATCTAAGTGCTGGTTGTTGTGAGCTCCTCCCCGCTTCTTAGTCACAATCAGGTTCCCAATGACCAAGCCCCACAGATTCCCCCCACAATCCCCATGAAGCGAACAGAGTGGGGACTGACAAGAAGTGACCCACAGTGCTAAGAACTGTAGGCTAAGAACTGTAGGGGAGATCTCTCAGCCTACAGTTCTTGCCGACATCCAGCTTCCTTAGCCCTGTCGGTTGCTTCTTGGCAGTCCCCACTCTGCTCTTACCTCATGGGGATTGTGCGGGAATCTGCGGGGCTTGGTCACTGGGCCAGCCTGCAGGAGGGACATTGAAGTCAGCATGTAACTGCTCGTCTCATCCTCTGATTGGTTCTGTCTTGGCCTCTGTGATACAGGGGGTGCTTTAGCTTCACCACTGTGTTCTAGGATTTTTTCAGTGGTGTCTTGTCCATGAATAGTTCTTAGTTGTTCTTGTTGGGAAGGGGAGCCAAGTTGGGAATGACCTATGTCGCTCCAAGAATTTCTTGTTTAAAATTCATCTTAACTATTACATCCAGGCCCCAATGCAATAAATTCCAATCTACTTCTAAAATACCTTGAAGACACACTCACGGAAGATTTTTAAGAAAAGGTCATATCACTCTCAGAGGCTAAAACTGTCTAAAAACCTGGTGCCACAACCTGGGGGAAATTTCTAGTAACTCTCATGTGATGAAGCTGATCTCTGATCCCATAACCTGGAGGCTGATGCTGTTTCTTTCTATCACTAAACTGCTGAGAATAACGCTTTTGGAAGCCTTCTAAAATAGCCAACCCCAGGGACATCCCTGGTGGTCCAGTGATTAAGACTCTGTGCTTCCACTGCAGGGGGCATGGGCTCAATCCCTGGTCAGGGAACTAAGATCCCAAATGGTGTGTGGTGCAGCCAAAAAAATAAATAAATAATTTTTTTAATAAAATAAAATAGCCAACCCCAACATGTTTCATATGATTGCAATCCTTGGTCACAGGCCAAATCAAAAGCGATCCCTGTTGTCTGTCTGCCTCTAGACTTGTATGCCCACTATACATTGTGCTTTTTCTCACTTGGATCTCCTTTTCGCTTTCTCTGTACCTCCAAGGCTTTTCTCTGAGCCCTCAGTTATGGAGAAAGGTCCTTAACTCCTCAATCCCTTAACTGAATGCACCACCCACTCACCTGCCTTTCATGAGTGAGCTACTTGAAAAACCCAGCTGTTCTCATGGTGTACTGCTTCTGCTCCTCTAACTAATGTATCTCAAAGAACAAAGTGTATTTGTTTGAAGACCACCTAACGTGTGTGTCATTATATCTTGTGATATTTCTGGTTCATTCTGTTTTGGACACTGGTATTTAACAGTTAGGTAAATCCTTATTTTAATCAGTTCACTTGTGTTTCTAGGTCAAAATGAGTGAATAGCACAGTAAGAAATTATGGCGCCAAAATATTTTATATAAGATATGAGAATATTTGTCAGATATTCATGAAAATTCTAGGTTTACCTGTCTATCCAAATTAAATACAAGTTTTAATAATTAAACTAAATTCATGTAATTAACCTACTTATAAAATTATATAAAAAATTAAAAGATCTTACATTTAATCTTAATATGATAATTGTTGCCGACAGCATATGCTAAATTAAAATCCTTATAGGCATTAAAAGATTTTGTCAAAATAGCTTAAGTTATAAATTATAGCAAAGTCCAACCACACCAAAGTCCTCAATAAAATATAGGCTTTAGATTTTAAAAAATATTGGGGTTGAATTCATATTTCACTGTATATTAGATTTGTAAATTAAAATGCTTATACCCTCAATTTTGACAACAGTTTCTTGTTGTCAAACAGTTACTGTTTGACAACAGTAACTTGTTGAAGATGATACCAATTTACCAGGTTATTATGAAAATTAAATGATATAAGACATGCAAGATACCTCATAGGGTGCCTGACCCAATATAGAAGAGCAAATTCAAATACAAAAATAGTGCAACTGAATAAAAAGAGGCGGGAGGGAACTTCTAAAGTCTCTTTGAAATATGAAAGATGACCCTTCTCATAGTAACATATACTGTTAAACACTTACAGTTGACTTTGTGACTAACTGTAGTGGACACTGAAGTGCTGCCCAGATCCCGTTCAGAAAGGAAGGGTCAATTATCCCAGGCGCTGGAAGTACTGCTAATGATTGACAGCCCTCAAGCTACCAAGCCCTCTTCAATGATTGCCTCAGCTGAAGTGAACAGCCTCAGCCAAGGTCATTCCGCCATTCCAGATGGCCCTCATCTTATGACTGATCTGTGAGGGGGTAAAACGACTCATTCCTCTCATCCAAACTCAGGACTCCTCTGAAGTTTCATCCTATCTACAGAACTCTCCATGGGCTGGCTGAGGCTTCCACTGATAGCGCATTGCCGCTTAGCTTCTACCTCTGCCTAATCCCATTTCTGCATATTCCCTTCCACAGTGTTTATCCCAAGAGTACTCCATAATGAACTTAATCTTCAAGTCAGAGTTAGCTTTCTGGGGAATTCAATCTGCTACTACAACACACACAACTTCTAGCTATCATCTCATCAAATTATTTTGAGGACCATTAATATCATCCCCAGAAGTAAATTGAGACATGGAGAAGTTAAGTAATTTGTCCAGTGTCATGAAACTACTACCCTGGATTTAAACCTACATTTCACACCAAATGTAGTGAACTAAGCCAGTGCTATATTCATTCTATCTCTACTTCTGTCTCATTTAGAGCAATCAAATATCAGTAAGAATATAATAGTTAAGCTTCTCTTCTAGAGAAACCTTGTATTTCCAAGTGAGTAGTTGCGCCATAGAAAATTCCTTGGATTGAGTCTGTGGTTTGGCATAAACTAAATCAAAATACAATGTTTCTGTAAGATGAAATTATTATTGAATATGTTACGTAGTTTATAAACTCATGATTAATATTTGCATTCTACTATATTAGGCCTTTCCCAGTTAGTATCAAAGTAAATCTTCAACTTTTTGAGGTTGAATTTGTTTTTAATAACCTTTTTCTCCAATTATGGTTTCTGGCCAAAATAAAATCCTTGAAGAATATTAGACTATTACAATACAAGTTGCATTTACAGTAGTTACAAGAGGCATTAACAATCGGGTAAAAAATCTGTACTCATAAGTTTTGTGACAAATTTGTAAAGGATAGGATTCGGTTTATTTTTTAAAGTCTAAACTTTTGAGCTTTTTGCAAAGTGATATATAGACTACAAATTTCTTAACTTGTTTTCTTAGACGCTTTCTGTATTCATTTCCTTTAGGCATTACAATAGTCTCCATTACCTGACTGGCTCATAATATACATATATATCTATATATCTATATATCTATATATATATATTTTTTTTTTTTTTTTCCTGCGGTACGCAGACCTCTCACTGTTGTGGCCCCTCCCGTTGCGGAGCACAGGCTCCGGACGCGCAGGCTCAGCGGCCGTGGCTCACGGGCCTAGCCCGTGGGATCTTCCCAGACCCGGGCACGAACCCGTGTCTCCTGCATCGGCAAGTAGATTCTCAACCACTGCGCCACCAGGGAAGCCCGGCTCATAATATTTTTAAAACTAAACTAGTGTCGTAATTTTAAGCTGTTTTCCTGAATGACGTAGCTGGCTCAGGCGCTCCTGGAAGCTTTGTTACCAAAAGACAATCAAGTTAAAAATGTTAGTTGATATTGTAGTATGTGCTTAATCACAGAGAAATATACAGTGTCTGAACCTAAAGGGGCACGGGTCCTGGTCACACAAACATGGTGAATTTAGTTCTTTAAATATTTGAGGTCAATGCTCACCATCAAAGCTTTCCTCAGTGACCTCATGGCAGGACTCTGCATTTGGGATATGGAATTCTCAGTCCAGAAAGTTTTACTATTTTTAGTCATTATATTAAAAGATGAGTAGGTTAATGGGTACTTACCCCTTTTGCCCTGTAAAGATTTCTGTTCTGAGAGTTTTAAATCTCACTGGGAGTAAAATCTGTGTTTTTTTGTTTAACATTCCTCTCTACGGTTAACTCCCTGATGTGCATAGAATAGCTGCAATGTGCCAAGTGTTTAGTGCGCCTTACAAAAAAGAAATCTCTGAAATACAACAACCCTGTGAGTAGGTATTCTTCTTCTTCTTTTTTGCGTGAGAAACCTGAGGCTCAAAGACGTTAAATAATTTATATCACCTGTATGGTAAAGACATTTGATCACACCTGCCAACTTGAATTTATTACACTTTATCTTGACTTACCAAGAAAAACATGATATATATGCACTTGTGTAATGCATATATTATCACATGTGCTGACATAAACACAAGTATTTTCTGTAGCATGTGAGCAAACACAAACTAATTTTTGTAACCACTCCTGATATGTCCCTATGCCACATTCATAATGAACAATTTTTCCTTTCCTGAATTTTCCATACATTCTTGTACTTCCATGTTTTTGCAAATGCTACTTGCTAAGGCTTGAGATGAGAAAAGAGTTTTCCAGAAAAGGGGTTTTCAGAGGATGTAAAAGAATATAGTGAGGCTGACATAAAAGAAAAGCAGGAGAAATAGAGAATTTAGGACCTCATTTAAGACATTAAATTTTATTCCATGTGAAATTGGAAGTGACTGAAGAATTTAAGCCAAGAAAAAGAGAAATAATCTGATTTAAATTTTAAAATATCACTTTGATTATTAAGTGGAGAATGGATTGATGAAAGTTGGATCAAATTTAAAAGTGGGAGTAGGAAAGAGTTTTTTGGAGCATGTAAAAGTTCTCCATGCCATGGCAATGGCAGAACCACAAGACTGAAAGCAAAGAACCACGAAGCCCTCTAAGACCAAGGCTCAGGCCGGTTATGTTGTCAATTTTACTGCATTCTCCTGGTCAACACAAGTCACATAAACCCAAAAATCAAATGATAGGGAAATAAACTCCACCCCTGAAAAAGGAGAGGCAAGAATAAGTAAATATTTCTGAGCAGTTATATAATCTACAATACCCCCTGGTTCTTCTCCGCTCCCCTTCTCTCAGCCCCTTTCTTTAGCTCTGGGGGGGAAATCAATTAGTAAGAAACTAAATAACAATATAAGAGACTTGATGTACTATCCTTTGGAGAAATATTTTTATTTTGAAAAAAGAAACATTGGACAAGTGTAATCACTGATGGTGTCATTCTGAACATCTCATGGGAGCTATACTTCTGGAGAGGGCCTTCATAGGTGAGAGCATTTTGGACCAGAGACACACGGGCCCCAAACACCAGGAGAGTTTTCTTTTTTTCCTCGTTATTTCACTTCTGGATCTTATTATTTAAATAAGCCTTCTTTTCTCTGTTTCTGCTTCAGAAATACTCAAATTCTCTGCAACCATAGGAGCAAATCAAACGATGTGCTCACCATAGTTGGCATGCCACCAACTTCTTAGGCTTTTCTGGCCGAGTGAATCGTTAGTATTTTAGTAAGAGAAAACCATAACATCATAATTATAAAATAATCCAAAACCCAGTGTACTGAAACTGCAACATTATCATTTCCATTTGTGTTCTTTATTAGCTATGAGGATTCAAATTTCCAAAGACCTCTGGGCTTTTTAACACACATACTATGCTCACAAGCAGCTGCAAACTGCCAAGGATACTGTTTTACATTAAAAGGGGTAACAGATAATGTCTTATTTAATTTTTATTTCGGCAGTTTATTTTCTATGTCACACCTACAGAACTTCCTGAAGTACTACTAAATACACAAATATGCTCAGAAATAAATTATTTCCTTACAAATCTTACAGGATTCTCAATTGCATTAGTCCCCCGCCAACCCCAACGCATCCCACACACACATTTTCCATAAGGCTTACCTCCACATCACCACTTGACAAAAACACAATCAATCTCTCTCTTGCTCTCACTATCAGTTTTCATTTTATTTTTTTAAAACAATTCTCTGATACAATCCCCATTTCACAGATGAGGACTACGAGGGCTGTGAAAGAGTGAATAACTTATCCAGAGTTTATATACCTAGTAGCTTGTATAATTGATATTTCAGCTTGTATAATTGCTATTTCAAATGCAAGTAAGATCTAACTCAAAAACCCATCCTTTCTCCACACAGCAGATTTCAATAAACTCTTTCTAAGGTGGAAGTAGATGGCAGTCCTACTTACTAAATGGATAGTGGAAAGTCACCACAGTAATATTAATAATCATAGCTACATTTTATCAAGTGACACTGTTTGTCAGGCATAATTCTAAACTCTTCAAATAAATTGCCATTTTTCCCAACAATTCTATTATTTATATTTTATTTTTATCTCCTTTGGTTGATGGGGAAACAGGCACAGCGCTCCCAAGTTATTCCCTCAAGAACATATTGCTAGCTTTGAACCCAGTGTTTGAACTCAAAAAACTATTTTCCAAACCATGTGTTATTCCAGAACTATGTACAATGGTGGAACAGAAATCAAGTGAAAGGCCAAAATCCCATCTCTTGACCCCCAGACTACACTGTTGGGCCACACTGCCACCTGGTTTGGGAATATTTTATTTATTATGTTCATTGGCAGAAATTTGCAGGAAGTTAACAGATATGAAAAGTCAGCCCAAGGCATCAACAATGAAAACATCAGAAGGTAATCCCCAGGCAGAAAAACCCAAGCTAAGTTTTCTCAGCATCTCGCTCACTAGGCAGGTATGAATCCCAAGCCATGGGAATCCCAGAACAAGTGACGATATCAGGCTGGAGGAGGACAAAAGAGAAGGTTCTGCCATCTAGGCTTTGGCCGTTCCTCTCTCAGGACCCACAGAACTGTGTGAAACCTTGACATCCTGGACAGAGTCATAGCGTCTGGGAATTATCTGGGAAACCAAACATAAATGCTTGGTTAATTAATCTGGCTTCCTAGTAAGTAGTGAAGAGAAAAATCATATAAATTATATAAGAAAAAAAGGGAACGTTGAATATTGGAATCAATGCAGTGAGGAGAGAAAACCAATGGCAGAGTATCATAAAATTAAATTCCAGTCCTGAGATGAGCTAACAGAAATCTTTGGTCTGGTCATTTATCCTCAGTTTCCAGATCTTTAAAATGGAGAAGGAAAAGGTGGGAGGTAGTCAAATGTCATTCAATTTTCTTAAAATTGAAGCATTAAAGTTGTATTTTCTATATTTTCGAAAGCTTTCAGAATTTCTGTTAAAAAATACATTATTTTCTCATACTTGGTTAAAAATAGACATGAAAATGAACCACTCTCTCCTTAAAGGTAGGCAGCTCCATATTTTATCATCTCTGTCAAGTCATGCAACACTTTAATTAGCCACTTTCAGCAGTTTCATGCTAGGACTTTTGACTCTGCTATGACTCTCTGTAGTAAGAGAGGTACTTAGAATTTCCTCAAGTAAATTCTGTTACTTCAAGGGGTCCAAATTCAGATTTTAAACTATATAACTTTATGATAACAAAAGAAGCCTATTTTGTGTTTTTATTATTTGCATTATTTATTTTAAGCATGGACAGTCAATTAGATTTTCAGACTACATTTTTTTCTACCCCGTTACTTAGGATTTCCCTGTCTTCTAAGATGAGCAAACACAATAATCAGTTTTCGTCAGGCTTGAAATTATCAATGCTATAACTTGAGTTCAGATGGCACCTTCCTTCCAAATCTTTGCTTCAGTTATTTGTCATGAAAAATTACTTTTGGGGGCTGAAATTTCTTACTTGCTCTTAGCCCAGAAGTGAATTACTTCAAGGAATTTAACTAAAATACATCCAGATAAGGTTTACATGCCTGCCAATGGTCATTTTAAATAAAAAGAACAATTTCTCCCCAATTTCTTTTGTGACTCACAGGTGAGCAAAGAGAAAATCTCAAGTTATTAGACACTATTTTCATTAAAATGAAAAGTTTCTTTTTAAGTTTCTATGAATTTCTCCTTACATAGTGTGTGTAACTTTTTGAAACTAGCACAAAGCTAGATTTGTTGACGGTATGAGGAGTAGATAATACTCTTCCCTGGTGCTGTGCAACAACTGAGATAAAACTCAGAGAAGTGGTTCCATAGAAACTGTGCTTCAGCAAATTTAATAGCTTTTTGTGGCAATTAAAAAAACAGATAAGTACTGTCAAACTTCAATTTAGATTTTCTGTATTATACATACTGATACTATATGAGCACAATATTCTTCATAGCAATTAGTCGTGAGCATGAACTTGCACAGTGTTTTAAAAACACTTCTCAATCCTTCGGGAGCCATAACAGACACTGGATTTAGAAACAGAAATTCCCCCTATTGTTATAACTTCCAAGTCTCCTGCACTGAGTCATTTTTACACCCTTTAAAAAAGTAATTGGCATTTTTTTTGTCTGTATAGCTGCAATAAAAAATAAAATTAATACCAAGAAAATATGCATGTGTTCTGGAAGGTAAGATGGAGGAAAAACACAAACTACAAAAGACATAGCCAAATAGATTATTTTTATTATATACTATTGATACTGTGAACTAAGTATAGGTTTTCCCATTTATAGCCATAAAACCCAGGTATCTAATGAACCTGTTTTATTTAAGTAAAACCCAGAATTACAGAAATTTAGAATTGCCAGAGTTGGAATGACTATCCAACCCAAATTCCTGACCTTATTAATGAGGAAACTGAGGCTTAGACTGATTAAATGAATTGTCCCAGAATCCAATGGTATTTTACATTTACATGCAAATCAGAAACATGCTTACCCAAGTGAAGTTATGGTGTGTCTTCTATAAAAGAATATGCACATTTCATAATGTATTAATCCTATCCAAACCTTTCAAGGTAAACACACTTGCTCAGAGGTTAATTTAAATAATTTCACTCCTTGTGATTTCCTTCTCCTTTAGAATGCAATACAAAGTTCATTCATCCAATATTTATTAAGCACCTACTATGCACCAGGCTATGTTCTAGACAACAGAGATGAACAAGATTCATGACGTTCATTACACTTAGGTATGTAAATGGATATAGTTTGAATTATCAGTTTGCAGTTTTGGGAAAATTATTCATGATCTTTTCCAATTTCACCTCCTGAAAATGTTAAATTTCCTTTGTTAGGCTCAACCTTCTCACTAAAAAATGTAAGGGATCATTGTCATTAACAGGTACATCAATACTATGTTTATTTAAGAAAAAATGAAATTTAATTAATTTGACCATTGTAGACAAAGTAAACCTTTTAAGCCTCTGCTTTGATTTTGTCAGTAGACTGATTTTATTAACCAAAAATTTATCCCTAAAAGAACTAATAATGACACTATTAGAAATCCTATGGGATTATAATTATCATTTCTATAGGGATTTACAAGTCATCAATTACTTGCAAATACAAGAAAAATCACTTGCAAGTACAGCTTAAACATGGATGGCAATGGGTGATTTTGGTGCTGTGGACTTTAATCCCTCCCCTTCTCCCTTTAGAATCAGATTATATACTAATCGGTGTTATTGTAAGGCTTTTAGTGTATTTATCTCACTTCCTCAAACAAATCTGGGAGATAGGCATGCCATTTGGTGCCATTTTATAGTGAAGGAAACTAAGTCTCAGAGAAATCAGATAATTTGCCTAATTTGGGAAGTGATAGTTCTCTGACTCCATATTATATTTCTAGAGGTAACCAACATTTTCATTCAAATTAGTCTCCACCAGTATTTCCCCAAGCTCAAAAATTACTAATTTAATTTTTTTTGACTTTTTAAGGAGCTTTTTAGCTTTGCCTAAGTCTTCATGTCATTTTATCAGCTTTGCTGACTGTTATAAACCCTGTATTATCTTCCTCAATTCTATATTATAATTTATAAGGCAATAAATGAATACATACATACATAATACATAAAGTTATCTACTTTTCTAATTCTCTTTTCTTGATGCTCATTCTTTTTATGCCTACAGAAACAATTGAAAAAAATATATATCCATATAAAATTTTTTCTTCTTTTCATACATATATATTTTTCCAAAATGAAACTTCAGTTTTTTAAATCATCCTGAACATTACCTTCTTCTTAAGATAAAACTGACTGCACGTTCCCTAACTTCAGACTATACTACAAAGCTAAAGTAATCAAACTGTATGGTACTGGCGCAAAAACAGACAGATAAGTCAAAGGAACCGAATAGAGAGCCCAGGAATGAACCCACACTTATATGGACAATTAATCTACAACAAAGAAGGCAAGAATGTACAATGAGGAAAACACAGCCTCTACAGTAAATGGTGTTGGGAAAAAGAGACAGCTATGTGCTAAAGAATAAAACTAGGCTACTTTCTCACACCATATGCAAAAACAAACTCAAAATGTATTAAAAACTTAAATGTAAGACCTGAAACCATAAAACTTATACAAGAAAACATAGGCAATACACTCTTCGACATTGGTCTTAGCAATATCTTTTTTTGATATGTCTCCTCAGGCAAGGGAAACAAAAGCAAAAATAAACAAATGGGAGTACATCAAACTAAGAAGCTTTTGCACAGCAAAGGAAACTATCAATAAAACAAAAATGCCACCTACTGAATGGGAGAAGATAATTGTAAATGAAATATCCAACAAGGGGTTAATATTCCAAAATATATAAAGAACTCATATAACTCAACATCAAACAACCCAATTAAAAATGGGCAGAGGACCAGAATAGACATTTTTCCAAAAAAGATATACAAATGGCCAACAGGCACATGAAAAGATCTTCAACATCACTAATCATCAGGGAAATGCAAATCAAAACCACAGTGAGATCTCCTCACACTTGTCAGAATGGCTATTATGAACAAGATAAGAAATAACAAATGTTGGTGAGAATGTAGAGAAAAGGGAACCCACGTGCATTGTTGGTAGAAATGTAAATTGGTGCAGCCAATTTTTGAGGACTCTCCTTACAGTAAGGAGAGTCCTCAAAAAATTAAAAATAGAACTATCATACGATCCAGTAATTCCACTTCTGGGTATTTATCTAAAGAAAATGAAATTACTAATTCAAAAAGATATATGCACCCCAATGTTCACTGCAGCATTATTTACAATAGCCAAGATATGGAAGTCGGAAGTGACCTAAGTGTCTATTAACAGCTGAATGAACAATGATGTGGTGTATATATGTATACATATACACACTATGGGATATTGCTCAGCCATAAAAAGAAGGAAATCTTGCCATTTCCAACAAGATGAATGGACCTAGAGGTTATTATGCTAAGTGAAATAAGTCAGACAAAGACAAATACTGTATGATTTCACTTACGTGAAATCTAAATAACAAAGGAAGTGAACAAACATAACAAAACAGAAACAGTTACAGATACAGAGAACAAACAGGTGGTTGCCAGAGGGGAGAGAGTTGGGAGAAGAAACGAATACGTGAGGGAGATTGAGGTACAAACTTTCAGTTACAAAATAAATACGTCATGGGTATGAAATGTACAGTATGGGGAATACAGCCAATAATTATGTAAAATCTTTGTTTTGCGACAGAGGACAGCTAGCCTAATCATGGTAATCATTTTGAAATGTATAGAAATAGTGAATCACCATGTTGTGTACCAGGAACTAACGTAGAGTTGTAGGTCAGTTATACTTCAAAAACAAACAGACAAACAAACTCACAGAAAAAGAGATCAAATTTGTGACTGCCAGAGTCAGGGGGTGGGTGGAGAGGGAATTAGATGAAAGTAGTCAAAAGGTACAAACTTCCAGTTAGAAGATACATAAATACTAGGGATGTAATATACAATATGATAAAGATAATTAACACTGCTGTAGATTATATATGAAAGTTACGAGAGTAAGTCCTAAGAGTTCTCATCACAAGGAAAAATATTTTTTCTATTTCTTTAATGTATCTATATGAGAGGATGGATGTTCACTAAACCTATTGTGGTAATCATTTCATGATGTATGTAAGTCAAATCATTATGATGTACACCTTAAACTTGTACAGTGCTGGATGCAATTATATCCCAATAAAATTGGGGGGAAAAAGAAAGAAAGAAGCACTGGCCAAGGAGATAAGAGTCTGCATTATCGCTGACTCACTGCAAACTAATGAGCAAGCTACTGAACCTCTGGGCCTCAATTTCCTCATCAGTAACATAAGGGAGCTCACATTGCTGGTGAAGGTCCATCCTAATTCTAGCATTGATCATTCTGTATGAGGAGCAATCAGGTGGCTGAGCAGAGAGGCCAGCAGGCCACTGGGGCAGAAGGTGACAATAGAACATTGTTGGCGCTGCTGCTCCTGTAATTCACAGGGCAAAACACAGGTGGTTTTGGGACTATATTCCCAACATTACTGAGTGCCCAGATTATAAAAAATAGTGTGATGCTTGTAACAAACATATTTCTTATAAATCTTTTGGGGGGGTTGAGATGGTGAAGAGAGATTGAAAACAGAACTGACTGTAAATTGTAATTGTTCTTATTAATGGATAGTCTTCATTCAGAGGCAGAAAAGTCTATCCTATTCATGCTCGTATAAAGCATCCATGGCCCTTTCTTACAATTTAACCATTAAAAATTTCATTGAACATCATCTAAAAAGAGAATAAAACCATGTAAGGTTATTTCTTCCCTATGAAGTAAAAAAGATACATCTGTCATTTAACGTATATTCATTGATTAGCAGTGTATTCTGTGTTTAGACATCTGGGGTTTAAGTCCATATTGATAAGTTATCTCTATGTATTCTATCTAATTTATAAGTAAATACATATGTATATGTGTTTCATGTACCTTATTATTTATGTTTAAATGTTAAATTTTGTGGTAGGTGCTACTGTTTTGCTATTCCAGGTAACCAAGAAGAGATGCATAATGAGAACTTGAGGAGTCAGGGAAGCTCAGGAAACACTTTTAGGGCTGTCACATACAGCAGCAACAGGATGATAGGTGCTATTATAGACAGTGCAAAAGAAAGAAATGGGCCTAAAATTGGATGGGGTGGAGATGGGGTGAGGTTTACAGACGTGGTGCTTTCTAAACTGACTGTTGAGGATATATAAGAATTAGTCAGAAATGGAAAAGGAGAAAGGATATTCAAGGCAGAAGGAAAAACATGAATTTAAATAAGGAGGTCCAGAAAAGCAAAGAATAATCTAGGATTGAAAATGATTGTGTAGTGTCTGTTTGGAGATGGGGAATGGCTGATGATGAGGCTGGAAAGAGGAGAGAAGATGTCATGGAGGTCTTTGTATATCTTGATGAGAAATTTAATTTCTAGCTTTAACTTCCAATTGAGAAAGAACGAACAGTCATAAATGAAGAGGATGGAGGGGCAAGGCTTGTTGAAAAGAATAACACAAAAGTTAGAGAGACTACTAACTTAAAGCTGGATCTGACTTTAAATTGCTAACATATCTTCTCTCATATTTTTCCAAATAATGTCTTCTGAGCCAAAGACAAAGGAAAAAGGAAAAAAAACTCCAACATACCCCAAATTAAATTAACTAAAACTAACTGGTCGAACCTGTAATGAATCTCACTAGTTACAAAGGGTAATGAAGCTCAATAGAGAAATAATCCGTAGCCTGAGCCTAAATCCTTCAACACAGAATATTAAGCGATTATCGAAAAATAATGAGCTAGCTCTACATGTGTTATCATGGAATGCTAAGTATGGTATATCACTAAGAAAAAACAAACAAAAATTTTAAATAGCTGAGTAATATATAGAGAATGATCCCATCTTTGTAAACATATAGATGAGGGGGAGGAACTATGCATTTATGGATATTTGGAAGTATCTATAGAAGGAAGCACAAAGAAAGATGCAAAAAGATATTAGAGAAAATTATAACATTGGTGGTCCAGGGTAGAGGAGATATCGAATTTCTTTATAAATCTTTGTATTGCTCAGTTTGTCACGGCAAGCATGCATTATTCTTTACATTTAAAATATGTAAATTACAAAAGCATAAGAAAATGTCATTGCAAATAATCCATAAAACAGTGAGAATATTACTTATCAAGACATAGGAAGTTTGCTGGAAGCCCTACTCATGGAAAAAAGATTCATAGGTTTAAATATGTTCCTTAGAGAAAAAATAATTTTAATTAAGTAAATAATTAATTCAATTTTAGAAAGAAAAAATTACCCAAAGTAAAGCAAGAAAAAAATCAGAACACTTAAAACATAAATTAATAAATAAGAATATGGACAATCAATTACAGTACAACAAATAGAATACTTGTTTTCTTAAAGTGTTTCATAAATAAATATTGGCAAGTTAAATATAGAAAACACTGATAAATAAAATTTGAAGCAAAAAGAAAGAAAAACCTACAGAGCTGTTTAAAAATATAGAGACAGACTACATACATTCTGTCAATCTGAGAAAATAAATATTTATGGAAACATAAATTATCTAAATTGATGTAAGTAGACAAAACCTGAACCAACAAATTAACATGGAAGAAATGGAAAAATATACCAAAGTTTTCAAATAGGTTCTAAGTAAAGATGATGTGTTGTTTTCTGTTATGATAATTTCCATGCTAAGTAAACCATTTACTCTTACAGAAAATAATGGAAAGCCAAGCAATTTGTATTTGAATGGAACACACCTAGGCTGTCAATAATTGGCAAATGTAAGGGACACACATAAGCTCATTGTGGACACACACACGCACACATCTGCGTAAAACCATGGTTCCACAATAGTTCAATCTCCAGTAAATTCAAATGAGAATACCTGATTTCATGAAAACAAATTCAATTGTTCATTAAGTGATTTAACTGCTGAGAAAAAAATAGGGCTATCTCAGGATTGAAAAGATAGCTTAATATTAATAATTCTATGAATATAAAAGAAGGACACTTTTGTATTATGAAAAATAGTATCTTGAACTACCAGCAAACATTTTAATGTGTGGTAGGGGCAATGAGCAAAAGTGTCCAAATGTGACCCTAGGAACTTACTTCAGCTTGTTAGACAATGAGCTGCCTGAGACCTGAGTACAATCTTCTCTCAGCAGGAGGAGATGGATGGATGAGTTCTCCAAGGATAGATGAGCTCCTTTTACTGAAAGGAGGGGCAACACACCTGTTATGAACCTCAGTGTCTCCAGAGGCAGGGAAGCTAGCTTTCTCAGACAACCTTGATGCTCTGGTTCCCACACTGTTCGAACACTGATGAGTTTCTTCTCATAGTTGCCCCCTAACAAGGAAAAGCAAAAGCAGGCCAGTATCCCTGGCATGCCTCTTAGTGGAAAGGTGGGAGAGAGAGAAAATTAAAAAATGCAGTGCAGTTCTAAAAAATTTCAGCAAAGCTGATGGGGAGTCCTTGAGCCAAGATCAAGAGTCAGAGGAGTTCTGTTTCCCAGGACGGGTCTGTCTGTCTTAGTATCCCTGCCATGCTCAGTCACTGGCTGAGAGCAGCTCATGGGAAGTGTGACCTCGGTGCCAATACCATGACGGATTTCAGAGGGCAGTAACTGGGGATCTCTGTCAATTATGCTCCCTGAAATCATAGATCTAAGAGGCTCATTCTCATGGCTGCCACAGTGTAGTTTTTAAATAAGAGAAAACCACGAGAATTTGTAGATATGCTTGGAAACCCCAAGAAGATTAACAGCAAAATATTTCTTATTTAAACGACAGTTTAAAATTCATATGAGGGGCTGGTGATGTTCTGGAATTAGGATAAAATTGCTTTGCAGGTAAGTGAGAACACTCCATGTGCTGTGCTTTAAGGTATGGTGCAGCAAGAACTTTATTTATTCATGATAACTAATATCCAGGAATAATAATAATAAACCAAGCACCATATATAAGCCTCCAAAGTCTCATGACAATCTGTCCAGCTTTCATCTGCCATGCTAATAAGTAGAAAAACAGAAAGAATGTATTTTAAATAGATTATATCATAGCAGTTTTAGAATAGTAGAGTATTAAAAACAGCAATATATCTAACAAAGAAAAATATAAATGAAAATGTCATTGTATATATGTGATGAAATAGTATAGTTATTTAATAAAACAATCATTTCAAAAAATTTTTGCTGAAATAGTAGAATTTTTACAGTAAGTCAAATTTAGCAGTATATAAATCTGTTTCTGAAGTGTGATCCTGGTTACACACACACACACACACACACACACACACAGAAAAGCAAATGCAAGGAAACAAGCATAAACACTTATGCATAATTTCTTGAGGGCTGAATTAGGAATAATGTGATGTTTATCCTTCATGCTTTTTTGCTCTTTTCAGATTTTTCCATTGCACATAATATGCAAAATCAGAAAATAATTTTATAAAATCATTTAAATTTTATAAAGTATTATAGTAGGAATGTGATCATCATTGATGCTGTTTGTCAAATATTTCTGGCCTCCTCCTTCTAAGCACATGGTAGGAATATACTTCCTGGTGACCTCTGACTAGATCAAAACATTGAATTGAGAGCAGAAGCATGATGTGTCACTTTCAGGCTGGGGCATTTAATTGTTGAGGTAACATACTGCCTGCTATGACCAGAAACATTGAAAATAGTGGCTTCTTCATGAGCCTGAATACCTGAGACACGACCATGAGCAAAGAAAGCCTCTCTAACAACCAGTGATTGCCATGTAGTGTGAGTGAGAAGTAAGCATGTGTTTCTTTAAGCATTGAGATATGCAAGTTGTACTTTCTATAACGTAACCTGTCTGTTATGACTGACACAAAGTTGATTCCCAGAAAGGGAGTACTGCTATAACAGAAGTCTCAAATATGAGGCATTAGCTTTAGGACTAGGTAGCAGACATGGAAACAAACTGTTCCAACAATGTGCCCACAGTTAAGAAAGGGAGAGAGAGAGATCTCAAAAAATAACTATGAATAATACTTCTGTGATATTCTTGCCAAAAATGAATACCTTCAATCTAATCATGAGAAAACATCAGACAAACCCAAGTTAAGAAACATGTACAAAACACCTGACCAGTACTCTTCAAAAGTGTCAAGGTCATGAAAGAAAAATAAAAAGTTAAAAATTGTCACAAATTAGAGGAGACTGAGCAGACATGACAAGTAATACAATACGGAGTCTTGGCTTAGATCCTGGAAGAGAAGAAAAACATTAGTGGGAACACTGATAAAATTTGAATTAAGTCTGTAATCTAGTTAATATTGTTAATTTCCTGGTTTTGATAATTATACTATTGTTATATAAAATGTTAATATTGGTGGGAGTTGGATGAAAGGTATATGGGAACTCTACTATTTTGCAATTTTTATGTAAATTTTAATTATTTCAAAATAAAAAGTTAAAGAAAAAGTTGTAATAGGAGGAGAGCTGAGTAGCTTTGTCAAAAATGTCATGTAAAAGTGAGTAAAGAATATTATGTCACACAAAAAACTAATAGGTGTGTGTGTATGTGTTTACACACGGAACAAACTGGAGTAGAAGAGAAAGAAAACACAAATTTGTAGTAAAATTTTTTACAGTTCTTTGAGACACAAAGCAATACTTGGGCTTTCAAACTTCTGAATAGACAAAGCAGGATGAGAAAGCTGAACAGCCCTCAAGAACAGCTTAGTCTGAAATCTCATTTCAAATGTGGGCAAAGATGATAATAAAAATGTAAGAACCTACCACCGGACACAGAAAAGGGTTTTAAAAATCAATGGCTGGGGAGTTCCTTCTAGGGAGAAAATCTGGAGTCTAATCAAGGAATAGTCCCCACATTCAAATGTCTTCCTAGTGATGTGTCAGAATTGCTACCCAACTCTACAAGTCCCCTATCCTTTATTTTCTCATGAGGAGTGTTTACTGCAGTTATACTGAACTTGTTCCTTCATTGCATATGGTGGGATGGTGTAGGGAAATACCTTGTGTTTCTTTTTGTTCATAGATTTTGCCACACGTCAGTCTCCCTGATAGAGGTAACGCTGTGATCCTGGACACTGAAATTGATGTTTTGCCTAAAAGAGGCTTTTGGTTTATCTCCTTGGGGAGGAGACATAGATGTATTTTATATGAGAGAAAGAGGGTGAGCCAAATAGTATTCAATGATCAGTAGGTGGGGGCTGTTTGTCAAACACCACTGTTTCTTCAGTTATTAGTGCTGTATGACAAATATTTCTGGTTATTTTCCCATTTATATACATGATAGGACTGTACTTCCTGTTCTCTGTGCAGTTGGATACGACTGTGTGATTAGATTTTAGCTGCTGCTGTGAGTATAAGCAGCGTTCGTCACTACTGAGCTGGCTCATTAAATTGCAGATGTGCTACCATACATAGATCCCTTTCTGCACTTTCCCCATGACCAGCAATATTCCAGATGGTGGTGGTTCTGTCAGCTTGACTCCGTGTGCAACTACCATGAACAAAAAGTACTTCCCCTATCCCTTCCCAGTGACCCAGAACAGACACGTAGAATAAACAAGATATCAACTTTACCATTATCATCATCTTTGGAGAATTGGGGAATTTTTGTTACTACGGAACAGCTTAGTCTATCTGACTGAGACAAACTATGTCTCAAATTACCATAACATGTTCCTTTTATTTAAATCTTTAGAACTTAGTTCAGAATATTAAGTTATGTTTTATACTTAGAGGTAGACATAACATTCAAGATTTAAAATAT
This sequence comes from Pseudorca crassidens, assembly GCF_039906515.1. Lineage (NCBI taxonomy): Eukaryota > Metazoa > Chordata > Mammalia > Artiodactyla > Delphinidae > Pseudorca > Pseudorca crassidens. The sequence goes on along the minus strand of NC_090317.1, from coordinate 109,299,864 downwards.
TCTAAGTTTCTGAATATCCATTATAAGATAGTCATATTTTCCACAACAGCAAAGTACTCAGCACAGGATAGGGATTTAATAAATAATTTTTAGTGGGCTTCCCTGGTGGTGCAGTGGTTAAGAATCCACCTGCCAATGCAGGGGACACTGGTTCAAGCCCTGGTCCGGGAAGATCCCACATGCCGCAGAGCAACTAAGCCCGTGCACCACAACTACTGAAGCCTGCGCACCTAGAGCCCGTGCTCCGCAGCAAGAGAAGCCACCGCAATGAGAAGCCCATGTCCCACTTGCTGCAACTAGAGAAAGCCCATGCACAGCAACGAAAACCCAATGCAGCCAAAAAGAAATAAACTAAATTAATTTTTAAAATATTAAAATAATAATAATAATTTTTAGTGAATTTATGTATTAAAACCATATATGTATTCATGAATATATATAGGAATGAAACAAAAAGAAAAGTGTGTTCAATGTCTCATGGAGAAAGAATAGTAGTGAAAAGTCCAAGAAAGATATCCATTTTCCAGTTAAAATCAATGTAAAATCTAATACTGAACAATTTCACGTAAGGAAGACACAGGCAACAGTGCCCAAGACTCAGGCTCAAGGTCACTCCCTGAAATTTGTATAAGAAACAGTAAATTTATGCCGTCTTCATAGCAAGTCCAGCTAAGGGAAGACAGGTTCAAAAGAGTATTTTAAAGGTGAAAATAAAATGTGAAATCAAAATCAAAATGTATGTGTGTGTATGTGTGTGTGTTCACATCTAGGCTTACCTTTCTGCTATATATTGAGGTTAAATTTAGGAATCTACATAAAATAGCCTATAAGAAAGTATATTTACCCCATAACAAATATATTAGGAAAACAAGAGTAATTGCTAAACATCATACATCATTTCGACCACAGTATTTCCTTTCATAATATGTAGATTACTTTTCACTTTTGTGAGTTAGTATACAATACTGGTAGAATTGAGAAAAGTAGGTCATTGGCCATGTCCAGATGGGCAAAGAAGTTTAGCTTGTGGAAAAGTAGGCCAATTGCACCACAATTGAGACATCTGCCCACTTAATTACTGCTGCAATAAAAAGATATAATCTTCAAATTTTCTTCTAGCCCTACTGTCACTGCAAAGTTTCACTATGACACAGTCTGTCAACCCAGAGGGCTAAAATTTTAACGTGTATTTCCTGATAAATGTCATATTTGTCTATTTTACATGTTCAATAAGTGAGAATCTCATGCAAAAACTAAATCATCACATTATTGTTGTCTCTTTGCTGAAAACTGTATTTCAGTGTAAGATGCAATCTGTAATTGACTCAATTTAATTCAGCCAGCTGTTGTATTTTAAGAACAATTTGTTTCCCTCAGCTTCTCTTTTCCACTTTTTTCCTTCCTATGTTTGTGAGTGAAAGAGTTATTCGATCAGCAGGAAACATTCTTGAACATCAAATATTTAAAACTATGGAGCCAAAAATTTGAAATGGTACCCATGCTAGGCTTCTGCAAAGAACAGAGAATTTGAGTCATGAAGTAAATTTCTTTGGTTTGCTAAGAGGTGCATTTTAGCAACAACCAAAGAAGAAATTTAATAAGCTGTGAAATTTGTGTGGTGTGCATAAAAGATATTACCACATATGTATGTCTTCTCTTTTTATAATCTAAATTTCTTCTGAAAACTGCTATGAAGATATTACTTTAAAAATAATAAGAAAGAAATAGCAAAGAAAAATAAGAGCATATAAATATGTTATTCTACTCCTTAAAAAAAACCCAGCAACACGCAAATAAATAAGGTATGAGGAAACCTGTAGCATATTCTATAGCAAAGCAACGTTAATAGAATAAGGTTACATTTTAAATGTAATAAGTTTTTCCCACTAATATGTACAGTATTGCTTTGACATTTTATCTACTTAAGCACGACATCTAGCTTAGTACATTCTATATAGTAGATGTGAAATAAACATTTGCTGAACTGATTTAAGTGAATTTTTATTTAAAATTTTAGTAAACACATAGAAACTTACTCTCTCATGAATATTTGCTCTTATTCATTAAGTTACATCTTAAAATATTCTTTTAATGAATATATTTCCCTAGGCAGAAAAGAATATCTTAAGGAAGTGCTTAGAATTTATCAGAGATTAAATACAAGCACTTTCTAACTCTGTACAAGAAGAATCCTCAAAAATTAAGTAATACGTCTTCACTCACCGTCTAGCTGCACATCAAATGCTGATGTATCCAGTGTTCTTAGTATTTTATACATCTAATTCAGACCCTGGCAGAATTTCTGTCAATATGAAACATTTTTATTAAAGTATATTCTAAGAGGAGTTGTTTCCTGTGAGGATTTTGAGGTTTTAATTTTAACTTTTTTTTTCTGGCCACACCACGCAGCATGTGGGATCTTAGTTCCTCGACCAGGGATCGAACTAGTGCCCTCTGCAGTGGAAGTACAGAGTCCCAACCCCACTGGACCACCAGGGAATTCCCTTGAGGTTCTTTTTTTTTTTTTTTTGGCTGTGTTGGGTCTTCATTGCTGTGCACAGGCTTTCTCTAGTTGTGGCGAGCGGGAGCTACTCTTCATTGCAGTGGGCGGGCTTCTCATTGCATCATTGCAGTGGCTTCTCTTGTTGCCAAGCTTTCATTAAATGCTGTAAGGTAGAAAGACCCAGGGGATGAATTAAGGAGTAAGTATCTTAGATTTAGATCAATAGAATTAAAACTCTTTCTCCCTGACATTCAATGCTGAGAGTATTTTCCACCTACCAGTTGGTAGAAGGCCTGACTCTCAGTGAATCCAGCACTTTGATAATCTTTTATATGGTGATTTAGCTCCCACTGCTCTTCAGTTAACCAGATCAGCAACTATAGATTTTTAGCTTCAACCTGCTTAAGTGTGTAAGCTTAGCCGTAACTAAAATCTGCTTCCTTCAATAATGATATGTCTATCAAATTCTTTGATCATCACTTTCCCCTGAACTTCTTGGTATCATGTGAGTTTTGCCACACTTCTCTAGCCTCTCTGTGGTAAATGGCCTTTTGGTTCAATGGAGGGATGGCCAGCTTAGTAGGCTACCGACTTATGAACAGCTCTGTGAGAGAGATGCCCTAGAACTGAAAGGCATGTAATTTCTTTGGGGCTGAGATTTTGATTTGTTCCATTTTACTCTAATTCACTGGGGATTTGGGGATTGGGTTTTTTTTGTGGGGTTTTTTCACCAAGTTTGTTTGAGTTTTTATTTTTCCATGCTGTTTGTTCTCAATTGTTTTCAGGGAAGAAGGTGACCCCATTTTATGCATGTATTCCTAATCTCATTAAATAATCAAGCAAGCCCTTGGAATATGAAGAAAGTAGAAAAGAAACATAGGATACCAAATTTTTTTTCAATTATCTGAGCAAGAAATGTGGGAGCCTATAAAACTAAAACCATAGAACATGACTCAGAAGAAAAGCCTTAAAAGCCAATTAGTTCCCAACCTCCTTATTTCATAGGTTAGGAAGCTGACAGAATCACATTTGTTTGTTCTAGATTTTGCCAATTTTCACTTCTGGACAGGAGAAAATTACAAACATGTAAAAATAGTACTTTTAAATTAGGAGGAAAACTATTTCTAATACAGTTGACCTTTGAATAACTGCAGTTCCACATAGGTGGTTCCACATCAGTGGATGTGCCAATCACAGATTACATAGTACTGTAATATTTACTATAGAAAATAATCTGCCTATAAGTGGACCTGCGCAGTTCAAACCCACATCGTTCAAGGGTCAACTGCACATATGCCAAGAAGGACATGTGAGACAGAATTAGTTGAGTCTGTTCATTCAGAAGCAAAATGGTTCAAACAACTATCTATTGTATTATCTTTCAGTAAAGCTGGTTCAATCCCAGCAGATTCTGATGCCTAGAGCCTCATAAATATTAGTCACTCATTCGAAAATTGGTCCTGGATAGAAGGAACTTAGATGAAAAACAGCTGCTGTGATCTTTGGTCTTTTTAATTTCTTTTAAAAATCTGTCTGAATCAGCATGTTATTCATGGTGATATTAGTTTCTTTGAATATAGTGGGATAAAAAATGGAAATTGAATGTAATAAGAGTATGAAAGTACAGAAGCAGATATTGTGGGCATAGGACTTCTAAAAATGTAATTTTTCAACCATGTGTGTTCTTAATACCTGGAATATCCACAAAGGAATGATCAAAGAAGCCATGCTTGATCCTAAAAGCATAACATATCCATGCTTATATTTTATTATATGAGCAAGGGTATCCCACAAAGAAATTAGAATGAAACATATAAAGGGAAGGTTGATAAGATGGCCACTTAATAGGAATGCTCTAGATAGAGATTTTAGCTTAGTTCAGAAGATGTACAGAAACTGATTTCCCTCAACACTGCAAGTAAGCGTTAAAATCTCCCATGCTAGTCAATTACAATGTTCATCTTCCAACTGTTTTCAGCCTATGGGCAGTGAAGGTGGAATTAAAGAGCAATCACCTTAAAAAAAAAGAGCTTAATTTTTTAAGCTGTAGTTAATTTTAATTTTTTAAGTTGTAGTTTACAACTCTTTTTATATCATCTTCTTAAACGCTGAAATGCTTCATTCAATATAGTATAGCATAGACTATTTTTATAAGTCTCACTTATAAAACTGCAATCACTGTGCAATTAAAATACCACTGCAATTAAAGTGTGTATAATGGAACATTCAGAAATGTACACATGACTTTCCTTTATAACCACCAAGGGAGACATTTTATATTCAAGTCTCCCAACTTATAAGATTCATTCAGCTAACAAGGGAACTTTATTCACACAATTGCATCATACATACACACACGCGCGCGCACGCACGCACACACACACACCCTTACTGTGGGGTGTTATATGTTTATAAACATCCAAAGGAAGATTTAAGAAGTTTATATTTTCAAAGTTTGAATTGCTATATGAAGATAAAATTCATTTGGTCTTGTTTACAGATTGTTCTTTTATATTTCTTTTTTTCCATAGAAAAAGAGAAAGTGAGCAGCATCATGGCACCAGACATTATATTAATTGCTTTATGTAAGTTATCTTAATTGATTCCCAAAACAGGTTGGCAAGGAAGTTCTCTTTTTGAAGTTTCACAGGGGAAGACACTGATGCTCAAAGAGGCTCACTTGCAGCTAATACGTTTTAGGGCTAGAACACAAACCTAAGTCTGTCCTGTCACAAAACCCTTGCCCAAATATGAACTTCACTCACCTAGCATTATTCCTACTATAAGTATATGTGGTTAAAGTACTTAGAAATGTGTTTTGGTTATTAGGTGGACCCTGTGTGACAAATTCCCCATGCATTTTGAATGTGTTTTACTTAAGTACAGAGAGACTCCTACAGGTGATCTAGTTTCAAATTCTTATTTTAAAGGAAAGATTTTGGGGATCTAGGGAGTTAAAGTGATTACTTCAAGTTCTCAGTAAGTGAAAAAGCAGGGTCAAGTTTAGAAACCCAGAACACCTAACAACCAGCATGCTGTTTGTAGTTTACAACTTGCCAAGAACCTTTGGTTTAATGTCTGCGTTAAGTACTGTAGACTCTAAATGTTAACCATAAATATTTTAGGCTATTAGTTCAACAAATCTGGATTCAGCAACTACACATACACCACAATAAGCACGAAGGGCGCAAATATTACTAGGCATTCCTATGTAGATCTTCCAAATAATCACATTTTTACTTTGTATAATAATAGTACCTACCTCATAAGGTTGTTGTGAGAATTAAATTAAGTAATTCATGCAGAATACTCTGAATAATTCATGGCCCATAGTTAATTGTTAAGTAGTATTATTGATAATATCACCAATATAGCCCTCATACTCTCTCCATCCACTACATGTATGCACTTCTTATCTCCCCTGGAGGGATACCGGTCTATTTCCTAAAGCAGCTTACAAAACAAAAACGACTGTGATAGAGGAGTTAAGGAAATGGTACAGTGCATTTGATTTGAAAAAATCAAATTTAGATTTTTTTAAAAAAGATCTTCTCTTTAATTCTTTTTAAGCATTGTGGTAGCCTACATGATTCCCACTCCCTTGTATTTCATGCCCTGTGAAGTACCCTCCCCTTGAGTGTGGACAAGACCTGTGACTTGCTTCTAGCCATAGAATATGGCAAAGATAAAGGGTCTTTGCAGATATAGTTAAGATCCCAAATCAATCCATACAGAATTAATCAAAAGGGAGATTAGCCAAGGTGGGCCTGATTTAATCAGGTGAATGCTTTTTTAATATGGACTAGACCCAGAGTGGCTTGATGAAGTAAGTGGCCATGTTGGAGAAACCCATGAGTCATGGAAATGCAGTTATTAGCCTCTGGGACCTAAGGGTGGCTCCCATAGTTGACAGCCAGCAAGAAAGCCAGGGTCCTCAATCACACAGGTGCAAGGAAATTAATTAATTCTGCCAACAATTTGAATGAGCTTGGAAGCAGATTCTTCCCCAATCAGGCCTCCAAATTAGACACAGCCCATGATTGAAGTGTTGTGACCCTGAGCAGAGTACCCAGCTAAACCAGACCTGGACTCCGAACCCACTGAAATTGTGAGATAATAAGCATATGTTGTTTTAAGCTGCTAAATTGGTGATAATTTGTTACACAGCATAGAAAACTAATATGTGGTTATGTTTTATTTCATTTGTCCCTCTCTACAGCATATCGGTGTTGCAGGCTAGAAGGAAAGAATAAGATACTTTAATTTGAACATAAAGGGAACAATAGTTTTTTGGTTTACATTTTAATGAATAGAACTATGGAGATAGCAGTCCTTCAGTTTGAGCAGTAATTTCTTTGGAATTAACTTAAAAAGTTATCTCTGACAAAAGATTTTTCCATCCTTAACCAATTTCTTTCCCTGAAATGCCCACTCTTACCTTTTTCTATGGTTGAATGCAACGAAGGAAGTGTTCACATGCTACCATCCTAATGATAACACTTAATTGTCCAAACGCTTTCATATAAATGGTCTAATTTGAGTTTCATAACAATTTTGTGCAGTAGGAACAAAAGAATTGTTCAGGGGCATAGTTGTGAACCCAGTGGTTATCCTTGGGCCTGGAAACATCAAAGGCCCTGAAGAAGTGCTAAACTGAATGAAGATTACTTTTTCAGATAAAGAAATTGTAGTTCAGAGAGAACAAATGACTTGCCCAGCAAAGCCTGTACACAAAAGTACAAGAATTAAAACTCATACCATCTGCAACAGAGGACAAGAGTTGTTTTCTATAATAGCATTTTACCCCTGAAAAGGAAACACATTTAGCTATTAACAGCCATTAACCTTTTTTCTCAAATTTGCATCTCTCCAGGGCAAAGAACCCTGAAGGGGGAGGGAAGGAGAGATGAAAGGAATTATCATGGGTATGGAGTGCTGTCCAGCCTGTGGAACGCCTTGAATATCTGAGAAACAGGATCGCAGTTGATGCCTCTAGGTAGAGTTGCCTTCTGACAAAGGGAAGATGAGTTGGTAAACAAAATGTTAAGGCTTTAAAGGAAAACTACCTGTTTATTTTTCTAGCACAGCCTTTCAAAATGCAAATCAATAATTGTCTTTCTAAAACATGAATTTCCAAAACCTTTGAGAAATAATTTTGCTTACTAACACTTTTTTTTAAAGTTTTTTATTTGAACTTTTTTTTTTTTACATCTTTATTGGAGTATAATTGCTTTACAATGGTGTGTTAGTTTCTGCTTTATAACAAAGTGAATCAGTTATACATATACATATGTTCCCATATCTCTTCCCTCTTGCGTCTCCTTCCCTCCCACCCTCCCTATTCCACCCCTCCAGGCGGTCATAAAGCACCAAGCTGATCTCCCTGTGCTATGAGGCTGCTTCCCACTAGCTATCTACCTTATGTTTGTTAGTGTATATATGTCCATGCCTCTCTCTCGCTTTGTCACAGCTTACCCTTCCCACTCCCCATATCCTCAAGTCCATTCTCCAGTAGGTCTATGTCTTTATTCCTGTCTTACCCCAGGTTCTTTATGACATTTTTTTTTCTTAAATTCCATATATGTGTGTTAGCATACGGTATTTGTCTTTCTCTTTCTGACTTACTTCACTCTGTATGACAGACTCTAGGTCTATCCACCTCACTACAAATAGCTCAATTTCGTTTCTTTTTATGGCTGAGTAATATTCCATTGTATATATGTGCCACATCTTCTTTATCCATTCATCCGATGATGGACACTTAGGTTGTTTCCATCTCCGGGCTATTGTAAATAGAGCTGCAATGAACATTTTGGTACATGACTCGTTTTGAATTATGGTTTTCTTAGTGTATATGCCCAGGAATGGGATTGCTGGGTCATATGGTAGTTCTTTTTTTTTTTTTTTTAACATCTTTATTGGGGTATAATTGCTTTACAATGGTGTGTTTCTGCTTTATAACAAAGTGAATCAGTTATACATATACATGTGTTCCCAAATCTCTACCCTCTTGCGTCGCCCTCCCTCCCACCCTCCCTATCCAACCCCTCCAGGCGGTCATAAAGCACCAAGCTGATCTCCCTGTGCTATGCGGCTGCTTCCCACTAGCTATCTACCTTATGTTTGTTAGTGTATATATGTCCATGCCTCTCTCTCGCTTTGTCACAGCTCACCCTTCCCCCTCCCCTTATCCTCAAGTCCGTGCTCCAGTAGATCTGTGTCTTTATTCCTGTCTTACTCCTAGGTTCTTCATGACATTTTTTTTCTTAAATTCTATATATATGTGTTAGCATACGGTATTTGTCTTTCTCTTTCTGACTTACTTCACTCTGTATGACAGACTCTAGGTCTATCCACCTCATCACAAATAGCTCAATTTCGTTTCTTTTTATGGCTGAGTAATATTCCATTGTATATATGTGCCACATCTTCTTTATCCATTCATCCGATGATGGACACTTAGGTTGTTTCCATCTCCGGGCTATTGTAAATAGAGCTGCAATGAACATTTTGGTACATGACTCTTTTTGAATTATGGTTTTCTTAGGGTATATGCCCAGGAGTGGGATTGCTGGGTCATATGGTAGTTCTATTTGTAGTTTTTTAAGAAACCTCCATACTGTTCTCCATAGTGGCTGTATCAATTCACATTCCCACCAACAGCGCAAGAGGGTTCCCTTTTCTCCACACCCTCTCCAGCATTTATTGTTTCTAGATTTTTTGATGATGGCCATTCTGACTGGTGTGAGATGATATCTCATTGTAGTTTTGATTTGCATTTCTCTAATGATTAATGATGTTGAACATTCTTTCATGTCTTTGTTGGCAGTCTGTATATCTTCTTTGGAGAAATGTCTGTTTAGGTCTTCTGCCCATTTTTGGATTGGGTTGTTTGTGTCTTTGTTATTGAGCTGCATGAGCTGCTTATAAATTTTGGAGATTAATCCTTTGTCAGCTGCTTCATTTGCAAATATTTTCTCCCATTCTGAGGGTTGTCTTTTGGTCTTGTTTATGGTCTCCTTTGCTGTGCAAAAGCTTTTAAGTTTCATTAGGTCCCATTTGTTTATTTTTGTTTTTATTTCCATTTCTCTAGGAGGTGGGTCAAAAAGGATCCTGCTGTGATTTATGTCAAAGTGTTCATCCTGTTTTCCTCTAAGAGTTTGACAGTTCCTGGCTTTACATTTAGGTCTTTAATCCATTTTGAGCTTATTTTTGTGTATGGTGTTAGGGAGTGATCTAATCTCATACTTTTACATGTACCTGTCCAGTTTTCCCAGTACCACTTATTGAAGAGGCTGTCCTTTTTCCACTGTACATTCTTGCCTCCTTTATCAAAGATAAGGTGACCATATGTGCGTGGGTTTATCTCTGGGCTTTCTATGCTGTTCCATTGATCTATCTTTCTGTTTTTGTGCCATTACCATACTGTCTTGATTAATGTAGCTTTCTAGTATAGTCTGAAGTCAGGGACCCTGATTCCTCCAGCTCCGTTTTTCATTCTCAAGATTGTTTTGGCTATTCGGGGTCTTTTGTGTTTCCATACAAATTGTGAGATTCTTTTGTTCTAGTTCTGTGAAAAATGCCAGTGGTAGTTTGATAGGGATTGCATTGAATCTGTAGATTGCTTTGGGTAGTAGAGTCATTTTCACAATGTTGATTCTTCCAATCCAAGAACATGGTATATCTCTCCATCTATTTGTATCATCTTTAATTTCTTTCATCAGTGTCTTATAATTTTCTGCATACAGGTCTTTTGTCTCCTTAGGTAGGTTTATTCCTAGATATTTTATTATTTTTGTTGCAATGGTAAATGGGAGAGTTTTCTTGATTTCACGTTCAGATATTTCATCATTAGTGTATAGGAATGCCAGAGATTTCTGTGCATTAATTTTGTATCCTGCTACTTTACCAAATTAAAACACTCCCTAACACCATACACAAAAATAAGCTCAAAATGGATTAAAGACCTAAATGTAAGGCCAGAAACTATCAAACTCTTAGAGGAAAACTTAGGCAGAACACTCTGTGACATAAATCACAGCAGGATCCTTTTTGACCCACCTCCTAGAGAAATGGAAATAAAAACAAAAATAAACAAATGGGACCTAATGAAGCTTAAAAGCTTTTGCACAGCAAAGGAGACCATAAACAAGACCAAAAGACAACCCTCAGAATGGGAGAAACTATTTGCAAATGAAGCAACTGACAAAGGATTAATCTCCAAAATTTATAAGTAGCTCATGCAGCTCAATAACAAAGAAACAAACAACCCAATCCAAAAATGGGCAGAAGACCTAAACAGACATTTCTCCAAAGAAGATATACAGACTGCCAACAAAGACATGAAAGAATGTTCAACATCATTAATCATTAGAGAAATGCAAATCAAAACTACAATGAGATATCATCTCACACCAGTCAGAATGGCCATCATCAAAAAATCTAGAAACAATAAATGCTGGAGAGGGTGTGGAGAAAAGGGAACCCTCTTGCACTGTTGGTGGGAATGTGAATTGATACAGCCACTATGGAGAACAGTATGGAGGTTCCTTAAAAAACTACAAATTGAACTACCATATGACCCAGCAATCCCACTCCTGGGCATATACCCTAAGAAAACCATAATTCAAAAAGAGTCATGTACCAAAATGTTCATTGCAGCTCTATTTACAATAGCCAGGACATGGAAGCAACCTAAGTGTCCATCAATAGATGAATGGATAAGGAAGATGTGGCACATATATACAATGGAATATTACTCAGCCATCAAAAGAAATGAAGTTGAGTTATTCGTAGTGAGGTGGATGGACCTAGAGTCTGTCATACAGAGTGAAGTAAGTCAGAAAGAGAAAAACAAATACCGTATGCTAACACATATATATGGAATCTAAGGAAATTTAAAACAAGGTCATGAAGAACCTAGGAGTAAGATGGGAATGGAGATGCAGACCTACTAGAGGATGGACTTGAGGATACGGGGAGGGGGAAGGGTAAGCTGTGACAAAGTGAGAGAGTGGCATGGACATATATACACTACCAAACGTAGAATAGATAGCTAGTGGGAAGCAGCCCCATAGCACAGGGAGATCAGCTCGGTGGTTTGTGACCACCTAGAGGGGTGGGATAGGGAGGGTGGGAGGGAGGGAGACGCAAGAGGGAAGAGATATGGGAACATGTATGTATGTATAACTGATTCACTTTGTTATAAAGCAGAAACTAACACACCATTGTAAAGCAATTATACTCCAAAAAAGATGTTAAAAAAAAAGTATGTCAAATATAAACAAATCCGAACTTAGATAGGGAGCGATTTTAATTAGAAGGAATTACAATTGCAGTTGTGAGAGCTCTCCAATCTCAGAAATCTGGGTTTCAAAATCAAACAGAGCAAGTTTTTCTTCCACAGTGTGAAGGAGGGGTAAGCAGAGACAAGCGTAATCTTTTAAGGGGACTCTGGACAAGCAAGGAGAAATGACCGGTGGGGTTTCATTGGAAAAGGGTCTCCCTGTGGTCATCTGATTCCCAGGAGAAGCTGATAAGTGTGGGGTAGGGGAACAGTTCCATTTTTTTAGTGCTTCCTAAGGCTTTAGAGCAAGCTGCGCTCAGCGGACTGTAGGAAGGAGATAAGCCTAACTAAAGTTTGGTCAAGACAAATTGGAGGGTAAGAAATGGCCAATTGTGAATATTTGGTCAAGCAGAACTGGGCAGTTTTGGGTTCTGAGGATCCGCCAGTGTCTTGGTGAGAAAGATAATGGTGAATCTTTTATTTTGAACACTTTGTCTCTTCTGGCTGCCAATTAAGGGATTCAGTGTTTAATCTCCAGTCCTTTAAATTTAACGTATGTATCTCCTCCTATGGAATACCCCATTTTTAGATGTTATTCTTTTCTTTTAGTATAAAATGGCTCAAATTCCAGTTCCATGAATAGTGGGAAACAGCCATGGGCAGAAATCAATGAGGTTTTCTTGGGAGGGAGAAGAGAAGAAGAACTTTCCCTGCTTCTCCACCACTATCTAACTCCCCGCTGAAAATTTGAGCTTCAGAGCTTCGGTCCTACCATTAGGGGAAAGAAAAAAAATGCCTTACCCCATGAAATTCTCTCTCTAGTACCCCTGCTTCTGCAACCTCTACTTGTTTTTATACACTGAAGCTGGTGAGCAAGTTGGCATTTACATACCTCCTTTACAAGCCCTGCAGAGATGGTCTTCTCCTAATTTGGGAATAGGAGGTTATTGCTACTTAATATCCTGTGGCCTCAGACACAAATAAGATTAAAATAGTTCCATTTAACATCCAGCTTTCACATTCTTCATATTATGAATGGGTTCTTCATAGAAAAGTCAAAGCAGTTAAGTAAACATACACTGGAAAAATTATAATTAAATTATCACATACAATAATTTAAAATGCCACAGCTATTGAATATGTGGAAAGTACTGTGATAAGAACAGGAGAGTGTAATGGGGAAAGTTACAAAGAAAAAAGATTAGTTGGCACTTAATTTTTAATGTGTCAATCATTGGTTTTTGGAACACATTTTTACATTATTAATTTTCAAACCTACAACATTCATACCAAGGATGATTTTGTTGAACTGCACATCACGGAGAACTATTCATGTTGATAACAATGTAGTTTCCTTTCAGATCGACAGCCACTGCAAGAATGCCTTTTAGATGTATTATTGTTCTTATCCATCAAACCAGAGCTATCTTAATAGGCAAACTAATGAGATTTGTCAAGATTTTATTTATTTTACTCATGAATGGTGGCCAGCATTTCAGAATTGTAACAGGACAAGGAAACAGTTTCTTCATAATAAATCTAAAGAGATCCAGCTTAATTTAACTTAAAAATATTAATTTTACAAAATTAACTGGTACTAATTAAAAATAGCAAAAAATACATTTAGCAAATATTCAAAATAATATTACCTATAGAAATATAAATTGTTGATATTAGAGCCACCAAAATATTTTTGTTACAATAGGATATCCCTTAAACATCTTCATTTAGAATGAGAAATATGTTGCTAATGCCCAAGTGATAGAGAATCTGTGCTCATACTGCCATCCCATGATTCAGGCCAAAAATGAAGGCAGGTCTTTGCTATTATGTAAATTGTTTATTCTAGGGCTTTCCACTGGAAAGAAGAGAAATGCTTAATTAGTATGCTCTAGACCAAACTGCATATTTTGTATTATGCATTTCATAATCACTTCACCTTTAACATTTTAATTAATTAAAACTATAAAGTTAATTATAGAAATAAAATTAAGTCATGGAGGTAACAATTTTCCCATATTTTTGTGACTATCTCTATTTGATACAGCTACAGAGTGAATTAGGGAGGGCTACAATATATATTTGCTCCCTACCTCTTGAGAGATAGGCTTAAACATTTACATTGGATAAAAGCCCTTTTAGGCTGCCTTCAGTGCATCATCAAGGATTCATTCTGGAGTTTTCATGTCAGTTAGGCAACATTACTCTTTGAAGGACTCAGATGTGGGGCACTGTTTTATGTTCTATAGAAAGATATGTCTGCCTTCAAAAATCTAATGATCATTTGAGGTAGAGAGCATACATAGTGAACAGGTATAATCCAAATGTATTAGCAAGTTTTGAGAACAAAACATAGAGAACTGATATTACTGATGATGTTATACATGGCCTTTGGACCATAATTCTAAAGTCAAGCAAACATTACACTTTTGATCTTTGTTTCTGGCTGCAGGTAGTGTATCATAACAATTATGCAAACCAAACAAAACATATAGTTAAAAAACCCCACCAGCTTTAAACAAACAAACTGAGATAAATCTTGGGCAGTAGGTCTACAAGTAGGATAATTTTTAAATCTCTCTGAGCCTTTTCTTCCTCTGAAAAATGTGAAAAGTTATCTGTCTCCTAAAATAGAATTATGCAAAGATCTGTGCCTGACATATTGTAGGCATTCTATAAATGTAGCTCTTATTACACTGCATATAGTAACATTTGCTGACAAATACATAACTGGGGGAAATGGTATACATGAAAGCACAAAGCAACTTTTTCTTGAAAAACAACTGAAGAGAATGAAAAGAAGCTAAAATAAGAGAGTATGTAATCAGCTCTAAAACTATCGAAGGAGTTTAAAACTTAGGTTCCAAGCTTAGAGAATGTAATTTAACAATTTGGTTTATATTGGCAATGAAATTCTAAAGCTCCACTTTTAGAAAGGAAGGCATAGAGGAGTAAGTAAATGAGTAAACAAAAAAGAAAAAAATTACTAATATATCCCAATATAAAAAGCATATTTTTGGCATGACAATGCCTCCTCATAGAACTTAGGCAGAAAGTCTTCCCACGGAACCTAGTGCAATGAGAAAGATAAAATGTGTGAAATGATTGAAGAGAAATTCTAAGCCTGCACTAGAAGTTTAACCAAGCCATAACATTTTTTTCTATCCATTTGTTTTCAGCTCCTCAGCTCATGGTCTAAGATGAAAATTCATCCAGTATCCATGTAGATAGTGAAGAAAGCCAAAGTGAAACCTATTACACCATTTTGGTGCCAGGAGTGGGCCCAGAGAGAATTCCCCAAACTAGCATTTAAAAATAACTGTAGGGCTTCCCTGGTGGTGCAGTGGTTGAGAGTCCGCCTGCCGATGCAGAGGACACGGGTTCATGCCCCGGTCCGGGAAGATCCCACATGCCGCAGAGCGGCTGGGTCCGTGAGCCATGGCCACTGAGCCTGCACGTCCAGAGCCTGTGCTCCACAGCGGGAGAGGCCACAACAGTGAGAGGCCTGCGTACCGCAAAAATAAATAAATAAATAAATAAAAATAACTGTATACATGTATTCCTCAAAGAAATATCCATATGCTGATTCATGGATAAGTAGGGGAAATAAAATTGGGAACTATGTAAAATTATAAAAGGAGAAGAGAGGATGAAGAAGCAGCGGAGGAGGAGGAAGAAGTAGAGGATTCTCCAGAGAGAGGATGAAGGGAGAAGGAAGGAAGGCAGGAAGGCAGAAGAAATTAGGAAAAAGAGAGACAGAGGAGTGGAGCTCACCCTAGAAGTATTCTTTTAAAAAAGAAAAAAAAAAAAAAAAAACGAAAGGAAAAGAATATAAAAGGTAAAAGTTTAAACAACCCTTCATAGTTTCAAGGAAATTAAAAAGAAAACTACCACTATGAAAATGAGACTATGAGTTATAAGATAATGTAAAAACAGAATAAGATAAAAAGGGCACTTCCAAAATTAAGGAATTAAACAGAGAAGAAAAGATAGAAATTTAAAATGCATGTCAAAGCAGTGAAGAGCAAAAACAAAGCTGCCAAGAAGTGAATCAGTGACCAAAAAGTAAGAATTGGTAAAAGTCACAGAGAGAGTAAAGAGAGGGTAGCGGGTGGCCTGAAAAACAAAATGAATACATGGAATAGAAAATAAATATTTTAAGAATATGACGTAAGGGAATTTTTCTATAATAAAAAAGACGAGATACTCAGTCTGAGTGTTCACTGTGTACCAAGACAATTCATAAGAAATATTAGTGCTAATATATATCCTAGTGAAATGACTAAACAACAGAGAGTCCCATAAGCCTTTAGTCAGAGAAATAAGGCCATTAAGTTGGTGACAAATGTTAAGATGGACTACTAGTTCTATTCAAGAGCATTAGATTTAAGAAGTAAAAACAGCAATATCTACTGGATTTTTTAAAAAAGTAACATTGCCCCCCCCAACTTTTAAAAGTTGATATGTGCATTATAGAACCCAACAAGCAAAGGACATAAAGAAACATCCATAATCACAAGGAGTTTACAGTTTGACTTGAACTTCTAGTCCTGTGTGTGTGTGTGTCTGTACATTTACACAGTGACACATGGTTTTGTGCTTGAGATCATATAGTATGCATCATTCTTTTTCACATATAAAGATATTTACCAGTTGAAAGCCCAAAGGCCATGACTATTTGGATAACCGAGAATATAATACACCAATTCAATCAGGATAGACATGCAAATATTGCTTAAATGACAAAAATGACAAGCCTCTGGATAAACAAATATTGGCAGAGATACAATTAAAATAGTGCATTCCCTTAATGTTCAATTTAAAATGAAACACAAAGCAAAGGAGTACAATAAGTTTAATGCTTATAAGAGAATTATCAGGTCTATACTATTAAAATAATATGTAGAAGGTGTTTCTATTGAGTTGTTTTACAATGCATTCATATAGTATGCACACATACATCAGTCTTCTCCTCCCTCTTTGCCTGACCCAGTACCTAAGTACAGTAGGTACTGCTCAAAGAGAAGGTTTAGCCATTCCCTTCCCTTAACAGAGTTCATGCAAATTTTAACCAAAAAACCCCCCACATATTAATGAAGTGTGTCACTTTACTATTTCTACTTTTAACATACTTTGTGCATCTCAGAACATGTAGAAAGACTAGATATTTCATAGAAGGGCATAACATAGTCAACTATACACACAATAGTGAGGATTAATATCTTGCCTTTGCAATTCTCTCTTCCAATGTCCTTCAACCCAATGCTCAAAAGCTGATAGTATACTGCTCACAGAAGTGCTTTAGCAATTACATTTCCAAAGAAAATATTTCCCATCAATATTTTCACAGCTATTCAAAAGTCTTATTTTACTATCACTACTTTAAATACACTGGGCATTTCTAAATCTCTAGAAAAGTTATCTATCTAAAATAAGAACTTATTTGTCCACTTTATACACAGTACCATTAAACAAAAATGCACATGTAACAAAATGATAATGGTCCAAGGTGACTGCTCACTGTGACCTTCCTGGACCTCAACTATGTCCTCCTCACCTCCTCCTCTATACCACTAATACAGTGGACAAGTATAGACAAGTATACTGCTCAGAGGCAGCTGAACAAATTCAAATTCATTTCCAAAAGTATTTTACGGAGGACAAGATTTCCTATGAGTTTAAATATAAAGTACACAAATGGGCTAATTTTATTCATACAACTAAGAATTCGTACAATTCTTAAACATCTGGATACTAGATGTTGCAAGCTGGGATTTATTCGTCCGTTATGGACTATAAACAGAGCAAAACAAAATGCAGCTCAAAGAGGAGGTTTAGTCATTTTGTAACCAAAAGATAAGACTTCATACAAATTTTAATAAAATAGTAACAAAATATGTTCTTTTACTACCTCTACTTTTAACATAGTTTGTGCCTCTCAGAAAATTTGGAACATGAAGAAAGATTAGATATTTCAAAAAAGGGCATCACCTTATCAACTATGTATACAGAAGGGAAATAAAATGCATACACAGAACAATGGCTATAACATGAAAATATCCTCTAAATATGAATTCTTTCCTTTCTTCCTTTCCAAGACCTTTTGCTCCACCCTTCTAACCCACCAAATAAATGTAGTCCTGTGTTGCTCCTGGTGTCTATTCTGGTGGTGGCCTAAAGATTCCATTTCCGAAAGTCATGCCAGAAAACATTTGTTTTTTTAAGATTTTTTTTTAACAAGAAGTTCACTTAATAAGACCTGTGAGGGACTTCCCTGGTGGTCCAAGACTCCCCACTTCCACTGCAGGGGGCATGGGTTCCATCCCTGGTGGGGGAAATAAGATCCCTCATGCAGCCAGGCGCAAGCAAAAATAAAAATAAATAAGACCTGTGATTTCTAACTCTATTTTTTTATTCAGTGTCAGCAACCTCTTTAGGTCTAGAAGCCTCGATGTAGCACAAAAAGAATTTTAACTTGTCTCCTAAAAGGTTGGGAGAAAAACTGAGAGAAGTCTTTTCATACCATATGAATTAAGCCTTTTATAAACGGCTAGTACATCTTTTATTTTTTTTTTTTATAAATTTATTTATTTATTTTTGGCTGTGTTGGGTCTTCGTTTCTGTGCCAGGGCTTTCTCTAGTTGCGGCAAGCGGGGGCCACTCTTCATCGCGGTGCACGGGCCTCTCCCATTGCGGAGCACAGGCTCCAGATGCGCAGGCTCAGTAGTTGTGGCTCACGGGCCCAGTTGCTCCGCGGCATGTGGGATCTTCCCAGACCAGGGCTCGAACCCATGTCCCCTGCACTGGCAGGCAGATCCTCAACCACTGCACCACCAGGGAAGCCCGCTAGTACATCTTTTAAAACGTTGGCCCCTCTCTGCTAGCCCAAGGCAGTACATTGTTCTATCTTTCCCCTCACCCACTCTCCAGACCTGGTAACAGGCCTTCCATCCACCACTGCAATCAGGTCACTGGAACAGGCCGTCGCTGCCTCTGGGACTGGCTGGGTCCCCAGCGCGTGAGGAGACCCGCGCAAGAGTCCCCAGTGGCCAGAGCACGGGCAGGCTGGTGACTGCAGAGCTTCCGGAACCCTTGTGGGTCGGCACGCGTGTGATCGGAAGAGCCCCCGGGGGCACCAGCTCAAAGGCCGGAAGTGGCCGGAAGACCAGTGGGTCAATTGCGCGAGGTCCGAACGGTGACTGGAAGGTGCTGCAGCAGTCAAGCAGGTAAATGGCTGGAAGGGCCTGGGTGCCACAGTGGGCGGGCTTGGTGGTGGCATGAGGGGTCCCCAGGGTCCTCACTGCATAGGCTGTACAGTCTCTGAAAGGGAAACCGGGTCCTGAGCTCAGGGTCGGACCAGTGACTGGAACGGACCCCACTGCATCAGTGTGTGGCAAGGATGGTTGCTGATAAGGCCCTAGGTTCCATACCACGTGGGCAGGTTGGTGACTGGAAGGAACCCCGGGGCACCAGCACGCGGTAAGGATGGTGGCCAAAAGGAAAAGCCTTAGACCCCAGAATGGGGGCAGGCCAGTTCCTGGTAACCAGAGAGCCCTAGCACCCCGGGGTTGGGGGGAGGGGCATGCAAGGTGACTGGAAGGGTGCTTGTTTTCCCTGGACGCAGCCAGGCTGGTGACTGGAAAGCCCTATACAGGAAAAAAAAATGCACGTATGGACATTAGTAAGGACACTATTGAGTGACTGTTGCCATAGGGGGAGAGGAGCAATTGCACTGGGAGATGTTTGAAGCCTAAGCCAGAAACAACTTAGGAAAGGGGTGGGCAAGCAAAGCTGTTGTATACTCAGAGCATGGAATAGGTGGCTGTGGAAGGAGGAAGGAGGATGCTAAAAACTGCAAGCAGGAGGGCCTGCAACTTAACAACTATATCAAATATTGCACTGAAGGAAAGGTTGAGGCAGGAAATGTTTATTTGTGCTTAAGCACCTGAGTCAGAGGTTTGGGCCTAAAGGGAACAAACAAGTTGTAGTTAGGAAGTTCAAATAAAGTTTAGGGCCTAGCTGTCCTAGGCTAACCAGTCTAAAGCTGTGTCAAGCAAAACGTTTGATCCATCTTGTCAGTCCCTTCTCTTGTTCAAGAAAGGCTCAGTGTTACTGCCGTTGAACAACGCAGAGATAAGGCTAATCTAAAGTAGGTGATAGCTAACTGAAATACTCCTCAGGGTCAGAGTTTTCTCGGTGTTGTCCCTGGAGGACCACTAGAACCATCTGTTGGACCATCTGGCAGAGGTCAGTTGTTTTAGGGTCTGAAAGATGAGCCATCTGAAAAAAGCAATGCCCAAAATGCAAAAGATAAATATTATAAAAGGTCATATTAAAGAGCCATGAATCAAGCACTAAAGGTATCCAGGCCAGTGAATTCCAGGAGGTCAGTGGATGAAAATCTTTCGATTATGTAACATTGGTCATTGACTTTTTTTCTTGTTGTTTTTGTTTTTTTTTATTGTGGTATAATTGATTTACAATATTATACTAATTTCAGGTGTACCACATAGTGAATCAAAATTTTAATAGATTGTACTCCATTTAAAGTTATTATAGGGCTTCCCTGGTGGCGCGGTGGTGGAGAGTCCACCTGCCGATGCAGGGGACACGGGTTCGTGCCCCGGTCCGGGAAGATCCCACATGCCGCGGAGCGGCTAGGCCCGTGAGCCATGGCCGCTGAGCCTGTGCATCCGGAGCCTGTGCTCCGCAACGGGAGAGGCCACAACAGTGAGAGGCCAGCGTACCGCAAAAAAAAAAAAAAAAAAAAGTTATTATAAAATATTGGCTATATTCCTTGTGCTGTACAATATATCCTTGTTGTTTATTTATTTTATACATAGTAGTTTGTGTCTCTATGCCCCTCCCCCCTTCCCTGTCCCCAGTGGTAACCACTAGTTTGTTCTCTGTATGTGTGAGCTGTTTCTTTTTTTTAATATTCATTAATTTGTTTTATTTTTTAGATTCCACATATATAAGTGATATCATATGGTGTTTGTCTTTCTCTTTCTGACTTACTTCACTTACTATGATAATTTCTAGGTCCATCCATGTTGCTGCAAATTGTATTATTTTGTTCTTTTTTATGGCTGAGTAGTATTCCGTTGTATATATGTACCACATCTTCTTTATCCATTCATCTGTCACTGGACATTTATGTTGTTTCCATGTCTTGGCTATTGTGAATAGTGCTGCAATGCCATTGGGTGCATTTATCTTTTTGAATTATAGTTTTGTGGGAATGTATGCCCAGGAGTGGGATTGCAGAATCATATGGCAACTCTATTTTTAGGTTTTTGAGGAACCTCCTTACTGTTCTCCACAGTGGCCGCACCAATTTACATTCCCACGAACACTGTACAAGGGTTCCCTTTCCTCCACAACCTTGCCAATATTTGTTATTTGTGGTCTTTTTGATGATAGCCATTCTGACAGGTTTGAGGTGAGATATCATTGTGGTTTTGATTTGCATTTCTCTGATGATTAGCAATGTTGAGCATCCATTCATGTGCCTGTTGGCCATCTGTATGCCTTCTTTGGAAAAATGTCTGTGTAGGTCTTCTGCTCATTTTTTAATCAAGGTTGTTCATTTGTTTGATATTGAGTTGTATGAGCTGTTTATATATTTTGGATATTAACCCTTTATTGGTCATATTATTTGCATATATTTTCTCCCATTCTTTTCATTTTATCAATGGTTTCCTTTACTGTGCAAAAGCTTTTAAGTTTAGCTAGGCCTCGTTTGTTTATTTTTGCTTTTATTTCTTTTGCCTTAGGAGACAGATCCAAAAAAATACTGCTATAATTTATGTCAAAGAGTGTTTTGCCTATGTTCTCGTCTAGGAGTTTTATGGATTCACATCTTACATTTATGTCTTTAATCCATTTTGAGTTTATTTTTGTATATGGTGTGAGAAAATGTTCTAATCTCATTCTTTTACATGTACTGTCCAGTTTTCCCAGCACCACATATT
Organism: Pseudorca crassidens; assembly: GCF_039906515.1. Lineage (NCBI taxonomy): Eukaryota > Metazoa > Chordata > Mammalia > Artiodactyla > Delphinidae > Pseudorca > Pseudorca crassidens. The sequence continues at coordinate 109,278,101 of NC_090317.1, read as the reverse complement.
GAAGAGGCTGTCTTTTCTCCATTGTATATTCTTGCTTCCTTTGTGGTAGATTAATTGAACATATGTGTGTGGGTTTTTTCCTGGGCTCTCTATTCTATTCCATTGATTTATGTGTCTGTATATGTGCCAGGACCATACAGTTTTGATTACTGTAGCTTTTTAGTATAGTCTGAAGCCAGGAAATATGACACCTCCAGTTCTGTTCTTTGTGTTTTTGGTTTTTTTCCAAGATTGTTTGGCTATTCAGGGTGTTTCATCTTTCCATACAAATTTTTTAATTATTTGTTCTAGTTCTGTGAAAAATGCCTTTGGTATTTTGATAGGGATTGCACTGAGTCTGTATATTGCCTTGGGTAGTATGGTCATTTTAACAATATTAATTCTTCCAATATATGAACACAGTATATCTTTCATTCTGTTTGTATTGTCTTCAATTTCTTTCATCAGTGTCTTATAGTTTTCCAAGTACAAGTGTTTTACCTCCTCAGTTAGATTTATTCCTAGGTATTTTATTCTTCTAGATGCAGTGGTAAATGGGTAAGTTTCTCCTTCTGATAGTTCATTGTTAGTGTATAGAAATGCAACAGATTTCTGTATGTTAGTTTTGTATCCTACAACTTTACCAAATTCATTGATGAGCTCTCATAGTTTTTTGGTGGTGTCTTGAGGATGTTCTGTGTATAGAATCATGCCATCTGTAAACAGTTTTACTTCTTCCTTTCCAATTCCTTTTATTTCTTTTGCTTGTCTGATTGCTGTGGCTAGGACTTCCAATACCATGTTGAATAAAAGTGGCAAGAGTAGGCATCCTTGTCTTGTTCCTGATCTTAAAGGAAATGTATTCAGCACTTCACAGTTGATTATCATGTTAGATGTAGGCTTATCATGTGTGCCCCTTATTATATTGAGATGTGTTCCCTCTATATCTGCTTTGTGTAGAGTTTTTATTATAAATGGATATTGATTTTTGTTAAAAGCTTTTCCTGCATCTGTTGAGATGATCACATGATTTTTTAATCTTCAGTTTGTTAATATGGTGTATCACATTGATTGATTTGCATTCCTCTGATAAATCTCACTTGATCATAGTGTATGATTTTTTTAAATGTATTATTGAGTTTGGTTTGCTCATGTTTTGTTGAGGATTTTTGCATCTTTGTTCATTAGTGTTATTGGCCTATAATGTTCTTTTCTTGTGATATCTTTGACTGGTTTTGGTATCAAGGTGATGCTGGCATCAGAGGCTGAGTCTGGAAGTGTTACTTGCTCTGAAATTTTTTGGAATAGTTTGAGAAAAATAGTATTAACTTTTCTCTAAATTTTTGGCAAAATTCACTTTTCTCTAAATGTTTGGCAGAATTAATCTGTTCCTGGACTTTTGTTTATTGAGAGTTTTTTTTTTCTTTTAATTACTGATAAAATTTCTGGTAACTGGTCTGCTCACATTTTCTCTTTCTTCCTGTTTCAGTCTTAGGAGATTGTATACTTCTAGGAGTTTGTCCATTTCTCCTAGGTTGTCCATTTTATTAGCACATAGTTGTTCATAGTAAGCTCTTAGGATCCTTTGTATTTCTGTGTTGTCATTTGTAACTTCCTTTTCATTTATGATTTATTGATTTGGGTCCTCTCTTTTTCTTGATGAGCCTAGCTAAAGGTTTAACAATTTTGTTTATCTTTTCAAAGAACCAGCTCTTAGTTTCATTAATCTTTTCTATTGTTCTTAGTTTGTTTCTGCTCTGATATTTTTGATTTCTTTCCTTCTACTAACTTTGGGTTTTGTTTGTTTTCTTTTTCTAGTTCCTTTAGGTATAAGGTTAGGTTGGTTATTTGAGATTTTTCTTGTTTCCTGAAGTAGGCTTGTATTGCTAAAAACTTCCCTCTTAGAACTTCTTTTGCTGCATTCCATAGATTTTGGATCATTGTGTTTTTGTTTTCATTTGTCTCCAGGTATCTTTTTATTTATTCTTTGATTTTCTCAGTGATCCATTTGTTGTTTAGTAGCATATTGTTTAGCTTCCAGGTATTTGTGTATTTTGCAGGGTTTTTTTTTTTTTCTTGTAGGTGACTTCTAGTCTCATAGCATTGTGATCAAAAAAGATACTTTTTTTTCAAAATACTTACATTTACTCAGTCTTGTTTTGCGGTCTGGCATGTGATCTGTCCTGAATGTTCCATGTGCACTTGAAAAGAATGTGTATTCTGCTGCCTTTGGATATAATGTTCTTTATATATCTATGACCGTTTGGTCGAATGTGTCATTTAAGGCCAGTGTTTCCTTATTGATTTTTTGTCTGGATGATCTGTCCAGTGATGTAAGTGGGATTAAAGTCCCCTACTCTTACTGTGTTACTGTAAATTTCTCCCTTTATGTCTGTTAATATTTGCTTTAGTTATTTAGGTGCTCCTGTGTTGGATACATACATACTTACAATTATTATATCTTCTTCTTAGATTGATGTCTTGATCATTATGTAATGTCCTTCTTCATCTCTTGTAACAGTCTTTGTTTTAAGGTCTATTTTGTCTGATATAAGTACTGCTACCCTGGCTTTCTTTTGGTTTACATTTGCATGAAATACCTTTTGCTATCCCCTCACTTTCAGTCTGTGTGTGTCTTTAGATCTGAAATGAGTCTCTTGTAGGCTGCATATGTATGGGTCCGGTTTTTGTGTCCATTCAGCCACTCTATGTCTTTTGATTAGAGCATTTACTCTGTTTACATTTAAAGTAATTATTGTTAGGTATATACTTATTGCCATTTTGTTAATTATTTGGTGGTAATTTTTGTAGTTCTTTCTTGCTCCTTTCTTCTTCTTTTGCTCTCTTCCATCATGATTTGATGACTACCTTAAGTGTTATGTTTGGATTAATTTTTCCTTTTTTTATGTGTATGTATTATAGATTTATGGTTTGTGGTTATCATGAGGTTTATATATAGTTTTTTTATATGTATACACACATACAAACATATATGATTATTTTAAGTTGCTGCTCTCTTAATTTCAAACACAGTTTAACAACCCTGCATTTTTAGTACCCTCCCTCCACAATTACTGTTTTTGACATTATATTTTATAACTTTTTGTTTTGTGTATTCCTTAACTACTTATTTTGGATATACATAATTTTACTACTTTTGTCTTTTCACCTTCCTACTAGGTTTGTACATGGTTGATTTACTACCTTTACTGTTAATTTCCTTTTACCAATGAGCTTTTTCCTTTTGTAATTTTCATGTTTCCTTTGTGGCCTTTTCCTTTACACTTAGAGAAGTCCCTTTAACATTTCTTGTAAAGGTGGTTTGTTGGTGCTAAACTCTTTCAACTATTGCATGTCTGTAAAACTTTTTATCTCTCCATCAAATCTGAATGAAAACCTTGCCTCATATGGTTGTAGGTTTTCCCTTTCATCACTATAAATGTATTGTGTCACTCCCTTCTGGCCTGCAGAGTTGCTGCTGAAAAGTCAGATGATAGCCATATGGGAGTCCCCTTGAATGTAACTTGTTGCTTTTCCCCTGCTGCTTTTAGTATTTTCTCTTTATCTTTAATTTCTGCCATTTTATTACAGTGTGTCTTGCTGTGATCCTCTTTGAGTTGATCCTGTTTAGGGCTCTTTGTGCTTCCTAGACCTTGATATCTGTTTCCTTTAACGTAATAGCTGAAAGCTTTTTTATTCTTTTTTCTTTTTTTCTGTTCAGCATTAGTGATTTCCACTGCTCTGTCTTCCAGCTTGTTGATCCATTCCTCTGTATCATTTAATCTACTGTTAATTCCTTCTAGTGTATTTTTCATTTCAGTTATTATATTCTTCATCTCTGTTTGTTTGTTTGTTCCAGATATTTTCTAACTCTGTTAAAAAATTCTAACTTCTCCCTCTGCTCAAGCATTCTTCTCCCGAGTTCTTTGATCATCTTTACAGTCATTACCTTGAACTCTTTTTGGGTAGATTGCCTATCTCTGCTTCACTTAGTTCTTTTTCTGGGGTTTTATCTTGTTCCTTCATGTGGAATATGTTCCTCTGTCTCTTCATTTTGCCTAATTTGCTGTTTTTCTTTCTACGTATCTAGCAGATTGGTTACATTCTGCTACCTTGGAGAAGTAGCCTTTTATAGAAGACATCCTATTCATTGCAGCAGTGTACTCCCCTCTGGTCACCAGACCTATATGCTCCAGGGGGTTTCCCCCTATGTGGACTGCATGGGGCTTTCTACTGTTATGGGTTGACTACTGTGAGTAGTCTAGTAGGTGTGGTTGGACCCCTGTCCAGTTGTTTGCCAGGCCCTGCCTTGTGTGGAGACTGCCAGCCACTGGTTGGCGTGGCTGAGTCATGAGGCAACTGGCCACAGAACCCTGGGGGCTCCAAGGGTTACAGCTGGCTCACTGGTGGGCAGAGCTGAGTTCTGGGGTGGATGGTTATGGGACTGGGGTTCCCAGATCTAGTGTTGGCCTTCCAGTGGGTATGGCTGGTTCCTGACATGGTTAGCTGTGGATTCTGGGGTGTCTCAAAGCTGGTATTGGCCCACTGGTGAGTGGCTGGATCCCAGAGTGACAGGCTGAGGAGTCAAAGGTATCTTAGAGCTGGTGTTGGCCTGCTGGTACGTGAGGTTGGAGCCTGGGTGGTTCCAGGGCTGGTGCTGGCCTGCTGGTGGGCAGGACCAGGTCCCAGGGGGTTCTGGGGTTAGTGCCAGCTTACTGGTTGGGTGGATCTGGGTCCCAAGGTCTCAGGCTTCAGGGCCCTGGGGGTCCCGAATCTTGGGTCAGCCCACTGGTGCGTGGAACTGGCTCTCAGTGATGCTGACTGAGGGACCCAAGGAGTCCCAGAGCTGGTACTGGCATGCTGGCAGGCAGGGCCAGGGCCAGGTGGTCCTAGGGCTATGCCAACTTGCTGGTATGTTGGCTGGGTCTTGAAAATGCAGGCTGTGGAGCTGCAGTGACCCTGAGGCTAGTGTCTGTGTGATCATGGGTGGGGTTGTGGCCCCAGGGATCCTGGAGTTGGCGCACTCCCATTAGTGGGTGCATCCAGGTCCTGGGGCTAGTGCCAGCCCTCTGTCAGGCAGATACAGGTCCTGAGGTCTCTGGCTGCAGGGCCTAGGGGTCCCAGAGCTAGTGTTGAATCTCTGGTGGGTGGGGCTGAGGCCCAGGGTGTTCTGGAGCTGATATTGGCCCAATGGTAAATGGAACTGGATCCTGGTATGGCTGACTGAGGGCCCCAAGGTGTCCCTGAGCTGCCAGCCTGCTGGTGGGTTGGGCTGATGCCCAAGGGGTCCTGGGGCTGGTACCTGCCCACTCATGTGTGAGGCTGGTCTTGGGGCTAGTACTGGCCCTCTGATGGGTGGGAAAAAGGCCCAGGGGACCTTGAGGCTAATGTCAGCTCACTGACAGGTAGAGCCACATCCCAGGGTCTCTGGCTGCAGGACCCTGGGCTTCCCAGAGTTGGTGTGTTGGCCCACTGGGGGGTGAAGCTAGGACTCAGGGGGTCCTGGGGCTGGTGTCTGCCCACTTTTGGGCAGAGCTGGGTCCTGGGAGTCTCAGGCTGCAAGGCCCCAGGGGTCCCAGGAATAGCACCTGTGCAGTTGTGTGTGGGACCAGGTCCTGGGCCCTCTGGTAGCTAGGGCCATGTCCTGGGGCCACTGTGGGCTCAGGAGTTCTTAAGACAGTCTGCCTGCTGGTGGGTGGGCCTTTGTCTCCCCACAGGCTACTTTCTTGGCCTGAGGCATCCAGTTACTGGTACAGACAAGCTAGTGAGTAGGGCTGGGTCCTGGTGCTAATAAGCTAGATGAAGGATTCCAAAATGGTTCTTGGCAGCATCAGTGTCCATGTGGTATAATGAGCTTCTGAAAATGGCTGCTGCCAATGTCTGTGTCCCCATTGTGATCTCCGGTTGCCTCCCACCTCTCCAGGAGGCTCTCCAAGATGAGTAGGTGGGTCTTATCCAGGCTCCTTCCAAATTACTGCTTCTGCCCTGGGTTCTGGAGCATGTAAGATTTTGTGTGTGCCCTTTAGGAATGGAGCCTTGATTTCCCACAGCCCTCTGGGTCTCCCGAAAGTAAGCCCCACTGGCCTGCAGTGGCAAACTTTCTGGGGGCTTATGTCCCTTTGCAGGACCCTTGGACTAGAGATCCTGATGTGGGGCTCATACCCATTGCTCCTTGGGGAGAACTTCTGCAATTGTAATTATCCTCTTGTTTGTGGGTTGCCCACCCTGGGGTATGCATTTGAGTATACTGCTACTCTGCCCCTCCTACCTGTCTTGTTGTGGTTCCTTCTTTATATCTTTAGTTGTAGAAGATCTTCTCTGCTAGATTCTGGTCTTTCTCATAAGTAGTTTCTCTGTAAATAGTTGTAATTTTGGTCTGCCCATGAGAGGAAGTGAGCTCAGAGTCGTCCTACTCCTCTTGGCCAAGCTACGGAAAATGTCTGGTCATTGAGTTTTTGGTGATGTTGTCAACAGTCTTTGTTACCTCTTTTATAAGGGCATGCATTGCCTTAGCATTTCACCAGAACTTCTTAGTGACCCACACACTTCTCCAGGAAGAGATCAGGCCATGCATAGTCTACTACAGTGATGAATCCTTCAAGGTATATATCAAGTTGGTCTGGCTTTAGCTAAACATTGCTCTTTCAGATCCCGGAGGAAAAGCCAGCAATTAGGCCACCTAGAGTCACTATAAGGATCTGGTAGTCAAGTTTTAGTTCTTGGTGATTCCAGGGTAAGAGAAAGAGAGAAAACCTGGAAATGTTATGTTAGTTTGGAGGGATATAGCCAGATATTGAAAGTAACTGCAAGATTGAAAAATTTGGTACAGGTTGACAGTTTGGACAAGGTAGTAGGGTTCATTCCAGTTTACAGGTAGATGCCAAAAATGGTTTTTCCACAGTGGGAGAGAAAGTCACTTAAATCTCTATCAGACAAGACAGAATTTTCATATCTATCAGTTACTTGCAATTCACAAAGAGGTAGGAAATAGCTCAAAGAAAACTGACAGGGTCAGTATCTGATAACCCAGAAGGATGTGCTATAGTTTTTTTATTGAAAAATAATCAAAAAAAATTTTATATCTCATTTGTTTTCTTCTTTCAGTTTTATTGAGATATAATTGACATACAGCACTGTATAGTTTTAAGATACACAGCACAATGACTTGACTTACATATACTGTGAAATAATTACCACAATGAATTTAGTTATCCATAATCTCATATAGTACAGTAAAAAAAAAAAGTTTTTGTGATGAGAGCTGTTACGATCTACTGTCTTAGCAACTTTAAAATATACCATACATCAGTGTTAACTATACTCATTATGTTGTACATTACATTCCCAGTACTTATATATCTTATAACCGGAAGTTTGTACCTTTCAACCACCTTCATCCAATTCACCCAGCCCCAACCCTCACCTTTGGTAACCACAAATCTGATCTATTTTTCCATGAGGTTTTTTTAAAAAGAATATTCCACATATAAGTGAGATCATTAGTATTTCTCTTTCTCTGTAAGACTTATTTCACTTAGCATAGTGCCCACAAGGACCATCCATGTTGTTGCAAATGGCAGAATTTCCTTCTTTTTTTGTGGCTGAATAGAATTCTGTTGTATGTATATACCACACTTTCTTTATCCATTTGTCTTTTGATGGACATTTAGGATGTTTTCATGTCTTGGCTATGTAAATAATGCCACAGTGAACATGAGGGTACAGACATGTCTTCAACATAGTGATTTGCTTTCCTTCAGATATATACCCAGCAGTAGAATTGTTGGATCATATGGTAGTTCTATTTTTAATTTTTTGAGGAACCTCCATACTTTCCATAGTGGCTGTACCAATGTATGATCATCCAAACAGTGTACAAGGGTTCACTTTCTCCATACCTTGAGAGCATTTATCTCTTGTCTTTTTGATGATAGCCATACTAACAGGTGTGAGGTGATGTCTTACTATGGTTTTGATTTGCATCTCCCTAATGATTAGTGATGATGAGTACCTTTTCAGAAACATTTTTTTTCCTACAGTTACCCACCCCCCCTTTGAACAACAATAATATCAAAGAAATATTATTCTGGATCACAAAATAAGGCTGATCTCATTAGAGCTGGCCTGATTATTTACACAGAAACAGCAGTAATGATTTTGTATATAAGCCTTTTTAAGTTTGCTGTACGTTTTCACGAGGACTCTCAGACTGGAATGTAAAAAAAAAAGCCTGTTGAGGATAGGAAGGCAAGCCAAGAATTTGCCATCGCATTTTATCTTCAATACCTGTAGATTTGGTTGAATCCCTCTTTTTTTGAGGTCGACAAAATATCCTAAGATTCCTTGCCTGTCAGGAAGTGATTTTCCTTACTCATTTATAAAGCTAGAAACCTGTACCTAAGGTATCAGGCCAGTTTTCTTAAGAAGGCTTTGTGAGCATTTGCTCCATAAAGTCAACCTTTGTTCCTTTCCTTTAAAGTGTCTAGTCAATCTCATTAAATGAATCTCAGTCTCAAATGTGACATTCCAGAAAAAGCCTTGGTCGCATAACTGATGCTTCCAATTACGTTCTGTTAACAAGGAGGATAGACTCATTGAATCTATGCACATAACTAATATTGCCATGAAAATAAGAATACTCAATAAGAGTTTCCAAATTATAGAGGGATCAGGCAGGGAGAGAAAGATAAATGTTTCATTTCTTTTCACAAAAGCATAGTCCACTAAATTGTTATGAGTTAGAGATAGCTTACGTGCAGAAAATAGAGCACTAAAGTACCAGCAATATTCCTAACAAAACCTATAGTCATCCTTCATCACTTCATTTAGTCCTATTTAATTAATTCCTGTTCCACTTGATTTCAGGTTACCAGTTTCATGAACCCATCTGGTTTTCTACTAGAGTTCTGGAAATCCTGATTTTGGCCACTGGTATGGCCTCAAAGTTGTTTGATGCTATTAGAAACCTGTGCCCAAGAATACCCAGCTGGCATAGTCCTTTTCCATGGGTCTCTAAGACAATCCTATTTAAGACAAGCATTCTGGCCTGTAGCTGATGGCAAATGCTTTCAGGGAAACATCAGAGTAAAAAAAAGAAAACTATCTGTGGTTGACAGAAGACAAAATGGCAGTAGTTAACTTATTACTGATAATTTTCAAGATGAATGATCTGATGAGAGTTCATTATAAAAATAATGCATTTAACCAGGAAATTTGATATTGTGGCATGCAAAACAAAATAAAGTCAATTCAAAAAGGTTTTAGACAAAATATCTATAAACAGCAGTTAGCCCTATTTTCAAAGAATGGGTATCTAATTTATGAAAATGGGTGAACATAATGCTTGCAGAGAAAAAGAGCTTCAAATGTAACATGTAATAATCCTGAGACATAATACACCAAGAATACATCAAGCATTTATTTAGAGTATACCAAGAATATATCAAAAATATTAAGTAAAGAATGTCAAATCTGGAGTAGGTCCTGAACATCTTAATGAGACTCCATAGGCAAGTGATGGGAATTCTCAGTTGAAAACCATTGGCCTAGAACATACTGGATTTAATTTTAAGAAATAAAATTGTGACCAAGTTAACACTTTAAAAAGTAACTGAAATTATCACTAATAACATTATACTGTTGTTGTCTAATATCAAGAAGAACAGTACCAGGACTCTGGTAAATGGAAACATCATTGACAGCAAGGACATTGATAAATCTCTAGGAAATTCAAGCAATTTCTTAAATATTTATATTAATAACATTTTACCCATACATATTTAGCCTAGGGAAGGCTAAGTGGTTCTTCTGATTTGACAACACTTCCCACATAACTCAAAACATATCAGATAATTTCTAGCAACTCTTTTTACAAGGTGAAAGAACAAATCCTTTGTGAATTTCCAGGGGCCTTTGGGAAATTCAGAGACAGTTTTAGGTGCAAAAGATAACATTTAGGATTTGGTTCTAGGAAGGCAAAATGTCAGAACTTGTCAGGAGGTTTGAACATTTAATTAAATGGGATCATGGGTCAGTGAAAAACAGTGCTTGGCTACCTAGTTTATGCCAGTGACAAAGACAGATTTTAAAAGTAAATATTGGAATTAACATGATTGTAAAAAACCTTACGTCTTTTAAAAGTGAGAACACTTTGTTTTCTTAAATAATCAGGGGCATGGTGAAGTCAACATAAGGCACAGGAAATTATTCTAATAAGACATAGCCTATTTACCTTCAAAGCAGATTACCAGAAGAAAAAGTAAAACCTTTTACAACCTCTTAAGAGCAGACCAATAATCTAAGAAAATTGTGTCATTTAACACAGAGAAAACCAAATTCTAGTCTTGCATCAATATAATATTTGAATTAAAGCTGTTTTTAAAATGTTATTAATAAATTTGTCAATCTTAACTAGCTTGGACCGCAACAAAATTCCTCATCCATGAACCTTTTACAACTTTTTATATCCTTCCAGGTTTTGTCTAACACTTTTTTCTTTTTCATTCTGGAACAACCAGTTCTTTTACTTTAGGACAAAACTATTTCTCTTCCTTAATAAAAATATACTCTCTATATCTTGCATACACTATATCGATTATAAATTTTAATAATTGGTAACTTCTGTTATGTAGAAAAATCTTGGAAGTGGATAATTATGAACTGTCATACACTAGCATTTTATAGCAGACTAGCAAAGTTTGCAAATATACATTTCACAACTTTTTATAATCATACAAAGGATATAGTAGTATGTCCTTGCAGTAAAATTTCTCAAATTGGAAAAAAGTGAACATGTTCATTAATAAATCCAAATATGTACAACCTTAAAATTATGCCTAGCAATTAATTTTTCAGTACTTTATCTCATTTATAATGATCTAGGTATTACTAGATATCTATATCTATAATGATCTAGATATTACTGAATATCTGTTAATTAACATCATTTAGCATAAATCTGTTTTCAGTTACCTAAGCTCTTCAAAACTATCTTTTTTAAATACAGCTATATTGAGATATAATTCCTATACCATACAATTCACACCCCTAAGTGTACAGTTCAATGGTTTTTGATATAGTACATTATTAATTTTTTAAAATTGTGGTAAAAATATGTGTATCATAAAATTTCCCTTTTAACCATTTTTAATTTCAGTTGCATTAAGTACATTCACAATGTTGTGCAACCATAACTACCCACATACTACCCACTTCCAGAACTTTTCACCATCTCAAACAAAAACTCTGTACCCATTAAACAACAACTTCCCATCCCCCCTGCCCCAGCCCCTGTAACCTCTATTATACTTTCTGTCTCTATGAATTTATCTATTGAGGGTACCTCATATAAGTGGAATCATACAATATCTGTCCTTTTGTATCTGGTTTGTTTCATTTAGCATAATGTTTTCAAGGTTTGTCCATGTTGTAGCATGTATCAGAACTTCATTCCTTTTTATGGCTGAATAATATTCCACTGTATGTGTATACCATACTTAATTTATCTGTTCATCTGTTGATGGACACTTGGGCTGTTTCCACCTTTTGGCTATTGTGACTAATACTGCAAAGAATATTGGCATATACAAGTGTATTTTGGAGTATCTGCTTTTAAATTCCATTGGTTATACACCTTGGGGTAGATTTACTGGGCCATACGTTAATTATATGTGTAGTTTTTTGAGGTACCACCAAACTGTTTTCCATGGTGGCTAAATCATTTTACATTCCTCCCAGAAATGTATGAGGGTTCCAATTTCTCTACATATTATCCGACACTTATTCCATTTTTTAAAAAATGATAGCTCTCTTAGTAGGTATAAAGAGGTATATAATTATGATTTTGATTTGCATTTCTCTAGTGACCAATTATGTTGCACATCTCTTCATGTGCTTATTGGCCATTTGTATATCTTCTGGAGAAACGTCTATTCAAGTCCCTTACCCATTGTTTAATTGACTGTCTTTTTGTTGTAGAGTTGTAGATGTTACATAGTCTAGATAGTAAACCCTTATCAGGTATATGATTTCCAAATATTTTTTCCCATCCCATAGGTTGTCCTTTCACATTCTTGATGATGTACTTTGATGCACTAAGATCTTTAATTTTGATTAAGTCCATTATCTATTTTTTCTTTTTTTGCTCATGCTTTTGGTGTCATTTATAAGAAACCATTTCTGAATCCAAGGTCATAAAGATTTATTCCTGTTTTCTTCTAAGAGTTTTATGGTTTTTCTATTTATATTTAAGTTGTTGCTTCATTTTGAGTTAATCTGTGTATATGGGGTGAAGTAGGAGTCCAACTTCATTCTTTTGAATGTAGGAATCCAGTTTTCCTAGCCATCATCCATTGAAGAGATTATTCTTTCCCCATTTAATGGACTTGCCACTCTTGTCAAAAAGCAATTGGCCATAGATATATGGGTTTATTTTTGAACTCTTAATTCTATTCCATTGGTTGATATGTCTATCCTTATATCAGTACCACACTGTTTTAATCACTGTAGCTTTGCATTGTTTTAAAATTGGGAAGTGTGAGTCCTACAATTTTGTTTATCTTTTTCAAGATTGTTTGGGCTATCCAGGGCCCCTTGCACTTCCATGTGAATTTGAGGTTTGGCTTTTGCACTTCTGTAAAAAAAAAGATTGTTCAAATACTTATAGGGATTGCATTGAATCTGTAGATTGCTTTGGGTAGTACAGGTATCCCCAGCTTTTCAAAAATTCACTTTATGCCACTACATTTTTATGAAATACCAACATTACTACCTGTTTTCACTAACCAAAAGAAATCTGAAGAGGAGTTTCACTTTTACAAGAAAAGGCAAAAAGCAAAAATAGTGTTCAGCATTTCTTTTGCAGGGAGCTGTTATAGAAGCAGCAAGCTCCCTGAGCAGTGAGAGTGGCACCACCAAGCTCTTTCCCTGGGAAATACACTCAGCATCAAGTTGTCATAGCTATGAACTGTGTCTGTGAATATCTGTGCTTTGCCTCAATTTATTTTGTGCATCCATTAGCAAGATGTGTCCTCAGGTAGCTGCTTCTTTGCTTTACACCATTTCAGTTTACAAAAGATTTCAGAGGAACACTCTACTTTATATTAGGAATATATAGGCCTTCTTTAATTTTTTTCAGCATTGTTTTATACTTTTCATTGTGTAATTCCTTGGTTAAATTTATTCCCAGGTATTTTGTTCTTTTAGATGCTGTTATAAATGAAATTGCTATATTAATTTTCTTTTCTGAGTTTTCATTTCTGATATAGAAATATAATTGAATTTTTGTGTTGATTTTTTACACTGTAACTTTGCTGAATTTTTAAATTAACTATAATAATTTTCTTCCGTATTCTTTGGGATTTTCTACATAGAGGATCTTGTCATTGGTGAATAGAGATAGTTCTCCTTCTTCATTTTTCAGTTTGAATGTCTTTTATTTCTCTTGTCTAATTTCTCTGGCTAAAAATTGTAGTGCAGTGTTAAATAGCAGTGGTGAAAGTAGGGATCCCTGTCTTGTTCTCAATCGTAGTGGGAAAACTTTCAGTCTTTCAGCATTCAGTCTGTTGTTAGCTGTGGGTTTTTGATACACGCCTTCTATTATGTTGAGGTAGTTCCCTTCTATTTCTAGTGTTCTGAGAGTTCTTATGATGAAAGGGTATCAGATTTTCTCAAATGCCTTTTCAGTATTGAATGAGATGATTGTGTTGTTTTCTTCCCTTGGTTATATTAGTGTGATGTATTATGTTGATTGATTTTATGTTCAACCTTGCATTCCTGGATTAAATGCCACTTGATCATGGTATATAATTTTTTAATGCTTTCAATCCTGTTGTATTTTGTTTGGTTGTATTTTGTTTGCTAGTATTTTGTTTGTTAGTATTTTGTTGAAGATTTTTATTCATAAGGGATATTGATCTCTAAGATCAGTAAGATCTCTAAGATTGATCTCTCTGAAGATCTATATTCATAAGGGATATTGATCTCTAATTTTCTTTCTTGTGATGCCTTCATTCAACTTTGGTATCAAGGTAATGCTGGCCTCAAATAATGAGTTAGGAAATGTTCCCTCTCATATTTTTTGGAGGAGTTTGAGAAGGATTAGTGTAAATTCTTTAAATATTTGGTTGAATTCACCAGTGAAGGCTTCTGGTTATAGACTTTACTTCGTTGGAGGTCTTTGATTACTGATTCGATCTCTTTACATGTTTTAAGTCTATCAGGTTTCTCTTTTTTCTTTAGTCAGTTTAGACAATTTACATGTTTCTAGGAATTTGTCCATTTTTAATAGGTTATTTAATTTATTGGCATACAATTGTTCATACTATTCTCTTATAATACATTTTTTCCCTCAAAAGTCATTAATAATCCTCCCATTTTCATTTATAATTTTAGTTATTTACATCTTTTCTTATTTTTCTTTTTTAGTCTAGCGAAAGGATTGTCAATTTTGCTAATCCTTTTGAAGAGCCAAATTTTGGTTTCACTGATTCTTTCTATTGTTGTTCTGTTCTGTTTCATTTATTTCTACTCCTTCCTTCTGCTAGATCTAGTTTTAGTTTGCTTTTCTTTTCCTAATTACTCAAGGTGTGAAGTTAGGTTTTGATTTGATATTTCTTCTTTTTTAAATTATTACTTTATTTTTAGAGCAGGTTTAAGTTTACAGATAAACTGAGCAGAAAATACAGAGTTCTTATATACCTGTTCTCCCCCTACCCCTGCACACAGTTTCCCCTATTATTAACATTTTGCATTAGTGTTGTATAAATGTTGTCATAGATGAATCAATAATGGTATGTTATTATTAACTAAAAATCCATTATTTACATTAGGGGTTCACTCTTGGTGTTGTACATTATATGGAGTTTCACAAATGTATAATGCCATGTATCATACAGGATAGTTGCACTGCCCTAGTAAGGTGCACCTGTCCTCCACCTATTCATTCCTCCCTCCCTTCCCCTGAACCCCTGGAAACCACTGGTCTTTTTATACTCTCCATATTTTTGCCTTTTTCAGAATGTCATAGCTTTTTCACTTACTAATATGCTTTTAAGGTTCCTCCGTGTCTTTTCAGGACTTGATAGCACATTTATTGTTGTTGCTGAATAATATTCCATTATATAGATGTACCATAGTTTGTTTATTCATTCACTTATTAAAGGACATTTTGGTTGCTTTCAAGTTTTAGCTGTTGTGAATAAAGCTAAAACTCTACATATTTGTTTGCAGGTTTTTGTGTGGACATAAGTTTTCAACTTATTTGAGTAAATACCAAGGAGTGCAATTGCTGAATTGTATGGTAAGAGCATGTTTAGTTTTGTAAGAAACTGCCAAACTGTCTTCCAAAGTGGCTGTACCATTTTGCACTCCCACCAACATGAAAGAAGGTTCCTGTTGTTCTACATCCTTCCCAGCATTTGGCGATGTCAGTGGTTTGGATTTTAGCCATTCTAATAGGAGTGTAGTGGTTCTTGTTGTTTGAATTTGCAATTCCATAATGACATATGATGTTGAGCATGTTTAATATGCTTATTAGCCATCAGCGTTTCTTCTTTGGTAAGGTGCCTGTTTATATCTTTTACTCATTTTTAATTGAGTTGTTTGTTTTCTTAATCTTGAGTTTTAATAGTTCTTTGTATGTTTTGGATAACAATCCTTTATCAGATATGTGTTTTGCAAAGATTTTCTTCCAGTTGGTGGCTTCTTTCCATTCTCTTAATAGTGTCTTTTGCAGAGCAGAAGTTTTTAATTTAAATGAAGTCCAACTTACCAATTTTTTCTTTCATAGCTCATACTTTTGGTGTTGTATCTAGAAAGTCATCACCAATACCAAAATTATCTCGATGCTTCCCTATGTTGTCTTCTAGGAGTTTATATTTTTGTGTTTTGCATTTAGCTGTTTGATCCATTTTGAGTTAAATATTGTGAAGGATATAATATCTATGTCTAGACTCATTTCTTTGCATAGATTCCAATTGTTCCTGCACGATTTGTTAAAAGACAATTATTTCTCTATTGAATAGCCTTTGCTCCTTTATCAAAGATAAGTTGACTTTGAGTGGGTCTACTATGAACTCTCTTTTCTGTTGCATTTATCTCCTCTATCCTTTCCCCAACACCACACTATCTTGATAACTGTAGCTTTACAGTGAGTCTTAAAGTTGAGTAGTGTGACTCCTCTGTGTTCTTCTTCAATGTTATGTTGGCTATGATGGGTCTTTTGCCTCTCTATGTAAACTTAAGAATTAGTTTTGACAGTGTCCACAAAATAACTTGTTAGGATATTGGTTGAGTTTACATTGAGTTTCTAGATCAAGTTGGGAAGAACTGATTTATTTATTTATTTATTTATTTATTGGCTGCATTGGGTCTTTGTTGCTGTGTGCAGACTTTCTCTAGCTGCGGCCAGCGGCAGCTACTCTTTGTTGTGGTACACAGGCTTCTCATTGCGGTGGCTTCTCTTGTTGAGGAGCATGGGCTCTAGGCACGCAGGCTTCAGTAGTTGCCGAACGCGGGCTTTAGTAGTTGTGGTGTGTGGGCTCTAGAGTGCAGGCTCAGTAGTCGTGGCACACGGGCTTAGTTGCTCTGCGGCATGTGGGATCTTCCCGGACCAGGGATCGAACCCATGTCTCCTGTATTGCCAGGCAGATTCTTAACCACTGCACCACCAGGGAAGTCTCAGAACTGACCTCTTAACAAAATTGAGTCTTCCTATTCATGTACATGGAATATGTCTCCATTAATTTCTTTTTATTTCTTTCATCAGAGTTTTATCATTTTCCTCATATAGATCTTGGACACATTTTATTACATTTATACCTAAGTATTTAATATTTTTGGTGATAATATAAATAGTATTATGTTTTTAATTTCAGATTCCAATTGTCCATTGGTGTTATGTAAGAAAGCAATTGACTTTTGTGTATTAACACTGTATTCTGCAAATCTGCTATAATTGCTTATTATTAGTTCCAAATTTCTTCTTGTTGTTATTAATTTAGATGATCTATTTCTTCTTGTGTAAGTTTTGGCAGATTGTGTCTTTGAAGGAATTGGTCCATTCCGTTTAGGTTATCAAATTTGTTGGCATAGAGCTGTTCCTCATAATCCTTTAATATCCTCTTAATAGCTATGGAATCAGCAGTAATTGGCTCCTGAAATATCAGAAATAAATAAATCACTAATATCAGAAATAAAAATTTCTGATATTAGTGATTTCTGTCTTCTTTCTTCTTTCTTCTTCTTCTTTCTTCTTTCTTTCTTCTTCTTTCTTTTCTTACTTAGCCAGTCTAGAGGTTTGTAAGTTTTATTAACCTTTTCAAAGAACCATCTTTTGGTCTCGTTAATTTTCTCTGTTGATATCCTGCTTTCAATTTCATTGATTTCTGCTAATTTTTATTACTTAATTTCTTCTGCTTATGTTAGATTTAACTTATTCTTATTTTTCTGGTTTTCTAAGGTAGAAGCTTATATTATTCATTTTAGATTTTCTTTCCTAATAGCTGCATTCAATGCTATAGTTTTCCCTCTAAGTACTGCTTTTGCTGTATCTCAGTTTTGATGTTATGTTTTCATTTCCATTTCAAATGTTTCTAAGTTCAAAATACTTTTTAATTCCTCCTGAGACTTGTTATTCGACCTGTGTGTTATCAAGAAGCATGTTGTTTAATCTCCAAATATTTTGGGATTTTCCAGCTAACTTTCTGTTATTGGTTTCCAGCTTAATTCTACTGTGATCTTAGAGCATAATACATATTATTTTAATTCTTTTAAATTTGTTAAGTTGTGCTTTGTAGTCCAGAATATGGTCTATCTTTGTTAATGTTCAGTGTCAACATAATGAAAATGTGTATTCTGCTGTTGTTGGATGCGTTATTATATAAAGGTCAGTTAGATTCCGTTGATTGGTACTGTTCAGTTGAATTCTGTCTTTAGAGATTTCCTACCTGTTGAGTTTATTAATTACTGATAGAGGGGTGTTGAAGTCTCCAACTATAAGAGCGGATTCGACCATTTCTCCTTGAAGTTCTATCAGTTTATGGCTTATGTAGTTTGATGCTCTGTTGGTAGTTAATGTTACACATTAAGAGTTGTAATGTCTTCTTGGAGAATTGACCCCTTTATCATTATTTAACACCTCTCTTTGTCCCTGATAAGTTTCCTTGCTCTTATGCCTGCTTTGTCAGAAATTGATATAGCTATTCCAGCTTTCTTTTTATTAGTTTTAGCATGTAATATCTATATCTACCTCTCTATTTTTAATCAATCTGTGTTTTCATATTTAAAATGGGATTTTGTAGAGGATATATAGTTGGGTCTTCTTTATCTACTCTTCCAGTCTCTTTCTTTTTATTGGTGTATTTAGAACATGATGTCTAAAGTTTCTAAAGGTTTCTTACCTATATAATTTTCCTTCTCTCTGAAGGACTCCTTGTAACATTTCTTGCAAGGCAGATGTACTGACTACACATTACCTCAATTTTTGTTTGTCTGAGACAGTCTTTATTTCTCCTTCACTTTTGCAGGATAATTTCTCTGGGTATAGAATTCTAGGTTGATGGATTTTTGTTTCTTTCAGCACTGTAAATATTTCACTCTGCTCTCTTCTTGTTTCCATGGTTTCTAAAGAGAAGATCAGTGTAATTCTTATCCTTGCTCCTCTTTGGTAAAGTGTTTTCACCCACTCTGGATTCTTTCAATATTTTCTCTTTGTTTTTGATTTTCTGCAGTTTGAATATGCCATGCTTAGTAGTAGACTTTTTGGTATTTATCTTGATCAGTGTTTTCTCAGCTTCGTCCATCTGTGGTTTGGTGTCTGTTGTTAATATTTGAAAATCCTTAGTCATTATTACTTCAAATATCTCTTCTGTTCCTTTCTTTTTTCTTCTTCTGTTATTCTCATTATGTGTATGTTACACCTTTTGTAATTGTCTTACAGTTCTTGAATATCTCATTTTGTCTTTACATTCTTTTTTTTCTCTTTGCATTTCAGTTTTGGAAGTTTCTTTTTTTTAATTAATTAATTTATTTATTTTTGGCTGCATTGGGTCTTCGTTGCTGTGCGTGGGCTTTTCTCTAGTTGAGGCAAGC
Source organism: Pseudorca crassidens (assembly GCF_039906515.1). NCBI lineage: Eukaryota > Metazoa > Chordata > Mammalia > Artiodactyla > Delphinidae > Pseudorca > Pseudorca crassidens. The sequence continues at coordinate 109,259,033 of NC_090317.1, read as the reverse complement.
AGGGGCTACTCTTTGTTGCGGTGCGCAGGCTTCTCATTGTAGTGACTTCTCTTGTTGTGGAGCACAGGCTCTAGGCAGGCGGGCTTCAGTAGTTGTGGCTCTCAGGCTCTAGAATGCAGGCTCAGTAGTTGCAGCACATGGACTTAGCTGCTCTGCAGCATGTGGGATCTTCCAGGACCAGAGCTCGAAGCTGCGTCCCCTGCATTGGCAGGCAGATTCTTAACCACTGTGCCACCAGGGAAGTCCTGGAAGTTTCTTTTGACGTATCTTAAAGATTACTCAATCATTCCTCCTACATGTCTAGTCTATTGCTGAGTCCATCAAAGGCATTCTTCATTTACTATAGTGTTTTTGATTTCTAGCATTGTCTTTTGATTTTTTATTGGAATTTCCATCTCTTTGCTTACATTACCCATCTGTAATCATATTTGTTAAAATTCTTGGTGTGATACTACCACAATCTTTACCACTCTAAATCTGATTCTCATACTTTCTCTGTCTCCTCAAGTTGTGGTTTTTGTCTTTTAGTATGGCTTATAATTATTCTGTTGAAAGCCAACCATTATGTGCCGATTAAAAGGAACTGAAAGTTGCTCCAGTGGTTGTTTGTGCTCCTGGACTTCTGCTAGCTCTCTGTATCTTTCTGTGTGTCACTAAAATTTGGAGAACAGCAGTTTTCTGTATTACCTCATCTCTGATAAATCTAAAAAGAGATGCTGATTTTCAATTTGTTCAGTTTTTTCTTGTTGTAAGAATGAGAGTGATGATTTCAAAGTTCCTTACATGCCATACCAGAGACAAGAAGTCTTTTTCATCTTTTCTAATGTATGCATTTACAGGTGTAATATTTTTTAGTGAGCAGTGCTTTTACTGCATCCCATGTGTTTTGCTATGTTGTGTTTTCATTTTCATTTGTCTGTATTTTCTAATTTCTCTTTGATTTTTCTCTGATTCATTGGTTGTTTAAGTGTGTATTATTTAATTTACACAAATTTGTGAATTATTCAATTTTTCTTCTGTTATAGATTTCTAGATTTATTCCATTATGGTAAGAGAAGATACTTTGTATTATTTTAACCTTTTAAAACTTATTAACCTTGTTTTCTGGCCAATATATGGTCTATCCTGGGGAATGTTCTATGTGCATTGGAAAAGAATGTGTATTTTGCTGTTATTTAGTGAACTGTTCTATAAATACCTGTTATCTCTAGTTGGTTTATAGTGTTGTTCAAGCCCTCTATATCTTTATTGCTCTTCTGTCTAGATGTTCTATCCATTATTGAAAGTAGGGTATTGAAGTTTTCAATTCTGTCCATCATTGTTTCATATATTTAGGGGCTCTGCTATTTGTTACATGTAGGTTTATAGTTAGTATATCTTGATGAATTAACCCTTTTATCAATGTACAGTGCCCTCCTTTGTCTGTTATAGTATTTTTTAACTTAGAATCTATTTTAAAAGATATCAGTGTAGTGACCTTTCTCTATTTTGGTTGCTATTTGCATGGAATATCTTTGCAATATCATTCTTTTCCCTTTGAACATATTTGTTTCTTTTGATCTACAGTGGGTCTTTTGTAGACCCACTGTAGATCAAATAGTTGGGTCATATTTTAAATGTATCTTACCAAATCTCTGCCTTTTGATTGGAAAGTTTAATCCATTAACATTTAAGGGAATTACTGATAAAGACTGACTTTTGCCAATTTGTTATGTGTTCTGTGTATGTCTTGTATCTTTATTACTACCTTATTTTTATTTTAGTTGATGTTTTGTAGTGAACCATTTTTATTCCTTTCTAATTTCCTTTTGTATATATTCTACCCATATTTTCTTTGTGGTTACCATAGGGATTGCATTTAACATCCTCAAGTAATAGCAAAATCTAATTTGAATTGACACTAACATAACAGACAGGCAGGCTGACTGCAGAAGAATCTTCAGTTTCCCAGCACATGACCTGCTAGGGATTGGAGGGACTCCTGGCAGCCGAACTGGAGAGAAGTGGCTGGCTTGAAGTTTTCTAAGGCAACAGCATGTATTGGCAGTAAGCTTGGCAAAAGGGGACCTGAAGCACCAGAATGTTGGATAGGTGGTTGCCAATAGGGCCATATATTTCACAGCACTGGATCTGGTTCATGTCTGTAATGCCCCTGGGTACAGCAGTGTATGGGGACACTGCTGGGGACAGTGGGGACAGCAGTGTACAGGCAGTCTGGTTGCTAAAAGGGCCACCAGGGCATCAGTGCAAAGACAGAAATATCTGGAATTCCCCCCAGGACAACAATGTGTTAGCAGACACATGTATGGAAGGGCCATGGGGATTTAGAGGGTGGGATAGAACAAGGCTGAAAAGGCTCTAATTCCATAGCAAGTAGGCTGGCTGATAGCCTATGACCCCTCAGTTCCCCAGCCCCAGGGCTGGCTGAAAGCCATAAGAACTCAATAAATGCTAGCAGGTAAACAGGCTATTTGTCACATGGTCCTCAAAGGTACCAATGTGCCAAGGGGACAGTGCCCAAAAGGGTTCTATGTTATACACACATGTGCTGGATTATGGCTGGAAGTTTCCTCAGTTCCCCAGTGCAAAGCCTGTTCAGTGACCTAAAAGGCTATGGTTTCTACATCACAAGGATAGACTGATGTCTGAAAAACCTTTGGTTCCCCAACATTCAGGCTGACTGGGTGCTGGAAGGAACCCTGCAGCCCTAGCAAGTGAGTATGTTGGTGGTCTAATGGTTTCTCCAGGAAACCCTGTGCAAAGAATAGCTGAAGCCTCAAGCTTCCTGAGCTTGTGGGTTGGCTTCAGGCCAGAGGGAACAGTATTCCCCAGCTCCAGGCATTTTATGTGATTGAATATACTCTCGTTTCCACAACAGTTTGGCAGGCCGATAACAGAAAAACCCTTGGATTCATAGCATGCCAGCAGGCTGTAGTAGGAGGAAGGCTGGAACCCCAGCTGGTGGGAAGTCTGGTGGCCAGGATGTTCCCTGAGGCACAAGCTCAACAGACAGTGGCCAAATGGTTTCTTGCTTTGTCAGCTTGTGGACTGACCAAGGTCCAAAAAGCCCTATGGTACCCTTGGGGAAGGCCAATAATATAACCTAAAATGGTCTGATTTCTACTGCAAGTGGACAGACTGGTGGCCAAAGAACCCTTGGTCCTTCAGCCTGAGGATATGCTGGGGTCAGTCAGGAACATCTGAACCCTAGATGGTGGGAAGACGGTAGCCAGAAGGTTCCCCAATGCACTAGTGTGCTGGAGGTATGGTGGCTGAAAGGGTCCCCTGAAGTGCCATTGTGCTGGAAGGATGATTGCTTGATAGGTCCCTATATTTCACAGCACTATAGTGGGCAAGGGTACACAAGCAGTCTGGTCTCAGAAAAGGCCCATAGCGTATCAGTGCAAGGTTAAAACATGTCTGGAAGTGCTCAAGAGTACCAACATGCTGGCTGGCACATGTCCAGAAGAGCCCCAGGTTCCTAGAGGTCAGAATAGACCTGATGGTGGTTGGAAGGTTCCTCAGGGCACCAACAAGTGGGGAGGGCAGGACTTACGGTAGCCAAAGGGACTCAGACAGCTGAGCCAAAGGGCCAAGGGTAACCCAGTTGAGGTCTGTACTGTGGCTGAACATGCTCTGGTTCAGCAGCAGAGTTGCAAAATGATAACCACAAAACCTCCAGGTCACTAGCATGCCAGGAGAATGTGGGCGGAAAGAAATTCCTGAAAGCCAGAAAGGCCCTCCTGACACTAACATGATGGAAGTAACAGGGGCCAAAGGGACACCAGTGTGCTGGACATGTGGTTCTCAAAACAGTCATATAGTCTATAGCATGAGATCTAGCTAGAGCCTTTAAGGGTCCGTGGGACTCTAGTGTACGGACAGTCTGGTGACCAAAAGGGCCCACAGGGAAGGTGGTATCCAGAATTTCTACCCGTGGCACCAGCGAGGTAGCAGGTAAGTGACAGGAAGAGTCCCAGAACTTGAGAGGGCACAATTGAAACCATGCAGAAAGGCCTCATCTTGCTGATAGCCTAGTAGGAGGACCCTATGGTTCCATCATTTAAGGACAATCTGGGGACCTGAAGGATCCCCGGAACCCTAGGAAGAGGGGAAGTTTCGCCGGGGAACCCGCATGAAGGACAGACGATGGCCTAGAGGGCTCATGCTTCTCAAGCTTGCAAGCTGACTGAAGGCCTGAAGGGCCCTCTATTCCTGTTTGGGATACTAGGGTCATAAACTAAATGCTCTCATTTCAGTCACAGGTAGGCAGGCATGTAGCTAAAGAATCCTCAGTTCCCCAGAGCATACACAGACTGGAGTCTAATAGGAAACCTGGAACTCTAGCTGTTAGAAAGTCTGGTGACCAGAGGTTCCCTATGGCACAGCCCAGATGGAGATGCAGTGGTGAAAAGGGCCCCCTTGCACCAGAGTTCTGGTTGGATGGCTTCCAGTAGAGCCCTGTGTTCCACAGCACTGGACAAGGCTAGTGCCCATATGAGCTCTCCTAGAACCCAGTGCAGGCAGTCTGGTCTGAGAAATGACCCAGGATCCAGGCTAACAGTGTCTGGAAGTGCTCCCAGTATGCCAGCACATTCTGGAAGAGCCCTTAGGAACCTAGAGATCAAGATGGACAGGATGCCCAAGGCCTACAGGTTCTACATCCTACAAGCAGAGTGAAGGTCAGAAGGGTACACAGTTGCCCAGCTTGCAGGCCAACTAGTAGATCTTAGGACACGTGGAATTCTGGGGTCTAGGGTGGATGGTGATCAGAATGTGCTATGTATACTAACTTCTGAAAAGGCTCTTGACAGAAGGATTCTAGGTTCCATTTCAAATGGGACAGCTGAGGACTATAAGGGCCATAGTTTCCCATGCCTATCTGGTAACCAGAAGGTTTCTAGTTTGTGTATCACACTATCAGGCTTGTGGCCAAAGAACTTTTGGTTCCCAGGCAAGCAGGATAAGTCCAGGCCAGAAGGAACCCAGGAAGCATAGCGAAGGGGTACATTGGTGGTCAGAAAATTCATCAGTGCACCCACATTGGGGGGAAGTATGCTGGTTGAAAGGGCTCAGGTTTCTTAACTGAAAGTGCCCAGTGTATTCCAGTGCGAGGCCTGTATTACAACGGAAAATGTTCTGGTTTCAACAGCGTGTGGGAAAACTGGCGGCTGGAAATCACCCAGGTACCCAGCACACCAACAGACTTTGATTACAAATTTAGGGCCAGAAGGGCCTTCACGACATTAACGTTACGTGGAGTAAGGTGCCTGAATGGGACCAGGGGCACAGGCATACTGGAAAGTATGGTTCACAGTAGGGCCATGTGTTCCTCACCACAAGATTTGGCCACGACCTATGGGACCCTAGGTTTTAGGAAGTATAGTTGCAAAAAGGGCCCTCAGGGCAGCAGTGCCAGGTCAGATGGTGTCCTGAGCTGCCTCCCATGGCACCAGTACAGTGGCAGGCACATATCCAGAAGAATCCCAGGGACTGAAAAATCAAGATGGACTCAGACCAAAATGTCTTGTCCTGCTGACAGACTAATAGGAGGAACCTGGGTTCTACCGCGTAAGTGTGATTAGGAGCCTGAAAGATCCCCAGAACCTTAGTGAATGGACATGTTGGTGGCAGGAAGATTCTTTGGGGTCCCCACAGGAAGGACAGACGGTGGCCTAGAGGGTTCATGATTCCTGGGCTGGAAGTGCAGATGATACCTTAGTGAGGCCTGTACTGTGAACAAAGGTGTTCTGGTTTCAACATCAGGCCCACAGTTCCCCTGGGGTATGGTAGTGCTATGAGGGGAAATGCTCTCCTTCCACCACCGGTGAGCAGGCTGGTTGTCCAAGAGAGCAACACAGTTCTTGGTTCTCCACAGTGCACACAGGCTGGCAGCTGGCAGGAATCCTGGAACCCTAGCTGGTGGCAAGTCTGGTGGCCGGAAGGTTCCCCAGGGCACTGTGCAGATGAAGGTACAGTGGCGAAAAGGGGCCATCTTGCACCAGGGTTGTAGATAAATGGTTACTTCTAGGGTTCTGTGTTCCACAGCACTAAGCAGCCTATTGTCATTATAGAACCCAGTGCACAGGCAGCCTGGTCTCAGAAAGTACCCCCAAGAACACCAGTGCCAGGGCAGAAAGTCACCAGAAGTGCTCCAAGTGCAAGTGTCCTGAAAACCTCCTTGTTCCCGGATGTCAGGATGGAAAACAATGCTCAGTGGGCTCTGGGTTCCACAGCCTATAGGGAGGGTGATTGTGGGAAGGGTATGTGCAAATGGTGTAGCTGAGCACTGGAGGGGCCAAATATTCCTAGAACTAGGCCTGACCAGTGGCTGGAAGAATTCTCGTTTCTGCATCATGCAGGCAGGCTGGTGGCCAAAGAACCTTCAGTTCTCAGGCATGCTACAAGACTTCCAGGAAAGAACCCTGGAACCCTAGCAAGGAGCCACGTACCTGAACCAGAAGTACCCATGTTACCTCAGTGTGTTATGTACTGTGACTGAAAGTGCTCCCATTTCAACAGTAGGCAGCCAGACTGATGGCTGGAAAGCCCCCAGGTCCCAAGCACACTGGTGCATTGTAGATGGGAACTACCCTAAAACTCTATGGTGAAGAAGGCCCTCATGACACTAATGTGGTAGAGTTTGGGTGCCAAAATGGGTCTGGAATACCAGCATTTTACAAGTATGGTTTCCAATAGGTCTATATATTCCACAGCACAGCCTCCGGCTAGGGCTGATGGGACCCCTGTATGCAGGTATTGTTTCTGCCTAAATGGCCAGCTGGGCAGCAGTACTAGGGCAGATGCTGTCCAGGAGTAATGCCCATGCTACCAGCGAGGGGCATGGAAATGTCCCAGGCATGAGAGGGCAACATAGGCCAAGAGCAAAAGACCTTGTTCTGCTCTCAGTCTAATTGGAGGAACCCAGGTTTCCATCCCATGAGGATAATGTAGGAGCCTTCATTATCATCAGAACCCTACTGAGCAGTCAGGTTGTTGGCAGGAAGGTTCTCTGGGGCACCAACAAGAGGGACAGCTAGTGGCCGAGAGAACTCACGATTCCCCAACTAGTAAGCTCTCGGTTCCCCTGCAGGATGATAGTGCTGTGACCCCAAATGGTCTCCACTTAAGGCAGGAAGACAGTTCGCCAAGAATCCTCGGTTCTCATGAATGTGCCAGTGGGGGCCAGTAGGAAACCTAGAACCCTAGCTAGCAAGAAGTCCGATGGCCAGAAGTTCCCTGGGCACTTACAGATCAAGATGCGGTGGGGAGGGACTTCCCTAGTGGCACAGTGATTAAGACTCCACGCTCCCAATGCAGGGAGCCTGGGTTCGATCCCTAGTCAGAGAACTAGATCCCACATGCATACTGCAACTAAGAGTTCGCATGCTACAAGTAAGGAGGCTGTAAGCCTCAGCTAAGACCCAGCACAACCAAATAAATAAATAAATATTAAAAAAAAAAAGATGCAGTGGAGAAGAGGCCCCTTGCACCAGATCTCTGGGTGGATGGTTGCCAGTAGGGCAGTGTGTGCCACAACCCAGTGCAGGATAGTGCCCATATGGGCTCTCCTGGAACCCAGTGCACAAGTAGTTTGGCTTCAGAAAGAACGCACAGGGCACCTGCACCAGGGCAGAACATGTCCGGAAGTGCTCCCTTGGTGTGAGTGCCCTGGACCAAACGTGTCCAGAAGAGTCTTAAGGGACCTAGAGTTCAGGCTCTGAGTTTCACAGCCTACAAAGATGGTGATGATGTGAAGCATATCTGGTTTCTCCAGCTTATGGACAGGCTAGGGTCATAAGGACACGTGGAGCTCTAGGTGCCAGACCAGATGGTGCTTGGAAGGTTCCCAGGGACACTAATTCGTGTGGAGTTCCATGTTTGAAAGGGTTCTAGGTTCTGTTTCAAATGGGATAGCTGAGGACCATCCCCAAGGCCAGGCCAGGCTGGTGACTGGAAAGGCCCTGATTTCTGCATCACAGTGTCAAGCTGGTGACCTAATAACTTTAGGTCTGCAGGGAAGCCGAACAATTCTAGACTCTAAGGAACACCGGAATCTAAGGGAGGAGATACGTCGTTGGCTTGAAAGTTCATTGGTTCATCCATGTTGGTGGGAAGTACGGTGTCTGAAAAGGCTGAGATTCCTTAGCTGTGGGGCTGACAGTACATAATCCCAAGTCTGATACTGTGACCAAAAACACTCTAGTTTTAAAAACTGACAGGTAAAGTAATAGCCAGAAATCCCCCGTTCCTGAGCATGTCAGTGTACTCTGAGCAGTAAGAACTCCTGGAAACTTCCCTAATGCGATGTGGAGTACGGTGCCTAATTGGGACTGAGGCCACCGGAGTACTGGAAGTGTGGTTTCCAATTAGACTATATATTCCACATCACAGGATCTGGGGAGGGCCCACGTGACGCCAGTTCACTGGCAATGTGGCTAAATCAGGGCCCCCAGGCAGCAGTTGTATGGCAGATGGTGTCCGGAAGTGCCCCTTGTGGCACCAGTGTGGTAGCAGGCAAGAATCCAGAAGAGTCCCGGGGCCTGAGGGCTCATCAGGTTGATGGCTGAATGAGAGGAGCCCATGTTCCCACCGCATGAGTACAGTTTGTGGACCTGAAGGATCGCCGGAACCTTGGTGAGAGGGAAATTTAGCGGCAGGAAAATTTCCTGGGGCACCGACAAGAGGGCAGACGGTGGCCGAGAGGGCTCATTTAATCCCAAGATTGCTAGCTAACTGAAGGCCTGAAAGGCTCACAGTTCCACCTGGTGGGTGTTAGTGCTGTGAGGGGAAATCCTCTCCTTTCACTGCAGATGGGCAGGCTGGTTGTCCAAGAACCTTTGGCTCCCCAGAACAAATTCAGGCTGAGGGCCGGTGGCTATCCCGGAACTCTAGCTGCTAGGAAGTCTGGAGGCTGGAAGCTTTCCAGGTATACCAGCTAGATAGAGGTACGGTGATGCAGAAGGGCTCTCTTGCCCCAGGGATCTGGATGGATGGTTGTTTATAGGGTTCTGTGTTCCACAGCATTAAGCAGCCTAATGTCCTTATGGGATCTTCTGGAACCTAGTGTGTGGGCAGCCTGGTCTCAGCACTCCTAAGACACCAGCACTGGGGCAGATACGTGCGGGAGTGCTCCCGGCATGCCAGCGCCCCTGGACGGCTCGTGCCAGGAAACCCACCTCCAGGTTAGTAATGATCCCCAATGGACTCTGGGTTCCATAGTCTGCAGGGCGGATGGTGGTCAGAAGGTATGTGATTCCCCACTTCGCAGGCTGGCTGGGGGCCATAAGGACATATGGAACCCTGGAGGCCGGGCCAGATGGTGATGGGAAGGTACCCAGAGACACTATCTCGTGGGAGGCCCTAAACCAAAAGGATTATAGGTTCTGTTGAAAACAGAGCAGCTGAGGACTGAAAGGGCCATTAGTTACCCAGTTCAAGGCCTGTCCAATGACCATAAGGGTTCTGGGTTCTCCACCACACTGGCATTTTGGTATCAGAATACCATTTGGTTCCTAGGTACATGTGATGACTCGGGGCCAGAAGGAGCCCTGGAACCTTAGTGAGAGGCCATGTTGGTATTTGGAAGATTTCCCTGGGTAACCAAGTGAGGAGCCGGGGGAAGTGGGGGTTAGGGAAAGAGGAGGATGGATGGTGTCTGAAAGGCTCAGATTCTGGATCCGAAAAGGCCCACGATATCCCAGAAGGCGTCCTAAACTGTGACTGAATATGATTCGGTTTCAGTAGCAGATAGGCAAATTGATGGCTAGAAATCCCCAGGACCCGGACATGACCGTGTACTGTGGGTAGGAAGGACTCCCAGAAATTTATGGGAACATAAATGCCCTCATGACACTAACATGAGAGTACAAGTATGGTTTCCAGTAGGGGGCGTATATGCTCGACACGAATTCTTACTTCGGCCCATAGTATTCTAGTACACAGGCGGTCTGGTCACAAAAGGACCCACAGGACAGCCAAGCCAGGGAAGATGATGTCTGAAAGTGCTCACTCCGGCATCAGTCCAATGTTAAGTAGGCATCCCGAGGAGTCATGGGGTGGGGCGGTGCTAAGAAAGTGAGAATGACCCAGACAAAAAGAGCTAGTCCTTCTGAAAGCTGGGTAAGAGGAACTCATGATTGCGTTGTATAAAGACAATATTGGGGGTCTGAATAATCACTGGCACCCCAGTGAGTGATCAGGTTTTTGGCAGGAAGATTCTTTGGTCACCTGTGTAAGAGATAGATGGTGGCCGCGAGGGCTCAGGACTCCTGAGATTGAGGGCTGAGTGATGGCCTGAAAGGCTCATGATTCCCCTGCAGGGTGGCAGCTCTGTGACTCAAAATACTCTCCTTTCCACCTCAGACAAGCCAGCAGGTCGCCAAAGAACACTTAGTTCCCCAGAGCGTGCACAGAGTGTGGGCCTATAGAAAATCCGGCACCCTAGATAGCATCAAGTTTGATGGCCGGAAGGTTTCCTGGGTCAACACCCAGATGTATTTGAAGTGGCAAAAAGGAGCCCCGTGCTTCAGATTTCTGGATGGGTGATTGCCAGTAGAGAACTCCATTCCAAAGCAAGGGTGCAGGCTAGTGTACATAAGGGCTCTCCTAGAACCCTACGCAAAGGTAGTGTAGTCTCAGAAAGGACCCACAGGTCACTAACACCAGAGCAGAATGTGTCCAGAAGTCCTTTACTGAGTACCAATGGCCAGGGCAGCATGATTCCAGAGGAACCCCCTTGGTTCCTACCGATCAAAATGAATGAGACGCACAGAGGGCTCCAAGTTCTGCAGCCTATTGTGAGGGTGATGGTCACAAGGGTACACTGTGCCCCCAAATAACGGTGAGACTAGGGGCCATAAAAACCCTAGGAACCTTAGGTGCTGGGTTGGCTGGTGATCGGAAAGTCTCCAGGGACACTAGCGAGCAAGCCAGGTGACTGAAAGGGTTCTAAGTTCCATGGCACACGAGCTAGCGGAGGACTGGAAGAGCTATTGGCTCACCACAGCCGGGCCTAACTCGTGACCTAAAGGGTTCTAGATTCTGCATCATGGGGGCAGGTTCGTGGCATAAGAACCTTCGGTTCCCGGGCACGTGAATGATAGCAGGCCGGAAATAGTGCTGGAACCTTAGAGCAAGGGTACTGTTGGTGGTCCGTGATTTTACAGGGCACCTGAGCTCGGGGAAGGATGGTGGCCGAAAGCAATCAAATTTCTTAGTTTAAAGGGCCCGGGGTATCTCGGTCAGAGACCTGTACTTCGATCGAACGTGTTCCGGTTTCAGCAGTACACAGGCTGTCAAACTTGGCTGACAGCCCGTGATTCCCATTGGACTGTGGGCAGGAAGGACCTCACAAAAACTTCTAGGGCTGGAATGGCCCTTATGACACTAACAGGATGGGAGTACTGGGGCCAAAGGGGACCCCAGGCACCAACAAACTGTTAGTATGGTTTCCAGTAAGGTCGTATATTCCACAGCAAGGATTCTTTTTCTTTTCTTTTTTGTTTTTCTGTAGGTTACTTCTTATCTTTATTAGAGTTATTTGCATTTTTGTAGCATCAAATATTTATATCAAAATCCCTCTCTGACACAGGAGGGAAAAAATGTTGCTGAACTAGACAGGTAAATGAGTCTAATACTGGATTTTTTTTCTATTGTAGTTGACAATACTGTGTTAGTTTCAGCTGTACAGCACAGTGCAGCTTATATTACCTTATAGGTTATTACAAGGTACTGGGTATATAATTCCCTGTGCTATACAGTAAATCCTTGATCACAGCAAGGATTCTTAATTCAGTTCGTAGGACCTCAGTGCACTGACAGTCTAGTTGCCAAAAGGGTCACCATGTCAGGGGAAATGGTGTCCAGAAGTACCCCACCAAGGCATCATTGAGGTGTCAGGCATGTACACAGTAGGGTCCTGGGCTGTGAGCGGGAGCTATGGCTTGCTGGGCCCAAGGTGTAAATTCTGCCTCCTGCTGAAGTGCTGGTAGGAGGAGCCTGTGCTTCTACTGAGGGGTGTGAAGAATCCATAGAACCCTATGGAGGAGGCAGGTTGGTGGCAGGAAGGTTACCCTGGGGCACCAGCTGGATGGGTGGACGGTGGCCCCAAGGGATCTTACTTCATCACTTTGCTGACTTGGAGCAGTTGAGGCCTACCCCTCCCCAGCCAGTGGCTAGTGCCATAACCAAGTGCTTTCCTTTCCACCACAGGCGGACTATCTGGTCACTAAAGAACCCAAGACTCACTAGCGCATATATAGACTAAGGATTCCAGAGGGAATTCGGATCTCCTGCTGTCGGGAAGTCTGGTGGCCGGAAGGTTTCCTGGGGGCACTGCCCAGAAGGTGGTGTGGTGGTGAAAAGGATCCCCTTGCAACAGTGTTCTCGATAGGTGTTTGTAAGGCCACATATTCCTTAGCAGTAGAGCAAGCTGGTGCTCATAAGGGCTCTCCTGGAACCCAGTATGCAGGTAGCATGGTCTGATAAGGGACCCGCAGGGCACCAGCACCAGGGCAGAAGGTGTCTGGAAGTGCTTCAGGGTGCCAGTGCCCTGGACCGCATGTGTCTGGAAGAACTCCAGGAGTCCTAGATGCCAAAGGTCTCTGTTCTGTAGCCTGTGGTCTCAAGGGTATATACTTTTTTGATGACTTTAGGCCAGAGGAGCTCTGGAATTCTAGTGAGGGGTTAAATTGATGGTTGGAAGGTTCTCCTAAGGGTACTAAGGCCGATGGGGGCGGAGTGGGTAGGGATGGTGGCCGAAATGGCTCAGGTTACTAAGCCGAAAAGGAATCCGGAGCAGTGAGGCAAACTTATAGTCAAAATCTCCAGGTGCACAGTATCAACTGTGGACGGAAAGTTCTCCCTGAAACGCTTAGGGGTGGAAGGGCCCTTATGACACCAATACGATGGAAGTATGCTGCCAGAAGGGCTCCAGGGAGCTGGAAGTTTAGTTCGCAAAAGGGCCATATTCCACAGCAAGGATTTTGGGCCGGGCCCCTGGCACAACTGTGCGTGGTAAGTCTAGTCGCCAAAAGGGCCTCCAGTTGCAGAAGTGCCTCCCACAGCCCTGTGCCTCTCTCCCGTGACCCCAGTGAAGTGATAAGAGTCCAGCTGTCTGATTGGGAAGGATGTCTCCAGACGGAAAGACCTGTTGACGGCCTAGTATGAATTGCTCGGATTTACGCTTTATAAGGACCATCTGGGGGCCTGAAGGATCCGCGGAACCCTGGCGAGGGGGCAGGTTTCTGGCAGGAAGGTTCCGGGGCACCTGCGCGAGGGAGAGACAGTGGCCGAGAAGGCTCATGTTTCCCGAACTTGTGAGCCGACTGAAGGTTGAAGGACTCCTGCTACCTCTGCTGGATGCCAATGTTGTGACTGAAAGTGCCCTCCTTAGCAGAGGGGCAGGCTGATTGCCGAAGAACCTTGGGTTCTTCAGCGTTCACACAGGCTGGGGTTGAAGGCATCCCAGATCCCTAGCTGGTAGAAAGTTTGGTGGTCGGAAGATTTCCAGCTGCACTAGCGTCATGTAATTAATGGGCGCCCGAAGCTCTACCGCCGTGGAAGGATGATTGCCAATAGAGCCTTGTGTGCTACAGCAAGGGAACTGGCTACTATAAGGTTACCCTGGAACACAGTTTATGTGCAGTATGGTCTCAGAAAGGACCCTCAGGGTACCATCGCCAGAGCAGGAAGCGTCTGGAAGTGCTCCCGTGCACCACCGAGTTGACAGGTAGGTTTTCAGTAGAGTTCTGGGGTCTGAGAGGGTGAGGTGGACTCAGGCAGGAAGCGCTAGCCCTGCTGATGGCCTAGTAGGAGTTGTGGATTTTACAGCACTGGGTTTCGGAAAGGGTCCCAGAGGCACTACCATGCACGTGGGATGGTTGCTGTTAGGGCCCTAGATTTCTTTGCCAATAATTTGTAACCTAAGGTTCAAAGGCCTTTGGGACACCAGTTCATGAACAAGCCGGTTGGTGGCCATACGGGTCTTTGAGGCTGTATCTGGAGAGCTGTAAGGTGGTTGAAAGGTACCCCTGGCTCCCAGTGTGTGGTCAGGCTGGTGCCTATGAGGAGTCTTTTTTTAGCCTGTCGTCTTCTGGGTTCATTGTGTCAAAAGATCAGAAATAGCAAAACTAAAGGCAATGAATCATCAAAGTAGTAATTAGTAGAAGTTTATTGTGCACATACCAAAAGACAGTTTGCAAACTGGAGCATTCAAACCAAAACATGAAATGAAGCTCAGGGGTATGTTGTTATAAAGCAGCTTAGATAATGAGAAGACAGTGACTTTATTTTGCACAGTGATTGGTTATAATATTGGAATTTTCTTAAATGATAGGGAATTGGTCAGTAGTTACTTCCTTTCGATCCTGGGCAAGAGTTTAAGTTTTGTTTATGATTTCCAGAGGCATAAACAAGAAATGACCCAGGTTAAGCTAGTCTTGTAAAATAAGCTAAATTGAGCTTTGCTTGTTTGACTAAACTGGTTTTGTCTGCTCAGGGAATTTTCAAGGCTGCTCTCCATTTGTTCTTGATTTTTACAACCATATGAGGGTTAAATAATGGCTGGAAGGGCCCCTGAGTCCCAGAATTCTCAGTGGCTGCTCTTCAGGTGCTCTCTGCTGCTAGAACTCTTATCTAGTACTTTTCCACAGAGAAATATATCCACTACAATTCTAAGTTCAACCAAGCTGCCTTTTACAAATGCAGATGCAAAATTTTTTAAAGCAAGTGATTTGGAAATTTATCATTCTTGCACTCTTACAGAGAACTCTTATTGAATAAACAAAAGACAATTGGGGAAGTTGTATCCAGAAAATGTTGCCATGAAAATTGTATCCATATAAATACAGGGAAGCTTAAATAGTTTTGGTTCATATTATTTTCGAAGATAATATACAAATTGTAACTCCTGAAACAAAAGCTATGTATGCATAATTAAGATATAACTCCAGTAGACTAAACAAAAATACCAGTCAGCATATTCCTGTAGTAGAAGAAAAGGGAAACACAAACTGGCCTTAGCTGCTTCTGCTTTGGGGATGGATGCAGGCATAAATTTTTGCTAGTAGAAATGATTCTTTTATTGAAAAAAATTAATTTCCCTCATGATGGAGAAAGATAAGACTATGGCTTGGATAAATCAAGCTGAATTGCTCTGTGCAATAAAGTATGATCAGATTGAAAATTTCCTTTGGTAGATTATGCATGTATATAATAAATATGTGTATATAATATTTGTATATTATATGTATATTTTATATATTTGAATATATATGTGTATACATATACACACACACACACCTTACATATGCCAAAACTTTCACTTTGGCAAGGATTAGATCCAGAAGATAAACATTTTTATGATGACATGAATTCAGGGACTTGGTGAACAGCATTGTTAAGATCCTTTCTGTCCTGTGCTGGCTTATATTTCCCTGTATTATATTATTCCAAACCATTAGGAAATCTCAGTTATATGCATCAGCCTTATATTTATACGACAGTGAAGGAAACAGATCTATGGTGAGTTTGACTTGTCAAGCCCAAAGCAGAGCTTAGAGTGAGAGGGACAAGAGACAACAGAACATCCAAGTGTAGGAAGGGCCGAACCAGGAATTAGATGCCAATTAATTTATTTTACCGCAAATACCAGAGGCAGTTAGTTGAAGGATCAGTAAAACACTGAATTACTCTAATGCAAATTGAGAGGAAAAAAATTAATTACCAGGGTTTTTTTCACAAATTAACTGAGAAACATAAGTTTGAATAAGATGTTTATATTTATAAAAATCTCAAGTCAAGCTAAACACAGACTGTTTATTTTAGAAATCACTAGGAAAGAGAAAAGAAGGAAAACAGAATATACAGAAAAGGATATGTTGGATGGCTTTTTTGATATGTCAGCTTGGCTAGACTACAGTCCCCAGTTATTCAAACACTAAGTTTTGCCGTGAAGGGGTTTTTCAGATATAATGAAAGTCTCTAATTAACTGACTTTCAGTCAGGTTCAGTCTGACTTATTCGGTTGGAAGGCCTAAAAACAGCTGAGGCTTTCTTGAGAGAGAGAAGATATTCCAACTATGCACGGTAGTGTCCACCCATGCCATGGACAACTTTCACCATGCTCAAAATTTTTCTTTCCTGACGACCTCTGAACAGAGCTTTGGCCCATGTCCATGCATTCCAACCTGTTCATGATTGTCCCTTCCTGACTCCCTACCCTATAGATATTGTACTAACCAGCCACCATGATCATGTAGGCCAATTGCTTGTAATCTCTCTGTTAGGTAGGTAGGTAGGTAGATATGTAGATATTTTTATATATCTATATAAATATTTTTATATCTTACTGGTTCTGCTTCTCTGGTTAACCTGACTGATTCATTGTGACAACAATGAAACTAGAAATATCTTAAATGAAATATTTTGAAACTGATGAATATTTTTTTTTAAAAGGTAAGGAAAGTATGAAAGGAAAAGAGAAGAGGGAGATTGATAGAAAACTCTAAGAGGTAGTCATTTGATAAATAGATTAATTAAGCAAAATTAGATGTGAGAAATGGGAAAATAACAAATGCATGTGAAAATGAAAGGATTATAGGGGGCTATTTTCTGCAGCTCAAGGTTAATAGATTTTCTAGTGTTATATAAAATCCTGAAATTGACTCAAGTACGGTTAGA
The DNA here is from genome assembly GCF_039906515.1 of Pseudorca crassidens. Classification (NCBI taxonomy): domain Eukaryota; kingdom Metazoa; phylum Chordata; class Mammalia; order Artiodactyla; family Delphinidae; genus Pseudorca; species Pseudorca crassidens. The sequence continues at coordinate 109,242,350 of NC_090317.1, read as the reverse complement.
AAACCACAGTAAACCAATTAACTATGGAAGACAGAGATTGTAGTCAAATGAACTACTCTCTCAAAACCTGGCCAGGTGTTATATATATCATTTCTTTCAACTCTTTGGGAATAGATTGAATGTATACCACTAGTTTTTCAAGTCATAATGAATAAAGAACCATTATAAAGATATTTATATTAAGCTAGAAAATAGCTATATCAAATCAACACGACTATTGCTTCTTTATTTTCACATATAAATTCTGTATAAAATATTAGCCAATACAATCAGAATCACATTAAAAGATTAATACTTCAAGACAAACAGGTATTCATACTACAGCTTAAAAATCATTGATATGAGAATTTTAATATGCCAAAAATAATCATAAGATCATTTTATAGAAGTTAATATTGCATTTAATAAACCTTAATATTTATTCCTAATAATAAAACTCCTTACTGAAAGGAAAATATTAGGATACTTCCATAATCCTTAATGTACTAAATGTATGTGTTGTTTACATCAATATTTACACACACACATGCATGCACACATATCAGTAGAAACACACTAAATGATAAAAGACCAGAAACTTTTCTATTAAATTCAGAAAAGGAATGAAATGCTTTGAACTTTTTACTTAAAACTATTACTTTGAACGTTTAGAAATGCTAGCAAAAAAAAGAGAAACAATAGAAGTTATGAATATTGAAAAGGTGACAGACACCTTAACTGATACATCATACAACTCTATACCTGAAAAATTCTACAGAATAGACAATAACAAAACTTTTAAGAATTATTAGAGCATTCAGAAAGTTGGCTAATTAAAGTTAGAATGTTAAAATCAATACCTTTGCTACTGCAGTTTTCTGAACTCTACAGAAGAACAGGTTTTTTTTAAAAAAAAAACTTAGATGTGTTTTATTATTGGATTGGAAGACTATTTTAAAGATTCCAAATTTTAAACCATTTTATAAATACAATCTGGTGTCAATTCAAATCCTACACATGCTCATTTAGTTCATACCTGTTCTTTCATTTGTTCTGCAGAGAGGAACAGGAAATTTTTTGATGATTTTAAACATGTGGAAGAAATTCAGGTTGGAGGTGGGTGGAGGTACAGCAAAGCAGAGCGTGGGTAATTTACTTCATTTCCATGCACTTCACTTAGCTCTGTTTTCTATAACCAAGAGCACCCTCCACTTAGAGATATTCTGAGTTTTAAAGTAAATTGAGTATGTGAAAAGGAATAGCAATAAGCCTAACATGATATGGTGGATGCTCAGTAAATGCCAGCTCTCTTCCTTTTATCCTTCATAGATGAGCTGTTTGGATGAGATGATTCAGTTGTCTATGATTTGGGCAATCTATTTTGATTCAAAATCAAGTTCTTTAATATATTACCATATAGAATAGTTCACAACCATCATATTTACCAGCACATGCATCCTGATATGACTCAAGGACTAATGCAGTCTCTGGGGTCATGATTAATCTTTCTGTATTTTCAAGGTGCAAACTTTAGGTATTGGGCCAATTCCCAAAGCCTTAACTGGTAGATTTCTAAATCAGTTTGTGTTGCTGTTTAATCTTCTCTTTGGTTGGCTGGTAAAATCTGATGGAACTAGAGCTTAAATCAAGATCACTAAATCTCCCTTTTTCTGTTTGGAATCACATGGGAGTTAATGCCATCCTTATAGCAGACAGACTGTTTCATCTCAAGGTTTCAGGGAAAGGAAATGATCCCTCTCCTTGTACACAAGTTAGGGAATCCTTGCACATTTCATACATTCTCAGCTTGACTTATAATATCAGGTTAATATGTCATCAGAAGGATGGGTATTACTTCAGGTATTAATAAAATGTTTGCTCTATGGTGTGACTATTTTATGATAACGAAGATTTGGCTGGAGATTTAGTTTCTTAATCATACAACACCATTTCCACTGCTAAAGCTGTGATCGGGTCATTATCATGGTAGTCAGGCCCTTTCCTTTTTTACACTTATGTTGGCCACCAAATGTCTTTCAGTATCCAGCTTTGTTTTTCTCAGGCATCTATTTGCTGGTGTCTTTTTTTTTTTTTTTTCCCTTAGCAGATATCTGGCATTTCAAGGTTCTGCCTGGGAACTTTTCTTTTCATTAGTTTAATAAACATATCCATGTGTCAGATCTTGCAGAATATCTTAAAAGAGACAACTAATGAATACGAAGTCCCCTTGGAGAGGAGAAAACAACAGATCACAATTCAATTATGGCAGTTTTGGAGTCAAGGAATACAGAACTTTATACTAACAGCCTTTAAAAGCCAAAAAATAATAGTGACCATGTTTTCTACAACATAAAATGATGTTAAAACAATTGTTAGTAGAAGAGTATATTTTATAGCACATTTTAGTGATAAATAGGTCATGAAATGAACACTCTTACATCCTAAGGAAGAGAATGATTATATTTTGTTTGCTACTTTCAGAAAGCATTTTGAGGAGGATTACAATAAACACATACAATAAAACTGAGCAACAAAGAAAAGAGTATGCAGATCAATGGGAGTATTATATCAGAAAATGCAAGCTATAGCAACCAAGCTCAAAATTTCACCTGAAACATCTTAGTATTTTTATTGCCTAAAGGAAATGTACTAAGGCAAGAGGAGAGAGACGTTTTGCCCTTTCTATAACCACCAAGAAGAATTGCTCATAGAGATATTTATATTTAAAGGGAAAAATGCCTTATTATTTAGAGAAGGGAAAATGGATGTGTAAAACTTTGGATTATTGCCATTTAATATTGACCTCCATTACACTGAAAAAACTGCCTTGTACTACCACATTTAATTTTTTAATCTTGAATAGGTAAACAGTTTAAGAATAGCTGGTTACAATTATCTAAATAATCCATGGCTTGTGGTATGGAATTTTGTTACATAGTAATGTTAATTTTAATACACCCTATGGTAAAATATATTCCAAAGATGGTAACCAAAATCCCTGGAAGCATCTTTTTTATTATAACATAAGTATAATCTGTTCAGCAAAACGATATGAAAACATATTGAGATGTATATCATCCTAAAATTTCCAAAGCAAGTAGAAAACACCCAACCTTTTGCTAATTTTATAATTGCTTTATTTTTGTTAAAAGTTTTTATTGAGGTATAATTGATATATAACATTATATTAGCTTCAGGTGTACAACATAGTGATTCAATATTTGTATATACTGCAAAATGATCACCACAATAAGTCTAGTTGCCATAGTTACAGAACTGTTTTTTCCTGTGAAGAGAACTTTTATGATTTATTCTCTTAGCAACTTTCAAATATGAAATACAGTATAATTAACTATAGTCACCATGCTGTATGTTATATCCCCAAGACTGACTGACTTTATAACTGGAAGTTTGTACCTTTTGACTTCCTTCATCCATTTCTCCCACTCCTTGGCCCCCTACCTCTGGCAGCCACCAATTTGTTCTGTGTATCTATGAGCTTGGTTTTTTGGTTGTTGGTTTTGTTTTGTTTCGTTTTTTTAGATTCCGCATATGAGTGAGAGCATATACAGTGTTTGTCTGCCTCTGACTTATTTCACTTAGCATAATGCCCTCAAGGTCCATCCATGTTGTTGCAGATGGCAGGATTTCATTCTTTTTTATGGCCAAATTATATTCCTCTGTGTGTGTGTGTGTGTGTGTGTGTGTGTGTGTGTGTGTGTGTGTGTGTGTGTGTATACAGCACATACACCACATTTTCTTTATCCGTTCAGTTCTCTATGGACACACTTAGGTTGTTTCTATATCTTGGTTATTATAAGTAATGCTGCAATAAACATGGGGATGCAGATAACTTTTCAAGTCAGTATATTCGTTTTCTTTGCATAGATACCCAGAAGTGGGATTGCTGGATCATATAGTAGTTCTATTTTTAATTTTCTGAGGAACCTCTGTACTGTTTCCATAGTGGCTGCACCAATTTACATTCCCACGAACACTGTACAAGGATTCCTTTTTCTCCACATCCTTGCCAACACTTGTTATTTCTTGTCTTTTTGATGATAGCCATTCTAAACAGGTGTGAGGTGATATCTCACTGTGGTTTTGATTTGCATTTCCCTGATAATTAGTGATGTTTAACATCTTTTCATGTGCCTGTTGGCCATCTGTATGTCTTCTTTGGAAAAATGGCTATTCAGATCCTCTGCCCATTTTTAATCAGATTGCTTGTTTTTGTGGGTTTTTGTTTTTGTTTGCTATTGAGTTATATGAGTTCTTTATGTATTTTGGATATTACCCCCTTTTGGATATATGATTTGCAAATCTTTCTCCCATTTAGTAGGTTGCCCATAATTGCTCTGTTGCAAAAGGGGGAAGGGAGTGTTTGGGGTGGGGGGGAGAAGCCCCTCCCAAGGAGAAAGAACCCAAAGGAGAGCCATTGAGAATTATTTGTCAAAGGATTCTTTATAAATTCAAAAGAAAGACAAAGCAATGTAGATGTGTGAAAAGTGATGAAATCCTATCTCCCCAAAGTTCTGGGCTTTGTTTGGTTACAAAAAATACCAAACGGGACATTCGTTTGGTTAAGTTACCATTGTCCAGACTCAAGTCTATGGGCTTTGTGGTTCAGATAATAGATCTCAAGAGCATAACAATAACAGATTCATCAGTCAAAATCAGATTTATATTCACCAAGCTTAGAATTGTGTGAAAAAACTTTTACACAGGGAGAGGAAACAGTAAGCTGGGACGAAGTGAGAGAGTGTCATTGACATATAAACACTACCAAATGTAAAATAGATAGCTAGTGGGAAGCAGCCGCATAGCACAGAGAGATCAGCTCTGGTGATTTATGACCACCTAGAGGTGTGGGATAGGGAGGGTGGGAGGGAGGCACAAAAGGGAGGGGATATGGGGATATATGTATACATATAGCTGATTCACTTTGTTATACAGCAGCAACTAACACAACATTGTAAAGCATTATACTCCAATAAAGATGTTAAAAAATACATTATAAAACTAAAATATAAATATATGTGTGTATCTACCTATTTATCCATATCTGTATTCCAGAGTTCATGTGCAACAGAGCACAGGTGTTGACATGACCAATATAGTTTCTTCCTTTAGGCAAATCTATAGTGAGAAGCCAGACTATAACCAAAACACTGCTAAGGAAGCTCGGAATCTGATGAGAGAAGATAGATAATCTGAGGAAGTGTCCTTCAACTATAAGGTAGTTTAAGAACTCTTTCTCATAATGGAACCATAATAATATTTATGATCAAGACTCACTCTAACCTAGACAGTGCTTGGGTGAATTCTGCACATACTTCATTCTTCAACTCCTCTACTCTTAATTTAGTTGCTGGTCAACTTCAGCCTAACCCATTTTTTTCTTCATGTAACTAAATACCTCCAGTCAAGTCCCTTTTAAAAAAGAAAGAAAGAAAAGCAAATACCTTTAATCAAGACAAGGAGCTGTACTAATATTTAAACTAGTTTTATATATCCCCAGTGAGCTTCATTATGGGCTTATTTATAGATTAAATTTCAGGGCCACATTTTTACACTTTATTTTCAAGTTTCATCTTTTCCCAAAAAGACGTTAAACAACCTAATTAAAATGTATCTTGAATATGATGACATGTAAGGCTTCATGACTTCAGTCATGTACAAGACTTACATACCTGGAAATGAAGGGCTTTCTCCCCTCATTCGGCCCTATTTTAAGAAAGGAGAATCAGGGCCTCTGTAATAAAGTGGGATAGAATCAACACTTTTTATTTTCCAGCATCCCTGATTTTAAAATGAGAATGCAAATGGAAAGCACTTTTACTTTTGTAAAACCATTAATGTATCTTTCATTTTGAACCTGAATATATCTTTAGGTGTTTAACTAATGATTTTTTTCCTCTCCATAAATATGAGTGATAGAAAGAGGAAGAAACACATAAGGAGTTATTCAGTTCATATCTTAGAAAAGTAATAGCAATAAAGATCTGATAGAATTGTAGAGGTTATACATTTTTTTGCATGTAAGAGCAATCATGTTATAGTTGATACTCATGGACATGAATTGAAAGAATGAATTGATATGGTAATACTTTCATCTGTTATTCAGCAAGCTATCAAATGAGGTGTTATGACTTACCACAAGCAACTTCAACCTATCATTTTGCCAATCTAAAAATCTGATTAAATGTCAAGCAAGTGCAGTGTGAATGTGCCTTCCAGAAATGTTCTAAATAAGTAGAAATGGCTGTTTCTTTAGCTTTCATGATTAAAGCAGTATTTTTTTTAGACACCAAGTTATTAGAACTGAGATGGACACTGTTGCCTCAAAGTGATAATAACTGAATTTCAACTCATCAGCCTACCTCACAATCCAGTTCACTCGCTTTTCATTATGCTCCAGTCATACTGACTATCTCTTGGCCTCTTGAACACACTTTACATTCCAAGATATGTTGCCCTTTTGAGACCTTACATTTGTTCTTCCTGCAACTGGATATTTCGACCCAGATCTTTAATATCTCAGTCACCTGAAGGATTAACAGGGCTAAAAGATCGGCTTCCAATGTGGCTCACTATATGGCCACCAATTTGGTGCTATCAGCAGGGGAACTTATTTCCTCTTCACAGGGGCCTCTCCACAGTGCTGCTTGAGTGTTCTCAAAACATGGAGGCTGGCTTCTCTTAGAGTGAGCCATCCAAAAGAAAGAGCCACACAGAAGCTATGCTTTTCATGACCTAACCTTGGAGGTCCCGTCACTGCCACTACATTCTATATTTTAGACATGATTATTTATACCATCTCACATTAAAAGGGAGAGGAATTAGATTCTGCCTTTTGATGGGAAGACTGTCAGAGAATTTACATATTTTAAAACCACCACACTAAAGCTCGTGATTCTTGTTAATCTAAAAAAGTTACTCCTCAGTTAACATAACAGTATGAGGGTATTGCTCATGAAATTAATATAGTAACAGTAATAGTAGCAATAAGTAATAAGTAGTAATATTTATTTGAACATTATCATTTTTCTGTTAAATATGTGACTTTTCTATACTCCCCTGAATTTTTAAATTTAGTTCAATTGTATCTACTGTTTCAAGTCTTTTCAAGAGAAGTTTTTCTCTAATTTTATAAAGGAAGTACATAGAAAACCATAATTCACTTACAAATTGATTTATAGCAGACAGTGATGGAACACAAATATTCTGTTAAGTCCTATAATGGTATCTATAAAATATATATGAATTTTGATTAGTAGTAAGATGTTAAACTGTATTATATATAAGATTCAGGCAACTACATCTCATTTTATCCAATTAATTAAGGTAGAAATTATATTCAAATTCTAGGACCTGTTTTAATATTCAAAGATTTGTATAAAACAGTAAAAAAAAGAAGAGAGATGCTATAACATATAAAAGTGTGTATATTCTTTCTGTATTTAAATGACTTAATAATGGTGATTCAGATTAATGCCTTAACTGAATTTGTTGAATGTTTTTGCACTTACTCTAAACTCTTAGTCTTTTTTTTTTTTTTTTAAGTTTCAGGTTTATTCAGGGAACTAACTTACTAAGTACTATAATCCGGGAAATAGCCTCTCAGATAGCCCTGAGGAACTGCTCTGAGGAGTAGGGGAGGAACTGGTATATATATGAATTTTTGGCTAGGAAATACATGTAGTCAAGCATACATCTTGGTAAAAGATTACTGCTAATTATAAAGTACAGATATCTCGTATTAATGATTTTAGCACCTTTCTAAGTATGGGAAGATGCAAGAATCTGGGGTCATTGATATTCATCCTAAGATATGCATCTTAACTATCTAGGCGCCAGTTTATCCAAAGCACAGAATGCTTCATCTCACTTTTTTTCATTTTGAATTTCCTTCAGGGCACACTGGCACTGTTGGTGGGTGTGGGCAACTGCAGTGGGTGGCAATTTAACCCTTGTATTGCAAAATGATGAGTGATACTCTTCTTTTTTCACTGACAGTGGAGACAAAAGATCCAACTCCCTGGCAACAACTTTCAGAAGTTTCAGTTCCTTTAGACGTTTTACAGGAATCTGTTTAGTGAAGCAGCTGTGCACAATTCCACAATTCTAGATAAACTCTTAGTCTTTAACAGAACTAGTTTGATATGTAATTTTTTTTTAAGTAGAAGGTAAAACTCATCATTGGCATCTTACGTTCAGGTGAGACGAGTGTTTACCAGTGCCCCTAAATTCCCTATAATTAATCAGGTCTTAAAACAGCAGAGTCCATTTTTCAAGCCAATGTACAAAACTGTAGAGATTAATGGCATTATCATCATCCACTATTATTTATTTATTTAGGCTGCGCCGGGTCTTAGTTGCGACATGTGGGATCTTCGTTGCGGTGTGTGGGCTTGTTGAGGTTGTGGCATGTGGACTTCTTAGTTGTGGCACGCATGTGGGATCTAGGTCCCCGACCAGAGATCAGACCCAGGCCCCCTGCACTGGGAGTGTGGAGACTTACCCACTGGACCACCAGGGAAGTCCCCACTATATTTTAAATGTTCATACTGTGGGTAGATATATTTCCTGGAGGTATATTCAGTTATAGGCAAGAATGGAATGTTTAAAATTACTAAAATTATGTCTGTTCTTCAGCTGGAAAAAATTCAGTAATATCACCAGCTGGAATTTAACACAATGCATGGCCTGTGTTGAATGGAAGTAGCCTCTTAAAAATGTCTTTTGATAATAGCTAGTAATTGTGACCACTTTATTAGCCAATTTTTTTTTACATCTTTATTGGAGTATAATTGCTTTACAATGGTGTGTTAGTTTCTGCTTTATAACAAAGTGAATCAGTTATACATATACATATGTTCCCATATCTCTTCCCTCTTGCGTCTCCCTCCTTCCCACCCTCCCTATCCCACCCCTCTAGGTGGTCATAAACCACCGAACTGATCTCCCTGTGCTATGGGGCTGCTTCCCACTAGCTATCTATTTTACGTTTGGTAGTGTATATATGTCCATCCCACTCTCTCACTTTGTCACAGCTTACCCTTCCCCCTCCCCATATCCTCAAGTCCATTCTCTAGTAGGTCTGTGTCTTTATTCCTGTTTTACCCCTAGGTTCTTCATGACACTTTTTTTTCTTAAATTCCATATATATGTGTTAGCATACGGTATTTGTCTTTCTCTTTCTGACTTACTTCACTCTGTATGACAGACTCTAGGTCTATCCACCTCATTACAAATAGCTCAATTTCGTTTCTTTTTATGGCTGAGTAATATTCCATTGTATATATGTGCCACATCTTCTTTATCCATTCATCCGATGATGGACACTTAGGTTGTTTCCATCTCCAGGCTATTGTAAATAGAGCTGCAATGAACATTTTGGTACATGACTCTTTTTGAATTATGGTTTTCTTAGGGTATATGCCCAGGAGTGGGATTGCTGGGTCATATGGTAGTTCTATTTGTAGTTTTTTAAGGAACCTCCATACTGTTCTCCATAGTGGCTGTACCAATTCACATTCCCACCAGCAGTACAAGAGTGTTCCCTTTTCTCCACACCCTCTCCAGTATTTATTGTTTCTAGATTTTTTGATGATGGCCATTCTGACTGGTGTGAGATGATATCTCATTAAAGTGTTGTTTTAATTCTTTCTTCTTCTTGTAATTTTATTTCAAAATTCTGGAAGATGTTTGTCTTCATTGTGAATTATTTTGACTAAGGAAATTTGCTTTGTACTTTGGGTAGCAGAATGACATGTTTGCAGAAAGACAGGTTTTAGAGTCAGTTAAAACTGTGTTTGAATTCCACTTATGCCCTTCATTTGCTTGTGCCCTTGACAAGTTACTGATCTTTTCTTGGTTTCAGTGTTCTCATTTGTAAAAAGGGATTAACACCCAATAATATGCAGTGATATTCTGATGATTCAACTAGGCACCATATATGCTTGGCACATAACAGATGATCAATAAATGTTAGTCCTTTACACCTTTCCAAAAGACCCTGTCTTCTGGGGTCATTTCTGTTAAACTAAAAAATAAAACAAAATTCTTATACATCATTTATTATTATTTTATTTTGATTCTTTTCTCTTTTTAAAAATAATTAATTTCTTTTTGGCTGCACTGGGTCTTCGTTGCTGTGCGTGGGCTTTCTCTAGTTGTGGTGAGCGGGGGCTGCTCTTCGTTGCAGTGCGCAGGCTTCTCATTGTGGTGGCTTCTCTTGTTGTGGAGCACGGGCTCTAGGCACACAGGCTTCAGTAGTTGTGGCATGCGGGCTCTAGAGCACGGGCTCAGCAGCTGTGGTGCCTGGGCCCAGTTGCTCCATGGCACGTGGGATCTTCCCGGACCAGGGCTTGAACCCCTGTCTCCTTCATTGGCAGGCGGATTCTCAACCACTGCGCTACCAGGGAGGCCCTATAAATCTTTTTTAAAAATGAATTCAAGGTGGTTATAACCTATGATCTGATTTTGACAAAATGAATGGAACAACAGAAACAAACCTGTTTTTTTCTGAATCTACTTTAGGATACCCTCTTCCTTTTTTGCCATCACCTGGTAGGTGCCACCACTTACCTGCTGTGACCTTGAAAAAGTTACTTAACATCCCTGTGCCTGTTCCTCATCTGTAAATTATAGGTAATAATACTGCCTACATCATATGGTTGTTATGAAGACCAATTGAATTAATTCAAATAAACATTTATAATAGTACCTGTAATATAATAAATAGTCCATTTGTATTAGACACCAATATTATTTGGAAAGGTTTTGTAATTCTTTTTCCTAATGCTCAAGAACCATCTCCCAGCCCCCATAGCCTGGCTTGAATCTAATTTTCAAATTTTTATATATTCCCACCACTAACAACATCCAATATAATTCTGCTAAACTCAAGTGCAGATGGTGCAGTTAATTTCGGGAGGTTCCCACAGCCCTTGAAGTCCATTCTTAGGTCCCTTAACATACTTTAAAAATTTAATTTGGGAGCTATGCAAAGGAATGTATAATATTTTCGAGTGCAGAAGTATAACAGAGCTCCAACATTTGGAGTTTATAACAACATTTGGAGTTTATATAAAATGATTTATATTGTATTTAAACATCTTTAATATGCATTTATTTCTACATCTTCCAAGTCAAGTCTCTTAAACTTCCATGGATGCCTTTTTCTGGCTTTTCTATCCAAGTTCATAGCATATATTTTACTACTAAAGTATTCTAATGTATGTGTCCTCATTTAGCTGTTTCTAGCTCAGATGGAAAGTTTCCATTATGTCGAACGTGGCGATTATCTGACTAGCTTTTTAAAAGAGCGCTCATTTTCCTCCCTTCAGAAATATGCAAAACAGAAATCTTTCATAATTCTTTTTACATAATGGGGTCCTATTGTGTGAGTCAGCATAAGCAAGACACATCCCTCTGTGAATCACTATTTCCTTCTTTAATGAAAGGTATTAAGTCCTTGTCTTTATTGATAGGTCCAAATTTCATCTCCCAGGTAATTGATTAAGGATGAATCACTGGAAATTTGTAACAATTCAAATAGACAAAGATTGTAAATAATAGGTAGGTCTGCACGATGAACTCTGATAAGAGAGGAGGGAGAATGGAAATAGCATCAGAGCAGTACACCTTCTCATTGTAAACTATTTTGTTCAGTTTATTTCAGAACTGTGCCCACTGTCAGGGATGATGAGTAAGCAAGAACATCAATAAATGGAAAAGTCCAACCCTGACAATTTGTGTTATAAAAGGTTTTTTTAAATATATAATGTTATTCTCCAATTTTATAAACTATGATCAGGACAGTGCTTAAAACAGCAATTTCATGTAGCAGTAATAGAGTCCCCCAGATATACCAGTTTAGCCTTTTCCTCATTGCTGTAGAAATGGGAAGGGAAGGAGGACTGGATCTTTTCTTGAAAAAGTAAGGGAATGGGTTCTGGTGAGGTAGAAAAATGATTCAGTTTCCTATAATTAAAAATTAGTGGAATCTAAGGAAAACAATGGGTTACTCCAGGGGCATGCAATTCCAGATCAGGAAATGTAGTTGTCGTGATGCCCAGGACCTGAAATGCTTGAACAAAAATGCTTCTTTTATCATGTGAGTATTTTCAAGAATTGATAAAGTGCTTGGCTTCATATTTCATTCCTTATGCCAACTCTGACCTCAGAAGTGGTAGGAGGCCTATCTTATTAATCTGAATATTTTTCAGTAACTGGTATACTTGCCTGGCATATAGCAGACACTTGTTGATATTTTAATTAAATGAAAGAGCCAATAAGGGGACTTCTCTGGTGGCACAGTGGTTTAGAATCTGCCTGCCAATGCAGGGGACACGGCTCTGAGCCCTGGTCCAGGAAAATCCCACATGCCACAGAGCAGCTAAGCCCGTGTGCCACAACTGCTGAACCTGCAAGCCACAACTACTGAAGCCTGCACACCTAGAGCCCGTGCTCTGCAACAAGAGAAAGCACTGCAATGAGAATCCCGTGCATTGCAACGAAGAGTAGCCTCCGCTCACCACGACTAGAGAAAGCCCATGTGCAACAACGAAGACCCAACACAGCCAAAAATAAATAAATTTATAAAAAAAAAAAAGAGCCAATAAATGAAATCTGCTGAATAGTATGCTAAACTTGAAACTTCATCAATAGTAAGTTTTATATGAATATATATGTGGGGGGTGTGGGTATGAGTGAACAAATTTGAGTTTGTATATGAATATGTTTATTTATAAATGTATACAGTTACATATAAGTATAAATGCATCTATATTGTTTGTATAAGTGAAAAGAGAGAGTTGATATGTCTTGTTATTATACTGTTATATCCTGGAAGACAAGGTTTCTATTTTCTACTTCCTACGAAGAGGTCTACATTTTCTAAAGTAATACTCTACATAGGTGAGAGCACACTTTATGTGGATTGAAGAAAATATATTACTTATAAGATTTTAACTTTAAAAATTTTCAATAACTCCTTTATAATTAGCAACAAAATAAAATTAAAAATAGTAATATTTCCCACCATATATATATAATCATATATATAATCTTCATTTCTTTAAAAGAATCACTGCATTCTTCCCATTCTTAAAATTATGTGCCATATCTTTTTTCATTTTGAAGTAAATTGTACTAATTTAAACATATTTGCACATTAAGAGTTTTGGCTTCCCTTTACCTTGTATCTCCCAAGTTGACTATTATTTTAGTTAATGCAAAATTACATTTATCCTCTCATAGGTCTTTTAATATGGTCAGGAAGAAAGTACAATAACTATATTTTTATATAGGATAACAGGTAACTGGTAGTGAAGTTCAGTGTTAAAGCAAAACACACACACACACGCACACACACAGAGTCAGTACATATACGGGATTTATGTACCATTTCCCCTGAGTTTCACATTCAGTTGCTACTTTTTTGATCACATAAAAAACTTTTGAGTTTAATAAACTGAATATATGTCCAATATGTCATTCATAGATATGATATTTTTTGGTGTCTTTGGTGGTTAAAAACAAATAATGTATAAGCATTTTGATTGTGATTTTAAGTTTAGAAACAGAAATGATTTCTCTTAAGGCCTAAGATGGCTGCCAGCCTGTGGCAGGAAGGGAGGTGGTAGGCATTGCCGCATTCTTCAGGTCAACAAATTTCATGTATGTCTCTCTGTTACTGTAATCAGGGCTGCTGTCAATTGTCATGGCTGACTGCCAACTGGTGGAGTCAATGGTTGTATTTTATCTTCCTAAGGAAAACTCACTCAGCAAGCTATAGAACATAACTGCTGGCCTGTGACTTGTTTATTTTTTAAATAAACATGTAGTCCAGAGATGGAATCACCATTCTGTGCCTATTATTTACTTTTTGAGTCAGAGAGACATAATCTTTCAGTTGCAGAGTATTTGGAAAGAGAATATTGGGGAAGCATAACAGCACCTGTATCTAGCTTTTATAATATTTATGGCTTTCCTTCTCGGAGATGAGACCAAGTTCTATGTTTTTTTGAATTTTGAACATAAAAAGGTAGAGAATTGTTGGTACTGAATTTTAAAGAGAAATTGTGGCTAAATGGGACAAGATACAGAAAGGACCTTCAAGCATTCTACTTCCTGATCTTCAGCATTATCAGTTACCTGTAGAGTTATGTTTCCAAGTGTACATTAACTATTGAACAGTTAAAACTGTTGGACATCTCTGAAAATATGAAAGCCATACATTATTGGCTTTAATTCAAGTATGGACAGATGCCTAATACATGTGGTGATAACTGGCATGTACTTTGAAGGATGTTAAATAATGCTTTATTCCAACTCTTAACCAGGTTAAACTTGAGCATATAAACTAAAGATTTGCCCAGTTAAAAGTGAATATAAGAAGCACAGCATGTTAATTGATTGCTCTCTGGAAGAAAAAGCCATTTGACTAGGATTCCCTTCTTAAATGGCAACCTTAAGAGGAGAGGTTTAGTCCTTTTGGCTTGGTGGCCAAACTTTAAGAGGTGATAAGCCATCCTCAGAATCTCCATAAATCTGTGTGACAGTTTCATGATACTGTACTGCCGTGGTTGAAGCTGGTCCTTTACTCAAATGAAGAATCCTAAATGAATTTAATGTTCTTTCTTTTATCCATGTTTCTTTCATTGATTCTGGCTTATAATTCTGGACAGAAAATTTAAGGTAGTAAATGTGTCAAAATACTGCATCACGTTGGCATGCAAGAAAGGACAGAAGGAAAGCAGAAATAGACTGTTACCTTTAGCCAGTTAAGTGTTGTAGGTGAGGAACAACCAGACTCAAGAAACAATAATCCTCATTGGGTTAAGTCAAAGTTTCTATGACGTCATCAAAATTGCCTTTATTAATTTGTTCTTTAGGCATTTGAGTGCCACATATGTGCCATGTGTAAGTAGTTCACCATCTTATACAGCATGTACTTGTTAAACTTTCCAAGAGCAGTAACAGATATACCTAACTCAGCTGTGCTCTCTTGCAGGCCTATCTTACAACCAAAGATCTATATTGTGAGATAGCTAATCAGTAGAGGCAGTGGAATATGATAAAAGATGTCAGCAAAATATTTCTAGAACATGATTTTAGATTCACCAATACTGCTTTAATGCTCTGACATCTCGCTTTCTCAGCATCCTTATGTTTAACTATCATCTTCTGTATATAGTCTTATAACTTTTACTGGATCCTTCCTGTTTGCTAGTAAAAATGGTTTTTGTTTTGCTTCTCTGTGCTTGCTGAATTTACTTCCTTACCTACCATTCATATTTCAATAATTTTCCTGTCCGTACAATTTCAATGAAATTATCCTGATTGAAGTCAGTGAAGATCTCCATTTGGGTAAATCCAGTGGAAATGTTCAGTCCCAATCTTAGATTTCCTCTCAGGAGCATTAAACAAGAAAACTTTAAGCATCAGGGAGAATAGCCATCGGAACTATGATTGAAGGACTTGGGGACCATCAAATGTGTATAGTGAAGGAAGGTGAGAGAGATGACATGAAGATTTTAGCTTTGGTTACGCAGAGTATGGTAATGCCTTAAATAAAGCTAAAACAAATGGAGAAGAGCAGGAATTTTTAAAAAGAATAAATAGCTTGTTTTTAGGTACATTGAATGAATTGGAGACAGACCTTTCTATCAGATACAAATATCTACTTGGGAATGAAGTATAAGTAATAAATGAAAAAGAGAGCTGAGGCCAAGGTATACAATGAAAAGAAGGGTAAATGATGGGACCCTGGGAGGATACTGAGGTGGAGATGGGAAGAGGAAGCAGTGAAAAAAATTGTACTGATGATAGCAATAAAAAATTCAAGAAAGGGCTTCCCTGGTGGCGCAGTGGTTGAGAGTCCGCCTGCCGATGCAGGGGACACGGGTTCGTGCCCCAGTCCGGGAAGATCCCACATGCCGCGGAGTGGCTGGGCCCGTGAGCCATGGCCGCTGAGCCTGTGCGTCCGGAGCCTGTGCTCCGCAACAGGAGAGGCCACAACAGTGAGAGGCCCGCGTACCGCAAAAAAAAAAAAAATCAATAAAAGTAAGTGCCCTAAGTCAAAGAAACAGAACTTTGAATAATGAGAAAGTGTACAGATAAAACCAAATAATTTGAAGGCTGTCTGGGGACTTTTGGGTGCACTGATTAGACCTAAATTTTGGCTTTTTAAGAGCAGTTTCTTTAGAAATTAGAAAGCAAGTCACTGAGTAAGTGTAAACAAAAGAGATGGATGTTCCTTTTAATAACATTTAAAAATGAAGTACATGGGAATGGGATGGAGCCACAGGTTTAGGGGAAATCAGAATGAGGGGAAGGTTGTTTTGTTATGCTTTTCATCTGAGTAATAAAAACAAGGTAAAAAAATTAAATGAGAACCCCCTACTTTTAACTTTTTAAGTCTCACTTAAAAAGTTAAGCTGTTTTTAATATTTGTGTTCTTCTGATGAAAATCTACACGTTCAGACAGTATACTTCTATTTCTGTTATTGAATTGTGACCATAATGTAAAAGAGATGCTTTTTTTAAAATTCATAAACCATTCATTTATTCCACAACGTTTTCTTCATTTCAGCAAAATCACTGGTTATGTTTTTCATTAATTTTTATTTTATATTGGAGTATAGTTGATTAACAATGTTGTGTTAGTTTCAGGTGTACAGCAAAGTGATTCAGTTATACATATATCTATTCTTTTTCAAATTCTTTTCCCATTTAGGTTATTACAGAGTATTGAGCAGAGTTCCCTGTGCTATACAGTAGGTCTTTGTTGGTTATCTATTTTAAGTATACTTAAAATATACTTTAAGTATACTTAAAAGTATACTGCTGTGTGTATATGTCATTCCCAGTTGCCCAATCTATCCCTCCCCCATCCTTCCCTCCCCCAGTAACCATAAGTTTGTTCTCTAAGTCTGTGAGTCTATTTCTGTTCTGTAAATAAGTTCATTTTTATTATTTTTTATAGATTCCACATATAAGAAATATCATATGATTTTTGGCTTTCTGTGACTTACATAATATGATAATCTCCAGGTCCATCCATGTTGCTGCAGATGACATTATTCCATTCTTTTTAATGGCTGAGTAATATTCCACTTTATATATGTACCACATCTTTATCCATTCATCTGTCGTTGGACGTTTAGGTTGCTTCCATGTCTTGCCTTTTGTAAGCAGTGCTGCAATGAATATTGGGGTGCATGTATCTTTTTGAACCATATTTTTCTCCAGATATATGCCCAGGAGTGGGATTGCTAGATCACATGGTAGCTCTGTTTTTAGTTTCTTAAGGAACCTCCATACTGTTCTCCATAGGCTCTACCAATTTACATTCCACCAACAACATAGGAGGGTTCCATTTTCTCCAAACCCTTGCCAGCATTTCTTGTTTATAGACTCTTTGATAATGGCAATTCTGACTGGTGTGAGGTGATACCTCATTGCAGTTCTGATTTTCATTTCTGTAATAATTAGTGATGTTGAGCATCTTTTCATGTGCCTCTTGGCCATCTGTATGTCTTTTTTGGAGAAATGTCTATTTAGGTCTTCTGCCTATTTTTTGATTGGATTGTTTGATTTTTTGATATTGAGCCGCATAAGCTGTTTGTAAATTTTGGACATTAATCCCTTGTCAGTCACATCGTTTGCAAATATTTTCTCACATTCAGTGGGTTGTCTTTTCGTTTTGTTGATGGTTTCCTTTGCTTTTGAGTTTAAGTAGGTCCCATTTGTTTATTTCTATTTCTATTACTCTAAGAGATGGATCGGAAAAGATACTGCTGTGCTTCATGTCAGAGTGTTCTGCCTATGTTTTCCTCTAAGAGTTTCATAGTATTTGGTCTTACCTTTAAGTCTTTAATCCATTTGGAGTTTATTTTTGTGGTTGTTGTTAAAGAATGTTCGAATTTCACTTTTTTTTATTTTTTAAACTATAGCTGGCCACTTTTCCCAGCACCATTTATTGAAGAGTCTGTGTTTTCGCCATTGTATAGTCTTGCTTCCTTCGTTGTAGATTGATTGACCATAGGTGCATGGGTTTATTTCTGGGTTTTCTATCATGTTCTATTGATCTATATTTCTGTTTTTGTCCCAGCATCATACTGTTTTGATGACTGTAGCTTTGTAGTATAGTCAAAAGTCTGGGAGCCTGATTCCTCTAGCTTCATTTTTCTTTCTCAAGATTGCTTTGGCTATTTGGGGTCTTTTGTGTCTCCATACAGATTTTAAGATTTTTTTGATCTAGTTTTGTGAAAAGTGCCATTGGTATTTAATAGAGATTGTATTGAATCTGTAGATTGCCTTGGGTAGTATAGTCATTTTGACAACATTTATTCTTACAATCCAACAACATGGTATATCTTTCCATCTGTTTGTGTCATCTTCAGTTTCTTCCATCAGGGTCTTATAGTTTTCAGAGTACAGGTCTTCCGCCTCCTTAAGTAGGTTTATTCCTAAGTATTTTATTCTTTTTGATGTGATGGTAAATGGCGTTGTTTCTTTAATTTCTCTTTCTGATCTTTGTTGTTAGTGTACAGAAATGCACCAGATTTCTCTGTATTTATTTTGTATCCTGCAACTTTACCGAATTCATTGATGTGCTCTGGTAATTTGCTGGCAGCGTCTTTAGGATTTTCTATGTATAGTATAATTTCATCTGCAAACCGTGACAGTTTTACTTCTTCTTTTCTAATTTGGATTCCCTTTTTTCTTTTCCTTCTCTGATTGCCGTGGCTAGGACTTCCAAAACTATGTTGAATAAAAGTGGCAAGAGTGGACATCCTTGTCTTATTCCTCTTACAGGAAATGCTTTTAACTTTTCACCATTGAGTATGATGTTAGCTGTAGGTTTGTTGTGTGTGGCCTTTATTATGTTGAGGCATGTTCCCCCATGACCACTTTCTGGAGAGTTTTTATCATACATGAGTGTTGAATTTTGTCAAAAGCTTTTCATGAGTCTATTGAGATGATCATATGGTTTTTATTTTTCAATTTGTTGATGTGGTATATCACACTCATTGATTTATGGATATCGAAAAATCCTTGCATCCCTGGGATAAATCCCACTTGATCATGGTGTACGATCCTTTTAATGTATTGTTGGATTCAATTTGCTAGCATTTTGTTGATGATTTTTGTGTCTATGTTCATCAGTGACATTGGCCTGTAATTTTCTTTTTTTGTGGTATCTTTGGTTTTGGTATCATGGTGAAGGTGGCCTCACAGAATGCGTTTAGGAATGCTCCTTCCTCTGCAATTTTTTGGAATAGTTTCAGAAGGATAGGTGTTAACTCTTCTCTAAATGTTTGATAGAATTCTCCTGTGAAGCCATCTGGTCCTGACTTTTGTTTGTTGGGAGTATTTTATTCACAGTTTCAATTTCAGTACTTGTGATCGGTCTGTTCATATTTTCTGTTTCTTCCTGGTTCAGTCCTAGGAGATTGTACCTTTCTAAGAATATGTCCATTTCTTCTAGGTTGTCCATTTTATTGGCATGTAGTTGCTTGTAGTAGTCTCTTATGATCCTTTGTATTTCTGTGGTGCCCATTATAACTTTCTCCTTTTTCATTTCTAATTTTATTGATTTGAGCCCTCTCCCTCTTTTTCTTGATGAGTCTGGCTAAAGGTTTATCAATTTTGTTTATCTTTTCAAAGAACCAGCTTTTAGTTTCATTGATCTTTTCTATTGTTTTCTTTGTCTCTTTTTTCATTTATTTCTGCTCTGATACTTATGATTCATTTCCTTCTGCTAACTTTGGGATTTGTTTATTGTTCTTTCTCTAGTTGCTTTAGGTGTAAGGTTAGGTTGTTTATTTGAGATTTTTCTTGTTTCCTGAGGTAAGATTGTATTGCTGTAAACTTCCCTCTTAGAACTGCTTTTGCTGCATCTCAGAGATTTTGCATACTCGTCCTGTCATTTTCATTTGTCTCTAGGTATTTTTTGATTTCCTCTTTGATATCCTCAGTGATCCATTGGTTGTTCAGTAGCATATTGCTTAGCCTCCATGTGTTTGTGTTTTTTACAGTCTTTTTTATTTCTTGTAGTTGATTTCTAATCTCATAGCGTTGTGTTCAGAAAAGATCCTTGATGTGATTTCAGTTTTCTTAAATTTACCAAGGCTCTCTTTGTGGCCCAGCGTGTGATCATTCCTGGAGAATGTTCCATGTGCACTTGACAAGAATATGTATTCTGCTGGTTTTGGATGGAATGCTCTATAAATATCAGTTAAGTCTGTCTAGTCTAATGTATCATTTAAGGCCTGTGTTTCCTCATTGATTTTGTGTCTGGATGATCTGTCCATTGAAGAAAGTGTGGTGTTAAAGTCCCCCACTATTATTGTGTTACTGTCGATTTCTCCTTTTAAGGCTATATTTGCCTTATATATTGAAGTGCTCCTATGTTCGGTGCATATATATTTAGAATTGTGATATCTTCTTCTTGGATTGATCCCTTGATCATTATGTAGTGTCCTTCTTTGTCTCTTGTAACAATCTTTATTTTAATGTCTATTCTGTGTGATATGAGTGTTGCTACTCCAGCTTTCTTGTGATTTACACTTGCATGGAATATCTTTTTCCATCCTGTCACTTCCAGTCTGTATGTGTCCCTAGGTCTGAAGTGGGTTGCTTGTAGACAGAATATATAAGGGCCTTGTTTTTACATCCATTCAGCCACTCTGTGTCTTTTGGTTGGAGCATTTAATCCATTTACATTCAAGGTGATTATCAATATATATGTTCTTATTACCATTTTCTTAATCGATTTGGGTTTGTTTTATGGTCTTTTTCTTCTCTTGTGTTTCCTGCTTAGAGAAATTCCTTTAGCATTTGTTGTAAAGCTGGTTTGGTGTTGCTGAATTCTCATAGCTTTTACTTGTCACTAAAACTTTTGATTTCTCTGTTGAATCTGAATGAGATTCTTGCTGGGTAGAGTAATCTTTGTTGTAGTTTTTTCCCTTTCATCACTTTAAATATATCCTGCACTCCCTTCTGGCCTGTATAGTTTCTGCTGAGAAGTCAGCTGATAACCTTATGGGTATTTCCTTGTTTTTTGTTTTTTTTTTTTTTTTGCTTTTCCCTTGCTGCTTTTAATATTTTTTCTTTGAATTTAATTTTTGTTAGTTTGAGTAATATGTCTCTTGGAGTGTTTCTCCTAGGGTTTATCCTGTATGGGACTCTGTGCTTCCTGGACTTGAGTGGTTATTTCCTTTCCCAGGTTAAGGAACTTTTCAACTATAATCTCTTCAAATATTTTCTGAGACCCTTTCTCTTTCTCTTCTTCTTCTGGGACCCCTATAATTCGAATGTCAGTGCATTTAATGTTGTCCCAGAGGTCTCTGAGACTGTCCTCAATTCTTTTCATTCTTTTTTCTTTATTCTGCTCCATGGCAGTAATTTCCACCATTTTATCTTCCAGCTCACTTATCTGTTCTTCTGCCTCAGTTATTCTGCTACTGATTCCTTCTAGAGTATTTTTAATTTCAGTTATTGTGTTGTTCATCACTGTTTGTTTGCTCTTTAGTTCTTCTAGGTCCTTTTTAAACATTTCTTGTATTTTCTCCATTCTGTTTACGAGATTTTGGATCATCTTTACATATCATTACTCCAAATTCTTTTTCAAGTAGGTTGCCTATTTCATCTTCATTTATTTGGTCCTGTTGGTTTTTACCTCACTCCTTTGTATATAACATATTTTTTGTCATTTCATTTTTTTGTGTGATGGGTGGGGCTGTATTCCTGTCTTACTGGTTGTTTGGCCTGAGGCATCCAGCACTGGTGTTTGCTGGCAGATGGGTAGAGCTGGGTATTGATGCTGAGATGATGACCTCTGGGAGGCCTCACTCCAATTAATATTCCCTGGGGTCTGAGTTTATCTGTTAGGTCAGCAGTTTGGACTCAGTGCTCCCACCACAGGAGCTGAGGCCTGACCTCCAGTCTGGGAACCAAGATCCTGCAAGCTGTGTGGCGTGGCAAAAAAAAAAAAGAAAAAGGAGCAGTACAATAACAAAGAATAAAAAATAAAATAAAATTAGAAAGATTTTAAATAAATCTTTTAAATAAATAGATTTTATTTTAAAGAAATAGATTTTTCCTAATAAAAATATATTAGGAAAAATAAAAATATAATTGAAGCAACTGCAACAAGGTAAAACCACAACAGAAAAAAGGAAAAGGCGGCGGGGGGGAAGAAGCCAAAAGGAACAGAACAATAACAAAGTGTAAAGAATAAAATAAAATTAGAAAAATAAAAGATTTATTAGAAAAAATAAAAATATAAATGAATCAACAACAGCAAGATAAAAAAAGAACCCCAACCTAAAAGAAGGGAAAAAAAAAAAACAAGGCCAGAAAGACCTTGGCTATGGGGCAGCTGATCTTAGGTGGAGGGTGGAACTTAGGCAAGGGTGGGGTTTAGGGTGGGGCGGGGCCTAGGCAGGGGCTGACATTTAGGTATGGGGTGGGGCAGCTGGAAAAGGCCTTTTGGGTGGGGCTTCAGCAGGTTGACATTCAAGTGTGGGGCAGGGCCTCTGCTTAGGACCTGTGCAGAAGGGGAGGGGCAGCACATCTAGAGGGGGCCTCTGGAGTGTGGAGTTCCGGAGTTTGGAGGTAGGGCTCTGAGTTGAGGGTGTGTGGGTGGGGTTTAGGCCCAGTGCGTTGGAGGGGGTGCCTGAGTGTAGAGGTGGGGCCCTGGGTGGGGGTGTAGGGGCGGGGCTTGGGCTCTGCGCGGCAGGAGGGAGGCTCCAAGGGCAGAGGATTAGGCCCTGGAGCCCAAGAGGCTCCCCAGTGCCCAAGTGGACAGGGAAGGCACTGACCCCGTTCCCTTCCGTGAAAAGGAATTTTTTGCAAAGACGCTTCTAACTCTGTACCTGGGACATTGTTTCCTACCCATTTTGTGTGGTTAATACCTGCTCATCCTTTACAGCTCAGCTTAAATACATACTTTGGCTCTCTAGACTAAGTAAGCTTACCCTGCTGTATACTTTTATAGGACTCAGTACCTTTCCTGGATATTATTAGATTATATGTACATGTATTGTTTTTTCAGTATCTTTCTTCCCCACCGGACCATAAGCTCCATGATGGCAAGGATCATTTCAGCTTTATTATCTACTGTGTGTAGCACAAGGGCTAGTACATAATTAGTACTCAGTAGATATTGGTCACTTGAATTACTGAGTAATTTGTTTGGTGGTGTGGTAATGGTTCTAGAACCTTCCAAATAACAATTTTCAGATTTGAAATATATAGTATTCTAATAGTATTTCAAATTTATTTCAGACATGTTATTATGCTCTCATAAAACTATAAATATATCTTTAGATGCTTGCCACTATTAACACAGTTTATGAATATTTTATATAATAATACAGTTCCTTATATTGACATTAGGTTTATAAAGGACATTCATATATAAATATAAATTGATGAAGTGGTATGATGCAGGCTTACTTACAGGTTCTACTGAAGATGGTGACAGAGTTTGTGGGAGACAAAATATTTATTTGGAATCAATACCAGTAAAAGGAAGAGGAAGAAGCCAGGACAGGAGAGAAGGAGAAGCTTTTCTGTGATACAGGCCTGACAAAGCTTTGGCCAGCCCAGTGAGGGGACTGGAGTGAGTACAGCCCATCAGAGTATCCCACTCTGGGCTGAAATGGCAGGGCCTTTACATCCCACAGGGCCTTTACACCCCTGCCTGACTCAGTTAGTGGGCACATGCTACCCCTGGGAAGAGAATGGCCTCAGACAAGGCAGCTCACAGCAGCTGAGGCTGACCCTGAATATGGGCTGCCAGCTGGAGGCTGCCTGCTGACCACACTTCTCACAGCTGCCAGCAAGCCCTTCCTATACTTAATTGGTAAGTTCAGCATTTTGAGTGCTTAAGAGTTTTGATACTTTGGGTCCACAAACAACCATAAGAACTAACAACTGCTTGTAAGTAGCAGAGCTGGGATTCAAACCCAGTCATTTTGGCTTCAAAGTTCATGCTTTTAACTACTCTACTATCCTGTCTTCCTCCTCTGTTCAGTACAGAAATGCATGCACAGTAGGAATAAATTGAGTACCTATCTCCCTGCTGATAACATATATAAAGAACATGCAGGTTGAGCCTGTGTTGTTATATGGTAAACTATGAAACTGTGTTAATCCTTAAGAGGATATCAAGAAGGCTCTCCATCAAGGAAGATAAAAGTATCATTTTTGGCCAGATCCTTTTTCTGTTCTGTTTCTTTATTGTCCCTGCTAGGTATTGTTCTCTGGCTCAAGTGGTCTCCTCTACTCCTCAGAATTTCTTGGAGTCCCAAGGGAGTGCCTTACACATTCCCATAAAAGTATTTGGTCTTCTACAATACAGTGCGCATGGTGCATTTCTGCTCCCCCTGCTCTTGTCTTTCCCTTCTTTTGCTGTGCGTAGGTGTATCCACTAGTTATGTCTATGTCTCAGGCTACTTAGCCTCCAAGAGGGTACTGCTCCCATGTTTCCCACTTCTGATGAAGGGATGGGAAAGTGCATGATACTACAGAGTACAGAGAATTGCTCCTCTCCCCTGACTCCATTAAAGTTTTTTACTGGATCAAGCTGCGTCTCGATCGTCTCTTCCCTAATGCTGAGTTCTCTCTTAGAACCTCAGATCCTCATCCACGTAGATGTCTGTTGATCCATGGCTATTGATCCATGGCTGCTAGTTCATCAGACAAGTCTTAACATTGGTAGCTATAGGCCAGTTTCAAGCTTTATGCCTTAGGTTATGTTTCCTGGAATTGATTCTGCCGTGGAGTTTTGCTGGCAAGACATCGATTGTAGAATGCTCTTAGAATCACTACCTGAAGTGGTAGTGCGGATACCCTCAAGGGGCAGAAGGAGAAGATAATCTGCATTGTCACTGGAGAAGCCTCCTCACCCTTGGGGAGCTCTGGAGCTGGGATGGCCCTTCAGTGTTGTTCAGATGGTGCGTAGATCAGTCATTGAATGCCCCAGCTGTAACCTTAGGTGAAGTATTTCTCTTTGAGCAAAGGGAGGGTCTCTACTATAAGCTGCCATCAGGTAACTCCCAAGAGCAGGAAGAATGAGTGCTTCAGTCCTGAAGGGGGGAGCTGAGTGGCACCTCACACCATCTAGAGCACCATCTCAATTATTTATGCCACTGACCAAAATTTGGTCTTTGAAGTTGTAAGACCATCTCAGAAATACTCCCTTTTGTTTGGTTGTGGATAGATTATTTTTTCTATTTGCTTTTTTTTCTTAATTTTTTTTAACTTTCTATTTTTTATTGATTTCTGGGAAGATGTTTATTTATTTATTTTATTTGGTTGTGCCAGGTCTTAGTTGCGACAGGCAGGCTTCTCAGTTGCGGCTCACTGCCTCCTTATTTGTGGCAGGCGGACTCCTTAGGTGTGGTATGCGAAATCTTAGTTACGGCATGCATGTGGAATCTAGTTCCCTGGCCAGGGATCGAACCCCGGCTCCCTGCATTGGGAGCGTGGAGTCTTAACTGCTGCGCCACGTGCCACCAGGGAAGTCCCTCTATTTGCTTTTAAAATACACATTCACACACACACACAGCAGTTACTCTTAGGTTTCTAATGCACAAGGCCCTTTTACTCTGCCTGCTCTAAGTATAGTGTGTTTCATTTGTTTTCAAAAGGTTACAAAATATCCTGGCTTCAGGCAAGTGAAAATATTATCTTCTGAGATGAGTGTTTTCTGGAAGATTCTCTCTGTAACTCACACATGCTTCCCTACATGCTTGGTTCCTTTCTTACAGAAGAGCTATTTCCCTGGGATCAGATACATATTAGAAAATGCTATCTCACTAAGGCCACTGAATATAAATAACAAAACTCCCAACAGAAAGAGTTCTAAATAAGCTTTTTGGGTGATTATTTCTAATAATTCAAAAGACTTATTGCCCAGATAATAAGCAATGCACGGGATACTATAGATGTTGTAGGAACACTGAGTATCTCTAGCATATTTACTGTATTAGACAAAGTCCATTCTGTTTAATTTGTTGATAAGTGTGTCTGGATCTCCTCCTGAAAATGTCTTAGAAATATATAAATGAAAAGTTATTTGCTTACAAGGATGTCTCCAGGGTGACTTTGTAGTACACAGTTTCTTTTTGACACTCTCTCACTCATTTTCCCATGACTTCCACCAGCATGCCAAAACCCGCACCCCATTGTTCTATCTCTGTCCCTTGGCTCTCTTTCCATTCCTCAGAGCTGTAGATCTCAGCTCTAGTGATGAGATCAAACACTTTGACTTTAAGGTGGGAACAGTTTATTTAATCCTTCTAAATATTTGCATATGAAAACATGAAACCCTTGGTGAAATTCAGGGCTGTGGGGCAACAGGGAAAAAAGTATCTCTAAAAGTTTGGTTGCGAGGAGCGGGCCATTTCCTCTGCCCCTTAAAAGGCCCTATTTAGGTAATTTCTACTCATACACAATTGGCCTGCTAATTTCTGATTAAGAGCAGGCTTAGTGTGTGATATAGGGCACTGGATATGTAGAAATACTGACTTTGGAGATGTAGTGAAAGGAAAATTGCTACTTAAACCTGTGAGGGTTTAGAAAGATGCTGGCACTCAAAGGATTAACCATTGATCAACCTTATCATTTGGTTAGGTATGTAAAATTTGAGTTTTAAACTGTAAATCAAATAATAATGGGGTGTACTTTTTTTGTGAGCTGAGAGCTGAGACAGCTATCTAAATACTCAAGTACTTTATAAGGAATTTAGTCCCATTCAGTTGTATGTTTCGCTTTCTGAAGTTTTTATAGCTCTAGAAAGCCATGAGGAAGAAGACCAAATAAATATTTTGTTGATGATACAATGAAAGGAAAAGGTACATCAACCCTGTTTTGGTTGACTAATGCCGGAGCTGTTCATCACCATGCAACTGTTTTTCATATCAGTTTTAAGTTATTTAGTAATTATTATTTAGTAATTCCCTTTAATATAAATGTATATGTTGAATGTGGTGGCAGGGACTTCCCTGGTGGTGTAGTGGTTAATAATCTGCCTACCAATGCAGGGGACACGGGTTCAAGCCCTGGTCCAGGAAGATCCCACATGCCATGGAGCAACCAAGCCCGTGTGCCACAGCTACTGAGCCTGTGCTCTAGAGCTCGTGAGCCACACTACTGAGCACGTGTGCCACAACTACTGAAGCCCGCACACCTAGAGCCCGTGCTCTGCAATAAGAGAAACCACCACAATGAGAAGCCCATGCTCGCCGCAACAAGAGAAAGCCCGTACACAGCAACGAAGACCCAACACAGCCAAAAATAAATAAATAAAAATAAATAGATTTATTAAAAAAAAGAGGACTCTAAGTCTGGAATAAATTATGATAGGAAAATCATGAAAATCTTTAAAAAAAAATGTGGTTGCAGATAACCTTAGAATCCTTTTTATTTTTAACTTTTTGCAAATTGGAACCAACTGTAAGTTAATGCTTAATATATTGAAGCCACACTGGTGGTTACCTTGAAACTATAGGTTATGTCAGGCAACTTAATCCTGTAGTATTCAAGTTTTTTAAAAAAATTATTTTGTAAATAATAATTTTCCCCTGAGTAAAACAATGAGAAGCACTAAAGTCACCACAAATAATGACAGTGACTCATTGCAAGGCAGGCTTTCCTTGTCAATCTAGGTCAAAGTGAAATAGTGGCTCTACTTTCCAGAATATGCTGCCATGACTCGGGGTAAAATCTGTAGACGCTTTTTTTAGCTGTTCAGCTGGAAGTTACGCAGGTAGGTAAAATGACTATCTGTGTGTGTGTGTATATATATATATGTATATATGTATATATATGTATATATGGCATGACGGTGACAATATTATGAGACATTGCTGGTTAAGACAGTGTTCCTGGAGGTCAACTAGCTTTGTAACTTTGGGCAATTAGCATTAGGTATTATTTATATGTATACATATAACTTTACATATTATACATATATAAAATCTAATATATATTTAGACATAAAATATATATTCATATTGTATAATTTACATATAAATATATAATTTATATATTTGTACATACATATATATTGCTTAAATATATATATTGCTTAAATATATATATATATTGCTTAAATATACATGACCACATGTTTATACTTTATCTACCTATGTTTTATTTAGGTTTTATCTAATATAACCTAAGTTATATATGTAATAAAATGCAAAAATTATATATTTACTTAGGTTTCTTAGATTATTTTATTTGATTATATCTTATCCAATGAATGAAGTTATATGAATTGCATTTGCTACTGTTGTGATATATTTCTTATGGCACAGCTTTTAGTGCTTTGATAAATGATATTATATACTTTCAACCACTTTTAATTATCCCTAATAACCCCAAAAGGTTTAAAAGTGTTTTCAGCCCTATTCAAAGTGGCTTGCTGCCTATTAAAGGCTGAGTGCCTCTGGCTGAGAGGCCTCTTGGCTGCTAACGTGGGTAATTATAGACATTCCTAAGGCTATTAAATTCATAAGGCTATTAAAATATCTAATGTTTCTTAGTTTTGATTATAAGACACCTGAAATTGCCTGGCTGGATTAAGAGTGTTTTGTATTAAGCATTTAGGTCATAAGATATCTAGACCAAGTCTTATCTATGTTCTATGATGTAAAACTACATTTCTGCTACTCCAAAAACATTAGCTAATGCCTACTTTTTGAAGATTTAATGTGTCTTCCCATGCTGTAGTTGAGCTCCTTATTTATGCAGCATTCCTACAGACAATGAGGAATTAAATCTTGTACTTATATTGCATTACTTGTGGAATTCTTTATTGGGGGTAAAATTGAATACACACACACATACACAGGGCGTTGCTGTTTGTATATCACACTGATTTATGCAAATATAAATACATAAAGCTCTAGATAATTTTTTAAACTCTAAGTGACCTTAGAGGTAATCTTGACCAGACCTCTAATTTTTTAGTTGATAAGCTGAGGCAGATAGAGTTCAAATGATTTATACTGTCACACACCAGGTTATTGGCAATATTGAAGCTATGTGGAACTATAGCTGCCAATTCTCAATAGAGAATAATAGACCATTATGTTAATATAATCCACTCTTTGTAAAATAGCTATCTCTCCCACTTTTATTTTCTCCTAAGTAAATTTATTACAATGGATGATTCAGTTGTTTGCGTGAATAAACCTGATGTTTGTTATTCAGACAGAATACAAATAAAAATTAATAATAATTCGTTTCTGACAGTTTCATCCTGTCAAATTGCCTGAATCTATTTTAGAGCACATGTAGTTTTTAAAGCATTTAAATCATTTCTCTTAAATAATTTTAAAGCATTTAAATCAAATATATTATTTTATAGATTATTAAAATCTATACATGGAAGTTTCAGGAAGAAAATAATTTGGTATAAAATAGGGATGCATCCTCCATTACCTTTTTTAGGTAAGGGCTTGAAGATGACTGGGTCCTTAGCCTAAATTACAGATATAATTGGAGAGAAGTCAATCAGATTTTATGTACTGGAAAATTCTAACATCAGACAGCTTTTTGAGGATAACTACTTCACTGAAACTCAGTTTCTTCACCAGTGAAATGGGGATAATGCTACATCAAGTTTCTATTTTATGAATATTAACTGAAATAATGATTGTAAAGTATGTCACAGAAAATACCCAACACAAGAAGGTGGTGTGGCATTTATTTATTTACCACAGGCCTCTATAAGTAGTTCTCAGATCCTATAAGAAATAATACTTGACTTTTAGAGACCCAGATTCAAATGGACACCAGATACCAAAGAGCATCAGGAATGTGTATCAGTCAAAAGTTTCTGGTAGGGGCTTCCCTGGTGGTTGAGAGTCCGCCTGCCAATTCAGGGGACACGGGTTCGTGCCCCGGTCCAGGAAGATCCCACATGCCACGGAGCGGCTGGGCCCGTGAGCCATGGCCGCTGAGCCTGTGCGTCCGGAGCCTGTGCTCCGCGACGGGAGAGGCCACAGCGGTGAGAGGCCCGCGTACCGCAAAAAAAAAAAAAAACACAGTGAGGTACCACTATATACTTACCATGGTGTGGGAAAAAATGACAATACAGAATGTTAGAAAACATGTGAAGAAATTGTAATTCTTGACCATAGTTGATGGGATTGTAAATTGGTTCAACCACTTTAGAAAAGTGTTTTCCAGTGTCTGTTAAAGCTGAAAATGTGTACCCAAGATAAATGAATATATATGACCATTAACATATATGAAGCCTGAATGCAACATATTTAAGAAAAAGGTGATTTACTTTTAAGGTACTATTATGAAAGTAGTATATCTAGAAGGGGCAATTTTAATTCAACTGTCACATTCCTGGCTTTTCTTTGTTTAATGTCCTAGTATTATGGTTATCAAATGATTGGCATAAACTACGTTTTACTAAATTTTATTCACCTATTTTTTTATATTTCTAGACCTTCAAAGCTATGATCCTGATTTCTGCAACTTAAAAGAACAATCTTAAAAATTGATGAACTTGAGCAACACAAACAGATGGTCATGGAAGAGTTAAATACTGACACTCAGCAAAGCAAAAAGGGGATGAAGCTGCAGGTGAGTTGTCACTGAGAGAAGAATTTTTAGGGCTTACAAAATGAGAAGACACACAAGGTGACTCAGAGAGGTCCATGTCACCTGGCGAAAGAAGCCAGGCAATATTATAAGAGGCTGCATCTCCTTGGTACCATTAAGAGGCCAGTTGTAGGTTAAGAAATCTAAGTTTTTAAGCATACTGGGAGAAGGTCCATAATTTGCAGTATACATTCATGTTCCCAGGGGTTATAATACTGATGTATAAAATCAGAATTCTAACATATTAGCTTAAAATATCATCACAGAAATTGAAATGCTCAAACATGCCAAGGGAAGCCAAATTATTGGCTAGATTGATTGAAACCAAACAAAGGAACTTCATATATATCTGATGTTTAATGGCTCAAGCTAAGATACCCAGATACATACAACTTAAAATTGTAAAAACCTTGTCAATGGGATAGAATCCTTAATTTCCGTGGGTATTTCTTTCCCCTCCGTGATGCTTGAATGTGTACTACCGATGAATTCTTCAGTATCTTTCTCTCACTGTCTCTCATTCTCATTTTATACTTTCATGTCTAACTAAATCCCATTTGGATTGACTCTCTTTAAATACATTAATATATTGAATCATGTTAAAGTCATGTTTTGCAAGCTGCTTGTCTCTCTTTGAAGTTACTGGCCTGACCAATTTTATATTGATGTTGAAAATCATATTTGTCTATTTTTCAAATTTTTAAGGAAAACACACCCTCATGTACTGAGTGCACTAAGTAAACACAAAAACAAGGACCCCTAAAATTTGAAGGTTTTTTTCCCTCTGAACAACAGGTCGGTCTGTAAAATTCATCCTATAGAAGGGGTCAGGGGAGATATTTTGAAGCAGGTAGGCATTTCTTGAAGAGTTAAATTCATATGTGAATTAATATATTCAATATTTCATTAGTAAACATTCTTGTGAGAGTATTATGTCCTAGGCATTAGGAACATGGGAATGCAGAGTTTGAGGCATGGTCTTTCTCAGTGCTCACAATCTATAGGAGGAACAGGAAAGTAATCACATGTTCCAAATTTATTGACTATCTAGTAAGAGATAAATTCAATTTCATGTAATAAATATTATTATAGAAATGAACAGGTATATACAGGAGCATAAAGAAGTTAGATTCCTTATTCTAGCCCATGGATGGAGGATGGGAAAAGTGTTCAAATGCATAAAAATGGAAAACTCAAAGATTTAGGAAAGAGAAAGAGGAAGGATGTTTGATGGAGTAATTTCTCTAAGCAGACCAAACTGAAAGTTTATTTAATAAATGACTGGGGTGGAGTTGGGGATGTAGATAATAGTGGATGTCTACACAGAATTTGTAGGTCAGTGGTGAAGATCTTAAGGGGTGGGGGAATTTTTCTGCCTGGTGGTTTCTGTTATTTTTGTAAAACAGGGGAGGTAATTTGCTGTAAGTGAAAGGAAGCTGTAGTTGGGGAACAGAGGAGAGCCCAGGTGAATTTGAGGACAGGGATTATGGTGTAATCAACATAAAGAATTGAGTGTGCTTCTCCAGCAACCATCAGTGGTCCAAGTATAGAGAGGGGAAATGTCAAGTTGTCCAAGGTTGGAATTGTACAAGTTATGTATGATGGAAGAACAAGGGGAAAGAGAGTGATGGCAATGATGGATCACATGATAGATGATAGATAGGAAAGAAGAATTAAATTAGAAAGCAGTTAATAGATTGGAGGAAATTGTGTGTGTGTATCTGTCTGTATGTGTGTTGAGGGGGGAAAGATGAAGAGGGCATAATGAGCTGGAAGAATGGTGTCTACATTTAAATGAATCTCAGCAGTTATAAATAGGAATAGAAATAACTAGATCACTAGAAAATATTGACAGCATTCTGCAGTTAAAAGATAACTTTGTAAAATTGCAGACATAGAGACTGGAGACAGTAAGAGTAGATCATTTCTGATACATTGAAGTCAGGGGTCCAACGTGGCCCAGTAATAATCAGCATGGGACTCAAAAGTACATAAATGGATAATGCTGGATTAGAAAGATTTAAAACAATTTCAAGAATTTCAACAGGCATCTAGAGAGAAAGGTTATGAATTACTGTGGAGTACTACAGCTGAGCCACCCTGGGATTCAGAGTCAAGCTGTCTATAAAACTAGTGGGCCATGAACCCTTCTCCCTGTATCCAGCTTCTATTTGTAATAGATTTTGTCCATGAGAATTTCATTTTCTGGAAGAAAGGGGGGAAAAATGGACAGTCTTCACACTTCTGGAAGAATATAATGTGACTCCAATGATCATATTTAATACCTTGAGGATTGTGTAATTTTATGGGAGGAGACAACCCTGGGAGGAAGGAGATGGACCACCGAGTAGAACCTTAGGAGGAAACAGATAACCTTAGCAAGTTTGGAGTGGCAGTAGCTGTGTCAGTTGGCCCTGACTTAATTTTTAATTTTACCAGTTAGGTGATAGCCACTGGAGAGGAATAAAAGGCTTGTTGGAGGGTGAACTTTTAAGAGGGTGGATGTCCTGCTAAACACAAATTGGTGGTCACTGCTTTGTATTTAATTTTTAACAATTCCCCCTTTTTGGTCATTCAGCAAGCTGAGAGTGTAACCAACTAGTATTGTGTTACTCTCAGTTACCACTGTTGATGTAGCTATGCTGAAGAATCACATATTCAGTGCTTCCACTAGTTGAGTAGTCAGGATGGAGGGCATTTTTGGTCATTTTTGGTCATTCAGCAAGCTGAATGGTCATTTTTTTTGGTCATTCAGCAAGCTGAGAGTGTAACCAACTAGTATTGTGTTACTCTCAGTTACCACTGTTGATGTAGCTATGCTGAAGAATCACATATTCAGTGCTTCCACTAGTTGAGTAGTCAGGATGGAGGGCCATGTAATTGCTGTTACCGACAGTTGCATCCTCACCAGGGACATGGACGGTCAAATCATTGAGTTCCTCAAGTTGTCTAATCTTGATGGCTGTCATTTGATGTGTGAGTGGCTGCCAAAAGGCATTTAAAACCTTTGAGAGGATACAACACACCAGAATGGTTCATACGATGACTATAAGGAAAATAATAGCCAAGGATTGAAAAATTCCCCAGAGCAGATATTCACAGGAGCCAAGATTTAAGCAACTGAATGAATCAAATTACTGGTAACATTATTCCAGGACATATAAGATTTTTAGGAATTTCATATAATTTCTGAATTACTTATTTTAATGATATATATCACATATAAACTTGCTCTAAGAATATTAAATGTTACTTTTTATTTGGCAGTGTTTCCCCTCCACATTAACATAACAAATAAGCCTAAATAAATAACATTTCTCTTTTTATAAGGCAAAAGAGCATCTCTTTTGAGATCTCCCAGGGACCCTCTGGAAAATCCCAAAGTTAGTTAGTTCAAGGTCAGAAAGACTTCATTCAGAATTTGATTTGGGGAATTTTGCTTGAAATGTCACAAGTTTTAAAACACTTGATCAAGCAGGATCACAGGTCACTGGGAAGCAGTACTTAGTTATCCAGTCAACCATAGTGACAACTAAAGAATTCCAAAGGTAAATACAGAAAGTTACATAGTTGTATTTAAAAAAACCTTTGCTCTTTTAATATTGAGAAGACTGTTTTCGTAAATAATCAAATATCTGATGAAGATGACATGGATCACAGGAATTATTTTCTAAGACACAGAATCTTTGTTTTCCAGGCAATTTACAGCAAAGGTAAAGAAAAACCTTTTATAATCTTTTATTAAGACCAGACTGATAATCTAAGAAATTTTGTGATTTTAACAAAGAGGAAATTAAACTCTGCTTTTGTATTAGTACATTATTGAGTTCATTTAAAAAACCCTTATAAATTTATTCAATTTAGCCGGCTATGTCATAATAACATAAAATTTCTTTTCCTCAAACATGCAACTTTCTACATACATTGAGGTTTTGTCTTATTCTTTTTCCTTTCTTATTCTGGAACAACCCATCATTTTATTTAGACAACTTTACTGTCTTTTTCCTTAACAAAACACATCCTGTATTTCTTGCATACTCTTCATATAAAACTACATCTCATTTTATTCTCATATTTTGTGTATACAAAGTTGTTTTCCTTTACCCTTATCATTTTTATATATTGATTATAAAATTTAACTATCAATAACCTTTACTTTCCAGGGAAAATTAGGAAGCAGGCAGTTATGAACTGTCTATCATATATTAACATCAGTAGTAGGTTAACAAATTTATAAATACATAATTATAAACTTTAAAATTTTTAGAGACTTGTTTTTCATAGCACAGTTTTTCAATGTGGCAAAAGACAT
This sequence comes from Pseudorca crassidens, assembly GCF_039906515.1. Taxonomy (NCBI): domain Eukaryota; kingdom Metazoa; phylum Chordata; class Mammalia; order Artiodactyla; family Delphinidae; genus Pseudorca; species Pseudorca crassidens. The sequence continues at coordinate 109,207,402 of NC_090317.1, read as the reverse complement.
TTATTAATAGACTCTAGTATATTTTGTCTCTGTAAAAATTAAAAAGCCAAAAGTAGATAAATTTAAACTTATGTTTAGCAATCAATGTCTCAGTATATTATTTGGAAAGGATTTAAATTTGCCATGAATACCCATTATGTAGTTTAATTTGGTATAAACTTTTATTTACATTTATTTAAATTACTCGTTTTTAACAATCATGCTTAGTTTAGACATCAAATAGCTAACCATCATCTTAAGTTATTTTTCTTGTTGACAAATTCTGTAACATGGAGATAGCATGAGCTTATTTGACTGATAAACCCAGGTAGAAAAAGTTGTATGTTTGTATTACATTTAATATTGACAGTTCTGAAAACATGGCTGTTTTTATTAACCCAACAAACTTAAACTACTTTTATTTATCAAAGATGATCCCAATCATGTGATTATCCCAATTAAGTAGAACACTTTTTTTTTCTTGTCTTAAACTCTTAGTGAGGTAACATGTGTCCATGGACTGAAAAGCCAACTCTGTGGCAGACATAGGTTGTGGCATCTGCAATCCTTAACTCATAATTGCCCTGACTTTTGATCATTCTATTTGGTACTTTAGTACTATTAAGCAACTCATTCAGTGAAACATGAAAGAGGTACTATAAAGAAATTAAACACATTTTTTCTTTCTACTTCCTCAATTTAATATTTTTTTCCTTCTTCTGCTAGATTGATGTGACTTTAATGTATAATTTGCCCTTCATTTAAAAAAAATTTTATATTGGATATAGTTGATTAACAATGTTGTGTTAGTTTCAGATGTACAGCAAAGTGATTCAGTTAGACATATACATGTGTATGTTTTTTTCAAGTTCTTTTCCCATTTAGGTTATTACAGAATATTAAGCAGAGTTCCCCATTGCTATACAGTAGGTCCTTGTTATCTGTTTTAAATAAAGCAGTGTGTGTATGTCAATCTCAACCTCCCAATCTATCTGGCCTCCCCACCCTTCACCCCCGTAACCATAAGTTCGTTCTCTAAGTCTATGAGTCTGTTTCTGTTGTGTAAATAAGTTCACTTAAGATTCCACGTAAAAGCGATATCATATGATATTTGTCTTCTCTGTCTGACTTTACTTAGTATGATAATCTCCATGTCCATCCATGTTGCTGCAAATAGCATTATTTCATTCTTTTTAATGGCTGAGTAATATTCTATTATATATATGTGCCACATCTTCTTTATCCGTTCATGTGTGGATGGACACTTAAGTTGCTTCCATGTCCTGGCTGTTGTAAACAGCACAGCAATGAGTATTGGAATGCACGTATACTTTCAAACCATGGGTTTCTCTGAATATATGCCCAGTAGTGGGATTGCTGGGTCATATGGTAGTTCTATTTTTAGTTTTTTAAGGAACCTCCATACTGTTCTCCATAGTGGCTGTATCATTTTACATTCCCACCAACAGTGCAAGAGGGTTCCCTGTTCTCCACACCCTCTCCAGCATTTGTTGTTCGTAGATTTTTTGATGATGGCAATTCTAACCAGTGTGAGGTGATACCTCACTGTAGTTTTGATTTGCATTTCTCTAATGATTAGTGATGTTGACCATCCTTTGATGTGTTTGTTGGCAATCTATATATGTTCTTTGAAGGAATGTCTATTTATATATTCTGCCCATTTTGGATTGGGTTGTTTGTTTTTTTGATATTGAGCTGCATGAGCTGCGTGTATATTTTGGAGATTAATCCTTGTCAGTTGCTTCGTTTGCAAATATTTTCTCACATTCTGAGGGTTGTCTTTTCATCTTGTTTATGGTTTCCTTTGCTGTGCAAAAGCTTTTAAGTTTCATTAGGTCCCTTTTTTTTTACTTTTGTTTTTATTTCCATTTCTCTAGGAGGTGGGTCAAAAAAGGATCTTGCTGTGATTTGTATCAAAGAGTGTTCTGCCTATGTTTTCCTCGAAGAGATTTATAGTGTCTGGCCTTACATTTAGGTCTTTAATGCATTTTGAGGTTATTTTTGTGTATGGTGTTAGGAAGTGTTCTAATTTCATTCTTCTACATGTAGCTGTCCAGTTTTCCAGCACCACTTATTAAAGAGGCTATCTTTTCTCCATTGTATATTCTTGCCTCCTTTATTAAAGATAAGGTGACCATATGTACATGGGTTTATCTCTGGCCTTTTTATCCTGTTCCATTGACCTATGTTTCTGTGTTGTGCCAGTACCATACTGTCTTGATTACTGCAGCTTTCTAGTATAGTCTGAAGTCAGGGAGCCTGATTCCTCCAGCTCCGTTTTTCTTTCTCAAGATTGCTTTAGCTATTCGGGGTCTTTTGTGTTTCCATACAAATTGAGAAAATTTTTGTTCCAATTCTGTGAAAAATGCCATTGATAGTTTCATAGGGATTGCATTGAATCTGTAGATTGCTTTGGGTAGTAGAGTCATTTTCACAATGTTGACTCTTCCAATCCAAGATCATGGTATATTTCTCCATCTGTTTGTATCATCTTTCGTTTCTTTCATCAGTGTCTTATAGTTTGCTGCATACAGGTCTTTTGTTCCTTAGGTAGGTTTATTCCTAGGTATTTTATTCTTTTTGTTGCAGTGGTAAATGGCAGTGTTTCCTTAATTTCTCTTTCATATTTTTAATCATTAGTGTATAAGAATGCAAGAGATTTCTGTGCATTAATTTTGTATCCTTCTACTTTACCAAATTCATTGATTAGCTCTAGTAGTTTTCTGGTAGCATCTTTAGGATTCTCCATGTGTAGCATCATGTCATCTGCAAAGAGTGACAGCATTATTTCCTCTTTTCCGATTTGGACTCCTTTTATTTCTTTTTCTTCTCTGATTGCTGTCACTAAAAGTTCCAAAACTATATTGAATACTAGTGGGGATAGTGGGCAACCTTGTCTTGTTCCTGATCTTACTGGAAATGGTTTCAGTTTTTCACCATTGAGAACGGTGTTGGCTGTGGGTTTGTCATATATGGCCTTTATTATGTTGAAGTAAGTTCCCTCTATGCCTACTTTCTGGAGAGTTTTAGTCATAAATGGGTGTGGAATTTTCTCAAAAGCTTTTTCTGCATCTATTGAGATTATCATGTGGTTTTTATCCTTCAGTTTGTTAATATGGTATATCACATTGATTGATTTGCGTATATTGAAGAAACCTTGCATTCCTGGGAATTCCCCACTTGATTATGGTGTAAGATCCTTTTAATGTGCTGCTGGATTCTGTTTGCTAGTATTTTGTTGAGGACTTTTTCATCTGTGTTCATCAGTGATACTGGTCTGTAGTTTTCTTTTTTTGTGACACCTTTGTCTGGTTTTGATATCAGGGTGATGGTGGCCTCATAGAATGAGTTTGTGAGTGTTCCACCCTCTGCTATATTTTGGAAGAGTTTGAGAAGGATGGGTGTCAGTTCTTCTCTGAATGTTTGATAGAATTCGCCTGTGAAGCCATCTGGTCCTGGGCTTTTGTTTGTTGGAAGATTTTTAATCACAGTTTCAACTTCAGTGCTTGTGATTGGTCTGTTTATATTTTCTGTTTCTTCCTGGTTCTGTCTCGGAAGGTTGTGCTTTTCTAAGAATTTGTCCATCTCTTCCAGGTTTCCATTTTATTGGCATATAGTTGATGTAGTAATGTCACATGATCCTTTGTATTTCTGCAGTGTCAGTTGTTACTTCTCCTTTTTCATTTCTAATTCTGTTGATTTGAGTCTTCTCCCATTTTTTCTTGATGAGTCTGGCTAGTGGTTTATCAGTTTTGTTTATCTTCTCAAAGAACCAGCTTTTAGTTTTATTGATCTCTGCTGTTGTTTGCTGCATTTCTTTTTCATTTATTTCAGATCTGATCTTTATGATTTTCATTTATTTCAGATCTGATCTTTCTGCTAACTTTGGGGGTTTTTTGTTCTTCTTTCTCTAATTGCTTTAGGTGTAAGGTTAGGTTGTTTATTTGAGATGTTTCTTGTTTCTTGAGGTAGGTTTGTATTGCTGTAAACTTCCCTCTTAGAACTGCTTTGCTGCATCCAATAGGTTTTGGGTCGTCGTGTTTTCATTGTCATCTGTTTCTAGGTATTTTTTGATTTCTTCTTTGATTTCTTCAGTGATTGCTTGCTTACTTAGTAGCATATTGTTTAGCCTCCAGGTGTTTGTATTTTTTACAGTTTTTTTTTCCTGTAATTGATATCTAGCCTCATAGCGTTGTGGTCAGAAAAGATACCTGATATGATTTCAATTTTTAAAAATTTACCAAGGTTGTATTGTGACCCAAGATATAATCTGTCTTGGAGAATGTTCCATAAGCACTTGAGAAGTAAGTGTATTCTGTTGTTTTTGGATGGAATGTCCTATAAATATCAAGTCCATCTTGTTTAATGTGTCATTTAAAGCTTGTGTTTCCTTCTTTATTTTCATTTTGGATGATCTGTCCATTGGTGAAAGTGGGATATTAAAGTCCCCTACTATGATGCTGTTACTGTCAATTTTCCCTTTTATGGCTGTTAGCGTTTTGCCTTATGTATTGAGGTGCTCCTATGTTGGGTACATAAATATTTACAATAGTTATATCTTCTTCTTGGATTGATCCCTTGATCATAATGTAGTGTCCTTCTTTGTCTCTTGTAATAGTCTTTATTTTAAAGTCTATTTTGTCTGATAAGAGAATCGCTACTCCAGCTTTCTTTTGATTTCCGTTTGCATGGAATATCTTTTTCCATCCCCTCACTTTCAGTCTCTATATGTCTGTAGGTCTGCAGTGGGTCTCTTGTAGACAGCATATATATGGGGCTTGTTTTTGTATCCATTCAGCCAGTCTGTGTCTTTTGTTTGGAGCATTTAATCTGTTTACATTTAAGGTAATTATTGATATGTATGTTCCTAGTACTATTTTCTTAATTGTTTTGGGTTTGCTTTTGTGCATCTTTTCCTTTTCTTGTGTTTCCTGCCTAGAGAAGTTCCTTTAGCATTTGCTGTAAAACTGGTTTGGTAGTGCTGAATTCCCTTAAGGTTTGCTTGTCTGTAAAGGTTTTAATTTCACTATCGAATCTGAATGAGATCCTGCTGGGTAGAATAATCTTGGTTGTAGGTTTTTCCCTTTCATCACTTTAAGTATGTCCTGCCACTCCCTCCGGCTTGCAGAGTTTCTGCTGAAAGATCAGCTGTTAATCTTATGGGGATTTTCTTGTATGTTATTTGTTGCTTTTCCCTTACTGCTTTTAATATTTTTTCTTTTTATTTAAATTTTGATAGTTTGATTAATATGTGTCTTGACATGTTTCTCCTTGGATTTATCCTGTATGGGACTCTCTGAGCTTCCTGGACTTGATTGACTATTTCCTTTCCCATGTTAGGGAAGTTTTCAACTATAATCTCTTCAAATATTTTCTCAGTTCCTTTCTTTTTCTCTTCTTCTTCTGGGACCCCTGTTATTCAAATGTTGGTGTGTTTAATGTTGTCCCAGAGGTCCCTGAGACTGTTCTCAATTCTTTTCATTCTTTCTTCTTTTTTCTGCTCTGCAGTAGTTATCTCCACTGTTTTGTATTCCAGGTCACTTATTCGTTCTTCTGCCTCAGTTATTCTGCTGTTGATTCCTTCTAGAGAATTTTTAATTTGATTTATTGTGTTGTTCATCATTGTTTGTTTGCTCTTTAGTTCTTCTAGGTCCTTGTTAAACGTTTCTTGTCTTTTCTCCATTGTATTTCCAGGATTTTGGATCATCTTTATTGTCATTACTCTGAATTTTTTTTCAGGTAGGCTGCCTATTTCCTCTTCATTTGTTAGGTCTGCTGGGTTTTTTCCTTGCTCCTTCATCTGCTGTGTGTTTCTCTGTCTTCTCATTTTGCTTTACAAACTGTGTTTGGGGTTTCCTTTTCACAGGCTGCAGGTTTGTAGTTCCCATTGTTTTTGGTGTCTGCCCCCAGTGGGTAAGGTTGGTTCAGTGGCTTGTGTAGGGTTCCTGGTGGAGGGAATTGGTGCCTGTGTTCTGGTGGATGAGGCTGGTCTTGTCCTTCTGTTGGGCAGGGCCTTGTCCAGTGGTGTGTTTTGGGGTGTCTGTGAACTTAGTATGACTTTAGGCCACCTCTCTGCTAATGGGTGGGATTGTGTTCCTATCTTGGTAGTTGTTTGGTATGGGGCGTCCAGCACTGGAGGTTGCTGGCCATTGGGTGGAGCTTGGTCTTAGTGTTGAGGCAGTGATCTCTGGGAGAGATCTTGCTGATCGATATTACATGGGGCCCGGAGGTCTCTGGTGGTCCAGTGTAGTGAATTCAGCTCTCCCATCTCAGAGTCTCAGGCCTGACACCAAGCTGGAGCACCAAGACGCTGTCAGCCACTCGCCTCAGAAGAAAAGGTAGAGAAAAAGAAAGAAAAAAAATTAAAAATATAAAATAAAATAAAACAATTAAAATGAAATATTTATAAAGTAACAGGAAAAAAAAAGAAGAGAGCAACTAAACCAATATCAAATCCACGAATGATAACAAGTGCTAAAAACTGTACTAATATAGACATAAAAATCAGAAATAAATCAGTGACAGACAGCAAACCCCAAGTCTACAGTTGCTCCCAAAGTCCACTGCCTCAATTTTTGGTTGATTCGTTTTCTGCTCAGGTATTCCACAGATGCAGGGTACCTCAAGTTGATTGTGGGGATTAATCTGCTGCTCCTGAGGCTGCATGGAGAAATTTCTCTTTCTCTTCTTTTTTCACATAGCTCTTGGGGTTCAGCTTTGGTTTTGACCCCACCTCTGTGTGTAGGTTGCCCTCAGGCTTCTGTTCCCACCCAGACAGGATGGGGTTAAAGCAGCGGCTGATTAGGGGGCTCTGGCTCACTCAGGCCAGGGGGAGGGAGGGGTATGGTAGTTATAATTGGAATGTGGGGCAAGCCTGCTGTGGCAGAGGCCAACGTGACACTGCAGCAGCCTGAGACGTGCCATGTGTTCTCCCAGGGAAGTTTCCCTGAATAACGGAACCCTGTCAGTGGTGGGCTGCATAGGCTCCTGGGGGAGGCAGCGTGTAGATAGTGACCTGTGCTTGCACACAGGATTCTTGGGGGCTGCAGCAGTAGCGTTAGCGTTTCATGCCCGACTCTGGTGTCTGAGCTGATAGCTGTGGCTCGTGCCCATCTCTGGAGCTCATTTAGGTGGTGCTCTGCCTTCTGTGGGCAGACAGAGAAGGAATCCTCTCTTCGCACACCCTGAAACAATGGTTTCTTGCCTCTTAGGCAGGTCCAGAGTTTTTCCCAGACTCCCTCCCAGCTAGCCGTTACACACTAACCCCCTGCTGGCTGTGTTGACGCCGCCAACCCCAGTCCTTTCCCTGCTCTCCGACTGAAGACCGAGCCTCAGCTCCCAGCCTCCACCCACCCCGGCAGGTGAGCAGACAAGCCTCTCAGGCTGGTGAGTGCTGGTCAGCACCTATCCTGTGGGTTAGGAATCTCTGCTTTGCACTCTGCACCCCTGTTGCTGCACTCTCCTCCTTGGCTCTGAAGCTTCCCCCCACCCCGCCCATCCCCCATCTCCACCAGTGAAGTGGTTTCCTAGTGCGTGGAAGTTTTTCCTCCTTCACAGCTCCCTCCCAAAGGTGCAGGTCCCGTCCCTATTCTTTTGCCTCTGTTTTTTCTTTTTTCTTTTGCCCTACCCAGGTATGTGGGGATTTTCTTGTTTTTTGGGAAGTCTGATGTCTTCTGCCAGCATTCAGTAGGTGTTCTGTAGGAGTTGTTCCATATGTAGATGTATTGTTGATGTATTTGTGGGGAGGAAGGTGATCTCCACATCTTACTCCTCTGCCATCTTGAAGGTCTCCCCTCTGCCTATGTTTCCTCTAGGAATTTCATAGTATCTGGTCTTTGATTTAGGTGTTTAATCGATTTTGAGTTTATTTTGGTATGTGGTGTTAAAGAATGTTCTAATTTCATTTTTTTTTTTTACCTGTAGCTGTCCAGTTTTCCCCACACTATTTATTGAAGAGACTGTCTTTTCTCCAGTGTGTTGTCTTGTCTCCTTTATTGTAGGTTGATTGACCACAGGTGCGTGGGTTTATTTCCTGGTTTTCTATCCTGTTCCCTTGATCTATATTTCTCTTTTTGTGCCGGGAGCCTGATTCCTCCAGCTCATTTCTTTTTCTCAAGATTGCTTTGGCTATTCGGGGTCTTTGGTGTCTCCATACGAATTTTAAGGGGCTTCTCTGGTGGCGCAGTGGTTGAGAATCTCCCTGCTAATGTGGGGGACATGGGTTCGAGCCCTGGTCTTGGAGGATCCCACATGCCATGTAGCAACTAGGCCCATGAGCCACAACTACTGAGCCTGCGCGTCTGGAGCCTGTGCTCCACAACAAGAGAGGCCGCGGTAGTGAGAGGCCCGCACACCGCGATGAAGAGTGGCCCCCGCTTGCCACAACTAGAGAAAGCCCTCGCACAGAAATGAAGACCCAACACAGCAAAAAATTAATTAATTAATTAATAAACTCCTACCAACAACACCTTTAAAAAAAATTTTAAGATTTTTTTATTCTAGTTCTGTGAAAAATGCCATCGGTAATTTGACAGCGATTGCATTGAATCTGTAGACTGCCTTGGGTAGTATGGTCATTTTGGCAATATTGATTCTTTTAATATAAGAACGTGGTGTATCGTTACATCTGTTTGTGTCACCTTTGATTTCTTCCAACAGGGTCTTATAGTTTTCGAGTACAGGACTTTTGTCTCCTTAGGTATGTCTATTCCTAGGTATTTAATTTTTTTTTATTTATTTATTTTTGGCTGCATTGGGTCTTCGTTGCTGCACATGGGCTTTCTCTAGTTGCGGCAAGTGGGGGCTACTCTTCATTGCAGTGCGCAGGCTTCTTATTTGGTGGCTTTTCTTGTTGTGGAGCATGGGCTCTAGGCGCGTGGGCTTCAGTAGTTGTGGCAGGCAGGCTCACTAGTTGTGGCTCGAGGGCTGTAGAGTGCAGGCTCAGTAGTTGTGGCACACGGGCTTTGTTGCTCCGCGGCATGTGGGATCTCCCCAGAACAGGGCTCAAACCCGTGTCCCCTGCACTGACAGGCGGACTCTTAACCACTACACCACCAGGGAAGCCCTATTTTATTCCTTTTGATGCAGTGGTAAATGGGGTTGTTTCTTTCATTTCTCTTTCTGATCTTTTGTTGCTAGTGTATAGAAATGCAATAAATTTCTGTGTATTTATTATATTTCCTAGAACTTTAGCAAATTCATTGATGAGCTTTAGTAGTTTTCTGGTAGCATCCTTAGTATGTTTAGTATGTTTAGTATGATGTCATCTGCAAACAGTGACAGTTTTACTTCTTTTCTAATTTGGATTCCCTTTATTTCTTTTTCTTCTTTGATTGCCATGGCTAGGACTTTCAAAACTATGTTGAGTAAGAGTGGTGAGAGGAGCGCTCCTTGTCTTGTTCCTGATCTTAGAGGAAATGCTTTCAGCTTTTCACCATTGAGTATGATGCTAGCTGTAGTCTTGTCATATATGGCTTTTATTTTGTTAAAATATGTTCCCTTTATGCCCACTTTCTGGAGAGTTTTTTTCATAAATGGATGTTGAATTTTGTCAAAAGCTTTTTCTGCATCTATTTAGACAATCATATGATTTTTATTCCTCAACTTGTTGATGTGATGTATCATACTGACTGATTTCTGGATATTGAAAAATCCTTGCATCCCTGCAATAAATATCACTTGGTCATGGTGTACGATCCTTTTAATGTGTTGTTGGATTCTATTTGCCAGTGTTTTGTTGAGGATTTTTACATTTATGTTCACCAGGGATATTGGCCTGTAATTTTCTTTTTTTGTGGTATCTTCATCTGGTTTTCGTATCAGGGTGATGGTGGCCTCATAGAATAAGTTGAGGTGTATTCCTTCGTCTGCAATTTTTTGGAATAATTTCAGAAGGATAAGTGTTAACTCTTCTCTAAATGTTTGATACAGTTCGCCTGTGAAGCCATCTGGTCCTGGACTTTTGTTTGCTGGTTGTTTTAAAATTACTGATTCAATTTCATTACTGTCAACTGGTCTGGTCATAGTTTCTATTTTTTTCCTGGTTCAGTCCTAGGAGATTGTACCTGTCTAAGAATATGCCTGTTTCTTCTAGGTTGTCCATTTTATCGGCATATAGTTGTTTGTAGTAGTCTCTTATGATCCTTTGTATTTCTGTGGTGTCCATTATAACTTTCTCCTTTTTCATTTCAAATTTTATTGATTTGAGCCCTCTCCCTCTTTTTCTTGATGAGTCTGGCTAAAGGTATATCAATTTTGTTTATCGTTTCAAAGAACCACTTTTAGTTTCATTAATCTTTTCATTATTCTCTTTGTCTCTATTTCATTTATTTCTGCCCTGATCTCTATGATTTCTTTCCTTCTACTAACTTTGGGATTTGTTTGTTCTTTCTCTAGTTACTTTAGGTGTAAGGTTAGATTGACTATTTGACATTTTTCTTGTTTCCTAAGGTGAGATTGTATTGCTGTAAACTTCACTCTTTGAACTGCTTTTGCTGCGTCTCAAAGGTTTTGGATCGTCTTCCTTTTGTCTTCATTTGTCTCTAGGTATTTTTTGATTTCCGCTTTGATTTCTTCAGTGATCCATTGGTTGTTTAGTACCATACCATTTAGCCTCCATGTGTTTCTATTTTTTTACAGTCTTTTTTTCTTGTAGCTGATTTCTAATCTCATAGTGTTGTGTTTGGAAAAGATCCATGATATGATTTCTGTTTTCTTAAATTTACTGAGGCTCGCTTTGTGGCCTAGTATGTAATCAATCCTAGAGAATGTTCCATGTGTACTTGAGAAGAATGTGTATTTTGCTTGTCTTGGATGGAGTGCTCTATAAATATCAAGTCCATCTGGTCTAATGTGTCATTTAAGATCTGTGTTTCCTATTGATTTTGTGTCTGGATGATCTGTCCATTGATGAAAGTCGGGTGTTAAGGTCCCCCATGTTATTGTCGATTTCTCCTTTTAAGACTGTTAGTCTTTGCCTTATATATTGAGGTGCTCCCATGTTGGGTGCATATATATGTACAATTGTTATATCTTTTTCTTGGGTTGATCCCTTAATCATTATGTAGTGTCCGTCTTTGTCTCTTGTAGCAGTCTTTAAAGTTTATTTTGTCTGATATGAGTATTGCTACTCCAGCTTTCTTTTGGTTTCCATTTGCATGGAATACCTTTTTCCATACCCTCAGTTTCAGTCTGTATGTGTCCCTAGATCTGAAGTAGGTCTCTTATAGACATCATATACATGGGTCTTGTTTTTGTATCCATTCAACCAGTCCATGTCTTTCGTTTGGAACATTTAATCCATTTACATTTAACGTAATTATCTGCTATTGATTCCTTACAATACATATTGATATGTATGTTCTTATTGCCATTTTGTTAATTGTTTTGGATTTGTTTTTGTAGGTCTTTTTTCTTCCCTTACTCTTTTGTTTTCTCATGTGTTTTGATGACTAACTTTAGTGCTGTGTTTGGATTCCTTTTTCTTTTGTGTGTGTTGTCTGTTGTAGATTTGGGGGTTTGGGTTACCATGAGATTTTGATATAGCAGTCTGTATATAAACAAGATTGTTTTAAGTTGCTGGTCTTTTAATTTCAAATGCATTTCCAATATCTTCCATTTGTACTTTCCTCAGAATTCCTGGTTGTGATATTTGTGTGTGGATGATTTCCTACATTTACTGTATGTTTTCATTTACAGGTAAGCTTTCCCATTCGTAATTTTCTTGTTTCTAGTTGTAGCCTTTTCTTTTCCTCCTAGAGAAGCTCCTGCAGGATTTGTTGCAAAGTTGGTCTGGTAGTGCTGAATTCTCTTAGGTTTTGATTTCTCCTTCGAATCTGAATAAGAGGCTTCCTGGGAAGAGTATTCTTGGTTGTAGGTTCTTCCCTTTCATCACTTTAAATGTATCGTGCCACTCCCTTCTGGTCTGCAGAATTTCTGCTGGGAAATCAGCTGATAACCTATTGTAATATCCTTGTGTGTTATTTGTTGCTTTTTTCTTGTTGCTTTCAGTATTTTTTTTCTTTATCTTTAATTTTTGTCAGTTTGGTTACTATGTGTATCTGTGTGTTCCTCCTTGGGTTTATCCTGCCTGGGACTCACTGCGTTTCCTGGACTTTGGTGACTGTTCCCATTCCCATGTTAGGGAAATTTTCAGCCATTATCTCTTCTAATATTTTCTCAGGTCCTTTCTCTCTCTCTTCTCCTTCTGGGACCCCTATAATGCAAATGTTTGTGTGTTTAATGCTGTCCCAGAGGTCTCTTAGGCTGTCCTTATTTCTTTTCATTCCTTTTTCTTTATTCTGTTCCATGTCCGTGATTTCCACCATTCTGTCTTCCAGCTCACTTATCTGTTCTTCTGCCTCAATTATTCTGCTATTGATTCTTTCTAGTGTGTTTTTCATTTCAGTTATTGTATTTTTCATGTCTCTTCATGTGTTCTTTAGTTTTTCTAGGTCCTTGTCAAACATTTCTTGTATCTTCTCCATCTGTGCCTCCATTCTTTTTCCAAGGTCTTGGATCATCTTTACTGTCATTACTCTGAATTCTTTTTCAGGTAGGTTGCCTATCTCCACTTCACTTAGTTGTTCTTCTGGGGTTTTATCTGGTTCCTTCATCTGGGACATATTCCTCTGCTTTCTCATTTTGTCTGACTTTCTGTGATTATGGTTTCTGTTCCATAGGCTGAAGGGTTGTAGTTCTTCTTGCTTCTGCTGTCTGCCCCCTGCTGGATGAGGCTGTCTGAGAGGCTTGTGTAGGCTTCTTGGTGGGAGGTACTGGGTCCTCCCCACTGGTGGGTGGAGCTGGATCTTGTCCCTGTGGTGAGCAGGGCTGTGTCAAGTGTTGTTTTTATCAGGCATCTGTGTGCTCAGGAAGACTTTAAGCAGTCTTTCTGCTGATGGGTGGTACTGTGTCCCCACTCTGTTGGATGTTTGGCCTGAGGCATCTCAGCACTGGAGCCCACAGGCTGTTGGGTGGGGCCAGGTTTTGGTGAGAAAATGGCGGCCTCCAGGAGAGCTCACACCAATGCGTGCTCCCCAGAACTTCTACCACCAGTGTCTTTGTCCCCACAGTGAGCCACAGCTGCTCTTTATCCTGCAGGAGACCCTCTAATACTAGCAGGTAGGTTAGGCCCAGACTTTTTTCCCTGGATTCTGGTGCACGTGAGAACTTGTGTGTGCCCTCCAAGAATGGAGTTTCACTTTTCCCCCTGTCCTGTTGAATTCCTGCAATCAAGCCCTGCTGCCTTCAAAGCCAGATTCTCTGGGGGCTCCTCCTCCCATTGCTGGACCTCCAGGCTGGGGAGCCTGACGTGGGTCTCAGAACTTTGACTCCTGTGGGAGATCGTCTATGGTATAATTATTTTCCAGTTTGTGTGTCACCTACCCAGTGTGTATGGGATTTGATTTTTTGCAATTGCACCCTTCCTACAGTCTTTTGGGCTTCTTCTTTGTCTTTGAATTCAGGATATCTTTTTTGGTAGGTTCTAGCAGGTTTTTTGGTCAATGGTTGCTCAGCAGCTTGTTGTGGTTTTGGTGTTTTTGTGAGGGGATGAGCTCACGTCCTTCTTCTCTGCCATCTTGTCTCTAAATAGAACTCTTAAAAATGTCACATATACATAATATACATACATATATATGTATATATACATAAACATATAGACAGACCGATACAGAGATCTTATAGCTTTCACTTACAAATTTCGTCAATGTCTCAGGTATAATAATACAAAATTAAAAAGAATAAATGGATCCAAATTATGTTTCTTGCAGGTAGACTAAGTTAAGGTTACCTGCTCAGAAGGCCAGAGTTTTTTGCTAAAGATTTGTATTTGACTGCTGTAAGCATTTTTTAGAAAAACAGTTTTTGGAGTCGTTTTGTCTATGTAGAGCTTCTGCATACCAATCAAAGAATGCATTTCATTGTCTCTTTAATGTTTAAGATCCTCTCTTTTGAAGGGTGCCCCGTAATGTGGAATTACCTAAGTTAACATTTCCCCACAGTGGCCACTATAATTGCAAATTATCCAAAAGTTCACCCATTTTCCAAAAAGGCACAAGATCCTGGTTCATAGTGAGTATAGATATAGGAAGCAGGAATTTTTGAGAGAAGTAGAGAATTTTAGACCAGGTGGAACCCATCTTTGCCTTTAGATTTCCTAAACCCCAAATAACCTATGGGGAGCCTGGTAATCCTATCGCTCCCTAAAACCCAGGGAATCACAGGTTTCTCCCTTTATAGACAGAAGGATGACTTACCAAGAAACTTCAACAAACAAAATACAGCTATGCACAATAAAGTCAGAGAGCTCAAAAGGCAAAGAGAGCAGAGCTCAGATCCAAGAGAGACTCTACCCTCAAACTCCGAGTTTGGCATAAAGCAGTGAGCTCAGTGAGCCCTGTGGGTACCAGCACCTTTTGCTCACTGACCTCAGAGTTGTTGAGGGTCTTTGGGTCCCACTTCTGATGCCAGAAAGTGTCAAAAATCCAGAAATAGCAAAATTTAAACCAACAAATCAATGAGTAGTATTTAAGTAAGTGTTTATTGTGCATATAAGAACAGTTCACAAACTGGGAGCTTCTGAACTCAAAGACTGATACGAAGCTCAGGGACATTAATTTACAGCATGGCTTATAAAGTAGAAATGAGGAAGTTTTTAACCTTTTCAATGATTGGTTATTACTGTAGGGGTTTCCAGATGGCCGTGGATTGGTTAAAAGTGATTTTCTCATACCATTTTTAGGAAGATGACTTAAGTTTCTTTTATGATTATCAGAGGCATTTACAAGACGTAATCTAAGTTAAATTTCACTTATGTTCATGAAATAAGCTAGATTTAGTTTTACTTACATGGCTTCAATGGTTTTGTCTGCTCAGGGAATTCTTAAGTCTGGTCTCAGTTTTGTGTTTAATTTTAACACTATCGTGTAAACTTTTGGTAGAAATATATCATCACTTGTACCCACATAAAATTAAACGGAGCCACACCATGTTTATATCTGTATATTATCTACACTTTACATCTGAATTTATGATTCAGCTAATTACTTAGGTCATTATAGATATTTAATTTCTTGAATGTATTTTTTAATATCATATTAAGCTCCTGTTATTATTAAAGCTTGTTATTATTAGTATAAAGTCCTGACTAAGAGAGTTTTTTCATTACTTTTTTTTTTTTTTTTTTTTTGCGGTACGCGGGCCTCTCACTGTTGTGGCCTCTCCCTTTGCGGAGCACAGGCTCCGGACGCACAGGCTCAGCGGCCATGGCTCACGGGCCCAGCCGCTCCGCGGCATGTGGGATCTTCCCGGACCGGGGCACGAACCCGTGTCCCCTGCATCGGCAGGCGGACTGTCAACCACTGCGCCACCAGGGAAGCCCCATATTACTTTTACATAAGAATCTCAGATTGACCTCATCACCTTTATAACCTAGACTCCAAGGCCCACCATGAGAAGGCTGGTGGGCAGATATGTCTTAATACATACAGTAGAATGCTATCTAAAAAGTGTCTTCTATTTGGGAGTATATTGATTTCTTCTTTCTGCTGTAATAAGTTACTGCAAATGTACCAGCGTAACATAACATAAATTTATTATCTCACAGTTCTGGTGGTAAGAAGTCCTAAAATCAAGATGTTAGCAAGACTGTGCTCCTTCCAGAGCCTCTAGGGAAGAATCCATTTTCTTGCCTTTTCCAGCCTCTAGAAGCCAATGGCATCCTTGATTTATGGCCCCTTCCTCTATCTTCAAATATCTTCAAATCTCTCCCTCCTTCTCCTTTTCCTTCTCCCTCTCCCCCTCTCCAATCTCTGCTTCTGTCCTAACATCTCCTTCTCTGATGCTGACCCTCCTGCCGCCCTCTTATAAGGACCCTTGTGGTTATATTAAGCCTACCTGGGTCATCCAAAATAATCTTCTCATCTCAAGGTCCTTAAGTTAATCTCACCTGTAAAGTCCCTTTTGCCATGTAAGGTAACATATCCACAGCTTCTAGGAATTGGGACATGGGCTTCTTTGGGGTGGGACATTATTCTACCTACCATAGGGGGGTTATTTCCCAGTACACTTATCAACTGTGAAAAATTCTTTTCATTTCTTTTTTTTCTTTCACATATATTTCCTGATCACCTACTAGGCACCTAGTCGAAGACACTAGGCAGGTACTGAAGGCACTGTCCCTGTCGTAAGGAAGCCAGATGTCTATTAGTAAAATAAAGTGAACTTTAGACTTCTGAAGATTTTTTAAAATCATTTTTAGGTTGTACAGCAATCCTGTTTATATTTGTCCTATTTATTGGTAATAATAATATTTCATACCACATTTGTACTTATGACACAAACATTAATGCCCTTTAGCCAGAGACCTCCAAGAAAGTAACTATAGTGGAACAAATTGAGTTTATTATTCATTGTAGTGAGGGAGAATACACACCATGGGAAATATGTGGTGTCTCAGTAAGAGGTTGTTAGAAGAGACTTATTATAGGATTTGGGTTTTGGCTAGGAAATTTGGGGCAAAGTCTAAAATAGTAGAGACTCACTCTAGATTGGGTGCTGTCAGTAAGCCAGGGTAATTTTGTGATTGGGTATCTCAAACATCTTGTCTGTAGGTATAGCAGACCAGAGTAGAATAAAGCTGTAATAGGCAAAGAAGCAACAGTCACTCATATTAGCCAAGACAGGGGGTTGTTCAGTATTCTGTGGATGACACAGTGAACTTGTTTATATCTCACTTATTCCTGGCCTCAGAGTAACCTAGTCTGATGTTGGTGTTTGAGATTATGCCCAACAAGGAACAATATGGCCTAGCAGTGAGCCTCAGTCCTGCTTATAATACCTTGGAGGCCTTGGTCATTCTACTTCCCACATGCTTGACTCATGGTGTTTCCCATCCCTGTCCCATCTGTGGCACTTGTTAAACATGCAGAATTCCAGACCCACCCCACAATCACTGCATCAGAATATCTGAGTATTGATTTGACCAGGTGATTCTTAGACACACTAAAGGTTCAAAATATCTTTATTTAAAAAAGCAAAAACAAAATCAAATATTTATCAGTGTTAAATGTTTGTGATTACTGTCTTTAGTAATGATTTTCTCACATCTTAGTCTTTTATTTTCATTATTTGTTCTTGTGTTGACTGAGTATCACCTGAAATCGGCACTGCAGTCTGCAGCAGGACTGAACAACTGTTGCTGTTTGGGTTCTGAATGCACACTTCACCATCATCTCTCTTCATTGTCTTCCTGTTGGCAAGCTTTCCCACGTGCTTTACACCTGAAACCACATAAGCCTTACAACTTCACTCTGATGAGCATGCCTTTTAAAAGCTAAGCTAACGGTGTTTTCCTAGTTCCCACATGAAAACATGAAGAATGCAGGGCCTTTAGGATGGAGTCTGTGCCTTCAAAATAGTATCCATGACACTCATGCCTCAATTTCTGGGTTTTTTTTGTTTTGTTTTTTTGTGACAGTATAAATATGCACTACAGAAAGACAAAATCAAATGTACAGTCTGACATTTATTGGTAATTATTAATACTAGTACTATAAAATATGGCTCCAGGTCCTCAAAGTAAATTTTTCTAAAGCAATAATAATTTCAATATCATGCTTTAATTATGTTTGTATGTTTATAGGTAATTTTAGAGAAATGAATGTTCACAGAGGACATGCTAAAGCTCAACATAAATTAAGAGAGAAAAGATAGATATATGAAGTGTGTATTTACCCATAATTTGTTACAACTTGTAATTCCAGAAGAAAATCAGAATTTAATAGGCATTCTGGAAGAATTGCCATATTCTGAGTGTCAATAAAGTGTCCTATACTGGTGCTTTTTTAAGTGTTCTAAGCAGAGGACCAGTCGTTTTTATTTATTTGCTTGTTCACTTTTTAAATATCATTACCAAATTTTCACAGGTGGATAATTTTTAATAGAGTAATACTGAATTTATAAAAATAATTGAAAAGGAACATAAAAACTGCAAATCTATTCTTAAATTATTATTAGATTCAACAAGTATAAAATTACTGTCAAATTGCTATAAAAATTCCTAAGATTTAGTCTCAATTTCTGTGCTTACTTCATTGTAGATTAGTAAAAAACAAAAATCACAGATTACTACAGTTTCAGTGGTACTGTCTGATATCATACTTAAGCACTGGGTTTTTAATGTTTATAGCATCATAATTTGTTAGAGCTATGCTATAAGGAAACTAAGAAATTTAACCTCAGATTTTTTTCCAGTTTTATTGAGAAATAATTGACATACATCACTATATAAGTTTAAGGCATACAGCATGATGGTTTTATTTACATATATTATAAAATAAGTAAGAGTGGTGAGAGTGGGCACCCTGTCTTGTTCCTGATCTTAAAGGAAAAGCTTTCAACTTTTCATCATTATGATGTTAGCTGAGGGCTTATCATACATGGCCATTTTTATGTTGAGATATTTTCCTTCTGTGCGTAAATTATTAAGAGTTTTTACCATGAATGGATGTTAAATTTTATCAAAAGCTTTTTCAGCTCTATTGAGATGCTCATATGATTCTTTTATTTTATTAATATGAAGTATCACATTGATTTGCATATGTTGAACAATCCTTGCTTCCCATGGATAAATCCCACTTGATCATGGTGAATGATCCTTTAATGTGCTGCTGAATTGGGTTTGCTAGTATTATATTGAGAATTTTTGCATCTCTATCAGGGATATTGGCCTGTAGTTTTCTTTTCTAGTAGTGCCCTTTTCTGGTTTTGGTATCAGGATAATGTTGGCCTCGTAAAATGAGTTTGTGAGTGTTCCCTCCTCTTCTTCTTCTTTTTTTTTGAAGAGTTTGAAAAGTATTGGTGTTAATTCTTCTTTAAATGTTTGGTAAAGTTCACTAGTGAAGCCATCTGGTCCTGGGCTTTTCTTCCTTGGGAGATTTTTGATTACTGATTCAATCTTAATAAGAACATTGAAAGAGGTAAGATTGACGTTCTTGGTCGGGGACTTGGCAGTTCCAAAGCAAAGATAGCTAGTTAATGAATGGAGCAGGAGAGGCTAATGGACAAGAAGGAATGAATATTATTTGGTTTATTTTGAATATTTAGAAAAAATAAAAATGAGAGTATGGTGCTACTTATAATTTTTAAATTTTAGTAGGAATGTGTTAATTATAGAAAGAGTAATTTGAGTTTTTGATATACCAAATGTAGAGGTTAGTAACAAAGCTAAATAGAACTGTGATCCATTTTTACTTCTTCCCAGAAAACTACTCTTGCTGTTGTGACTGAGCTCATCCTTCATTTGTCTTTTCCCTCCCGTCCCACTTCCATTGTGTCATTATGTCCCACTGAGATGGCTGACTAATGTTGAATGCCTCACATCTGTAATAGTCTCTGCTTTGTCCTTGGGACTTCTAATAGTGCCTGACACATAGTTAAGTGTTGAGTAAAAATTTTTCAAAAGATCAAATTAAAGTATGTTCCCCAATACATGCCACAATACTATGTTTTTCCTTGTGATTTTTAACATAAATTTCTCTGTTTGTATATAATGTTCTTTTCTAAAATCCTTGAAGACAGGTTCTATTCAAATGGCACAGTTTCCTTTAATATTTTCCCCAAATCCCCAGAAAAAGGTCTTAACTCTATTCTGAGCCTAGATGTATTATTTCATTGCAATTATTTGCTTATACATGTCTTCCACTGTGGTGTAAATGATCCTGAGTACAGAAATTTTGTCATTCTTCTAACCTTCTTCCTCTGTGCCCTAGCACAGTGCCCCCAGATCCTAGGCAATAAAAGTTTATTCTACAGAAGAATAAGTGAATTACTCAGTGAGATCAAGAGAAACTGTCAAATAGCTTTAGTTTTATTTATCATACATAGAATTTTGTATTTTGCTTCTCTATTTTGTGTAAAGCTTCTAACTCCTAAAGTCTAATAGTTATAATTTTCAATTTGATTGATAATAAGTATACTAGACTTCTCTACCCAATCTTTTTGTCATGTTATTTGTTTGTTTGTTTACTTTTCTGAAACAAGGAAGAATTTAACCAAATTTATAAGACCTGCTCTCATTAATATTCTAAAATATACAGCCCTCTCTCCTAGAAATAATTATGGAGGGTGCACTATCTACATTATGTTTTCTAAGGTCTGGGATGCTCTTCTAAATAGGAAAGATTTCTTGCCTCAGTACTGACCCCAATTTTATCAGAAGATGTTTATAATTGGGGGCACACTCAACTGATCCCTAATCTCTGTCAAGGTTACTTCCCTTAGGTTAATTACCCAGTACTTAACTCTTGCATTTGACCCTCATACAAGAGCATATTCAAAAGGATTCCAACCTTACTGAGTTAATGAATTGCATCTTTACGTAATTCTCTACTAGTTGGATAATAAAGTAGTTTGCAACAGAATTTATTCTCTTCATAACTTTATCTCCTTTGCAACATCATGAGATAAATCTTCTTTGAAGATCACTTATATAATGTCACATATTTTTCAGCAATCAGTTTTACTAATTTATAGTCCTAACTCCTATTCTCCCATTTTATCTTCTGCTGAGTAAATAGATTAATAGAATCACAGTCCTCTGGTTTACACTGGATATTTCACAGTGAAATTGAGGGGAAATTTTTCCTTTATTTTGTAACACATTGCTAGGCCACCTGTATCATCAAGTCACACATTTGGATTTGTCAGTTTAAGTTTTTCTTAGAGCACTCTTCCAAATTAATGTTGCAGGAACCCATCCTATTTTGATATATGGCCAACACACAAAATGCAAAATATCAATTTAACTGTAGTTCTTACACTCATTTATTAATGTGCCTATTCAAATACTTTTTCAAGTCTTGCTACAGAACAGGCTCTAGTTTTAGTCTGGAGATTCAGTGTTGAGAAAAACAAAACAAGTTTCCCACATTGGAACTTACATTCCAGTAGTTAAAGATAAATAACAAAAAATGGAAAACTAAATAGACAAGATGTCTTGCAATTATGTATTGTGTAGCATATACAGGGAAATGTGATAGTGACTAAACATTTTCTTTATATAGGTTGTTTAGGGAAGGCATTTCTGAAGAGGTGGTCTTTGACCTTAGACTTGAGGGATGAGAAAAGTCAGCTACAGAAAAAGGAAATTTTTTAAGTAGAGGAAACTAGCAAATGCAGAGGCTCTAAGGAAGGGATACCCTAGGTATATTCAAGGAACATTAAGAAGGCCAGTGTGTCTAGGGGGTAGTAAGCAGGGTTTTCAGGGAAAGGAGTATATGAACTGGATGTCTAGGGTTAGACCAAAACCAGATCACATAGGGTCTTAGAGTATAAAGGGAAGTCATAAGAGGATGTTAAGCAAGAATATGATACAATTGAATTTATGTTATCAAAAAATTTCTCATACTGCTATAAGAAGAATGGATTTTAGGGCATGGAAGCAGGAATCCCAATAAGAGGTTGTGGCAATAGTTCAGGAATAAGATGATGGTCACCTAGACTAGGAGAGAGCTGGACTCATTAGAGATAAATTCTGGAAGTAGAATAGATAGCATTTGCAGATGGATTGATTTACTGGGTAAATAAAACATAAGAATAAAAAAAGATGGCTAAATTTTTTACTTGAGCAATTAGTCAAAAAACCGTGCCTCTTACTGACACATGTACTTTGGGGAAATGTAGAGGGATAACCATTACTTTTTTTCCCGTTCAACTTCCACTCCCACTTTTAAATATAGCATTCTGATTTTTCATTGGACATTCTCCCTCCTCCTACTGAATCATGTTATTTGTATGGGCGTTCCTCCATTTCCTAGCTCAGATATGGGTAATGAGATGCAAGCTTGGCTAGTCAGTGTTTTCAAATCTTCCATCAAAGTGATTGACTTAGTGACCACATTTGGCCCAGTTAGATGCAACCCTGAGACTTTGGATTGAGCTAAAAGAGATAAGGTACTCTTTTTCCAAAGTGAATGGTAAATTAGGAGGATTTCATTTTGGAACAGCTAGAGGTTATCACACTGGGAGAGCATGCCAGAGAATGAGGCCAGTGCAGAGGCAAACCAGGCCAAATGGTAGAGTGAGACACCAAGTCCTGATGGTATTTTTAATCCCCTAAAGCCCCATGCCTGAAGCGAAATTGGCTCTGGGAACTTTCAGTTATCTGTTCCAAAAATTAGTTTTTGTATGCTTGAGATGATATGAGTTGGGTTTCTCTTCCATGTAACCAAGAGCTCTTATTAATACAGGTGAGAAATTTGATTTAGGTATATTAAGATTGAAATGCCTGTTTAGGTTTGCCAAATTAAAATACAAGATGCCCAGTTTAATTGGGCTTTCAAATAAATGATGACTAATTTTTTTAGTGTAAGTGTGCCCCAAATATTGCTATTTCTGGCAAGCCCATACCAATTAGATAACAAAGTGGAGACGTGAAGTGGGTTGTTGCCTCTATAGAGCTAGCGCTCCAGAGAGAGGTCAGGGATTTTGATGTATATTTGGAAATTGTCACATTAGTGACAACATTCAAAGCCATGGGACTAAAGAATTTAATCTTGGGAAACACGGCAGATAGAGTTGAGGCAGTGTCCAGGGCTAAACCTAAGGAAGGCCCATTCTGTTGAAGTCTGGAAGAGAAGGACGAAATTGTAAGACTGAGAAGAAACTGCCAGTGAAGGTGGAAATAGTGTCAAGGAGAGTTTTTCCTTTTTAAATGAGTTTCAAGGCTGGAGTCCTCAACATCTCCAACAAAGATTAGCAAACTTGCCTGTCAAAACAACGGACACCCTTTCCTCCTTGGCACTTACCTGCTGAGCCCTTTCAACATTTTCAGTATTTCTTGTAACTATCCCAATGTCCAGGCCCCTTTGGCCATTATTGGAGACATCTAGAAACTTACCTCCTCTTTTTTTTTTATTGGTGCAGAGATGTGCCTTCTCGGCTGCCTCTGATATTTTTGGACTTAAAAATCCCTTTTCTGTTTCTGTCAAATAGCTCGAGACTTTAAAGATAAGGAAGAGTTAGAACCGATATGTGCTATGACTAACTACTAGTTCAAAGTACTCTGTTCAGGTGTGAGAATAGGGAAACAAACAGCTCTAGTGAACAGTTGTTCATGACCACAGTGTTACCAACATTGCAGAGCCTACTGACTTCTTTTTTTGTCAGCCTCACTGTCTGACTTGTCTTCCATCTTCACTCTATCCAGGTGTCCTTATAGGGCCAGCAGTCACCCTCTTTGTTTCTCCCCAGTTACCTTCCTTTTCTTCCTTTAACTTCTCCCTTAATTAACTGTGAAATGGAAGTGTACAGTGGGAGGAGTTTTTCTTTCTTTGTTTTGTGATTCTCTTTTTATTTTTAACCAGATTGTTTATAATTATAAAGTAATAAAACTTGCACAAAACGAAAAGAATTAAAGCAGTCATATAAGGGACAAAAAGTAAGCACTAAAAGTCCCCTTCTGCCACAGCCCGTCTTCTTGAGATAATTGTTAACAGTTTTTGTCTATCTAATTACTTACATTTATTGTACATTACACATTGCTTACTATGCTCCAGAAGCTATTAAAATGCTTCAAATACGGTCATTTATTTAATCTTCACAAAGGCCCTTTGGCAGATAAGGAAAGTGACCTATAGAAAAGATAAATAACTTCTCCAGAGTCACAAAATAAGTATATATATGCATCTTTAATATGCATGATATAAATATTCTCTGACAAAAGTAAAATACACAGATGACTTCAGTGATACCCATTTAAAAAACGTGCTGCTGTAGACATACTCTTTATTGATACAAACACTAATAGAACTTATGGGTCTGCAGAATTTCTTTAGTGGCATTGAGCCCCACATCTGTTACTGTTCTTGTCAGTGAGCTCAACTTCCGCTAAAGTTATCATTCTACAGAACTTTTCTTCTTTGTGTGATCTGAGTGGGAATCTTTTTATGGGAGTTGCTGGAAATACCCAGAAATTCAATTTTTTATATTTCAGGCCTGCATTTCCACACAAAGTGGACAGTACTTGCTGGGCCACACCTACAGCATTGTCACAAACTTAAAATTCCCATTCATCCAAAGATGATTTTTTTCAGCCATGATATGGGGCAGGTAGCTTTTGATTGGCAAATAAGCCACTCAGTTAATTGGCAGAGATTTGCAGGTTACTTCTCAGGAACAAGAAGCATAGACTGGGCTTGGCTTCCTCCAGGGAACTCTGTTCTGACTTCCAGCAGCACTGGGGCTTGTGGCCTCCATTTTTATCATGAAGCAGGCATTAACACCATAGCTTCCAATGTCTGTTTTGTGTTACTTTCTTTATTTCCAACACTCTGAGAATTCTGATCTTTGCTTGTGTATTTGGAATTGGAGAGAGAAATTAATGCATGTGCTCAGTCGTCCACCTTGACTCAAAAGCTTTAGTACCACTTTTATGGTACAGATACGTAAATCTTAAGAACATGTGGTCCACTCACTTTCTTAATTACTCCTTGATTTTTAGTATTTGATAAGTTTCAAAAATTGTTTCACAAGTCCCTTCACTCTTTGCTATCCTCCTCCATTCACAACCTCCAAACTAAATGTTTTAACTTTGGCAAAATATGGAAAGACTTACACAAAAGGGCCGATGTATTTCACTGTGTTTTGTTTATAAGTTTAATAACAGTTTCAGTTATGCAAAAAATATTTATCTTAGTGTAATACTGCATATATTCCCTCACTTCTTTAACTAGGAAGAGTACTAAACTGAACAAAGTCTCCTCACATTGAGAGAATGTAGGAAGTAACATATACTTCAAAATGAAATGGCACATAGAAAAAATTTTTTGTGCCTCAAGGAGAAATAAATTTCTAATACAATTTAAATATTCTTATCCACAAGGAATAGGAAATCTAATAGCTTGCTTGTGTTTGAGCAGCAAGCCCCTTCACAAGATGGGCTTGGGAAACTTTATAAAGGCAGACATTTGATTATAAGTTGGGCGATTTGATTGCATGACACCCTGGTCAGGCGGCATTAATATATCTGTTTTTAAAATAGCCTTCCCGACTATTACATTTCACTTGATTCTCTGAAAAACTTAACTTGTTTGAGACGCTATGAAGGCAAGGTCAGAATTTGGGTCACTATCGTATTTAATACCTAATGTTTCCCTTAATGATAAAGAAGATATTTTTGAGCCTAATGCCTTCAACGTTCCAAAATATTGGTTGAGCACCTACTACAGGAAAAGCACATTATTAATTAATTCCAATTTCTTTCTTAGAAGCCTTTCCCATTCTAAATTTGCCTTTAATCCAGGACTTTTTGCTTCTTAAAGATTGTGACTTTCAGTCAGTGCCTGCTTAGCCACTTCCTAGATTTTGGCAAATGATTCTATAAACACTAATTTTCTGTAGGTGTAAACCAGATTCCCATATGCTGTGCTATCTGAAAACAATGAAAAGGAGAAAAGGCAGTGGACTGAAAAGGAACTCAAGAGAAGCGATTAAAAGGTCCACACTAATTCACAATGATAAAGAATGTCAGATAATCTTGCTGACAAATTCTCTAGAAGTAGACTCCTTAGTTTTTCAGGGGAAAAAAAAGTACCTGTTTTGAGACCATAAAGCCTTGGCATTTATTGTGAGAGACATGGAAACTTCCACACAAAGACATAGAGATAGTCCAAAAGTCTTTTATTGACCTTAAGATGTATATGTCATATATATGTTATTTATATATCATGATATATATTTTTATTTGTTTAAAAACATTAAGCACCTTTCTATGCTAGAGCGAATACTGAACAACTCATATCTGTTCCAATTTTATTCTTCCATCTAAAGTTAGTAAGTCGATAATATTTTTAACTTCTGTGCATATAGTTTCAATATTTACACAGTTTTTATTACATCCCAGGATTTCTGGAATGATTATCAGCTGGTATTTTTATAACAGTGTTTTCCAGGGATTTTGACTGCTTCTACAGTTAGCAAACAAATACCAATTTTTGTTTGCATTGATGAACACTGCAGTATGATTTCACCTGAGATAATGGATAGTTTTTTCTATATTTGATAGCTTTTCCTATCCTTTTCTTACAATTGTAACTTTTAGATGAATCCTTATTTATATTGTCCTCCATTCTAACATAACACCAACTAAAGTGAAAAACAGCATACTGCATTCCAAAGTCAAAGTGTCAGATAGTTCTCCAGGATGACTCGATGACCCCTGTTCCTAAATATTTGCATTCATTTCAGGACTCAGGAAAATTGTCACAAATAATGGCTGTAATTATTACAGTACATTTGTTCCCTAAATCGACTTTAGGGAGAAAAAGTTATGCTGTTACTTTTAGCGATGATATAAACTAGGCTCTTGAATTGAGGGATCACTTCTGAACTGACCTGGAAAGGAGACACAGCTACGGCGGCTTCAATTACATTAATATGGAGGACCTGACTATTTTAAGAGCTATTTAGTCTTATATTTTGGGGCCAGGAATCACAAAGTTGCCACCCCTTCAGTAATTCTAATGCCCAAATAAAGAAGGAAATGTGATTTATTTATCTATTCTACATATTTATTATTATTTTAATGTAATCCATCTTAATTGTTTATTAATAAATACTGAAATTTTATTTGGACGTTTGCAGATGTAAAGCTAAGTGAATTCAGGATATAAGTCACAAAATTAAGGTAAGGTTCTTTTATAGACTATTTTTAGTGATAAAATCAAACGCTTCTAAATCAACTGAGACTGTATATATCTTTCAGTGAAGTCCCAAACTGGTAGCTTTATTGTCTGTGTCAACCTTGGAAGAGTCAGTCTAACAAAAAGGGTGATAGTAATTTGATTTTTAAATTGACTTCAGTTTTTATTTATTATAATCTTAAATTCCTATTTCTCATTGTACTAGTATATCTGAGTTAAAACAAAATATAATATGAATGGTGTTTGCATATAAACCATCCTTAAAATCTTGCAATTTTGCTTTTGTCACCCTTCATTTGTTATTATTTTTGTTTGTTTGCTAAGCTGATTGTTTGTCCCCCCATTCCAAATTATTTGTATAAAACTGAATTATCTATCTTACCAGCTACAAATAGTTTTTTTCATTTTTGAAAGTAGAGAATATTTTCAGAAACATAGTCTAAGTTAAAAAAAAAAACATGGTAAGAGGAGAATAACACCAAAAGGGAAGAGGAATAGTGATTTCTATGGTTACACTATTAAATAACAATAGCAACAACAACATTAATAGTGTTATTAGGTACCATTTGTGTAGCATTTATCATGAGCTCTATACTGTTCTAAGTGTTCATGTACACTAACTCATGTAATCCTCACAACAGTGGGAAAAAAGTCAAAAAGTGGTTAAGTAATTTGCTAACGGTCACAATGGAAAAGTCACAAAGGAAAAATGCAAAAGTCAAGTTTAAGCAGAAGATTTCTTTTTTTAATTCAAGAATGTTGTTAAGTGCAGCTACTTGAGGAATGCAGGAATGAAAATTCTAAAAATATTGAGATATCAGGAAAAAAAAAACTTACCTAATTTTCAGGGACCTGAATGCAAAAGAAAGATATCATGAGTTCCTAGAAATAAATCAAATTAGCCTGATTAGCCTGTCAATGAATTTTATGTTGAAAGACCAGACTTCTGAGGCTCAGTTCCAATCCCATGTTTGCTAGTTTCATTGGGCAAGTCATGTTAATTCTAGGCCTGGATATTTTTCACTCTAATAAGAGGGATTTGATAAATTTCTAAAGACGCTTCCCCCAGATCAAATAGATTACCTTTATTTAATACTATACCAGCCATGGATTTTTTTTGCTGAAGTTTTAAAAAGTGGGATCACCTAAGTATAATGCATTGGAAGGATACTGGAAGAATTCAGTGTCTTGAAGGGAAAGGCAAAGAACCAGGTGTGGTCCAGACTGGAATCTGGTGTCTAGCTAGCTAGCTAGCTTACTTGCTTTATTTATTTATTTATACTGCTGCGTTGGGTCTCCGTTGCTGGGTTTTATACTGCTGCGTTGGGTCTCCGTTGCTGGGTTTTATACTGCTGCGTTGGGTCTTTATTTTGGCTGCGTTGGGTCTCCGTTGCTGTGCATGGGGGCTCCTCTTCGTTGCAGTGTGTGGGCTTCTCAGTGTGGTGGCTTCTCTTGTTGCAGAGCATGGGCTCTAGGTGCACAGGCTTCAGTAGTTGTGCCTCGCAGGCTCTAGAGCACAGGCTCAGTAGTTATGGTGCACGGGCTTAGTTGCTCCGCGGCATGTGGGATCTTCCCGGACCAGGGATCGAACCTGTGTTTCCTGCATTGGCAGGCGGACTCTTACCTACTGCGCCACCAGGGAAGTCCCAGAACCTGGTAGCTTTAGAAGACCTTGATAATGTTTATGTGGCAATCCCACCATCCTTCACCACTAGAGCAAATAAATCCCAAAGATTTCTTAAAACTTTGTATCACAGACACTCTAGTTCTAAGAGAGTCAAATCGGCCATGGTTTTGTCCTGTGTCCAAATATTGGTGACACCAAAGCAGGAAGAGAAAAAAATGTGGTGGGAGGAGCCTTACAAAGAAAAAAGGCAAGTTTACCCAATGGAATTTTTGTCTGCTATGGCTTAATAACTGGATACTCTAAGACTCCTGTACTAGAATTTTTTTAATGTGGGGCTTTAATATATGGCTCTTTCCCTTGAGATAATTAATAACTAAATTGGGACAAATATATTAATAATGAAAAAATAAGATGTTAGAATTATTGTGCATTTCTTCCACAGATTTATATAGGAGGGTTATAAAACTGATGAGCAATATCTCTTAAAAATCTTCCCCTTCAAGTTTTAAGTTCAAGTACATAATTATTGATGTAAATGCCTAAGAATGTTTTTAATCTTAGAACTGACAAGATGAACATAATTACTAATTTCTTCCCAGAATTTCTACCTTTGATAAACGTTCAAAGTTTTTTTCCTCAATAGATAGACACCCAATTTAAAAATTACAAAAAGAAAATATACTTCTAAAAACTGAAGAAAATATCTGAGTGGAAAAATGGCAACCCTTTATTGAGAATTTTTATATTATTACAAACTAAGTGAATGATTAACAATGCCAGAGAACAGAAGATTGTTTCATATGGCTCTCTGTTCAGTGCGGATTGCCAACGTGGGAGAAATCCTTGTAAATCTTAGCATTGCTCCCACACAACCACCTACACAGATGATCGCTTGACTTTCATGCTAACAATAGATGTGTTAGTAGAACTCTCACCATCTGCAAAATGAAGTGCACTTTAGAAAAAAGTAACTGCAGCAGACAGTAGTAATTGCTTATATGTTGTGATTAGCATTTTATATTTACATTTAAAAGATATGAATTTAAGCAGTGATGACTCCCAGTTTAAATAAGGTCAGTCGCTGTGATAGCTCCCGGATTAAATAAGGTCAGTCCTAGATAACAGATAAATTTATGTTAGAAAACTTGATTTTGAATTAATTTCTACTTAAAATTTATCTGTATCCAAGAATGCATAATAAAATGTGAATTAAATGAATATTGATATACTCACTTCTCCTCTAATAATAATACTTAGAATCATGTACATTAGTTATAAAATTCTCTACAAAGTCTGTCACAACTGTCCTAATTTTTTTATAGAATTCCTTCACAGGCACATTTATTTGGGTTTCCCTATTCTTAAATCTATTTTATTATCAGTGCAGGATGAGTATTGTGGAAAATAAGCTTTATACCATTGGAAAATACAGTCTTTGGCCTCTTTTCCCACATTGATTTTTTTGTCAAGGATGGAAGGGTCCATGATTCCATTATTGGGACTTAGTGGAGGACTCTAAGGCAAAGTGTTAAAAAATGAATTATCTGGTTTCTCCATAGGGAATAAAGTGGTTAAGGGCTCATGTGTAGACCCTGCTCATGCTTGGAAGGTTGGATGTGACAGAGAGGAGAATGGACATGTGGCTGATGGAAGGTGGGATGAGTCCCATTTTTCTCAAATTAACACAAACAGGTACAATACCACTCTGTACTGGCAAGGCTCCCATGTGTTTCTAACCCATGTGTCTCTAACATTTGGCCTGAATAATCTTGTCCTTTCATGTAGATGATGGACACAGTCTATATGAGGTATGAGAGCTCCTGTAACCCCAAAATATCATCCTAAATAGCATTGCCTAAAATTCTGTGATGAAATGTTTCTTTATTATAAACATGGCCTTTTCCAAGCCTATTTTAATGCAGATTATTTTAGAAAGAGTGGTACATTAAAACAATAAAAACTTAGTATGATTTAGTTTTGTCTATTTTCCACTTTAAATAAATTACAGTTCTAGAAACTTAATATTAGAAGGACATTTAGGATTAGAAGGAAAATGAAACATCATCTAGTCCAAACAGTGCATTTTACAGATGATAAAATTGAGGCTTAGTTAAGACTCACACACCTAGTTAAGCACAAGTCCAGAACTAATCCCTAAGACTTCTGACTCCAGCCAGTGCTTTTTCCATTTACTGTCATAAAACATTGAGAGAACAGTGGTCCCTTGGGGTGAGGAAGGGGTGCTGGAAAGGAATAGAAAGCAGGAGAAGAGTAGAGAAAAGTAAATATGCTGATCCCGTGCAATTATTTTTCTAGGGTTGATCCACATAACAGAGTCATTAGCAGGATTGAATTTAATTAAATCAGTGTTAGATATGTAGGTCAGTTAGCCCCACAAATCACTGGTACCTTTTGACTAAAGTTTAGCAATAGGAAAACGTCTCATATGTCAGGGCTGGGGAAATCTGCACTCATATCAGTCCCATCCAAAAAGCTATGAACCTAGAATAAGATAGGAGGAGTTGTTCAAATATCTTTTGTACTAGCCAGTTCTGCTACAAAAGCAAATTGCTTAGGATTGGGAAGTATATAAAAGGAAGATCATCTTTTCTAAGGTTGGAGGTATATTATTTCTCCTCTAAGTCAGAAAATAAATAAATAAAAAGACTTAGGCTCAAAGGTATACAATATAACCAAAAAAATTCAGTTCTTCTAAGTACATAATTTATTCATTTCAAAAATATCTATATAGTAAGTTCAATGAATAGGAGTAGACAGAAAACTTGAAACATGCGATAACTAATCTATATCATGTATTTGGCAAGTCAGTACATTTGAAATGATAAAATATCTCAATTTTTACTCATGTTTTATTATTCATGTTGTATTATTCTATTAATCAACTTTTATTCTAACACATGAGGTGGACCCATGTGAAGTTAGGAAATTAATTTCATCTTCCTTGTATGTGATGAAAAATAAACTCATAAATTGAGTAAAACCAGTTAATGAAAACTGCATTGTGTATAGTGGATAATTAATAAAGATTTGTTAGGTAAAATGTTTCTTGAAAGCTGAAAGTAAATTTACTTCGTTTAGTTTTTTCATTTCCTAATTGGAAATCGTATCTCTCTTGGTTTTCTCTGCTTAGGAGATTGACATCTAATAAGGTAATGCAGTTAGAATCAGAATAGCCTAGGATAAGACAACAACTTCAAAGTCTCCGTGGCCCAACTTTAGCCAGGAAGGAGTCATTAGAGTTTAAGGGGGAAGCTGAACTTATACTACACCCATCTCTCATGAGGCAGTGTGAGTCAGTGCCCCACTTTTGTCAGGGTGGTGTCGGTGGGGTCCAGTGAGAAACTGAGCCTACATGTCCACCCAGCCCTCATGCTACACATCAGTGGGAGACTGTTGATGGGCACTTGGATTGCTTCCATAATTGGCTATTGTAAATAATGTTGCTATGAACATTGAGGTGCATGTATCTTTTTTAATTAGTGTTCTTGTTTTCTTTGGATGTATATGCAGCCTTGGAATTGCTGGATTATATGGTAGTTCTATTTTCAGTTTTTTGAGGAATCTCCATACTGTTTTACATAGTGGGTGAACCAGTTTACATTCCCTCCAGTAGTGTGCTAGAGTTCACTTTTCTCCACATCCTCACCAACATTTGTTTTTAAGTTTAATTAGATCCTGTTTGTTTATTTTTGCTTTCATTTCCTTTGCCTTAGAAGACAGATCAAAAAAAAATATTGCTACGATTTATGTCAAAGAGTGTTCTGCCTATGTTCTCTTCTAGGAGTTTTATGGTTTCAGGTCTTACATTTAGGTCCTTGATCCATATTGAGTTTATTTTTGTTTATGGCATGAGGAAATGTTCTAATCTCATTCTTTTACTTGTACCTGTCCAGTTTTTCCAGCACCACTTATTGAAGAGACTGTCTTTTCTCCATTGTATATTCTTGCCTCCTTTGTTGAAGATTAATTGATCATAAACAGGTGGGCTTATTTCTGGGCTCTTTATACTGTTCCATTGATCTCTGTGTCTGTTTTTGTGCCAGTATCATGATGTTTTGATCATTGTGGCTTTGTAGTATAACCTGAAGTCAGGAAGCACAATACCTCTGGCTTTGTTCTTTTTTCTTAAGATTGTTTTGGCCGTTCGGGGTCTTTCATAGTTCGATATAAATTTTAGGATTATTTGTTCTAGTTATGTGAAAAATGTCATGCGTATTTTGATAGGGATTGCATTAAATCTGTAGATTGCTTTGGGTAGTATGGACATTTTAACAATATTCTTCCAATCCAAGAACATGGGATATCTTTCCATTTTGTTGTATCATTTTCAAATTCTTTCATTAATGTTTTATAGTTTTCAGAGTATAGGTCTTTCACCTCCTTATTTAAGTTTATTCCTAGGTGTTTTATTCCTTTTGATGTGATTGTAAATGGAATTATTTCCTTAATTTCTCTTTCTGATAGTTCATTATTGGTGTATGGAAAAGCAGCAGATTTGTATATATTAATCTTGTATACTGCAACTTTTCTGAATTCATTTATTCTAACAGTTTTTTGGTGGAGACTTTAAGGTTTTCTTTCTATAGTATCATGTCATCTGCTAATAGTGATAGTTTTACTTCTTCCCTTCCATTTTGGATACCTTTTATTTCTTTTTCTTGTTTGATTGCTTTAGCTAGGACTTCCAGTACTGTGTTAAATAGAAGTGGTGAGAGTAGGCATCCTTGTCTTGTTCCTGATTTTAGAGGAAAAGCTTTCACCTTTTCACTGTTGAGTATGATGTTAGCTGTGGGTTTGTCAAAAATGGTCTTTATCTTGAGATATGTTCCTTCTATACCCACCTTGATGAAAGTTTTTATCATGAATGTAAGTTGGATTTTGTCACATGCTTTTTCTGCATCCATTCAGATGATCATGTGATTTTTATCCCTTCTGTTAATGTGGTGTATCACATTGATTGATTTATGAATATTGAACCATCCTTGTATCCCTGGAATAAATCCCACTTGATCATGGTGTGTGATCCTTTCTATGTATTATTGGATTCTGTTTGCTAATATTTTGTTGAGGATTTTTACATCCACATTCATCAAAGATGTTGGCTTATAATTTTATTTTTTTGTAGTATCTGTCTGCGTTTGATATCAGAGTAATGGTGGCCTTGTAGAATGAATATCGGAGTATTCCATCCTCTTCAGTTTTTCGGAATAGTTTGAGAAGGATAGGTATTAGCTATTCTTTATATGTTTGGTAGAATTCCCCTCTGAAGCCATACATTCCTGGACTTTTGTTTGCTGGGAGTTTTTTTTTAATTACAAATTCAGTTTCACTACTAGTGATCAGTCTGTTCAGATTGTGTATTTCTTCCTGATTCAGTCCTGGAAGGTTGTATTTTTCTAGAAATTTGTCCCTTCTAGGTTATCCATTTTGTTGGCATATAACTGTTCATAGTTGATTAATTGTATCTCTGTGGTATCAGTTGTTATTTTTCCTCTTTCATTTCTTATTTTGTTTATAATAAGATAAACTTTCTTCTTGATGAGTCTGGCTAAAGGTTTGTCAATTTTGCTTATCTTTTCAAAGAACCAGCTCTTGGTTTCATTGATTTCTTTTTCTTTTTTCTTTTTTTTTTTTGTTCTCTATTTTCTTTCTTTCCTCTATGACCTTTATTATTTCCTTCCTTCTGCTGAATTAGGGCTTTCTTTGTTCTTCTTTTTCTGATTCCTTTAGATGGAAGGTTATGTTGTTTATTTGAAATTTTACATGTTTTTTGTTTTCTTCTTTCTACCCTCACTTTCTTATCATTTTCCTTCTGTCCAAAATGGCTTTGTTCCTTTTTCTATAATAATCAAACTCTCACTCACAGTTTTTTAGTCATATGAATCTAGAGTTCCCTTAGTGTTTATTTTTACCCTCTGAGTTCATTTATTTTTTCACTAATATGTACAGTACTTTTACATAATTGTTATTAATGTACACATTTCATTTTGTGTCCAGCTTTTGTTTAATTGAAATATAGTTGATTTATAATATTGTGTTAGTTTTAGGTGTACAGCAGTGATTCAGTTATATATATATTTTTAGATTATTTTCAATTATATATATTTTTTCAGATTACTTTCCATTATAGGTTATTAAAGGATATTAAAAATATTATGCAGTAAATCCTTGTTGTTTATCTGTTTTATATATAGTAGTGTGTACCTGTTAATCCCCTACTTCTAATTTATCCTCCTCCCCCCTCCTTTCCCCTTTGGTAACCATAAGTTTTTTTTCTATGTGTGTGAGTCTGTTTCTGTTTTGTATATTGATTCATATGCATTATTTTTTAGAGTCCATATATAAGTGATATAATAATTGTCTTTGTGTGACTTAACTTCGCTTAGTATGATAATCTCTAGGTCCATCCATGTTGCTGTTCTTTTTTCTGGCTGAGTAATATTCCATTGTATACATGTACCACATCTTCTTTATCCATTCCTCTGTTGATGGACATTTAGGTTGCTTCCACGTCCTGGTTACTGTAAATAGTGCTGCAGTGAACATTGGGGTGCATGTGTCTTTTTGAATTATGGTTTTCTCTGGGTGTATGCCCAGTAGTAGGATTGATGGGTCATATGGTAATTCTATTTTTAGTTTTTTAAGGAACCTCCATACTGTTCTCCATAGTGGCTATATCAATTTA
This sequence comes from Pseudorca crassidens, assembly GCF_039906515.1. Classification (NCBI taxonomy): domain Eukaryota; kingdom Metazoa; phylum Chordata; class Mammalia; order Artiodactyla; family Delphinidae; genus Pseudorca; species Pseudorca crassidens. The sequence goes on along the minus strand of NC_090317.1, from coordinate 109,172,370 downwards.
CATTGCCACCAACAGTGCAAGAGGGTTCCCTTTTCTCCGCACCCTCTCCAGCATTTATTGTTTGTAGATTTTGTGATGATGGCCATTCTGACTGCTATGCGGTGACACCTCACTGAAGTTTTGATTTACATTTCTCTAATAATTCACAATGTTGAGCAGCTTTTCATGTGCTTCTTGGCGATCTGTATGTCTTCTTTGGAGAAATGTCTATTTAGGTCTTCTGCCCATTTTTTGATTGGGTTGTTTGGATTTTTTGATATTGTGCTGCATGAGCTGTTTGTATATTTTGGAGATTAATCCTTTGTCCAATGATTCATTTGCAAATGTTTTCTCCCATTCTGAGGGTTGAATTTTCATCTTGTTTATGGTTTCCTTTGCTGTGCAAAAGCTTTTAAGTTCCATTAGGTCCCATTTGTTTATTTTTGTTTTTATTTCCATTACTCTAGAAGGTGGGTCAAAAAAGATCTTGCTGTGATTTATGTCAAAGAGTGTTCTTCCTTTGTTTTCCTCTAAGCGGTTTATAGTGTCCGGTCTTAAATTTAGGTCTAAAAATACGGAATGCTTCACGAATTTGTGTGCCATGCCAATCTTCTCTGTATCATTCCAATTTTAGTATATGTGCTGCTGAAGCGAGCTCTAGTTGTAGACTTTTTGATGATAGCCACTCTGTGTGTCCAGCTTTTTAATTTTTTGCCTTAACATTATTTCATTTGCACATGAACCTTATCAATATAGCCCACATACGGCTCAGTATTCTCTTCTATTAATCTTATAAAACACTTCAGAAAGAGATTACATCATCAGAGTCAAGTACTCCCTTTTTGTAATACAAATATATATTCTAGACTAAGAGGTAATTTGCAGCCACTGGAAATGCTTAAACAAAATAAATCATGAGGGACATAATTGATCAGGAATGTGACTACAGTTGTCTATTAGTCCGCAGGGTACTGGTTCCAAGGACCCACTATGGATACCAAATCCCTGGATGCTCAAGTTCCATAGTCAGCCCTCTGTATCCATGGATTCTGCATCTGCCCAGGTGCAGAACCTGCAGATATGGAGGGCTGACTGTATTTACTGCAGAAAATCTGCATGTAATGGACCTGCACATTTCAAATCCATGTCGTTCAAGGGTCAACTGTATATGCGTAAACAACAGAACAGGTCTGTGAAATAAAATGACTCTGTTACTTTGGGGCAGTATATTGTGGTTTTTAACTGTTATTTGACTAAATTAACAATTAACCTAGATGTTTTTCTACTGTGTAGATGCTACCTAATTCATGTAGAGTTAAAGCCACAATATTTTACAAATTAAGAAATTACATATATAGAAAGAATAGTTCTCTTTCTGCTTTCAGCTGTAGTCAATAATCTTTTTTATTCTCCAGATAGTACAATCTAGCCTTTAGCAGTACAATATTGCTTTGAGTTATTTTCTTGCTGGTTGCCCTGGGGATTAAAATTAGCATCATAATTTAAAACAACCTAATTCAGATTAATACTAACTTAATTTCAATAGTATACTTTGCTCCAATATAGCTCCTTTCCCACCTCCTCCTTCATACTGTTATTGTCATACAAATTACACCTTTATTATGCATTATATACTATGCATATGTTATACACTATATTTACTATACCTTCCAAATTCATTGATACAATTTTATAATTATTGCTTTATGCTGTTGTCTTTTAAACCATATAGGAGAAGAAAAGTTATTAAGAAAAATACATTTATACTGTCTTTTATATTTACTGATTTACCTTGTGCTTTTTATTTTTGTATTGAGGTATGATTGACATACACAAAGGCTGCACATGTTTAATATATACATCTTGATGAGTCTGAAGATAAACATACACCTGTGAAACCATCACCATATATAATACCATAAACTGAACTATCACTTCTAAAATTTTTCTCCCTGTCATTTTTTTTTTCTTTATGAGCGTAAGTAAAACTGTGTACCCTTTAATCAACACATCATGTGGAATTGAGTTACTCTCTGGTGTTCTTTCATTTCAGCCTGAAGGACTCTCTTTAGTATTTCTTATAGGGTAGGTCTCCTAGTGACTAATTCTCTTAGTTGTTGTTTATCTGGGAATGTTGTAATTTCTTCTTCATTTCTGAAGAATAGTTTTGCCAAATATAGGACTCTCGGTTGACAGTCTTTTTCTTTTAGCACTTTGAATATGTAATCCCATTGCCTTCTGGCCTTGATGGTTTCCAGTATTTGGGGCAAGGTTTGACAAACACTCTCTTAAAGAGATAGAGCTGGCACAAAATCATTGCTCTGCAGTGGGGAGCAGGTAGGACTGCTGGGAAACTCATTCCAAGGGGTGGTGTAGCAATCTTCAGATGTGACTCATGTCAACTGAAGTCTGACGTCAAGTAGAGGTTTGTTCCCTGAGGTATTCAACTCTACCTAAACATGTCAGACAACATTCCCAAAGATGAAATATTTTGAAATGAGTTGGCATTCACCAAGGAGACACTTTGTAGGTAAAAGAAAATCAAGTTGTGGGGAGCCACGTGTGCAAATCAGACTTCAGAAAGGGTGTTGGCTGATTAGGAAATTCAGCTACTATGCAGGAGGACTGTACAAGTGGAGAAAAAGGTGAGAAGTTGGTAGTGACCACATTTTAGTGGGCCTTTCAGTCACCCCACCGAAAGTGGACACAATACTGATGTGTATGGTGGAAGATAAAATCAGATTTACTTTCTAGATGTTTGTTAAAGTAAGGGAATTAGGGACATCCTTGCTAGTTCAGTTACCAAACACTGTGGACTCAATTCCAAAGCAGGCTGAGGACAGCCTGAAGGAAAAAGTGAGGGATGTATAGAGACTCAACACTCTGGCCAGTAAGCACATATTTGTTCAAGAAATGAGACAGGATTAGGCCCCCTTACAGGCAAGCAGGAGAGCAGTGAACCCACACAGTGAAGTAGACTTAAGTAGAGGAAAGACCTTTTATGTTTTGTCTGATCATTGCCACTCTACAAGTTACCTGACCAGGGAAACAGAACTAAGCTAAAGTTTTAAATGAAGGTCAGAAACCTACAGATTTGAGGAAGATGGTCATAAAAAGAGGCTATAGAGTAATATTTCCTCCCAGGAAAGGAAAGAATAAGCTTTGAGGTCATATTGAACCGGTTTTATACGATGACCTGGCCACTTTGTCACTTTATTAACTTCCTCATAGTTGTGAGGATTAAATTATTTTTAAAATAATACTTGTATATATCACTTACTGCTGTGTATGACATTGTAGACACTCAATAAATTATTATCATTATTATTCTTCAATCATAGAATGTTTCTTTGGAATAAGAAATGGAGTAAAGGTTTTGCTCAAACGAATTATTTTTCTGTAGCAATTATTTCTAGAACCTATGAGGAACATTGTGCTGGATGATGAACAAACTCCTGCAAGAATCAATGTTGGTGAGTCACCACACAATTAAACTTAGAATCATGGTGGGAAAGGTAGTCAAAGGAATACGTAATATAATTATCCAATATACAAATGAAACCCTGACAAAATTCAATAGTAAGTCAAAATTTGAAGATAAAATATAAAAGTCAGTAACCCACAGGAAACCAGTGTACTATTTAGTTACTTTAAAGCCATGTTATTAAAAATTTGAGATAAATGTTTTTAAAAGCAAAAAATAGCGATTCAAAATAGCTTTATTGACCCTTCACCTCCTTCCATTACTATGTTTGATACCCTACTTTAGGCTCTTATTACTTTACTCTTCTCACATGAACTGTGTCAATAATAACCCAATAGTTCTTTGTTTCTTTAGACATCCACCATACTTCTCATCTTACTTTCTGTCCATCCATCCATTCAAATATTTTTCCATCTACTAGGTGCTGTGTTCATTCTGGGGGAGCTATTAAAAAAACAGATCTATTAAAAACAAATACATCTAGAAGTCTCTGTTCTCAATAAATACTTGTCTTGTGAGGAGGGCACATACATCATAAAATTATAATGCAATATGATAAGAATTATAGTATACCCATACGTTGGATTACTATGCAGCTACACATATTAGAGAGTGAAAAGGGAGATAATAGAACAGAATATGATTTTGATATGATGTTGATAGCAATATATCTACTATATATCTGAATTATACAAATATATTTTAGACAGCTATTTCTATGCGTATATATATGCATGAGCACATCAAGAATGATATTCATCCTCGTGCTAACAGTTTTCTGTCGGACTATCAGAGTTGGGGGAATTTTCACCTGCCTCTTTACTCTTTTGTACATTGTTTGGATTTTTACAATAAGCATATATATATGTAATTAATATATGTAATTAATATATGTAATTAGATTTATAATTTAAAACGCTGTGCAGACAGACAACATCAACTTGTGCTTGACTTTTTAAGTGAATCTCAGACCCACCTTTTCCTATATAAGCTACTTGACCTATCAGTGCCTTTCTTCTTCATCTGAAAAATGGAGGAAATTATAATGCCTTTTGCATAGATTTGATATCATTCTGAGATAAGATAATCCAACTAAAGTCATGTTCAGTGGTATCTGAAAAAGAATAAGTGTTCAAAAAAGTTTGTTAGAGTAAGGAAGAAGAGGAGGAGGAGATGAAAAATTCATTTAAAGTCCCTTCTACCATAGACCTATCTCAACACGGAGTCTCAGTCAAAGAAGCCTAGACTAGAAGGGCTTATCCTCTCCTTTGAGCTAGATTAAGTGTTTTCTCAGGTTTGCCCAGTGTAAGGCCCTGCCACATGTTAGCACGTTTCAGGTGGTTCTCATGATTGTTCCATGTGAACCAATGACCAAAGTTGGCCTGTGGAAAGAATGGAGTAATGGAAAATGGATAGCAGGAGTCATAAGTTGATGTGCCTTGTGTGGGCTCTTAAGGTTCCTGAGGTATCCAGGTGTTCTATTTTAGCAAATAAAAGCAGTATATTCAGAGTATCAGGATAATGAGGAAATAGCAAGCATGGGGTTAGAGTTCAGGTGAAAAGGGTGTTGTAAAAGTTAGTGTGCAGTGACTCATTTTAGTTTGATTCTGCTATGAAGAGTCATGGGAAACAGTAATGCTGTTGAAGGCAAAATAACAGTAATGTATTCTTCCCCATCATATTGATATGGTTTTCTCATGTTTGTTGAAGAAGTTGAACCATGCTTTCTAAATTTTACGCATATAGTCTTGGGGAAAGATGTGTACCAAACATGGCAGGAAAGCTGCAGAACTTTTGGACCTGAGGCAGCTTACGGAGTTGGGAAATGAGCACCTCAAAGATAAGCTATGTGGAAAGAAGAGGCTGACTATACCTTGTTGCTGTACAAGACCCCAAGGCTATTGAACATTTCACTTAGAGAAGGAGAGTAATAATGACAGAGGCTGAATATTTCTCTCAAATGTGATGAGATTGAGTCTTAACTAAGAGTTACAATTTTGTTGATACAAGAGATATTAAGGAATTTGCTATGTTTTGATGCTTCTGAGTTTGTGGATTGGAGGCTCTTGTACATCATGTATGAGGACCTCATTCAGGCTTATTAAGAGTTCTTATACTGCATTTTTATGCATCGTGGACCAATTTCAACTCCTGGTATTGGCAGTTACTCATTTTGAGACAACAGTTATGATCATATTTTTTAAATGGTACACAGAAATAACTGTAAACTCTCAGAAATCCTTTCAAATACATAGGATAAAGTGGACTCTGATGAGAATAAATTTGGAAGAGTAGTAAATATTGCTTTAGAACCTCTGATAGCACATAATGTGGTTGTCAGAAGGAAGAGAGAGGGTGAATGTAGCTTTGTTTGAATCTGAAGAGACTCATTTCTCTATGCCTCCCAGAGGATAACCTAGAGATGGAGGCACCTGAGTGGTGAAACTTAAGATGCCTATTTCAAACTAATAAAAAGTGAAACCAAACAAAAAAGACAAAATTTCTTTCTAGAGTTGGAGAGTCACAGAGTGGACAATACTACCATAGTAGTACTAGGACATCAAAACAACCTTAAGGGAATTTCCTGGCAGTCCAGTGGTTAGGTAGGACGTCGTGCTTTCATTGCCAAGGGCCCAGGTTCAATCGCTGGTTGGGGAACTAAGATCCCACAAGCCACGTGGCTCGGCCAAAGAAAATAAATAAATGTTAAAAACTCCTAAAAACAATCACAACTTTAATAAGCCAAGACGTGGACCAAAATGATGACCCATGAAAATTTAAAGGTGTGGTTTCTTTTTTTTACTGACTATAAGCCTCTTTCTCCAGAAGAAGACACATTTGAATTTTGTCTGAAACAGTAAAATTGATGGTGCCAAATAGGTACTGTGACATCCAAATATTTGCGGTTTGTGAACATTAGTAATCTCAAAGCAAAAGGTGCTACAGGAACTATGGATTATATTAAACATAAGTGTTAGGGTAACGGATGTTTAAAACAGAACATACTTAGTAAATTTGGTAAAGATTTTTCAGGAGGCAAGAGTACAATCATACAAAACTGGAAGACTTGTCTCATAAGACAGTGGCCTTTGGAAACTTAAGAGTCAGAAATCCTGGATCTGGCCTTTTTAGAACATATTCAGGCAAGCACAGAATTGAACTGGATTGCCTGCAAAGTTTTCTAAATAATGATGCTATTACAGGAAGGGGAGAAGGTTAAGGTAATTGCCCCCCTCCATGGATCCAGGGAAGCCAGGCATGGACAGTAGATTTCAGTGATATCACATCTCCTTGAAGCACCTTTGCCTCAAGGAGAAGCAGAGCCAGCTTCTTGGGTGTACAGCCTGTGCAGTTGCACAAGGCATTTCACTTAGCAGGGCCCCATACTTGGGTTAATTCTCTGTTATCACAGTCTTGAACCTTATTTTAAATAAAACTTTACATTAAGTGCAACTTTACTTTTGTAAAATATTTTGCCAGTTTTATGGAAAAATAATTGACATCAGTTTATAATTTTAAGGCATACAGCCTGATGGTTTGATTTACACGTATTGTGAAATGATTACCACAATAGGTTCAGCTAATATCCATCTTCTCATATAGATAAAATAAAAAGAAAACAAAAGAAAAAATAAATTTTTTCTCCTTGTGATAAGAACCCTTAGGATTTACTCTCTGAACAACTTTCCCATACATCATACATCAGTGTTAACTATAGCCATCCTGTTGTACATTACATCCCTAGTATTTATCTTATAACTGGAATTTTGTACCTTTTGACCACTTTCCTCCTATTCCCCCTCCTCCCCCACCCTCCACCTCTGGTAACAAGAAGTCTGATCTCTTTTTCTATAAGTTTGGTTGTTTTTATTTTTGTTTTTTTTAGATGCCACATATAAATTGAGATCATTCAGTATTTGTCTTTGTCTGACTTATTTCACTTAATGTAATGCCTTCAAAGTCCATCCATGTTGTTGCAAATGGTAGAATTTCTTCGTTTTTATGGCTGTATAATATTCCATAGTATGTATACGTGTGTGTGTGTGTGTGTGTGTGTGTGTGTGTGTGTGTGTGTGTGTGTACACACACACATACCAGAACTTCATATCCATTCATCCATTAATGGACAGTTAGGTTGCTTCCATGTCTTGGCTATTGTAAATAATGCTGGCATGAACATGGGGGTACAGATATCTTTTAAAGTTAATGTTTTTGTTTCCTTTGGATATAGTCCCAAAGGAAATTGCTGGATCATATGATAGTTCTATTTTTAATTTTTATCATAGTGGCTAATTGTGCGTTAGCCTTTTTGCTTAAGTTAATTCAAGTTGAGTTTATGCATATATAAGAAAGGAATCTGATCAATGAATACTGTATCTTCAAGGTTTATAAAAATAAAATAATAAAAAGATTACTCATTAAGACGGTTGGGAAAATTTACGTTTCTTCATATATTCACTATTAGGAAGAAAGGAAATAAGCTATTATTCCCTAGAACCCATTATAAAAAGAGTCCAGGTTTATCTTAATTGATTCCAGACCTCAGAAAGCTGAAGACACATTGTTATAATATGAAGGAATGAATATAAGCTGTAGGCAGATGAGATAATTAGACCCTTTCTTTTCTGTTCAGGGACTTATCTTTGTATTCATTTGAGTAGTAGCTCTTCCACAAGTGATTAGTTCTTTGAGAATGTAGGCAGACCTTTATCAATCCCTTTTAAAAGCAAAGTTCGTTTCCATGAATGGCTTTCCACCTATGAACTAATAAAAACATATGCCTTTGATATGTTAGCAGTTTTTGTGTGTTTGATGCAAAAGAGATTTTGGTGTCTTGGGTATTTGATATCCTTTTATTCCTCTCTGTAAATCTCACAGACATTTTCCCTGGCTGGAATGTAAATCATTGTGTATATCAATAAAGAAAGTCATATTGGACTAGAGGATGAGAAGACCTTAACCTGCAAAGATGCCTCCTTTAGACTGGACTTTTTATTTTGTCCCTATGCTTTCAATTCCAGAGCTTTCCAATTGCTCAGGACGCTTTCTCCATTAACACCACCTCAGTTTACATCAGTTAAGCAAACATTTACAGAGAACCTATTCTTGTCAGGGACTGTGATAAGTCCCATATGGCTTTTAGCATCTCCCAAACTTTTTTTTCCCCCTTTAATGTGGGACTTTTTGTAACAAACCTTCTATAGCTTTTTTAAAATGCCTAACGAGGACTTCCCTGGTGGCGCAGTGGCTAAGAATCCACCTGCCAATGCAGGAGACATGAGTTTGAGCCCTGGTCCAGGAAGATCCCACATGCCGCGGAGCAACTAAGCCCGTGTGCACAACTACTGAGCCTGCACTCAAGAGCCCGCAAGCCACAACTACTGAAGACTGCGTGCCACAACTACTGAAGCCCGTGTGCTTAGAGCCCATGCTCCGCAACAAAGAAGCCCACGCACCGGAACGAAGAGTAGCCCCTGCTCACCACGACGAGAGAAAGACCGCGCACTGCAACAAAGACCCGGCGCAGCCAAAAATAAATATATTAAAAAATTAATTAATTTAAAAAAATGCCTAATGATGTATTATACTCTTACATATGAATTTCAATTTGACTGGTTATATATATCTAGATGAAAAAATCTTTTTCTTCAGTACCTTAAAAATATCACATCATTCTCTTGTCTTTGTACATCCAAATACACTAAGATATCAATCTGGTTCTTGGTTCTTTGAAGTTCATCTTCATTTTTCCTGGAATTTATCTTTTTTCCTTTGGCCTTTTATGTACCTTTACAATCTAAGTGTAGTATTTATAATCTGTGGATGATTTCACCTTTAATTTGGCAATTTTATCTTTATTATTTCTTCAAATCTCTCTCTCCCTTTCTACCTTACTTCTTCCCGCTTCCCTCCTCCTCCTCCCCTCGTCCCTTCCTCTCTTTTCTGTCTCTAAAAATTTTCCTCTGCTTCTCCTGGTATGTGTTGCTACTATTCTGTATTCTGTATTTTTAAACTTTTCTTTTGCACATGCTCTCTATTCTTTCTGTTTTCAGGAAAGGTAATTCTCTTTGTTGTTCTACCTCATAAACACACCTATTGTGTTCCATATTTCAATGATCATAGATTTTATGCCCTAATAATTCTACTGAATTCATGATTGTTCTTGTTTCATATTCTTAATATATTTACTTATTTACAATTAATTTACGTGTGACCTCTACTGCAGGCTTTTAGGATTTTCTCTTTTTTCTGGAATCCTGAACATTCCTAATGATTTGACATGACACAAGTCCCTTTCATTCATGTTCTAGGCTCTTGGAGAGCCATTTAAATCTGGAGATTTATCATTCAGTTTTGGAAATTTCACTCTTTGATAATTTACCTCCATTTGTTTTCTCTATTCTCTGTTTCTGGTACTGCAATTAGTCATATGTTAGAATGAGTCAATTGTTTACCTATTTTTTTATTTTTAGTATCGTATTTTCCATCTCTGTCTCATTCTATTTTTTGTGAGATTTTTCTCAACTTTATATTTCAGCCCTTCTGTTTAATTTTTAATTCTTAATATCTTATTATTATAAAGAACTCTTTGTAATTATCAAGTTCTCTAACTTTTTTCCTACTTTAATAGAATTCTGTTTTTAATTTTTGGATGAAATATCTTGTGCTCTGTGGATATTAATATACTCAATTTTCTTTTTCTGTATATGTTGTCTCTGTTTCCTCCGATTTTCTCTTTTTTTTTTTTTTTCCAAGATTGAGACTCATCAAATGCCTACTAATTTGGGGCAGTTGTTTTAAATTAAGAGTGAGACACTACAAAAGCCTGTCTTTTGGTTACCTTAACTCTTGGGCTTCCAGATGTCAAGTCCAGCTTTTTTTAATAGATCTCCCAAATGTCGGTTCCCAAATGTCGGTTTTAGGACTTTTAAAAAAATTTTATTTTTTTTTTAAATTTTTATTTCACATTGGAGTATAGTTGATTAACAATGTGTTAGTTTCAGGTGTATAGCAGAGTGTTTCAGTTATACATATACATGTATCTATTCTTTTGCAAATTATTTTCCCGTTTAGGTTATTAAGGAGTATTGAGCAGAGTTCCCTGTGCTGTACAGTAGGTCCTTGTTGGTTATTTGTTTTAAATATAGCAGTGTGTACATGTCAATCCCAAACTCCCAATGTATCCCTCCCCACCCACCCTTCCCCCTGGTAACTCTAAGTTTGTTATCTAAGTCTGTGAGTCTGTTTCTGTTTTGTAAATAAGTTCATTTGTAGCATTCTTTTTAGATTTTACATATAAATGATATCATATGATATTTGTCTTTATCTAACTTACTTCACTTAGTATGATAGTCTGCAGGTCTATCCATGTTGCTGCAAATGGCATTATTTCATTCTTTTTAATGGCTGAGTAATATTCCATTGTATATATGTACCACATCTTCTTTATCCATTCATCTGTTGATGGATATTTAGGTTGTTTCCATGTTGACTATTGTAAACAGAGCTGCGGTGAGTATTGAGGTACACGTGTCCTTTCAAACCATGGGTTTCTGTTGATATATGCCCAGGAGTGGGATTGCTGGATCATGTGGTAGCTCTATTTTTAGTTTTTTAAGGAACCTCCATACTGTTCTCCATAGTGGCTGTACCAATTTACATTCCCACCAACAGTGTAAGAGGTTGCCCTTTTTTCCACACCCTCTCCAGCATTTATTGTTTGTAGGCTTTTTGACAATGGCCATTCTGACTGATACGAGGTGATATCTCATTGTAGTTTTGATTTGCATTTCTCTAATAATTAGCAATGTTGAGCATCTTTTCATGTGCCTCTTGGGCATCTGTATGTCTTCTTTGGAGAAATGTGTATTTAGGTCTTCTGCCCATTTTTTGATTGGATGGTTTGTTTTTTTGATATCGAGCTGCATGAGCTGTTTGTAAATTTTGGAGATTAAACCCTTGTTGGTTGCTTCGTTTGCAAATATTTTCTCCCATTGTGTGGGTTATCTTTTCATTTTGTTTATGGTTTCCTTTGCTGTGCAAAATCTTTTAACTTTAATTAGGTCCCATTTGTTTATTTTTGTTTTTATTACTCTAGGAGGTGGATCAAAAAAGATATTGCTTCAATTTATATCAAATATGTTCTGCCTATATTTTCCTCTGAGTGTTTTATAGTATCCCACCTTACATTTAGGTCTTTAATCCATTTTGAGTTTATTTTTGTGTATGGTGTTAAGGAATGTTCTCGTTTCATATTTTTACATGTAGCTGTCCAGTTTTCCAAGCACCATTTATTGAAGTGACTGTCTTTTCTCCATTGTATAGTCTTGCCTCCTTTGTCATAGATTAATTGATCACAGGTGCGTGGGTTTATTTCTGGCTTTCTGTCCTGTTCAATTGCTCTATATTTCTGTTTTTGTCCCAGTACCATACTGTTTTGATGACTGTAGCTTTTTAGTATAGTCTGAAGACAGGGAGCCTGATTGCTCTGGCTCTGTTTTTCTTTCTCAAGATTGCTTTGGCTATTTGGGGTCTTTTGTATCTTCATACAAATTTTAAGATTTTTTTGTTCTAGTTCTGTGAAAAATGCCATTGTTAATTTGATAGGGATTGCACTGAACCTGTAGATTGCCCTGGGCAGTATAGTCACTGTGACAATATTGATTCTTCCAATTCAAGAACATGGTATATCTTTCCATCTGTTTGTGTCATCTTTGATTTCTTCCATCAGGGTCTTATAGTTTTCAGAGTACAGATTTCTGCCTCCTTAGGTAGGTTTATTCCTGGGTATTTTATTCATTTTGATGCAGTGGTAAATGGGGTTGTTTCTTTAATTTCTCTTTCTGATCTTTTGTTGTTAGTGTATAGAAATGCAACAGATTTCTTTGTATGTATTTTGTATCCTGCAACTTTACCAGATTCATTGATGAGTTCTAGTAGTTTTCTGGTAGCATCTTTAGGATTTTCTATGTATAATATCATGTCATCTGCAAACAGTGACAGTCTTACTCCTTCTTTTCCAATTTGGATTCCCTTTATTTCTTTTTCTTCTGTGATTGTGGGTGCTGGGACTTCCAAAACTATGTTGAATAAGAGTGGTGAGAGTGGACATCCTTGTCTTGTTCCTGATTTTAGAGGAAATGCTTTCAGCTTTTCACCATTCAGTATGATGTTAGCTGTAGGTTTGTCATATATGGCCTTTATTATGTTGAGGTATGTTCCCTCTATGCCCACTTTCTGGAGAGTTTTCATCATACATGGGTGTTGAAATTTGTCAAGAGCTTTTTCTGAATCTGTTGAGATGATCATATGGTTTTTATTCTTCAATTTGTTGATGTGGTGAATCACACTGATTGATTTGTGGATATTGAAAAAATCCTCGCATCCCTGGGATAAACCCCACTTGGTCGTGGTGTATGATCCTTTTAATGTGTTGTTGGATTCTGTTTGCAAGTATTTTGTTGAGGATTTTTGCATCTATGTTACTCAGTCATATTGGTCTGTAATTTTCTTGTTATATCTTTGTCTGGTTTTGGTATCAGGGTGATGGTGGCCTCATAGAATGTATTTGGGCATATTCCTTCCTCTGCAGTTTTTTGGAATAGTTTCAGAAGTATAGGTGTTAATTCTCCTCTAAATGTTTGATAGAATTTGACTGTGAAGCCGTCTGTTCCTGGGCTTTTGTTTGTTGGAAGTTTGCAAATAACAGTTTCAATTTCGATATTTTTTTTAAATTATTTATTTATTTATTTATTCATTTTTGGCTGTGTTGGGTCTTCACTTCTGTATGAGGGCTTTCTCTAGTTACAGCAAGTGGGGGCTACTCTTCATTGCAGTGCGCGGGCCTCTCTTGCTGCGGAGCACAGGCTCCAGACATGCAGGCTCAGTAGTTGTGGCTCACGGCCCCAGTTGCTCCGCGGCATGTGGGATCATCCCAGACCAGGGCTCGAACCCATGTCCCCTGCATTGGCAGGCAGATTCTCAACCACTGTGCCACCAGGGAAGCCCCCCAATTTCAATACTTTTGTGATTGGCCTGTTCATATTTTATATTTCTTCAGTCTTAGGAGATTGTACCTTTCTAAGAATTTGTCCATTTCTTCTAAGTTGTCCTTTTTATTGGCATATAGTTGCTTGTAGTAGTCTCTTATGATCCTTTGTATTTCTGTGGTGTCCATTATAACTTTCTCCTTTTTCATTTCTAATTTTATTGATTTGAGCCCTCTCCCTCTTGATGAGTCTGGCTAAAGGTTTATCAATTTTGTTTATCTTTTCAAAGAACCAGCTTTTAGTTTCATTGATCTTTTCTATTGTTTTCTTTGTCTCTATTTCATTTATTTCTGCTCTGATTTCTGTGATTTCTTTTTTTTTTTTTTTTTTTTTTTTGCAGTACGCAGGCCTCTCACTGTTGTGGCCTCTCCCGTTGTGGAGCACAGGCTCCGGACGCACAGGCGCAGCGGCCATGGCTCACGGGCCTAGCCGCTCCACGGCATGTGGGATCTTCCCGGACCAGGGCACGAACCCGTGTCCCCTGCGTCGGCAGGTGGACTCTCAACCACTGCGCCACCAGGGAAGCCCTCTGTGATTTCTTTTCTTCCACTAACTTTGAGTTTTGTTTGTTGTTCTTTCCCTATTTGCTTTAGGTATAAGGTTAGGTTGTTTATTTGAGATTTTTTTTGTTTCCTGAGGTGAGATTGTATTGCTATAAACCTTCCTCTTAGAACTGCTTTTGCTGCGTCTCATAGGTTTTGGATCATCATCCTGTCATTTTCATTTGTCTCTAGGTATTTTTTGATTTCTCCTTTGATTTCTTCATTGATCCATTGGTTGTTTAGTACCATACTGTTTAGCCTCCACATTTTTGTGTTTTTTTTTAGTTTTTTTCTTGTAGTTGATTTCTAATCTCACAGGGTTGTGGTCAGAAAAGATCCTTGATATGATTTCAGTTTTCTTAAATTTACCGAGGATCGCTTTGTGGCCCAGCATGTGATCAGTCCTGGAGAATGTTCCATGTGCACTTGACAAGAATGTGTATTCTGCTGGTTTTGGATGGAATGCTCTATAAATATCAATTAAGTCCAACAGGTCTAATGTGTCATTTAAGATCTGTGTTTCCTCTTGATTTTGTGTCTGGATGATCTGTCCATTGATGAAAGTGGGGTGTTAAAGTCCCCCACTTTTATTGTGTTATGTTGATTTCTCCTTTTAAGGCTGTTAGTATTTGCCTTATATATTAAGGTGCTCCTATGTTGGATGCATATATATTAACAATTGTTATATCTTCTTCCTGGATTGATCCCTTGATCATTATGTAGTGTCTTTCTTTGTCTCTTGTAATAGTCTTTATTTTAAAGTCTGTTTTGTCTTATATGAGTGTTGCCACTCCAGCTTTGTTTTGATTTCCATTTGCATGGAATACCTTTTTCCATCCCATCAGTTTCAGTCTGTATGTGTCCCTAGATCTGTAGTGCGTCTCTTGTGGACAGCATATATATGGGTCTTGATTTTGTATCCATTTGACCAGTCTGTTTGTTTTGGTTGGAGCATATAATAGATTTATGTTTATGGTAATTATCAATATGTGTGTTCTTACTGCCATTTCATTAATTATTTGGGATTTGTTTCTGTAGGTCTTTATTTAAGAAATAAAGGTAAAAAGTAAGATTAGTATTGCTATACATTTGACACTACCATTAAAAGAAACACATCTGATGTGTGCCTAATGTTAGAGAGGAACTATTCATGGTTTTTGTGCTTATTAATGCATTCAGGCAACTCATAATTTAGATAAAACCCAAGGTACCAAATTTGGAAAAAGCACTGCATGGTAAGATACAGTGTTTGGTAGGCTATAGTGTCAGTGGTGCTTTTTATTTTTTATTTTTATTTTTTTTTAATTTTTAAATTTTTTTGGCCACGCATGTGGCATGTGGGATCTTTAGTTCCCTGACCAGGGATCGAACCCGTGTCCCCTGCATTGGAAGTGTGGAGTCTTAACCACTGGACTGCCAGGGAAGTCCCGTGAGATGCTTTTTAAATTGTTATTTTTAATTAGCTTTTTTGTGTCTGGAATGTTTTACTTTTCCCCTTTTTTCTTTATTGAGGAATAACTGACCAATATAATTGTATATATTTAAAATGTATAATGTGATGATTTGATAGACATTGTTGAATGAGGTGATGGATGCATTAATTATCTAGCTTTGCTTTTGATCTACAAAAGATATACCTGACATTAGTATATCTTATTGTAAGTGAAAACAAATGAAACATTGAGACATGCTTAAAAGTTAAAATTCTTTGTAAAACAGTGAAACAAGATTTAAAAAAAATAAATTGCAATAAAAGTTATATACATATTCAGTAACAACATAAAATCTGCTAAGCTGTAAGTATTTTAGATCAATCACATGGAAGACAATTGGTAGCAGTGGAAATCAGAGAATTGATAGACAAATCAAATAAAAATTAAAGGAATCATGATTATAATATGGGTGACTTCCAATACAGTATTTAAGTTAGAGACTTGAGATATCACATAGAAAATGTTTCTACAGTTTTAAATAGGTCACTCAAATATTTAGGTGAAACTGGGACTTATTCTTTTCCAAAAATGTAAACAAATGCAACTCTAATTGTACTTTATTGTTTCTGAGATAAATTTCTCTCTCTCTGTTCTTCATATTATCCTTAGGCATTAACCTCCCGATCCCTCATTTATCTTCAGTCTTCACTAAGCATTTGTTAAACTCTGTACTGTGATCTTGATTTTTTTAATATTTTATTTATTTTTATTTTCTTTTTAGTTACATTGAGAAGTAATTGATGTACATCACTGTATAAGTTTAAGGTATGCAGCATGATGGTTTGATTTACATATATTGTAAAATGATTATCACAATAGGTTTAGTTAACGCTCATCATCTTGTATAGATACAATAAAAAGAAAAAAAAAGTCTCCTTTTGATACGAACTCTTGGGATCTACTCTCTTAACAACTATCCTGTATATCATACAGCAGTATTAACTATAGTCATCATGTTCTGCATTACATCCTTAGTACTTCTTTATCTTATAACTGGAAGTTTGTACTTTTTGACTACCTTCCCCCAATTCCCCCTCCTCCAACCCCCCACTTCTGATAACCACAAATCTCATCTCTTTTCCTATGAGAAACAGTAGAATGGTGGGTGGTGGTTTCCAGGGGCTGAGGGTTGGGGGAACTTGGGAAATGTTGATCAAATGGTACAAACCTGAAACTAGAATATGAATAAGTTCTAAGTATCTAATGTACAGCATGGTGACTATAGTTAATAATAGTGTATAATTGAAATTTGCTAAAAGAGTAGATCCTAAGTGTTCTAATCACACACACAAAAATGGGAAATGTGAGGTAATGTATGTGTTAATTTACGTGATTCTAGTAAATATTTCACAAGGTCTGTGTATGTCAAATCTTGTTATACACTTTAAATATATACCTTTTTTGTTAATTATGCCTTGGTAAAGCTGGTAAAAATTATTCTGTAGTGCAGATCATTTATTCTGGGGATTTTGTTGGGTTGGCTGGTTGGTTATGTCATAATTTTTATTTCTCTTTTTCCCCTCTTTTTCAAATTATGCTCCTGAATTTCCAATTTTTTTAATTTTTGCATATATATTTCATTTCACCTTATCCACAGGTAAGGTAGTGGGAAGTTCCATGAATACCATCTATTTGCTCTAGTTTAATGTGTATGAATGATCTTTGATTCTTTCCCAATATATCTGAGACCTGCTTATCTCAGAGTTTCTATATGAGAGCTATATACTAAGTATAATGTTCACATTTTTTTTTCTAATCCAGTTACCTTTCAGATACGGTGGTGGCCAGAGAAAGAGGGACAGAAGCTTCCAGGAATTGGTATAGGTCTTGAGTGTATCATAATTTTCTAGATGACCTTAGCAAGTAGTGGTGGTGTTGGGAGTTGTGAGGAGGTTAATATTTCAATGCATAAAATTTCTGAAGAAATATAATATATGGGGTATATTATTTTTGTTATAGGTCCAAGGAAGGTAGACTTGATGTTCTAGGACTTTTATAGACATTATTTTTTTCCTTAACTTTCTTTAACTCTAAAGAGAGTAAGTTAGTTTGTAAAATGTCTTAGTCTTCTTTTAATTAGCTCAGCCGATCGTTAGCTCTAAGAATTGTGTGAGGGTATTCCTCACATGCTGTAAATTGTTCCTTCAAATCCAGGTGGAGCCTTGGTAACTTGGCTTTAGATAGAGACAGTTACCCTAAGTTCTCATGCCCCATGCTTCATCGGCTTCTTTCCTGAAATTATATTAACTCTCTTCTCAACCAGTGGAGGTAAACATAGGTGAAATCTGTCAGGAAAATTCTCTGAAATTTGAAAATGGTGAAAAGATATTACTGGGCTTGCCCTTCTGTCGTCTGGGCTATTTTATAGTTTTGTAGAGCAGAGGTTAACTGGTAGAGATGAAAGTCATTTCCGTCTGTTGGAATAGATAATCCCTAATGGTTTATGGCCATGTTAGACATTAACAAGCTTCGTATCTTACCCAAGAATCTAATTCTATCATTTCTTTGGTAAACTGCCTATCTATCTAACTTTTCAAATGATCTTTGGGCTATTTGCCTTAGATTAATGATTTTATCTTTTTGAAAATTATACCTGAACCATGTTGGAGGTTTCACTGAGATGCCCCAGTGGACTGACCTGATGGAGACAAGTAAACTAAACCATGTGGGCTGGTTAGTTCCAGGCCTGTCTTCTCCTGACTCCTGGATTGGATTCCAAATAACAATAGTACTTCCACTTTGCTGACTCTTGATTTTTCTAAGTTGCTTTTTTTTCCTTTCTGTTGATTTTGTGTTTTTATATTTGTTTCTGTTTTGCACTCAACTGATAAGTTATTTTCTCTTGGTGACAGCAGCGATTGGAAATTTGGTCTTATGGTCTGATCATTTGGTGATATAGGTTAGATCAATGATAGAGATGTATTCTCCGATGTGAGAGAGATAATGGAGAATATAGTTTGTTAATCTTTTTGGGTTTTTGTTTGTCTGTTTGTGAGCTTATGTCAATTAAGAATTTTGTACCAATTAGAAGGAAAAACATCTCTCTGAGATTTTAACTGGGGAGTTTTGGTGTTTAATGTTCCCCTGTGGCTGAAGTTACGGAACAGAAGCTATAGGTACTCTCTGTGTCTATGCACCTGTACTTGATAAAAGGACTTTATCTTTCATGAAGTCAGTGTGAAATGTTTTCCTACTTCAATAGATAATTAATAAGTTCTATTATTATGTCCCTTAAACTTAAAGGAATTCTATTCTGATTTGTTTATAGAGGTAAAAGAGCCCTTATATAAATCTAATATTCTTCCTTAAAATCATAGGAAGAAGAAAACACCTGACCTAATAACTCTAAATGTGCAATGCACACCAGAAAAATACAGAAATTGCTGGCTTAAAAACATTTTTAATCTAAGTTTACATAATTAAGATGAATCTTTAGACAAATTAGACTGGGTTAGTAGTTTTGGCTAAAATAATAAATAGTAACTCTCTTGTCTTTTCCTTGAATCTATCAGTATGCTTTATAATCCAAGCATTTTGTTTTTGTTTTTGTTTTTGTTTGGGTTTGCTTTCTCTTGAAGTGACAAGTTGATCTGAACTTCTAGGCTTCTTATTATTGGTTTACTGATCAAATAAGTTAATATTACTCCTGGAAAACATTTACAATTATGAAAGAGATTAGTTTGTGTGTGGCTAAATTGAATCATTATTCTGACACTTTTTTATATCAACAGTGATTATGTGTTGTAGTGTTTCAGTTTAAATATAATTTACAAATTTGGATTAACATTAAATTGAGTTAATTAATAGATAATGATTAGATGCCTAGATAATTTCTAAGTAAAAGTGAATACTCAAACATTGATTACTAAACATAATTTTAAGTTTATATTCTGTTACTTATTATTTTTATATGCCTTACAGTAGCTATATCTTTCGGTAATGTTAATGAACATGTTCATTTAAGGTACTTTATGAAGGTGTAAAAGTGCTATGTGTGGCTGCAGGGAATGAGTTTTCTTAGTCTGCTAAAGTAGTTGATAGAGAGTTCTCAAATAATAGGCCTCTCAGTATTTTTCTGTGAAATAGAAGTTCATTTTCTTTATTAAAAGTTACGATTATTATGGTTGGTTGAGACTATATTAGGAGGAAGAGTACCAAGATAAATATACTTAGTATGTATGGTAATAGGATGTGGTTTTGTTTATCAAGAGAAAAAGAGGGTCATTTTGTTTTAAAGGTTCCAGTTGTTCCAGAATGTCTTTAGTGAGTGACAAAATCTTAACAGATATAGAAAATTGTAGAAGGTTTAAAGAAAGGTAGTTTTTACTCAACTTAGTTTATAATAATTCAGCATGAAAAGGAACAATGAAATGTATTAAAATTTTGCCAAAGTTGGCTCATTTTAGATGAGGTTATTTATACAAAAAAAGAACATTGAAACTTCTACTGCCCAAAATGTAAATGCAAGAGTATACTGTGACTTTTACCTTTGTTAAAATGATTAAGGTGTGTTAGAGATCTTAACAGGAAGTGATAAACGTTATTATTTACCTTCTGTAGGTAATCCCTGTCTCACCAAAATAGTTTCTGTTTTGCTTTATTATTAACAACGAAAGCAGCACAGATTCTTCAATTGTCAAAAAGATAAAGTTCCTTACAACTGTGTTACCTTCTTAAATAATTATTTTAAAATATTTTACTCACTTTGATTAAATAGGTAACCAGGTATTGTTTCTCAGGCATCCATCATCCTATCTTAAACAATTGATCAGATCTTGACAATTCCTTTGATTTTACTTGCCCAAGATAGGATCTAAGTTGAGAAAAAATAAATAAAACTTCAACTCTGGGGGCTTCCCTGGTGGCACAGTGGTTGAGAGTCCGCCTGCCGATGCAGGGGACACGGGTTCGTGCCCCGGTCCGGGAAGATCCCACATGCCGCGGAGCGGCTGGGCCCGTGAGCCATGGCCGCTGAGCCTGCGCGTCCGGAGCCTGTGCTCCGCAACGGAGAGGCCACAACAGTGAGAGGCCCGCGTACCGCAAAAAAAGTAAAAATAAAAAAATAACTTCAAGTCTAACATTCATATTTAAAGAGATCTTACAGATTCTCCAGGAGGCCCTTGGAAAATCACAAGAATTTATTATTTACCTTATAAAAGAAAAGATGCTATAAATAGGTTTGTTTTATAACTCCATCTTAATTAACATTATTGTAAGAATTATGTGAACAAAACTGTCAAATCAGAAGAGATACTTGGTTTTCCTAAGGTTAAATTTTTATAGTTAAAATATTATCAATGTAAATATTATAGAGATTTTACATTTTATGGGAAGGCTTAGAGATTTGCCAGTGCCTATGCTGCCATAATGCATTCTTATGCTTAGAGGAACTATTGATTAAATCTTTATGAAATAGTTATTTACTGTACCCCAATAGAAAACTATGATATTATTAGCATTGTGTTAAATTAACCACAGCCTCTCAGTCTCATCAAATGCTTTTCTGCTCCTAGGTGTTTGTCTCAAGTCTCTGGTATAATCTAGAAGCTAAAATATGTGTCTTCAACAAAGAAGGACAGTCTTAGAGCCTCTTGGAAAGGATTCTAACAGGTACTCTGAACTATTGATACATCAAAGAATAGACTTTTGGCTACAAGCTGCCCAGTTGGCATTGCTTAACAACTTTGAGTTTATGCTATGGAGTAAGTCAGGATTTCTAGGACCCTTTTTAGTCCAGAAGCAAACAGACTTTGTGAAAGCAGATTGCTGACTTGAGTCCCGATGAAACAAAATTCATCATTTAAGACTGAGGAAAACAATCTTATTATAGTTAATTTGTTTGGAATATTATTGGAATTATTTTTTTAATGTTTCAATTTTAATGTTATGGAAGGAAGTCTCATGCATTTTTTTCTTAAGCTATTCCTAACACTTAATGTAGTAGACTGTGCTTCTGTAAAGCAAAATGAAACGTTTTAATGTTATTTGATTCTCACTGGCCTCTCACAGTTCAGAAACAAATAGTACTTTTTACTTGAGTGCCCTTACCTTTCATAGCAATGTTATTTATTTATTTGTACAGGTTCAATAAGAATTTGTCCTCCTTTATTCCCAGATATATAATTGAACAAATTACTTGTGCAATCATGGCCATACTTAGAACATCATATTTGCAAGTGACTCTCATCAAATCAGGCATAATAAGCCCACTCTTAAAGAACAAGTATTGACTTCATATGTTGACCAAATGACTACAAAGCCCTCCTAAGAAAACTGACTTGGTATCTGGTTTATAAGGTCCCAGTCTCACAGGTAGTAAGAAAGGTCACTTTCTGACAGGCTAGGGACCTTAGAAAAGTTTGGGGACCATGCCATTTTCTGGAAAATTCTATCTTTATCCCTCCATGACTAGTTTTTAAAGATAATTGCATTATTTTGTAAATACAAACCATAGTTTCTTGGAGCTGCATTGACAGGATTTCCATCAGTATTCATTTTTCATGTTATAGTAGTCTTCCATTAAATTATGAAAGGATATGTCATTTAATAAAATGATTCAGTCTTCCTCAAATTATTTCATCAATTTGGTAGATTTGAGAAATGATGGTCAATATTTTATTGACTACTTTGATTTTCTCATATTTTTTTGAAACAATGAGGGATGGCATTTATCATTTTATAATTTTTAAAACTGCACTATTTAGGAAACTTTTTTAAAAAGTAGGTTCACTGTATAAATGTTTGTCTTTATATATAAATCAAAGTATCAATTGAAATTAAGAAGGTAGAGTCTGGAGGAAAGTCTTTCAGCATTGAACTTATAGGGAATTTGGAAATTGGGACAGATAAGAAAATATACTGAGACCAAAAACTTTGCTTACCTAAATTATTTGTGTTTCACTAATTCAGTAGTAGAATTCATCAAGTCATTGCAGAATAAAGAATCATTATAATCAGAAAATTAGGATTTTTCAAAATCTACAGGCATTTGTTTATAAATGATATGTGCATTAATAGTTCTAAGTTTCATTTTATGCTAAGACAAATGTATTTCCATGTATTCTTCTTTAAATAACTCTCGTTATCAGTAGGAAAACATGTTTTGGATTTTTAAAAACTTTATTACCATACAGATTTTTAAATGTTCCCATTCCTAGAATCATAGAATGTTTAAAGTATAAGCAACATATTCTTTAACATATACATTTTCAAACTAGTGAATTCTACTTTCTTATGTGAAATGTTTCAGTCAATTCCTTTAATCTTGATTCAAATACATTTTCCTACCAAATTTTTTCATTAATTGTATTATATTACCTGCCTTCTGATTAAAGAGCCTTAAAGTCCAAAGAGAATCTTTTTGTTTCACATACCAGTGACTTAAATACCTTGCTGCTAAGGGATTTTTATCATTCATGCCAAAATTTCTCTCAATTACCACATTTACAAGCAAAATGAATTTTCCTATTGTTTTGTCTTTATGAATTAAATCACATTTGTTTCATAAAATTGCAGTTTTACAACCCAGAGTTTTATAAGTTTCTAGATACTTATAGAAATCAAAAATTCCCTTTTCCTAAAAGCTAATGTAATTTGTGTATGTAACATTTCTGGGTTTGATCATAAAATGTAACATATCTTCCACTCAAGTAATATAAGTCCCATATTTCTTGAGATTTCAGCCGAAATATAGTTCAGTGTTTTGTACCTATATAAAATTGTTGGTTGCAGCGTCACCATGACTAAGCACCAATATAAATATAGCTTTCAGTAAAAGCTGCAGGCAGAGAAACATTTCTCGGCATATTGTGACATTTTGGAAACAGAATTTGAGATGTGATTACAAGTACCAGTATAGTTATGGAAGCAATGGCTGGGGTGTTTAATGGTAGGTCTGTATCCTTCATATACTTTCAAAGCAAAAGCTAGTATAGTGTAGTGGGCGAGTTTATGGTCTATGGATTTATTATGTCTGCATTCAGGTCCCACCTAGGGGGTCACACCAAAAATCTTTGCTACCACTACTGGCGTAGACTAGTGGTACGGTGCCAGGGGACTGATATTCTTTATAGCTCATAAAAGCATTTTGGATATTAAACTATGACATGCCAAGCATCTGAAACAGTGTCAGGCTTGTAGTTTGTACAAGTGTATTAGTTCTCGATGTTATCATATACTTTTTACCAAAGGAATATTGTTTATTAGAAACATATTAAATCAGAAATCACTTTTATCAATGATGTGTGTGTATACTACTATGATGTTATATACACATATTTTTACCTTTGCCTAACATTCATTTAGAAAGACTTATTTATGCTCTGCCTGTTGACTGATGCCACTCTGTCTGACATTAAAAAGTCATCCCATGGCCTTTTATAATACCCCTTCCTCTAAATAACATCCGAAGAGTGGTTTATTATCAAAACTGCCCTGTTGAGGTGATAATGTAGATATGTATAATAGATAGTCTAGTGTAAAAACATTTCTCATCTTTTTTTTTCCCTAGGATGGAGTGCTAGAAATGAAATAAGTGAGACTTATAGGATTCTTTTCTTTTCCCACCCACCACCCCTGATGTTGGCAACCACCAGTCTGTATCTATGAGGTTGGGGCTTTTTTCCCCTAAATTCTACACATAAACATCATATGGTATTTGTCTATTTCTGCCTGACTTACTTCACTTAGCCATAATCCCCTCACTGACCATCCATTTGGTCACAAATGGCAAGTTTCATTCTCTTTTTTATGGCTGAACAATATTCCACTGTGTGTGTGTGTGTGTGTATGTAATATAATTACTTTATCCATCAATGGTAGCTCAGATTGTTTCCACATCTTGACTATTATAAATAATGATACAGTGAACATGGGGCTACAGATACCTATTCGAGTTAGTGTTTTTGTTTTCTTTGGATAAATACCCAGAAGTGGAACTTCTGGATCATATGGTAGTTCTATTTTTAATTCTGTGAGGAACTTCCATACTGTTTTCCACAGCGGCTTCACCAATGTGTGCCAAAACTGAAGCCTGACCCTCAGGCAACAGCCATGATTACTTAATAGGACTTTCTCACAGAAAGACAGAACTCTTGGGTCTCTTTCCTCTTGTTGTGGCCTGGGGATGGTAGCTGTTTAAGAACCTTTTCTCCATTGGTTGCAGTCCTACTGGACCCACAAGCGTAAGCCCCACTGGCCACCAGAGCCAGGCAATGTAGAGGTGTCCCCTGGCAGCAACCGCAAAAATTGGGGCACCAGACAGGGGTATGAACTCCTTTCTCTGTGATACTGATTATTACAATCCCATGAGACCAGGAATGCAAGCTCCCTGACCTCCAGGATCAGATGGTCTAGAGGTGTCCCCTGGGTGGCAGCCACAAAAATCATTACACCAGATATGTAAAAGCTCCCTACCAGGAGATACAGCAAAGGGAGAGTGCAAAGATGGCACCTGCCAATCTCTGTCCTGGAGAGTGTTCCAGCAGGCTCCTAGATGTGTCTGTTTAATTAGATGTGTGCCCCTGAGGCCGACACTTTAATATGAGCACATGAGCCTTCTTCATTTTAGGTCTGGGCACGATCAGCTGCTTCTGAGCTGGGCCCTGGGGTCAGTGAGTCTGAGCATGCGAACCCTGTAAGAGCAGCTTCTGAGATCACTAGAGTCTTATATGTCTTGGGACATAAGTCCCATTGGTTTTAAAACTCTGGGGCTTGTCTCTCAGGTGCAGATCTTAAAAGTTGAGGTGCCCCATGTGAGGTTCAAACCTTTCCCTCCTCGGGGAGAAGCTCTGGGTTTTGAGTTCCCTCCTGGTTGTGGGTCACCATGCCAGGGCGTGGGGTTTATGGTGAGATTGGGTTCCAGCCTCTCCTACCGACTTTGATTTGTTGTTCATCTTCATCTACCTGGTGTATTGGCATCACTCAGCCAGCCTTTAGGTTTTTTAAGGAGGAAGTTGTTTTATAGGTAGCTGTACACCCAGTTTGTCCAGGGATGGAGGTGAGTTCAGGATCTTCCTAGTCACCATCTTGAGCTGGAACCTCATTCTTTATCTGCAAGATAAAAGAATTTACTACACATTCATATTCAAATGCTATTAATGAAACTACATCAATATTAAGTAATTATTTCTAGTGGTAACACGTGGAGTAAGCTAAGTGTTACAGAAACACTATAATAATCCCCTTTAGTATCAACAGTTGTATTTTGAAATAACAGGTTTTGAGTAAAACAGAATCTAAATGAACCTATTTCTAAAGGATTTGAGCCTAAAGGATTTGAATTAGGATGTTGTAAAATAGGTTATGTTTAGAAAGAAAGAAGACATAAAATAATGAAAGAAAGGAAACCAGAAGGGGTACAAGAATGAAAGAAAAAAGGAAGGGATAGAGAGAGAAAAAAACTATTTTATAGAAAGAAATACAATTGACGCTTGAACAACATGGGTTTGAACTGCATGGGTCCACCTATGTGTGGATTTTGGGGGTTTTTTTTGATATACAGTCGGCTCTCCATATCCATGGTTGCACAACCATGTATTCAACTAGCCGCAGATCACAAACTTAATATACAATCTGTGGTTGGTCTAATTTGTGGATGTGGAACTCACAGATGGAGGGTCGACTATGGGACTTGAGCATATGTGGGTTTTGGTATCCACAGTGGGTCCTGAAACCAATCCCCTGCAGATACCAGACAACTGTAGTTGTATTATGGATGACCTGTTCTGGCTTAACTGCACAAAGAGTACTGTAAAATTCTAAGTGCCATATTTGCCAAGTGACACTGAAAACCTGGATTACATTCAAAGGTGAGTGACCTGTATATCATACTCTTGAATTTCTGCCCTAAGTTGCCTGAGAACTATACCTAGATTTAAATCTAGCAGTGTAGCTTAGTAGCTATATATTCTTGTGGATGGTGAAAACTAAAAGAATGAAATAATCTCCACACCTAAAATTTGTTGCTGAATTTCAAAAAAGGGTAAATTATCCAATTTTACTCATAGTGTGTGGCTTTGTAGTTCATGTAAGTTATATACCTCTCTGTGATTAATTACATGAACAGTACCAGTTCAGTGCTCCCCAAGATGTAATCAGCATATGACAAAGTGCTCTCACTTTAAACTCCGGAGTAAGCAAGCTCAAACCTTCTTATTTACTGTATTATATCTCTGGGCCTTTACTCTGATCATCTATACAGTGACACTCTAAGAAGGGGGTGTGGTTTGCAGCATTTTCTATATGTATATGACATAGGGACACTTGTTCTCTGGAGAATTTCTTGAGGCTGATATGGAGAATCATTTCTCTAGTCCAGTCTTAGTGGAATTTTTAATTTGTTCACACTTTTCAATAGCTCAATAACCCTTGATTGTTTTATTTACACACTTATATTTTGCCAAAATATTCCATTCCAGTCTGATACCATCTCATCATAAGGTATTTTGAATTCCCTGAAGTTGGAACTGCCAAATCCAATTGAATTTTTTAGAATTTAAAACCTGATTTTACCTTGACTTTAAAGTATAGCCTCATACCTCGTTTCTCCTACCACAGCCACTCTGCTCTGGGTAAAAGGTAGAATGTGGCCAAGTTTGGCCAGAGATGGGGTCAGGGAATTTCAGTCAGGGTCAGCAGTTTATGGAGCAGTAAGTACAATCCCATGTGGCCACAGGGTTTCAAGTTATGGCCCAAACTCCCTTAATAAATCATGCCTGTGCCACTATATGCAAGTGAGAATAAGAATACTTCTTAGACCAGAGTATATATAAATGTGGGATGGAAGATATACCTACTGGCCCCCACTTTTCTCCAACTTCACCTCCAAAAATAAGCAGAGACAATACTTAACAGAATATCACTTCCCTTGATTGCACCTAAGATGGAAGAGAGGGCCTTGAGCCAGGGAGTTCTCTTCTACAGTGAGAGGGTCTCAGCCCGTAGCTGATAAACTCACATACCTGAAAGCTTTTATCATCTCGTTAGTTTCCAGTTGTCTTCTAGTGCTCTCACATCATTTAGCTAAAGCCTCAGCTGGCCTTTGTCAGCTCTCATCAGGAAATGTACATCCCAGTGATATCAAATCAATTTTATATCACAGTACAAGTCAAATTGTAAGTTTGCTTGGCCAGCATCTATGAACTACTTTATAATAACTGAAATTCAGCATTTCCAAAATCTGTGTTTTGAAAATGCTGCCAGATGAAGGCCCATAATGGACTTAGGAAGACCAATTAATTAGGATACTGTTTCATCTGCCAGGATTGTTTAGCAGTATCCAAGTTAACAGCCATGTGTTGCTTCCAGGTGTATTGCTCAATTTCCAAACTTTCTTCTGGTATTTTTAGAAGAGTTCAAAGCATCTGTCCTCAACCTTGGCTTCACATTAGAATCATCTAGGGAGCTTTTAAATATATCCATCCTTAGACTTCACCTCCAGAAGTACTGATTTAATTGATCTAGGGTGAATCCCCGGCATTGGTATTGTTTAAAAACCTCCCCAGGTGAGTATAATTTGAAGCCAGCATAGAATACCACTGTTTTAAAATAACAGCAGTTGCTTTTTCTAAGCTTCATAATAAGCTTCTGCTAGGTCAATTAAAAAAGTGTTCCATCGAGAAAAAAAGAAATTAATAATTAAATGCTTTAGTCTTTTTTCTTAACCAATATGTTTCTGTACTGCCTCTAGAAAGTCCATATTTGAATACTCTGTCTTTAGCCTGGACTTTTATCCTTGAAATAAAAGATTCTTTGTTCACCTCAGAAGTGACATATCCATTAAACAACTGCTGATTATTGAGCACCTACTATGAGCAGGTTAAATTCTATGAGAAAAATTCAGATATTTAAAACATATTATTAACCTCAAGACATATCATTTCTGAAGAAGACATACTTATCTGAAATAATGACCACCCATAATACAAAAATTAAGTGATGCTTGTCAAGTTAGAAATAGATGCCAGTATTTACCAACCTAGCCAACACACTGCTAGAATTCTTTCCCTCAGGCCTTGAGGGTGAAACAACCCTCATGGGGATTAGGTGAGAGAACCTAAACTACTATGATGAAGTGGGAAGGGATGTGAGGTGGCAAAAATTGGCCTTATTATTCAAAGACCACTGATTAAGGTTACAGACATAAGTGCCAGCAGTACATTGCAAAACTAGCCCCAATTATTTCCTCTTCCTGTATCTACACATTGTCATGCTGTTCTCCATTAATGCTGCATTTGGCCATGTGACTTGCCAGCTGTTGGTGTGCCGCCACTGAGTCTTCCGTATTTCTGCTTTCCTCTTAGGCCTCTGTTGTCACCATGGGAACATGCCCTGGCCAGCCTGTTGCAGGATGAGAAATGTGGATGAGAGTAGTCGCCCCAGTGAAGAGTCAGCTGATTCCGGACGTGACTAAACACAGGTAAGTTCAACACAGCCGTCTAGCCAGCCCACAGTTGACCTTGCACCTGTGAGCATTACACTCAAAAAGATGAATAATAATCCAACAAGTAGATTGGAGGAATGGTATGAATAAAAGCATGTATCTTTTATTTATCTCTCTGAGTTTTAAAATATGAAAATTTTCCAGAATAAAATCACCTTTCTAGTTGCTATCTACAATGATAATTATTGCACAAATACTTTTATTTCACGAATAGTTGTAGGAATGCTTGTTATTCTATAGAAATACATCTACCTTTGTATGTTACCTCCCAGAGAATTACCTAAACTTTTTAAAAGAAAAAGCTTTGTTTTGAGACACACACTTTAAATTTTCCTCATCACCCAGGAAAGTGGGAAGGAAGATGAAGTATCTGACTCCTTCATAGTCTAGGAGTTGTACTTGGAGAAAAAAGGTAATAATACCTTCTAAACTTAATTTGCTCTTTCCTCCTCCAGGGTTTTCAAACCATGCCCAATTGCTCTTACAAACAGCTCAAAACATCCAGGTTTATTAGAGTGTTGATACTCCCAGGAATAGATCAACCCACACAGCCAGTAGATTTTTGCAGAAGTTTGAGGCAAAGTGATATTCAGTGAACCTTACGGAATTAATAAAGAGCAAAGTATCAATAAAGTATTTAAGGAGGTACACAGTAAAGACAAAGAACTACTTAATTCACCCCCAGTGTTCTTTAAAGTTTGCCATCGGACTTTCTCAGTATTCCTACTGCCTGTTGCTGATAGCAATGCATATGGGCTTCACACAGCAAATGCTTATCATACCACCTAATTGCAGAGGCACAAGATTAAGGATTAATCTTCATCCTTGGTTCCTAACATATAATCATTGTTGGCCCAGGCATGACCTTCTTTTATTATTCACTTAGTTAGATATGTATATGTTTCTATTTGTCTGTTTTTTAATTTATCTATGTTTTATAATATAATAAGAACCTGGGAAATCATCACTGTGAAAAACAGAACCTGGATGATAACTTAAATTTACGTATGTGATCTTATACAAACCATTTTCCCGCCCGCCACTCACATAATGGAATTGCCATCTGAATCCAGTGTTCATCATTTCCTTAGGTTAAATTGCATAAACTATATGTATTCCTAAAAATTGTATGCAAGGATATATAGACAGAGTTTTAGATTTTTATAGATATTTATATGTATTTTATAAAGATGCATATTTATGTTATCTTTTAGGATTTTTTAACTTAAAAATTCTGAGTTTTACATATATTGTCATATCTTGATGTAATTTATTCATTTTAACTGCTGTACAATATTTCTTTGTGGGAACATAAACAGTTCATTCATCTATTCTCTTGATGCATACTGGGTTGTTTCCAGGTTTTTGCTGTCTAAAAATGGTGTCACTATGGATGTTCCAACATACGTCTCTGAATGTAAGTATATGCGTTTCTCTTGGGAGTGGAATTGTTGAGTCATAGATAATGTCTGTGTGTACAATTATATGAGAGAGTGCTGTATGTTTTTCAAAGTAGTTGTAGCAATTTAGACTCTTACTGCCATCTATTAGAAATACTGTCATCTATTGGGCTGGCCAAAAAGTTCATTCGGGTTTTCCGTTAAGATGGTATGGAAAAACCCAAATGAACTTTTTGGCCAACCCAATATATTCGCTCCAACATGTGGTATTGCTAGAAATTTTATTTGAATTTATACCAGTCTAAATGGAAAAAAGTTATATTTCACTTTGATGTTGATTTGCATTTCACTTATTAGAACATATTTTCAAATTTATTAGCACAGTTTTTTATCATCTGTCAAATGCCTGTTCTTTATTTTCCCTCATTTTTCTGTTTCTGGTTTCCTTAGTGATTTGTAGAAGTTTTTTACATATTGCTAATATTTATTGTTTGTCATTTGTGTGATGACAAATACATTCCCAGTTTGTAACTTGACTATTTCTTTTTGGTATCTCTTGATGGCATTTTCAAAACTAGAGAAGAGTTAAAAGAATAGTACAGTGGATACCAGTTGTTCACCATTGTTCACCTAGATTCATCAGTTTTTAACATTTTGCCACATTTTCTGTGTTAACATATATGTTTATGTGTATATTATTTTGCCAAGCCACTTGAAAGAAAGTTGTTGACATCATACTTCATCCTTAACTGCTTCACCATGTATCTCTTAAGAATAAGGACATTGTCCTATATAACCACAATACCATTATTACTACTTTTAAAATAACAAATATATTTCTGTAATATTACATAATATAGTGGCAATACTCTGATATCCCCAGTTGTCCTCAAGTTGTAGTGGGATTGCTGGGTCGTATGGTAGTTCTATTTTTAATTTTTTAAGGAATCTCCATACTGTTCTCCATAGTGGCTGTATCAACTTACATTGCCACCAACAGTACAAGGGGGTTCCCTTTTCTCCACACCCTCTGTAGCATTTATTGTTTGTAGATTTTTTGATGACGGCCATTCTGACAGGTGTGAGATATCTCATTGTAGTTTTGATTTGCATTTCTCTAATGATTAATGATGTTGAGCATTCTTTCATGTGTTTGTTGGCAATCTATTTCTTCTTTGGAGAAATGTCTATTTAGGTCTTCTGCCCATTTTTGTATTGGGTTGTTTCTTTCTTTGATATTGAGCTGCATGAGTTGCTTCTATGTTTTGGAGATTAATCCTTTGTCAGTTGCTTCATTTGCAAATAGTTTCTCCCATTTTGAGGGTTATCTTTTCATCTTGTTTATGGTTTCCTTTGCTGTGCAAAAGATTTTTAAGTTTCATTAGGTCCCATTTGTTTATTTTTGTTTTTATTTCCATTTCTCTAGGAGGTGGGTCAAAAAGGATCTTGCTGTGATTTATGTCATAGAGTGTTCTGCCTTTGTTTTCCTCTAAGAGTTTTATAGTGTTGGCCCTACATTTAGGTCTTTGATTCATTTTGAGTTTATTTTTGTGTATGGTGTTAGGGAGTGTTCTAATTTCATTCTTTTACATGTAGCTGTCCAATTTTCCCAGCACCACTTAATGAAGAGGCTGTCTTTTCTCCACTGTATGTTCTTGCCTCCTTCATCAAAGATAAGGTGACCATATGTGTGTGGGTTTATCTCTGGGCTTTCTATCCTGTTCCATTGATCTATATTTCTGTTTTTGTGCCATTACCATACTGTCTTGATCACTGTAGCTTTCTAGTATAGTCCGAAGTCAGGGAGCCTGATTCTTCCAGCTCTGTTTTTCTTTCTCAAGACTGCTTTCGCTATTCGGGGTCTTTTGTGTTTCCATACAAATTGTGAAATTTTTTGTTCTAGTTCTGTGAAAAATGCCAGTGGTACTTTGACAGGGATTGCATTGAATTGGTAGATTGCTTTGGGTAGTAGAGTCATTTTCACAATGTTGATTCTTCCAATCCAAGAACATGGTATATCTCTCCATCTATTTGTATCATCTTTAATTTCTTTCATCAGTGTCTTATAATTTTCTGCATACAGGTCTTTTGTCTCCTTAGGTAGGTTTATTCTTAGATATTTTATTCTTTTTGTTGCAATGGTAAATGGGAGTGTTTTCTTAATTTCACTTTCAGATTTCTCATCATGATTGTATAGGAATGCAAGAGATTTCTGTGCATTAATTTTGTATCCTGCTACTTTACCAAATTCATTGATTAGCTCGAGTACTTTTCTAGTACTGGTAGCATCTTTAGGATTCTCTATGTATAGTATCATGTCATCTGCGAACAGTGACAGCTTTACTTCTTCTTTTCCTATTTGCATTCTTTTTATTTCTTTTCTTCTCTGATTGCTGTGGCTAAAACTTCCAAAACTATGTTGAATAACAGTGGTGAGAGTGGGCAACCTTGTCTTGTTCCTGATTTTAGTGGAAATGGTTTCAGTTTTTCACCACTGAGAATGATGTTGGCTGTGGGTTTGTCATATATGGCCTTTATTATGTTGAGGAAAGTTCCCTCTATGCCTACTTTCTGCAGGGTTTTTATCATAAATGGGTGTTGAATTTTGTCAAAAGCTTTCCCTGCGTCTACTGAGATGATCATATGGTTTTTCTCCTTCAGTTTGTTAATATGGTGTATCACGTTGATTGATTTGCACATGTTGAAGAATCCTTGCATTCCTGGGATAAACCCCACTTTATTATAGTGTATGATCCTTTTAATGTGCTGTTGGATTCTGTTTGCTAGTATTTTGTTGAGGATTTCTGCATCTATGTTCATCAGTGATATTGGCCTGTAGTTTTCTTTCTTTGTGACATCTTTGTCTGGTTTTGGTATCAGAGTCATGGTGGCCTCGTAGAATGAGCTTGGGAGTGTTCCTCCCTCTGCTATATTTTGGAAGAGTTTGAGAAGAATAGGTGTTAGCTCTTCTCTAAATGTTTGATAGAATTCACCTGTGAAGCCATCTGGTCCTGGGCTTTTGTTTGTTGGAAGATTTTTAATCACAGTTTCAATTTCAGTGCTTGTGATTGGTCTGTTCATATTTTCTATTTCTTCCTGGTTCAGTCTCGCAAGGTTGTGCATTTCTAAGAATTTGTCCATTTCTTCCAGGTTGTCCATTTTATTGGCATAGAGTTGCTTGTAGTAATCTCTCATGATCCTTTGTATTTCTGCAGTGTCAGTTGTTATTTCTCCTTTTTCTTTTCTAATTCTATTGATTTGAGTCTTCTCTTTTTTTCTTATAAGTCTGGCTAATGGTTTATCAATTTTGTTTATCTTCTCAAAGAACCAGCTTTTAGTTTTCTTGATCTTTGCTATCGTTTCCTTCATTTCTTTTTCATTTATTTCTGATGTGATCTTTATGATTTCTTTCCTTCTGCTAACTTTGGGGTTTTTTTTGTTCTTCTTTCTCTAATTGCTTTAGGTGTAAGGTTAGGTTGTTTATTTGAGTTGTTTCTTGTTTCTTAAGGTAGGCTTGTATAGCTATAAACCTCCCTCTTAGAACTGCTTTTGCTGCATCCCATAGGTTTTGGGTCGTCATGTTTTCATTGTCTTTTGTTTCTAGGTATTTTTCGATTTCCTCTGATTTTTTTCAGTGATCTCTCGGTTACTTAGTAGTGCATTGTTTAGCCTCCATGTATTTGTATTTTTACAGATTTTTTCCCTGTAATTGGTATCTAATCTCATAGCATTGTGGTCAGAAAAGATACTTGACACGATTTCAATTTTCTTAAATTTACCAAGGCTTGGTTTGTGACGCAAGAGATGATCTATCCTGAAGAATGTTCCATGGGCACTTGAGAAGAATATGTATTCTGCTGTTTTTGGATGGAGTGTCCTATAAATATCAATTAAGTCCATCTTGTTTAATATATCATTTAAAGCTTGTGTTTCCTTATTTATTTTCATTTTGGATGATCTGTCCAATGGTGAAAGTGGGCTGTTAAAGTCCCCTACTATGATTGTGTTACTGTCACTTTCCCCTTTTATGGCTGTTAGTATTTGCCTTATGTATTGAGGTGCTCCAATGTTGGGTACATAAATATTTACAATAGTTATATCTTCTTCTTGGATTGATCCCTTGATCATTATGTAGTGTCCTTCTTTTGTCTTGTAATAGTCTTTATTTTAAAGGGCATTTTATCTGATATGAGTATTGCTACTCCAGCTTTCTTGTGATTTCCATTTGATTGGAATATCTTTTTCCATCCCCTCACTTTCAGTCTGTATGTGTCCCTAGATCTGAAGTGGGTCTCTTGTAGACAGCATATATATGGGTCTTGTTTTTGTATCCATTCAGCCAGACTGTGTCTTTTGGTGGGAGCATTTAATCCATTTACATTTAAGGTAATTATCGATATGTATGTTCCTATTACCATTTTCTTAATTGTTTTGGGTTTATTATTGTAGGTCTTTTCCTTCTCTTGTGTTTCCTGCCTAGAGAAGTTCCTTTAGCACTTGAAGACTTAATTTCTTAGAGCAGTTTGAGTTACAGCAAAAATGAGGAAGGTATAGAGATATCTCATATACCCCCTGCCCCTGCACATGCATAGCCTCTCCTATTGTCAGTATCACTTACCAGCGTGGTAGCATTTGTTTTTTGTTTTGTTTTGTTTTGTTTTTGTGGTATGCGGGCCTCTCACTGTTGTGGCCTCTCCAGTTGCAGAGCACAGGCTCCGGACGCGCAGGCTCAGCGGCCATGGCTCACGGGCCCAGCCGCTCCGCGGCATGTGGGATCTTCCCGGACTGGGGCACGAACCCATGTCCCCTGCATTGGCAGGGGGACTCTCAACCACTGTGCCACCAGGGAAGCCCGTAGCATTTGTTTTAAACTAAGGATGTACCTACATTGACATGTCATAGTCACCCAAAGTCCATAGTTCACCTCAGGGTGAACCTGATGTTGTACATTCTATGGGTTGGACAAAAGTGTAATGACATATATGCATCATTATAATATCACTGCCATAGAAATCCTTTGTGCTTTCCCTGTTCTCTGTTCTCCCTCCCCTAGAAACCACTGATCTTTCTTGTCTCCATAGTTTTGCCTTTTCCAGAATGTCACGTACTGGAAATGAATGTCATCATACAATATATAGCCTTTTCAGATTAGCTTCTTTTACTTAGTAAGCATTTAAGGTTCTTTCCTGGCATTTCATGGCTGGATAGCTCATTTCTTTTTAGTGATGAAGAATAATCCATCATCTGGATGTACCACACTTAGTTTTTCCATTCACCTACTAAAGGACATCTTGTTTGCTTCCAAGTTTTGACAATTATAAATAAAGCTGATATAGGCATCCACATGTGGGTTTTTGTTTCTCTGTAAGTTTTCCGCTCCTTTGGGTAAATACCAAGGAGTGCAACGGCTAGATTGTGTGGTAAGAGAATGTTTAACTTTGGACGATAGGTTGGCAGTTTCTTACAAAGTGGCTGAACCATTATGCTTTCCCACCAGCAATGTACGAGAGTTTCTGATACTCCACAGCCTCGCTAGCATTTGGCGTTGTCTATGTTTCAGATTATAGCCCTTGTAATAGGTGCATAGTGATAATCTCATTGTTTTGTGTTGCATTGTTTTCATGATATATGAGGTGGAATATCTTTTCATATGCTTATTAGCCATCTGTCTATCTTCTATGGTGAGGTGTCTGTTAAAGTCTTTGGCCCATTTTTTACTTGGGTTGTTTGCTTTCTTATTGTTGAGTTTTAAGAGTTCTTTGCATATTTTGGATAACAGTATTTTATCACATGTGTCCTGCAAATGTTTTCTTAAAGTCTGCAGCTTGTTTTCTAATTCTCTTCATATTGTCTTTGGTAAAACGTAAGTTTTTAATTTTAATAAAGTCCAGTTGATCAGTTATTTTTTTCATGGGTCATGTCTTTGGTGTTCTATCTAAAAAAGCATCACCATACTCAAGGTCATCTAGGTTTTCTCCTATGTTGTCTTCTAGGAGTTTTTTAGGGGTTTTGTTGTTACTGAAGTGCAGTTGATTTACTATGTTGTGTTAATTTCTGCTGTATAGCAAAGTGATTCTGTTTATATATATATATATATATTCTGTTTATATATATATATACACACACACACACACACACACACACATACATACATACACATACGCACACACACACCATCATGGAAAAGAATATTTTTAAAAAGTGTATATATATATAGATATATAGATATATACGCACACACACATATACTTTTTTAAAATATTCTTTTCTATTATGGTTTATCATAGGATATTGAATATAGTTCTATATGCTATACAGTAGGACCTTGTTGTTTATCCATTCTATATATAAAAGCTTACATCTGCTAACCCCAATAGCCTGCTCCATCCTGCCCCCAACCCCCTCCCCCTGGGCAACCACCAGTCTGTTCTCTATGTACGTGATTCTATTTCTGTTTCATAGATAGGTTCATTTGTGTCATATTTTAAATTCCACATATAAGTGGTGAGCCTAGCCAGAGGTTTGTCAATCTTGTTTATCCTTTCAAAGAACCAGCTCTTGGTTTTATTGATTTTTTTCTATAGTTTTTCTAAAATCTCTATTTTATTTATTTCCTCTCTGATCTTTATTATTTCCTTCCTTCTGCTGACTTTAGGTTTTGTTTGTTCTTCTTTTTCTAATTCTTTTAAGTGTAGGTTAGGTTGTTTGAGATTTTTCTTGTTTTTTGAGGAAGGCTTGTATTACTATGAACTTCTCTCTAAGAACTGTTTTTGCTGCATCCCATAGATTTTGTATGTGTTTTCATTGTCATTGTCTCAAGGTATTTTTTAATTTCCTCTTTGATCTCATCGTTGGCCCATTGGTTTTTTAGTAGTATGTGGTTTAGTCTCCATGTAATCGTTTTTTTCTTATTTTTGTCTGGTTCATTTCTCCTTTCATGTCATTGTGGTCAGAAAAGATGCTTGAGATAATTTCTGTATTCTTAAATTTGTTGAGGCTTGTTTTGTGCCTTAGTATGTGGTCAGTCCTAGAGAATGTTCCATGTGCACTCGAAAAGAATGTGTATTCTAGTTTTTTTTGATGTAATGTCCTGAAATTATCAGTTAAGTCTAACTGTTCTATTGTATCATTTAGGGTCTCTGTTGCCTTATTGATTCTATGTCTAGAAGATCTGTCCATTGATGTGAGTATGGTGTCCTGTCAATTTCTCCTTTTATGTCTGTTAGTACTTGTTTTATGTATTTGGATGCTCCTATATTAGGTGCATGTATGTTGATGAGTGTAAAATCCTCTTTTTGTATTGATCCTTTTATCATTATATAGTGTCCTTCTTTATCTTTCTTCCTGGCCTTTGTTTTGAAGTCTATTTTGTCTGATATGAGTATTGCAACCCCTGTTTTCTTGTCATTTCCATTTCCATGAAATATCTTTTCTCATCCCCTCACTTTCAATCTATGTGTGTCCTTTTCCCTAAAATGGGTCTCCTGTAGGCAGCATATTGTAGGCTCTTGTTTTTTTATCCAGTCTGCCACTCTGTGTCTTTCAATTGGAACATTTAGTCCATTGGCATTTAACGTAATTATTGATAGATATGTATTTATTGCCATTTTAAACCTTGTTTTCCCATTGATTTTATATTTCTTCATTGTCCCTTTTTTTGTTTTTCCTTTTGTGGTTTGATGATTTTCTTTTGTATTATACTTATGTTCTCCTCTTTTTTGGTTTTTGTGACTCTATTGTATGTTTTAGATTTGTGGTTACCCTGTTTTTCAAGTATGTTAACCCCTTCCTGTATCTACTTGCCTTAGACTGGTAGTCATATAGGCTCAAACACATTCTAGAGAAAAAACCCTACACTTTTGTAGTCTCATCCCCCACATTTTATGATTTTGATATCCTCTTTTACAGCTTCATGTTCATACTTTTGCTGTTCATTGTGGTTATTATCACTTTCACAGAAATATTTTGATTTTTCTTTTTAATCTGTGTACTGGCTTATTTAAGTGATTTACCTTCCAATTGTGATTTTTCTCTTTCTTGTAGATTCTTACTTCTTTTCTGTTTAGAGAAAACTTTTCGATATTTCCTCTAACATAGGTTTAGTATTGATGTACTCTTTTAGTTTTTGCTTCTCTGAGAAATTCTTTCTCTCTCCTATTCTAAATGATAATCTTGCTGGGTAGAGTATCCTAGGTTACAGATTTTTCCCTTTCAGGACTTTGAATATATCTTGCCACTCCCTTCTGGCCTGCAATGTTTCTGTAGAGAAATGAGCTGATAGCCTTATGGGGGTTCCTTTGTAATTAACTCTTAGTTTTTCTCTTGCTGCCTTTAGAATCCTCTCTTTAACTTTTGCCATTTTTATTATAATATGTCTTGGTGTAGGTCTGTTTGGGTTTATCTTATTTGGGACCCTCTGTGTTTCTTGTACCTGGATATCTGTTTCCTTCTTTAGGTTTGGGAAGTTTTCAGCCGTAATTTCTTCAAATACATTTTCAATCCCCCTTTCTCTATCTTCCCCTTCTGGAATCCCTATTATGCATAGATTGGCATGCTCTATATTATCCCATAGGTCTTTTATATTGCTTCCTTTTTTTTTTCATTTGGCTTTCTGTCTGCTCTTCTGATTTGGTGATTTCTTTTATTCTATCTTCCAGGTCGCTTATTCTTTCTTCTGTATTATTCATTCTGCTATTCATTGCCTTTAGCTCAGCTTTTGTCTCTGCAATGAGTTTTCTAATTTTCTTGATTCCTCTTTATAATTTCTAGTTTTTTTTTATAGTACTCCCCATTTCTGTCGATAGCCTTTCTTAATGCCTTCAGTATTTTCATTATCTCCTTTTTGAAATGAGTGTCTGTTAGACTGAAGAGGTCTGTTTCATTTTTTGTTCTTTCAGGGGAATTCTCTTGGTCTTTTAACTGGGAGTGGTTCATCTGCTTCTTCATTTTACTTATATTTCTCTTACTCTGTGAGTTTAGGAGAAACAATTATCTACTGTGGTCTTGGAGGACTACTTATATGTGGGGGGCATCCCTGTGTAGCTTGTGTGAGTTTAATATATTTGATGAAAGGACTGTTTTTAGTATGGATGACTGTTGCCTGTTTCTTCAGCATGTGCTGATTGTTATCCCTTCAATAGAGGGTGTACAGAGGCAGCATCTAGTTCCTGGTCCTGGGGTTCTCAGCAGTGGTGGCAGCTCAGGAGCGCCCCCAGAGCACATGATGGGGGTGGAGGCAGCTTGCAACCACTTCTGGAGTCCAGGCGGGTGACAGTGGTGGATCACAACCAATCCTGGCATCCAGGAGGGCGGTGGTGGTTGTTTCTGCACAGCCAGCCCCAGTCCTGTCCCCGGGTCTGATCTCTGAAGCCCGAGTTACAGCACCCAGCCCCCACCTGCACCAGCGGACCCACACCTCAGACTGGGGAGTGCAGGGCGGCAGCACTGACTGACTGTGCAGTTCTCCCTCCACTCTGGCTGTTGCAAGCCAGCTGCTGTGTTCTCCTCCAAGGCTCTGAAGCTCCCCTTCTATCTGGGCCGATCTCCCCCACTCCTGAGGGGGCTTCCCAGGGTGCAGGAACATTTCCTTTTTCACAGCTCCCTCTCAGGGGCTCAGGTCCCATCCTGATTCCTTTCTCACTTACTTTTTTTTTCTTTTTTCCTACCAGGTTACATGGTGATTTTCTTGCCCTTTCAGCAGCCTGAGGTCTTATGCCAGCATTCAGTGGATATTCTGTGAGAATCATTCCACATTTTTGATGTATTTTTGATGTATTTGTGGGATAAGGTGAGCTTCATGTCCTACTACTCTGCCATTTTTATTATGCCTCCCTTCTAGTAGGAGTTTTATAATTTTGTGTTTTACATTTAGGTCTATGATCTGTTTTGAGTTAATTTTTGTGAACAGTGTAAGGGCTGTGTCTTGGTTCATTTTTTTGCACATGGATGTCCAGTATTCTAGCACCATTTGTTGAAGAGACTGTCTTTGCTCCCTTGAATTGCCTTTGCTCCTTTGCAAATATCAGTTCATTATATTTACATGGGTCTATCTCTGGTCTGTTTATTCTGTTTCATTGATCTGGTTGTCTGTTCTCTCACCAATACCACACTGTCTTTATTACTGTAAGTCTTGAAGTCAGGAAGCATCAATCAAAACATCAAAGTTAAGATTTTGTTCTTCTTTGTTCTTCTCCTTCAGTATTATTTGGTTATTCTGAGTCTTCTGCCTCTCCATGTAAACTTCAGAATCAGCTTGTTGATATCCATAAAACAACTTGCTGGGGTTTTTATTGGAATTGCATTGATTCTATATAGCTCAAGTTGGGAAGAACTAACATCTTGACAATACTGAGTCTTTCTTTCCATTTATTTAGCTCTTTTATTTTATTCATCAGAGTTTTGTAGTTTTCTCATACAGATCTTGTATATAGATTATACCTAAGTATTCATTTTTTGGGGTGCTAATGTAAATGTATTGTTTTTAATTTCAAATTCCACTTGTTCAGTGTTGGTATATAGGAAAGCAATTGACTTTTGTGTATTAACTCAGTATTATGGAACCTTGCTATAATCACTTGTTAGTTTCCAAGAGGCTTTTTGCTGATTCTTTCAGATTTCTGCATGTGGTCATGTCATTTGCAAAGATAATTTTATGTCTTCTTTACCCATCTGTATACCTTTTATTTTCTTGCCTTATTTCATTAGCAGGTGCTTCCAATATGACGATGAAAAGGATTGGCAAGAGGGTACATCCTTGCCTTGTACCTGATCTTAGCGGGAAAACTTTACATTTCCCACTGTTAAGTATGACGTTGGCTGTAGGTGTTTTTTAGATGTTCTTTATGAAGTTGAGAATTTTTATCATGAATGAATGTTGGATTTGTTTCAGATATTTTTTCTGCATCTATTGATATGATCATGTGATTTTTCTTTTTTAGTCTGTTGATATGATGGATTTCATTAATTGATTTTCAAATGTTGAACCAGCCTTGTATAACTGTAGTAAATCCCACTTGGTTGTAGTGTATAATTCTTTTCATACTCTTTTGGATTTGATTGCTAATGTTTTGTTGAGGTTTTTTGCATTTGTGTTCATGCAAGATATCGGTCTGTAGTGTTGTTTTAAGGTCTTTGTCTTGTTTTGCTATTAGGGTAATGCTGGCCTCCTGGAATGGGTTAGTAAGTATTCCCTCTGCTTAATCCTCTGAAAGAGATTGTAGAGAATAAGAATAATATCTTTCTTAAATGTTTGGTAGGATTCACCAGTGAACCCACCTGAGCCTGGTTCATGTTGTTTTGGAAAGTTATTATTTATTCAATATCTTTAATAGATATAGACCTATTAAGATTGTTTAGTTCTTCTTGCATGAATGTTGGCTTATTGTGTCCTTCAAGAAATTGGTCCATTTCATCTAGGTTATCAAATTTTTGGGCATAGAGTTATTAGTGTTCCTTTATTATCCTTTTAATGTCCATGGAATCTTTTGTGATGTCCCCTCCTTCATTTCTGATTTTAATCATTTGTGGCTCTCTTTTTTTCTTAGTTAGCCTGGCTAATGTCTTATTGTTTTTATCGATCTTTTCAAAACACCAGCTTTTGGTTTTGTTGATTTTCTGTATTGATTTCCTGTTTTCAATTCAATTTCAATTTCAATTATAGTTTCCTAAGGTGGAAACTTAATTATTGATTTTAGATCTTTTCTAATGAATGCATACAATGCTATAAATTTCTCTCTAAGCACTGCTTTCACTGAATCCCATAAATTTTGATTTTATTTTCGTTTAGTTCAAATATTTTAAAATTTCTTGAGATTTATTCTTTAACTCGTGTGTTATTTAGAAGTGTGTTGTTTAATCTCCATGTATTTGGGGATTTTCCAGCCGTCACACTGTTACTGATTTCTCATTTAGTCTATTGTGGTCCAAAAGCAGACACTGTATAATTTCAATTCTTTTAAATTTACTCAGGTTGTTTTATTGCCAAGAATGTTGTCTCTCTTGGTGAATGTTCCTAGTGAGCTTGAGAAAAATGTGAATTCTGCTGTTGTTGGATGAAATAGTCTATAGATGTCAGCCATATCCAATTGATTGTATTGTTGAGTTCAGCTTTTTGCTTACTGGTTTTCTGCCTGCTGGATCTATTTCTAATAGAGGGGTGTTGAATTCTCCAGCTTTGATAGTGGATTCATCCTTTTCTCCTTGCAGTTCTATCCGTTTTTGTGTAGTTTGATCCTCTGTTATTAGTTTAGTACACCTTTCAGTTTTCAAATTGTTCCAAATTAGGTTAGTAGAAGCTCATCCAAGTCACCATTTGTCTTTTGACATGAGACCATTAGACTTTGAGCATTTCTTTGGTTTTGGCTAAAAAGGAATCTGAGGCTTACCTTACACTTCCATGACCAAGACCTATAATAATCCATTTCTCCATAAAGATCTGGTTCCTTTTCATGAAGGATGGTATTTAGAAATCAAGATCTGGTATTGTGCTTTTTGCTACTTGGAGGTGTTGCTCATACATTTCTGGACTATTTTTTTCATTAATCTATGTATTCATGTACTGGTACCATGCTCTTTGATAATTTAGGCTTATGTCATATTTTAATGTGTTACAGCTATCCCTTAATTATTTTACTTTTGCATAATTTTAATATAGTCAAATATATAGTTAGTATTTGTAAAAAACTACATTATTTTCCCAAATACTTGATGTCCTTCAAGTGAAAGGATTATATATCACTATCCTGGTGAATTTACTCATTGTCGTGTGATTTATTTCAGTCAGCTGAGAGCAGAAGTGACATCTGTCACTCCATGCAGAATATTTAAGAGGCAGCATGAAATTAAACTTGTTTTCTTTTCCCTGCCCTTATAGTTAAGATGAAGCTTTGGTCAGCCTGGGTCCCTGAGTAAGGAGCACAGCTCTTTTGCAAAACTGGACAATTTAGTGTGTTGTTTGAAGCCTAGCTTATCCTGACTGAAAAATCTTACCTTTGTTGTTATGGGTGATTGTATTGTTTGCAAAGAAATCCTTTTCTTTTCCAAGGTCTAGTAAATCATTACCACTATATTTTACTAAGGGCTTTAAGTTTTATTTTGGACGTTTAAATCCTTCATCTATGTGGAGTTCATTTTTTTTAAACAGTGTATGGTAGGAATGCAATTTTATTT
Organism: Pseudorca crassidens; assembly: GCF_039906515.1. Lineage (NCBI taxonomy): Eukaryota > Metazoa > Chordata > Mammalia > Artiodactyla > Delphinidae > Pseudorca > Pseudorca crassidens. The sequence goes on along the minus strand of NC_090317.1, from coordinate 109,128,815 downwards.
TTTATCATATGTGGATACATTTTTTTAGGTCCATCTATTGGGTAGTCACTCTGCTATAATCTGATCGAGTCTAAGACCTCTGATATACCAAAGTTCCATTCAAGAGTGTTCGGTTTCTGCACTTTCTGTTTGACTCTACTGGTGAACACGTCTATCCCCATGCCACTAATATATTTAATTAATATAGGTTTGTAATGACTAACGAGATGTTAGAGCAAGCTTTAACTTCTCATTTTCAGAAATGTCTTTTTCTATAAATACTATAATCAGGTTATTAAATTCTGTGAAAATCTCTGAAAGAATTTATTTGAAATTGCTGTTGGGATGTGGTGGGAATTCCCTTGAATCTAGAAATTGAACTAAAGAACTTTTTTTTTTTTAATGATACTCTCTTCCTAACCATGAATATAGCATATTTCTCCATTTATTTGGGTCTAATTTAATGTCACTTAATAATTTTATAATTATTTTCTGTAAAAGTTTTGCGTTTTTAGTCCTACATATGTGATATTGTATGATATTAGTGTAAGTAGCACATATTTTTGAATATATATTTTTAAAAATACATTTTGAGTTGTTTTTTATATATGCAGTGTGATTGACTTCTGTAAGTTAATCTTATATCAAGCTAACTGCTAAACTCACCTATTTTTTCTAAGTCAGCTGAAGACTTTTTGAACTTTTTTCTGTAAATAATTATATCACGTCTAAATAATGGCAGTTGTATTTCTTCCTCTCTAAGACTTTTGTCACTAATATCTCTTGACTGCTGTATTTTGCTGACTAAAACTTACGGCACAATATTGAATTGAAGTGGTAATTAATAGTGAGTTTTAAAAGGAATGTTTCTAAAATTGGCCCAAAGTAACTGTTGTCTAGTTTTTTAAAAAATATCTTTATCAAGTTATAGAAATTACTTTCTATTCTTAATTTACTGACTTATTAAAATTTTATGTTGAATTTCATCAAGTATATTTTTCTGCATCTATTTAAACAGTGATTGTTTTCATTTCCAATCCATCAATAAATTGGTTGTCCAAAATTAAATCATTATATATCCAAGATAAAACCAGGTTGAACACACAGTATGTATATATTTTTATGAACTGTTGGAATTGATTTGTTAATATAGTTTTTAGGATTTTACAAGAGTGAAATAAGGCCTAACAACTTTGTTTCCTTGTAATACCTTTGTTTGTTTGGTTTTGGCCTGAAGATTATCCTGGTTTTGTAAAATTAGGTAAGGACTGATAACCCTTTTACTCTCAGAAGATTTTGCTTAAGAGTAACATGAATTTATTTTGTTCTGTTTTGCTCTATTCCTTTTTTTAAAATTTTTATTTTATATTGGAGTATAGTTGATTAACAATGATGTGTTAGTTACAGGTGTACAGCAAAGTGATTCAGTTATACCCATACAAGTATCTATTCTTTTTCAAATTCTTTTCCCATTTAGGTTATTACCTAATACTGAGCCAAATTCCCTGTTCTATACAGTAGGTCCTTGTTGGTTACCTATCAAGATTGACATAAATTTGAATGTTTGGTAAAGTTTTTCCTGAAATACTTTTTTGATTTAATTAATAATTTGTACAGATTTTTCCAGTTTGTCCACATTTTCATAATTGTTGACATATTGCAGTGGGAAGAATTCTCTATCACTTCAATTTCTACACTAGCTATAATTATGTCTTCTTTTTAATCATAATATTTGTGTGTGTCCTCTCAATCAGTCTTTTAGAAGTTTTTATTTTTTCTAAAGAACTTCAAGTTTTTAAAAACTGATTTCTCTGTTTTACTCTTTCATTGAATTATTCTATTATAAATAACTGCTTCCTTCTGTTTTTGAAGATATTCTCTTGTTCATCGTCTACCTTTTTATTTATTTAAAAATGTTTAATACAATTTTTAAAGGTTACACTCCATTTACAGTTATTATTAAATATTGGCCATATTCCCCGTATTGTATTGGGTTGGCCAAAAAGTTCGTTTGGGTTTTTCCATAACCTCTCATGGAAAAACCCAAACGAATTTTTTGGCCAACCCAATATTATACATCCTTGTAGCCTGTCTTACACCCAACAGTTTGTACCTCTCACACCGCCCCCCCAACCCCTATATTGCCCCACTGGTAACCACTAGTCTGTTCTCTATGTCTGTGAGTCTGCTTCTTTTTTGTTATATTCACTAGTTGTATTTTTTAGATTCCACATATAAGTGATATCATACAGTATGTGTCTTTCTCTGACTTACTTCACTTAGCATAATACCATTTTCTACCTTCTTAATTTTGGAACTTACCTCATTAGTTTTGAGCCTGTGTTCTCATGAGTTTCGAAGTTTTTCAGTTTCCCTCAATACAGCACTTTTCACTGCCTTATGTTGTTTTGCTGTGTAGTATTTTCATTACTACTTATCTGTTTTATTTAAAATTTCCATTATAATTTTATGATTATTTAGCATTATGCTAAATTTCCAATGTTGGAGGCTTTTATGTCATTTTGTTATTAACTTTAATTATAGAGATCAAAATGCACAGAAAATATGATCCCTAATCTTTGAAAAATCACTAGTTTAGAATATACTGCATGGGTTCTAAAAAAGGATGTGCTTTCTCTTATTGTTGGATGGAGAATTCTGTGTCTGTTCAATAGATCAAGCTTGTTGTTAGAACTTTTCCTGATATATTATTGCTTTTTTGTCCACCTGCCATATAAAAAAAGTCATATCAAAATCTATAATCCCATTTACAATAGCATCAAAAAGACTAAGACATTTAGGAATAAGTTTAACTAAGGAGGTGAAAGATCTGTACACTAAAAACTATAAAATGTTGAGGAAAGAAATTGAAGACATATATAAATAGAAAGGTATCTTGTTTTCATGGATTGAAAGAACTAATATTGTTAAAACATTCATGCTGCCCAAATCAATCTACAGATTTAATGTAATCAATCACTATCAAAATCCCAGTGGAATTCTTTACAGAAATAGAAAAAACATCCAGAAATCTATGTTGAACCACAAAAGATTACAAATAGCCAAATAAATCTTGAGAAAGAAAAACACAGTGGGAGGCATCACACTACCTAATTTACTACTATATTACAAAGCTATAGTAATCAAAAGTGTGGTACTTGCATAAAACAGTCACAGAGACCAGTGGAACAAAATCCGGAGAATTTGACAAGGAAGCCAACAATACTCAAAGGGGAAAAGATAGCATCTTCAATAAATGGTGTGGGGAAAACTGGATGTCCACATGCAAAACAGTGAAATTACAACTCTGTTTTACACCACGCACAAAAAATAACTCAAAATGGATCAAAGGCTTTGTGGTTTTAGGTCTTTTAAATGGAAGACCTAAAACCACAAGACTCCTGGAAGAAAAACATAGGAAAAAAGCTCCTTGATGGGTCATGATGTTTTTGGAAATTGCATCTAAAGTACAAGCAGCAAAATCAAAACTAAGTTGGGACTACATCAAACTAAAAAGCTACACAACAAGAAAAACCATCAAGAAAGTGAAAAGGCAACCTATGGAATGGGAAAAAAAACATTTGCAAATGATATACGTGATAAGGGGTTAACATCCAAAATACATAAAAACTCATACAACTCAATAGCAAAAAACCCCCAAATAATCCAATTAAAAAATGGGCAGAGGACCTGAATAGACACTTTTCCAAAGAAAATATACAAATGGCCAAAAGATACATGAAAAGATGCTTGAGATCACTACTCACTAAGGAAATGCAAATTAGAACTACAACGAGGTGTCACCAACTACCTGTTTGAATGGCTGTTATTAAAAAGGCAAGAGATAAATGCTGGCAGGGTTGTGGAGAAAAAGGAACCCTCGTGCACTGTTGGTGGAATTATAAATTGGTACTGTCACTGTGGAAAACAATATGGTGGTTCCTCAAAAAATTAAAAATAGAACTACCACATGATCCAGCAATTCCATTTCTGGGAATATATTCAAAGGAAACAAAAACACTACCTTGAAAAGATATCTGTATCCCCGTGCTCATAGCAGCATTATTTACAATACCCAAGACATGGAAACAACCTAAGTGTCCAATGACAGATGAATGGATAAAGGAGTTGTGGTATATGTGTGTGTTTGTGTGTGTATATATATATATATATATATACACACACACACACATACATACATACACACAATGGAATATTAGCCATAAAAAAAAGAATGAAATAATGCCATTTGCAGCAACATGGATGGACCTAGAGATTATCATACTAAGTGAAGTAAGTCAGAAAGAGAAAAACATATGATATCACTTATATGTAGAATCTAAAAAAATGATACAAATGAACTTATTTACAAAACAGAAACAGACTCACAGACTTTGAAAACAAACTTATGTTTACTTAAAGGGGAAAGGTGTGGGAAGGGATAAATTAGGAGTTTGGGATTAACAGACACACACTACTATATATAAAATATATATTATACACACCCACACAATGGAATATTATTCAGCCATAAAAAAGTGAGGCAATCCTACCATTTGCAACAACATGGATGGACCTTGAAGGCATTATGCTAAGTGAAATAAATCAGAGAAAGGCAAATACCATATGATCTCACTTATTTGTGGAATCTAAAATGAACAAAAACACCCCACCAAACTCAGAGAAAAAGAACTATGGTTACCAGGGGCTTGGGGTAGGGGTAGGGGGAATCAGGGGAAGGTGGTCAAAAGGTACAAACTTCCAGTTATAAGTACTAGGGATGTAATTTACAACATGATGACTATAGTTAACACTGCTGTATGATACTTAAAGTTCTTAAAGAGAGTAGATCCTAAGAGTTCTTATCACAAGAATTGTTTTTTTCTTTTTTTGTATCTATATGAGATGCTGGATGTTAACGAAACCTATTGTGGTAATCATTTCACAATATATGTAAATTAAACCATCATGCGGTACACTTTAAAATTAAACATCGATTATTTCTGTATAAAACTGGAAAAAAGTTTTAATTAAAAAGCAAAACATGATTTTGGCTTCTTTATAAGGTTCTTTGGCCTCTTCAAAAGTGATTTTTTAAAAGTTTCTTTGGGAAAATACTAAAATTCCTTTACATTCAAATTTTACTTAAAAACAATCTAAAATACACCTGTAAAAAGAAGTACATTTTGAGGGTTCCTGTTCAAGATGATAACATAGGAAGATCCTGAACTCACATTCTCCACGGACACACCAAATCTATAGCTATATATGGAAAAATTTCCTCTGGGAAAAAAACTAAACCTGGCAGAGCCACCCCTTCACTTTGAGCAAGGGAGAGGGAAATCACACTGAAGTGGGTAGAAAATGCTGAGCCCCACAGTCTTGCCATAAACCTCATCCCTGGTACAGCAACCCACAGTTGGGAGGGAACTCAAAACCCAGAGCCTCTCCCTGAAGAGCTCTGGCTTTGTACCCAACATTAGGTACCCCAACTTTTAACATCAGCACGAGAGTTGAGCCCCCAAAACATCTGGCTTTGAAGACCAATGGGGCTCACACCCAGTAAGCCCACCAGGCTATGGCAAAGTGAGGAGAAACTGTTTAAATGCCTGAATTCACACTCTCCCACCCCAGGGCACAGCACAGAAGCAGTTCTTTGAAATGTACCCAGATTTTATGGGAAAAAAGGTCCTTTGCTAATTTTAAAGCATTGGTCTGAGAGGCAAAGCCTGCTGGGATACTCTGGGGGTCGATGCTGGTGGGGACCATCTTCCTGCTCTCTGCCTTGCTAAAGCTGCAGGCATCATCTTTTTTTTCCTTTTCCTTTTTTCAACCAGTGCCATCTTTACAATTCCCCTGTACTTTGCTGCAGCCAGTGAGTGCCATCTTCATGCTGTCCCTCTGCCAGTATCTCTTGGAGAGGAGCTTCAACACACATCTGGTGCCCTGGTTTTTACATCTGGTTACCTTGTTTTAGCAGATGCCACCCAGGGCCCACCCCCTTGATCACCTAGCTCTGCTGCCTGGGGGCTTGCATTACTGGGTACCATGGTACTGTCCTTAGGGGCAGGCTTCTGTTTTGGCACATCAATAGGGGCCTGTGGAGCTCCTCTTAGGGAACACAGGCCAGTGGACCAACCATGGGTTAAAGAGGAAATCCAAAGGGAAATTTGAAAAATACCTTGTGACAAATGAAAATGGAAATACAACATAATAAAATTTGGGGGGTGCAGCAAAAGCAGTTATAAGAGGGGAGTTCACAGTGATACATGCCTACCTCATGAAACAAGAAAAGTCTCAACTTTACACCTCACAGAACTAGAAAAAGAACAACAAATGAATGCCCAAGTTAGTAAAAGGAAGGAAATAATAAAAATTAGAGAAGAAACAAATGAAAAAGACACTAAAAAGACAATTGAGAAGATTGATGAAACTAAAATCTGTTCTTTGTAAAGATAAAACTGAGAAGTCTTCAGGTAGACTCGCCAAAAAAAAAAAAAAAAACCTCAAATAAAATCAGAAATTAAAGAGAAGTTACAACTGATAGCACAGAAATACAAAGGATCCAGAGAAACTACTATGAATAAATGTCACCAAATTGGAAAACCTAGAAGGAATGGATAAATATTTTTGGCAATATACAACCAACCAGGACTGAATTATGAAGAAATAGAAAATCTGAACAGGCCAATTACTAGTAAGGAGACTGAGTTAGTAATCAAAAACTTCCAAAAACAAAAGTCCAGGACTGACAGCTTCACTGGTGAATTCTGCCAAACACTCAAAAAAGAATTAACACTAATCCTTCTCAAATTCTAATAAAAAGAGGAAGATGAGGGAATATTTCCAAACTCACTGTAGGAGGCCAGCACAGCCGTGATACTAAAACCAGACAAGGATGCCACAAGGAAAGAAAATTGCAGGCCAATATCCCTGATGAACAAAGATGCAGAAATCCTGAACAAAATATTAGCAAACCAAATTCAACAATACATTAAAAGGATTGTACACCGTGATGCAGTGGGATTTATCCCAGGGATGGAAGGATGGTTTAACATCCACGAATCAATCAGTGTGATACCCCACAAAGCAGGTATAGAGGGAACATACCTCAACATAATAAAAGCCATCATTACAAACCCACAGCTAATATCATACTCAACAGTGAAAAGCTGAAAGCCTTGCCTTTAAGAGCAGGAAGAAGATAAGGTTGCCCACTCTTGCCAGTTTTATTCAACACAGTGCTGCAAGTCTTAGCCAGAACAGTTAGACAAGAGAAAGAAATAAAGAGGCATCCAAATTGGAAAGGAAGAAGTAGAACTGTCACTATTTGCAGATGACATGATATTATATATAGAAAACCCTAAAGACTCCACCAAAAAAAATCCTGTTAGAATAAATGAATTCAGTAAAGTTGCAGGACACAAAATCAACATGCAGAAATCTGTTACATTTCTATACACTAAAAACAATCAGAAAGAGATATTAACAATTCCGCTTACAATTGCATAAAGAACTATAAAATGCCTAGGAATAAATTAAACCAAGGATGTGAAAGACCTGTACACTGAAAACTGTGAGACACTGATGAAACAAATCCAAGAAGACACAAATAAGTGAAAAGCTATTCCATGCTCACAGACTGGAAGAATTAATGTTGTTAAAATGTCCATACTACTCAAAGCAATCTACAGGTCAACACAATGCCTATCAAAATTCCAATGGCATTTTTCACAGAAATAGAATAATCCTAAAATTTGTATGGAACCACAGAAGGCCCTGAACAGCCAAAGCAATCTTAAGAATGAAGAACAAAGCTGGAGGCATCATGCTCCCTGGTTTCAAACTATATTACAAAACTATGGTAATCAAATTAGTATGGTATTTGAATAAAAACATCCATAGGTCAGTGGAACAGAACAGAGAGCCCAGAATTAAAGCCACACATATATAGTCCATTAATTTATGACAGAGGAACCAAGAATATACAGTGGGGAAAAGACAGGCTCCTCAATAGATGGTGTTAGGAAAACTGGACAGCCACATGCAAAAGAATGAAACTAGACCACTATCTTATACCATACACAGAAAATAGCTCAAAATGGATTAATGACTTGAATGTAAGATCTGAAAACATAAAATGCCTAGAAGAAAACATAAGTAGTAAGTTTCATGGCATCAGTCTTGGCGATGATTTTTTGGAATTAATACTAAAAGCATAGGCAAGAAAAGCAAAAATGAACAAGTGGGACTACATCAAAATAAAAAGCTTTTGCTCAGCAAAGGAAACCATCAACAAAATGAAAAGGAAACCTACCAAATGGGAGAAGATATTTGCAAATCATATATTTGATAAGGGTTAATATCCAAAATACATAAAGAATTCATACAACTAAACAGATAAAAAATAATCCAAGTGAAAAATGGGTGAACAATCTGGATAGACTTTTTTCCAAAGAAGATATACAGGTGGCCAAGAGGTATATGAGAAGATGCTCAACATCACTAGTCAGGTAAGTGCAAATCAAAACCACAATGGAGTATCACCTTACACCTCCTAGAATGGCTAGTATCAAAAAGACAAGAAATTGCATACGTAAGTGAGGATGTGGAGAAAAGGGAACCATTGTACACTATTGGTGGGACTGTAAGTTGGTATGGCCACTGTGAAAACAGTATGGGGGTTTCTCAAAGAATTAAAAATAGAACTACCATAGGATCCAGCAATTCCACTTCTGGATATATACCCAAAGGAAACAAAGTAACTATTTGGAAGGAGTACCAGCACTTCATGTTCACTGCAGCATTATTTACAATAGCCAAGATATGGAGACAGCTTAGATGTCCACTGATGGATGAATCGCTGAACAAACTGTAGTTTATATATACTGTAGAATATTATTCAGCCACCCAAAAGGGAAGTCTTGCCATTTGCAACATGGATAGACCTCAAAGGCATTATGCTAAGTGAAGTAAGTCAGACAGAGAAAGACAAATACCATATGATATCTTTTATATGTGTAATCAAGAAAAAAAATAAACCACTCTCATAGATACAGAGGACAGGTTGGTGGTTCCCAGAGGTAGGATTTTGAGGTAGGGTGGGCAACATGGGTGAAGGGAGTCAAAAGGTATAAACTTCCAGTTATAAAATAAAGAATTCATGGGGATGTAATGCACCACATGGCCACTGTGGTTAATAGTACTATATTGCATATTTGAAAGTTGCTAAGTGAGTAAATCTATAATGTTCTCATCACAAGAAAAACAAGTGTAACTATGTATGGTGATAGATGTTAACTAGACTTAATGTGGTGATCATTTACACAAAATATACAAATATTGAATCATTATGTTATACAACATTATATTAGTTTTTGGTGTACATCAATTATACCTCAATAAAAAATAGAGTTACATTTCTAAGATAATTTCACAGAATTAAGCTCAATCTTAAAGAATGAAATTGGAACACTCCCTAATACCATACACAAAAATAACCTCAAAATGGATTAAAGACATAAATGTAAGGCCGGATGCTATAAAACTCTTAGAGCAAAACATAGGCAGAACACTCTCTGACATAAATCGCAGCAATGTTTTTTTTTAGTCCACCTTCTAGGGTAATGAAAATAAAAACAAAAATAAACAAATGGGACCTAATTAAACTTAAAAGCTTTTGCACAGCAAAGCAAACCGTAAACAAAACGAAAAGACAACCCACAGAATAGGAGAAAATATTTGCAAACAAAGCAACCGACAAGGGATTAATCTCCAAAATATACAAACAGCTCATGCAGCTCAATGTCAAAAAAAAAAAAATGGGTGGAAGATCTAAATAGACATCTCTCCAAAGAAGACATACAGATGGCCAAAAAACATGAAAAGATGCTCAACATCACTAATTATTTGAGAAATGCAAATCAAAACTACAGTGAGGTGTGAGGTATCACCTCACACCAGTCAGAATGGCCATCATCAAAAAATCTACAAACAGTAAATGCTGGAGAGGGTGCAGAGAAAAAGGAACCCTTTTACACTGTTGGTGGGAATGTAAATTGGTACAACCATTATGGAGAACAGTATGGAGTTTCCTTAAAAAACTAAAACTAGAACTACCTTATGATCCAGCAATCCCACTCATGGGCATATATCCAGAGAAAACCATAATTTGAAAGATACACGCACCCCAGTGTTCACTGCGGCACTATTTACAATAGCCAGGATGTGGAAGCACCCTAAATGTCCATCAACAGAGGAATGGATAAAGAAGATGTGGTACATGTATACAATGGAATATTACTCAGCCAGAAAAAAAGAACAGCAACATGGATGGACCTAGAGATTATCATACTAAGCGAAGTTAAGTCACACAAAGACAATTATTATATGATATCACTTATATATGGAATCTAAAAAATAATGCATATGAATCAATATACAAAACAGAAACAGACTCACACACATAGAAAAAAAAACTTATGGTTACCAAAGGGGAAAGGATGGGGGAGGAGGATAAATTAGAAGTAGGGGATTAACAGATACACACTACTATATATAAAACAGATGAACAACAAGGATTTACTACATAATATTTTTAATATCTTTTAATAACCTATAATGGAAAATAATCTGAAAAAATATATATAATTGATGCGTTTGTTGGCAATCTGTATATCTTCTTTGGAGAAATGTCTGTTTAGGTCTTCTGCCCATTTTTGGATTGGGTTGTTTGTTTTTTTGTTATTGAGCTGCATGAGCTCAACATCATTAATCATTAGAGAAATGCAAATCAAAACTACAATAAGATATCATCTCACACCGGTCAGAATGGCCATCATCAAAAAATCTAGAAACAATAAATGCTGGAGAGGGTGTAGAGAAAAGGGAACACTCTTGCACTGCTGGTGGGAATGTAAATTGATACAACCACTATGGAGAACAGTATGGAGGTTCCTTAAAAAACTAAAAATAGAACTACCATACGACTCAGCTATCCCACTCCTGGGCATATACCCTAAGAAAACCATAATTCAAAAAGAGTCATGTACCAAAATGTTCATTGCAGCTCTATTTACAATAGCCAGGACATGGAAGCAACCTAAGTGTCCATCATCGGATGAATGGATAAAGAAGATGTGGCACATATATACAATGGAATATTACTCAGCCATAAAAAGAAACGAAATTGAGATATTTGTAGTGAGGTGGATGGACCTAGAGTCTGTCATACAGAGAGAAGTAAGTCAGAAAGAGAAAAACAAATACTGTATGCTAACACATATATATGGAATTTAAGGGAAAAAAAAGTCATGAAGAACCTAGGGGTAAGACGGGAATAAAGACACAGACTTACTAGAGAATGGACTTGAGGATATGGGGAGGGGGAAGGGTAAGCTGTGACAAAGTGAGAGAGTGGCATGGACATATATATACTACCAAACGTAAGGTAGATAGCTAGTGGGAAGCAGCCGCATAGCACAGGGAGATCAGCTCGGTGGTTTGTGACCACCTAGAGGAGTAGGATAGGGAGGGTGGGAGGGAGGGAGATGCAAGAGGGAAGAGATATGGGAACATATGTATACGTATAACTGATCCACTTTGTTATAAAGCAGAAACTAACACACCATTGTAAAGCAATTATACTCCAATAAAGATGTTAAAAATATATATATATAAATGAAAATAATCTAAAAATATATATATAACTGAATCACTTTGCTGTATACCTAAAACTAACACAATATTATAAATCAACTATATTTCAGTTAAACAAAAGCTGGACACAAAATGTGCATTAATAACAATTATGTAAAAGTACTGTACATATTACTGAAAAAATAACAAGTGTTGGCGAGGATATGGAGAGAAGGGAACCCTTGTGCCTTGTTGGTGGGAATGTAAATTCATACAGCGACTATGGAGAACAGTATGGAGGTTCCTTAAAAAACTAAAACTACCTTATGATCCAGCAATCCCACTCATGGGCATATAACCAGAGAAAACCATAATTTGAAAGATACACGCACCCCAGTGTTCACTGCAGCACTGTTTACAATAGCCAGGACATGGAAGCAACCTAGATATCCATTGACAGAGGAATAAAGAAGATGTGGTACATATATACAATGGAATATTACTCATAAAAAAGAATGAAGTAATGCCATTTGCAACAACATGGATGAACCATGAGATTATCATACTAAGTGAAGTAAGTCAGAGCAAGACAAGTTTCATATGATATTCCTTATATATTGAGTCTTAAAAAATGGTACAAATGAACTTATTTACAAAACAAATAGAGTTACAGATGTAGAAAACAAACTTATGGTTACCAAAGGTGAAAGGAGGGAGGGCAGGGATAAATTAGAAGATTGGTATTAACATGTACACACTACTATATATAAAATATGTAACTAATAAGGACCTACTGTATAATACAAGGAACTCAGTATTCTGTAATAACCTATACGGGAAAAGAATCTAAAAAATGAATGACTATATGTATAACTGATTCACCTTGCTGTACACCTGAAATTAACACAACATTGTAAATCAACTATACTCCAATTTTTTAAAAAAAAATTTTAATAAAACTCTATCTTAAAATGCCAGTGTGTTTGATAATGATTCTACAAACCTATCTATCATCTGCCTCCATTCATTGCACTTTTATACCTGTCCATAAGAACGAATGAAAGCAGATAGTGATGGGAGTATCTGAGCTCAAAATCTCAGGAGAAGTAAAGGAGCAAAAAAAAGAAATAATCTCGAAAAACTAATTTATTTTATAAATCAACTATAAACTGAAAGAGCTCCTATCCTTTAACTTCTAAAATAAATACTTAGAAATAGATAATAAATGTTTATTCAGCTATTAATTAATCAGTGTGATTACATAGATTTGGGGTTATAAAATCTGTTAGTGATAGGAAAATTCAGTTTATTATTGGTATTAAATCACTAGAATATTTTAAAGTTAACTATCTGAAAAACACTGAGACCATCACAAAGGGAACAATGAAATGCAGCAAAGTTTCTAAAAGCCCCTCGTTTTTATCAATACAAATATGATGAAGGGATGATTGTCATTTCTACAGAGTTTATTGAAAATGTTCATATGATTGCCAGGTCCTAAATTGTGATATTTACTATTATTCTGGTTTTCTAAATAAAGGGTAGTACAGTCCATGAAAGCTGAATATAAGGTATGGAAAAACCAAGATCATTTATTCTACACAGTAATTATCCCTAAAGCAAGAGCTCTGCTAGGGTATTCCCTTTGCAGCAGAGGGGTCATTTTATCTTAAGGTCATGCCTACCTAAATTTCCCCATTCCCTGACGTTAACATCAATAACCCATGCTGGGATTAATACAGCGTACCTTCCTAAAATAACCTTCTATTACAAGGTTGGATAGTTCTCAAAACTGCCTTCAATATCAATCTTATGTAATGATGAAAACACAAGGTTAGAAAGTTTAGGTTTAATATGAATCTCTGAGATTCTTCTTCATAATAATATGGGATGATAATGACTCAAGGTAATGGGAGAATCTATAGCTTCCTCTTGATTTCTTCAAATTACAGATGAAATATAAAACTCACAAATTAGGCAAAGTCTTCATAGACAAATAGCATACAATTCAGCTTAATTACTGTGCTGGGAGTATAAGTAAGCTCACCTTAGATACTGTATTTCTTCAGAAATTTAGTCGACAGTGCTGTAGAAATGCTTTACTTTATCCAGTCTGGAAAATTATTTATTTTGTGCTTATTTTGGGAAAGATCTACTATGTGTTATTCCTCATATATAAAAGTAAACGTTACATAAACCATGCTAGGATTACAATATAATACAGTGCAAAGAGAATCATATTTGAGGTAAACACATTTGGGTTCAAATCCTGTCAAGACTTAGAAAGGTAATTTTCCAAGTAATTATAACCCATTTATAAAGGGTTAAATGGTATGTCTCTCACAGGATTGATGCGAGGATTCTAAGATTACTTACATAAATCACCAAGCAGGTAACTGGTGCTCAAATATCTTGTTCTCTTTCAGTCTCATCAGTAACACTCTGTGGATTGTTTGAAAGAGTAACTGTGTGTATGACTATTTAAAAGCTGGAACAATTTAGAATTTAAGACTATTTTTCGAAATGCAGAGGCAGTCTAAAAACTTTGAAGTGAAATGTGATTAGGATTCTTTTCATATAATGTCAGTTAAAGTGAGAGAATGAGAAAATAATCTTCCAATAATGTTTAGAGAGAAAAACATATACTATGATCTGATTATTAAAAAATTATGATTACAAAAGTAGAATACATTTTATAAAATGTACTATTTTATATATCACTATATACATTATATGAAATATTTCATATAATTATTATAGACGAATTTTATATACTAAATATACAGTATTACATAATATTCATTAATATATATTATTCACTGTGGTATATAATTGTTTATTACTATATATCATAATTTGTATTTTTAATATCACTTATAAGTTAACATATTAGTTCATATGTTTTACTTTATAACATTTATATTACTGCATGTTATATATTATATGCTATATATGTTTGTGGGGATGGATAGATAGGTATTTTGGTGTGTGTAAAATAACCACTTATTACTGCTCTTGTTTTCCCCAATTAATGGAGCATCCTTTAATCCTCGTACCCTGTTGGTGGGAATTTAAATTGGTACAGCCACTACAGAGAACAGTATGGAGGTTCCTTAAAAAACGAAAAGTAGGGCTTCCCTGGTGGCGCAGTGGTTGAGAGTCCGCCTGCCGATGCAGGGGACGAGGGTTTGTTTCCCGGTCCAGGAGGATCCCACATGCTGCAGAGCGGCTGGGCCCGCCGGAGCGGCTGGGCCCGTGAGCCTGCGCGTCCGGAGTCTGTGCTCCGCAACGGGAGAGGCCACAGCAGTGGGAGGCCCGCGTTCCGGAAAAAAAAAAAAAACTAAAAGTAGAGCTACCATATGATCCAGCAATCCCACTCCTGGGCATATATCTGGAGAAAACCGTAATTCATTTTGAAAAAACACATGCACCCCAGTGTTCATTGCAGCACGATTCACAATAGCCAAGACATGGAAGCAACCTAAATGTCCATCAACAGAGGAATGGATAAAGAAGATGTGGTACCTCGGGCTCCCCTGGTGGCGCAGTGGTTGAGAGTCCGCCTGCCGATGCAGGGGACACGGGTTCGTGCCCCGGTCCGGGAAGATCCCACATGCCGCGGAGCGGCTGGGCCCGTGAGCCATGGCCGCTGAGCCTGTGCGTCCAGAGCCTGTGCTCCACAATGGGAGAGGCCACAACAGTGAGAGGCCCACGTACTGCAAAAAAAAAAAAGAAGATGTGGTACCATAAGAAAGAATGAAATAATGCCATTTGCAGCAACATGGATGGATCTAGAGAATATGATACTAAGTGAAGTAAGTCAGAGAAAAACACTTTAGGATATCACTTATATGTGGAATCTAAAAGAAAAAAATGATACAAATGAAATTATTTACAAAACAGAAACAGACTCATACAAAATAAACTTATGGTTACCAAAGGGAAAAGGGTGGGGAAAGATAAATTAGGAGTATGGGATTAACAGATACACACCACTATATATAAAATAAACAACAAGGATTTACTGTATAGCACAAGGAACTATATTCAATATCTTGTACTAACCTATAATGGAGAAGAATATATACATATATGTATAATGGAATTACTTTGCTGTACATCAGAAACTAATACAACATTGTAAATCAACTATACTTCAATTAAAAAGCATCCTTTATTGAATAAGAGTATATTAATACATTTTCAAAGATTCTTTTTATACCAGTAGCTGCCCTGTGTTAGGAAAAATAGGTTGAACATTTCTTAGAATCTCTCATTTAATTTTTTGTCTCTAATTCCAAATTTTATACTTGATTTTAAACAAGAGTGGTGGAGTGGAATCCAATCTGTCTATTGATCACAAATATTCTCCCCAGTTGATTTGAAGATTTCTCATATTTGTATATCATAAATGGTAACTCTGTAAGCATCCTGTCTACTTGAATTATTTTAATACCACCAAGTACTCTCTGTGATTACAGAACATCTAGATAAATTTAGTATTATGAACACAGACTTTGTGTTCTTAAAACATTATGTAGTGATAAAGCACTCGTATGTCTGCCTTATTCTTAATTTATTGAGCCATTAAAATCACTTTTTGATATTATAATGTACACTTTATTTTACTACAATTTGCAAATTCAATTTAAAAACTTTCTCTTGTTGCTTCAGGATTGTACTTGCAAGCTTTCAAAATGTCTCAGATCCTAGAAAGGGTCAAATGTTAGCTTTCTGTACAAAAAGAAGACACTAATATGTATCTGAAAATAATTTAATCAAGAAAAATGAAAAGCCAAAATAGTTCTTCCAAAGTACTATAATTACCAGCTCACAGAGTTTCTCCCCTGCATCTCTGCAAACTCACAGTTCATAGGAGGGAGCAGAGTGAGGTGGGAGAAGCACAGGCTGAGGAGTCTAATGGACAAGTACTAGAATCTCATTCTGGCACGTAGGAGCTGTGTGACCTTGAGCAAGTTATATCACCTCTTTATGCCTCAGGGTGTATTTGTTTATTTCTTTGTTCATTTGCATTTCTGCAAAATTGAGATAATAATGATTACCTGAAATATTTTATGGAGGTATAATACCTGTAAAATACATAGCATAGAACCAGGCCTAAAATCTGCAATGCATAAATTACTGTTTATACCCATCTTCATTTGCAATAGCCTTCCAACTGGTTTCCCTGCTACTAGTCCTCCTCAGTTATCCATCCTTTGCTGAAACTCCTTACTCTGTAATGAATTCTTAATAAACTTGTACCAACCAGTCACAATCTTTCTATCTTTATCTTTAAACATTCTTCCCCCCATAATAAAATTTATGTTGAAATAAATGGGCTTACTCACTTTCATTCAAGTAAGCAATCACCCATGAAATTCAGATATAAATATTTAGAAATTTCCTAAAAGGAATTTATGAAAATGAACTCTGTGTACTAGCACTATGCTAGACACTGAGAAATGATAAAAATACATCAGAAACAAATACTATTTTCAGGGACAAGGAGCTTTCTGTCTTTGGAGAATAGCTTTGTTTGCTTAATTTTGTTTTTAACTTGTATTGTTTAGGACTGAAAATCAAATATAGTTGAATATTTTCCAAATGTTGGTAATATGATAATTGTCCAAGTCCCAGTTTTATTCATCTTACTAATATTAAAAGCAAGAAAGTCTGAAGTGTTAAACTTGATTGTCCCTTTACTCTTTAAGCCAAAAAGCACACAGAGTTTAACATATTTCACAGTGACAAGCCTTGCAAAGTAGTAGCAATGATGAGCCTTCAGTGCATGGGAATGTAAACAGTATATGCATGAAAATATATGGGTTCATAAATACACAGTTAAGTGAAACTAAGCTCTCTCTTCATTAAACCGTTTATGTAGTCCAAAAAACAGAAATAAAAACATACAAATTTAAAGTTCACAGTTAATATTCTCAACTCTGAGATACACATACAATGTGGAACGCTACAAAGGGAGATATTGTTTGTAAGCATGTACTGGTTTTAAGTGTGTTTCCAAAAATTCCCACATTTGTGACATTTGTGTGCCATCCGTGGCAGAGAGAAAGAAGGCAGAGCACAGTGCAGAGGAAACTTATATGTGTGTATTTTACACATTGACAATAAATAACTTAAAAGGCCAGACTCATGCATTACAATATAGATAAATTACACAGAGAGACTGGAGATTGTATTCCTAAGTCTTGCCAAAAATATTGTAAAATGTATCCAGATTCCTCCAAATTAGCAAGACAATTTGTTGGAGATACTATATTGCCTTTCCATATGCTCAGGCTGCCCTCTTAGCAGCTCAAGAGAAAAGGGAGGAGGTATAGAAATTGGGTTAAAAATGGCTATTCAACTGGGTTCTGCTTTCTGCCCATTTCCTTGTCTTCTGATGCTCTGAAATCAGTTGAAAGACTAATATGCCTTCTCTGCTAATGGAATTCTTTCCTAATCCTTTATTTTCTCCTGGACCATATAAAATCATTTTATAGTGCCTTGGACATTCCCAAGTGTAGCTTTAGTTTTTATCACCTGTGGTCTCTAAAACTCCATTACGTACCAGACAGGTAGCCTAAAGTGTACAAGAGAATCAGGCCTCTGCCCCAAGGAATTTTGCAATCTATAAGGACTGCTAAGGCAAACATTTCGACAATGGGATTAAAAGTCAGAAGGGCTATAAGAGCTCATCTAGTCTAACCACCCAACAAAACTAACATCTGAATTTACACATTCCAGGAAGGTGAGAAACCCACCAGTGATTGTACTTTTCCAGAGAGGACAAGTTCAGTTCCTCATTTCATTGTTGCACACCTTCAGTTACTAGACAATGCTAGCTTACGCTGACCAGAAATTAGCTTTCCTGTAACTTCTACCCTTTGGTACCCTCTTGTGTGTCAAAGGATCATTTCCTTTCTCTATATACTAATACATTCTGAAGTAAGTATATTTATACAAACAGAATCGTGCATTAACATCTCAAATGTTTAGTGTCATGGAGTAATTTAGAATCAAAATTATGTATATTTTTAAGGAAATATTTTTATATTAAATAGAAATTCAGCATCTTAAATAGAGTATTCTGAACATAGTTTATATTTTACTCAATGGCTGTAGGTTATCACCATTATTAAAAGAAATTATTGTATTGTGTTCTTATGTGTTGATGCCTTCAGGGTTTGTGGGAGTTGGTAGAAAAAATTGTCCCTATACTGCACATTCTCAGGATGTTTACCTTTAGGGCTTTGTATATTTTTTCCATAGATTTTTCCCTTTTGTTTCTTAGTATCATATTGTATGATCTTGATCCTGCCACTGTGCCTGCCTCTAGCTGAAACCCTGTGCTTCTAATTTTATGTGACTTTGGAAATTAGATAACCAAACTCATTACAAAGATATCTAAAAGTGCCTCTGAGTGAGAATTCTCATAAACACATAAACTCATACTATGGTGGACAGACTCTGAAGGGGCCCTCATGATCCCTGCACCTTGGTATCTAAGTCTTTGTATATTCCCTTCCTCTTGACTGTGAGCAGAACCTGTGACTTACTTCTAAACAATAGATTATGACAAAGGTGACAGGAAGCCACTCCGTTGATTAGGTTACATTAATGTGCTGTGAAGGGATTTTATAGATGTAATTAAAGATGATAAATCAGTTGATTCTGAGCTATCAAAAGGGAGATTATCCTGGATGAGCCTGACTTAATCAGGTGAAATCCCTTATGAGAGGGACTTGGCCTTCCCTGAAGTTAGAGGCTCTCTCTCCAATGCTGGCTTTGAAGAAGCAAGCTGCCATGTTGTGAGAGGGCCTATAGTGTGAGGCCCATGTGGCAAGGAACTGCGGGCGGCCTCTAGGGCGTAGGGTAGCTCACAGCCAGCAAAAACGCTGGGGCTGTCAGTCTTACAGCGGGGAGAAAATGAATTTCTCCAACAACCCAAAGGAGGTTGGAAGCAGAACTTTCTTCAGTCATCCTTGTGATGAAACCAAAACCCTAGTCATCACCTTGATTGCAGCCTTGTGAGACCCTGAGCAGAGGACACAGCTAAGCCACGCCTAGATTCCTGCCCCACTGAAACTGTGAAATAAGAAATGGGTATTAGTTTAAGTTGCTACGGTTATGGTAATGCATTCAGCAACAGATAAGTAATATTCTGTAACAGCCTAATTGAGAAAAGAATATGAAAAAGAATAGATATATGTATGGCTGAGTCACTTTGTTGTACACCTGAAACTAACACAACATTGTTAACCAATTATAGTCCAATATAAAATGTTAAAAAAAAAGATTCAAGGGGGAAAGGAAAAAATACAGATAAGTAATACATGTAATACATATATGCTACATGCCATTTTGTGTGTCCAGAGAAACTTTTGGTCAATTTCTTACCCTTTCCTGGGTTCAAGTTGGTTAAACTGATCTTCACTAATTAAAGTATTAACCAAAAGATATAATATACACATGTATGTTATACAAATGAATGTATGAATATTCAGCACCTTTTTCAACCAAGATATGTGCCTTTAAAACGTAAGCATACGCTGCATGTATTGTAATTATTTAACGACTGGTGGAGTGAAAACAAAGAGGCTCTTTTGAACAGAAGTATACACAGGTATAAGTAAAGGTACCTTATACAAAGGTACTCAATAAGAGGATGTAACACACATAAACAAAGAGCTGAATTTAGAACATATAAAGTGTGCCACAAATTTAATTGCTTACCCAGGCTAGGCATTTCACTTAAGTGAGTGAATCTCACCATAGAGTAAAGGATAAGGAGTGGTGGAGACTGTGGTAAAAATGCCCCAGCCGAAAGAGACAGCTATCATTTTGCCCTTAGCTGATAATTATCTTGTAGGTATACAAACAGAATGTTGTCAGATACACTATTTTTCAAAAAGAATGTAAAAATTTAGATGCTCATGTGGTCTATCCATAGTTCTAAAAGTTGATTACAAATAAAAATTAAAAAATAAATTATACTGGCCAAATAAGAGGACTGTAGGCCCTATCTGGTTGCCAGTTTGTGACGTCAATTAAAATTAATGGCTTATAAGCCAGAATAATGGAGCATACATGTCTAATTTCCTTAGATCAGCAGTAATGAACATGTCAGTGGGGTAGAGAAAGTCTACATGGGTTTGTCCAAATATAATGAGGGATACAATATCCTCTGACTTTTGTTATTCCCTGTGTTGTATTTCCATTGGAATGCTTGAGTAAAGAGAGCCTATATCTGACAAAACTTTGTCCATTCTCAATATTTTGGTAACAGTAAATGAGGGCACTGAGAGGGAATTAGTAGGAGCAATGAGAAGTTAAGGTACATCCTTAAGTATTCCTAATTCAGTTCCAGAAAGTGATGTCCACACCTTGACTCTCCTTTTCCAATAAATGTTTGTGCTAAATGGAACCCCTAATTAATGGATTTCAGACACAGGTTTCCAAGGAGAGAATAACCTGTGTTTCTTGAAGTCATATTTGCCCAGGGTTTAAATGGTATCAGAAAAACAGTAACTACTCATATTTCTATAACGCTTGCCACAAGCTGCTATGATAGACATCCACCCTGCTACAAATTCCACCATCTCCCCCTACCCCAAGTTATATATGGTAGTTCCATATGGCTGTTCTATGTGAGATTATGCAAGTACTCTGTCAGCAATCACAGAGTATCTTCCAAGTCCTTCCCCTCTTGCTTCAATGACATCTCACCCTAAGTCCAAGAAGCCTATTATGTTATATGAACACATAAGCCACTGTTACCACTGTCATTTCCTAATGCTGGTGCTGATACCAATCAATGTGATCTAGAGTTGGCACTGTGTCAGTGACAAAATGAGGTGTGTGTAGCTTGGGGCCCCTGCCTGACGTGGTGCTCCCCAGAGTGCTACCTTGAGCAAACCACAATTTGTCCTTAGTATTCCTCTTGCCTTAGAATTCAACTTCTGATCCATGAAGGTTGGCTAAAGCCTTGTCCCCTGCAGCATCAGCATCAGCTGGGAGCTTGTTAGGAATGCAGAATCTCAGGCCATATTCTGGACCTACAGGCTCAGAGCCTGAATTTTAACGGGTGATTTGTATGCATCTTAAAGTCTGGGCTAAAAGACCAATACCCAAGACAGATATGTTGGCATTCTCTAAATCTATCATAAATAAGCTCCTCCTGCAACCCATATTCCCCCTACCACTTTATATCATCCTTATGTCTCCCAGAATTTTACGTTTTGAAACAACTTGCATTTCATTTTTCACTATGCAAGGTTATACTAGAAGCTACTGAATTTTTCACTAGAAACTGCCCTTTGTAGCTAATATAAAATTGGACATATTACTTCCCATTATAATTGTGAAACCACGTTTTCTCTCTCTTTAAAATTTAAAATGTGCACACCTTTTAATCTAGCAATTACACTTCAAGAAATTTATATTGAAGATATACTCACACAAGTGCAAAAGGATATATGTCCTAAGATGTTCACTATAACACATTGATAATAGTACTGATATCTAAATGTATAAATGCCCATCAATCAGGAACTGGTTAAAATAATTATGATATATCCATATAATCTGTGCCTTTTAAAGTATGAAGAAAATTTGCATGTGGCCAATTAGGAAAGATGTCTAATATTTAAGGGTCCATCCAAGTTATAAAATTATATATTGCATGCTATCATTTGAATAAGTTCTATATTTAAATACATGTATCTACATGTGTTCATTGTGTTATAGCATGTAGAAGCTATATACAGAAACTGTATAGCTGTCATTGTATGTTGGCTTATCTGACCTCATTTTCAACTCTTCTCTCCTACCTACCTCTCCTGTGGAGGCTGTAAAAGATAAAAACTTGATTTCCCAGATTCCCTTGCAGCTAAGGTTGAGCATGTGAAACAGTTATGGCTAATAATCTATAATCAGAAGTCTACTACTGCTGCCTCTTCCTCTTGATTTACCCTGCCTGGAATACCACTCTGAAGCCTGGAGGTGAAGCAGCCATTTGGTGACCATGAGGTAGCAAGCATTAAGGACTAGAACCAACGCAATAGAGTAAGAAAAAGAATAATGTGCTTGGCCTCTCATGGCATCCTATGTCAACAGCACCAGTACTGAGATACCTACCTCTGTTTTTCGCTTTGAAAGATAATTAAATCCCTGGATATTTAAGCCACCATATGGGGGGCGTTGGGGGGTGGTTGTTATTATTATTACTATTATTTTTAAAGTTAGGCAACCCATCCTTGATACAAGTGTTAAGTCTCAAGAGTCGGATGAGAGGCAAAGGCACTATTTATACTTTTCAAAATTTTTACTCTTTCGTGATGTTTGAATTCTGTAATCAAAGAAATGACACATACACACAAACATTAAAAAAAGCTGATTTTAAAATGCAGTTGAAGTCAGTGAGTTTTATGCAGAGTTGTTTCAAGCCCTGGCTTAAAAGAGAACTATTTTTTCACAAAATTGTTTCTAGTATTTAAACTGTATGGATAATAACAGAAACAATTTAATATGTCATACCATAACAGAATGATTGCTAAAAGGACAAACATAATTACATTAGTGATTGTACAACTTAGGTGACAAACAGTTACCCTTCTGAGGAAGAGGAGATAATTTCTCTTGTTTAAAAGAAGATTAATTACACATCCCTGTTTATAGAAAAATGATAGTGATAGGGTTTCACAGAGCTGAATGATAATGCCCTTCTTCTTTTTTGTTCTTGCTTTTTGATGTTTAGAGAAAGATGAAAACAGAACTCAGAAGAAGAAAGAGCTAAATATTTAGGGGATTGTTCTTCATGAAGTTGTTTCCAAAAGCAGTGGTCACAGGTTGTGTTCCTGTGTAGGAAAGAACTAACTCAGTAGGTCTGAATTGTTCAAACTCTGCACATTCAGAAGAAAGGCCTGTTTCCAGGACTGGCCCATGGCCAGCTCCTGGGATCTGAGCTCTGGGAATTGAATGTTCTACCTGTACATTTTGACCCTATAGTTAATGCTAACAGTGTGATTTACAGTAAACACCTGTTTCTGCTCTGCGAGTGTGGAGTCTGAGTAGCTGAAGTCAGATGTGCAGGTACTACGTGCCTACGTCAGTGACCCTGGATAAAAACCGTGAACACCAAGGCTTCAGGTGAGCTTCCCTGATTGGTGCAACTTTGTATGTGTTGTTACAAGTTGGGAGAATTAAGCACATCACGTGCAACTCCAACGGGGGTGGGGGGTGAAATGTGGAGAGACTTGGCAGCTTGCACCTGCTTTCTGCTGGACTTCACATCATGAGCCTCTTCCCTTTGCTGACTATCATCTGTATTACTTTTGCTATAGTAAATCATAACTGTGAATACAATAGCTTCTGAGTCCTAATAAAAGCAAAAATAAACAAAAGGGACCTAATCAAACTCACAATGGAATACACATACACAATGGAATATTATCTAGCCATAAAAAATAATGAAATCTTGCCATTTCTGACAACATGGATGGACCTTGAGGGCATTATGCTAAGTGAAATAAGTCAGAGAAACAAATACCGTATGATCTCACTTATATGTGGAATCTAAAAAAGAAAAAGAAAACAAGTTCATAGATACAGAAGATCAGAAGATTGGTGGTTGCTAGAGGTGAGGGAGGTGAGTGAATGCGTGAAGGGAATCAAAAGGTACAGACTTCTAGTTATAAAATAAGTCATGGAGATGTACGGCATGGTAACTTCAGTTAATAATACTGTATTGCATATTTGAAAGTTGCTAAGAGAGTTCTCATCAGAAGAAAATAATTTTTGTAACTGTGTCAGCTGATGGGTGTTAGCTAGACATTGTGGTGATCATTTCACAATATATACAAATATCAAATTATCCTGAACACCTGAAACTAATATAAAGTTATATGTCAATTATACCTCAACAATTTTTAAAAAAATTTAAGAGACAAAGTGGGAAACAACTTCAAGGGGTAAAACCTTGTGCCTAAATGAGAAATAACTTCATAAATAGTCTGAAAATATTCTGTGTGAATAAAAAGGCTCAGATATCTTTTAATGTTTTTTAATTAGTATCACTATCACTAGGAAGAAATCAAGGTGTTGATGGGATCACACTCTCTCTGGAGTCTCTGGGGAGAATCCATTCCTTACCTCTTCCATCTTCTCGTGGCTGCTAGAACTCATTGGGCATTTCTGGGCTTGCAGCTACATCACTCCAATGTCTGCCTCCATAGTCAGAATGCTACCTTCTCTTCTGTCTGTATCAAATCTCCCTTTGCTTTCTTTCTAAGGATACATTTGATTACATTTAGTTTCCACCTGGATAAACCAGGATAATCTCCCCATCTCAACATCCATAACTTAATCACATACGCAAAAACGCCTTTTTCATATTTACAGGTTCCAGAGATTAAGACTTGGTATCTTTAGGAGCCATTATTCAGCCTATCACATCAACCAACTTTAAATTATAAAACAGTACTCTTTAACATTCTGATCCATCACACACTTACATCTCTGAATAATATGATGGATATGGAGGTTACAAGCTTTAAAATAGATCTAGCTTTCACCAATTCAGGAGAAAAAATGAATTCCATAAATGGAAACACTTCATTGGAGACACCTAGTATTGAAGGTCAAATTATTATGAACTTAAATGCCACAGTTACTTCAACTGCTGAATCAGTGCCCACAAGACAGATTAACTGGAATGCAACCAAGAGCATGATCTTCTGAATTGCTAAATTAATATCATCAGCTTTTATCAGAAGGCAGAAGCAAACATCTTCTTCACTCTTAGAAAACCCAAAATTACAAAATAATTACCTCCATGTTAAAAGGTGGCTGTTTATATTGCCTTTTAGTGAGTTATATAATGATTCACCACACTTTTTTTTTTTTTTTTTTTTTTTTTGTGGTACGCGGGCCTCTCACTGTTGTGGCCTCTCACTGTTGTGGCCTCTCCCGTTGCGGAGCACAGGCTCCGGACGCGCAGGCTCAGCGGCCATGGCTCACGGGCCCAGCCGCTCCGCGGCATGTGGGATCTTCCCGGACCGGGGCACGAACCCGTGTCCCCTGCATCGGCAGGCGGACTCCCAACCACTGCGCCACCAGGGAAGCCCCCACACACTTTCTTTACATGATAAATTCCATTAATTTTATTTTTAGTCATTGTAGTAATATATTTTCTATGAAAAGTTATCAATGGCCAACTTGATGTCTCCTCCCATGTTGAAAACTTTTAAATTTTTATGTTTACATTGTATTTTTTCCTGGGGATCAAGTTTTAGTTTTAAGGTATTTTCCTGCAGAATTACTGAAACAGCTTTCCACTGTCTTCTAAATATTTTAATATAATGCTTGCATTCAAATGTGTAAATGAAGCTCATTTATTATGACGTTTTGGTACTATTTTATTAGCTTTCTGTATAAAAATTACCCTTCATATAGCCAGGGGATTTCCAACTATACTATGGTCTGTAATTTTTAAATGACATCTAGATAATCTATTTTGCCAAAGTGAGTTGTTAACAGATCTGATGCCCAGTGTTTTCTCAAATAATATATTTCTAATAAATTTTTCAATGTCTTCCATGACAACTGGCTTAAGAAATTTTGATAATTTATGTTCTGCTAAAAAATAAGCCACCTTGTTTTGACTGTCAAATTTTTCAGTTTCATGCAACATTCTTATATAATTATTTTTATCTCTCCAGTATACCTGATATGTTTCCTTTCATGCATATTTTTTTTCTTAATTAGGTTCATGGGATATTTATCTACTCTATGTGGTAAAGATATAAACTGGAATTCATCTTGCTAAAATGGAAGTAAAGCCTGGGTAAATATCCCAGGCTCTTAGATGAGATCTCTACATTCTAGAAGTAACAGCAAAGAAGAGTAACTCTCAAAGTATGAAATACAGCCTCAAATAATCTCAGATCCATTAGATCATGGTAATATGCCCATATCTACCTTCTTGCCAGAAGGAAATTAAATCATCTCATTAGGAAGATAACATCATTTAGGACTTCTAGGATTTGTTACACATTATATCTAGCATTTGATTAAAATTATCAGGCATGTATATCCATGCAATGAAATACTACTCATCAGTAAAAAGAAATGATTTATCAAGCCATTTAGAGACATGGAGAAACTTGAAAGGCATATTTTTAAGTGATAGAAGCCAGCCTGCAAGGCTACCTACTGTGTGATTCCCAACTACAGACAGTCCGGAAAAAGCAGAACTATAGAGACAATAAAATTATCACTGTTTGCCAGAGGTTCAGTGGGAGAGAAGGAAGGATGAATAGGTGGAGCGCAGGGGATTTTTAGGGCAGTAAAACTAATCATTATGATATTATAACGGTGGGTAACTGATTATGCATTTGTCAAAATCCATGGAACTATACAACACAAAGAGTTAACCCTAATGAAAACCATGGATTTTAGCTATTAGTAACATCATCAATGTTGGTTCGTCAATTTTAACAAATATACCACATCAAAGCAAGATGTTAGTAATAGGGGAAACTGAGGCAGGAGAGAAGTACGTAAGAACTCTCTATACTTTCTGCTCATTTTTTTTTTTCTGTAAATCTAAAACTGTTTTAAAAAATAGTCTGTCACTGATGCATAAGCTACGGCAACATGTGGCCCCAAAACCTCTCATGAGTGGACAATTATATTGCCTGCTCTCTCAGGTTATTTCTTTTTAGAAATATAGCACTTACCAACCACAAATCTTTAATACAGTGAACACAGCATCAACCACAAAGTTGAAAGTGAGGTCAGAAATCGTTACGTTTAAGTTATTGCTTGTGGCATCCAAGCAGTCTAAGTAACCCAAACAACCCTTTCAATGGAAAAAAAAAAAAAAAAAAACAACGAAAATGCCGGATAAAATATTTTAAAATATTTTAAACTGCATCTAAGAGTTGAAAAAATGGTAAGGAAACACTGAAAGGCCAGTAAAATAAATGTAAGTTGGAACCCAGAAGTAAAATAAGTCGACGGATAGCTTTCAACTTGATAACACTTGACAAAAAGGTGAACTTGCACTTTGGTTTTCAGACCCTTTCAAGACCCAGAGGAGAATAGGCAGGAATCAGCCAAGTTGGGATATCTAATAGGAAACACCCCAACATTGAGACCTGGGGTCCCAAGGAACTATACCTTCAAAATAAGAAGATACTCAAAGCAAGTCTGCCTCCCTCTGCTTTCCCTCCCTGCCTCCAGAATAATGCAAGGAATAATGTCTAATTGAACTTTGGCACTGAATGCAGGGGAAGAAAAACAAATATTCCTTGAAAATTTGTAGCCAAAACCCAGCCCTTATGTACATTTACAACCTGAATTCTCACTATGCAAGTAGTCTGAAATTTTTTCTATCCAAGTATTTAAAGAGTCCAGAGCTGGTAAAACCTCCTGGTAGCCTGCAGAAGAAAATACTCTCTGGATAAACTCACCTAAAACACAGGCTTCAAAGAATCCCCAGAGGTAAAGCTTCCAGAATTCTGAACCCAATTCAGAAATTACAAAACACAAAATAAAATAAGGTGTCATATGTGAAGATCAGCAAAAGCATCAGACAGTGGAGTTGGACCTGCAGATATTCCATATATTTGAATTATTAGAGAACATAAAAATAAGTATAATGATAGATTGAAAAAATAAAAGATGTGACTAATATGAGAAAAATAAGGAAATAAAAAAGGAGCAAACAGATCTTTAAAATATCCATCTTGAACTTGAAGAATTAACAAATATAATATTGGATATTAAGAGCGCAATAAGTGAGGAAAACATCTGATAAAATTTCACATCAATTTTTAATATAAAAACATTTCAAAAAGTAATATAAGGGAGCTTCCTTAATTTGATAAAAGATAGCTACACAAATCCTACTAAAAAATCACAATTAATGGTAAAACATGAAGAATGTTCCCTTTAAGCTCAGGGGCATGATGTGACTTCTATTTAACATTATACTGAAGTTAAAAGCCAGAATAATAAAAGAAAGATAAATCAAGTGATTGGAAAGGGAGAAACAAGACTGTCATTTTTCTCAGATAATATCATTTTGTTTTAAAAATTCACCATCTACAGATTTATTTACTACACATACGAAAGTTTTTTAAAAGTTGCTTGATAAAAAATTCAATATATAGGGCTTCCCTGGTGGCGCAGTGGTTAAGAATCTGTCTGCCAATGCAAGGGACACAGGTTCGATCCCTGGTCCAGGAAGATCCCACATGCCACGGAGTAACTAAGCCCGTGTGCCACAACTACTGAGCCTGCACTCTAGAGTCTGCGAGCCACAAGTACTGAGCGCACGTGCCACAACTGCTGAAGCCTGGCGCCTAGAGCTGGTCCTCCGCAACGAGAGAAGCCACCACAATGAGAAGCCTGTGCACCGCAACCACAGAAAGCCTGCGTGCAGCAAGGAAGACCCAACGGAGCCAAAAATAAATAAATTTTTTAAAAAGAGCCAATGACCTTTAAAAAAAAATCAATATATAAAAATCAATTGTATTTCTAATCGATAAATGGTTGCAAGCAGATGAAAAGTGTAACTTTTTCAATTTTCAAGTTTATATTCAGAGTAGAGCATACACCTATATTCATAGTTAAACAAATATTAATGGAGTGAAGAACCATATAACCAGCTAGACAAAAACTAGAATACTGTCAGCACCTCAGCAATCTCCTACATGTTCCTCCTTAATCATAACCATTTCCTTCCCCCTAGATGTCAACGTTATCCTGGTTTGAGGAATAATAATTCCCTTACTTTTACTACTAGTTTTAACATATATGTAGGCATACATAGACATTATAAATTAATTTGCCTGGCTTTCATCTTTATATAAATATGCTCAACACGTTCTTTCATGTTTTACCTCTTTTGTCATTATGTCAATAAGAAAAAGACAATTGTATAGAAGAAATGGGCGATGTACTTGAATAGGGACTTTACAGAAGAAACCCAAGTAATGGATAAACATATAAATAACCAGATAATAAATCTCATTACGAATCAAGAAAATAAAAATTAAAGCCACAATGAGATGCCATTTCGTTCCCAACATATTGGGGGAAAAATTTTAAATATCAAGGATGTACAGGGATGTGAACTAACGAGAACCATTATATACTGTGGTGAGAATGTGACTTAGTACAACCACTTTGGAAAACAAATTGGCTTTATCAAGTGCAATTGGAAATGCACATATTCTACGTTCCAGGTGTTCTACTCTCAGGAAAATAACCTAGAGAAACTCTTGCTTAAATAATCAACTATTTATATATTTATATAAACAGTTCTTACAGCATTGTTTTTAGAGCAAAACCTGGAAACAACTCAAAGGTACATCAACAGTAAAATAAATGAAATAATATATAAATCACAATATACTACTACTATACCATATAATACTATATAAATACTATAAAACTGATGAATCATAGTTACAAATGACGAGTGTAAATGTGAAATACTAGCATTTCTGGACCTGAGATTCCTTGTCTAATAAAATTAGGGGTTTTCCCAGAAGAGGAATTTGTATTATCCCTTACAAGCAAACAGGAAAAACAAAAACCTCTAAGGACAAATTATCAATACTGAAAAAAATCAGAGTATTCACTAATGGATAATTCAGGATATACCATGCAGAATTTAGGTGATTTCATTTATGTAATTTTTCACTTAACTTTTTTTCAGTTAATGGGATCTTTTGTCTGCAGAAGGAGGAAGAGTCCGTGGTTCAAGGTTATGCCCAGGCAGAACTATTAGCCAACATGGTTAAAAAAAAAAAAAAAGACTAGTCACAAGATTATACCAAGAAATAATCATCAGGAAAGCAGGTGAGGAAATGCCTTGTCAGGAGTATGTAAGTCCAAAGCTGAACAGAACAAAAGTGCCAAGAGCAGAGAGAGGCGGTTGATGAGTAACATCTGAAGAAGGTAAGCTGCAAACACAGTGTATGTTTATGACAAAAACTACTGGAACAGGAGGCTCAAAGTCTGAGTAGGGTCATCCTGCTATTTCTGGTAGGAGTGTTTCCTTATATTGACAGAATAACGCTGGACATCTTAAATGGCTCTATAAAAGTAAAATCCACCAAATCCATTTGAGAGGTTGGGGTGAAGAGGGGTGGATGGATTTTTCACCAGCATTACAAATTGAAAATTAATTTCCACTTCTCCACTTTTGAGAAACTTATTACATAATCAGTAGCAGAAGGGGGTCACTAGAATGACATAGCAATGTGGAGATTATATTTAAACAGGGGAATATGGATCATTGCAGTAAACTGCCTGCTTTCTCATCCATGACTTATTTTTTAATGAAAAATCATCAAGAGGACATTCAGGTCAATTTCATTCTGTCTACCAGGAGACTCTAGGGAATCCCAAATTGTGTTTTTCAGTTGGTGGCTGGTAGAATACCAGGCAACACTTTTAGTGCTTTGCATATACAACCATTTTTGCCCCACATCACGGTGAAAGCAATTGGTTTCTCTACCTCCTTCATTCTCCCTCCCATTCCTGAATCCAGATCAAAGAGGTGGTCTTCAAACTCACCATTCTGGACTATTTTGTAAATTGATAATGGTTGGCTCAAATGATTCAAAATCCTTCACCAAACATTGTGATGTATCAATTCTAATTTACTGCTATCTTTATCCTAGGTAGGTAGGAACAACATAGTAATTCAGTATCTTCATCTTTGCAATAAAATATTGGACGATTAAAGCCAAATTTAAATCAAAAATAATGTAATATCTACTTCCAGGGGTGTTGAGTTGGTTTTCCTAAATACGGAGCCTGATAATGGGGATTCTTGAACAAGTGATTTATTGAGCGAGTACGCTCTGGAGAAAGAAAGTGAAGGAAGCTGATACAGCAGGTGAAAAAAGTCAAGCAAGAAAGTGGTCTAACCTGGAGTCTAGATTGAACCACACCCCACAGGGAGTTCCAGAGCGTGAATTGCACCACAAAGTAGGTACTGCCTTTTGTATGCCCATACCAGTAAGTCATTGGCCAGGAGGGCATAAAGGGTGTGTGGGGGGGGGCAGGGGTTATCTCCCAGGCAAGATGACTCCAATTCTCTGGAGGGGGGCCAGCTATGCATATTAGCAGCCAAAACTCAGCAGCTGAAGGATAGGAACAATAGCCAGGTAAAGAGGATCTTGGTACGGCACCAAGAAAGTCTACTAGAAGCAAAAAGAAATTTTCTAGAAATACTTTCATTGCTTATTGGACCATGGAATTTGTATAATAAAAGTTGCCAAGTTTGAATTCTGTACAATATCTTGCTTGATACTTCACAAGCATATTTCAATTTACTGGAACAAAAAAGACTGGGTTTTTAGAATAACTTCAGTTTAAAATGAGACAGGATCCACACTCAGGGCATAACTACTAATACGATTTCACTGAGCAATAGTACTTATAAACTGAATCACTGATAATTGTCAACTGGAAGAAACTGTACCAATACAAATTGCAACATTTTGAAATATATGACAGAATAATGAGAATTTGGGGTATTTCAAGACTTTCATATAATCTTTGAAATATTATATTTACAAAATAAAAGTAAATCACATCTATCTGACCCAAAAACGGGAAAACTTCATAAAACGAGGTGTTTTCCCAGAAACCTCTCAACAGAAACATAGAGCTTTTCCCTCAAAAAAATTCTAAAATCAACATTTATCACCCACACCAGGTCAGACATAATTTGAAAAAGACCCACTGCTACTAAGTTTTAAGATCATTTATAAGCAGAATAGAGCACTATTTATTATAATTCATACCATTGGCCTAAAGCCAGTCAACATCTTAAGTGCAGATAAGGCTTCAGCTGCTAACCAGTCTTCTTTTTCTTTTTTTCTCCCTGACTGCCTTTAAAATCCTTTCTCTATCACTGAATTTTCACTATTTTAAAATATGCATTGGAGAAGGTCTTTTCTGTGTTGATATAATTTGGTGTTCTGTTAGCTTCATGGACTCATATATCCCATTCCTTCCTTGGGTTTGGAAAGTTCTCACATATTATTATTGTTTTTTTTTAACATCTTTATGGGAGTGTAACTGATTTACAATGTTGTGTTAGTTTCTGCTGTATAACAAAGCAAATCAGCTATATGTATACATATATCCCCATATCCCGTCCCTCTTGCGCCTCCCTCCCATCCTCCTATCTCACCCCTCTAGGTGGTCACAAAGCACCAAGTTGATCTCCCTGTGCGATGCAGCTGCTACCCACTAGCTATCTATTTTACATTTGGTAGTGTATATATGTCAATGCTACTCTCTCACTTCATCCCAGCTTACCCTTCTCCCTCCCTGTGTCCTCAAGTCCATTATCTACCTCTGTGTCTTTATTCCTGTCCTGCCCCTACGTTCTTCAGAACCTTTTTTTTTAGATTCCATATATATGTGTTAGCATACGGTATTTCTTTTTCTGACTTACTTCACACTGTATGACAGACTCTAGGTCAATCCACCGCACTACTAAAAACTAAATTTCGTTTCTCTTTATGGCTAATATTCCATTGTATATATGTGCCACATCTTCTTTCTCCATTCATCTGTCGATGGACACTTAGATTGCTTCCATGTCCGGGCTATTGTAAATAGTGCTGCAGTGAACATTGCGGTACATGACTCTCTTTGAATTATGGTTTTCTCACGGCATATGAAACCTGCATAGTGTTCTCCATAGTGGCTGTATCAATTTACATTCCCACCAACAGTGCAAGAGGGTCCCCTTTTCTCCACACCCTCTCCAGCATTTATTGTTTCTAGATTTTTTGATGATGCCCATTCTGACTGGTGTGAGGTGATACATCATTGTAGTTTTGATTTACATTTCTCTAATGATTAGTGATGTTCAGCATCCTTTCATGTGTTTGTTAGCAATCTATATATCTTCTTTGGAGAAATGTCTATTTAAGTCTTCGGCCCATTTTTGGATGGGGTTGTTTGTTTTTTTGATATTGAGCTCCATGAGCTGTTTGTATATTTGGAGATTAATCCTTTGTTGCTTCATTTGCAAATATTTTCTCCCATTCTGAGGGTTGTCTTTTCATCTTGTTTATGGCTTCCTTTGCTGTGCAAAAGCTTTTAAGTTTCATTAGGTCCCATTTGTTTATTTTTGTTTTCATTTCCATTTCTCTAGGAGGTGGGTCAAAAAGGATCTTGCTGTGATGTATGTCATAGAGTGTTCTGCCTATGTTTTCCTCTAAGAGTTTGATAGTGTCTGGCCTTACATTTACGTCTTCAATCCATTTTGAGTTTATTTTTGTATACAGTGTTAGGGAGTGTTCTAATTTCATTCTTTTACATGTAGCTGTCCAGTTTTCCTAGCACCATTTATTGAAGAGGCTGTGTTTTCTCCACTGTATATTCTTGACTCCTTTATCAAAGATAAGGTGACCATATGTGCATGGGTTTATCTCTGGGCTTTCTATACTGTTCCATTGATCTATATTTCTGTTTTTGTGCCATTACCACAGTGTCTTGATTACTGTAGCTTTCTAGTATAGTCTGAAGCCAGGGAGCCTGATTCCTCCTGCTCCGTTTTTCGTTCTCAAGATTGCTTTGGCTATTCGGGGTCTTTTGTGTTTCCATAAAAATTGTGAAATTTTTTGTTCTAGTCCTGTGAAAAGTGCCAGTGGTAGTTTGATAGGGATTGCATTGAATCTGTAGATTGCTTTGGGAAGTATAGCCATTTTCACAATGTTGATTCTTCCAGTCCAAGAACATGGTATATCTCTCTATCTGTTTGTATTGTCTTTAATTTCTTTCATCAGTGTCTTATAGTTTTCTGCATACAGGTCTTTTGTCTCCCTAGGTAGGTTTAATCCTAGGTATTTTATTCTTTTTTCCAATGGTAAATGGGAGTGTTTCCTTAATTTCTCTTTCAGATTTTTCATCATTACTGTATAAGAATGCAAGAGATTTCTGTGCATTAATTTTGTAACCTAGTACTTTACCAAATTCATTGACTAGCTCTAGTAGTTTTCTGGTAGCATCTTTAGGATTCTCTATGTATACTATCATGTCGTCTGCAAACAGTGACAGCTTTACTTCTTCTTTTCTGATTGGGATTCCTTTTATTGCTTTTTCTTCTCTGACTGCTGGGGCTAAAACTTCCAAAACTGTGTTGAATAATACTGGTGAGAGTAGGCAACCTTGTCTTTTTCCTGAGCGTAGAGGAAATGGTTTCAGTTTTTAACCATTGAGAATGATGTTGGCTGTGGGTTTGTCATATATGGCCTTTATTATGTTGAGATACATTCCCTCTATGCCTACTTTCTGGAGTTTTTATCATAAATGGGTGTTGAATTTTGTTGAAATCATTTTGTGCATCTGTTGAGATGATCATATGGTTTTTATCCTTAAATTTGTTAACATGGTGTATCACATTGATTGATTTGCATATATTGATGAATCCTTCCATTCCTGGGACCCCGCTTGATCATGGTGTATGTTTCTTTTAATGTGCTGTTGGATTCTGTCTATATGTGTATAACTGAGTCAATTTGCTGTACAGCAGAAATTAACACAACATTGTAAATCAACTATACTTCAATAAATTTTTAAAAAATATCCATGCCAAAAAAAAATGGCAGAAAAGGAGTGCAAAAAAGGAAAGATGTAATTGATGTATTTATTAGAACACAAATAGCCAGATAGTAGACTTACACCCAACCACATCAATAAACACATTAAATTTAAGTGGTCTAAATACCCCAATAAAAGGTAGAAATTGTCAGATAGAATAATATAAAAAGGAACACCAAACCACAGGCCAAACCAAGAAACTCATTTTGAATATGAAGACAAAAATAGGTTATACCTAAAAGACTGAGAAAAAATATACCACACTAACACTAATCAAAAGAAGGCCATAGCAGTTATATTGATATCATAAAAAGTAGATTTTAGAACTAAAAATGTTCTTTAGGATTAATAAGAGGCTACTATTAATAGCGTAACTGAAAACAACAAAGTAGGGTGAATTAATAACTGAAACCTGAATTACGATCATTATCCATCTTTTTCCTTTTCTGACCTTTATTTTCCTCAGATATGTGATGAGGAATTGGGACTAGAAGATTTTAAATTCTTGAACATTACTAGAAGTCTAGATTTTAGTTTTCAATCACTGAAAATTGTCAAACTGTTTGCCAATTCTTGGTTAATACTTTCAATGGTATTCATGAATGGTGTAAAATATGGCTGTTACAATCATCAAGTCTCTTATAAAACTGAAATTCTCGGGTTTTATATCAATATCAGTAACCAGGCATTTTACAGAAGTTCATGAATTACTGAATAAAGTAAGGATCTCACGACAACTCAGTGGGAGTTTTGGTAGGTCCAAAAAAAAAATTCTTGAAATTTCCATTAAACATTTTTAACATAGTGTTTACTTTAAAATTTCTAAATTGGTAGGTAGATCTAGAGGGAGATGAGCAAAACCTGTTTCAATGCTAGGCAACAGATGGCAGATAAAAGATATTATCATATACCTTCAACCAGGAAGAATAAATTGTTGAAATATATTTTAGCATCTGCTAAAGCAAATAGAAATTTGCTAAAGCAAATAGAAATAAACAAAAGAATTTCAAATGATCCTATGGAGACTAATTAAGGAATTGTGCAGTTTTAAAGCTATGTATTTCTGTAAATTCCAGCCTTGTCTAGGTTCTTAATTGTTGTCTTTAAAATTTTAACACATCTGAGAACTATTATTCTGTTTCCTGGTGCTCTGGGCATCTTAAAGAACTACCAAGAAGTCCACAGCAGTCTCCTGGGGAAAGTGAAACTCAAGATAACCACAGCCAAGTCAATTTCTAGCTAGAGAACTGACTGTTCTCAACACTGAAATACATATCCTAATTGACTCATGGAACTGACTTGGCAGGCTATAAGGTTTGAAGTCACACCAAACGACAGGTTGGTGTGTTAAGAAGAATAATGGTCCAGGAGTCAGGAGACAGCTCTTTGTTATGGTAGTAACGGTTATGGGAGCCCTGATAAGTTACTCAGCATCCAGTGGCTCAATTTCCTTGTTTATACACAGGGGAAATCATTCCTGCCCTGCCTATCTAAGAGGGCTTTTATGTGTATCAAATTATATAAATTATATAAAACATTTGGTAATAGTAAGTAGAACAAAAAGAAGAAATGGGCAATAACGAAGGAAAAATTATTTATGAAGTAATCTAAAATTTTTAAAGCTTAAAATGTTTTACAAATTTAAGATATACTTTATCATTTTATTTGTATTATTTTTGTCACTTATCATTTTATTACTGAAACCACCCTATGAATTATATAAGGAAAATACTCCTAATTTTCTAAAAACAATACTGAAAAAGTGGTTGCCCAAGTTAAAAACATAATTCATAACATAGTCATCAACCTATCTTCTGTGTAAAGAAGACTTTTCTCAACAATTTAAGCTGCCCAGAAAACGGAGTGATGTGTCTTCTAACGTAATGAATTCCACTTCTGTAGATATTATAAGAAGAATTATTCCTGCATTGAAAGGAGGGAGATAAATGAATATTAAATGAAACCCAGGCTGACAAAAGGGGTCCATGTCACAAAAAATGCTAAAGAACCCTAGGGCCTAGTGATGCTCCTAAAAAATGGGGCTTATAATATCTATAGGGACAGATATCTGCGGGAGACAGAGAGGGGGCTTGCACAAACTGGATTTTTCTACTGGATAGTAAGAAACAATGTATTGCACCAATCCTCTGGATGTGATATATGAACACTTTCTCTCCCAGTTGACAATGGCAGTGATCATTCTGTCCAGTTTAAGAAGATGAAATAAGTAGCCACTGCTCTGGAACATTAACCAAGCCTGGTAAAATCCTGGTTAAATGCACTACCAGCAGATTTAAGGTCAACACAACAAACACACATGTGTGCACACACACACACACAACTCTGATATTTTGCCAAGGTAATAATGATTCCTATTGCACCATATTTAAAACATTAAATTGTATACATTTCAATGTCAATATGTCTGTCTGTAATTAATAATAAAATTTAAATTCCTATATCTGTGCATAATCCAAACAGTGAAACAGACCTGAGGTGACCTATAAAATGCTCATGTTCACTGAAGAAGAAATTTTTTTTATAAATTTTATTTTATTGTTTTATTTTTGGCTGCATTGGGTCTTTGTTTAGGCACGCAGGCTTTCTCTAGTTGCAGCAAGCAGGGGCTACTCTTCATTGCGGTGTGCAGTCTTCTCGTTGCTGTGGCTTCTCTTTGTTGTGGAGCATGGGCTCTAGGCGTGTGGACTTCAGTAGTTGTGGCACTTGGGCTCTGTAGTTGTGGCTCGCGGGCTCTAGAGCACAGGCTCAGTAGTTGTGGCACACGGCCTTAGTTGCTCTGCAGCATGTGGGATCCTCCCGGACCAGGACTCAAACCTGTGTTCCCTGCATTGGCAGGTATATTCTTAACCACTGCACCACCAGGGAAGTCCCTGAAGAAGAAATTTCTTCAGCAACTATATTTTGGAAGAAAAGCAAATATTCCTAGAGGTATATGTCCCAGTATTTTCTCTAGTTTTAAATGGCACTTTAAAACTTACAAATTGGTTTAAAAGCACTGCATTTTCCACTGAGTCTGGAAAGACATTTCTAAGCAAGTTGGTACTATATTAACAATATTAATAAAGATATTAATAAGAAAGATAATATATTAAACAATTACTAATCCTCATAAGAACTCTATAAGGTAGATATTATCATTATCTTCATTTCAAACAAGAACTTGAGATTTAGAGAGATTGAAGTACTTGCCCAAGATAACAAAAGTGGAGAAGCCTGGATCTGAATGAATTCATTCAGAATTAGATCACAGCTGCACATGATGGCAGTATGGTAGGAACCATGGTAAGGAATTTGCTTATAGTGTTCCATTTAATCCTTTATACCCTCATTAATTTAGTACTATTATGATCCTCTTTCCAGATGGGCAAACTGATATTAGTGAGATCCAAAGTCTCCCTGTTAGGATAACACAGATCTGGGATTTTCCCCCCGGCAGTCTGTCTCCAAAGTTAATGTGTTTAATTCCAGAATTCTACTACTTTTGCAAAGTAAAAGAGGTACTTAAAATGACTTGTGCATAGAACTGTTATGATCATCTTATCCTTGATTACAATGCAGGAACATAAATCCTTCCAATTCTTCAAACTTTATTATCCTTTTCATTTGTATTGAGTTACTTTTTAGGAACGTAGTACACATTAAGAATTTTAGGGGGGCATTTAAGATGGCAGAGGAGTAAGATGTGGAGATCACCTTCCTCCCCACAAATACATCAAAAATACATCTACATGTGGAACAACTCCTACAGAACACCTACTGAACGCTGGCAGAAGACCTCATCCCAAAAGGCAAGAAACTCCCCACGTACCTGGGTAGGGCAAAAGAAAAAAGAAAAAACAGAGACAAAAGAATAGGGATTGGACCTGCACCTCTGAGAGGGAGCTGTGAAGGAGGAAAAGTTTCCACACACTAGGAAGCCCCTTCACTGGTGGAGATGGGGGATGGGCAGGGGGGGGAGAAGCTTCAGAGCCACAGAGGAAAATGCAGCAACAGGGGTGCAGAGGGCAAAGCGGAGAGATTCCCGCACAGAGGATCCGTGCCAACCAGCACTCACCAGCCTGAGAGGCTTGCCTGCTCACCCGCCGGGGCGGGCGGGGCTGGGAGCTGAGGCTCGGGCTTCGGATGTCGGATCCCAGGGAGAGGACTGGGGTTGCCTGCGTGAACACAGCCTGAAGGGGGATAGTGCACCACAGCCAGCCGGGATGGAGTCCAGGAAAAAGTCTGGAGCTGCCGAAGAGGCAAGAGACCATTCTTTCAGGGTGTGAGGAGAGGGGATTCAGAGCACCGCCTAAACAAGCTTCGGAGACGAGCACGAGCCACAGCCATCAGCGCAGACACCAGAGACGGGCATGAAACGCTAAGGCTGCTACAGCAGCCACCAAGAAACCTGTGCGCAAGCACAGGTCACTGTCCACATCTCCCTTCCCAGGAGCCTATGCACCCTGCCACTGCCAGGGTCCCATGATCCAGGGACAACTTTCCAGGGAGGACACACAGCACACCTCAAGCTGTTGCAACGTCATGTTGGCCTCTGCCGCCGCAGGCTCGGCCCGCATTTTGTACCCCTCCCTCCCCCCAGCCTGAGTGAGCCAGAGCCCCCAAATCAGCTGCTCCTTTAACCCTGTCCTACCTGGGCAAAGAACAGATGCCCTCAGGCGACCTACATGCAAAGGCAGGGCCAAATCCAAAGCTGAACCCCAGGAGCTGTGCGAACAAGGAAGAGAAAGGGAAATATCTCCCAGCAGCCTCAGGAGCAACGGATTAAATCTCCACAATCAATTTGATCTACCCTGCATCTCTGAAATACCTGAATAGACAACGAATCATCCAAAAATTGAGGTGGTGGACTTTGGGAGTAACTGTAGACTTGGGGTTTCCTTTCTGCATCCAATTTGTTTCTGGTTTTAGGTTTATTTTAGTTTAGTATTTAGAGCTTATTATCATTGGTAGATTTGTTTATTGATTTGGTTGCTCTCTTTCTTTTCTTAATGGATATATACTTTTTTCCTTTTTCTCTATTTGTGAGTGTGTATGTGTATGTTTCTTTGTGTGATTTTGTCTGTATAGCTATGCTTTTACCATTTGTCCTAGCATTCTGTCTGTCCATTTTTTTGTGTTTTTTTGTTTTTTGGATATATTTAGCACTTGTTATCATTGGTGGATTTGTTTTTTGGTTTGGATGCTCTCTTCTGTCTTTCTTTTTTTATTACTTTTTAATTGCTTATATTTTTAATTTTTTATTTTTTTAATTTTAATACCTTTATTTTGTTTTATTTTATTTTTCTTTCTTTCTTTCTTTCTTTCTTTCTTTCTTTTTCTCCCTTTTCTACTGACTGTGTGGCTGACAGGGTCATGGTGCTCCAGCCAGGTGTCAGGCCTGAGCCTCGGAGGTGGGAGAGCTGAGTTCAGGTCACTGGTCCACCAGAGACCTCCCGTCTCCACGTAATATCAAACGGTGAAAGCTCTCCCAGAGATCTCCATCTCAAGGCTAAGATTCAGCTCCACTCAACTTCCAGCAAGCTACAGCGCTGGACAACCCATGCCAAACAACAACCAAGATGGGAACACAAACCCACCCATTAACAGAGAGGCAGCGTAAAATCATAATAAGGTCACACACACCAAAACACACCACCAGACGCGGTCCTGCCCACCAGGAAGGCAAGATCCAGTCTCATCCACCAGAACACAGGCACCAGTCTCCTCCACCAGGAAGCCTACACAACCATGGAACCAAACTTACCCACAGAGGGAAGGCACCAAAAACAACGGGAACTACGAACCTGCAGCCTGCTAAAAGGAAACCCCAAACACTGTAAGTTAAGCAAAATGAGAAGACAGAGAAATATGCAGCAGATGAAGGAGCAAGGTAAAAACCCACCAGACCAAACAAATGAAGAGGAAATAGGCAGCCTACCTGAAAAATAAGTCAGAGTAATGACAGGAAAGATGATCCAAAATCTTGGAAATAGAATGGAGAAAAAGCAAGAAACATTTAACAAGGACCTAGAAAAACCAAAGAGCAAACAATGATGAACAACACAATAAATGAAATTAAAAATTCTCTAGAAGGGATCAATAGCGGAATAACTGAGGCAGAAGAACAGATAAGTGGCCTGGAAGATAAAATAGTGGAAATAACTACTGCAGAGCAGAATAAACAAAAGAGAATGAAAAGAACTGCAGACAGTCTGAGAGACCTCTGGGACAACATTAAACACACCAACATTCGAAGTGTAGGGGTCCCAGAATAAGAAGAGAAAAAAAAACACTGAGAAAATATTTGAAGAGATTATAGTTGAAAACTTCCTTAATATGGGAAAGGAAATAGTCAATCAAGTCCAGGAACTGCAGAGAGTCCCATACAGGATAAATCCAAGGAGAAACATGCTGAGACACATATTAATCAAACTATCAAAAATTAAATACAAAGAAAAAATATTAAAAGCAGCAAGGGAAAAGCAACAAATAACATAAAAGGGAATCCCCATAAGGTTGACAGCTGATCTTTCAGCAGAAACTCTACAAGCCAGAAGGGAGGGGCAGGACATATTTAGAGTGATGAAAGGGAAAAATCTACAACCAACATTACAATACGCAGCAAGGATTGAATTCAGATTCGATGGAGAAATTAAAACCTTTACAGACAAGCAAAAGCTAAGAGAATTCAGCACCACCAAACCAGCTTTAAAAATAAATGCTAAAGGGGCTTCCCTGGTGGCGCAGTGGTTGAGAGTCTGCCTGCCGATGCAGGGGACACGGGTTCGTGCCCTGGTCCGGGAGGATCCCACGTGCCGCGGAGCGGCTGAGCCCGTGAGCCATGGCCGCTGAGCCTGCACGTCCGGAGCCTGTGCTCTGCAACGGGAGAGGCCACAACAGTGAGAGGCCCACATACCACAAAAAATATATAAATAAATAAAATAAATGCTAAAGGAACTTCTCTAGGCAGGAAACACAAGAGAAGGAAAAGACTGACATTAACAAATGCAAACCAATTAAGAAAATGGTAATAGGAACATACATATCAATAACTACCTTAAATGTAAATGGATTAAATGCTCCAACCAAAAGACAGCGACTGGCTGAATGGATACAAAAACAAGACCTGTATATATGCTGTCTACAAGAGACTGACTTCAGACCTGGGGACACATACAAACTGAAAGTGAGGGGATAGAAAAAGATATTCCATGCAAACGGAAATCAAAAGAAAGCTGGAGTAGCAATTCTCATATCAGACAAAATAGACTTTAAAATAAAGAATATTACAAGAGACAAAGAAGGGCACTACATAATGATCAAGGGATCAATCCAAGAAGATGATATAACAATTGTAACTATTTATGCACCCAACATAGGAGCACCTCAATACATAAGGCAAATACTAACAGCCATAAAAGGGGAAATCGACAGTAACACAATCATAGTAAGGGACTTTAACACCCCACTTTCACCAATGGACAGATCATCCAAAATGAAAGTAAATAAGGAAACACAAGCTTTAAATGATACATTAAACAAGATGGACTTAATTGATATTTATAGGACATTCCATCCAAAAACAACAGAATACACATTCCTCTCAAGTGCTCATGGAACATTCTCCAGGATAGATCATATCTTCGGTCACAAATCAAGCCTTAGTAAATTTAAGAAAATTGAAGTCATATCAAGTATCTTTTCTGACCACAATGCTATGAGACTAGCCATCAATTACAGGAAAAAAATATGTAAAAAATACAAAAACATGGAAGCTAAACAATGCACTACTAAGTAACTGAGAGATCACTGAAGAAATCAAAGAGGAAATCAAGAAATACATAGAAACATATGACAATGAAAACATGACGACCCAAAACCTACAGGATGCAGCAAAGGCAGTTTTAAGAGGGAAGTTTATAGCAATACAATCCTACCTCAAGAAAGAAGAAAAATGTCAAATAAACAACCTAACCTTACACCTAAAGCATTTAGAGAAAGAAGAACCCAAAGAACCCGAAGATAGCAGAAGGAAAGAAATCATAAAGATCTCATCAGAAATAAATGGAAAAGAAATGAAGGAAATGATAGCAAAGATCAATAAAACTAAAAGCTGGTTCTTTGAGAAGATAAACAAAACTGATAAATCATTAGCCAGACTCATCAAGAAAAAACGGGAGAAGACTCAAATCAATAGAATTAGAAATGAAAAAGGAGAGGTAACAACTGACACTGCAGAAATAAAAGAGATCATGAGAGATTACTCCAAGCAACTCTATGCCAATAAAATGGACAACCTGGAAGAAATGGACAAATTCTTAGAAAAGCACAACCTTCTAAGACTGAACCAGGAAGAAATAGAAAATATGAACAGACCAATCACAAGCACTGAAATTGAAACTGTGATTAAAAGTCTTCTAACAACAAAATTCTATCAAACATTTAGAGAAGAGCTAACACCTATCTTTCTCAAACTCTTACAAAATATAGCAGAGGGAGGAACACTCCCAAACTCATTCTACGAGGCCACCATCACCCTGATACCAAAACCAGAAAAAGATGTCACAAAAAAAGAAAACTACAGGCCAATATCACTGATGAACACAGATGCAAAAATCCTCAACAAAATACTAGCAAACAGAATCCAGCAGCACATTAAAAGGATCATACACCATGATCAAGTGGGATTTATCCCAGGAATGCAAGGATTGTTCAATATAGGCAAGTCAGTCAATGTGATACATACACCATATTAACAAACTGAAGAAGAAAAACCATATGATCATCGCAATAGATGCAGAAAAATCTTTCAACAAAATTCAACACCCATTCATGATAAAAACCCTCCAGAA
Organism: Pseudorca crassidens; assembly: GCF_039906515.1. Taxonomy (NCBI): domain Eukaryota; kingdom Metazoa; phylum Chordata; class Mammalia; order Artiodactyla; family Delphinidae; genus Pseudorca; species Pseudorca crassidens. The sequence goes on along the minus strand of NC_090317.1, from coordinate 109,084,701 downwards.
AGCAGGCAGAGTGGGAACTTACGTCAACATAATAAAGGCCATATATGACAAAGCCACAGCCAACATCGTTCGCAATGGTGAAAAACTGAAACCATTTCCACTAAGATCAGGAACAATACCAGGTTGCCCACTCTCAACACTATTATTCAACATAGTTTTGCAAGTTTTAGCCACAGCAATCAGAGAAAAAGAAATAAAAGGAATGCAAATCAGAAAAAAAGATGTAAAAGTGTCACTGTTTGCAGATGACATGATGCTATACATGGAGAATCCTAAAGGTGCTACCAAGAACTACTAGAGCTAATCAATGAATTTGGTAAAGTAGTAGGGTACAAAACTAACACACAGAAATCTCTTGCATTCCTATACAATAATGATGAAAAATCTGAAAGAGGAATTAAGGAAACACTCCCATTTACCACTGCAACAAAAAGAATAAAATACCTAGGAATAAACCTACCTAAGGAGACAAAAGACCTGTATGCAGAAAACTATAAGGCACTGATGAAAGAAATTAAAGACGATACAAACAGATGGAGATATATACCACATTCTTGAATTGGAAGAATCAACAATGTGAAAATGACTCTACTACCAAAAGCAACCTACAGATTCAATGCAATCCTTATCAAACTACCAATGGCATTTTTCACAGAACTAGAACAGAAAATTTCACAATTTTTATGGAAACACAAAAGACCCCGAATGGCCAAAGCAAACTTGAGAAAGAAAAACGGAGCTGGAGGAATCAGGCTCCCAGAGTTCAGACTATACTTCAAAGCTACAGTAAGTGAGAGAGTATGATACTGTCACAAAAACAGAAATATAGGTCAATAGAACAGGATAGAAAGCGCAGAGATAAACCCACACACATATGCTCTCCTTATTTTTGAGAAAGGAATCAGGAATATACAATAGAAAAAAAGCCTCTTCAATAAGTGGTGCTGGGAAAACTGGACAGCTACATGTAAAAGAATGAAATTAGATCACTCCCTAACACCATACACAAAAATAAACTCAAAATGGATTAAAGACCTAAATGAAGGCCAGACACTATAAAATTCTTAGAGGAAAACATAGGATGAACACTCTTTGACATAAATCACAGCAAGATCCTTTTTGACCCACCTCCTAGAGAAATGGAAATAAAAACAAAAATAAACAAATGGAACCTAATGAAACTTAAAAGCTTTTGCACAGCAAAGGAAACCATAAACAAGACTAAAAGGCAACCCTCAGAATGGGAGAAAATATTTGCAAACGAAGCAACTGACAAAGCATTAATCTCCAAAATATATAAACAGCTCATGCAGCTCAATATTAAAAAAACAAACAACCCAATCCAAAAATGGGCAGAAGACCTACATAGACATTTCTCCAAAGAAGACATACAGATGGCCAAGAAGCACATGAAAAACTGCTTAACATCACTAATCATTAGAGAAATGCACATCAAAACTACAATGAGGTAGGAATGTAAATTGATACAGCCACTATGGAGAACAGTATGGAAGTTCCTTAAAAAACTAAGAATAGAACTACCATACGACCCAGCAATCCCACTACTGGGCATATACCCTGAGAAAACCATAATTCAAAAAGAGTCATGTACCGAAATGTTCACTGCAGCTCTATTTACAATAGCCAGGTCATGGAAGCAACCTAAATGCCCACCAACAGACGAATGGATAAAGAAGATGTGGTACATATATACAATGGAATATTACTCAGCCATAAAAAGGAATGAAACTGGGTCATTTGTTGAGACGTGGATGGACCTAGAGACTGTCATACAGAGTGAAGTCAGTCAGAAAGAGAAAAACAAATATCGTATATTAACGCATATATGTGGAACCTAGAAAAATGGTACAGATGAACCAGTTTGCAGGGCAGAAACTGAAACACAGATGTAGAGAACAAACATATGGACACCAAGGGGGGAAAGCAGCGGGGGGGGGGGTCTGATGAATTGGGCGATTGGGATTGACATGTATACACTGATGTGTATAAAACTGATGACTAATAAGAACCTGCTGTATAAAAAAATAAAATAAAATTCAAATAAAAAAGTGCTTGGCATTTATGTCTCCTTTATATTAAAGTTAGAGTATTATAGTACTTTTAAAAATTTGTTTGTCCGTTGGTTCTATTATCTATAAATTTTATCTCAGGATATTAAATGAGGCATTAAATATTTAATATTAAAAGAGATTGTTAGGTTCGACTGAGTTGAGAAACACTAACTTAGAATCTATCCTGATTGATGAGCCTAAACCATATTCATGTCAAGGTTAGAAATGCAGTGCAGTCATTCCATCTCTGAAATGAAATGTTTCATTTGTGCCAAATTATGAACTTATCACAGTGTGCAGCATCATTTCTTAAACCTTGAAGAAAGCTTTCTTGTTTAAAAATTCAAGGACCTAATTTCCCACTTAATTTTTTTTTCATAATCATTGAACAGGATTCATGTATACTGATTCTACCACTCTTCATTGTTATAGCTTGTGCCATCTCAAAGAAGAAATTGTCAAAACACATATAGTATATTCATTAAGCATCTATAAAATGTGATTTATGTTCACACTTTTACTGGAGAACCCCAGTTATTAATGATGCTTTCAAGACTACTACAGTCTATTGCCAAAATCAGAGCCCTGTGAGCTACAATCCCTTCCTCTAATTTTCAGATTGTGGTACCCCAAGCTTAAAATGTAAGACTCTTATTGACATTTAACTAATAATCCCATTCTGGAGGAAATAAAGAAGTCTTTGTTATTAATGACTTATGATCACTTAAATTCTCCTTTAAAATGACCTTCAGAAATTTTTGGAAGTTCTACCTGGAAGTCAGATTCAGCTATATGCTTATCAAAACCACTTAAGGAAGTTATCTTCTTAAGTGAAGCATGAAACTTCAGAAAGAATACAAGAGGAGTGGTAAATATAGGAAGGGGCCACCCTCCTAGCCAGCCAAATGAACTAAATTAATTCTGGATGAATCAATAGGTTGAGGCAGCCGTGTGTAACCCAATTTCATCTGCCAGAAATATCTTCCCACAATGTCATCTGAATCCACTTAAGCTATTCAAGTCTACAGTAGGCATTCTCCTCATTGTGTTGTCATGGACTCTTGAAAGCCTAATTAGAAGGCAGCATAATAACCAACCAACCAACAAGTAAGTGAATTAGAAAAATTCTCCCTCCAACATTTGTTTTCTCAGTACTACTATCACCATTGACCTAATAAGTTTAGAGCATAGTGTAGTGCTCATTTCTTTGTTACCATTTCACATAACATCTACCTCATTCCTACTTTCATTAGTTATTGAAACAAAAAATCCCTATCCCATTTCCCCCTTTAAATTTATCCTCTTACATCTCCAAATAAATCTCACATTGTGTCACTTTTCTGGCACCTACAAAGTCAAAACCTCTGAAACTGACATTATTGAACAAGTTGGACTCAGTGGGTTGACATCCTGAAACAGCTTTATTTAACTCACACTGCTTTTTTTTTTACATAGCTTTAATGATGTTTAAGTCACATACCACACAATTCATTTAAAGCATACTATTCAACCCTAAAAGAGACCTCGTACCTATAAGCAGTCAATCCAAATCCCCAGCTCCAGTCCTAAGCAATACTAATATGCTTCCTGTCTCTATAAATCTGCTTTTTCTGGACATTTAATATAAATGCAGTCATACAATATGTAGTCTTTTGTGGCTGAGTTCTTTTACTTAGCATAATGTTTTCAATATTCATCCATGTTGTAACATGTATTGGTACTTCATTCCTTTTTACAGATAAATAATATTCTACTATATGGATATATCACACTTTGTGTATCCATCAATTAAGTGATGGGCTTTGGGTTGGCTTTTATAGATAATGCTGCTATGAACACTTACGTACAAGTTTGGATGTGGACTTAAGTCTTCATTTCTCTTTAGTATATACCTAGGGTATATTGCTGAGTCATATGGTAACTCTGTTTAACTATTTGAGAAACTGCCAAAAATTTTTCTAAAGTAGTGGTACAATTTTACATTCCCACTAGCAATGTACAAGGGTGCCAATTTCTATACATCCATGCCAGATCTTGTTAATGTCTTTTTTATTACAGTGATCACATAGGAGTAAAGTGATATCTCATTGTGGTTTTGACTTTCATTTCCCTAATGACTAAGGATGGTGAGCATCTTTTCATGTTCTTATTGGCCATGTGTACATCTTCTTTGGAGAAATATCTACTGAAATTCTTTTCTCATTTTTAATTGGGTTATTTTTCTTTCTAATGAGTTGTAAGAGTTGTTTATATATTTCAGACACCAGACCCTTATCAGATACATGATTTACAAATATTTTCTCCCATTCAGTGGATTTTCTTTTCACTTCCTTGATGATGTCCTTTGAAGCAAGAGTTTTTTATTTTAATGTAGTCCAATGTATCTATTTTTTTGTCATTTGTGTTTTGATATCATATCTGAGAAACCATTACCTAACCCAAGCTCATGAAGATTTACTCCTGTGTTTTCTTCTAAGAGTTTTATAGTTTTATCTCTTACATTTGGGTCTATGATCTATTTTGAGTAAATTTTTTGTATGCCTTATTCTAAAAGTGGTCATAGTTTCTTCAGGGTAGAAAAAATTTAACAGCAAATGTAGCATCCCTTAAAAGTGCTAATCGTGGTGTGTTACCATTCAATGTTTACCTTAAGAACCTAAATTCAGGGGTTCCATTTTGACTGCCACAGATAGTTTTAGGAATCATGATAGGGGCCACTAAGCTCTACATGCTTATGTGGTGCATTAAGAGGAATCATTGGATATCTACATGATATTGGGCAAGTCATTCTCTGGCCTTCAATTTCCTCAGCAAAATGGAGATATAAGAGGGCCCTTAAAGGGTTGTAATAGAAAATAGGTATAAAATGCATGTCAAGTGCTCAGCATGGTACTTGGCACATAGTAAGCATATTACATCTCTTTAATAATAACATTCTTATTATTTGTATTATGAATATTATTTTTACTATCTCATTTAATCTCCACACCAAACTCTCTTGCAGCCAGGTTGTACCAGTCAAAGTCTAGTCAGGAAAACAAGTATTTCAATAGAGGTAATTTAATACAGGGAATTAGGCACAGAGGTGCTAGAGAGACTGACACAAGGGCAAGGTGAGAAACCCAGAGAATAAAAACTATAGAAAGCTCCTGCCAACTCTAAAGCTGGAGGAATTAAAAGAAGAAATTATTTTAGTTGATCTCAGAAAACAGGGTTGGCAAGAGAGCTTGGAAACTTGGAATAGATGATGTCTGAGAGGCTATCCAAGCAAGAACTGGCAACATGGGGAAGGCAGCTACCATGGAGGGGAGGGCCCAGGTAGAACAGGAACCAGAGAAAAGAAAATGCCCCTCAGAAGCTTCCACAAGAGAAGATATGCAGGCTCCACTGGAGCCGCCACCCTAAGTAGAGAAAGAGGGAAGAGATATTCTGCTTTCTCCCCTAGTCCTGTCGTCCAGGGTCCCATCAGTGCTACCCATTTGGCTAAACCTAATCAAAAGCAAGGTTGCCTAGGAAATATGGTATGCCAAGGTCAGGCCCTGAGGAACAGAGGAAAGAAGGGCGGAGAATGGATCTGAGAGAAAACATGCAGACAGCTGGCACAGAGACTCTGTATGTGTAAGAATCTTGTCTCATATCATTGCAGGGTCAGGATTAAGCTAGTTAATGCTCTCTTTCTATCATAATTTAAAACCTCTCTAGAATCCTTAAGGAAAAAGGCATTGGAGGATGCCTGGAGTAACCCCAGGAACAGTAATTTAGATAGTAATTAATTTAGTAATTCAGGTAGCACTCTCTCTTTAATAGAGGCTCAGATTGTTTTTACTAGTGCTAAAATCATACATCTAATCTGATTATTTCTGCTGTTGCTTAGAAGTTCCAATTATAGTTACAACAACATGTACACAGGGAGAAAGACAGGAACAGAGGGAGAGATACCTCAAGTATAGTGAGTTAATAATTTTACTCAGTTTATGGTACATTGTCCCACACAAGGACCCAGTTTTGTCTTTATTAGTGAAGTGAATGCTTGAACAATACCCCCTTTTCTCCATACCCTACTCTCACTGTTCTCCTCTTGCCTTAGGTCTCCATTTAAATTATATCTTTATATATGTTCTTGCAAAATGTATAGTGTTTTGTACGTACACATTTTTAACGTGTGTAAAAGTAAGTTTTAGTTCTCTTTCTGTTTATTAATCTTTGTCACTGACCTCCATTGATGCATTTAAGATCTACACAAGTTGCTCTTTGTACATTCAAGTGTTGCTAACTACTTGCAGTATTTTAAGTTGTGCGTCATCCACATTTTACCTGAACAATCTCCCAGGGATTGACATGCAGACTACCTGCATCTCCCAGGCATACAGTCAACACTTCAATAAACGTCCTGTACACGTACCCTTATGTACCTTTATGAAAATTCCACTGGAATACAAAGACAGTTGTGAAATTGTGAAAGCTTAGGTATGCATATATCTAATTTTACTAAGTAGTGGAGGTTGCTCTCCTGAATGGCTGCAGTGGTCTACAGTTTCAAAAGCAATGATGAGGATTTCTATGTCCCCAAATCTCTGACTGCGCTTGGCATAATCTACATTTCCAATTATGACCAGTCTAATAGGTATAGAGTGATCCTGTTTCCTTTTTATTTCTTTTTTTCTAATTAACAGTAATGTAGAGAATCTTATCACATGCTTGTTACTTTTGGGGGCTTTCTCTTCAGTAAACTGCTTCTTTACATTTGGGTCCATTATTTTTTATAATTGGTGTTATCTTTTCCTTCTTTATTTGCAGGAGATCGTTTTACATAAAAGATAAAACCCATTTTGATTTTAGATATTACAACTATATTTTTCTATTTTGTCATAAGTGAATTAAATTTGTCAAGTGTTCTTCTCTGAATAGAAATCCTTAATCTTTATATAATCAAATTTATAAAATTTTTGCCTTATGGTTGGTATTTCTGAAGTTTTAAGGTGTACTTACTTTCCTCTGAATCATGCCCATTTACCTTTTCTTCTATTATTGTTTTACCATTCAAATTTTGGCCTTTATTCTAGTTATAATCCACCTTTCCATGTGGTAGGAGATAATAATCCAGTTTTATTTTACTCTATGTAGTCATCTGGTCTGCCCAACACCATCTATTAAAGAACATTTTCCCCATTGATGTATGTGTCACACCTATGTCAAGTTCCTATCTTTGTCTCTGAACACACTTGGTTGCTTCATTTGCTGAGCTTTTCTTGCTTTGACAGCACACTCTATTTCTGTGACTTTATGTCTTAAAATCTGGTAGGGTAGTCCTCCATTTTTACTCTTATTTTAAAAGATTGACCTAGGTATTCCTGGATTTGCTTTTATCCATATACATTTTAGAGTAGAAAGTGAGTTTATCACATTCCTCAACAACATACTGTAATTTTTTTTGGAATATTATTGAATTTATGAATTAATTTGGGGAGAATGAATATCTTCCTAATATGTCATCCCAATCAAGAGCATGGAATATTTTGGCCCCTAATAAGTTTTAAAGTTTCTTTATAAAGATCTTATTTGTTCTTTTTTAAACTAATTCTTATATTATAAATGGAAAGTTATTCTTTTATCATATGTTCTAATTAACTATTTCTGATCATTATTATGGGATGATCTTATCAGCAACACAGAAGCTGAACTTTTAAAAAATTATTAATTCTCATAGTTTGTCTGGAGTCTGTTGGTTCTTCTAAGTAAATCATTTCATCCACCAAAAATGCCAGTTTTACTGTGCTATCTTCCAATCTTTTTTTTTTTAAGATTTATTTTATTATTTATTTATTTTTGGCAGAGTTGGGTCTTAGTTGAGGCACATGGGATCTTCGTTGAGTCATGCGGGATCTTTCGTTGCGGCACGTGGGCTTCTCTCTAGTTGTGCCATGTGGGTTTTCTCTCTCTAGTTGTGGCATGCAGGCTCCACGGCATTTGGGCTCTGTAGTTGTGGCACACAGGTTCCAGAGTGCATGGGCTCTGTAGTTTGTAGCACACAGGCTCTCTAGTTGAGGCACCTGAGCTCAGTAGTTGTGGCACGTGGGCTTAGTTGCCCTGTGGCATGTGGGATCTTATTTCCCCGACCAGGTGTCAAACCTGCGTCCCCTGCATTGAAAGGTGGATTCTCTACCACTGGACCACAAGAGAAGTCCCTCTTCCAATCTTTACATGTGTTTTTCTTTTTTTTAAATATTGGCTAGTTCTTCCTGTCCTAGATTAAAATGTAGTAATAATAGTAGACATCCTTGCCTTGTTCCAAAGCATAAAGAGAATGCATTAAAGTTACTTCCATAAGTATAATATTTGCTGTAGGATGTTGGAATACAAATTTACCAAGATAAGGAAGTTCCTTTATATTCCTGGCTTGATAGTAGTATCAATTTTAAGTTGATGAAGAACTGTATCAAATATTCTGTATTGGTTAAGATAACTGTATGAATCCTCCTTTAAGCTATTAATGTGGAAAACGACATTGATAGATTTTGATGTCAGACATTCTTGCATTTCTGGGATAACCTTACTTGATTATCTTGTATTGTTTTAACATACTATTAGATTTAATATTTTATCTGGGATATTGGCAACTATATAAGAAAAAGGGAAATTGTTGTTATCTGATTTTGGAATCAGGATTGAACCATCATCATAAAATTACCTGGGCCTAAGTGCTTTGGTTTTTATACTGTGGTCCATGAGACAAGTGAAGAAATAAGTGATCTTCAAACGTTTGGTAGAACTCATATGTAAAACCATCCAGTCCTGGAGTTTTTTGAGAGAAGAGGGCTTAACAACTATTTCTATTTCTTTGATTCTTATTGGCCTATTGAAAATTCTCTATTTTTTCTTACACCAATTTGGACATTTTACATTTTTCTAAGAAATAACACACTTAAACCATACTTTCAACTATATTAGCATATATTTGCACATGCAGATATTTTCTAAATTATTTATTGCATATAGATTTTTTCTCATTTTGCATTTTGTTTATTTATATCCTCTCTTTTTCCCTCTTGACTACATTGCCAAAGGTCTGCCTACTTTATTAATCTTTTCAAAGTATAAGCTTTGATTATGTTTATCTTCTGTATTAATGTTAGTCATTATTTGATTGATTTCTACCCTTTTACTTTTTTTTCCTTTTACATCTTGCTATTAGCAAACTACTTGTTATGTTTTTAGCATTTATTAACATTTTAAATTTACCAACAAAAAAGGTGAAACTATAAAATTTCCTCTACACACATTTGTAGCTGTGTCCTATGCATTGTGACATGTACTATTTTGACTGTCTTTCACTTGTGAATGTTTCTTATATCCTTTTATAATTTCATTTTATTCAAAATATTACTTTTGGAATATGTTTTAGTATTGATACTTTCCAAAAAGATGGTACATTAAGCTAAACTTTCATTACTAATTTCTATTTTGTTACACTGTAATCAGAGAATATGATATTTGGACTTCATTAAGGCTTTCGAAGCTTTGGTCTATTTTTTCATAACGTTTCCAATATTTACGAGGAAGAGTTCTATACATATCTAAAAATGAAACCGTAGTATTCAAGCCTTCAATAATCTCTGCTGATTTCCTGTTTGCTTGATCTGTTATTTTTTGAGAAGAATGTGTTATCAGTCTTCAGATCCACTTGATGTTTTCATTTTTTAATGAAAAATTTATTTTAGATGTTGTTTCACATATTTTGAAGCTGTGGGTAAGGTATAGATATGTTTAGGATGATATATCTGTTATTTTTTCCCTTTAGAAGTACTGTATAAAATTTCTTCTTAAGTTCTCATGATGTATTTGGTTTAAATTTTATTTTGTCCATAATTGGAATCATTACTCAAGTTTCTTTTGATTGATATGTATCTTTTCCCATTTTAAAAAATGTGCAAACTTTCCATGACTTTTTACATTACATGCTTCTTCTATAGATTCTGCCTTTGAATCAGTGACTTTAAAGGATTTATATTTATGCTGTATATGTTAGGACATATTTATTTGCCTTATTTCATATTTTTTCTTTGAATTTCTTTGTCATTTACTTTTACTCTCTTTCCAGCTTTCAGTTAGCTAGATTAAGATTTTTTTTCTTGGTTTGAAATTTAAGCATTCTGTTTTGGAGAGATACATGCACCCCTATGTTCATAGCAGCACTATTCACAATAGCCAAGATATGGAATCAACCTAAATATCCATCGATGGATGAACAGATAAAAAAGATGTAATACACACACACACAAATACACACACACACACAATGGAATATTCAGCCACAGGAAAGGAGAATATCCTGCCATTTGTGACAACATAGTTGTACCTGGAGGGTATTATATTAAGTGAGATAAGTCAGACAAAGACAGTGCTGTATGATATCACTTATATGTAGAATCTTTAAAAAAAAAAAAAAAGAGTTAAATTGTAGTCACCAGGGAATGGGAAGTGGGGGAATAAAAATTATGTTGTTTGTAGGTACAAACCTGCAACAAGTAGTAAATAAGCCATAGTGATCCAGCACACAGTATAATTAATATAAATAACAATATTGTACTATAATTATATAATGTGATAAAATAGTTACCAAGGCAATCATATTACAATATACCTATCAAAGTAACACACTGTATACCTTAAATTTATACAATGTTAAATGTCAAATATATTCAGTTAAAAAATTAAAAGACAAATTTTAACATTCTATTTTGGCTTTACATTGTTTGCCCCGAAATTAAGATACACCCATATATTTGCTTAGCTCCACTGATATTTTAAGCCATACTGGTATCTCTATTGTCCCCATGAAAAACAAAGTATATTAGCACACATTTACTCTCTTTGGTTCTCCACCTTAATGTAACAATAATGTCTAAAACTTTCTTTTAATTGTTCTAGAATTTTTCTTAGATGTCACATTTTCAGCAAATACTGGTTTACCCATGATTAACATACATTTTTCATCTTCTCCTGAATGTGTTTCTTTAATCACAACAATGCATTTAAATACCAGTTTGTGGATGTCACTCATAATTAACATGACAGTTTGGTCAAAAAGTCCTAAAAGAGAATACCCTTTTTCAAGCAAAAAATAGTGCAGAAGCCAAAATAATAAGAAAATACTTTTTCATTTGTTTCTAGCATTTCTTACTGTAAAAGTGAAGGATGCATTTTTATATAGTAAATAAAAGGTTAAACTCTCTCTTCCAAAAGTCATAAATTTCAGGCCTTCCTTTTCAAGAGATGAATTCAAGATTCTTTTGCAAAATTAAAAACAAATCCAAAGAACCTTCTACTATGACGGCAGATCTTTCAGCAGAATATGAACTGAAAGTCAAACTTCTATATAAAGATGTGGCACACTAGTTTAATTCAGGTTTTGAGTTAAAGTGGGTAAGTTGAAGTAGGGGTAAACGAAGGGCATAAGCATTACAAATTTAGTATCCTGAAATAATAATGTTGTTCAAAAAATAATCAAACTTCATTTAAAATTCAGAAATGTATAGGGATAAAGAAAAATCACAAGAAGTCAACTAATATAGTTATACTTTTTAGAAACAATAATTTAGAACAAATATACTAATTTTTATCAGTTTCAGAGACAAAGTTAGCTAATAAAATATATATCAGTGGGGACAGGGGGTATATGAGAACCCTGTACTTCCTACTCAATTTTCCTGTGAACTTAAAATTCTTTAAAAAATAGAGTCTATTAATTAAAAAAATAATAATCGGTGACTGGCCTCATCATGCCAAATATCCTCACTAAAACTGGAACTAGAAATATCTTTAAAATAATCACATTATCCGCTTTGCAAGAAAAGCAATTTAGTAACTCCTTCATTGATGTATACATACAAGAGTACTTTTCCTTAGAACAGGGATTACTATTGTAGAAATGAGTCTTCCTTTGTTGGGTATGCACAGATTAATGAAGATATGCTCATTTGTAAGATATTTCCTAATAACAATTATATCAAATTACTCTGGAGGATCCTGAGCAAACTACAATGGTTATAAAAGATATCTGCAATGAACAAGGCACTAATTTGAAAAGATATCTGCACGCCTAGGTCCACTGCAGCATTACCTTGCCAGGATATGGAAACTACTTAAGTGCCCATCAACAGATGAATGGATAAAGAAGATGTGGTACATCTTCCGCCCACTTTCTGCTTGGGTTGTTTGTTTTTTTGATATTGAACTGCATGAGCTCTTTGTGTATTTTGGAGATTAATCCCTTGTCAGTTGCTTCTCCAAAGAAGAAATACAGATGGTTAAAAAGCACATGAAAAGATGCTCAACATCACTAATTATTAGAGAAATGCAAATCAAAACTACAATGAGGTATCACCTCACACCGTCAGAATGGCCATCGTCAAAAAATCTACAAACAATAAATGTTGGAGAGGATGTGGAGAAAAAGGAAACCTCCTATACTATTGGCGGGAATGTAAACTGGTACAGACACTATGTAGAACAGTAAGAAGTTTCCTTAAAAAACTAAAAACAGAGCTACCCTATGATCCAGCAATCTTTCTAACTTGAAAGGTAGATGCACCCCAGTGTTCCCTGCAGCACTATTTACAATAGCCAGGATGTGGAAGCAACCTAAATGCCCATCAATAGAGAAATGGATAAAGAAGATATGGTACATATATACAATGGAATATTACCCAGCCATAAAAAGAACGAAATAATGCCATTTGCAGCAACATGGATAGACCTAGAGATTGTCATACTGAGCAAAGTAAATCAGGCAAAGACAAATATCATATATTGCTTACATGTGGAATCTAGAAAAAGGGTACAAATGAACTCATCTACAAAATAGAAATACAGATGTAGAAAATAAATTTATTTTATTTATTTAAAATAAGGTGGTAAGGGGGGAGGGATCAATTGGAAGATTGAGATTGACACATACACACTACTATATATATAATAGATAATAAGGACCCACTGTATAGCACAGGGAACTGTACTCAATACTCTGTAATGGCCTATGTGGAAAAAGAATCTAAAAAAGAGTGGATATATATGTATACGTATAACTGATTCACTTTGCTGTACATCTGAAACTAACACAACATTGTAAATTCACTATACCCCAATAAATTTTTTTAAAAGATGTGATATATGTATATATCACACATATATATATACACACACAGTGGAATACTACTCAGCCATAAAAAGATGAAATCTTCCCATTTTTGACATGGATTGACATTGAGGGTATTATGCTAAGTAAAGTAAGTCAGGCAGAGAAAGACAAATACCATATGATTTCACTCATATGTGGAATCTGAAAAAATAAAGGAACAAACAAAGCCAAACAAAGGCAAACACGCAGATATAGAGAACAGATTGGAGTTACCAGAGGGAAGAGTGGGGGAAGGGCAAAATGAGTAAAGGGGGGTCAGCTGTACGGTGATGGATGGAAACTAAACTTTTGGTGGTGAACACGCTGTACTACATACAGAAGTTGAATTATAATGTTTTACACATAAAACATGTAATGTTACAAACCAATGTTACCTCAATAATATATATATATATATATATATATATATATATATATAAAGCTGCAGGTATATATATAAAGCTGCAGTATTTACTACTTCTTAAGTAAAAATCTGTTAACTTATTTCCACAGATTCAAGTTCTCTCAGTATACAGCAGCTTTAAATAATCTCTATAACCAAAATCCTATATTGTTAACCCAGGCCCCATCAAGTTTAAGCTTATGTGATTATATTTATTTTGGCAGTAAGCCCTTGGACTCACTATCCATTATGCTGTGCATATTCAATATTTTAAAAGAGGCTTGTTTTCTAGCCTAAAGAAAAAGAAGTCGTAGATTTAAATTCTATGTCCACGATCTGGACTCTAGGTTTTCCTCCATCACAGTGGATGTTTTGGTGTCGGGAGTCTTGTTGCCTATGTGTGAACCCTGGTCACAGTATTTACCTGCAGTGTTACCCAGGAAAAAGTTATTTAACACTCCGAGCTTCAATTTCCTCTTCTGTTAAAAATAGCTGACACTAAAATTGTTCTTTCTATGTGCCAAGAATTCTTATGCATGTATAATTTGACCCTCATAATAAACCCATTCTTAGAGCCTATTTTTATTCTCATTTTTTAATAACGGGTACTGAAACTCTGCTTCTAAAGTGCCTTGCCCAAGATCACACACTTGGTTAGTGGCCTGCATTGATACTGAGGCAGTCTGATTTCAGAGTCAACTTAATCTATCCTACAAGGTTGTTGTGAAGATTAAATGATATAAACTCTGTAAAACATTCACACCAGTTATAGGCATCTAATAATTACTGATTAAATGTTAACTATTAGTCAAGTATAATAGTATGTGTGTGCAAGGGATTGGAGGGTTAGGTTTTAAGTCTAGACCTGTGATACAAAACAGAGTACATTAATTCATACAGACATATATTTTCATCTTTCTATGCTAAGATATTAATTTGTTATAATTAAGAATTTAAATTATAGTTTCTGTAAGCATTTTTTGATATTTCTTCATTTAAAAAAATTTCCAAGGTACCATTATGAAATGGAGACCCATACAATGGAATACAATTTGGCAATAAAAAGGAATAAAGTGTTTATACATGCTGCAACATGGATGAACCTCGAAAACATTATGCTAAGTGAAAGAAGTCAGACACAAAGACAACATATTATATGAGTCCACTTATATGAAAAATCCATAAAAGTAAAATCTATAGGCACAGAAGGTAGATCAGTGGTTGCCTGGGACTGAGAGTAGGAATGGGAGTGAATGTAAGTGGGCACAAGGTTTCTTTTGAGGGTGATAGAAATGTTCTAAAATTAGATTGTGGTGGAAGTTACACAACTTTGTAAGTATACTAAAATTCAATGAATTTTACAATTAAAATAGGTGAACTTTATGGTATGTATATTGTATTCCAAAAGCTGTTAATGAATATGGAAGTAACCTATGTCTCTCTCAGCCTCTGTGAGCACCTGTAATTAAATATTTGGGTGCCATTAAGCAATTCCCTTCTATATCCTCATTCTGTCTAGCAGACAACTTCCTCATCTTTTTCTTCATTTTTAAAACAAGTTTATTGTATAATTAACATATAAAAACTGGACATATTTAACGTATACAATTTGATGAGTTTGGACATACACAACACAGTACTGTTAACCATAGGCACTATGTTGTACAGCAGGTCTCTAGAACTTAATCATCTTGTATAACAAAACTTTATAGCCAGTGAATGGTGACTCCCTAGTTCTTCTTCCCCACAGCCCCTGGAAACCACAATTCGACCCTCTGTTTCTATTAGTTTCACCATTTTAGATAGCTCATGTAAGTGGAAGCATGCCATATTTGTCCTTCCACTTAGCATAATTTCCTCCAGGTTCATCCATGCTGTCACATATGGCAGCATTTCCTTTTTTAAGGCTGAGTAGTATCCCATTGTATATATGTACCACATTTTCTTTATCCATTCATCTGTAAATGGACATTTACTTCCTCGTCTAACAGTCTTATCCTTGATGACTAAAGCCATGTCTGTTTTTGCTTATTATTATATCTCCATTAAGGACTCCCCAAACATGTTTAATAAATGAACAAAGGGGATTACTTTTCTTTTAGATATATATGTAATCCTCTGAATAAGCCCTGAGTTTTGAGCAATCTAGATTCATTTCACACATGTGAAGACAAAGGCTGAGGCAGATTAAATAACTGGAATTGAATCAAGTAACTAGTAAATATGGGGAGGTAGGATTTAGCCTAAGCATGATCAACTATGTCTAGATTATAACTGAACAAAAGTCTTCTGTGTATCCTTCTTCCAGCCCAGGACTGACACCCTCTGCAGGAAAGATATATAACTTTAGTCTATACTTTTGAAGGCTGTACAATTTGGCTTTAATTTTCCCTGAAATGCAGAAGCCACTTGTCTATTACAAGCAGTACCATACACACACACACAGACACACACACACACACACGCGTATGTGTGTGTGTGTGTATGTATATACATATATATATATATATATATATATATATATATATATATATATATATACAGTTCCCCAAGCCTGACAGAGGCCTTATTAATCTATGTCCGATCATGAGCCCAAGGCCACCATCCTCTAACATCTGAACTGAAAAATGATGTGAGCTTTCAAAGAGATTTTAAAAATTATAAAGCTTACATGTCCTGAAAGTATCGATAATGCACATTTCTTTAGTGCATATTTTTTAAACAAATAGTTTAGGAATTTTTATGGAAATTATTCTTGCAATAAATAAGCAGGAATTATTACCAGCTTTGGCTAAGAGATTAAACTTCTGTAGAAGGGTAAGAATAAATGTACAAGGAAATATAGTTATTTCTACTCTGGGGTATGGATAGTGAGTATTAGCATCATTTGGAATCAATTAAAAACAAAAATCATGTATCTGTAGATATATAACATTGGGCTTTCCAAAGAAGATAAAATACAGTTCGGATGTGAAAGAAAGTGAGGACAAATATACAATTTAGAATCGACCCTTCTATTAGAGACATCTCCAAAAATGAGAATCACATTCTTTATTTAGAAATCTAGCACCATGTGGATTTCTCCACCTCATTGAGTTTATCTCAACTCCCTTTTAAATACATTTTAAAAGCTAATAGAAAAATAAAGAGATGCTGAGATCATTAACATGAAATGGCATTTCCAGAATTCCAGATGATCAAGTAATCCAAACAAGGTGGTCTAGATAAGAATAAGAAACGAAATTTCCCTGTATTTTACCTATATGAATAAGAAGGGTAGCCTTTACACATTTAATGAATACCCAGTAATTTGACCAAACACAGAGGTTAAGTCCTCTTATCTATTACATCAAACCAGATATTTTTATTTTTAATCAAACTCTTGTATGTCTACAAAGACATAAATGACATACATGATTTCAGGTAACTTTCTATAATAAATCTATAGTCAATGTTCCAGAACTGGCTGGTATAAGATCTTAATGCATAACCAGCCAAGAATGATATTTTCCTTCTTAGTGTGTCTAGAGTACATACCTCCTGTATCACTTATCACATAGTGTTTGCAATCATTCTTTATATTGCTGTCTAGTGTTTTATTCGTTCTTGTACAGTGATTTATCATCCATTGTCACAAAGTATGCCCAGTCTAGACTGACACTTCTTATGGAAAAGGACTGGGTATTATATTTCCAAGTGTCCTCTACTGCCTCAAAACTAGGTGCTGCATACACGGCAGGCCATCAATAATATTTTTTGAATGATTGCAGGGAGGTAGCTTTGCTGAGCATTCCTGTTCAATTGCCTGAGAGAGGGTGAACTGATGCTGTGACCCTTTTATAATATATAAAAGATATTCTCCATTTGTAGTTGCATGTGCAATAGAAAAGTACATTCTTCATGGTTTTCCCCCCTTATTCTGATGCTGTTCTTGTTTAAAAATCAAGAAATTTACTTTAGATATTTGCTTATTTGGAAAAAAATATTTCTGACATACTGATCTGAGAATAATTAAAACATTCGAATTCATTTCAAGCCAAATTAGAGAACTGACTACTCTGTTTTCTTGAGACTTACTTGTACATTTTAGTGCACATTTATTAAAACTCTTTTTCATGTCTGTAGTGTGGATATTATGGAATCAAATGTTCTACCTAGAAAAATGTCAATTGCAACCAATTAGAGCCTTCAATTTGTATTTATTTGCTTTTAGAATATCTAATTTTATAGTATTCATGAGTGTGAGCTCTAGAAATTAATAATGTTTCAACAATTGATATCTAAGTTTCTTGCTTTCTGGCATTTTAAAGATGAGCTGTTGTTTTTGTTCATAAATACATACTCATGTAAACGAGTTTAATATGGATTTATAAATATCCTAGTAGAAATATTTATATTTTAAAATTAATGATATACCTTAATTACCTCCAGTTTATATGAGCATGAAATTCAGCGTATTATCACAAATTTGAATACACCAGCAATAAAAAAATAAATGATTTCTACCTCTTAAAATAGATTAACACTTCTTTCCTAAATTCTAATTATAAATTACATGTCAATACTAATGCTGAAATATGATGTTTTTACAACTTTGTTATAATAAATATGAATTATTATTTAAATATTGCATCATATTATTATAGTATTTAATTTTTCCCTTTGTCTAACTGAATTATAAATCTGTTGAAGGCAAACACTGTATCTTGTACTTGTCCATGTCTTCCACACTTTCTTGCAAGAGTAAATGTTCAATATCTGTTGATCTGATTTTGATCACAAATCTCAGAAGAAAAATATTTTTCCTTATTTTATAACAAGGAAGAATTAGTAGAAAGTGTGTCATTAAATAATGAAATAGTTTTTTGTCTTCCCTTTAATTTGCTAAAGTATTCCTCTGAGCATTGTGACAAATTACTGAACAATGTAATTATGAGCTCTCCATTTAGAATGAAGTGAAATTCTAAACTGAATAAACATATTACTCTGAAAGCATTATGCTTAATTCTCGGTGCTGTAATATATGGAAGGTGCCAGTCAGATTGACAATGAATCTCAAGGGCTGTTGTGAAAGCCAAGGAAAACAAAGGAATGAATAATTCCACATTTTCTGGCGTGATGAAAGGCAGCAATACATCCAAGTATTCAGAAAAATCAAAACTTGGCACATGAAAACAGTCCTTTAAACCAAGAGTATTATTAACGCACTGGATGTGTATTTTGCCCATATCCCCACCCCAAGGCTTTGGCTTTCATCACTAATTGATTATTATTTAACAGATGAATACACAGGTAATAAAGATGACTCTGGAATAATAAGAAACATAGATTCATGTGGAGAACCAGGATTAAATCACAAACTGGCAATATAATAACCTTTATATCTAGAATGCAAGTATCACATCATTAACTTGTAAACATTGCTAATACAACACTTTTAAACTTGCGTTACTGGACACTGGATAAATATTTGTTGAATGAATCAGAAATATTAATAGCTTAATTCTTTTCTGTTGGCTTTACATGTGAACAAGGATAAAACCATCTCTAATTCATATGCCTTTCAATGTGTACTGTATAAGATCCTTTTTTAATTATAAAATAAATGCCATGTACACATGCATGCCATGTACACACCTTCCCATTATATTTTATAATAATAAAGTGATGCAAGTAAATGCAAGAAATAATCAACAGTCTGAATATTTGGTGTGAAATCTTGTCCTTTCATGTGAACAGAAATCTTAACTCATCCACTTTCTTAAAAGCCTATATTGAACTCATGTACATCATTTGCCAGTTTGCACATCGATTAATTCTGAAGGGATTTACTAGATGAAGATATTTCATGATGTACATTGTCTTCTAACAGAAAAAAATTCCAGAGAAAAATTACCTCAAATATATATCTTTAAAAGTCCATTTCAAGATACCAATCTGTTAGAGGAAATAGATTTGAGGTATAAATATTTTCCAAGAATGAGGAAGTTTATTTACATATTTAAAAATTTTATAATATCTAAGTTTCAATTCACAGTTCAAAGGGGAATTTAGCAAGAAATATCAGGGTGTAGTAAAAGAAAAAAATAATCCATACTCGTAAATAAGAGAACTGATTCTCAATTCCAGCTAGTTATATGATATTGAGCTTATATTCAAACTTGTTAGACTTCATTTTATCACCTGTAAAACAGAGATATTCATAACCTCTAAGGTTTCTGCTTGTTCTCAAGTTCTATTTGCTACTTCTGGAAATTAAGCTTTCCTGAAATATAAGAGATGAAAAGATGCTGGTCCCTCAAGATAATTTTTCTTCACTTTTCTTACATGTGATGATACATTTTTATCTAGCTTTCCTTCTTAAAAAACTTTATCATAGGGCTTCCCTGGTGGCACAGTGGTTGAGAGTCCGCCTGCTGATGCAGGGGACACGGGTTCGTGCCCTGGTCCGGGAAGATCCCACATGCCGCGGAGCGGCTGGGCCGTGAGCCATGGCCGCTGAGCCTGCGCGTCCGGAGCCTGTGCTCCGCGACGGGAGAGGCCACAGCAGTGAGAGGCCCGCGTATCGCAAAAAAAAAAAAAAAAAAAAAAAAAAGACACCAAAGATTCATGTCTTTGGGCCTTTTCCTTCGCTTCAATCAGGTATTTGGGGTCCTCAAGAAGACACTTCCAATATTTTTGCCCTGTGTAGTTATTTTCAATTGGCAGGTTCATTTTAATTACCTAGTCCACCAATTCTAGAAGACTCTTGTCTTACTTGTTATATATAAATAGCTCTATAAAAAGCTATTAAAGAAAATTGAAAAGTATGTATTTTCCTAATACACTAAACCTTCTTTCTTGAAGGCCATCCTTGTTTTTCCTACTCTGAAGCTCTCTCTGTACTCAGTATCATGGAGCATCCAGACTTCTGACTGTTATTCAATATGTGATACCCTCTAAGGACAACCAAAAGGAGAACAGAAGCTAAAAGTAGAAAGTTGACTAGAATCAGGCTCCTATCAATATTTCTGTTCTGTGGGTCAGTTTTCTTTCCTTCTCCATTCCTGACTCTTCCTGGAATCTTATTTGTCAAATGAGCTCACCCTAAACTGCTTTGAATGGGCCCTCAGCACAGATCCTCAGTTTTCTCCTTCCCCAGATTACCCACAAACTTCTTGGAACCACCTTGGCTCTCAAATATTCCTTTTTTTCTTTCTAGCCCTTCTGGGACATTGCTTTTAAGCCTACTGATCCATGAGGCCAACTCATTCAGTTCCCTCATATGTGACATGACACAAACACTCAAAGTGTTTAAGTTCCCTAGTTTTTCAACTTTGTGATAATACATTGTCCTAATTCCATCGTATTTTTCAGAGTTCTATTTTTTTCTTTTAATAGTGCTTCTTTCTTTTCTCATCCCCTAAATGTATGTTTCCCTATACTCCAACTCCTTTGAAAAGCAAAAAGGTCATGATTCCATTAATTCTCTTTCTACTGACTACCTAAACCTGCCTCCAAAGTCGAGATTTCTACCAGAATTATGGTTCTCTAATTCTCATTGCCAATGTGTCACAAAATCCAAAACTGTCGCCTTAACATCATCAATACTTCTCAATTCAGTATTTTAATGGAATCATTCTTCTCATTGCTCCTCAAGTTAGTAATCTGAATGCTAATACTTTTCCTTAAAATATCCCTCAAATTTCTCTTTTATTTTCCATGCCCACTGCATGGAGTAGAGTGTGTAGACTAGGGTTTTTTATTCAAGGGTCCAAGGAGTTGTGGAGAAGTCATAGCAAATCTGTGAATCCACAGACAATGTGCATAATTTTGTATATACCTATGAGAATTATAAAGAAAGACCATTCATTTTCAATAGTTTCTTAAAGGGTTAAGAACCAATGTTGCAGATTCCTACCACTCTGTACTATGATTACCTGCAGGAACCTTTAGGATTAATAGGCCTACACTAAATTTGGCTGATCCAGAAGACGAATCTTTAAAGCATTATTCTCATCCATCCAATATTCATTAATTTAATAAGTATTCATTGAGTATCTCCTATGTGTCAAATACTATTCCAGGTGCTGGGATCACATCAGTGAACAAGACAGACACACTTCCTCTTCTCATGGAGTTTACATTTTAGTGGATGAAGAACAATAAAATAATCTATCAATAAACAAAGAATCAAGGAAATACCAGTTAGCTGTATTTGCTGCTCATATAATTAAATGGGGGAGATTTCATAGTTACTAGGTGCTATTTCAGAAGAAATGGTCATCCGATACCAAAAGCAGACAAAGATGTCACAAAAAAAGAAAACTACGGCCAATATCACTGATGAACATGGATGCAAAAATCCTCAACAAAATACTAGCAAACAGAATCCAACAGCACATTAAAAGGATCATACAGCATGATCAAATGGGGTTCACCCAGGAATGCAAGGATTCTTCTATATGCAAATCAATCAATGTGATACACCATATTAACAAATTTAAGGAGAAAAACCATATGATAATCTCAATAGATGCAGAAAAACTTCTGACAAAATTCAACACCCATTTTTGATAAAACCCCCCCCAGAAAGTAGGCATAGAGGGAACTTACCTCAACATAATAAAGGCCATATATGACAAACCCACAGCCAACATCATTCTCAATGTTGAAAAACTGAAACCATATCCTCTAAGATCAGGAACAAGACAAGGTTGCCCACTCTCACCACTATTATTCAACACAGTTTGGAAGTTTTAGCCACAGCAATCAGAGAAGAAAAGGAAATCCAAATTGGAAAAGAAGATGTAAAACTGTCACCGTTTGCAGATGACATGATACTATACATAGAGAATCCTAAAGATGCTACCAGAAAACTACTAGAGCTAATCAATGAATCTGGTAAAGTAGCAGGATACAAAACTAATGCACAGAAATCTCTTGCATTCCTATACCCTAATGATGAAAAACCTGGAAGAGGAATTAAGGAAACACTCCCATTTACCATTGCAACAAAAAGAATAAAAGACCTAGGAATAAACCTACCTAAGGAGACAAAAGACCTGTATGCAGAAAACTATAAGACACTGATGAAAGAAATTAAAGATGATGCATACAGATAGAGAGATATACCATGTTCTTGGATTGGAGAAATCAACAATGTGAAAATGACTATACTACCCAAAGCAATCTACAGATTCAATGCAATCCCTATCAAACTACCACTGGCATTTATCACAGAACTAGAACAGAAAATTTCAAAATTTGTATGGAAAGACAAAAGACCCCGAATAGCCAAAGCAATCTTGAGAAAGAAAAACGGAGCAGGAGGAATCAGGCTCCCTGGCTTCAGACTATACTAGAAAGCTACAGTAATCAAGACAGTATGGTATTGGTGCAAAAACAGAAATATAGATCAATGGAACAGGAGGATAGAAAGCCCAGAGATAAACCCACGCATATATGGTCACCTTATCTTTGATAAAGGAGGCAAGAATATACAATGGAGAAAAGACAGCCTCTTCAATAAGTGGTGCTGGGAAAACTGGACAGCTACATTTAAAAGAATGAAATAAGAACACTCCCTAACACCATACACAAAAATAAACTCAAAATGGATTAAAGACCTGAATTTAAGGCCAGACACTATAAAACTCTTAGAGGAAAACATAGAACACTCTATGACACAAATCACAGCATATCCTTTTTGACCCACCTCCTAGAGAAATGGAAATAAAAACAAAAATAAACAAATGGAACCTAATGAAACTTAAAAGCTTTTGCACAGCAAAAGAAACCATAAACAAGATGAAAAGACAACCCTCAGAATGGGAGAAAATATTTGCAAAAAAGCAACTGACAAAGGATTAATCTCTAAAATATACAAGCAGCTCATGCAGCTCAATATCAAAAAAACCAAACAACCCAATCCAAAAACGGGCAGAAGACCTAAATAGACATTTCTCCAAAGAAGATATACAGATTGCCAGCAAACACATGAAAGGATGCTCAACATTACTAATCATTAGAGAAATCCAAATCAAAACTACAATGAGGTATCACCTCACACTGGTTGAATGGCCATCATCAGAAAACCTACAAACAATAAATGCTGTAGACAGTGTGGAGAAAAGGGAACCCTTTTGTACTGTTGGTGGGAATGTAAATTGATACAGCCACTATGGAGAACAGCATGGAGATTCCTCAAAAAACTAAAAATTGAACTACCATACGACCCAGCAATCCCACTCCTGGGCACATACCCTGAGAAAACTATAATTCAAAGAGAGACATGTACCCCAATGTTCATTGCAGCACTATTTACAATAGCCAGGACATGGAAGCAACCCAAGTGTCCATCGACAGTTGTATGGATAAAGAAGATGTGGCATGTATATACAATGGAATATTACTCAGCCATAAAAAATGAAACTGAGTTATTTGTAGTGAGGTGGATGGACCTAGAGTCTGTCATACAGAGTGAAGTAAGTCAGAAAGAGACAAACAAATACCATATGCTAACACATATATATGGAATCTTTAAAAAAAAATGGTTCTGAAGAACCTAGGGGCAGGACAGGAATAAAGATGCAGACATAGAGAATGGACTTGAGGACACGGGGAGGGAGAAGGGTAAGCTAGGAAGAAGTGAGAGAGTGGCATTGACATATATACAGTACCAAATGTAAAACACATAGCTAGGGGGAAGCAGCTGCATAGCACAGGGAGATCAGCTCAGTGCTTTGTGTCCACCTAGAGGGGTGGAATAGGGAGGGTGGGAGGGTGACACAAGAGGGAGGGTATATGGGGATATATGTATACATATAGCTGATTCATTTTGTTATACAGCAGAAACTAGCACAACATTGTAAAGAAATTATACTCCAATAAAGATGTTAAAAAAGTAAAAAAAAAAAAAAAAAAGAAGAGATGGTCATGGAAAACCCCTCTAAGAACACAACAGCTCAAAACGACAAGAAACAGCCATGTACAACCAGAGAAAAGCATTCCAAACAGAGGTGCACATTAATGCAAAAGCCTAACAGTTGTAATGAGCTTGGTATTTTGTAGGAACAAAAGAAGTCAAAAGGCCAGTTCTGCTAAAGCACAGTGAGCAAGAGAGAAAATTGTGGGTGATGTCAAACGGATAAGTAGAGCCAGAAAATTTGGGACTTTAGAAATTAGAACAGGGAGCTTAGATTAAGTCTAAGCGTAATGGGAACTTAAGCAGAAGAGAAAGAATCTGGTTTATATTGTGTAAAGAATAAATGCATTTTGATAAAAGCAGAAGAGAGGCAACTAAAGCAGTCCAGGTGGGAGATTATGGAGGTCAAGCTGCTTGTCTCTGCAAAACCTACACTATGTTCCTCTTAGGTCCTCAATGTTGTCATGCTGACCTTACCTGTGCTTTATATATCTCACCTCACTTTTTCATGTGTTACCTCCTTTACTCTTCACAACTCCATAGTATTAAACCTATTACACAAATACTAAAAAAGACACTGAGACTTATCTTGAAACAATCAACTTGCAAACTGAACTGGTTATTATTTACAAGATGTGTTCTTTAAATTATGTCATAGCCTTAACTACCCTGCAGACAGACCCTGCCCTCTATTTTAATTGTACCCAACAGTGTTATTAATACATACATTAAGCACTATGGTAAAACATAAAGTTTGGGTTTTTGAAGTAATTTATTTATAAAAAGTAACATTCAAAATGCTGTTTTATTTTTAAAATGCTAATGTACACATTGTAAAAACGAAACAATTTTTAAATGTTAATCAATGTCATTTTTTAAAAAGCAATTGTACATCATGTGTCATGATTGTAATTGTATGGAAATTGCCTTTGGCTTATAAATAAGCAAGATTAAAATTAAAGTATTTCGAGTGTCACCGTGATCTAGCTATGATAACTAATTTGTATTTCTTCTTATCCTAATTCCTTTCTTAAATACCATCTCTTCAAATGTCTTCTTTATATGCCTTTTTATTCCTTTTTATTTCAAACATTAGTGTCCAACCTTGTGTCTATACATATATTTTAAGAACTATTTTAGTTATCAGCAAAGTTGAAATGTTATGTGCCTTTCTGGCACATTAGATACTAAAAACTGATGATGAAATGAAGTAACATGAAATTCTTATATGTTGATTCTTAACAGAAGATCATTATGACATTTGTGATTGGAGAAATGGAAGTTAAGTTCATCAAATACATTTAATTTTCCTTATAGCAAATTTCTAGTTAATCTTTTTATAAAGAAAAAAAGTGATTAAAAGCCCTTGACAAGCTTATGGCTTAGAATGTCCTTAAGGCTTTCATCAGGGAGAAAAGTTAGTTTTGTGTTGGTAATATTAACAGATTATCTTGAATATACAGAAGAAAGGTGCTAAAACAAGTGAAAATTCCATCAAAATCACATCAAACCTGAACATTCCTGACTCCCACTCTCAAATCAACTACCTTCGATAAAATTCAAATCAAGGCAATTATGCTGAACTTGTGATTATCAGAAATAACCAAGTCCGACCAGTGAAATATCATTTCTCACCTCATTCACCTTCCAACTTCTTAAAAATTAATTATATAATCCAGCAATCCCACTTCAGGTTATTTATCCAAAATAATTCAAGTCAGGATCTCAACAAGATATTAGCACTCCAGTGTTCATTGCAGTACTATTCACAGTAGCCAGTTTTGGGAAAAATGAATAAATTTAAAAACATGTGGTATATACATACAATGGAATATTACTGAGCCTTAAAAAGGAAGAAATTCTGATGCATGTTATAACATGAATGAACCTTGAGAACATTATGCTAAATGAAATAAATCAGTTACAGAATGCAAATACTGCATGATTCCAAGTATATGAGGAATCAAAAGTATTCAAATTTGTAGAATCAAATTGTGAAGTGGTGGTTTCCAGGGGCTGAGGAGAGGGGAAAATAGAGTCACTAACCAATGGGTACAAATTTTAGCAAGATGAATAAACCCTACTGTAGTCCACTGTACAACAGTGACTATAGTCTAAAACACTGTATTGAGTACTTAAAAAATTGTTAAGAGGGTAGATATCATGTTGTGCTCTTACCACAATAAAATTTAAAAAAATAATTAGCCATGTATGAAAATTGACCATTCCCATAACTTTATTCCTACAGCACAATGGTTCTAGTTCTATTTTTTTACTTATTTCATTATAATTACTAGTTCATATGCCTGTTTTTCCAATCATATGAAAAGTTTCAGCCATTACATTTTGTCTCAATCTTCACAACATCCCTCTGAAGCACAAACAATTGGGATTCCAAACTATAGATTAGGAAAGCAAGGCAACTTTCCTCTAGCTGTTAAGAACAGAGCTATAATATGAATCTACTCTCTCCAACTCCATTTTGTACTCATTTTGTACTCAGCATTCCACATGCCATCCAGTCCTTGTGTTAAGTACTCCTGCTCCAGGTAGAGGGCAGACTTAGTTTTACTTATGAAGTTCCTTAATACCCTCAATCAGTGGGTCTAGAGGTCATTATTAGGAGTTATCCAAAGTTTCAGTGATGGATCAATATTATAGTGTTTTATACTGGATTCAAGAAAAAAGTTAGAAAATTATATATATGCAATCTTCAGAAACCATGCTTCATCACCTCCTCAATTACACTCAATTGAAAAAGTTGATTTAACCACTTTTCAAGATGCACTTGTGATGAGGATATGACAAATGAATGACAGAGAAAGGCACCTTTCTTGAATGAATAAAGAAATCCAAATTCAACAACAAAAAATTCAATTGTGTCACTTGATAGGCAATTTTCTTTTAAAAAAATCATCATATCTTATACTAAATACAAAGTTCAGTTGAACAACTTCTTTATAAAGATTAACTGTCAAGATATTTTTGCCTTAAAAATACCAGTACATTCACATATACAAATGTAAAACTGCAATGATTCTTAGACAGTATTAATCAATGTCATTTGTTTAAAAAATAAAGTCAATTGGTGCATATCATGAGTCATGATTATAAATTTATGCAAACTGCCTTTGGCTAATAAACAAGGAGAATTAAAAATGTACTGTCAACTGTATCAATGATAACTAATTTGTATAGATTTAAATTATATCTATCTACCTCAGGCAATCACCAATTTCTTTAATAACTGTGTTGGAACATACTTTTGAGCAATTCCTATCCAATAGCTTAGATTTTAAAATGGCATTTAAAAATTACATGCTTGAACATTTACGAGAAATTAAAATCCTGTTTATTTCTGATTGCTTATTATCTAGGTCACTGAACATCTTCTGAGTTCAATTTCAATAAGTTCATGTGATATTTTCTAACATTCTTCAAATTTCTAGGTTTTAAGGATGAGGGCCTTTGCTGAAAAACCATATAAGCAGGATTAATTCTTATCAAATAAAAAAGTGACCAGCCTATTATTTAGTCTTAAGTTGAAAAATCCTAAGCTCAAATAAAAGAATTCATCTGACTGAGAAAGGTCCAGGTTAATTTTCTTTCTGTAAAGTTTCTGGGGAAAATCACAAGAGTATGCCCTATGCCATGCGTAAGGAAAGAAGTCTCCCACTCACACCATCTATGTTCTCTGCTGCAGTCAGGTTGATTCCAGAAAAATCACTTAAATTTGTACTGTTCATATCCAAGTAGACATCAGGACCTAAATAATTTGAAAAGTTTAGGCTCTAACATCCTATGAAAAATATCTCTCCCTCTCCCTTGGATTCTCTTTCAGGGCCAGAATTTTTATGCTGCAATTTGAGAGGATGATTAATAAGACATGCTCTTCTTCCTTGTATATCCATGAAGAGATAATGAAGCCAGCTCTCTGAAACGTGACCCTTGACAGTGCCCCACAAATCTGTGATGAGAACTGACCATGAAATTTTGTTTGCATTGCAAAGAAATTCTCACTGAAAATATAATTTAAAAACCAACGCTGTGAGAGTTTCACTTCTTGAAATGGCAAACTAGATAACAAACACCTATTCTCCCCTAGCAAATAATAAAAAAGTTTTTAATAGCTTCTCAAAAACATCACAGAGACAGCATGATAGTCAAGAAAATATAGGAAAAAGTGAAAGCTCAGAAAGGTTAACTATGCTTCCAAAGCTAATTTTGCCTTGATGACATTTTCTAATCTACAAAAAGTATCTGAGAAACTAAGCTGCAGTTTTCTTAGTCTCATAGGGCAACAGGAAAAGAAAAAGTCCAGGGCCTTTCTAATGTGGGAATCTGGCAATCCACCAATTGAGAAAAATATATGCTTATGTATGCTTACATGTAAGCAAAATGAATGACAACAGTGATAAAAGGGACAGGAGTAAGTATATTAATTTCAGACAGAGCATACTTCAGAGTAAGGAAAGGTATCAGCAATAAAGAGGAACATTTTGTAATGATAAAGGGGTCAATTCTCCAATAAGACATAACAATCTTGACATGTATGCCCCACACAACATAGCATCAAAATAAATGAGGCAAAACTGATAGAACTGCAAGGAGAAATAGATGAAGACAGCATTACTGTTGAAGATTTCAACATCCCTCTATCAGAAATGAGCAGATCCAGGAGGAGAAAGTCAGTAAGGGTATAGCTGAATTCAACAACATAATCATTCAACTGGATGTAACTGACATCTTTGGATTACTTCATCCGACAACAGCAGAATACAAATTCTTCTCAAGCTCACACAGAATATTCTTCAAGATAGACCACATTCCGGGCCATAAGACACAACTTAACAAATGTACAAAAATGGAAATCATACAATGTCTGCTCATAGAATACAATGGAATTAAACTAGAAATCAGTAACAGAAAGATAGCTGGAAAAACCAACATACTTGAAGATTAAACAACATGCTTCTAAATAACATGTAGGTCAAAGAATTCTCAAGAGAAATTTAAAGCTATTTCAAATTAAATGACAATTTAAAACAACTTGTCAAAATTTGTGGGATGCAGTGAAATCAGTGTTTAGAGGGAAATTTGTAGCATTGAATGCATATGTTAGAAAAGAAGAAAAGATCTAAAATTATTCATCTAAGTTTCCCTTTAGGAAACTAGAAAAAGAAGAGCAAGTTAAATCCAAAGTAAGAAGAAGAGAAGCAAAGTAAGAATTAGAGCAGAAATCAATGAAGTTTAAAAAATGAAACCAATCAAGAAAAACAACAAAACTGAAAGCTGGTTCTTTGAAAAGATCACTAAAATCAATAAGCCTCTAGCCAGACTAAGAAATAAAAGTTATGAATTACTAATATCAGAAATGAAAGAAAGGACCTCACCAGAGAGAGTCCATGGACATTAAAATACAATCAAGGAATACTATGAACAGCTTATTGCCCTCAAATTTGATAACCTAAATGATATGGACCACTTCTTTGAAAGAAACAATCTGCCAAAACTTACACAATAAGAAGGAGAATAACCTGAAGTTATTTTATACACACAAGAAGAAATAGACATTCTGAATAGGCTATATTTATTAAATAAATTGAGTCAATAATTAATAACCTTCCAAAACAGAAAGCACCAGGACCAGATAGGTGAATTCTGGCGAATTCTACTAAACATTTAAGGAAGAAATGATACATATTCTTTACAATCTTTTCCAGAAGATAGAAGCAGAGGGAATACTTCCTATCTCAACAAATGATGCTGGTACAACTGGATAGCCAAACACACACACACACACACACACACACACACACACACAAAGAATGTGGACACAGACTTACATAGACCTTATACTATTAATAAAGATTAACTCAACATGGAACACAAACCTAAACATAAAATCTAAGACTATAAAACTCCTAGAAGATAAAACAGGAGAACACCAAGATGACTCTGAATATGGCAAGGACTTTTTAGATACAACACCAGAGGCATGATCCATGTAAGAAAGAACTGACAAACTGCACTTCATGACAATTACTAAGTTCTGCTCTGTGAAAGAAATTGTCAAGAGAATGAAAAGACAATCCACAGACTGGGAGAAAATATTTGCAAAAGACATCTGATACAGGACTTTTATCCAAAATATACAAAGAAGTTTTATTTTTTTAATTTATTTATTTAATTTACTTATTTTTGGCTGCATTGGGTCTTCATTGTTGTGCGTGGGCTTTGTCTAGTTGCGGAGAGTGGGGGCTACTCTTCGTTGTGGTGCACGGGCTTCTCATTGCGGTGGCTTCTCTTGTTGCAGAGCACGGGCTCTAGGCGTGCAGGTTTCAGTAGTTGTGGCACGTGGGCTCAGTAGTTGTGGCTCATGGGCTCTAGAGTGCAGGCTCAGTAGTTGTGGCACACGGGCTTAGTTGCTCCACAGTATGTGGGATCTTCCCAGACCAGGGCTCGACCCTATGTCCCCTGCATTGGCAGGCGGATTCTTAACCACTGTGCCACCAGGGAAGCCCTACAAAGAAGTTTTAAAACTCAACACTAAGAAAACAAACCACGTGATTTAAAAAAATGGGCCAAAGACCTTAACAGACCCCCTCACCAAAAGAGATATGCAGATGGCAAACAAGCATATGAATAGATGCTCCACATAATATGTCACAAGGGAAATGCAAATTAAAACAAGATACCACTACACACCTATTAGAATTGCCATGATCTACAACACTGACAACACCAAATGCTGGCAAAGACGTGGAGTAACATGAATTCTCATTCACTGTTGGTGGGAATACAAATGGTACAGCCACTTTGAAATACAGTTTTGTAGTTTCTTAAAAAATTAGACATATTCTTACTATACAACCCAGCAATCATTCTCCTTGGTATTTACCCAAATGAACTGAAAACTCATATCCATACAAAAACCTGCACAGGGACATTTATAGCACCTTTATTCATAATTGCCAAGAACTTGGAAACAACCAAGATGTCCTTCAGTTGGTCAGTGGATAAATTGTGGCACATCCAGATAATGAAAATTTTACAGTGTTAAAAAGGAATGACCGGGCTTCCCTGGTGGCGCAGTGGTTGAGAGTCCACCTGCCGATGCAGGGGACACGGGTTCGTGCCCCGGTCTGGGAAGATCCCACATGCCGCGGAGCGGCTGGGCCCGTGAGCCATGGCCGCTGAGCCTGCGCGTCTGGAGCCTGTGCTCCGCAACGGGAGAGGCCACAACAGTGAGAGGCCCGCGTACCGCAAAAAAAACAAAAAAAAAAAAAAAAAAGGAATGACTTATCAAGTCATGAAATGATATGGAGGAAAACTTAATGCATATTACTAAGTGAAAAAACATCTGAAAAGTGTACATACTATATTATTTCAACTATGAGACGTTCTGGAAAAGGCAAAACTATGGAGACCGTAAAAAGATGTGTTTTTGCCAGGAGTAAGGGAGAAGGTATACACAAATAAGCAGGGCACAGGAGGTTTTCATGACAAAGTACTCTGTACAATACTAAGATGGTGGATACGCATCACTATATATTTGTTAAAATCCATAGAATGTACAACACCAAGAGTGAACCCTTATGTAAAGCATGGACTTTGGATGACAATAATATATCAGTCCATGTTCACTGATTGTACCAAATGAATCACTGTGGTGTGAGATGTTGATATGGGGTAGGTTGTGCATGTGTGGGGATGGGGGTATCTAGAAACTCTGTACTTCCCATTCAATTTTGCTATGAACCTAAAATCTAAAAATAAAACTCTAAAAATAAAGTTTATTAATTAAAAAAGTTTACATGATAAAAAAAGGTTATATGTGAGGAAATATTTGGAAGGCCAACGTCTTTTTCTGTGGTGAGGAGTGTGATCCAACCACTCCCCCAACATTGAAGGAATAAAACATATTCACGTAAAAAATGTCTGTACAAATTGATTTTTATGGATATAGAAGAAATATGTTATATTTTGATAATATTTACTTATTGAACTTGTATTGTAATCTCTAGAGATAAGACAAAGAGCTTTAAAAAAAACAATGTCCAGATTATATACGTATGTGGGAAAATATGTCAGGGGTGAGAATTACCTGAATCAATAGAGAACACAGACAAAATCACAAAAATTTCAGCTACTGGAATTGGCACATATTATATAAGCTTCATGTTTGTAAAAAAAATGAAACCCAAGCTGGAAAATACACATGGGAAATAGAGGTTTCTAAAAAGTGATGGAGTAAGTGTGGAAAGGAACTAAGTAGATATGCCAAAGAATTTAAATATAATAAATGAAATTTAAAATTCAATGGATAGGCATACCTCAGAGATATTACAGGTTCAGTTCCAGGCCACTGCACTAAAGCAAATATCACAATAAAGTGAATCACATGAATTTTTTGGTTTCCCACTGCATATAAAGTTATGGTTACACTATACTATAGTCTATCAAGGGTGCAAAGCATATGTCTAAAACAACGTACATACTTTAATTAAGAAGACTTTATTACTGGGACTTCCCTGGTGGCTCAGTGCTTAAGAATCCACCTCCAATGCAGGGGACACAGGTTCAATCACTGGTCTGGGAAGATCCCACATGCCACAGAGCAACTAAGTCCGTGTGCCACAACTACTGAGCCTGCGCTCTAGAGCCCACGAGCCACAACTACTGAAGCCTGCATGCCCTAGAGCCTGCACACCACAACTACTGAGCCCACGTACCACAACTACCGGCATATGCTAGGGCCCACGTGCCACAACTACTGAGCCAGTGTGCTGCAACTACTGAAGCCTGCGTGCCTAAAGCCTGTGCTCCACAACAAGAGAAGCTACCGCAATGAGACGCCTGCACTCACCGCAACAAGAGAAAGCCCATGCACAGCAACGAAGACACAATGCAGCCAAAAACAAAACAAAACAAAACTTTATTACTATCATCTGACCTTTATCTGACAATACAGGGTTGCCACAAACCTTCAATTTGTAAAAAAACACAATACCTGCAAAATGCAGTAAAGCCAAGTGCAAGAAAATGAAGAATGTCTGCAGATAAACTAACTATAGTCAATTATTATGAAAATTATCCAAAATTCAGTCAAAAAATGACAAAATGGATAGAAAATATAGAAGAGACATAGAGTTACAATGAGAAGGCCTAACTTACATTTAGTAGATGTCCCAGAATGAGAGAGAAATAATGGAGCAGGGACAACTTTTAGGATATAATGACAAATAACCAAAACTTATAAAAGACACTAATCTACAGCAAAACATCCACATCTAGACACACACACACAAATGTTCGTAGAAGCATTGTAACAGGCTCAAACAGAAAACACAAATGTCCATCAAAATTAGAATGCATAAATAAATTGTGGTATACAGTAAGTCCCCTACATACAAACCTTCCAGTTGCAAACTTTCAAAGATGTGAACATGCGTGCCAGCCCCTGTATGCCAGCTGCTGTACTGTACTACTGCACTTTTCAAGGTACTGTACTGTAAGATTAAACATGTTGTCTTTATTTTTTGTGTTTGTTTTTTATGTACATATTATTTGTGTGAAAAGTATTATAAACCTACTACAGTACAGTACTATATAGCTGACTGTGTTAGCTGGGTACCTAGGCTAACTTTGTTGGACTTAACGAACAAACTGGATTTACGAACGTGCTCTTGGAATGGAACTCGTTCGTCTGTAGGGGACGTACTGTATACAGTCAGTGGATACTACAAAGCAATGCAAATGAACAGCTATCTGCTCCATGCAATAACTATTAAAGATCTTGTAAACATAATGCTAAACAAGAGAAATGAGACATAAAATCATACAATGTGATTAGACTGTCATAAAGTCCAAAAAATAAACAAAACAATTTTACATATGAGAAGACATTACAAAGTAAAGTAAGTAGGTGTTTTAGCCAACAATGGGGTTCAAATCCTTCTCTCTGACCTCTTCCATAGCCACAGCTCCTCTGACTTTCACTTTTGCGGGCCTATTCCACTTTTAAGGAACCTTCTGATTACAATGGGCCCACCTGGATAATTTAGGATAATATCTTTACCTTAAGGTCATCTGATTAGCAAACTTAACTACATCTGCAACTTTAATTCTGCTTTGCCATTTAACATAACATATTCACAGGTTCCAGGGATTAGGATGTGGGTATCTCTGGGAGGGCTGTTATTCTATCAAGTTACATTATTTAACATGCAATCATGTTAATTTCAAGTTCTTTTCTTTTCTTTTCTTTTCTTTTTTTTTTTTGGCTGAGCTGCACGGCATGTGGGATCTTAGTTCCGGGACCAGGGGTTGAACCTGCACCCCCTGCAGTGGAAGCATGGAGTCTTAACTACTGGACTGCCAGGGAAGTCCTCTATTTAAGTTTTGAAACCTATTTTTATGTCACTAAGTCTCTTTTCAGTTCACTTAAAGCCACATTTTGAATTGGAACAGATTTTTATGTCACTAAGTCTCTTTTCAATTCACCTAAAGCCACATCTTGAAGTTAAACTGATATTCAAAATTGATGTAAAATGTAATACCAAATTTTATTACTGTTCCTGCAGTGGTTTTACACATTTACTATGCCATTACGGAAATTAAGTTAAATAATTTTCTCTTCCAGCTCAAAGCCAAATATAAAATTAAACTAAATATGTAGATATTTTTGAAAAACATAGTGAAAATCTGGCATAAGTATACTGTATACCAGTATTATTATTATTCTTTATCATCAAATTCTGATATAGACAATCATTGAATTAATTCAATAAAGAGTTTCACTATGAAGAATAAAAACAGTGGGATATATATGTGTGTGTGTGTGTATATATACATATATATACACACACACACATAGATACACATACACATAATAAAATGCTTATTAATCTGTAAGCCTCCATACATCATCTGCTGTTCTCAAACAGCTGAAGTTTCTATAGTCCTACTAAGATGAGTTAGAAAGTAACTGCCACATTATTATTTGAGACTTTCTCTGTTTAGTATCTCTTTATATCCTACACTTACTACAAATGAAAACTTGCTTTTATTTTTCCACACATTAACTGGAAGAAGTATTTAAAATATTGGTTTTTTAGCTAAACTTGCAATAATACAACAAAAATGTTTACTTGATTGAATTTTTTGGACTATCACATTTGAAAGTTTTTTCTATATTTTTAAGAGTTGGAAGGTACCATCTAATATATCCATCTCATGTTACTTAGATAACTAAGGCACAGAAAAGTTGATGTCTATAGTCAAAGAAAAGTTGCTAACAGAACTGGGATTGAAATTCAGTCAAGAACACTTAAAGTCACAGAAAATGTGCTAGACTTTTGGTCACCTGAGAGTGCTTCAGCAAAAGGAGGTACTATTTGCAGAAATGGCGAACATAATTCTCCCTAAAGTGAGAAGAGCAACTCATCCATCCATCCATCCTTCTTCTTTACATAGCCTAATATCATGTACCGCAATTATTTGAACTTTTATTTGACAACATATGTACTCCACTTCCAGTAAGATGATAATTGAATGGGCAATTTAAAAAATTGTTGTGAAAAAACTCAAAGTAACTCACTCTTTCTTAGACTTCCAATATTGCTTTCCTTTAATATCAAAAATTACCTTATTTTAACAGAGAAACTAACTACTTTCCAGTCAGCATCCCAAACTGTCACAGGAAAGAGTGCTTTAGGAATTTCCCAAAAACTTCAAAAATTACATTCTGAGAGTACCTTTAATCCTTACTGACATATTCATTCATTCAATAAACATTAATTGGGCACCTACTATATAAAACTCACTACAATTTAAGATTTTTAAAAATAATCATTGGAATAGCACTTAAGAACCCATCTCATTTGATAGTTCCAATCAAAAAGATTTTATCTAAAGCCTTTTTTCACAAAGTTTATGGTTTTTTAATAATAATATGAATTGCATCTCTGATTACTAAAGAGACTTGTCTGTAATATTGCCCTGAATTTCTACATAAAAAATTATTAATTAGCATAACCCTAAATTTGAAATTCCTTATATCCCCAATTCCTTAATCAGCATTTTTAGAAATCCCACTTTTCATATACTTGTCCCTCATTTAAAATTTTATCACCTCTCAAAAATCTCAGTTTTTAGGTGACTTAGAACTCTAATTTGGTAATGATTTTCTTGATTATGAGGTTCTTAATCTGAATTTTACATAGAAGAAAATTATTGCAAAGATCAGAACTTAATTTAAATATACATTTTTTGGTGAAAAATTACATTTCTAGGGCTTGTATTTGACTGTCATCAATGCTTTACTAAGTTACGAACAGAAGAAAATAAATAAAGGTACATGTTCCCAAGGATGATGGCAACAAGTATCCCAGGTTCTATGGTTTACAGTCTTGGTCAGTGTATCAATATTAGACTGCTTGGGCTGCCATAATAAAATACCTTAGAATGGGTGGCTAAAACAACAGAATTTTCTCACAGTTCTGGAGGCTAAAAGTCCCAGATCAAGACGCTAGCATGATCGGTTTCTGCTAAGAGCTCTCTTCCTGACTTGCAGATGGCTGCATTTTCAGCTCTTCCTTGATATGTGCAAGCAAAAGAATGGAGATATATACATACATACATACATACATACATATATATATATATATATATATATATATATTAGAGAAGGGGGGAAGAAGGGAGGGAGGGAGAATAAGTGCAGGCATGCTAGCTCTCTGGTATCTCTTTCTTATAAAGACACTAATCCTATCACGATCAGGGTCTCACCATTATGACCTCACTTAATTTTAATAACTTCATTAGAGGCCCCATCTCCAAATATAGCCACACTGGGAGTTAGGGCTTCAGCATATGAATTTTGGAGGACACAATATCCAGGCCACAAGAGTCAGCTTAAATGGCCATATGTAATGGCAATGCATCTCCTAGCATAATCTGGGAATCTATGTTAGCAGTGCTTTCCTGGCCAGGAAATGCAGGTACAGTAAGCCTTTATGAATTACGCCACTCACAGGATTCTCTTAAAGTGGCCCTGGAACACTGATTCATTAAATCAGTTGTGGGCGTAGTTTGTTAGTGAAGGATATCCCAATATAGGTTCTCATCCAGAAAAACAGGCTTTTGAAAATATGTTTCTCTGGAGAGCATTTGTTCCTGGCATGTGATCTATGAAAAATACAAGACACCAAAGAAGGTGACACACTGTCTCTTGTGTGGAGAGTTTCCAAGTCCACCAAATTTGTTCAAGCTGTCTTGGCCTGAGTCACCAGATTCCACAGTCATTTGTGGTGATATTAGCAAGCTGTTAAGATGGCTGTGATGCATAGAAATTCTCATTCCAAACAGGCTAAGTGCTATTTCCTGGGACCAGCAAGTGAAGGAAATAGGCACAGGACAGAGGTCTGAGGGTCTGGTATTGCCTAGGTCAAAGAGGCTCAGCTGTTGCTATCAGTTTTGAAGGTAAAGATCTAGGTTGGTTAGGGATGAACTTCAGATTTCATCTTGGATGTAAAAAGAGGTCTTCAGATGTGTTTTCTATAGTCCAGACCAACCTTTCTTCTGGGGGGATGCGTGACATTAGAACTATCGTATGTACAAAGCCCTGAGGAGGAGGTCCCAGTGAACTCCTACTGTACTGTGTCATCATCGTACTTGAGAGTGGCTCAGGCTTCAAGTTCAGAACAGGAAGTGCATCGGCTTAATGGATTCATGGGCCTCTGTCACGAGCTCCATTTTAAAGTTGGAGTGAAAATGGCAAGGAGAGAGGAAAACTTTCCCAAAGTACTATTTTTATTTTTCCAGAATCCTTACCAGAGTTGTGCTGTGATCTGTTTTGTCTGCCCATCAGGACACCCTGAAGACAGTCTATACTGCCTCCACTGGGGACCTAGAGCATAATCTGCTCTTATATAAGTACATCTGGAAGGAAAGGTGGATTGAGACCCTAAGTCACTGGTTGATATTCCTATGAGCAGTTTTCCTGCCATGGTGAGATGGAAGGGAATTTGGTCTAGATTCTGAGACCGCGGAGTCCCTCAGCTGCAGTTGGATGCCTTACCACAGGGAGGCACTGCTAAGCTGGGGCAGCGCTCTGGACTCCACCTTTCAAGGATGCTGGAGGGTGGAGTTCTGTGTTGGGAACGCAGGGAACACAACCAGAAACTAAGCGAGTGCACCCCCAGATAAACAAAAATCAGCAACATCTGGGAGGCAGGTCCCAGCAAAAGGCCTTTGGAATCTTTGTGTATTGTCCCACATACATTTAATCACTTAGCAAATACTTAATGAGCACTAAATAATAAGCATAGTTCTAGGCACTGGAGGTGTGTCTGAACAAAATACATCAAAATTCCTGCCCTCATGAAGCTTCCGTTTATCAGAACAAAATTTTGCACCTAGACTTGGCTTTAAGAAAAAAAAATCAAAATCATATTGGAAGTAAGCAGTGGACTCCAGGGCTGAGGTTCAAAAATCAGGGTTTGGAAATGGGTAGAGCTGGGCCATAGCTGCAGGGTGTAGAAAAAAAAAGTACCAAATTCATTGAGTTTGGCTTGAGAAACCTCTAGAATCTCCGAAGCATCAAGTTCCAAGAGATGGACCACCAGGTAAGAACAAAATCAAAAGCTGAGTATGAACACACTAAAGACACACAAGATGGGATTAGCAGTTAGCAGGATCAGGAGGCAGAGCCAGGTTAGCGCCTGGGAGAAAACATAGGGAAATAGTGTTTTATTTAATAGCTATGGCCTTACCATGAGGGGGGTGCTATAAAAAGCACCTAGCTCATTTACACAAGTAGAATATTTGTGATTAAATTTTATGTTAATACTGAGCTGCAATAGAAAAAGAAAATCTGGCTTAGGATCCCATACTTCGAAATGTTCCCAGAACAAGTTCTAGCCTTAAGTGCTCACCTTTATTTGTTCTTCTATTTTAATTGGACGGCTATATTGACAGGAAGGTCCTGTACTTTCCTTGTCATAGGACTTATCACCAGTTCTTTTAATTATCAGTCTCCCTCACCAAACTATAAGTTCTGAAAGGAAAACTACTTTGATGTCATCATCGTTATATTCATTCCTGGCACATATCACAGTGTCTGACTTCATATTAGGCAGGGCCACCTTATATAGTTGTGCAGGTTGTGCACTGCACAACTCCCGGGGCACCACGTGCATAAATATGATGTGAATGGCACCCCTGAAGTTATACAGTGCACAACCTCACAAGCATTTATGGTGGCCCTGGACCTCATCAATGTTTATTAAATTAATGAAAATATTTTTACTGCTTATGATTTGTTGTCAGATGTCAAGTAAATATGCCAACTTGCGACACACATAAGAGTACATGGCGGGCTTTCCTGGTGGCGCAGTGGTTGAGAGTCTGCCTGCCGATGCAGGGGACACGGGTTCGTGCCCTGGTCTGGGAAGGTCCCACATGCCGCGGAGCGGCTGGGCCTGTGAGCCATGGCCGCTGAGCCTGCGCGTCCGGAGCCTGTGCTCCGCAACAGGAGAGGCCACAACAGTGAGAGGCCCACATACCACAAAAAAAAAAAAAAAAAAAAGAGTACATGGCAAGGACAATGGCACTGTATAATAAATAAAATGGATTTCTATTTCAATCTTAGACTAAAAGAGATGGCTTTGAAAATGTGAGTTGGTTACTTAGTGAAGTGACAGAAAAAGAACACCTCATTAAAAAGAAAAAAACTTCTAGTTTGAGAATAAGTGGGTTCCAGTTTCCTATGAAATGTGTGATTTTAAAAATTAGAATTTCTAATATACTTAAATTAGTAAACTAGGGGATTCATTTACTTGGAGGAACAGAAAGCCTGGGGAACAAAATATGTTTTAATAGAAATTGCTCTCCCTGAAACATCCCTACAAAGTAATTTTGATAGTTACATACACTTTGACAGTATAGCCACCATTTTTTCCACATTATACAGGCTATGAAGATAACATAAAATACCTTTTTTCCCCTAATGAATTTCAAGTCCCCTTTAACAGATACAAAATAGCAATGAGGACAAAGTGATAAATGTCCAGGTGTAATCTTACAAAAAATAAAGCTAGGTGAAGTGACTGAAAGCTTAATCATTTCTATCTGTTCAGGAGGTTTTGTAATTTTGGTATCCTAACTCTTTTGACTATGATTTCTTACTCCTTTGATAAGTCCCAAGTTCAAGCAAACTGTTAGCACAGATATGAGTGTGTGTGTGTGTGTGTGTGTGTGTTTTAAAACATATTCAGAAGGAGTGTATTCGTTTGTATCCACCAATGATGTCTATGAATGTTTAAATCTTCCCAAAATAAACCCTCATGATCTTTTCCAAAACTGTGATTATGAAATGTAATGTAAACCTTTGAAATTAGAATAAACTGAAGTTATTCTATTCACAAACACAATGCCTGTTAGAATAACTTGACATGGGAAGCTCTTAGAATGTGGTGGCCTCAACTGGTCTATATTTGGTGTCAATGAAGAGAGGCCAAACTATGGCTACAACACTGTTGAATGAAACATTTTCTTTAGTGAATGCTCTGACGACTCTAGAATTCCATTTTAAGTACATACATTTTCAATACAAGTAGAGAGAAATGTAATTACTAAAGCAACAAAAGTAACTGGTAGTAAAAAACTGGATCTCAAAGCAGGGATCACTTGGTGCACTGATTAAAAATTTAGACTTCTACAATCAAATCCAGAACAAATTCTCAGGTGGATGGAGCTGTGATAGGAATGTGATTATCAGATAAGCTTTCAGGACATTACTGCACATGCTAAATCTTCAGAACCACTGCCTTAGAGAATAGTTTTAAGTTCATTTAATAATTTTATTTAATTCACATGGCCTGGGACGTTGGGATGTCTGCTTTCTGAACATGAAAATCTTAAAGCAGCCACGGCTAATTGAAGTGAGACTCATATTTAGCTTTATTTAACTCGCAGTTAGATAGATATGTTTGCTAAAATGATTGAATTCAATTTCCAAACTAAGGGTCATGGTTTTGGGTACTAAAAAGGGTCTGAGATTTTGCTCTGCTTGCAAGCTAACAAGTTAGCCTGCCACAGTTCCATGGATGTTGGTAGTCAGGCAACTTCTAGGTCAGAGACCTTGAGATGGGGTGCCTATTCTGGATTATCTAGGTGGGCCTATTCTAATCACAGGGACCCTTAAATTGAAGAAACTTTCCTGGCTGGGGCCAGAGAAGGGGATGAGAGGCTGGAATCAGGGCCAGAGAGATGCTACCTTGCTGGCTTTGAAGATGGAGGAAGGGGACCACGAGGCTGGGAAAGAGCTCAGCCTTTAGAAGCTGGGAAAGGGAAGGAAATGAATTCTTCCCTAGAGTGTTCAGAAAGAACACAGCCCTAACTGACACCTTGATGTTAGCTCAGTCAGATCTCTGTTGGTCTTCTGACCTCTAGAACCATAAGATAATAAATATGTGCTACTTTAAGTCACTAACTTTGTGGTAATTTTTTAACAGCAACGATAGAAAATGAATACAAGCAGTAGTCAGAGTATCAGCATTTTGGTGCCAATTTCCCCAAGCCCCGGTTCCCGCAGGGCAATGCAGAGAAAGCTAGGTGATACTTGCCCACACAGTGGGTTGCCTCACAGTAGAGGAATCCTGAGTTTAGGAAG
Organism: Pseudorca crassidens; assembly: GCF_039906515.1. Lineage (NCBI taxonomy): Eukaryota > Metazoa > Chordata > Mammalia > Artiodactyla > Delphinidae > Pseudorca > Pseudorca crassidens. The sequence goes on along the minus strand of NC_090317.1, from coordinate 109,042,467 downwards.
CCTGAATCTTTTGTAATGAGAAGCAAGCATGCCTGTCCTTTGCTCCAGAGGGACACACTATCTCTGTATCCCAAGGTCCTTTGCTCTACAAACATCCTTGAAAAGACCGTCTGAAACAAAGGGCAGTCAGTGTTGCACTTGCAAGATATACAGAAACACAAGACACCCATAGAGAACTGCTCCCCAACACAAGGTGCCATCCAAATTCATCACTCAGGTGTTCCCGAGATATCATAGTTTTCATAATTCAAACTGAGGGACTTTGTGGTCTTTAGCATAACAATAGGTGATGAAATTGATAAAGGTTGATACAGCTGTATAAGAAATGTCTGCTAATGAGATCTTTAAAAAATAAAATTCATTATTATAAAACCAAAATTAATATGAGCCTATGCTGGGTGTGTTATATTTATAATGTTAAACACACACACAGACACAGACACGTACAAATATACCATCATTACTGAAATTGCTACAGATAAGGGAATTTCATTATTGCTAGCTGGAACTTTTTGGACTGTAAACCACTTTTCCACTTGAAACAATTGTCTTTATTATGGAATTTTTTAATAATGTGAAGTTTTATAGCAAAAGCAGACTGCTTTTTTAGATAAGATTTATTTTTCTATAAGACTTAGAAATAGATTTTTATTAGAATCTTGGTTAAATTGATCAAAATTGCAAAGGGATGAGTATGAATTCCATTTTCCAAAGCAGCTGAAAATACCAGTGTACGATCAACTTTCTTGTCCTTCTGGAGTTGATAGGATTAATTAAACCTAATTACTCATTTCAAAGAACTGCTTTACATTTTCTAGCTATTATTAAATGAAATAGTATCTGTAAATGAAGATATATTTTCAACAGCAGAAAATAAACTGAGTCATGCAGTTTGCCTCATAAACATTACAGTCACCATGGTTACCATGTTGATCCCTAAGTCACAAGACCCTCCATTCTGCTCAGTTTAGCCAATGTTTGTGAAATCCCTTCTATGTCTCCTTCTATCAAAATACACTCCTTTATCCAGGTCTGTTCCTGGGGAGGTCCAGGAAGCTCCACGTCCTCTGTGAATTTAGGAGAAAACTTTCATTTGCCATTGAGTCTCTCTGAAGACTAAAATAATACTCAAGAGAGCAGTTCAAGGAATGACCCTTTGTCCCTTTAGAAAAGCTTAAAAGGGTTATGCTTCTGAAATTTACTTCAGATACCCCTTCCCCATCCCCACTGTGCTGGTTAAGCTGTTGCCTCTCAACCTCAAACCTACCCCTCTGTACTGTGCTTTGTTCTGCCCCTACTGAGACTGCAGACCGCATTTCTGCAGTTCTAGCTGCTCCATGTCAGGCTTTACCAATAAAGAGTATTATCAGGGACAGCGCGGCTCCAAGGGGAAGGAAAAAAGAAGGCTAGAGGAGGAGGAAGGGCCTGTTCTGTGGGAACCCACCTTCAAGAGTTTAAATTTTAATATTACAATCTCTTTCTTTTGTTCCCCAGCCATGAGGATGGTAGCTACTTTCTGCAGTTACTACCTCTCTGATGCCTCAGGGTCCCCTTTTAGCCTTTTCAGTTCTCTAATAATTTATAAATAATGATTCTTTATTTTAAATTCTTTCAAAATAATTGGTGTACTTCTGTGTTCTGACTTGATCCCGACGTATACAACCCCCACCATTCACATGAAACAGCCCAGAATTAACTGTGGACGGGAACACAGAATATCTTGAGGGAAATGGATTCCAGATCACATAGCTCTTTCACAGTCCATAGACTGTCTGATGTTTGATACAAGGAGTCAGTCATATGTTCAATAAACATGAATTGAATACCAACTGTTTCTTGGGCATAATGTTTAATGAGAGGTGAAATTTGTTCCCAAGCAATTCACATCTAGAATAGTGATGAAGACAATTCTAGAAAAGGCTATAAAATATACTAACATTAAGTTGCTGAGAAAAGCAAAAGGAGTCATGATCCCAATATTGGAGACACTTAAGATGATAGAAAGCACCACTGTAGACTTCCCACAGGCGTGTGACCAAGAAATAAGCAGGCAAAACAGGAGTAGAAGCAATTTTGGAAGAAAGAACAATTTATGCCCAAGCTAAGAGGTTTGCCAAAGCATGATCACTGAGGGATCTGAAAATCATTGCGCGTAGGCTATGAGCGATAGGGCCTTCCTCAAGATGAGGCTGGAGCGGTGGATAGGGACCAGATCATGAAGGGACTTTTCTGTCTTCCTTAGAAGTTTGGCTTCAACTGAACAGAAGAGGAAGGCTATTGAGGACATTCAAGGCAACTATGACTTCGTCATACTAATGCTGTTTTCATGAAACTTTATAACAAAGTACAACATACATTCAGAAAAGTGTACAAATAATAAGTATAAAGCTCAGATTGTCAAAAACCAAACATACCAATATAACCAGCACCCAGATAGATAAATCAGCATTACCAGTATATCCAGAAGACCTCTCCTACACCAACCCAGACACTGTCCCCACCAAAGGAACCATTATCTTAACTTCTAAAACCATGGGTTAGTTTGGCCTGCTTTGAATTCTAAGTTAAATGAAGCAGTATATAACTGTGTTTCTGTCCTCTTTGGCGTAACATTGCTAGTGAGATTCATCCATGTTTTGTATACATTTATTCTTTCTCATTGCTATGTAGCCTTCCATTACATGAACATTCCACCATTTATTTATGTTCTGTTGATGGACAATTAAATTTTCTCCAGTTCTCAGTTATTAAAAACAAAGTGCCATGAAAACTTTGGTCCATGTCTTTTTGGTGGATTCATGTACACACTTCCACCAGGTATCTACTAAAGAAGTGAACTTCTTGAGTATACATATGTTAAACTTTAGTAGACGCTGCCAAAGAAGTTGTAGTAATCCACATTCCCACCAACAGTGGATGAGAGCTCTATCTATTCCATATACTTGCCAACACTGATATTGCCATTCTTTTGCATTTTTGCCATTTGACAGGTCTTTAGTTATATCCTATTGTAGTTTTAATATGTGTTTCTCAGATGAATAATAAGGTTGGGCACATTTTCATATTTTACTAGCTATTTGATTATTTGAATATCCTCCTTTATGAAGTCATTTTTCAGTACTTGTTCTCATTTTTGTGTAATTTCTTTTTTTACCCATAGATTGTTTTGAAGTGTATTACTTGTCTAGATATTTGGTGATTTTCTCGATGTCTTATTATTACTGATTTCTAATTTAATTGCATTGTGATTATAAAGTGTAACTTGTATGATCTTAGTCCTTTGAAATTTATTGAGACTTCTTGTATGGCTCAGAATATGTCCAAGCACATGTTCCATGTACACTTTTTAAAATGTGTGTTTTCAGCAAAGGAAACCATAAACAAAATGAAAAGACAGCCTACGGAATGGGAGAAAATATTTGCAAATGAGATTGAACCCAGGAGGGGATTGTGGGAACCTCCCACTTACAGCTGGTCAGTCAGAAGCACAGGTGCAGCCCCTTCACATAGTGAAACCATCTGTTTTTCCGAAGCCAGGCACTTCTTGATGCAGACACACCAAAAGGCTCACGGACTTCAGGTGTGGCTGCATTTTGGTTCAGTTTCAAATATCAGCATCTGATCACTCAGCTTACAGGCTTGGAAACATGGTTATCTTTTTATCGAGAGGCTTTGCAGAAAAATGGCTTCTTTAACTTGGAAGAGGCTGGTTAAAGGAATGCACCATGGATTACTCCATGACTAAGGATATGGAGATGAACAAAACATAGCTCCAACCTTTAAAGGAATTATTTATAGTGAGGGTTGAGAGCCGTGTGGCTGACAGTGTCTAGGTGCTCCGGCACCTAGGTAACTCAGGGAGCACCTAGGTACTCAGGGAGCACCTAGGTACTCAGGGAGCACCTGAGCCCCAAATCCTTACCGGGCAGATGCACACTGAGGATGAGACTATATGAATGACAGAGAGTCCCTTCAGACATCATGGAAGCCACATTTCCTGTTCTGTGCAGTTTTATATGCATAACCTGAATTAAATCTGAATATAGTTGTGTCTGGATATGTAAGGGATATAAATTCATCTGGATCAGGAGTTCCTCATTGAACTTAGCTGTATAATATACAGCAAGTTCACAGAGACCATTGGTAGTACAGGACACTCAGGAATAGACATCTCTATTACCCTCAACTTCTGAGAATAATTACAGCCATGTCCAAGAACATCCCTGAATTTCACATGCCATGTAACTAAATCGAGGATCAGTTATTCAGTTATCTCTGGGTGTCATAAACCAGTCCTTAGACCATATCAAGAGTACATTCTGAAATATGTTATCTCAGATTTTCCCAATATTAATGCCTTCAATTTTTCCTAGTTCAATCCTCAGACTTCATGTTCTGAAAGTTTTTCCTCCCAATAAACTGCTTGATAATAATTCTTTCTCAATTTCATTACGGTAAAAAAGAGCAGTCACAGTTTCAAGTAAGCTGAGGTAACCAGTTAACATGCAACATACAAAGACTTCCAGGAAATAAAACAAAGAAATGTCAGGTTTCACATGAGTACTGAAGCCTCAGTTTATGAAAATGTTGAGATTTACATTTGGCTTTTCAAACAACTAAGCATAACACGGGAACCACCATTTTTGCTTTTCGTTCACCCAGGGATACAGGTACCCAAGATTAGAAACTCATGCATCAGTTCATACAAAGGATTATTTAGAAAAAAAAGTTTTAATTATTAAGTTTCAAAATGTTCTTAGAGCACTGTCAGTGAGATAGAAAGTCGAGTATATGCTGAAAAGTATATAAATCTGCGTAATCAAAGAGCTTTGAATAATTAATTATAGGAAAGCTGAATTACAATAAAATATTTTTCTTTCTATGTAATTCTCTCTTCCCTGTGTCATGATTCAGGCCAGAGTGTAGAATGGGAATACATAAAAAAAAAAAAATTGTATGATTTACGAATGTAATTAATTCGTGTAAGAAAAAATACATGCAACTTTAACTTATAAATGCAAAAAATAATACAAGGATTCACATAAAGTTGTGCTTATCCCAACAGAAGTTCAAAAGACATTTTTTTATGAGCTAGGATTATTGAATAACATATCCCACAGCCTGTTGATTAAACTGACATTATCAGGTTGGGAATGTGGAAAAGCAACAGTTGAACCTACTTAAGTCTAATCTGATTACACTGCAAAGAATGTTCTGCACAGATAAGGATTTTGATTAGAGGAGTTATAAGGATAGAGTGAGAAATTCATTTTAGAAGCAATGTCTTTAATTAGCAAGAAGTAGAGAGGTCAACAAGAAAAGAGCTACACATGATCAAGTCCCTGTCTATCTTGTCTTGTCTTGGAGACCAAGAAGTGACAAGCATTAGGAATCATATAGATAGAAGAGGGAGCACTTTTGGAAATGTACACAGAAAATATGGAAAAATTTAAGATCCTGCCAAGGTTGCCTAGAAACAGACAGTATTGAGGCCACAGTGTCAGTGAAAATGTACAGAAAAAAAAATATCTGTTGAAATGTTAAAAATGCTACCTCAAAGTACCTCAAAGTCATTTTTTCCCCATCATTCTAAATCTAATGTAGTTCTTGATATTTTTATATTTTGTCATTAGGGTTGTGTATATTTTAATGAATCCTATAACTTGCCTCTCCAGTCAAATGGACATTATATTAAAGTTATTTATAAGAGAACTAAAATACTTCTTCCCTGAGACTTACATTCATTAGTGCTTTTAAATAACTGAAAAGTATGCTTTCAATATTAATGACATTTCTTCATAAAAGCCAAAAGCAAATCAGGTTGCAAAAGCCTCAAACGGAACCAATGGACAAAGAGCATAAATGACTTGGTCAAACTGAGCTCTGGTTGTTCCTGGAATGTTATTAAATTAGTCTAAGGAAAGAACAAAAGTCAAAAGTCAAATCCATTTAAATCAGCAAATATTTCTTAAGTGTTTATTATGTACCAGACACTATACTAAGCACTAATAACTTCTACCATGTAGAACATTCAGACAGAAATGAGTTGTATTAAAGCAATATTCTGCAAAAGATGCTACTTAAGTTTGCTGCTTTGAGCTTCAAATTAACAACTGCAACTAGCAAGGTGGGGTCTACAGGTGCAGACCTAGTATTCAATGTGTGCCCACCTCCATACCCAATTAAACTATATTGAACTCCTTTATGATTTATAAGACACTGCTGGCATATACCATAGCTCACTTGATTCATTTTTACTATGACCGAATAAAAGAAATATTATTTTTCCCAATGTTTTAAAAAATGTGAACATAAAGATGAGTGACTTTTAAATAAATTGCCCATGTAACAGATAGTATACACTGTTGAAAACAAATGAAAGAATGCTCATCATGAATCATTACAGAAATGCAAATCAAAACTACAATGAGGTAACACCTCACACAGGTCCGAATGGCCATCACCAAAATATCTACAAACAATAAATGCTGGAGAGGGTGTGGAGAAAAGAGAACCCTCTTGCACTGTTGGTGGGAATGTAAATAGATACAGTCACTATGGAGAACAATATGGAGGTTCCTTAAAAAACTAAGAATAGAACTACCATACGACCCAGCAATTTCATTCCTAGGCATATCTCTGAAGAAAACCAAAGTAAGTCAGAAAGAGAAAAACAAATACCGTATGCTAACACATATATATGAACTCTAAAAAAAAAAAAAAAAGGTCATGAAGAACCTAGGGGCAAGATGGGAATAAAGACACAGACCTACTAGAGAATGGACTTGAGGATACGGGGAGGGGTAAGGGTAAGCTGGGACAAAGTGAGAGAGTGGCATGGACATATACACACTACCAAACGTAAAATAGATAGCTAGTGGGAAGCAGCCGCATAGAACAGGGAGATCAGCTAGGTGCTTTGTGACCACCTAGAGGGGTGGGATAGGGAGGGTGGGAGGGAGGGAGATACAAGAGGGAATAGATATGGGGACATATGTATATGTATAACTGATTCACTTTGTTATAAAGCAGAAACTAACACACCATTGTAAAGCAGTTATACTCCAATAAAGATGTTAAAAAAAAATAGAGTGTACTAGAGTACACTGCTCATTAATACATTCCTCATTGGATTTCTTCCTTTGCTTGTCTCCCCCACAGTCTCTCTGCATTTCCAGGGATCACAACACGAATGAATTATTTCTACCCACATCTTTATCTTGGAATCTATTTTGGGGGCAACTTTATCTAAGATATATGGTCTGAAGGGTGGCCCTTAATTCCCTAAAAGGTTGGACAATGTGGGGAAAAAATAATGTTTCAGACCCAAGATACACATCATTAATGGCTGCTAAAACTAGTGTGTGAAAGTTTGGTGAGTAACAAGATATTTACATGATCTCAAACTATCTCCCACAATACAATGATCAAATACAAAGGAGAAAATAGTAACTGTACCCTGAAGACATGGCAAACACCACCTTGAGGATGGTAGGCATAATAATGCCCCCCGCCCTGGATGTCCATTTCCGAATCCCAGAACCTGTGTCTGTTCCTTACATGACAAAAGGGATTTTGCAGATGTGATTAAAGTTAAGGACCTAGAGAAGGGAGACTAGAGTTGCCCCTTGAACAACCTGTGGTTAGGAATGCTGACCCTCTGCACAGTTTAAAATTCAAAAAGAATTCAAGTATAACTTTATAGTCAGCCCTCCATATCTGTGGTTCTTCATCTGCGGCTTCAACCAATTGTGGATTACATAGTACTGTAGTAAATATTTGTTGAAAAAAATCCATATATAAGTAGACCTGCAGAGTTCAAACCCATGTTTTCAAGGCTCAACTGTATATTGGATTATCCAGTTATACCCAGTGTAATCATATGAATCCTTAAAAGTGGAGAATCTTTCCCAACTCCGGTCAGAGGGAGATGTAACTACAGAGAAAATGTCAGAGAGGTGCAATGTTGCTGGCTTTGAAGATGAAGAATGGGACCAGTAGCCAAGGAATGTGTGCAGCCTCTAGAAACCGGAAAAGGCAAGGAAAGAATTCTCCCACTAGAGCCTCTAGAAGGAAAACAGCCCTACCAATACCTTGATTTTAGCCCAGTGAGCCCCATGTCTGACTCTTGACATACAGAGCTTCAATATAATAAATTTGTGTTGTTTTAAGCCTCTTGTGGTAATTTGTTACAACAGCAATAAAAAACAAAACAAATACATTAACTAAATGACCAAAGTGAACAAAAGTAGTCAGGGGTGGGGGGGAATCAACATCATGTGAACCCAAATGTGATAATATCACGACTATGGTATTCCTGCTGTAAAATGCATAGCCTGAATCTAGTCAAAACAATGACAAACCCAAACTGAGGTACATTCTATAAAATAGCTGAGCATCAAAAAAAAATCAAGGTCGTAAAAGACAAAGAAAGACTGAAACTCTTTCAGATCAAAGGAGAGAAAGAGACTTTATAACTTTATGCAACACATAATCCAGGGGTTTATTTTTCTACATAGGACATTATAGGGACAGTTGGTGAAATGAGTAAGGTCTTCAGATGAACTAATACTGTAACAACACTAATTTCCTTTTTGATAATTACACTAGATTATGATTGTCCTTTACCCCTAAATATTTCAGTATTTATGTGTATTATATGAATAAGGAAAGAAAGAGAGCATGACAATATTTGGGGATTAAAGGATATGCAAGAACTCTGTATTATTCTTGCAATTTGTTTGTATATCTGAATCTACATCAAAATACTTTAAATTTTTAGATATATTGAGAATAAAAGTACATGAGATAATATATCACGGAAATTTAGAGATAATCAAGATATATTCTAACCCTAAAAGACAGTGATTATTTTTAAATTAAGTCGGTCAACAAATATTTGTTACTACCTATCACGTGCCACACCTACTTCTAGGTTAGAAATATAACTGTGAAAAAATATCAAAACCCCCAGCCTTTATGAAACTTACATTTTGTGAGAACTTAGATCTTACAGTGTCAGTAAACTGGGCAAGTCATTTATCCAAGTGAATAAATCTCAGGTTCTTAATCACATTTTCAGTAGTTTGAAGTATTCTTCCAGTAAAAATAACTGAAACAATTTCTTTGGCCTGAATATTGTCCCTCAATCCAGTTCCCACAGTTATGACGTATATTTTTGAATCATTCAAAAGATTTCTGGAAATCTAAATTTCGATCATTTTCTTATTTGATTAAAGTAAGAGTATATGTTCTATCATGGTATTTTCTGTCTTGCACCAGATAGCTAACTCCCAAATGCATTTGTTTCTAATTCTACAATGTATTTTATATGTCCAGGATTTTTAAAAGTATTAACATTATTATTAGTTTAGTATTATTGTGATTTTATTATTATTACTATCTTTCACTGTGAAAAAGTTCTCTCACCCATCATGTATAGTTTAGATATTATCCACTTGTCTAAGAAAAAAACAAACTTAATGCAAATGTAATTTTTAAAATGTGTTTGGGGGAAAAGTCATTGCTAGGTATGGGGGAAGAGTCTACAACAGAGACCAGTGGTATAGATGGCTCAGAAAAGAAAGTGTGACACTAAGGAAATGATAAGAATGGGCTTTTAAAAGGCCAAGCATGCCACAGAAAAGTCAGTTGCGTGAAGCACAAAGAAACCAGGGCCAGAAGGAACATAGGCTCTATAGGAAATAAAAAATGCTTATGCTATTCCTGCCAGGTTACTGCTGAGACCTTTGGTGGCTTCTTTGGACTACAGATGGAGGAGCAGAAGCTATTGCACTTAAAGCCCAGACACCAAGCACCTAATATCTCCACTGACAGAGTGCTTGGATATAAATGTGTATTTAGGGGTCACTGTGGTGGGGTTCTGATTTCTCTAGAAAGAAATATGCAACTTTCCGCTGTTAACACATAGACGTATGCCATTTCTCTGTTCACATCAATGTCTCCCACAGGACAGAAATCTATCTAAATCCTCTAAGGGACAAAGGAATCATCATCATCACCATAGCCATTATCGTCATTATCATTGCCAAGATTTGGGGGAGATTTATGTGACAGTCACTGTTTTCAGCACTTTACATGCATATCTTTCTATTATAAAGCTGAAGAGAACACTGTCTTCGATTTTAACCAGAGGAATCTGAGTTGCAGAGAAGTTAAGTAATTTACCCAGTGTCAAATACCTACTGAGTGTCAGAGTCCAGAGCCAAACGTAGGCACCTAAGAGGTATAAATAAACGGAAGAACATTTCCTCATACACTACACTTCACTATCAGTCTGTTCTGAGGGTATAACAGGAAACAAGCTAAGAGAATCGCTGAGCCATTCATCTGGAGTCCTGGCATACCAACCCCTGAGTTGGCCCTACCTACGAGCTCCACGTTATGTGAGATAATAAATTTGCTTATTGTCTTCCTTTATTTGCATTTGATGCAAGGGTTTTTTGTTTGTTTGTTTTATCATATGCAGCTAAAGAAAATTACTCTTCCTAGATTTCCCTTGTCATACTTCCTTGCCTTCCCTCATCTTCTCCTTCTTTGCAGAGCTGAAATTATACATGTGGTTTGGACATTTGGTCAGGGTTACTGAGAATAATTTTGCTTCCTTGTTTTCATGCCTCAATTCCTGGTATATTAACAGCATATATTAATATTTTATATCATTGGAGAGCATTCTTCACTTACTATGGACACCACCTCTCCTACTCCCAACCTCAGTGTGCACACTACTCTAATACCACATGCACGATTCGCTTTCAATATGATCATTACTCCTCTCTTATTTTATTCTCTGCAACACTATAAGATTTTAGAATGTTTTATCATTCTACTAGCAAATCTTGAAAAATGAGAAACTCCTCTGAGTAAGAGCATATAAAGTTTTAATGCTTTTTAAATTTTTATTTTATTTTGACTTCCTGGCTGACATTATCTTACTGGGTTTTATTATAGATTTTAGTCTTATTCAGTGATGACACATCTCCGTGTAGAGACTTCTCAGTGCAGAATCCTAGTTAACAACAGAAACTTACCATACATTTAATTAAAGGATTACAAAAATTTGCATACTTCATATGGGTCACTAACTTCTTCAGGTTTCCTCATAAACATATGAAACATTTACAGACAGATCTTTCAAAGAAGGATTCTGGTTGTGGGAGAGATTTTTCTTTTCCTCAATTTTTACAGCATCTTAACAAACATATAATTTTCTACACTTGGCAAACAAAGTAGAAATATATGGTTTGTTATGCAAATAGTAGTGTCACACCAGACGACTGTGTAACGTTTAAAGCAAAATCACACCACTTACCTACTACTAACACCTTATAAGTAAATAAAAGTAATACTTTTTTTTTTTTTTTTTTGCGGTACGCGGGCCTGTCACTGTTGTGGCCTCTCCCGTTGCAGAGCACAGACTCCGGACGCGCAGGCTCAGCGGCCATGGCTCACGGGCCCAGCCGCTCCGCGGCATGTGGGATCCTCCCAGACCGGGGCACGAACCCATGTCCTCTGCATCGGCAGGCAGACTCTAAACCACTGCGCCACCAGGGAAGCCCAAAAGTAATACTTCTTTATACTAAGTGTTTTTCAGTGTTCAAAAAGCACTGAAAATCAATGTCAAATTATTTATGAAGAAAAGTATGTATTGATAACTCAAACCCTGAGTAATTAGACAGCAGTTCTGAAAAAAGCAAACTGCAAACTATTTTCTCTTTTCGAAACTCCATTTAGACAAAGATAATGATTGGCTCAATTCTTGTCTTCCAAAGTGAATTCTAATAACACAGTTGTTATACAGTGAGGTTACACCAGCTATTCGGAATGCTAAGCTCAAGATCTAAACACTATTTTAAAGAATTATTTTACAGTGTGCCTCAACCAAAGGGTTTTTACAACTTCTTTCTTGATTTTTAAATGACTGCAGCCTTTCTGATCTCCCTGTGAGAATTTCAAACATTTAGAATAAGAGATGGAAAATCAGGGCTCCTCACTCTGGTCTTCCCAGCACAGTACGATCTGAGCCAGTGGTTTTCAAATGTGGCCCTCAGACAGCATCATCAGTGTTTTCCGGAAATTTGTTAGATACAGAAATTCTCTGACCTCATCTCAGACGTACTGAATTTGAAACTCTGGAGGATGAAGCCCAACAACCTGTATTTTAACAAGCCTTCCAAGGCATTATGATGCACCTTCAAGTTTGAGAACCTCTGATATTAGACAACTTAATTAGTCCTTGTCCGTTGTTTGAATTCCAAATCTAACTCTGGAAAGCTGTTAGAAATCTGCAGTCGGCATTCAACTTGAGGTTTTGCTGACTAGTTAGATTTTGATTATAGCTTATTGAGTTTTAGAGTTCTCTTAGTAAATGCCATCCTTATCCTTAATTACTATTATTTAATTGCTTTTTATAACTGCCAGCAAGAATCAGTCTCAAAATTTCCTTCTAGAACTTTTAAATTATCCATATGCTGCAAATTCACTTGTGCTTCTACACAAATGGAATATGCACACAGTAGATCAATCTGCCTTTTCTTCCTGTTGCCTATTTATTAAAGGCAAGTTCATTTGCCAGTTTTCTACAAGAAATAGCTTCAAACTGCATTGCGGTTTCAAAATAAAAGTTACTTTTATTTTGCTTCTCACCATATTCCTATCAGTCCAACAATACAAGGTTTGGAGTGATGTTACCACACTCTGAACCTCTGCCAGGCTACCCACTTGAGCTCTGAACAGTAAGTGTTTTTTAGCAGGTTTTGCTTCTTGATTTCAGTCTATATTGTGCTACATCCCGAGAGCCCGTCATATTTTCATTGATTACCAGTTTTAACATTATAGGCATTGATTTCACTTATCCCAGAATGATTTGATCATAGTAACAATTTATGAGTGTGAAATTGAGGACAAATAACCTCGCAAAGTCACAAATTAATATAGTTATACCTACTGAATTTAGGCATGCGTATTTTTTAAGAGAGCTCAAAATCAAGTATGTATAGATTCACTAGGTTAATACACTTTACTTCCTATTGCAGACTTCCACCTCCACGGTTACTTACTAGTAAGGAGTGTCATGTGTTTCAAAACCAGACTCTATATATTTTCTTTCCTCTTCATATCCTGAATAAAAAAGGAGTCAAAAGAGTACTGGACTTGGAATCCAAATATCCGATTGTTCATCCATATTATATATACATGTGGTTGTGTACACACACATATTAACTCACAGCTTATGAAAGAATTTAACCAAAAAATAAACAAACATTGGTATTGACGAGAGAATCAGGAGGACACTGATACATACAGTCTGTAAAGATTTTTTTTAAGATTTATCTTCAAGGTTCTCACGCATTTCTTAATCAAATAAGGTAGAGGGATGCTATCAGATAAACTGGTTAGGAGTCATTCAGTTAACTTACACTGAACTCAAAGACCTACATTACTACTGAGCACTAAAATGACCTGTGTTACTGTTGGTAATAAAAGAGGGAACACTTTCGATTTGAAACATGATGGAGCTAACTTTTCAAGAGCAGGTAAAATCAAACTTATTTATGTTTATGTATTAAATTTTATAAAGTGACATGCGCAGATGAATGACATACATTCCATGTGAAACACCTGAAATTTAGGAGCAAAGTGTCCTTTTATATTTTTTCGGTTTGTTTTCCAGCACTTTTTACTTTCCTCAAACATATTCATCCTTACACATTCATTTATGACTTACATGATTCACACGACATTTATTATTGATCCTTAAAATGTGCACATGAATTTCATGTGTAGTTTTAACTAGTCATCACTATTTAAAAATAGAAAAAAAACAGGAAAAAATATTGCGAAAGATTAAACCGTGAAAAGACACAGAACAACAGTTTAGTAATGTCTGAATAGTATTAACATGATGCTATGTCTTTTCTACTTTTGTTTTAAAATGAGATAAAATTGGAGGGGGTGTGTAGATTAGGAGCATGGGATTAGCAGGTGCACACTACAAAACAGATAAACAACAAGGACCTACTGTATAGCATAGGGAACTATATTCAATATCTTGTAATAAACTGTAATGGAAAAGAATCAAAAAATAAATATATACATATATATGTATAACCCAATCACTTTGCTGTACATCTAAAACTAACCAAAAAAAGAGATAAAATGTAGCTTATTTTAAATTAAAGTAAAGAATACAAAAGAAATCCTGTTTCATGTCAAATAGATGATTCTTTTCTACAGGAGTTTATCATATCCTGAAAGACTCCTCTAAACTTAATAAATAGATCATGGAAAACACAAAGAGGCTGAAGTTAGGTATTTTTTAACCAAGCTTCAATTAAGACAATATTGATCAACTTCCTGCTATGAAAGATGAGAATATTAGTGCTCACTGTCTCTCACACATTCCTGATTTCTGTATTATTTTTATATTACTAAGATTTATAAATTTTACATTCTTTTCTGTAACTATAGCTCCCACAATTGGTATTAACTCTATTATAAAGTGATTTAATAATTTTATTTATTTTATCTATTCCTTTCCAGGGATCTTCATTTTAATTGTTTTCAAATGTCTGAATTTCAATAATGTAATGAAATGCAAATCACTCCCCTCCCAAAACAAAACAAAAAAAGACTTCAGTCATTCTACTCCCTTTTCTTTTATGACTGAAATGGCTGCTTGATACTGCAATGGTCCCTAATACCTGGCAATACATTTTTCAGCTAAATTTTCTTTCAGAAGTGTATGGCCATTGGTCTGAATTTTTATTCTTCAAAGTGATTTAATTTTTCTGCCTGGATGAGTAAAGAATTGCTTTTTACGCTTCCATTTCAATAATTTAACCAGGATATGTGTTTCCTGGAATACGGTACTTTTTCCAACTTTGGATTGTTCTTTCATTTCAGGGGAAAAAATGTTTTTTATTTTTAAATTCTTTTTAATTTGGATTCTCTACTTTGGTACACAAATTATTTTTATTTTGAATCACAGTTGTCTACCCTCTACCAATTCTTCTCTAATTGTTGCAATCTGTTTGTAGTTTTATCTGCATTGACTATGATTCTTTCAGCCATCCCTCCATGTTGGTAATTCCATTTTCAGTCATTTTGATTCTGTCCCCTCTAGGATATTTACTTTTTAAAAAATATTTGTTATTGAAGTATAGTTGATTTACGATGTTGTATTAGTTTCAGGTGTACAGCAAAATGATTCAGTTACACACACACACACACACACACACACACATATATATATTCTTTTTCAGATTCTTTTCCCGTATACGTTATTAAATGATATTTAATATAGTTCCCTGTGCTATACAGTAGGTCCTTGTTGTTTATCTATTTTACATATAGTAGTGTGTATCTGTTAATAGAATATTTATTCTTAATTTATCTGTTCTGAATAGCATTGGTTTGGTCCTCAATGTTATTTTTATGATCTGCAATCTTCAATTTAATTACATATTATTTAAACATCTCATCTCTGAGCTCTAATTTTATTGAATGCATACATTATTTTACAGTGCAGAGCATATGTGGGGAATTATCTTCTCCTCCTTGGGTTATGTTTTATTCTAAGTTGGGTAATTTATCTTTTATATCACCCTCCTTCCTGTCTGTCTTCCTTTTCTTCCCTTCCCTGCCAAGCAACCCCCCCCCCCCGCTTGGTTATCATGCTGTTTCATCTTTTTGGTGCTTAGAAACCTCTCTCTACATCTGTTGTTTTCTGATATTGTATAGACGACTTCTTAACTTTGTTCTCACCATGCCAGAGACATGTCTATTTCACTCTGAGCAGCTGCAGTTTCAAGACAGGTTACATTTTGCATTTCCACTTCACCCTACCCCTCACTCCTTCCTGCTCCCATAGCTTGAGATCATAGAAGAGAAAGAAAAGTTTCCTTCAGGCAGTGAGTTGTTTTTTGTTACAATTTCTTAGACTCTGCTCACTCTTGGGAGAGTCTGTTAAATGCCTTGTTAGGGTTCACACCTCCTAGTTGAAGAGTGGTGTATAACACTGACATAGAGGAATAAACCTATCAAAGATAAACAAAGCTGGACATTTGTTAAAGCAGTAAAAACTATTTATTAACTACTGACAGTAGGGGAAAGAGCTGAGCTCAATTCCAATTTGCGCAGGGGAGACTGGGTGTTTTAAAGGGAGATTGAGGGAGAGGGAAGGGGGCAAATGGGAGTGGGGACAGGCTCAAGTCGAGTCACGAAAGTAGAAAATTACAAAGGGTTGTCAGTGAAAATGTGCTTAGGTCTCTGCTAGCTGGCACTTATCAAAGTTAGGATTCTACCTTCCTACAGAGGCTGGGAGATGGAGGCCCTATCCCTCCTGATGGCTACATTTCAAAGGAATGACTTTCAGGTCACTGAGAAAGACACTTCTGAGTTATAGGAGACACACGTACATCTCCAAGAGACAGAGGAAGGATTCACAACCACAAGCCCTTTTTAGTAAAGTTCTAAGAGAAGTAGGTTAGGGGTCTATCTTCAGGTGTTGGCTAGAACAAACAGTAAGTTCTTTTGACAGCCCTGAGCTTACCCAGACTGGAACTCCAAAGTGGGTTGGGTCATCCCAGAGACCACCTTGGGCTGCTATAAACCAGACTAGGGTGGGCCAAGACCCTTAGTTTGGGGATGTGAATGGAGTGCTGTGCTCACAGTTTTTGTAGTTCTCAAACCTCAGAGTTCAAACTGCTCTCAATTGGGCAAGGCCTGGAAATTTCATTCCTATTACGAAGAGTCAGCTCTGTGTTTCACTTTCTTCTCAGTGAGCCTTTTTCCTAAGCCCATAGTCAGAGATGGAAACAATAAGAATACTCACTTTCCTTATTTGCAGTTTGGGGAGTTTGGTGAGAATTCCCAGAATATTTTTTCAATTTACCAGGGCATATATAGTTCCTTTGGGATGGGGGCAGGGGGCGTGTTTGTGGGATAAAAGTTCTGCCCCTCAGAGCTGACCCAGAATTCTCTATTTCTTTTGCCAGCACTCCTGGATTGTGCCCCAGATGGTACTGAAATTTACCTGATTCCTGTTCTCCCAGAAAACAATGCTTAAGAAACCCTCTGCCCTTTTGGTACACCAGAAATGGCTAACTGAAAGGACCAACGGGCGCTTAACTTTCCAAGACCTTCCCCTTTCCTTAACAACTCCCGTTTTATAAAACCCCAGGTTTTCTCCCCCTTTGATGAGAAGGTCCTCTCTCATTAACATTCCCCCTACTGCAAAAGGCTGAATACAATTGTCTCCTTAATGCATTTTGCCTTTCACATCCCTACCTTATATGCGATACTATTCATGACTTTTTGTTTTTAAGGTTTTATTTCCTTAGATATTTCAAGAGAGATTACATGTTGAGGTATCCTACCAGATTAAACTGGAAATCCAGTTGTAGCATTTGAATCGTTATGTTCTACATTGGCAGACAACATTTGAGGATGTGATGCCAACAAGATAGGCAACCCAAACTGTTAGCCTGGACCATGTGCTGTTAATATGTGCGTAAGTCTTGTTAATGATGAGCCACTCAGGCATTCAATTGTCAGAAATTAAAAAAAAAACACACACTGATTTAATACAGTGAGTCTCAAAAATGAAAGAGCAGGAGAACTTGGGGAGAAAGCAATGAACATCACCAAAGAAGTTTTTTTTTCTTTTCCCTTATATTAGGGAAAGTATGATTCACATTCATCTACTTTCCTCTCCTCTCCCGCAGCTTATCTTGCTCCTACTGCAATGGCTTGCTCGAGGTAAATATCACAAGCACATTTCCACCTCAGAGATTTGCAACTTGCTGTTCCCGCTCCTGGAATTCTCTTCCCCTGGATATCTACATAGCTTGCGCTCTCTCAATTTCTACACCCAAACTTTACCACATTAGAGAGATATTTCCTTATGCCACATATAAAATAATGACATTTCCCCACCATCAAAACCCCTTTCTCATTTACCCTGCCTTTTTATCTAATCCATAGTCAGCACTAAATGAATGTTGAGTGAATACATCTTTTGCACTTACCATCTGTTTTTTCCATCTCTAATAAACCATCTGTGAGTCAAATAAAGGATACTGGACTGATTACGAATTTAAATGAGAGTAGTATTTCCGTATCCTATAAACCCAATTAAAAGTAAAACTCTAGAAACTGAAAGTGATATGTAGTAAGGGTCTATTCTTTTTTTTTTCTTTAAACATCTTTATTGGAGTATAATTGCTTTACAATGGTGTGTTAGTTTCTGCTTTTTAACAAAGTGAATCAGTTATACATATACATATATCCCCATATCTCTTCCCTCTTGTGTCTCCCTCCCTTCCACCCCCCCATCCCACCCCTCTAGGTGGTCACAAAGCACCTGGGCTATGCGGCTGCTTCCCACTAGCTATTTTACATCTGGTAATGTATATATGTCCATGCCACTCTCTTACTTCGTCCCAGCTTACCCTTCCCCCTCCCTGTGTCCTCAACTCCATTCTCTACATCTGCATCTTTATTCCTGTCCTGCCCCTAGGTTCTTCAGAACCATTCTTTTTTTTTTTTTTGGTTCCATATATATGTGTTAGTATACAGTATTTGTTTTTCTCTTCAATAAGTGGTGCTGGGAAAACTGGACAGCTACATGTAAAGGAATGAAATTAGAACACTCCCTAACACCATACACAAAAATAAACTCAAAATGGATCAAAGACCTAAATGTAGGGCCAACACTATCAAACTCTTAGAGGAAAACATAGGCAGAACACTCTTTGACATAAATTGCAGCAAGATCTTTTTTGATCCACCTCCTAGAGTAATGGAAATAAAAGCAAAAGTAAATAAATGGGATCTAATGAAACTTAAAAGCTTTTGCACAGCAAAGGAAACCATAAACAAAAAGACAACCCTCAGATTGGGAGAAAATATTTGCAAACGAAACGACCAACAAGGGATTAATCTCCAAAATACACAAACAGTTCATGGAGCTCAATACCAAAAAACCAAATAACCCAATCAAAAAATGGGGGGGGGGATCTAAATAGACATATCTCCAAAGAAAACATATAGATGACCAAAAAGCACATGAAAAGATGCTCAACATCAGTAACTATTAGAGAAATGCAAATCAAAACTACAATGAGGTATCACCTCACACCAGTCAGAATGGCCATTATCAAAAAATCTACAAACAATGAATGCTGGAGAGGGTGTGGAGAAAAGGGAACCCTCTTGCACTGTTGGTGGGAATGTAAATTGATACAGCCATTATGGAGAACAATATGAACGCTCCTTAAAAAACTAAAACTAGAACGACCATACGACCCAGCAATCCCACTACTGGGCATATACCCTGAGAAAACCATAATTCAAAAAAATATAGGCACCCCAGTGTTCACTGCAGCACTATTTACAGTAGCCAGGACATGGAAACAACCTACATGTCCATTGAAAGAAGAATGGATAAAGAAGATGTGGTACATATATACAATGGAATATTACTCAGCCATAAAAAAGAACAAAATAATGCCATTTGCAGCAACATGGATGGACCTAGAGATTGTCATACTGAAGTCAGACACAGAAAGACAAATATCATATGATATCACTTATATGTGGAATCTAAAAAAAGGGGGGGGTACAAATGAACTTATTTACAAAACAGAAGTAGAGTCACAGATGCAGAAAACAAACTTATGGTTACCAGGTGATGGGGGGAATAAATTGTGACACTGTAACTGACATATACACACTACTATATATAAAATAGATAAGTAATAAGTACCTACTGTATAGCACAGGGAACTCTACTCAATACTCTGTAATGGCCTATATGGGAAAAGAATCTAAAAAAGAGTGGATATATGGAGAAAACCAAAATTCAAAAAGAGTCATGTACCAAAATGTTCATTGCAGCTCTATTTACAATAGCCCAGAGATGGAAACAACCTAAGTGCCCATCATCGGATGAATGGATAAAGAAGATGTGGCACATAATACAATGGAATATTACTCAGCCATAAAAAGAAACGAAATTGAGCTATTTGTAATGAGGTGGATAGACCTAGAGTCTGTCATACAGAGTGAAGTAAGTCAGAAAGAAAAAGACAAATACCGTATGCTAACACATATATATGGAATTTAAGGAAAAAAAATGTCATGAAGAACCCAAGGGTAAGACAGGAATAAAGACGCAGACCTACTGGAGAACGGACTTGAGGATATGGGGAGGGGGAAGGGTGAGCTGTGACAGGGCGAGAGAGAGTCATGGACATATACACACTAACAAACGTAAGGTAGATAGCTAGTGGGAAGCAGCCGCATGGCACAGGGATATTGGCTCGGTGCTTTGTGACAGCCTGGAGGGGTGGGATAGGGAGGGTGGGAGGGAGGGAGACACAAGAGGGAAGACATATGGGAATATATGTATATGTATAACTGATTCACTTTGTTATAAAGCAGAAACTAACACATCATTGTAAAGCAATTATACCCCAATAAAGATGTTAATAAAAAAAAAAGAGTGGATATATGTATAACAGATTCACTTTGCTGCACACCTGAAACTAACACAACATTGTAAATCAACTATACTCCGATAAAAATTAAAGAAAAGAAAATGTGGTGTGTGTGTGTGTGTGTGTGTGTGTGTGTGTGTGTGTGTATAATGAAATATTATTAAGCCATTTTTTAAAAGAATGAAATCTTGCCTTTTGTGACAACATAGATGGACCTCGAGGGCATTATGTTAAGTGAAGTAAGTCAGACAGAGAAAGACAAATACCATATGACTTCCCTTATATGTGTAATCTAAAACAAAAACTAAACCAAACTAACAAAAAACCCATGTATAGAGAGAATAGAGTGGTGGTTGCCAGAGGCAGGGCGTAGGGAGTGAGAGAAATGGGTGAAGGGGGTCCAAACTTCTAGTTATAAAATAAGTCATGGGGATATAATGTACAGCATGGTGACTATAATTAATAATACTGTATTGCATATCTGAAAGTTGCTAAAAGAATAAATCTTAAAAGTTCTCACTGCAAGAAAAAATTTGTATAACTATCTAAAGTGATGCATGGTAACTAGACTTGTGGTTCTCATTTCACAATGTATACAGATATTGAATCCTTATGTTGAACACCTGAAACTAAACTAATACAGCGTTATATGTCAGTTATATCTCAATTTTTAAATAAATAAAGGACAAAAAAGAAAGAAATACTTAAAGAAGTAGGGTTGTTCAACTTTCATGACATTCTAGCATTCAAATAACATTTTGGGGCATCTCCTAATCATAGATACCCTTGATTAACTCAGCAGTAGGCAATGTCAAAGATGTGGCACTGCAACATCATTAAAAGGGATGAAGTAAGCTGTATTCACTCAACATTTACAGAGAACCTACTATGATAGTTAGGAATAGTGACAAGGGGAAAAATGGCTCAGACTCAGCATGTGCTTTGGGGTGACAGTGACAGAACAGCGTAGCACAATTAATGATGCAACCAGGTTCCAGGACAGGCACAGCTAAGTCTATACATGTCCAGAGGTAGGAGGAGGAAAATGATATATAGGGAAGATCTATGATGATTTCAAGCTTATAGCCAAAATCTCATTTTAACCATAGACAACTTTTATAAAGTGACAGAAAATCTTTGCTTGTAGGAGAGTATCCAGATAGCCAACACTGTGATAGAGGATTCCATTCAGTCTGCTTTCTTTATTTAACATATTCATTTTCCTTCTGATATTGTTGATATTTTAAGATCATTTTTTTCTAAATCTCGAAAAAAATCATAGTGAATAAAAACTAATTTGGGGCGAGAAAAAAAGGAGGTGACATATTTTTTCTTTCTTCAAAGAGAGAACAACATAGCACTCATGTTACGTGTAATGCATTTCTAATTGCAGTTTTCCTTGAAGTAGAATATTTTTCAGCTGCATATTTTAAGTCTATTTTTTAACTTCAGAGTAAATTTTACATATTTTATGAATCGTATAAACACATCATAACAAAGTTTTACTAACATAACACTTGCCAAGCTAAACTTGTCAAGTAATTCCTCGTAATTTTGTTGTTGATATCAGTATTAACTGAACTTCTGAAATCTAAGAAGCAAGATTTTGAAATAGCTGTGCGTCTGTTTTAAAGGATATATTTTTTATTTTTCTCTGAAAAAGTCTGTTGTAGGAATTAATGAGGACATTTGTAATGCAATTTGTTCTTCCTCAGAGAAGGTATTATCTCTTAAAGGAGCAAGAATAAGATGTAACTCTATTCATTAGTTCCAATTCTCACAAAAGTTGTGAGAACTCTCCAGACAAGGGCTTACAGAAAGAACATTATTTGGATAAAAGATTTTATATCCCAAAGTGATTGAGGATATAATACAGGCTATGATTTTCATCCCTTAATAGGACTTGCTATTCAGGAATATAAATTCTATACAAATATGAACTAACTAAAACCTTCAAACTACTCTTATGAAATCCTCAAGTTCTTTGGCCTTTGTTTATAGCTATGCAAACTAATGATCTTAAGGTCACAGAAAAATCCATGGCCATTTACTATACAGCTGCCAAAATGGTCTCCATTATGTTTTAATAGCTTTAAGGAGGTACAGCTTACATACTATAAAATTCACCCATTTAATGTGTATAATTCAATGATTTTAGTAAATTGACAGTGCTGTATAACCATATGAACATCCAATGTTAGAAATTTCTATCATTCTCAAAGTTTCCTTCATTCCCGTTTGCAATGAATCTCTACTCCCACCCCCAGTCTTAGGTTACTACTGACCTGTTTTCTGTCTCTATAAATTTGTTTTTTAAACGTTTTATATAAATTGAATTATACAATATGTAGTGTTTTGCATCTGCTTTCTTTCACTTAGTGTGTTGTGTTTGAGGCTCACACATATTGCATGCAACAGTTCTTCCTTTTTGTTGTTGAGTAGTATTCTGTTATATGAATATACTTTTGTCCATTCACCAGTCAACAGACACTTGAATTATTTCCAGTTGTTGCTATTATGAATAATGCTTTGAACACCTACTTACATGTCTTTGTGCAGACATTTATCATCTCCCTCGGGCAGATCCTTAGGAGTACAACTGCTGGGATGCATGGCAAGTTTAACTTTTTAAGAAACTGCTATCTGGAAAGTGGAAACCACCAATGCATGAGGGCTCCAGTTTCTGTTTATCCTTGTAAACAGTATTTTCTGTCTTTTGCACTATATACATTCTGGAAGGTGTGAGGTGCTATTTCACTGTGCTTTTAATATTTATTTTCCTAATGAGTAATGATGAGAAGCATCTTTTCATCAGCCTATTTATATTTTTTGGTGAAATGTTTATACAAAATTTTTTGCCCATTTTTCAAGTGGGTTGTTTGTCTTAGTACTGAGTTGTAACAGTGGATATCTGGGTATAATTCCTTTATCAGATATGTGATTTGCAAATATTTTCTCCCAGCCTGTAGCTTGTCTTTTCATGTTCTCAGTGGTCTCTTTTGAAGCACAAAAGTTTTGAGTTTTATAAAGTCCAATTTATGAGTTTTTTTCTTTTATGGATCAAGCTTTTGGTGTTATATTAAAAACTCTGCATAATTCAATGTCAAAATTTTTTTCTGTTTTCTTCTAGAAGTTTAGTAATTTTAGCTCTGAAATTTACATCTATGTTTCATCTTGCATGAATTTTTATGCATGGTGTGAAGGTCTTTTTTGGCATGTAGATATTTAATTTTACCAGCCCCGTTTGTTGTAAATATTTTCCTTTCCCCAGTGAACTGTCTTGATATCTTTGTCAAAAATCAATCGGCCGTACCACTAGGCATGTGAAAAGATGCTCAACATCACTAGTTATTAGAGAAATACAAATCAAAACTATAATGAGGTACCACCTCACACTGGTCAGAATAGCCACCATTAAAAAGTATATACAGGCTTCCCTGGTGGCGCAGTGGTTGAGAGTCGGCCTGTCGATGCAGGGGACACGGGTTCGTGCCTCAGTCTGGGAAGATCCCACATGCCGCGGAGCAGCTGGGCCCGTGAGCCATGGCCTCTGAGCCTGTGCATCCGGAGCCTGTGCTGCGCAACGGGAGAGGCCACAACAGTGAGAGGCCCGCGTACCACAAAAAAAAAAAAAAAAAAGTATATACATAACAAATGCAGGAGAAGGTGTGGAGAAAAGGGAACCCTCCTACAGTGTTGGTGGGAATGCAAGTTGGTACCACCACTATGGAAAACAGTATGGAGGTTCCTCAGAAAACTAAAAGTAGAATTACCATATGACCCAGCAAACCAACTCCTGGGCATATACCCAGATGAAACTATAATTCAAAAGGATACATGCACCCCTATGTTCACAGCAGCACTATTCAAAACAGCCAAAACATGGAAACAACCTAAATGTTTACTGACAGATGAATGGATAAAGAAGATGTGGTACATATATATACAATGCAATACTACTCTGCCATAAAAAAGAATGAAATAATGCCATTTGCAGCAACATGGATGCAACTAGAGATTATCATACTAAGTGAAGTCAGGAAGAGAAAGACAGATACCATATGATATCACTTATATGTGGAATCTAAAATATGGCACAAATGAGCCTGTCTACATATCAGAAACAGACTCACAGACAGAGATCAGACTTGTGGTTGCCAAGAGGGAGGTGGGGAGAGAGAGGGTTGGACTGGGAATTTGGAGTCGGTAGATGCAAACTATTACATTTGGAATGGATAAACACCAAGGTCTTACTGTATAGCACAGGGAACTATATCCATTCTCCTGGGATAAACCATAATGGAAAAGAATATTAAAAAAAGAATGTCTATGTGTATAACTGAGTCACTTTACTTCAATCAAAAAAATCAATTGGCCATAAATGTAACAGTTTATTTCTGAACTCTCAATTGTATTCCAACGGTCTATAGGTGTAACCTTAGGCCAGTAGCACAGTCTTGATTACTGTAGCTTTGTAGTGAGTTTTGAAATAGATAAGTGTGAGTCCTCCAACTTTGTTCTTCTTTTTCAATAGTGCTTTGGCTATTTGGGACCCCCCACATTTTCAAATGAATCTTAGGATCAGTTTGTCAAGTTCTACAATGATTCCAGCTAGGATAGTTACATGGATCCATTGAATTTGGAGATCAATTTGTGGAGAACTGCCATCCTTACCATAGTGAGTATTCTCATCCTTGAATATGAACTGTCTTTCAATTTATTTAGATATTCTTTAATTCTCTCGGCAAAGTTGTATGGTTTTCAGTCTACAAGTCTTGCACTTATTTTGTTAAAATTCATTTCTATGTATTTTATTCATTTTGATGATATTGTGAATGGAATCACTTTCTTAATTTCATTTTTGAATTGTTCGTTACTAGTATATAGGAACACACTTCATGTTTATATTTAATCTTATATCCGGCCATCTTGCCATTCTCATTTCTTAGTTCTAGAAGTTTTTTGTTGATTCCTTTGTTTTCTCTAGAGAGAAAATATTTTCTACATAGACAATTATGTTACTTGTGAATAAACACAGCTTTACAGCTTTACTTCCTTTCCAATCTGAATTTACTTTTTGTTTTGCTTCACCTTACTGCATTAGCTAGAACCTCCAGTGCAAAGTTGAACAGAAATGATGAGAGCAAACATCCTTGTTTTGTATCTGATCTTAGGGAGAGGGCATTCCGTCTTTCACAATTAAGGATGATGTTAGCTGTGGGGTTTTCATAGATGCCCTTTATCTCCATTATTGATTGAAGCTGCCATAACACATAAAATATACATTCTTGTCTGGACTTACTTTTCTCTCTTGTCCTTAAAATCATCTGTCAATGCCAGCTCAGGCAGTTACCATGGAATTTGTTAAAAGATGGGTAGATACTTGATGAGAGGGAAAAAGGATGCTGCTACAAGGCCAATGGAAAAATATCACTAAAGCCCCAAATTTTTAAGTGTATTTTGGTGTATGTCACTGTAACAACTTCCTATATTGCAAAATTTGAGTGACTTTGTTAGGAACTTGGGGCTTTTTAGAACACTATCCATAATAGTGTAGTCATGTGCCTCAACTAACTCTTCACTGAATGTTATATAAGCTGGATTTATTTCACTTTTTCCAAACTTTAGAGTAATAAATATTATTTAAAATATATTAAAATATTTGTTATTTGTAAAACTGAAAAACTATGCATATGTGTACAAAAATATGACTTCATTTACTTTTGTAAAACTAGCACTTTTAATACACACAGACACATACACACACATGCATACAGAATATCTACAGTAATTTTTTGTTATTGTTTACATCTGTGCTTAAAATGTATAATTTATTTTAAATGGCTTTAAATGATGACACTTTAAAAAAATCAAACATTATATAAGTACATACTGTGAAAAATAGACAATGCTAGTTGTTTATATTACATTGACTCTCATGCTTTTCTTGTGAAGACAAACTCTTTTATTCAGGATACCCAGTGCACTTCCCCAGGCTCCTTTGAAGCTAAATGGGGCCTTATGGCTTGCCTCCCGCAAATAAGACAAAAGCATAAGTTACTGGGTGGGTTTCCAGGAAATTACTTTCCTGATAAAAAGAAAGAGTGTCACATAGCAGGCAAATTTGCCCTACAATTTTTCTCATTTTTTTGCTGCCTAGATTGTAAACTGAATTCTTAGTGGTGGAGTAGCCATCTTTGTAATGACAAAGACTAACCCTACACTTCAAGAGATGCAGAGCAGGGGGGGAAAGGTATCTCAGTTCCTTGAGCAGATGCATTGGCTGTTGCTTACTCATTTACTGATCCCCTGTTTTGTGCAAACAAAGAAACAAACCTACTTACTTACTTCAGATTTGGCTAAGGTACCATACTCAACTTCTGTTATAATACATTGCTAACTAAAAATTAGCACTAGCCATTTATCTCTAGAAGGATTAAATCATGTGCTGCTGCTGCTGCTCACCTTCAACACCCCCTGAAAGGAGTTCAGGGAGGAGATCAGTCATGAGGCACTCTGTGCTCTGGGAGAAACTGGCAGAAAGGGCCTTCAGATAGCTAGATATTTTCAGGAGATTTTATGAGCCCAATTTTTGCATCTCCTCATATCTAGAAAAGCACTAGAATCATTAATGGAGACATCTCCTCCTTGTGATTAGAAGCAAGCCTCTGACAAAATGTGTGTTTGACTACACTTACCGCCCTTGCTAAGATCGTATGTAACACTGAACTTCCCCCTACCTCTTTGGAGCAGTTTCTAAGAGCTATCTGAAGTGCTGTCCTTTGAGCTATAGTTCTCATTTTGCCCCAGATAAAACTTAACTCACAACTCTCACATCATTCATTATTTTTAGTCAACACATGCTGTTGAAAACTCTCCTTTAATGACACTTCCTCTCAACTGGCCCTCAGTGCCCCAGTCTCCCTTCTCAGAAGTCACTGCAACTACCTGTTATTATTGTAATCTTCCAAAGAAATTTTATGCATTTGCTTCCATTTTAAAGATTTGATAAGAATTTTATTTACATCTTCAAATTCATTATGCATTTTGAGGACACTGGATTACCTCCCAGAAATGTTTAATATAACTTAAATCTTATTTACTTTCTATATATAATTTAAAGTGGAAATTATATCAAGCAATTATATCTTGATTTGGAATATGACCAATGAGTTTTATAGTATTTTTGTAATCTAAAAGGAAGGCCTAGTGAACAGCTCAGGACATAGTTAATAACCCAGAAAACTTTTTTCAAGACCACAATCTTTGGGAAGAAAAATCTAGTAGTGAGGATTTGAGGAAAATATATTAATTGTATAATATTTAGGACTTTAAAATATTCTAGAAACAAAGATTTCTGCTACTGGCTATGCAAAAAGTAGGTTGTATCAGACTAGCCTTCCTACAAACTAGACAGGCTAAATAAAATACAGAAAACAATTTTGTGAAAGCATCAAAGAGCAACCAAGACAGACAGACAAAGAGGAATCAAGATCCAGGAAATAAGGGACATGAAATGAGACTGGACATGCACTTGCTAACATTTTTCCTCTAGAGGCCTTTATCTTCACTGGGTCTTGAGACCTAACCAAATACAGTGGCAGCTTGCAGCAATCTCACTAGGATGTAGAGGCAAACATTGGAGTTCAGAGCTACAAAGACAGTCAATACTTCGGGTGTCAAGACCCCAGAATTTGAGAATATCAAAGAACTCGGATCTACAGGGCTGTTGATCTGTACTCACCTTTTCCTTGAGAAATGAATGGAGTGAGAGGCCAAAAAAACTAAGGAAAAAAGCAGAGGCTAAGAGGCTATGATGCCAAGCAGATATCTGTGTAGTCTCACAGTGCTAGGGAGACAAATATTAGAGCCCAGGGCCTCTAAGGGGCTATGCCCTAGGAATAAGGCAAACAAATGTAAATCAGATTTTCCAAAGTTTAAAACACAGCCTTGAGTCATATCAAGATATGATGAGACTGAGATGATTTGCCTTGATTCTAATTGCATGTTGGAAAAAATTAAATACATTGAGTGGTTGGCATTTCACCCCAAATTATAACTCATTTAAAAAGATAAGACAAAAATGACCAAAGTCTAAGAGAAAAAAGTACATACAAATGAAAGAGATGAAACCAATACAGATTTTAGCAGATTTTAAAATAACTATGATTAATATATTCAGTAAAATAAACAAAAATGTGGAAAATTCCACTAGAGAGCTGGCATATATATAAAAGTGAATCAAACAGCAGTTCTAGAACTGAAACACACTAACTAAAATTAAGAAATTATTAGATGGGTTTAACTACAAAATAAACAATCCAGAAGAAAACATATGTGAACTAGAAGAGAAATCATATTTCAGATGAAAGCACAGTAAAGAAAAATTATGTAAATATGGAAAAGAACATGAGGCATAAGGGACATTATTAATTTGAAGAGAAAGAGAGAGAATGGAACACAATTATTATAGACAGGATGCTGACTTTCTTACCCTGTTCCATAAACTAACAAATGAGGCTCAAAGAGATTAAGCAATTATTCCAAAATTACATAAAATTGGCATCTGAAACAGTCTAGCTTCAAAACAAAGTCTTACTCCAAAGTTTACGCTCTTTTCTGTAAGCCATAATACTGTGATAGATTTGTTTTTTAATTTTTTTAACATCTTTATTGGAGTATAATTGCTTTACAATGGTGTGTTAGTTTCTGCTTTATAACAAAGTGAATCAGTTATACATATACACATGTTCCCATATCTCTTCCCTCCTGCGCTGTGACAGATGTGAAAGTGATTTTTGCAGTGTTTTGCACTCTACCAGGCTTTCCGGATGTGTCATACTTTTGAATAATTTGTACATGAAGAGATGCTCTAGGGAAAAAAAAACATATACACAAAAAGCATACTCACCCCCCCCCCAATGTTCCAAGTCCTATTAGGAGGGGTCTACCCCTCACTTGGTGCTTCCCCATGTAATTTAGCCCTGACAAACCCTGTTGCCATGGAATCTCTTCAATTTGCTTTAATCTAGTGTTTTCCAAGCTTGTTTGAACTAAGATTCACCCCCTTCCCCCTACATACTATTTTTATGGCATAAATCCAATAAGCAAAAACTGTATCATGAAAATTATAGGTTTATTTTTTTCTTTTAATCTATCTTGAGAACTTCCTTAACAACCTCTTTCCCAGGTTAACTCTTTTACTTTGGAGAAAGAATCTCCAAACTTCTCCAATGAAGACATTTTTATTTTTCCAAATATTATGATATCTTAGAGTATAGCAGAATGGTGAAGTGGACAGAAGATAATGATATTGACTGTAAACGCTATTTAGGCAGAGGCTCATGGCTTTATGACTCTCTCCACTGAGAATCCTGACGGCTGGTAAGGAAAGATAGTGAAGATTTTAAAAGTGCAGTATCAGATTAGACTAGTGGATTGCAATTAACTTGATGGTCATGTCTTTGAAAGTCTCCAAACTGCTTTTTGTTTGTTTGTTTGTTTGGGGTTTTTTGTTTGTTTTTGGTGCGTTGGGTCTTCGTTGCTGTGCCTGGGCTTTCTCTAGTTGTGGCGAACAGGGGCTACTCTTCGTTGTGGTGCGTGGGCTTCTCATTGCAAAGCATAGGCTCTAGGTGCACAGGCTTCAGTAGTTGCAGCACGAGGGCTCAGTAGTTGTGGCACACAGGCTCTAGAGCATGCGGGCTTCAGTAGTTACGGCACGTGGACTCAGTAGTTGCGGAGCGCGGGCTCAAGAGTGCAGGCTCAGTAGCTGTGGTGCACGCGCTTAGTTGCTCCGCGGCATGAGGGATCCTCCCGGACCAGGGATTGAACCCGTGTCCCCTGCATTGGCAGGTGGATTCTTAACCACTGCACCACCAGGGAAGCCCCCAAACTGCCTGTTATAACTCTGCTGCCTAATGTCTCTGTCCCACCCTCAATCTTCCATTGTGATTTTGCACAACCTTTACTCTTAGTAAAATACACCTGAATAATAGAGATGATCTGAAGATGTTTTTGTACTCAAACTACCTCTCTACGTAAACACACATCCAGCCTTGGGACTCCCTTTTAACTGATTTATTTCACAGAGGAACAAATTACTGAAAAAAATTGATCATGTGTCAGAATTTTTTAATTAAAAATTTTAACTATTTTTTAAAAAGTTAAAGTTAACATTTATAAGAAAGATTACATTTAAAAATTCAATTATCACAAAACAATCCAAAGTTTCAAATGAGAGTCATGAAAAAGAAAGTATGGTCTTTCCAAAATGAGTTTCCAACAGATACAAATGCAGACTTAAAAGGTCTAAATTAAAACCTTTCTAGGTAGGAGAAAAAGTTCATATCCAAAGTCAGAAAAGGCAGTCTTCCCTCAAAAACATTTTTAAAAAGTTATCAGTCAGAAAAAAGTCAAATCCAGAAAATAGCTTCAAATGAATTGTAATCCACAGGAAAATCATGAGCGGAATCATTCAAATTGACTCCTACCTTTCAACTCATAAGACAAAATAATTATTAGTGATGAATTGTCTGAGCCACTTGTTCTCCTAAATTGAACACAATGGCCTACTTAAGGCATATATATATACACACACACACATACATACACATATACATATATACACACACATATACAGGTATACCTTATTCACACACATTCACACACACACACACACACTAGCAGAAAGATTTGAAATTTTGATCCACTGCTGATAGCACTAGTGAGGAGGATAATATATGATTGACAGTTTGGAAAATTCAACGAACCATATCATGATTTTTGGTAATGAAACCCTGCTGCAATTCATTCTTTCAATTTAATTATGTACACTTTCTCAATAAATGCTAGTTTATGCAAATCTAGGAAATAAGCATTTCTCAGCCAAATTATAGGGCTTCTATACTGAGCTTTCTTTGTATCTCTATTAAATCAAAACCATTCAATAATATTTAGAAACAGCTATGTTTCAAGCCCCGTGCTATCTGTTGGGGGATACAAAGAAAAATACGACATGGGTGCTGCCAACAAGCAGTCACAATCTACTGAAATTTATGAGTTCATCTTAATTGGAATTGAGGTCACGCTGCACTAGAAAACGTTTCAAGAGGATTTTAAAGTATAAAAGGCAACCTTCACTTTTAGAAAACTTTGGGTTTCATGAACATTGTGTCACGATTTTTTTAAACAAAGGTATTCATGGGCTTTCAAAGTATGAGTTGGTGCAATTATTTAGTATATTTTATAATCTGAATTACAGAGGAATACTTGATTCGTACTCTTTTTTTCAATCTGTCATGGAAAAAGGCATTTGAAGGTGAATGACTTGCATCATGAATAAACTCAATTGTTCAGCAGACAGCTCGTTAATTATAAATCTTTAAATGTTTGGGAGGACTGAATTTTACTTGAGTTCCTTTCACACAACGACAAACTGTAGAAATACAACTTTTGTGTTCCATAATTAGGAGAGGATATTGCTAAAGAAGGGCAAATGGCAAGTTCTTTTTTTCAAAGTGTGCACAATGGTACATGTTTATATGTCATCTTTTCCATAACATTTAAAATCATATTTATGCAGTGAATATGGCAAAGTGTCTGACTATTAAAAATATATTTTGTCTGCAGTACAGAACACTTTTACAAAGTAATGCTGGATATGTTTCAAGTCAATAACTCTAATGGCATTCTTCAATTTCTCGTATTACCAAGCCCTCAGAACAAAAGTGCCACTATCAATAGGGTGCAGATTTTCTCACTAATTCATTTTGATTTCCACTGAAACCTTTTCTTCATGCTCACATGGACTGTCTAAAAAGTCTTCAAGCTTTTTAAGTATTGCATGTGAAGACTAAAGCCAGAAGCTACTTAGTTGGGAAATGAATTATCCTAATCTCCTGCAGCCCTTTCCACACTACAAAAACGCAGAGAAGAAATGAATAACAACAACGAGAGG
This sequence comes from Pseudorca crassidens, assembly GCF_039906515.1. Lineage (NCBI taxonomy): Eukaryota > Metazoa > Chordata > Mammalia > Artiodactyla > Delphinidae > Pseudorca > Pseudorca crassidens. Next base: position 109,009,989 of record NC_090317.1, on the reverse strand, counting down.
GACAAATGAGCAGTGAAAAAATGAAGCCCAGTTTGAAGGAGATAGTTTTAGGTGTCCAAATGAGGATTTAATGGTAAAATTCAGGAGTGTTCAAAACTCGGTATCTACTGTGTAGTTGTTAAAATGTAATGGGCTTGCCTAGTGAAATTGGCTCAAGAATGTATATCAAACTCATAACGATTCAAACCTATATAGGGAACAAGTTTTTCTAATCAAAGTATCAAACGCATTCTTCAAATCCCTCAGTATGTACTAACATACACAGCAATGTGTTAAGTCAGTGGTTCTCAAACTTTTGCTTGCATCAGAATCCCCTGGAGGGCTTGTTACAACACAGACCCCTGATCTTCAACTCCAGAGTTTCTGGTCTGGGGTGGAACCCAAAAACTTGCATTTCTAACAAGCTTCCCAGTGTACTGGTCTGCTTGGGTTGCCATTACAAAGTATCACTTGACTGGGTGGCTTAAACAACAGAAATTTACTTCTCACAGTTCTGGAGGCTGGAAAGTCCAAATCAAGGTGCCAGTAAGGTAGGTTTCATTCTCAGACCTCTTCTCTAGGCTTGTAGGTGGCCACCATCTCACCATGTGCTCATATGACTACTTCTCTGGGCACATTCAGAGAGAGGGATCCTCTACTGTCTGTTCCTCTTATAAGGACACCAGTTACATTAGGGCCCCAACCTTTTGACCTAATTTAACCTTAATTACCACTCTAAAGGTCCTATCTCCAGAGTCAGAATGGGTGTTAGGGCTTCACGATATGAATTTGGTGGGAACACATTTCAATGCATAACACCACATGATGATGCTGCCATGGTTTCAGAAACCACACTTTGAGAACTAGTATTGAACAATATGTTAGGTACTGCAATGAATATAAAAGTATATTTGCAAAGAATACTGCCCTCAGTAAATTTCCACCACAGTATTTTTAGGACACAGGTCTAACAATCATTAAATATTTAGAGAGCACAATAAAACCATACAAAATAATTACTTAATCTTATGCATGTGTCAAAATATAAAGTGTATATATGAAAAAATCAGGTCATTAGGTTCTTGAAAGAACACATCACAGAGTTAGTAAAATATTAGATAGCGCTACCAGAATTGGTAAGATTTTGAGAAGTGAATGTTGTAAATTATGTTCTGAGTATAAGCAATTAGGAAAGCAGACATAGTTTGGAATAAGTAGAATATGTCTCAGTAGGGGGAAAAAGGGGGATTTTTGCCTGAAGAAATCTGTGTGAAACATGATGAGAGATAAGGTTGGTCAATTAGACTAGACTGTGGAAAGTAAGAATTACAGGCTCTTTTTCCAAAGAAAAAGAAAACATTTAAATCAGAAGAAACAGTGGACATTGAACAAGAATGGCTATGTAGCTCAGGGGAGTATCTAAATCTTACATAACCTCCACTTACTCTTTCTTTGGGGTGTTCCAGGATTTTTTAAAGACTTCATTTTTTCAGAGTTTTAGGATCACAGAAATATTGAAGGGGAAGTTAGAGTGATTTCTCATATACTCCCTGCCCTGAAACACGCATAGCCTCCCCTATTATCAGCATCCCCCTAGAGTGGGACACTTGTTTTAAGTGATTAACCTACACTGATACATCATTATTCCTCACAATCCATAGTTTACCTTAGGGTTCACTTTTGATATTATACATTCCATGGGTTTGGACAAATGTAAAATATCGTAATATCATAAAGAGCATTTTCATTGCCCTAAAGTCCTATGTGCTCTGCCTATTCACCTCTCTACCCCACCACCCCTGATCTTTTTACTGTCTTCATACTTTTGCCTTTTCCAGAATGTCACGTAGTTGGAATCATACAATATGTAGCCTTTCCAGATTGGCTTCTTGCACTTAGTAATATGTACTTAAGTTTCCTCCATGTATTTTCATGGCTTGATAGCTCATTTCTTTTTAGCATTACATTCCATTGTCTAGATGTATTACAGTTTATTTACCCATTCACCTACTAAAGGACATCTTGGTTGCTTCCAAGTTTTAACAATTTAGATGTTTAGCTATAAACATCTGCATGCAGGTCTCTGTGTAAACATAAGTTTTCAACTGCTTTGGGTAAATATGAAGGAATGTGATTGCTGGATTGTATGATAGAAGTATGTTAGCTTTCTAAGAAACCACCCAACTATCTTCCAAAGTAGTTGTACCATTATATTTGGACCAGAAATGAATAAGAGCTTCTGTTGCTCCATATCCCCACCAGCATTTGGTGTTGTCAGTGTTATAGAGTTGTTGTCAGTGTTATAGCCATTCTAACAGGTGTGTGGTAGCATCGAACTGTTATTTTAAGTTGCATTGCCTTGATGACCATTGATGTGGAATACCTTTTCATAAGCTTATTTGCCATCTGTGTATCTTCTTGGGTGAAGGGTCTGTTAAGGTCTTTGGTCCATATTTTAATCAAGTGGTTTGTTTTGTTATTGTTGAGTTTTAAGATTTCTTTGTATATTTTGGATAACCGTCCTTTATCAGATATGTCTTTCCCAAATATTTTCTCCCAGTCTGTGTCTTGCGTTCTCATTCTCTTGACATTGTCTTTCACAAGGCAGAAATTTTTAATTTTAAAGAGGTCCAGATTATCAATTCTTTCTTTCATGGATTGTGCCTTTGGTGTTATATCTAAAAAGTCATCACCATAACCTAGATCACCTTGGGTTTCTCCTATGTCATGTCTAGATATTTCATAGTTTTACATTTTATATTTAGGTTTGTGATTCAGTTTGAATTAATTTTTGTGAAAGGTGTAAGATTTGTGTCTAGGTTCATTTCTTTTTTACATTGGATGTCCAGTTGTTCCAGCACCATTTGTTGAAAAGACAATGTTTATTCCATTGCATTGCCTCTGCTCCTTTGCCAAAGGTCAGTTGAATATATTTATATGGGTCTATTTCTGAGCTCTTTTCTGTACCATTGATTCATATGTCCATTTTATGACCAATAGTAAACTTTCTTGATTACTGTAACTTTATAATAAGTCTTTAAATCAGATAGTGTCAGTCCTCCAACTTTTTTTTCTCCTTCAGTATTGTGTTGGCTACTCTCAGTCTTTAACTTTTCCATATAAACTTTAGAATCAGTTTTTCAATATTCATAAAATAATTTGTTGGGATTTTGACTGAGATTGCATTGAATCTATAGATCAAATTGGCAAGAACTGATATCTTGGCAATAATAAGTCTTCCTATCCATGAACATGGAATATCTCATTTATTTACTTCCTTGATTTTGTTCATCAGAGTTTTACAGTTTCTTCCTGTAGATCTTGTACATATTTTGTTAGATTTATATTTAAATACTTCACTTTCTTGAGGTGCAAATATAAATGGTACTGTGTTTTTAATTTCAAATTCCACTTGTTCATAGCTGTTTGGGGGGATTTTAGTTGCAAAATATTTTTGACCACTGACATTATTTCTTAGGACCTTAATCAATGAAAATCTTAATTCTTGGCTTACAAAAAAGAATCTACAATCATCCTCCATATTACAAATTAGACAGTGCTGAATAGCAAAGCTCAAACTAGTTATGTACAGAATTTTTTCTATTTCTGTATGTAACATGTGCATTTATTCAGCATCATCAAGAAATCACTTGTCAGAATTTTGCAGACTCTTTAGAAATATATATAGCTTAATTTGTATAACAGTTTAATTGTAAGTATTTCTACTGTATATAAATATGCTCTTATAATACATTATTTACCCTTTGTCCATTCTTAGTGTAAAGAACAGATATGATTTTCTGCATGGTATTATTCTTAATGGAATGAATGATATTTATGATTTTATAGTTATATCATATATATTTGGAGTCACCTTTTTTAGGTAACCCTTAAAAATGTACTAATGTATCTCAAGGATTATATCAGTAAACTGTTTTGCAGCCTTTGTTCATTTGGATTAACTAAAAGTAGATATGTCTTAACTATTCCACTTTATAATTAAAAGAGAAAAACTAGCTCCCAAATGAAACTCATGACTTTTACGGGGGGGAAGGAGAGCATAATCTGTTAACCTGTGTGCTCATAAAAATCTCATTTTAATAGAAATAATTTTACAAGGCATGGAGAAACTCTGTGCTTCTTGGAATTCCTCTTGTAATATACTTCCTAGGGCAGTTAACTTTTATAAACAGAAGTTTCTACGGAAGATGCTGTCATAAACAAAATGTTTGTGAAGGGAGCCACAATGATATGAAAATGTATGCATGTTTATTTAACCTGAGAATATAACTGATAAAATTATTGCCAGGAAAAAGCATAAGAACTAACATGTTTACCACCTCAACTTGCTCACTAGGAAGGCATATTACCATGATATGATAGTAGGTTTTTGAAACAAAATATGAAATGTCTCTTTGCTTTTTGCTGTGAGACTGTTAGAATGCCACTACAATTGTCTGTTTCTTAAAGGCTGGGGAGAACTCATCCATGGATGTCCATTCAGGCGATATTCCACAAAGGTAATTCTTAGAATCTCACTCAATTTCTTCTGTAATCCAGAATTCTGCATTCTGGGGTCTTCTTCAGTCACTTTTATTAATTTTTATTTTCCTAGAAAAACTTCATTGCTAGAGAGAGGAATTCACATTCATTGCCATACAATTGCTTTTTTATATTTAGAAACTCCTTGTATATGTGGTTATATAATTTTCCTACTCATAATCCCATGTGCTTCATCTTTAGTTCTTTATTCTAGGTCAGAATTGGCAGCATTTCGTCTAATTTATTGTTCTTTTAAAGTTCTAAGTTCTATTAATTTTCCAAGTTATTTATTTTAACTCTATCATATCATCATCTGCTCTACTAAAAATTTTTACTACTCTTCTTAGTATATTTTAACCATTTAAAAAATTTTAGAATGAATTTTTTTACATGGGTCAAAAATTAAAATTTATACATGGAGTAGCAATACTCAGATAAAATAGACTTTAAAATAAAGAACGTTACAAGAGACAAGGAAGGACACTACATAATGATCAAGGGATCAATCCAAGAAGAAGATATAACAATTATAAAGGTTTATGCACCCAACATAGGAGCACCTCAATACATAAGGCAAATGCTAACAGCCATAAAAGTAAAAATCGACAGTAACACAATAAGAGTAGGGGACTTTAACACCGCACTTTCACCAATGGACGGATCATCCAAAATGAAAATAAACAAGGAAACACAAGCTTTAAATGACACATTAAACAAGATGACTTAATTGACATTTATAGGACATTCCATCCAAAAAAACCAGAATACACATTCCTCTCAAGTGCCCATGGAACAGTTTCCAGGATAGATCATATCTTGGGTCACAAAGCAAGCCTTGGTAAATTTAAGAAAATTGAAATCGTATCAAGCATCTTTTCTGAGCACAACGCTATGAGATTAGAAATCAATTACAGGAAAAAAAATTGTAAAAAACAAAATACATAGAGGCTAAACAGTGTGCTAATAAATAACCAAGAGATGACTGAAGAAATCAAAGAATAAAAGAAATACATACAAACAAATGACAATGAAAACACAATGACCCAAAACCTATGGGACGGAGTAAAAGCAGGCCTAAGAGGGAACTTTACAGCAATACAATCTCACCTAAAGAAACAAGAAAAATCTCAAATAAACAATCTAACCCTACACTTAAAACAACTAGAGAAAGAAGAACAAAGGAAAGCCAAAGTCAGTAGAAGGAAAGAAATCATAAAGATCGGAGCAGAAATAAATGAAATAGAAACAAGGAAAACAATAGCAAAGATCAATATAACTAAAAGCTGGTTATTTGAGAAGATAAACAAAATTGATAAACCCTTGGCCAGACTCATCAAGAAAAAAAGGGAGAGGACACAAGTCAATAAAATTACAACCGAAAAAGGAGAAATCACAACTGACACTGCAGAAATACAAAGGATTACAAGAGACTACTACAAACAACTATATGCCAATAAAATGGACAAACACAAAGGAATGGACAAATTCTTGGAAAGGTACAATTTTCCAAGACTGAACCAGGAAGAATTAGAAAATATAAACAGACCAATCGCAAGCAATGAAATTGAAACTGTAATTAAAAATCTTCCAACAAACAAAAGTCCAGGACCAGATGGCTTCACAGGCGAATTCTATCAGACATTTAGAAAAGAGGTAACACCGATCCTTCTCAAACTCTTCCAAAAGATTGCAGAGGGAGAAACACTCCCAAATACATTCTACGAACCCACCATCACCCTGTTACCAAAATCAGAAAAAGATATCACAAAAAAAGAAAATTATAGGCCAATATCACTGATGAACATAGATGCAAAACTCCTGAACAAAATAGTAGCAAACAGAATCCAACAGCACATTAAAAGGATCATACACCATGATCAAGTGGGATTTACCCCAGGGATGCAAGGATTCTTCCATGTGTGCAAATCAATTGATGTGATACACCACGTTAACAAATTAAGGAATAAAAACTATATGATCATCTCAATAGACGCAGAAAAAGCTTCTGACAAAATACAACACCCATTTATGATAAAAACTCTCCAGAAAATGGGCATAGAGGGAACTTACCTCAACATAATAAAGGCCATATATGACAAACCCACAGCAAGCATCACACTCAATAGTGAAAAACTGAAAGCATTTCCACTAGGATCAGGAACAAGACAAGGATGTCCACTCTTGCCACTCTTATTCAACATAATTTTGGAAGTCCTAGCCACAGCAGTCAAAGAAGAAAAAGAAATAAAAGGAACACAAATTGGAAAAGAAGAAGTAAAACGGTCACTGTTTGCAGATGACATGATACTATACATAGAGAATCCTAAAAATGCCACCAGAAAACTACTAGAACTAATCAATGAATTTGGTAAGGTTGCAGGATACAAAATTAATGCACAGAAATCTCTTGCATTCCGATACACTAATGATGAAAAATCTGAAAGCGAAATTAAGGAAACACTCCCATTTACCACTGCAACAAAAAGAATAAAATACCTAGGAACAAACCTGCCTAAGGAGGTGAAAGAACTGTACTCAGAAAACTATAAAACACTGATAAAAGAAATCAAAGATGACATAAACAGATGGAGAAATTTACCATGTTCTTGGATTGGAAGAATCAATATTGTGAAAATGACTATACTCCACAAAGCAATCTACAGATTCAATGCAATCCCCATCAAACTACCAATGGCATTCTTCACAGAAGTAGAACAAATAATCTTACAATTCATATGGAAACACAAAAGACCCCAAAATAGCCAAAGCAATCTTGAGAAAGAAAATCGGAGTTGGAGGAATCAGGCTCCCCAACCTCAAACTATTCCACAAAGCTATGATAATCAAGACAGTATGGTACTGGCAAAAAAAAAAAAAAAAACCCAGAAATATAGATCAATGTTACAGGATAGAATGCCCAGAGATAAACCCATACACATATATGGGCACCTATATTATGACAAAAGAGCCAAGAACATACAATGGAGAAAAGAGAGCCTCTTCAATAATGGTGCTGGGAAAACTGGACAGCTACATGTAAAAGAATTATATTAGAATACTCTCTAACACCGTACACACAGAAATAAACTCCAAATGGATTAAAGACTTAAATGTAAGACCAGACACTATAAAACTTTTAGAGGAAAACATAGGAAAAACACTCTTTGACATAAACCACAGCAAGATCTTTTTTGACTCACCTCCTAGAGTAACAGAAATAAAAACAAAAATAAACACAAATGGGACTTAATTAAACTTCAAAGCTTTTGCACAGCAAAGGAAACCATAAACAAGACAAAAAGACAACCCTCAGAATGGGAGAAAATATTTACAAATGAAACAACAGACAAAGGATTAATCTCCAAAATATACAAACAGCTCATGGAGCTCAATATCAAAAAAACAAACAATCCAGTTAAAAAATGGGTGGAAGACCTAAATAGACATTTCACCGAGGAAGACATACAGATGGCCAAGAGGCACATGAAAAGATGCTCAACATCACTAATTATTAGAGAAATGCAAATCAAAACTACAATGAGGTATCACCTCACACCAGTCAGAATGGCCATTATCAAAAAACGTAGAAACAGTAAATGCTGGAAAGGGTGTTGTGAAAAGGGAACCCTCCTACACTGTTGGTGGTAATGTAGATTGATACAGCCACTATGGAACACAGTATGGAGTTTCCTTAAAAAACTAAAAATAGAACTGCCATATGACTCAGCAATCCCACTACTGGGCATATACCCTGAGAAAACCATTTCAAAAAGAGACATATACCACAATATTCATTGAAGCTCTGTTTACAATAGCCAGGACATGGAAGCAACCTAAGTGTCCATCGACAGATGACTGGATAAAGATGTGGCACATATATACAATGGAATATTACTCAGTCATAAAAAGAAACGAAATTGAGTTATTTGTAGTGAGGTGGATGCACCTAGAGTCTGTCATACAGAGTAAGTCACAAGGAGAAAAACAAATACCGTACACTAACACATATATATGGAATCTAAAAAAATAAATGAATAAATGGTACTGATGAACCTATTTGCAGGGCAGGAGTAAAGAGGTAGACATAGAGACTGGACTTGATGACATGGGGTGGGAGGGCAAAGCTGGGGCGAAGTGAGAGCAGCATGGACATATATACATTACTGAATGTAAAATAGTTGGCTGTGGCAAGCAGCAGCATAGCACAGGAAAATAGGCTCGGTGCTTTGTGTTGACCTAGAGGGGTGGGATGGGGAGGCTCAAGAGGGAGGGGATATGGGGACATGTGTATGCATATGACTGATTCACTTTGTTGTGCAACAGAAACAAACACGATATTGTGAAGCAATTATACTCCAATAAAGATCTATCAAAAAAAGAAGAATCCGGGCTTCCCTGGTGGCGCAGTGGTTGAGAATCCGCCTGCCAATGTAGGGGACACGGGTTCGAGCCCTGGTCCGGGAAGATCCCACATGCCGTGGAGCAACTAAGCCCGTGCGCCACAACTACTGAGCCTGCGCTCGAGAGCCCATGAGCCACAACTACTGAAGCCTGCGCGCCTAGAGCCCGTGCTCCGCAACAAGAGAAACCACCACACTAAGAAGCCCGTGCGCTGCAACGAAGAGAAGCCCCCGCTCGCTGCAACTAGAGAAAGCCCATGTGCAGCAACAAAGACCCAACGTGGCCAAAAATAAATAAAATAAATTAACCCCCCCAAAAAAAAAATGAATAAAAGGAAAAATATATATAAAAAAAAAAGAAGAATCCTTGTGCATCCTTCCAAAGATTTAAAAGCAAATGCTAGCAAATATGAAAATTATGTCCTCCCTCTTCAAACAAAACAACTTCAATACACTGTTTTTCAGTTTGCTCTTACTTAGTATTTCTTAGAGATCTTACTCTATCAATATATAAAGAGCTTCTCTATCCTTTTATCCAGCTTTATTTTATTGATGGATTTTCCATGATTAATCTAACCAGTATTCTATTGACAGATATTCATTTTTTTACTATTTATTATAAACAATGGAGAAATAAAATCTTTTCATACAGTGAGTATATCTGTGGGATAAATTCCAGAAAGTGAAATTACTGATATTGCCAAACTGTCCTCCAGAGTGTTGTATACATTTCTATCAGAAATGAATGAGAGTGTGTATTTCCCAATAGCCTTGCCAACACTATGTATTTTCATTTTTTTTCCAAACCAGGAGGTAAAAATCTTATCTCAGTGTATTTTAATTTTCATGTCCTTTTAACAGCAAAAAAGAGTATGTTTCTATGTATTTAATATCCATTTGTATTTCCTTTTCTGTAAATTATCTGTTTAGGTCCATTAACCTTTGGGGGAAGGGGGTAGTATTCAGATATTAGGAAGAATATCCTCCTAGTACTTGAGAAAAAATATGCAATTTTTTAAATAATCTGTTGTCTTTTGACTTTATGGTGTTTTGTGTTTGTTTTTGCTATGCAGATTTTTTAATGGTTTGTAGTTGAATTATCAGTCCTTCATATGTGGTTTCTAAAATTTGGCCAAAGTATAAATATCTTCCCCAATGCTTGGTTGTAAAAGAATTCTCCCAAGTGTTTGTCAAGTTAGTTTTGGGTTACATTTTGTATATTTAAATCTTTTTTCTCTCGGAAATTGCTGGGTAGTGTGAGCTAGAAAGTTATTTCTTCCTCCACAAAATTATCTCGTTATCAAAACATTATTTTTGCTTCTTTTATTTTATAATAAATCCCTCCTGGCATTTTTGCCCTCCTCCCCCATTTTCAGGTTGTATCTGGCTCCTCTGGTAATAAGGCGAGAGGGGGCAAGAGTAGTAAAGGATCCAGAAAGGCTTCACTTGACTAGTAACTGTGCGTCACTGATTCCTCTGGCAAAAATTAGAGATTTTTAAATGTTTTTTCTGTTTTTCCACAGGAGAATATCTATTTGGAGTCAGCAACATGATAGAATATTTATATGTTTCCCTTTGTCCTTGCTCATTTCTCCTTTTTCTCCTTGTTCCTCAAATTAGAGATAGATTTTACAAGAAATCTTAAGTGTCTGTTATTCAAGTCTTGTAGTACTAGACAAAAGAGAAAGAAGTTCGTATTTTGTTTTTATTTTGCTAAAATGTGACTCTGAAAGCAATCTAATGCAGGTAATTTTATTACTTTGGTGTGCAGTTAATTTTCAGTATTGCATATAGAGGCACCACTGGAGAAAATTCCCTAGACCTTCTTGGGATCAAGATTTCCTCTTTGCCATTGTTCCAGGCAAAACTTTACCCCTTGGCTCAACAAGTCTCAGCTTGGGAGCCCTGTATTTGGCCAGAGCTCCGATGACCTTTAGAAATGTGGAGGTAGCTATCACACAGGGGCAGTATCATTTATTTTCCCCTGTGTGTATGTGTGTGTGTGTGTGTGTCCCTGTGTGTGTTTAGTTTTGTTGTGGAAGCCTGACATTGACATTGTCTGGGTTGCTGCAAGAGCTCTCTGAGTGACGTGACCATCATCTTTGAGAGGGAAACAAACAATAGCATTCTCTATGTCATGTGAGCTTGAGAATACAACCCATTCTTTTTGTGTGGTACCCTAAAATCATTCCTGAGGGCCCTCCTTTATTCAAACTAATGGCTGGAAGCAAGTTCCTGTGCTCTATTGACGTCATTATGGAATCCTGTCCACTCTATATATTGGCAACACTGTGTTTGTATTGAAATTTTAAATGGTTACATCAAATCTTCAGAAATTACTCAAAGTTTCTGGCCTTTAAATGGCATCATTTGCTGTTTTCATATTTCTTGGATAATTTAAAAGGAATTTAAGATGGGAGGAGAAGTAAATACAGGCTCAAATATATCTAACTTGTTTTAAAAGTTTAAATGTATTTCAATAGTCAATGTCAATAAATATTTATTCTAATAGTCTAATGGCCTACAGAGAATCTAATTTGTTATTTAAAAGTCTAGGCTAGTAAGCTGATCATTATTTTTATGAATTTCCAACAAGCTAAGAAGGATTTGGATAGTTATAAGCAATGTATCACCTCTCCACAACAGTGTCAGCAGAATAAAGAACTGATTCACACTAATTGTTTCCTTCCACAACGTATTTCATTCTCTTTCTAGGCAACTGTATCCTTGACTGAGGCTGTGGAAAGAATAAAAGTTGTATTGGCTCTTATTTTTTTACGAGCTATTCAGATGGAGAAATTCTAAATCACCATTGTTAACAGCAAAAAACATGTATTGCCCCAACTATCACAGATGTACCACTAAGGTCAAGGGAATGGATCTGGATGAACCAGCTTGCTAGAAGCAAATTTAGTGAGCACATAAGACATTCATCCAAATTTTCTTTGACGGCTTAAAAAGAAAGATATATGCCAAATAAATCACCTCTCCAAAGCCTTCTAAATTTTAAAAAAAGGACAGCAATAGATGTATTTGGAATAAACAATGCACACTGGGATTACAGCATTGTGACTGTTTGGGAAAGAGAAGATTTCAGACTGAGTAGAAGAACAGTGGGGCTGAGGAAAGTGACCTGTGTGCAGATACTGGCTCATTATGAGAACTGAAATTGTGTTCACATTATAAAGGGGCAAGTACAAAACAGCTTGGCAAACTTGTGTGTTTATGTTGCACATGCGTATACGCATACTATATCCATCACCAGTCCTTATATTAAAAATGGGGGGTAGAGGAGGAGGAGGAAGAAGAGGGGGGAAAAGGAAGGGGAAAAAGGAAGGAGGGAGGAAACACTTACGTCCGCTTTTTACATTAAAAATCGTGTTTTACTATTTTAAATGACTAACTGTATTTACCATGTTTCTGACATTGCTGATCAACTCTAAATTTTATTATACTTAAACTTTAGACACAAAACAACCTCCAACCAAAGCAGAGCCTGCATTAGAGAATTTGAAAAGGGTATTTCTTATAGTAGTTGCCTGGTCCAGCTTCCAAAGACTTTCCTTTCTCTAATAACTGCCTGGTTGCTGGGAACCTCCTCCATATTTTGCGGCCTCAGCTTTTTAGTAATACCTGAATGACCTTGGGGTGGAACCAGGATCAAAACTAGGCTAATCAGATACTTTTTCCCTGGTAATTACAAGAGGGAAAGAAGGTAGGAATTAGGGGAGCTATACTAATTGAAGCACTCATATCGATTAGGTGCTTGGACTCTTTCTGCAGGGGTCCACTGTGCTCTAAGCTCTTCCTGCATCCTGCTAATTATCTTCTATTGGTGATGCTAGCCAGAGTTACTTTCTGTTATTTTCAACCAAAAATTCAGAATTCTACTGACTTTCTATCACTGATGTTAAGAACACTTGGTGTCAAAACTGTGGACTGTGTATAACTTCAAATTATAAAATGACAAAATTACCAAATGGTGAGATTTGGTTCAAAGAAATGTATAAACTCTAGAACGTATCACTAAACTGAAAGCATTTCCAGGATATCAAACATTTGGCTTTGGTTCTCTTTGAGGATTCAACATCTGCATATAAGAGAAATCAACGATTGCTGGGGAGCCAGTCAAAATGTATTTCAAAGGTGTAATCACTGGATTTTTTTTTTTTTAGAAAAAAATTGATCTATTTAGTAATCTTAGGACATCATAATACATTTTTGTGTTACTTCATCTTTTCAAAATCCTTAACGATAACTTATAAGTTAATCCTGACCATGCTGGTTAATATAGTCTCAAATAAGCAATTGCATATAAGGAAACAAGCACAGAGAAGTGTCCCTAACCCAGATTTTTAATCAAGACGTTACTGAGCCAAGAGAACTCCCCAGCATGCAACTTCTAGGCCTGTGAAATTGAATCTAAATTATAACAGGTTCCTTAGAACTTGACAAATACCCTCAGTTAAAATTCAAGGGCATGTAATCATGGGAGTTACATGTCTAAATGTATTTTAACATGACCCAACACGCAAGGTACTCTCTGAAGAATATGGGGGTTGTGACTCAAGAGCAGATACAGTGTGTAAAAACAAAGGAAACCATAAACAAAAAGACAACCCACAGAATGAAAGAAAATATTTGCAAATGAAGCAACCCACAACGGATTATCTGTAAAATATACAAACAGTTCACGCAACTCTATATCAAAAAAACAAATAACCCAATCAAAAAATGGGTGGAAGGGCTTCCCTGGTGGCGCAGTGGTTGAGAGTCCGCCTGCCGATGCAGGGGACACGGGTTCGTGCCCCAATCCGGGAAGATCCCACATGCCGCGGAGCAGCTGGGCCTGTGAGCCATGGCCACTGAGCCTGCGCGTCCAGAGCCTGTGCTCCGCAATGGGAGAGGCCACAGCAGTGAGAGGCCCGCGTACCGCAAAAAAAAAAAAAAAAGGTGGAAGACCGAAAAAAACATTTCTCCAAAGAAGACATACAGATGGCCAAAAAGTAAATGAAAAGATGTTCAACGTCACTAATTATTAGAGAAATGTAAATCAGAACTACAACAAAGTATCACCTCACACCAGCCAGAATGGCCATCATCAAAAAATCTACAAACAATAAATGCTGGAGAGGGTGTAGAGAAAAGGGAACCTTCCTACCCTGTTCGTGGGGATGTAAATTGTTACAGCTATGGAGAACAGTGTGGAGGTTCCTTTAAAAACCGAAAATAGAGCTACCATATGATCCAGCAGTCCCACTCCTGGGCATATATCCAGAGAAAACCATAATTCCAAAAGAGACATGTACCACAATGTTCACTGCAGCACTATTTACAATAGCCAGGATATGGAAGCAACCTAAATGTCCATTGGCGGATGAATGGATAAAGAAGATGTGGTACATATATACAATGGAATATTACTCAACCATAAAAAAAGAACAAAATAATGTCATTCGCAGTGACACTGATGGACCTAGAGATCGCCATACTGAGTGAAGTCAGACAAAGACAAATATCATGATATTGCTTATATGTGGAATCTAAAAAAATGGTACAAATGAACTTATTTATAAGACAGAAATAGAGTCACAGATGTAGAAAACAAACTTATGGTTACCAAGGGGGAAGGTGGGGGGGATAAACTGGGGGATTGACATTGACATATACACACTACTATATATAAAACAGATAACTAATAAGAACCTACTGTATAGCACAGTACTTAATACTCTGTAATGACCTATATAGGGAAATAATCTAAAAAAGAGTGGATATATATATATATATATATATATATATGTATAACTGATTCACTTTGCTGTACAGCAGAAACTAACACAACATTGTAAATCAACTACACTCCAAAAAAAATTAATTTAAAAAAAGGAATTTCAGGCACTGCTTTGTCTCTAGCACTGACTTACTCTCACGTGGAGAAAGGTACTCAGAGACTGTGTCCACCTACATCCACCATTATATTGGGCAAGTTACCAAAGAGTTCTCTAAAAGAGTTTGCTTCCGTTGTTATATGGTTTTATGGGCTTTGGAACCAGACAAATGATAGCTAGACAGACATATCGCAATATCTAGATATTTTATTAAATACTTGGACATAGTGACACAACTGGCAAGGCCGTTGTCCTATCTTGTACCCTATATAACTATTTCCACTTTTCTCAGCTTGTGAAGAAAATATCATGTGACAAATCCAAGTTCTAATTCTTACCATCTTATATAATTGTTGCCCTGACTGCGGGAATTCCAAGATCGTCCTTAGATTGACAGCCCTCACTCTCCTTACATTCTGTAAAAGCTTTTACTATGATAATTATCTATAATATTCAACTCAAAAATCTCATTGGTTCACAAGAAACCTTTATTTCCTGATCATGGATCTGTAGGTTAGCTGTGATAACTCAGTTTCAGGTAGTTTTCAGGTTCAAGTGACTTCTTATTTTGGGACTCAGAGTTGAAGAAACACCTCCTACCTATAATGGAGTGTTCTCATGCAGGGGTCAGAGTGTAACAGAAATTCTCAGTGCCTCTTAAAACTTCTCTTCAAATTCAAGGGACACAGGTTCGAGCCCTGGCCTGGGAAGATCCCACATGCTGCGGAGCAACTAAGCCCGTGCGCCACAACTACTGAGTCTGCGCTCCAGAGCCCACGAGCCACAACTACTGAGCCCACATGCCACAACTACTGAAGCCCGTGCACCTAGAGCCCATGCTCCGCAACAAGAGAAGCCACAACAATGAGAAGCCTGGGCACCGCAAGGAAGAACATCCCCCGCTCGCCGCAACTAGAGGAAGCCTGCACACAGCAACGAAGACCCAACACAGCCAAAAATAAATAAATAAATTTTTTTTTAAAAAAGGTCAAAAGATAACCCATAGAATGGGAAAAAAATAAAAATAAAGAAAGAAATATAACTCAAAAAAAAAAAAAAACTTCTCTTCAGGACTGCCTCCATTTAAAACTGGCATATTGTCATTCTCCTCCACATTCCACTGGTCCACTGGTCAAAGTAAATCACATGGTGAACCCATCATCAATGGGGCAGTGAAGTCCACTCCTTCTATGATGGGGTGAGGGAGAGGAGCGAAGATTTTCTAAACAAGAATGCAATCTATTACATATTTTCTAGTCAGGACCCTCCAGAAACTTAATATCCTGCTGAATTTTCAGGTGAAAACTGGGAACCACAGACAACTGGCAGATGTGAAATGATACTTTTCAACCAAGGAAAATGATAAGAGGATCTGGGAAGCTGTGTGAGCTTTGGTGAGATTATGAAATGTTAAAAGTTGAAATGATCAGTGCACATGTCAACGACTAAAACCTAGTCTCACTCTTGTATCCTGATCTATCATCTCCACTTGATTTAATGTTTATTTTCTTCAGCATATATCAATGGTGTTTATATAATATATCCTAAGGAATAACCCAGACATAATATTCTGAAACTTGAAATTTAAATAAAAATAAGTGACATGTGTTGAGCACTTTATCATACTTCCTCTCTGAATGATAAAATTAACATTGCTAGGACATGCATACAGAGTTGAAGTTTAAGTATGCCATTTATTGCAGTTTTTATTTTTCCCTGCTTTAATTAAAGCTTTCATTGATGGTGAAATTATTGGTCCCGGAATGATCCTTGACAATGTCTGAAAAGAACATTCAAGCTCATTGTTATATAGTGCTTTTGTGCTAGCTAGCAAGCAAAGAATAGCTATTACATTGCACAAGACAACTAAATTTTTATTTGGTAACGGCCTCGAGGAATTTAACTCAGAAGATACTAAAATGTCTTTAGAGTCCCAGTTTGCTCACAATTTATCTTCACCTTTTGTGCGTGCGGACTACTACATCTAACACTTTATTATATTTTTTACATCTATGAAAAAGAAAAAATACTGTGCATTATCTCTATTTTTAGTCAGCACTTTTAAATATAGTTATTTTCACTTCAACAACAGGAGGTGTTATTAAATTTTACTTTTTGTCATCATGAGTGTTTTAGTTTTTAGTAACAGATTTTTTGTGTTTATTGCTTTGACTGTCTGGGGATTTTGGGATGTTGTTATGGTCACTCCACATCAAGGTGCTATTTTTCCCTCAGTGAGCTTAAAAGATATTTTCTGGCTCAGATTTAAATTCAAAACTCCATCTTCCAATTCCAAGTATATTATTATTAAATATTTCAGTGAATTTCTCTGAACTCTACATATTATCTCTTGAGAATGGAACATTCAAAGCAAAGTTAGAGTTTGCTTTTGGATTTGTAGTAAAGCAAAGCAGAATGACTATGGTTTAAAAAGCTACATGGAACACTACCAAATTAAAAACGTGAAGCTGCCAACCTCCTGCTCTCCTTTTCAGAAACATGTGAAAGGCAGGATTAGATAAGCTACCATCACCTGAGTGGTTACTTCTAATTAAGGCAGAAGTCCCCAAAGGCCACAAATGGCCATTTCTGTTAGGAAAACAGGAACAGAAAAGCTCCATCGTATCTTCAGAATACTGACTGCTTTTGTTTTCCACTAGATTTATTTGGAGCCCCAGCTTTGGAGCTTGGCGTGACCAGATAGCTTGCCTGACAAACCTACTCCTTGCTCAGACTGCCATGGCTGGTTTTCCTAACATATCTTTAGTCAAAAAGAAAGGCAAGAATGTAAAGTATAAAGTAAGGGGTTTGGGCTGAGATCCTGACATTTCCGCTTTACATATCCCTTTTTAGAAAACAAGTTGGGGCACGGCTTATAGCTGCAGAATCCAAATGTCTGCCTTGAACGGCTGTTTAACGTATGGAGTCTAGAAAATAGATTCTAAGTTCGACTCTGAACTCTGGCAACGTGTGATCTTTATCATGTTACTTATCTGTGCCTCAGAGTCGATGTTAATAGTAGCAGTGTATTAATAGTATCCATTTTATAGAGCTGTAATGTGGATTCAATGAAATATTATATAAAGAAAGCATTTCACATAAGAATTCAAGTCATAGTAAGCAGTCAATAAACGCTAACTTAGAAAGATTAAGTGAAAGTATAACCCATTCCAGGAAGTAAACAACATGCAGTAAACAAATGCAGTAAACAACAATAATGTTTGTCTCTAAGTTATATATCTCACTTAATGAGAATCAAGTTGGTCAGGGTAAAGGGAGACAAATTATATTCCTGTCTGACCATCCTTTCTCCTTTTAGTACGCTGATCATAACATCATCAATGAACTTTCGGGAAAGGATTGCAGTTCGCACGTGCTTTTATTCTGAAAAACAGTGGAAGGACCAGAGCCCTGCTGTTCAATGGAAACATAACGGGTGAGCCAAAAGGTTCCTTTGGTTTTTCCGTAAGGTGGCTCTAGCAGGACTTAGTTGTCTTTAATTTCATTCCAAACAATTTTGTTAGATTGTATGTATCAGTGTGCATTTAAAAAAAGACATCAAAATTGGTGAACTTTAGTGTAGCCATTTTAATATTGAAGATGGAAGAAAAAAGCAACGTTTTCGGCATATTATGCTTTATTATTTCAAGAAACGTAAAAATGCACCTGAAACGCAAAAAAAGATTTGTGCAGTGTATGGATAAGGTACTGTGACTGATCGAACGTGTCAGAAGTGGTTTGTGGAGTTGCGTGTTGGAGATTTCTCACTGAGATGCTCCATGGTAGGGTAGACCAGTTGAAGCTGATAGCGATCAAATTGAAACAATAATTGAAAACAATCAACGTTATACCACGTGGGAGATAGGCAACATACTCAAAATATACAAATCAAGTGCTGAAAATCATTTGCACCAGCTTGGTTATGTGAATCGCTTTGATGTTTGGGTTCTACATAAGTTAAGCAAAAAAAACCTTCTTGACCATATTTCCGCATGCAATTCTCTACTGAAATGTAATGAAAACTTTCTATTTTTAAAACAAATTGTGACGGGCGATGAAATTTGTTTCATTTCAACTGTACAACAGTGTGGAATGGAAGAGATCGTGGGGCAAGCGAAATGAACCACAACCAACCACACCAAAGGCCGGTCTTCATCCAAAGAAGGTGATGTGTATATGGTGGGACTGGAAGGGAAAAACTGTTACAGCTTGGCTGGGAAGTTCTGATTCATCTGCCTTATTCACCAGACATTGCACCTTCGGATTTCCACTTATTTCAGTCTTTACAAAATTCTCTTAATGGAAAAAATTTCAATTCTCTAGCAGACTGTAAAAGGTACCTGAACATTTCTTTGCTCAAAAAGATAAAGTTTTGGGAAGATGGAATTATTAAGTTGCCTGAAAATGGCAGAAGGTAGTGGAACAAAAGGGTGAATACATTGTTCAATAAAGTCCTTGGTGAAAATGAAAAGTGTGTCTTTAATTTTTACTTAAAAAACCGGGGCGAGGGGGACTTCCCTGGTGGCACAGTGATTAAGAATCTACCTGCCAATGCAGGGGACACAGGTTCGATCTCTGTTCTGGGAAGATCCCACATGCCTCGAAGCAACTAAGCCTGTGCGCCACAACTACTGAGCCTGTGCTCTAGAGCCCGCGAGCCACAACTACTGAGTTCACACACTGCGACTACTAAAGCCCACACTTCAGGAACAAATGAAGTTTACTTTGTTCAAGCTAATCTATCTAAAATATCATAATTCCATGTAACTCATAAAAATTGTCAAGATATTTTACATTTTTTCCCTCTGCAAAATCTGATCTGTATTTTCCATTTACAGCACATCTCGATTTTGACCAGCCAGCCACACTGCAAGCGCTCCATAGCCACACACTGAAACTGCTCACTTTTACCATGAAGGGTCTAATTAAAAGGGAAGACAGTTCCTTCAACACGATTTATTAAAAGTCTACTGAATTCTCTTCCAGCCTTATCGCAGCATTCTATTCAAAATATACCACTGAGGATGGCTTTGTAACTGAGCCTATGTACAGGGTGCTGCATATAGGAATATCGATCAGCTTTAACTTAGTCTCTTAAGAATTGCATTTTATCGCACTAATGCTTCTTACAGTAACTACCATATTAAATCAGAACTTTAACATTATGATTCATAAATAGCATGAAACTTGACACCCATAAATCACAGCACTAAATTGGAAGTTTAAAGATAAGATTTATAAACTAACATACTAAATCACAACTTTAAAATTTAGGATTCGTTAATAAAAACTTCTACATGCATGATGTATAAATCAAAGCACTGTACCTGATTCTTGGAAGTTAATGCATGTAAATCAAAACTCTGAAAGTTAGTATTAATAAATCAAGGAAATGCATTTTACTTGGTAAATTTCCTTTTTAATGGAATAGTTCTTACATAATGGACACTATCTTCTGAAAAATATGAATCTCAAAACCTCCTTTGATAGCCATTTCCAGAACACCTTTCTTGTTTTATTTAAGCCCATTTCTCTTATGTGAGCATGGAAATATCTAATATGCATCTTTTCCATACAAATTCTCATATTCTAGAAAACTGTAATTAAGTCACACAGTAAGTTTTCCACTTATAAGCTAAAAATACCCACAAAACAGCTTTCCTCCATAGGAGTTATTTTCTGTACCTTTGATCATTTTTAACAAATGTCTACAAGTTCTTTTGAAGGTGATGTGAACAAACCTGGACAAAATGTTCTTACATGGGCCCTATTAACACAGAGTGCAGTGGATGAATTACTTCCGGACCCTCATATGTCATGCCTGTTTGTAACAGTCCATTTATATCTCACGGCCAAAACAACAGGAGTAGCTTGAGTCTCCCACAGTAATGTGTTATTGTGAGCTCAGAGGAAGTAGTGCTTCACTCTCTTCATGCTTAGATTCCGTGGGCTTCTGAGTAGCCCAAAGCAAACTGGATTCTATCTTTTCCACTCTATTATAACAGCTCTTCATAAAGTTACTAAAGACTTCCGTGCTACCAAAGAACAAAAACCATGTTGAGTTATCTTACACGAATATTCATCAACAGTCGGCACTGTTGTTCCCGACATCGTCAGTATCTGTGACACCTCCTTTCTCCTACCTTGTCAGCAACTCCTTCTAGTCTTTATGGCACCTCCTATTCCAAGACCTCTTAACTTAATTGTTAATGTTTCACATGGTTCTCTACTTAAGCATTTCATTTTCTCACTCTATTCATCTTCTCATCTTTTCCCACAGGATCCACTCCCACTTAAACGTTGATAACCTCTGGGGCTCTTTTCTAAGATCTAGACATATTCACTAGGTATTTCTTCCTTGATATACTACTAGCCCCTCTAAATCTACATGCCCAAAATGGGATTCCTTATTTCTTTTGCCAAAGCAACTTCACTTTTTTCAATCCCAACGCCAACCCCTAAGTCTAATCAGCTAAGACTCTTCTCAGATTTTTTCCATCCATTCCATTCCTACAGCCACTGTTCTAGTTTAGGGCCCCCCCATTAATTCTTCCTTGGACTGTTCTATAATTTTCTAACTGCTACTCAGCATTCCAGAATGAAAATCTGATCACATAACTCCTTGTTTAGACATTTCCACTTCCATTCCCTACTTCTTCAATAGATATGGCCCTAATGACACATTTGCTTCCCACCATATTCTACACTTTAAATGAGTGGTTCTCAAACCGGTGAATTTTGCTCCCCAGGGAACATTCAGCAATATCTGAAGACATTTTTGGTTGTCACAACTAGGTGTGGTGGTGCCACTGGCATCTAGTGGATAGAGACCCTTCAATGTTCAAAACAGGCCCCCACAACAAATGATTATCCAGTCCCAGATGTCAACAGTGCAGAGACTTAGAAACCCTGAGCCTCACCAAGAGCCTTTGAATGTGGCATATATCTATGCTATGTCCTTTGCCTGAAATGCCCTTTCCTCGCTTACACACAGGCCCAGTAAACTTCATTCTGCAAGCTTCAGTTCAGTGAAGGGTTTTCTCATCCTTCCAAGCTTCAGTGATCTACAAACATGGTTTTGTGGAAACATGCATGGGATTCAGAGTCAGAATGACACTGGTTTGAAATATGAACCCACCTTACTAGTGTGTGTCCTTGGGCAAACTAACCTCTTTGATTCCCAGTTCCTTCTGAGAACTGTGACTAGAAAATACCAAAGCAACAAGTTTATTATTAGGATTTGATCAGATATTGATGCAAAGGAAATCTAGCTTCACATAACCTAGTTTTACAGGTTATCATCTACACATTAACAGAAAGGATCACTTCACATAAAAGATGCACATTCTTCAGTAAAAGGAATGCAAGTAACTGGACTCCCCAACTAGACCCTCTTAAGATGCTTTCAAGGTCTATTTGCAGGTGAATATAAAATAAGGGAATAGTAAAATGTGTCTAATATCTGTCATGAGCTACACTTGGATAATTGGGTTGTTCCAGCAAAGGAACTGTATGGCACCTGATATATCTACTTTTGAAAATATGCTACTTTATGTAGATTATATAAGGAAACATAAGAATTTGTCGTTTAGTTGGAAACACAGGACTAGAATTCTAAAATAAGGAGAAAATAGAACACTATAGCTTATAATCAGCTAGTAAAATGATGGCAGAGAAAAGTACTATACATTTTTCCACACATTTTTTAAGGTGAAACTTACAACTAGTGTATGAAATGGAAGACAGTGTAGCCACCATTATGTCCTTATATGAGCACGTGCGTGCGTGTGTGTGTGTGTGTGTGTGTGTGTGTGTATTTCCACTCTATCTTTTCTTTCCTAACAGATTTTTTTCAGCTAATTTTGTTATCATGGAAAATACAATATGCACACTCTAGAGCATTCTTATGGTAAAGAGTTACAAATATAAATTAATCAGAGCAATGCAGAACTATAAGGAAGACACGTAAAACATATTTGAAATAATTCTCAAAAATGTGTTCACGATTAAATCTTCCACTGATGCTCCCACAACAAATGTTTACTTGAGAATTTTTGAAACTATTTTTTTAAACTTGTGATGAATTCAACATTACAGTAAGCAGAGCCATCCTGTCTGCAGTAATGCTCTTGCATCATCTGAACTATTCCCAGAGGAAATAATGGGTAAAAGGAAAACCAAGTAAACAATAATAACTTTTATCAGATCTATTGTATAAGGTTTTCCTGACATCAAGGGTATAATGCAGATTTCCTTGATAGTCTGACTCCATGTGATTTAGTTTAGTAATTTTCTTTCTTCCCATCACTTATTTTCTCTAAGTAATTTGACATCTGAATATATACTTTTATGCACAAAATTACACGTATTATGAGGAAATACAGCATCCATACCATTTTGAACATATCACAAGATATGCCTCTTGAGAGTTTAATAACACATTTGTGATTCCAAGAGAATCATGTTATAAAACTTCAAAAAGGATCAGTTCACATATTTAGCTACTTGTTATTTTATATCAATTAAGTAATGAAACTTTCAAATACATATAATATTACTACGTGAAACTGCCTGAAGTTATCTGATTTTTAATCTTTAATTGGTATTTCTTATTACCCAATGAGAAAACATTTTTAAAAATTTCCCCCTGGAGATTTATGTCACGTAACAGAATCATATAATCTAGAAAGAATCTCAAAATATAAAGTGATATGCTTCAATATAAATTTATAAAAAGCCTGTATGTTATAAATATCATTTTTTAATGGAAGTTGAATTATAATCTACGAGAAAAAAATTAAACGTTAGGACGAAGAGTTACTAGTTTACTACACAAATGTTCTGACACACAAAAATGAGGGAAAATTACATTTGTAGAAATACTGTAAGGGAATATGAACAGGTAATCCAAAAAGAAACTAAATACACATGGCTAATAACGTAAAAATAGTCTTAAATTTACCAGTTATTCAGTAAATTGCAATTGAAGGAATAAGATTATTTATCTTCCATGAGGTTAATTTTTTAATGCAACATTACTACCCAGTATTGACAGGGATGTGAATAAAAGTGAATGGTAATTTTATATACTTCTAGTAAGCATATAAATTAGTATGACTTTCTAGGCAGAAATTTTTCTTAAAAATGATAATGTCTTTTGACATACAAAGTTCCTAGGAATTTATCCTAATAACTATAGCCAAGAGAGGTTCATTGCAGTATTATTTAGCACCCACAATCACAAACAATCTAAATATCTAAGTTAAGGGGATGATTTGAATAAATTATGGTATACCCATGAGAAGAACTACTATGCAGCCAAGAAAAATATATTCTAGAAATACATTAACTGACATAATAAGATGTTCATAATTCATGGTTATATGAAAAAAGCTTCCAAAACTGCACACCATGATCCTATAGAATCTTTTAGCCGTAAGAACTGCTTAAATTAACATAGGTAATAAAATGGTATTATAATGTGTGCCCAGTGAAATGAAGAGCCACAGAAAACCCTTCTCAACAGCTTCCTGTTCAGGGCTCAGGAATTAATAATAGTCCTTCATAACTCAGGACAAGAAACCAACCAGCTCAGAGGAATCAGTTATTCCATCATTCCTCTATAAGTAGGCATCTATTCTCTTCTGTAATGATTCTGCCTTTCTTGCCTTCCCTCTTTCTTTTTTTGATATTCACTTTTATGTGTAAATTATGAATACCATTATTCAAATCTAGTTTATTTTTTAGATTCCATATATAAGTGATATCATACAATATTTGTATTCCACTGTCTGACTTACTTCACTTAGTATGATATTCTCTAGATCCATCCATGTTGCTGCAAATGGCAAAAATTCATTCTTTTTTAGAGTAGTATTCCATTTTATATATGTACCACCTCTTCTTTATCCATTCATCTGTCAATGGACACATGTTGCTTCCAACCTTCGCTCTTCATTTTTTTGTTTTTGTTTTAAATTTATTTATTTATTTATCTATTTATGGCTGCACGGGGTCATGGGCTTTCTCTAGTTGCGGCGAGCAGGGGCTACTCTTCGTGGCGGTGAGCAGGCTTCTTATTGCGGTGACTTCTTGTTGTGGAGCACGGGCTCTAGGCACGCGCACTTCAGTAGTTGTGGCTCACGGGCTCTAGAGCTCAGGCTCAGTAGTCGTGGCGCACAGGCTTAGTTGCTCCACAGCATACGGGATCTTCCCGGCCCAGGGCTCGAACCCGTGTCCCCTGCATTGGCAGGTGGATTCTTAACCACTGTGCCACCAGGGAAGCCCTCTCTTCTTATTTCTACCTCTTATTCATTGTTTCTCTTTCTATGTCTTCTAAATCTGTTATTATTACTTTTGTTTGTGTGTCCCTGAGTGTGCATATTTGTGTGTCACATACAAACCCCCCTAAAGGAGAGGACCCTACTGAGCCTGGCAGTTAACGTCCAGCATAGCATACCCACACTGGGTAGAGTTCTTAGGGCAGGCTACCTATCTAGCTCCTGGTCCAGTCTTTAGCTGCTTACCTTTGATTTCAGCATTAATTCATAAATCAGTTACTTTTGTCTAGGACAACAAAGTCACATGACACAAAGCACGGTGGTGTGTGCAGGAGCTACTTTTTTTTGCTTTCCTCAAAACAGAGTTGTAGACTCAGAGGACACTTAGAGTTACCTTTCTGTGTTGAAATTATAGAATCCATAATGTAGATCAATTTATTTTGTTCTTATTAATGGTTCACTTTTTATGTTAAACATTTTCATTATCTGCCTATACAGAAAAAAACATCAGTAAGTTTTGTTTTATATTTTAAATCACTTGATCTTGTCTCCTGCCTAAAGGCTATTATATAACTGCCAGTGATTTTTTGTAAACATGTGCATCTTCAGAAACATCCACTCTATCTCATGCTTCATTCCATCAGCTATTCTCCCTCCCCTTCCATCCTGATTCCTGTAAGAACCTAGTAATTAATGCTTAATAATATCAGAAACTTCTGAATTCTAAAACACTCCCTTCATCCACTCACATCATGTTTCATTTCACCTTTCTCTAAAAAAAAAAGTATGTGGATATAGCAGCTAAGTAATTACTTAGGTTGTATTCAGAATCTTCCAGAACTCAGTTTTGAGGCCATACGACCAAGAGTACTTTGTCTTTTCAAAACTGAACTGTTTCTTCATTCGCAGAACCTTGGTCTTTCTAACTTTGTGCCCTGGATTCAGAAATAAGTCTCTAACAATTCCCTTATTTGTAGGGATATTATTTAATGTCTTACTTAATATCATCCTAGTCTATTTTCATTTCTTAAGCCTGCTGTTGTGGTCCATTTTCTTCTGCTCTAGCATACAATGAGTGGTGGGTTTTTTTTAAGCTGCTTTTCTATCATCAATTGGATCCTGATCTTCACAAACTTTGCATAATTCAAGTCATGTAAATTTGTATCCACTCTCTGCAAAAGCAAGACTTTGTACTAGAAACTCTGAGGCATACAGGTCCCAGTCCCTGCCCATTAGAAGAGGGAAGGAATGTATATAATTATAATATGGGGAAAGGGGACAAAGAAGAGCACGGATAACTAAAGGCTGTACTAGAAATACCAGAAGAAAGTGGAAGAATTAGTGAGGGAGCCAGCATAGGAAGAATCTGAGGAATATAAAAATTATTGATAGGGAGTATTGTATTTTTTATTTATATCCCATGCACCTAATAAGAAAGGTATTAAATAAATCATTTTGAATTGAAATTCATTGAACCAGAAAAATGTAGTATCAGGAAGTCAGTATGGGGAGAGGGTGTAGAAAACTGTTTAGGATGGAATGAGTTATGGTCAAATGGAGCAGAATGAAGACTAAGTAAGGAAAGCTCCTCAGACAGGCCATGAAGAAGAAACTTCAGGAATGCCCATTCAGTGGAATGCAGATATACAAATGCCATGTTGCAAGACGAGTGTTGGAAGAATTGTTCCCCAAGCACCTAAGCATTTTGGTAGTGAAAAGAGACAAGAAAGCATAGAGGAGGAAGTAAATAAATGGCAAGAGAACATTCTAAGAATAAGATGAAGCAGGGTGACCAGCATCTCTAAGAACAGTGCTAGACAGCTCAAAGTATGAACTGAGATTTTTTGAAAAATCCTATCAATACCAACAACTTTGTTTATAAACATATTCAAAATATGTATATAAACCAAAAATTAATAAAGAAGAGAGAGGGCTATCTCAAGAACCTTCACATTTATTGTAAAATAAAATTAAAAACTTCATCCTGGTGAAAGGATAGCCTTTTAAACATATGTTATTGCAAAAACTGGACACCCAAATACAAAAGAATGAGGTAGGACCTTACACCATAAAAAATTAAGTTCAAACGGATCAAAGACTTAAGAGCTAAAACTATAAGTCTCTTAGAAGAAAAGACAGGAGAAAAGCTTCATGACAGTGAGTTTGGCAATGATTTCTTGGATATGACTCCAATAGCACAGGCAACAAAATTATATAGAGGTAAAGTGGACTATACCAACATTAAAAACTTTTATGTTTCAAAGGACATAATCAGAGAGTGAAAAGGACACCCAAGGAATGGAAGAAAATATCTGCAAATCATATATCTGATAAGGAATTAATATCCAAAGTATAAAAAGAACTCCTATAAAAAAATTAAAAATAGGCAAATGAGTTCAAAAGACATTTCTCCAAAGAAGATATATAAATGGCCAACAAGCACATGAAAAGAAGCTCAACATTGCTAATCATTAGGGAAATGCAAATCAAAACCACAATGAAGACCACCGCACATTCACTGAGGTGGCTACTATCGAGGAAACAGAAAACAACTGTTGTTAAGGCTGTGAAGAAATTGGAAACATTATGCACTGCAGGTAGAAATATAAAATGGTGCAGACATTATAGAAAACGTTATGATGTTCCTCAAAAAATTAAAAACAGAATTACCAGGTGTTCCAGCTATTACACTTCTGTGTATATGCCTAAAAGATATGGAGAAATTGGAATCCTTGTGCCCTGTGAGTGGGAATGTAAAATGGTACAGCCATTTTGGAAAACAGTATGGCAATTCTTAAAACAATTCAACACAGAACTACCGTATGATCCAGCAATTCCACTTTTGGGTATATACACAAAATTAGACAAGCAGGGTCTCAAAGAAATCTTTCTACATCCATGTTCATATCAGCATTATTCACAATAGTCAAGATATGGAAGCAACGCAAATGTCCCTCCACTGATGAATGGATAAGCAAAATGTGGTATATAAATACAATGGAATATTATTCAGCCTTAAAAAGGAAGGACATTTTGACACATCTTACAACATAGATGAACTCTGAGGACATTATGCTAAGTGAAATAAGCCAATCACAAAAGTACCAATATTATATGATTCCACTTACATGAGGTATGTACAGTAGTCAAGTTCAGAGAGACAGAAAGTAAAATGATGGTTGCCAGGGGCTGAGGGGAGGGGACACTGGACAGTTGTTTTCATGGTAATAGAGTTTCATTTGGGGAAGATGAAAAAGTTCTGGAGATTGGTTGCACAACACTGTGTATGTATTTAATACTGCTAAACTGTACACCTAAAAGTGGTTAAGATAGTAAATTTTACATTATATGTATTTTACCATAATAAAAATCTAAAAATATATTAAAAATGATCAAGATGGTCAATTTCATGTTATGTATATTTCATAACAATTAGAAAGAAAGAAACAAACATAACTCATCACATCTTGGAAAAGCCTTTAGACCGATCCTCCCTAAGCCACTGAACTCTGTACAATCCCATGAAAGTTCCAGATCATTTTTGTCTCCAAACATAGCTCTTTTTCTCTTGGCCTGCAACCCTCTTCCCCTCAGTTCATCCCCTAGCTGTCATCAAAGATTTCAGGTCATGTTATTTTCTCAGAAAAAAACAAAAAAGAAAAACTTTTCTTGGCCATCCAAATCAATATTTTGCTCCCGTGTTTTGATGTTTTATCATACCTCCTACTTTTCCCTACAATAATTTTAATTACATACTTTGGGAGGGTCATTTCTTACAGCCTGTCTTCCCTGATAGACTGTAAATTCCTTGAGGACAGGTACCATGGTTTACTCAATACACAGCTGTATCCTCAACATCTGGGAACTTGCCTGGCACAGAGAGTTTTCAGTAAATTTATGTTTAATGAGTAAGGTAAGCTAGTTGCTAATAAAACACATTTAGTATTTAGGTTAAGTACAGTTAAACAATTTGTCAAGGCTAATCAAATCCTAAGAAAGTGTTAGTAACATTTGAAGAATAAAAGTGAGAACAAAACAGTTAATTGGTAGCTGTCATTTATTTCCTTTCCCTTCTATATACCTTCATATTCCACAATGTAGAAAGCTAAAGTTACATTCTCATATTCTCTTTAACCTAGGTCTCTGAACAGTAATTAGTTTCCATCAGTGAGACCCACTCTGAGGATCAAATGGCTTGGAGGCCATCTTCCTGCTGTGACTATTGGTCACTGCTTGCAAAGCATTCACAAAGATATGTCTGTCTGTGGCCTGACTCAGGGTCCTGGTGACAAGCCGTTAACTCGTGGGTATAAGAGGAAGATGTGACCCAGCAAGTATGGTGCCAACAGCATCTTCCTCATCTTTGAATCTCAGCTATAGTGAGCCCAGTGACAGGCTGCTAACTTTCGTTCCTCCATTTTTAAACACATAAGTCCCTATATTAAATCCCTTTTTGCTTAAATACTTAGAATGGTCAGTTCACTACATTAAACCTAGAAAGTTACTCATAAACTTTTGAAAAGACTAGAACTGGAAAAATGGTAAGTTTTCATATCATTGACATTTAGCTTTAAACTCAAGACAGAGCAGAATTCTAGAACAGTAAATGAAGTTGTGATCATTTTAAAATAGAACAAAAGGGATCATGCAAGGCTAGCATAGAATCACTAAATTAATGTCATGGCAAGCTAACTTTGTTTCTTGATGGAGACCTTCCATTAGAAAATCAGTACAGTCCCAAACTTATGGTATACTTGCATCTCAGAGAGCAGTTAAAATTCCTCATGTAACCTCCTCTGAGAATCCTGTCCTGGATCCCTCAAGTAAACTTGATAACTACCCTCTATGTTCCTATATCATTTTGTTTATTCTTATACGATAATTACTATCATATTAGTTTATGGTTACATTTTCACATCTGTCGCTCACCTCCCAACATTTGGAGCTTCTGAATGAATGTCAATGAACATATATTATCTTTCCATATAACACTAAGACCTAGTACAATGCTTGTCATACTGTAGGTGTGCTCAAAGATTGAATATTTTATATTGAATTATGACATAATAGGTAAACTTATAAGCAATTGAAAAATATTAACCTCAAATGCACTGATTAATGGATCTATATAAACTAGAGAAAGGTCTCAATTAGAATCACCCCAGGCTTTTTCACTCTTAGTAAATTTTTAATCCTAGAAAGGAGAGAGGTCTCAATTAGAATCACCCCAGGCTTTTTCACTCTGAGTAAATTTTTAATCCTAGAAAGAAGTGTTGCCTTATCTTGTACCAGTGTGTCATAATGTATTAAATTGGTACAGTGTCAGTTTTTATTCTGATTTGCAATTGAGCTCATCATTTTGTTTGGATAGTATTCAGCCTCATCAACTAGATTAATACATTTCTTAAAGGTTCAGGCTTTATCTACCTCTTTCCCTCTGCCCACGCCGTTAACTTCAGGGCTATGCCTACAGTGGGTGTGCAGTGGGCCCTTTTTAGGTGACCATTCGGTTCTTACGGCTTCCCTCCCTCTTAGCTGATTCCTCTGCTGGCCTCCAAGCCTCTATGGCAGGTCTTTTTTCAATTTGAGAATTAATAGTGGATCAACAGAAGCTATTGTTTGTTGCTTCTCATTTCATCCTTTAGAATAAACTGACATTCCCCCCACCTCTGATTTATTTATTTATTTTTTTGTAAACTGACTTTTTTTTTTGGACAACACCCATATACTTAAGACACCCACATATTTGGAGTAAATCACTGTAAATAGGCGATCAGCAGAAAACAACAGCCTGTAGAATACATTACCAAGGAGCAGCAGGCAGCCAAGTTTTTCATAACTGGGCTACTAGCCACCAATTTAAAGCTTTCATCTCAACACACGTTCACCACACAGAAGTCTGTTTTTCTGCACAACATAAATGGAAGGGGACAAAACACTGCTGCTCTAAGTTATATTAAATTGATATTTTTAAACACAATTCTGGCTTTGAGTTGGTAAACGTGCTTAGGAAAAATGCATATCCTCCCAAAATTAAAGATGCTAAAAATAAAAGAATGTATGCAAATTTACAAAAAAGGGGTCTTTTTTGTAAATTACTTCCACCACCATCGTCACCACCCCCCACCTCTTATCATAAGGTGAATTGGCTCTGGAAGCATTACAATCGGTCCTTACATAATGCCACTGAATGTTTTCTCTGTTGATTACTTTCCAATAACATTATCTGCCGAAGGAAAGGCAAACAACTACATCTTACTTCATTTGAATGTTGGAGAGAGACGTTTAAAATTTTGATATTTTCAGTTCCAAACTGAAAATAAGCATTTTCCAGGGAAAAAATCTATTTTGGAGGTGAGTTACTGAGAGTGTTCTATTCTACTAATGATATTCTATCACAGAGCAATGAATGTGAGCTTATAGTCATACAAATACTTGAGGACACCTTTTTATCCAAATATCCCAAAGCATTAAAGGAAATTAAAACTCCATCCATTTGCATGATACCTCTGATAGAGAATAAAATGAACAGGCAGAAAATAGTTTAAAGAAGTTTCTGGGCAATTCATAGTATCAAAGTCGTCAACAAGATTATTCCTGATTCCCTGCCACTAAGTCTAACCAAACAGGCCGTTTTCCACTGAAAACTTACCTGAGACCTAAAACCTATATTCCGACTTTAGTCATCATCCCACCATGTCCATTTTGCTACTTAAAAAAAATCCTTTGTACGTATCACTTCCTTCATACCTCTTTTTCCATCCCTCTGCTTCCACAATTTCAAAACCTTCTCCTGAGATGTACCTTCACTGGGCTTTACATATCAAACCTTGGGAGATTTCAAAGAAGCAGTTAACCTATTCCAGGTTCCCCCCACCACCGCGGGCCCCGGCACGCACAAATAAAGTACTTTTAAATTCATGGAAAGACCCACTTTGTTGGAGAGTAGAAAGAGTAACATCATAAATTGCAACTTACTAGTGCAAAGGAAGGTCAACGCCATGGCCAGGGAGTAAGGTGGCCCTGGATCTGGTCCCAGGAGACTTGCTTTTTGTTTTGTTTCCAGTCCCTCAATCCACAGAAAAGAGGTATCTGTGGTGCCTGGAGCAGGGAGACTTGCAAAAACGCCAGACCTGAAAAAGCCAGCAGCAGTTACTTTACCTTAAGAACAGCTCTGAAGATTCGAGAGCCAATCATGAAGCTCTTTCAGCCTCATTGAGACCAGTTGTTTCCTTCAGCTTTTCTCTAAGCCCTTGCTCCTCGAAGTGTTTACAGCATCACTGGCATCACCTGGGAACTTGTTAGAAACGGCCTGACCTCTGACCTCTAAAACAGAAACTGCCGTTTAACAAGATCCCCAGGTGGTCTAAATTCACATTAAAGATGGAGCAGCCCTGGTCTCAAAGTGTGTTCAGCTTCTGACTACACGAAGTGGCAAAATGGTCCTTAAACCAGAAGATAGTTGAAGAACTTTTTAGCTCTTAGACATTTGGGCTCTATACATTCAAGCCTTAAATTGTGGCAAAGCTCCACGATGCTTAAAAGGGTTTTGGCTTTCCAATTCTTGACAGAGAATTTTCTTTTCATTTTCTTTTTTCTTTTATTTTGACAAAATGTCACCTGTTTTGCTTATAAAGATTTTACCCAATGAAGCTGAGGTGTGAGAGCTAAATAGGCTTGTTAAGTCTCCCTGGTCCTGCTTCTAACTCCCTCCTCTCCAATTCAGAGTTTTGGACAATAGTTTCAAGAAAAATTTTCAGAGCAGACACACCAAAGAACATAGTCACACACGAGGGAAGGAAACAGCACAGAATGCCCAGTGCTTGCAGATGTCTAATCAATTACCTTCATCAATTTAAAAAACATGGAGTAAAAGTTAGATTTTCAACCAGTGGGAAGAAATGGGTCTGAGACATAAGGCTGGAAGTGATACCCTGGGAAAGTCCTACCAAGTGAGCTTCCTGATATCTTTTAGAATATCTTCCTCTTTTAAAAAATAATCTGTCAGGGCTTCTCTGGTGGCTCAGTGGTTGAGAGTCCGCCTGCCGATGTGGGGGATGCCGGTTCGTGCCCCAGTCCGGGAGGATCCCACGTGCTGCGGAGAGGCTGGGCCCGTGAGCCATGGCCGCTGAGCCTGCGCGTCCGGAGCCTGTGCTCCGCAGCGGGAGAGGCCACAACAGTGAGAGGCCCACGTACCGCAAAAAAAAGTAATAATAATAATAATAATCTGTCAATCTATATTTTTGAATGTACAAAATTCCAATTATTACCAGAAATTAAGGACTGTAAAATCATTTTTACTTGGAAATGTGTTAGGAACACACACACACACACACACACACACACACACACATATGCCTAAGTTTCATGGAGTTTAAAACATCTCTACCAAGGACAAAATACATATTTTTGTAACTAAGTAAGTAATAAATGTTTCTCAAAATGAACTATTGTAGCAAAACAGAAACTTAAAAGATGTTAGTATATCCTTGTTTAGAGGTTTATGATAGAGTTACAGATTGTGTTGGGAAGGTCATAAGAACGGAGTTCAAATACTAAGAATCACTATGATTTCTAAACATCTAAGTTGGGCCTTTATCTTTTGAATCAAAAGAATGATGGCTTGGGGATGCAGACATTTTAATTCCTGTTCCACCCTTGTTTCTCACTGACTGACCTCATCATGTCAGCTGTTTTCCCATCTATGTCTGAAGAAGGTGGACTAGCTTAACAGACCTTTCACATCTCAGCCTGATTTAAAATTCTGTTTCCAGTGGCTTAGAAGCTATAAATATTATTAGCTGTGTTATACATACGAGTGGTTATTTTGATTAGTAAAGTTTTTTTGGCTGCTTCATTAATTTGTTTTGAATTTTTGAGAACTAGCAACTGCCACAAAGTTAGCATTATGAAAGGGGACATTTAGATGATGGCTTCATCTTATTAAAAATTCCATAAAAGTTTTAAAACTACATTTCCCAATATGTTTTCTCCCAAATTGTAATAAGCGCTACATGCTAAGAAAACATGGATTCCATTGTCAAATAAGTTAGGAAATACTGTGTTAAACAAGTGAAAAAGACCTATCTTTATGCAATGCTAATTAGGGGTTGAGCATGTTAATGAGAACTGAGAATCTACAAGAACTGAGGTTTGATACAGTTGCAGAATTGCCCAAATTTATTTGGTCACGGAATACTTTTGGGGTGAAATATCCCAAGACACTGGTGTTCTAAGGGAAGTGCTGAACTCAAAGTGGCAATTGGACCCTTAAATATATGTGTGTGTGTGTGTGTGTGTGTGTGTGTGTATATATGGTGCTTTTTGGGTGGGGACCTAACAAAACAGGGAAGAAAAAGCTATCACAATTTAAATCCACTTATGCCTGGAGAAGATTTCTTGCCCATGTCAGAAAAACTGACCTTTCCAAACAAGAAGAAAAGGATTACCACGGAGAATTTCTTGCCTACATAAAGAGACACACTGCAGAGGATTCATCCCTAGTGGCTAAACCAACACCATTCCAATACATAAGAAGGATGACCTGCAGGTTTGGGACCTTAACAGTGGAGATATTTTTAGATATAATTCAATACTTGAATTAAACACAAAACATAGCTGACTATATAGAAGTGTTGAAAGCTCAGCATTTATACTCAAGTAAGCAAATTGCAGCTTTCTGCACCAGCATCAAATTCTGAATGGTTTTCACCTAGATATCCTTCTGCAATTCAGCTTAAAATGGTAGAAAATTAAATGTTACACCTTCCCAAATAAAGGTGAACACATAAGACAAGAATGCCAAAGAGATTATCGGAAATCCATGATGACCACTAGGTCAAATTATGCCAAAATTTTTATATCTCAAACATATATTTAGATAAACAAATATTTATGTCATGCTAAACATTTATGCACTCTTTTTCAAAGTGAAGAGTTTGTTTACAAGAAAACCTTCTGAAATGGAATCATGTTTTGATCTTTGCAGGGTAAAAAAATTTTTTTAAATTAAAATGTTGCCTTAAGGCCCTAAAGACAGCCATATGTTTTTGCATACATTTTTACAACTCAGCAGCTGCTCACTGAACCTCTTCCATTTCAAGTTTTCCTGTTGACCACTCTCTTCTGCAAGGCTTCTGTGACTGCCGGATGGAAATATTTATGAAAACACTGGGGCAGCCAGGATCGTCCAAGTTCTTTAAAAATGTTTGCTTGGCAAAGAGTTGCTGGCAGGCAAAATGTGCTCCTACAAAGGTTTCAGTAAGTGTTTATGCCTCCTCAGTGTATTCCATTTGTAAATGTAGGCAGAGACCTAAACTGTGATCTCTACAAGCTTTGAATGAAGAAGCTGAAATTCACTTTGCCTTAGAGAGCCTTCGTACCTGCCAATCCTACCCCTTCCAAATCATTTTAATGGATTCATAGGCAGGCTCCTTTTTAAAGCACTTCTATAATCACAGATAAAAACTAAGAAACTTGAGGCTCCCCATGATCTCCCTGAAAAAAATCAGTGAATTTGTTTCAGAAGAGTTGTTTCTTGAGTGCTTGACTTAGAAGTTTAAGTGCTAAGAAAGACAATGAGGTGGCTGGGGAGGTGTGGGGATTTTTAGACAAGAGAGAAAGACATAGAAGAACTGGAGAGGCTGATGCATTCAAGGAACTGTAGTAATATGGTGAACACTGGTGATCAGATGGGTGAGGAAGGAGATTAGTCTGGAGAAGGAGGCAAGACCCACATCATAAGGAACTTCCTAAATCATATCCAAGAATTTTCAGAATGACTGAAGTGATTTAAGCAGCTCTATGGTATGATTTGATTTTTATTTTTGAAAGACCATTTGCTTCAAAATGGTCTGAAGCTATATTCAAAACTGAAGCAACACTGAACTTGAACCTAATAGGAAGGGATTATAAAGTTCAAGCAAAGAGTGATAATGTTATATAAATGGAATCATACAACATGCAACCTTTTGAGACTAGCCTTTTACTCAGCATGATTGTGAGAGTCACCCAAGTTGTTGCTTGTGTCAGTAGTTCCATCCTTTTTATTACAGAGTAGTATTTCATTGTATGGATGAACCATAATTTGCTTATCCATTTACCCACTGAAGGGCATTTGGGTTGCCTCCAGTTTTTTGAGGTTGTGGACAGAGCTGCCTTAAACATTCATGCATAGAGGAACTATTTTGTTTTCTGATTATGATGGTGGTTAAACAAATCTATATATAGGTTAAAATTTGTAGAACTATAGACCATAAATGTTAATTTTACTATATGTTAATTTCCAAACACAATTTTAAAAAGTGAAAATGAACTGAACTAAAAAAGTGGCAATGGGCTTCCCTGGTGGTACAGTGGTTGAGAGTCTGCCTGCCAATGCAGGGGACACGGGTTCGAGCCCTGGTCTGGGAAGATCCCACATGCCACGGAGCAACTGGGCCCGTGAGCCACAACTACTGAGCCTGTGCGCCTGGAGCTTGTGCTCCACAATAAGAGAGGCCTCGACAGTGAGAGGCCCATGCACCACGATGAAGAGTGGCCCCCACTTGCTGCAACTAGAGAAAGCCCACGCACAGAAACGAAGACCCAACACAGCCCTAAATAAATAAATAAATAAAAATTAAACCAAAAAAAAAAGTGGCAATGAGTGAGCTTCATCCATTCATTCATCATTCACTTTCTGGATTTGACAAGATCTTAAGAAGAAGAACAACAACAAATCACAAACAAACAAAAACTAACTCAGATAGAAAAACACAGTCTCTTTAATAAGGGGTGTTGGGAAAGCTGGACAGCTAAATCGATGAAGTTAGAACACTCACACCATATACAAAAATAAACAAAATGGTTTAAAGACCTAAATATAAAGACATGACACCATGAAACTCCGAGAAGAAAACATAGGCAAAACATTCTCTGACATAAGTCGTAGCCATGTTTTCTTAGATCAGTCTCCCAAGGCAAAAGAAATAAAAGCAAAAATAAACAAATGGGACCTAATCAAATGTATAAGCTTTTGTACAGCAAAGGCTTATAAACAAAATGAAAAGACAACCTACAGAATGTGAGAAAATATTTGCAAATGATGCAACCAACAAGGGCTTTATTTCCAAAATATACAAACAGCTCATATAGCTCAATACCAAAAAAACAAACAACCCAATCAAAAAATGGGCAGAAGACCTAAAAAGACATTTCTCCAAAGAAGACATACAGATGGCCAACAGGCACATGAAAAGATGCTCAACATCACTAATAGTAGAGAAATGCAAACCAAAACTACAATGAGGTATCACCTCACACCTGTCAGAATGGCCATCATTAAAAAGTCTACAAATAATAAACGCTGGCGAGGGTGTGGAGAAAAGGGAATCCTCCGAAACAGTTGGTGGGAGTGTAAATTGGTGCAGCCACTATAGAAAACTGTATGGAGGTTCCTTAAGAAACTAAAAATAGAGCTACCATATGACCCAGCAATCCCTCTCCTGGGCAAATATCTGGAAAACACAAAAACTCTAATTCAAAAAGACCATGTACCACAATGTTCATTGCAGCACTATTTACAATAGCCAGGACATGGAAGCAACATAAATGTCCATTGACAGATGAATGAATAAAGAAGATGTGGCACATATATACAATGGAATATCACTCAGCCATAAAAAGAAACGAAATTGAGTTATTTGTAGTGAGATGGATGGACCTAGAGTCTGTCATACAGAGTGAAGTAAGTCAGAAAGAGAAAAACAAATACCATATGCTAATGCATATATATGGAATCTAAAAAAAAAAAAAAGGTACTGATAACCTAGTGGCAGGGCAGGAATAAAGACATAGAGAATGGACTTGAGGACAGCGGGGAAGGGGCAGCTGGGGCGAAGTGAGAGTAGCAGCGACATATATACACTACCAAATGTAAAATAGCTAGTGGGAAGCAGCAGCATAGCACAGGGAGATCAGCTCAGTGCTTTGCAACGACCTAGAGGGGTGGGATAGGAAGGGTGGGAGGGAGGCTCAACAGGGAGGGGATATGGGGATACATGTATGCATATGGCTTATTCACTTTGTTGTACAACAGAAACTGACACAGTACTGTGAAGTGATTATACTCCAATAAAGATCTATTAAAAAAAAAGGATCCATGCACCCCAATGTTTATTAGCAGCACTATTTACAATAGCCAAGACATGGAAACAACACAAGTGCCCATCAGTAGATGATTGGTTTAAGAAGATGTGATATATATACAATGGAATATTACTCAGCCATAGAAAAGATTAAAATATTGCCATTTGCAGCAACATGAATGGACCTAGAGAATATTACACTTAATGAAGTAAGTCAGACACAGAAAGACAATA
This sequence comes from Pseudorca crassidens, assembly GCF_039906515.1. Taxonomy (NCBI): domain Eukaryota; kingdom Metazoa; phylum Chordata; class Mammalia; order Artiodactyla; family Delphinidae; genus Pseudorca; species Pseudorca crassidens. The sequence continues at coordinate 108,971,536 of NC_090317.1, read as the reverse complement.
TCACATGGTATCACTTATAAGTGGAATCTAAAAAATGATACAAATGACTCTATACATAAAACAGAAAGAGACTCACAGACATAGAGAACAAACTTATGGTTACCAAAGAGGAAAGGGCAGGGGAGGGATAAATCAGGAGTATGAGATTAACAGATACACACTACTTATACATAAAACAGATAAGCAACAAGGATTTACTGTATAGCACAAGGTACTACATTCAATACCTCATAATAACCTATAATGGAAAATAATCTGAAAAAAATATATATATAACTGAATCACTTTGCTATACACCTGAAACTAACACAATACTGTAAATCAACTACACTTCAATTTAAAAAAAACTAACCCAGATGGCTCTTGGGGAATTGGCGTTGCTGTTGTGAAGTCTTCCTGGGACAAATATCTTCACAGTTGATCAAGTCACAGCTGCTACACAAATCCATCTGGACTCTGGAACTTGCATGACACAAGCCCAACAACTTCTCTTACTCTAATATTCATCTACATACGTGCCTACACCATTATTTCTTCAAAAGTGTAACACCTGGATAAAGAAACAGAAAGGAAAGATCTTATGTAGAAAAAGCAGCATGCAATGTACGGTCTTTTTAGACCTCAGCTGAGCTGTGTTAGAAGGAGCTCAGAAAAGTCTTGAAATAATACCCCATTAGTAATTCCACATGGATGAGGCTTGTTAAACCTGGAATCACATATTGAAAAATCAATTTGACAAAAACTATTAGACATATGTCACTAAAAGATAAATATAAGGGGGGCAAATTTCACTTGGTAAATAGCTATGAATGCCATCAAGTGAATTAGTTGATCAGATCTTTTCAAAACTAATAGCCAACGGTAGGTTATCAGAAGCTCCTCGGCATGTGGGCATCATGCAAAAAGAGGAAATTATGAGATGGTTAAAGGGATGGCCAAATGCAGGAACTGGGAAATCAGTTGAAAACCAAGATACATGTTTTTCCAAGAGAGGCTGTGTGGTACATTGATTGCAAAAATATCTCAAATTCTTCACTTTTCTCCATATCCCCATCCCTTACAATATGACTTTGAAACTTCTCCCATTAAGAAGTGAAATCTATTTCACTAACCACTAAAACCTAGGCTAACCCTGTGATCTGCCTTGGCCAATAGAATGTAGCATAAATGACACTGTGTCAATTCTGAGCCTAAGCCTCAAGAAGTCAAATACCCTTCCTTGTCCTCTCTCAGAAATCTGTCCACCCACCACGTGAGCAAGCTGGGGCTAGCTCTTCTTGGGAGCATGTCGAACAGAGATCAACCTTCCCTCTCCAGCTAAGGCCTCCCTAGACCAGCCAGCACACAGGAGATCTGGCAATATGACCTGAGATGCATGAGTAAGCCCATCTGAGATCAGCCAATCCCAGACCTGATCAGCAGAACCGTACATGTGATCCAAACACATGTGAGCTAAATAAATACGTGTTAATTTTAAGTCATTGTAATTTAGGGTGGTTTATGATGTAACACTAGCTAACAGATGCAGACCTCAAATGACCATCTCTACCTGTATTAGTTTCTTGTTGCCACTGTAACAAATTACCACAAACTTAGTGGTTGAAAACAGCATACATGTATTCTATGACAGTTCTGTAGGTCAGAAGTCTGAAATCAGTTTCACAGAACTGAAGTCAAGGTTTGGCAGGACTGGTCCCTTCTGGAGGCCCCAGGAGAGAATCTGTTTCCTTGCCTTTTTCAGTTTCTAGTAACTGCCTGTATTCATTGGCTACTGGCCCCTTCCTCCACCTTCAAAGCACATCACTCCAATCTCTGCTTCCCTCATCACATCACCATATCTTCTAAATCTGACTCTTCCTGTGCCCCTCTGATAAGTACTCCTGTGAGTACATCAGGCCCATCTGATACTCCAGGATAATCCCCCATCTCAAAGTCCCTAACTTAATCACCTCTGCAAAGTCCCTTTTGCCCTATAAGGTAACGTATTCAGATTCTGGAGATTAGGACATGGATATAATTGAGGACCACTATTCAGGCTCCACCCTACTTTATCCTTAAAGCCACTACAGCCATATTCTTTCCTTTTTTAAAATTAGCAGTAGAAAGTTCACATATGGCAAGAAAAATGAATACCAAGTTCAACCATAGCAAGATGGGGGAAAAGAAAGGATTATAACATCAGATTTAGTTGGAAGAAAGGTAAACTAATAATAACACCTAATAAAAAAAATAATAACAACTACTACTTATTGACCTCCTACCACAAGCTGGAAACTGTGCTAGGCATTTTACGTTTAATTTTCATAATTATTAAAGTCTTTCAAAGTAGGTCCTTGACTACCCGAGGCCAAGGTTGAGAAATTTTAAAAGCTTGTCTGCAGCTTCTAAGTGGCTGAGCTGGGATGTGACCCCAGATCTTTTTTGCCTCCAGAATACATTATCCACATTACTTAATTAAAATCTCTCTTACTCCTTGATACTGGTCCCTCAACTTGCAAATCTAATAGTCTACAGGCAAGAGCTTACGGAAAAACCCGAACGAACTTTTTGGCCAACTGAATACACTAGAAATCTCTCAAGGCGAGGGTGAAAAATATTCTCTAGGTATAGAGTATAGAAGGTTCTCCTATAGCTTGTTTAACTAGAAGTCAAATGCTTCTTAAGTCAACTTTTAATGTTTCTGGATTTTAGCCTAATAATCTATCAGTAACTAAAAGCTCTTCTGGTATTTTTAAACAAACTTTCAAATTTTGACCCATGGCAGAACTTGTTTTAATTGTCCTATGAATCATATTTATTGTTATATTATACATTTAATATTTATATTATATTTATAATATTTAATTTGATATTAAATATAATATTTATATTATAATATTATAATAATGCATTCAGCTTAATTTATTTTCACATAGGCCTAATTTTTGTTCAGGCAACAAACTTCTAATTTGGGTTACTTTACAATTTCTCTGAGATTTTTATTTGAAAAGTAAATTTGAAGGGTCTTTTTGTTAATGAGGAAGAACTGCTGCTTCACTGAAAAACATTTCATTTGTAACTGAAAAGTTAAGAGCTTTTCTGACTGGATATTTGTCAGTGACAAGGAACACGAAGGGCAAACGCATGGTTAAATGAAAACAATTTAAATATGTGCATAGTAATGCACCCTTATTTAAAATATTTGTTAATAAAATATTCATGCTCTATTGTTACCAAATACTTGACTTCAGTGTATTCTTAAGACTTTAAGCTATTTTGGAACTTCACAAGATCATTATAAGGGGAGAAGGTACCTTCTGTTACATTGCAAACTAAAGCCCACTGATTTATTTTGTGGTAAGGTCAAGTTTTTTCACATCTCTTGGTGTATTAGTATGCTACAGCTACCATAACAAAGTACCACAAACTGGGTGACTTAAACAGCAAACACTTATTGTCTCACAGTTCTGGAGGCTAAAAGTCTAAGATCAAGGTGTTGGCAGGGTTGGCTCCTTCTGAAGTCTATGAGGAGAATCTGTCCCATGCATCTGCCCAGCTTCTGATGGTTTGCTGGCAATCTTTTGACATTCCTTGGCTCCTTGACATCTCACCCGAATCTCTGCTTTTATGTTCACCTGATAATTTCCTTGTGTGCCTGTCTATGTTCCAATTTCCCTTTCTTATAAGGACACCAGTCAGACTAAGGGCCTACTCTACTCCAGTATGACCTCATTTTAACAAATTACATCTGTATCTAAAATGAAGTCTCCCTAAAACCAAGTTCCTCTGCCAAGTTTATGATCAACCCCTCTATCCAAAACTTTATTCCCTTTCTTGTCCCACACCTGTTCCCCTCAAGATTGAGGAGTATCAAAGAAAAGGGGGATTATAACTGAGCAGAACCCCATGGGGACTTCCCAGGACAGACCCCCATGTCTTCTGCCTGCCTCTTGTTTGTAGAAAAGCTTTAGTCTCCCAGGCCTACCCTGAGTCACAAAAGTCTGGCTCAAGAATTAATGATTGAAAGAATGTGAACATGAATTGATAGCAACAGAAAATAGCAGTTGGGCCAGGAGAACTGGTAACAATTTATAGAATAGATCAGCCATATAGTAGAGTCACAGAATCTTTAGTTACTCCCTGAAGGACACAGATAAGAGTGTCTGGTGCACATCTTGTTATACAGATGCTAAAACCCCCACCAGATGGAAGAAGTTAACTGCATGATGACCAGGAACACATAGCCACCAGATCAGCTGGAGCCTAAGAATTGATAATGTTAAACCTTGCAACATCACCCTGTTACCTCACCATCTATCAGTCAGAGGATTGTGCACGTGCTAATCACGTACCCGGGGACTCTCTCAACTTGCTTTAAAAATGCTTCCCTTAAATCCATTGGGGAGTTTGGGTCTTTTGTGCATTAGCTGCCCAGACGTCTTGCTTGGACTTGCAACAAACCCTGCACTTTCCTTCAACAAAACCTGGTGTCAATAGATTGGTTTTACTGTGCGTGGGCGAGTGGACCCAAGTTTGGTTTGGTAACACATCTACCTTTTAGCCAAATAAGGTCACATTTTGAGGTACTGGGACTTCAACATATGAATTTGAGGGAGATAAAATTCAACCCATGTGGGCTTCCCTGGTGGCGCAGTGGTTGAGAGTCCGCCTGCCGATGCAGGGGACACGGGTTCGTGCCCCAGTCCGGGAAAATCCCACGTGCCGCGGAGCAGCTGGGCCCGTGAGCCACGGCCTCTGAGCCTGCGCGTCCGGAGCCTGTGCTCCGCAACAGGAGAGGCCACAGCAGTGACAGGCCCGCATGCCGGAAAAAAAATAAAAATTCAACCCATGTCACTTAGTGTTAAATAAGTTTCAAAGCTGAAACTTGAGCGTAGCTTTAAAAAAACAACCAGAAATAAACACGGACCTACCATAATGATGAGAAAAAGCCCTACTGTCGTTGAAAAGGGAAGGGACACTTCAGAAACAAAAGGTTTTAATTTGGGCATAGAAAGAATCAAATTTTGAAGCAAGAATTCCAAAGCATTTTTATGACAAAACAGGGATATAAATTTATAAATTCTGTGGCCCTAGGTTTCATACAGGCTAGATAGTATATCCATTTAAACAAAAAGGAGAATTAGTAATGAGGAACAGCACAGTGGCAGGGATAAAGTAATATTAGAATGATTGGCTCATCTATTTATACACTCTAGCCTTCAACTTCTATTTCCTCAAAAATCTATAGTTAACTGTCTATTTTAATCGCTAACAAACCTCCCACCATTTCACAGTACTAAAATGCAATAATAGAAGAGCTTCAAAATGTGGGAGCTTCATAGAAAAGAAGAATCTTTGATTTGAAAGAAACATGGAAAGCTATCTAGTTCGAACTTCCTCCACTTGCCAAAATCTTCTTAGAACACCCGTGACAGAGTCAGCTACCTCTGCTAAAGTTCCTCCAAGCCTGATTCCTGCCAAAGAGGAGCCATTTATTTGTGACAGTTTGTATTCTACTTAGCAAAAATCTACATCTTTATAAATGTACCCATTGGAACTTATACTGCACTCCAGAACAAATTAGAGTAAATTAATTCATGTTCCACACAGCAACACATTAAACATTTGAAAACAATGGGCATATGCCTGTAAGGTTTCTCTTCTGGAGTTAAGCATCCTCACTCCCTGCCTTCCCCCCATATACTGTTCCATTTGATAAGGTTCCAGGAACATCTCCCCAACACAGCATACAGGACTGTCACTACCATTGATTGTTTGCTTTTCATCAGTGCACACCAAGATTGAAATAGCTAATCTATATGCTACATTAAATTCTTGGCTTAATCTAATATATACTAGAGAAAAGAAATGCCAACTTAAGAATGGTTGCAGGGCTTCCCTGGTGGCGCAGTGGTTGAGAGTCTGCCTGCCGATGCAGGGGACACAGGTTCGTGCCCCGGTCCGGGAAGATCCCACATGCCGCGGAGTGGCTGGGCCCGTGAGCCATGGCCGCTGAGCCTGTGCGTCCGGAGCCTGTGCTCCGCAACGGGAGAGGCCACAACAGTGAGAGGCCCGCGTACGGCAAAAAAAAAAAAAAGAATGGTTGCAATTTAAGCTGGGAGCTCTAAAAGTGGGAGAAAGGCAGTTAGGTGTTCTGGTCTTTTCTTTGGAAGGTTACCTTCATAACACTTTTGGAGAAGATTCACTTAGAAGAGGGGAGATATAACAAAGGGACAACTAAATTGCTCTGCGTAACCAAGTAGCTGAAATTTGGAGCCAGTCCTTTGGCAGTTCAAGAGGAAGATCATTGGTCCATTGTGGAAAGATAACGACTAAGATTAAGCAAAAACAAAATCAAAAACAAAACTCTAAAATCACCTGGGAATGCTGGTTATACCAACAACAAAAAAGTTAATGCATAGCCTGATTTCAGGAGAAAGAAAGAGTAATCCTCAATCCCAGTTGTCAGAAATAAAAGAGGGAAATGAAGTGCTGCTGGTTGCTTCAGGTGTTGTTGCTGCTGCTACTCTGAGAAAGGATGATTGGTGCGCGTGCATGTGTGTGCATGTACATGTGTGTATGAGAGAGAGAGAGAGAGAGAGAGAGAGAGAGAGAGAGAGAGATGGCACATACCCAGTATTAAAAGTGAAAATAGAATACATGACTGCAGTAGTTATGGCAAAACTTGTTGCATATTAGAGTATACCATTAACACAATAAACAGCGAAAAGGCAACCTACAGAATGGAAAAATATTTGTAAATCATATATCTGATAAGGGGTTAATATACAGAATATAGAAAAACTCCGACAGCTCAACAACAAAAATCAACACAGATAAAAAAATAGGCAAAGGACTTGAATAGAACATCTCCAAAAATGATATACAAATGGCCAACAAACACAGAAAATATGCTCAATATCACTAATCATTAGGGAAATGCAAATCAAAACCACAGTGAGATACCACCTTACTCCCATTAGAATGGCTACTATCAAAGAAACAATCAAATAAAAACAGAAAATAAGTGTTGGCAAAGATGTGAAGAAAATGGAATCCTTGTGCACTGTCGGTAGGAATGTAAAATGATGCAGCCTCTGTGAAAAACTGTATGATAGTTCCCCCCCAAAATAAAAACAGAATTACCATGATCCAGCAATCCCACCTCTGGATGTATATCCAAAAGGATTGAAAGCAGAATCTCAGAGATATTTGCACACCCAAGTTCCTAGCAGCACTATTCACAATAACCAAGAGTTGGAAGCAACCCAAGTGTCCCTCAATGGATAAATGAATAAGCAAAAATATAAACACAATGAAATATATTCAGCCTTATAAAGGAAAGAAATTCTGACACAAGCTACAACATGTATGAACCTTGAAGACATTATGCTAAGTGAAATAAGTCAGTTATAAAAAGACAAATATTGGCTGATTCTACTTATGTGAGCTATCTATAGTAGTCAAATTCACAGAAACAGAAAGTGGAATGGTGGTTGCCAGGGGTTGGGGGGAGGGGGAAATGGGGAGTTGTTTTTTCATGGGTATAGAGTTTTAGTTTTGCAAGACGAAAAAGTTCTAGAGATTGGTTACACAACAATATAAATATACTTAACACTACTGAACTATACACTTAAAAAACTTACAATGGTAAGTTTTATATTATGTGCTTTTTACAGCAATAAAAATGATAATCAAAAAAGGGTATACCTATTTACAATAGCCAAGACATGGAAGCAACCTAAATGTCCATTGACAGATGAATGGATAAAGAGGATGTGGTACATATATAAAATGGAATATTACTCAGCCATAAAAAAGAATGAAATAATGCCATTTGCAAAAACATGGATGGACCTAGAGATTATACTAAGTGAAGTAAGTCAGACAGAGAAAGACAAACATCATATGATATCACTCATGTGGAATCTAATTTAAAAAATGACACAAATGAACTTATTTACGAAACAGAAACAGACTTACAGATACTGAAAACAAACTTATGGTTACCAAACGGGAAACATGGCTGGGAGGGATAAATCAGGAACTTGGAATGAACATACACACACTATTATATATAAGATAGATAACCAACAAGGACCTACTGTATAGCACAGGGAACTCTACTCAATATTCTATGATAACGTATATGAGAAAAGAATCTAAAAAAGAATGAATACATGTATATGTATAACTGAATCACTTTGCTGTACACCTGAAACTAACACAAAATTGTAAATCAACTATACTCCAATAAAATTAAAATTTAAAAAAAGAGTATACCACGTACATCTTTATATCAACTAAGTAAAAAAATGTAATAAAATGGACAATTTCCTGGAAAAAAGTATAATGAACTAAAATCAATTCAGTAAGAAATTTTTAAAAATCTAAATAGATCTATAACTCCTAAAGAAGTTGAATCACCAGCTAAACTAGTAGATGGTGGGTGAAACCAGCCTGAAGTTTTCACACAACAGTCTAACAAATCTTCAGGGACTAGAACATTCTTATTTTAGACAAACAGTTCCAAAGAATGTAAGAGAGAGAAATCACCCAAATCATTTTATTAACTGAGTATAACCTTCATGCCAAAATCAGCCATGGCAATATGAGAAAGAAAAATTTAAGACAAATCCTGCTTATAAAAAAAAGACCAAAAAATTAGAAAATCAAATTTAGCTATATGTTTTTAAATAACTCAAAGGTTTTAATTGTTTTATATCAGAAATACAGGATGGTTTAAAATTGGAACGTGTGAGCATAATTCACATTCCTATCTCAAAAATATATTGTTGAGGAAAAAATTTTTCACATGGATAAAAATATAATGATATAATTTTCTAAATTATTAAGTGCAGAATTACAAATGCTATATATATATATATATATATATATATTTTTTTTTTTTTTTTTTTTTTTTTTTCCCGGTACGCGGGCCTCTCACTGTTGTGGCCTCTCCCGTTGCAGAGCACAGGCTCCGGACGCGCAGGCTCAGCAGCCATGGCTCAGGGGGGATCTTCCCGGACTGGGGCACGAACCTGTGTCCCCTGCATCGGCAGGCGGACTCTCAACTACTGCACCACCAGGGAAGCCCAAATGCTATATTTTTGTAGGCACTTACATTAGTAGTAAAAGTACAAAAAGGTATTTGGAGAGAATATATAATTACTTCAGGGTAGTGGTAACTCTTGGGTAGGAAGGGGACGGGAGTAGAAGGGCTTGACAATTTAACTGTATTTATTATAATTTATTTCTTTATAAAAAGGAGATCTGAAATAATAAAGTAAAATATCATCTCTTTTTTACAGGTTGCATGCATGTCTACTGTAGGAAAAAAACTGTATTTAAATGGAAAACTATACATCTTATATAGTACATTCTTCTGAGTTATCAGATTTTAGCTTTGTTCATTGTCTTTGAGCTATTTTGCACCTCTTTATAATCTGTAGGTAACTGATGATGACACAAGGCTCAAATAAAGTAAAACAATGTCACATTAAATTTCTGCAGTCTATTAAACCGGCCTGGTTGATATAGATTTAACTGACGTCCTCTCCCATAGCCCAAAATAAAAACCACAGTTTGCCTCTGTTTACTATTAATCTCAACATTACTTCACTCCATATAAATGTGTGCTGTTTTGACTTTTCCTTTTTTTTAACCACTTTATTGAGGTATGATTGACAGACAAAAAGCTGTATATATATATATATTTTTTTTTTTTTTTTTTTTTTTTTTTTTTGCTGTACGCGGGACTCTCACTGTTGTGGCCTCTCCCGTTGCGGAGTACAGGCTCCGGACGCGCAGGCTCAGCGGCCATGGTTCACGGGCCCAGCCGCTCCGCGGCATGTGGGATCTTCCCGGACCCGGGCACGAACCCGTGTCTCCTGCACCGGCAGGCGGACTCTCAACCACTGCGCTACCAGGGAAGCCCTGGATTGCACTTTTAAAAGCCCCTTGAGGCAGAAAAGCCAAACCAAGAACTCACACTAAGGATCCACCTGTAGTAATACAGGTTTAGGCAAATTCCTCTCTTCTTGAGGTCTCCAAAATATCCTGTTTCCTGGGCCTTCCAGGAAGTGACCCTCCTTCTTCACCTGTAAACCTAAAAACCCTGTAAGCCAGGTACGAGACCAGTTTTCCCAGGAGGGCTTTGTAAGTATTGGCTCCATGAAGTCAACTTTAGTTCATCAAAAGTGTCTGGTCATAGTTTATTATATGAGTATCACTCTTGAATATGACATTCCATGCAAGGCCTTGGTTGTATAACCAATGTTTCCAATTATATCCTATTGTTGCCTGATATCAAACAAAGCAGTAGCAAGACTCTGATAAATAGCCAGAAGCAAGGGTTCAGTGGTCAGAGAAATGGGTGAAGGGGGTCAAAATGTACAAATTTCCAGTTATAAAATAGTTAAGTTATGAGCATGTAATGTACAGCCTGGTGACCATAGCTAATACTGTACTGCATATTTGAAAGTTGCTAAGAGAGTAGGTCTTAAAAGTCTTCATTACAAGAAAAATAAAGGTTTTGTAATTATATATGGTGACAGGTGTTAGCTAGACTTCTTGTGGTGATCATTTCACAATATATACAAATATCAAATCATTAAGTTGTACACCTGAAACTAATATAATGTTATGTGTCAACTATGCCACCATAAAAAATAACTATTAAAAAAGAATAATATTTTGCAAACTCTTATTAAGAGCAGACTAATGATCCAAGAAAATTTTATCATTTTAACAGAAAGAAAAAACAAATTCTAGTTTTGTATCAGTATAATATTTGACCCTAAAGCTCTTTTTGAATATATTATTTTAAAAACCCATCAAATCTTGGCTAGCTTTGACCACAACAGATAAAATTCATTTTCCAAAAATCTCCTACAATTGTCTATATCCGTAAATTTCTCTTATACTGTATCTCCTCAAAGTGGCAATGATGAATGTGTTCATTAGTAGATCCAAATATCTATAATCTCTGTGTAGCATAGACATATATAAATTATGTTCACTAATCAACTTTTCAGTATTTCACTTTACCTAGGAATGATCTAGACATCTAATGAATATCCATTAATTAATTAACTTTAGTATCAGTACAAGATTTTAAATTACCTAAACCTTGGAAATTATGTCCAAGTTAACATGATACAAAACATAATTGCTGCTGAAATAAAGTTTGTCAAATAATGATATGATTTGGTTAAGCACAATTTACTTTTCTCATCATCTTAAACATTTGATAGAAGTAATGCTAGCTTCATAAAATAGATAAGCGACAAGGATTTTCTGTATAGCACAGGGAATTATAATCAATATTTTGTAATAACCTATAATGGAATATGATCTGAAAAAATCTGAATCATTTTGTTGTACACCTGAAGCTAACACAATATTGTAAATCAACTATACTTCAATTTAAAAAAAGAAGAAATGCTAGCTTATTTGAGTAAACTTGTATAATTTTAGGAAGCTCATATCCAAGTAGTATAACAATGTATATTATACTTTACACTGATAAATCAGAGAAGATATAATTTTTATTAAACCAAAAATGTAAAACTAGTCTCATTTACCAAAGATTTACCTAAATTATGTAAATTTGAATTCTTAATATATTTCTGAGTTGATTTCCGTAAGGATACTTTTTAAATGAAGCACGCTGGAAGTTGTGGAAGTTAAATCACCTTATAGTCTGAGAACTTTAAGAATATTATATTTAAATGTGTGTTTTTAATCTTTATAAGCCAATCAGAATAGATCTCATTTAATTTAAGAGATTTTACAGTTTTATGTATTTATTTATTTATTATTAATACTATCTGCAGGTAGGAATATATTATATATTGTATAATATATTATACACTCACACAATGAGGGGTAAATTATATGAATTAATGACACACAAACATATATACAGACACAGACACAGAGAAAGCATATAGCTTCAAATCTAAAATTTCAGGCAAAGGTCAAGCGTAAACATAGAAACATAAACCTTACCAGTCTAGGTATCCACTTCCTGGTGGACATGAAATTCTTCATTGATTTGGCCTCAACATAATAAAACAGACAAATAGTAAAGACTAACAAAGCAGATTCATGTCATCTTTCACCCAACAGAGACAAGATCTCTATAAACCAGTAATTCATTTACATAGATCACAAATGGTCAGACCATGAAACCAAAAGAAGCTGGCACCAGAAATCAAACCAGTAATCACAAAGAATCAAAATCAAATCCTTAGGATGGACAAGAATATGGAGCACAGAAATAGGAATCAGACTCATCCTTGTGTCTCAGTCAGTCAAGAACAGATTACAAAGGGCTCTAAGAAGCCTTTATATTTGGGTGGAGTAAATGAGGATCTGAAGGCAGGGTCCAATTCCATCTGAGTCTTGGTACCAAACTTTGAAAGACAAAATGAATTGGACGATTAAGGAGATTATTTTATTCAGGCTATTGTAATAGGTAACACTTTCATTCATGAGGCACATCTCAAAGAGGAAGAAGGAAGCCTGGGATTTATGGAAGCAGGTAAACAAGGAAGTCATCAGTAGGTCTTATGAGAGCCATCAAGAAGGATGGAGATGGGTCTCATATGAGTCATTGAGGAAGAGTGGATCCTCATTTAATTAAGATAAGTAAATCTTTAAGTAAATCTTATCTCAGATATTCAAGTGCAATGTGGTCCTTTAAAGGTTTATCTGAAAACAAAATGGTGGGGAGATTTCTCAACCACTCCTGCTTTTGGGGAACACAGGGTTAAGTTCAGCATTGTCATATTAAATCTCTGCAGCTTATAAAAATTAAATCATATAATACAGATTACTTTGACTTATAATTTGATTTGTAATTATCATTGAATGTTCATATGTTACCCTATCAGACTGGGAAGTGCTACCTAGTGTAAAACTACAAATCCCTTAATATCATGTCATGTACATGGTATAAGTTTAATACATACTATTAGCTAACCTATGTGCTAACCTCTTCAGTTTCTTCTTATTTCTTTAATTACAAATTGTGATGAACTTTGACCAATTCTCAGATTTTCAATTCCATAAATTGGCTGGTTGGTTATTTTCTTGTTAATAGAAACCATACTTTAATTCATATACATAGATATAATGCTAGAAAACTCCTATTTTGGTTTTATGGCAAAGAAAAACCAAGGTTATTGTTTCATAGTAGGAAATCATTCTATGGAAACTTAAAACATAAGTTGGCAGGTCAGAGATGTATATATAGTTTCTTCTTCCTTGAACAATACTAATACTGTGCTAAACTACCAGCAAGTATTTTTTTCAGCTAATAATTTATAATTTGCCTGCTACCCAAGAAGAGAACATTCTTGCCCACTCCATGGACTTTACAGATCACCTAAGATGAAATTCTGCCCTAAGAGGAGGTCTCAGTCTTTTCAAAATGTGCAACTTATTCTGGTTCCTAATTTCAGGACATCATTAAGTCCAGGAAAAGAAAAACACTGGAGAGCATTTTTTCTACCTATATGTATATCATTAAAATTAGTTGAATTAATTTTATCTTAAAAATAGTTTATTTGACAAATTTTCTTTATGTGGGAGAATAAGGAAAGATGATAAACAGTAAGAAAGTAGAAGGTCAAGGAAATCCAAAACATAAATTATCAGTCCTTGAAGAAATAAGGATACACATAACCAAAGCTCTTAAATTATTTTCCAACTCCTCAAACAGTAATTAGCTTTATGAAAATCCACTTTATTCAGTTATGAGTCTTCCAACTGACTCTACATGAATTAATTAATTCAATTTGTGATTCATTTGATCGCAGAAAAATCAGTTTAATAACAATTTATTATTTTTAAAGTTTCCCAAGATGTTCTCTAGATAGATAACTAGGAATTTACAATATTATATTATCTTAAATATAAACATATTTTATAAGTTTCAGATGATTATAAAGATTTATAATAAAACTCCATAGTATTTTCTGTCAAAAATCTTTGCAACATTTTAAATGATGAATTAAATATAAGACTCGTGTGGATATTCTTTTTTTAATGCATATGTACAATACATATTTTGTATCCATATTAAAATTTGTCTTTTAGGAAGAAAATATACAGTAGACTGGTATTTTATTTTCTTACTTATAAGAGAAAATTTTCCCTGGGAATGTTCTTAGAGATTCTAGCCAACCTAAATGTGTGCTTTCAGGACATAATGGACAGCTTGGAGTATGTCACAAAACTCTCAGAACTCTTCTTTTTCATTACTTTTATTTATGCCTTTGCATTAGTAAACTTTGCCTTTGAAATTTCTGAGTGAATGGTGAGTATTACCCCTCCCAACTAGCCTAATGAGTTAATTTAAGATTTTCTCACCTCTTTGGCACAGTGGCCAGGATCCATAAATTTTGTGGTGATGTGATTTAATCCAATTAAAAGGTCCCTTCTTTCCTACTGTGAGGTAAGCTGCACCTCTTTTTTGTTCCAATTTTCTGGCATTCTTCCCAAAAGGTGCCAGCCCTAGATTAATTAACAACTTTGTAAAGCCTTCCTTCACTGAAGTGACTTCAGGACAACATGCTGAGTCTTTCTAAGGTCAATGGACTAAGAATTCCAATCTCTTTTTTGTCACATTGAAATTTTGAAGTTATGTGTGGGTTTTTTTCCCCTGTTAGATATCATAAGTCTGTACATGAAGATTATTAAAATGTGTCATGGAATACCTTTCCTAATATGCCACTAAACTTAGTCAATGATATTGTGAGCTGATTATGGCTTATGATGATGAAAGAGGATCTTACCAGGAAGTTATAGGGCAGTATTTTATCTACACTAATTTGTTAAATTGTAGCTTTGGTGAGAAAAGTATGTTAGCATTCAACCATTCAAGAATGTGGTTGTTAACAGTGATTCATTCACTCTAACTGAATGGAAGATACAGCTCTACAAAGCACAAGATTTGAACAGTTGCTAAGTCTCTGCTCCTTAGGAATGTATGATTTTCCCTAAAGTGGTAGTCCTTAAACAAGGATGAGTCTTGTCAAAGGTGAGAGTGCTTTATAAAATTATGCCCTACTCATAATGTTAAAGTTAATGCTTTTTGTTTGTTTGATAATGTTAAAAGATAATGTTCAGAAAAAGGTAAAATCACGACTCTCATATGGATATAAAAATGACCACACGGTAAAGATTTTCTGACTCATATGAGAGAATCAGGCAAAGAGTATAACTAGCTCAAAAGAAAAGTCAAAAAGCACAAATGTACATGGTGTAGAGGAATTGAATTGCAAGTTGAGGCAAAGCTAGTTTTTCCAGGGCTGAGGTATATGTGTGGTGGGGATGGGGATGTTACTTAAATCTCTATCAGAGAGGATAAAATTTACACATATATCAGTTATCTACAACCTACAAGGTTGTAAAATGGCTCAAAGGTAAGGAACAAGGCTAGAATCCAGTAACCTAGAGGTATGTACGGTTTTGCATGGAAACATAATTTTTTTTCTACAGTAACTTCCTGATCCTATTTGCTGTTGATAATTTTCTTACTGGATTTATATATCATGCTCCACTTATTGGAGTTAGAGTGAAAAGCAAGAATTGTATATTCAATACAGGGCTCTAATCCCCTATGTTACATATTAAACCTATCATACAAAGGAGAGCTGTTTCCAGAGATTATGAAAATTCCTTAACAAATCTTTAAAAAAAGGATTAATATTATAGAAATAATATTGAGAAAAAGAAGCATGACATAAAAGAATATATTCAACATGATTTCATTTTTATAGTTCTAAAAACAGGTAAAACTAAACTATTTTGTTTATGAGTGTACACATACGAAATTTAATTATAAAGACAGCTAAAGATATCACTATCATAAAAGCCATACAAGTTCTTAGTTGAAAAAAAAATTCTGCTGATAAATGATTATTTTTAAATAGAACATCAAACTAGAGTGGCATACAAACAGCACAGATACGCTGTTTCCCACTCCCATATCCAGGTACCATGGTTTCCTTTAATGTTTTTATATTATTTCAGATCCCATGCATTTCTGATGCTTCAGTGCTTATGTGTAGGGATAGAAGACAAGGTTTTTTTTACCCAGTCAAGAAGTGTTCTAATGGCTTACCCTTTCCTCACACATTATATGTTACCATTATAACAGAAATCATATAGACACAGATGCACTCAAGCCTGGCCCTAAAGCTCTGTGCTATAGAGTTTTCCTCCACAAGGAGTAGAGGCTTAGATCCAAGTATATAAGTAAGGGCATTATCATGCACATTAAGTGAAGGCCAGCTGCATACTGGCTTTAAAATTCACTGGATTCTGGGGAAGAATTGAGCCAATATGTTAACAACCACCTGACTTATTTAGAATTTCTCAATGGGGGTGCTACTGGCATTTTGAGCAGGACAGTTCTTTAATATGAATCATCTGTGTTCTGAATATTGCATGATATTTAGCATCCTTGCCAGTTGGGTACAAAATGCTAGTAGCACCCAAGTCATTGTGACATCCAAAAACCTCCCACACATTTCCAGTTGCCCTTGGGGGATGTACCACCACTGGTTGAAAATACTACCATCCGTATAGCAGCATTATTCACAATAGCCAAGAGGTGGAAGCAACCCAAATGTTCATTAAGAGATGAACAGATAAACAAAACACGCTATATACCCACAATGGAATGTTATTCAGTTTTAAAATGAAAGGAAATTCTGATACTTGCTACAACATGGATTAACCTTGAGGACATTATGCTAAGTGAAATAAGTCAGTCACAAAAAGACAAATACAGCATGATTCCACTTATATGAGTTATCTAGATTACAGGCATACCTCATTTTACTGTGCTTCGAAAATACTGCAATTTTTTACAAATTGAAGGTCTGTGGCAACCCTGCATCATCAGATGATGGTTTTCATTTTTAGCAATAAAGTATTTTTAATTAAGGTATGTACATTGTTTTAGATGTAATGCTATTGAACACAATAGACTACGGTATAGTGTAAACATAACTTTTATAGGCACGGGGAAACCAAAAATTTGTGTGACTTGCTTTATTGCAATATTCACTTTACTGCAGTGGTCTGGAGCCAAACCCACAATATCTCTGAGATAGGCCTGTGGTCAAACTCACAGACACAGAAAGTAGCATGGTGGTTGTCAGGGTCTAGGAGAGAGGGGGGAAATGAGGAGTTGTTTAACGAAAGAGTTTCAGTTTAGCAAGATGAAAATGTTCTTGAGATTGGTTGCAAAACAAAGTGAATATACTTAACACTACTGAATTGTACAGTTAAACATGATGGTAAAATTTGTTATGTGTATTTTATCACAATTGAAAAAATACTGCCACCAATCCGAAATTTTAAGGAAAATATTTTTTTGATATATATGATATTACATAGCAACATGTAAAGCATCAACAAAATAGTGACTTTTTTAAAAATAGTGACTTTTATGAATAAATTATAACTTTAAAATTTGCAAAGGAAAATTATTACTCCTACTTTTCAATATTTGAGAAAAATTCCTTTTAAATATATCCTTTACAATGACAGTTCTCCACTCAATGCAGTGGCCTGGAAAAATATTTTATAAAATCCTGGGAGTTTTTGATACAAGTTATTTCACAGAACTTTGGCCAAATGACTGCATCCAAGGCTAGATCTGGACAGAAATATGAAGTCATATTAAAATTTAAATCTATTAACACAATTTTCAGAACTTAAAAGAATTATTAACAAGGTTTTAAACTCCGGAGAGCTTGGATAATTTTTTCTCATGACTCAGATCTTATCACAAGTTGTTCTACGTTCTTACAAGCCAGCTCTGCATGCGTCATATTGCTTGTATAGAAAAATGCTAGGGAGTGATATTTCTTTAGGATGGAACTTAATCCTCAATTCATTGTCAGGTCTCCCAAATAGTATTTCATTTAACCAAATAATGTCAAATCTTGAGTTTTCTAGATGTCACATTAAGAGAAAAACAGAGCACATTTAAAAAACAATAAACTTGCATCAAGGGATTCAAGTTTACTTAAGTAATATTAGGGTAGGTTAACGTTTAGGCTAAAAGCAAATTAAAGGCTAACCTAAGATGTCAGTGTCTGAGAGAAATAGAGCCAAGATAACTCCATAGTGCCCAATATTGATATACGAACTTGGCCCTAACATAGTTCTAAAATATCTACTAGGTTTTCTGAGAGAAAAAAGTTTATTTGATACATCTGGGTCCTGTCCTCTGCTGATGCATAGAGTATCCTTCTTCATGTCTACCCTGATTCCTTCTTTTGCTATATTCCTCTCTTCCAGGAGTGGTACAAAATGTGGATGTAGGGGAAGGAGGGGTGTGATCATAAATGTTGTTATTTATAAAAAGTCATTGACTTAAAAACAGAGAGCCAGTGCAGTGTCAAATAAGAAACAAATGTGGACTTAGGTAAGGAGAGATTTTATGTGAAAAAAAAAAAAGACTTGCAGTAAGAGGAAGGGAACTATTGCAATAGGGAAAATACTCACCAAGTGATCTGTAAATATCTCAAATGTCAGGCACATGGCTTTTCTTTTACAGGGAGGAAGAAACAAGTCTAGAAAGAACTGGGTGTGGGAACATGGGATAAGCAGGTATTCCACCTGACAGGGCAGTTAAGCAGGAAATGTTTTTCTTGAGGTCAGCTGCTTCCCTGGGAGGGACCATTAAGCAGAGTGGGTTATGCATTCAATGCTTGCTTAAGCTCAAAGGTGGGCTAAAGTTCAGGGGCCTGGGAGGAGAGAAGCCTAACTAAACTTTGGTCATGTCAAGTTAGTAAGCATTTGTCCATTCGTCAGTGGGGACAAGCAGTTCAGCTAATCACTTATGAGATAAAGAACAGGAAATTGGAGGGTCTGTAGGTGGTCTTGCCATAGGTAAACAAGGGGGGCATCTGGGAGTCTTCCCTAAGTCTTTTGGAGAAGGGTGATTCTGTGTTGTAAGCTCTTTCCCAGAACACAAAAGAGAGGAATTACTTGTCACTGTTTTCCAGGAGCAGAGGGCTCAGGGAAAGCTCAACAATGTCAGTAGCATAGAGGAAGGTATACAGATTGTTAAACAAATCACTGGATTGAAGTCTTAGTTCTCCAACCAACTAGGAAATTTTTTAACAGTCTTTATGGGCTTAACTGTAACAGATGTCACCTGTGGATTAAGCATTATTCTTCAGTCCCTTAAAATGTGCTTTGCCCTCACTTAAACTGCTTGCTGCCCTCCAATTTGTCGTCCAGGCTGCTCCTGTAACTTTACACCATGTAGGTGACATAGGCACAGGTCTTTTTCTCATTCACTGTTACATTCCTGAAATGTCAGCTGACAGTTTCTGCTAACTGGGCCTTATTGAACCCTGGTCTGGTGTTCTTTATAACACTATAAATTGAATCCCAGATAATATAAATTACATACTATAAATTGCAGCTGGAACAGATCAACCTCAGAAATGTCAGTGTCGTGCTCAGGCGAATCTCCACCATTGTTACTTGACTTCTCTTCCTTTTATTTCGTATACTCTGGCGGGTTAGATTCTGCCCAATCTACCTATCTTTGGGCCTCAGTCTCACTAAAGATAATGATACATGCTCAACTTAATCCCACAGTTATTGCAAGGATCAAATGAGAAGAATGGGAGATGCATTTTAATGGGCTAAATATAGTTGCTACTATCAATTCATGCTTTTTGTGGTATAATTGCTTCATGGTTATCACTTGTGCCTGAAAAAAAATCAATTCTCACTTGTTCAAGTTCTACACTGCTGCTATGAAACCCAATCCAGATATCATTATTATAGACTACCAGTGTTTTGGCTTATAATTCTTACTTGTTCACTGTGCAGTGAAACTCTTATAGGGCCATAAACCCCGATAGGACTGGTTTCTCATATTCATCCATTTATTCAGTTATCATACTTTCATTGATTCTGAAGAGGAAAGCTCCTAGACACACAGGAGAGAAATGAGCTCAATATCTCATTGGCTGGGGAAGAAACAGCAGTATTAGAGGTTTAACGGTGAGACCTTGCCATTTCCTCACCCAAGTGATAAACTTATGTAAAATATTGATATAGTATTTACAGCACAACACATAAAAGGAAGCACTGTAATGATTTCAAAGATGAAAATATCTAAGACCATGATATATGTTAGAGTAAAAGTGATACTTATCAAATTTTAAAGTAAAAATTAGTTTGGTTTCTCTGCAGAAATGACAGAATTTCAATAATCAATAAGCTCAAACTTACTCCACTGCCGTAGAAGTTCATATCTCAGTATATCTTAGGTCATTTGGGGCCCTTTTTTCTTTCCTATCGGTAAGCACCAATATATCTCTTGAATTTATTATTGGCAAGGACTACATTTTATAGAAACTTGGCAATGAAGGGTAGCAGAATATACCTCCCCAAAGTATGCCACTTTAGCATATTGATTATTTTGAGACAAAGACAGTTGAGAAAAAGCAGATATAAGAAAAGCTGTCTGACCTCCACCTATTTGCCTAAAAGCAGGACATAAATTTGTAAAGATGTCCTTCCTCCCTGCTCTATCAGGAAGTACAGAAGTTAATGACCAGAGACAACTCTAGACCTTTGTCGGCCCAGAGATAGCACCAGAGGAATATACATAACAAACTTTGCTAAAACTAGCCCTTATCTACCATTAGTTTTCCCATATATTTACCTTCCAACAATTTGCCACCCTTAGAAGCTCAAAGTCCTTTTCTTTTGTCCTGTCACTTCTCTACAAAATTATTTTTCTTTGATAAGATGCTAAAGAAGCTCAAGTGCTAACCATCCCTTTGAGTTACTCATCACTGAGTATTGTCATGTGTACGTGTAATGCATGCATTAAAAAACTTGTTTGTTTTTCTTCTGTTAATCTATTTTCAGTCTAATTCTCAGGGTTCCAGCCAACAATCCTAAGACGAGTAAAGGAGAAATATATTTTTTTCTCCCCTACAGCAGAAAGAGAGCTCAGAAAAATGAAAAAAATTACATATCATGTAATCATGACATACTGGGGCACTTCTGGAATTCACTACTGGATCAGCCACCTCCAGGTATATTCTTCCCTAGACTTCCCTAGAGCTTGAATCATCAGCTCTTCCCAGAGGGGATAATCGATCTCCTATTCCTATGAATCATGGACACGACCTAGTGCTGGCTTCTGCCTACTCAAACCCATTCCAAGAAATGAGAAAGTATTTTGTTCTAAATCTTAATATGACGTTCTCTGTACTGTGACCAGGACAAAATAAAATTATTACTTCAAAAAGAATAAAAGGAAAGGCAAGTCCATTCCAAGCATTTCTCCTTGCCCAGCAAGGTTCCTATGGTTCATTATTACAATCGCTTCCTTAAAAAATGCTACCAACTCCCTTGGACTCTCTCACTCTTTTAATTACTCTCACTTGGCAGATTGATCTCAAACCTTCAACTGTTTTCATCCAAGCAACTTAAAATTTCTGGGAAAAATAAAATCCACACAACTTTGCTGACCATTCCCACTTTAAATTTATAACAGCAATCCAAGAAAGTCTACTATACTGAAGCCTAATATATTTTCCTAGGGAGTTTATTTTCCACTTTCCAAAATGGCCAGTTTACAGCTTCCTCTTTCTCTTCAAATCTCCCACTCTCACCGCCCACCACATTCTCAGCTGCTGAGGTTGCCTCCTAGTTCATGAGTAAATGAGAAGCAATTAGACAGTTATCTTTTTCATCCTCCAAATTGATCAACATCTCAGTGTCTTCACTCTTTTTATAAGGCAACAGTACCTCTGCTCCCATCCAAAGCCATCACTTCCACTTGAGCACTGAGTGGCATCTCTTCTGCCTTCTCAAGGTCAATTCCTCCGAGGTCAATCACATCAACATGTAAAACACTTCCACATCTCCCTGCTTATAAAATGAAAGAATTCCCTCTCTTATATCCTCCTTCAACCAACACCCATTTCCTCAGCTTTTCTTCATGTAAAAACTTTTCAAATACACTGTGATTTTGGATGCCTCCACTTTCTTACCACCCCTCCCACCAGTTCATCAAAACTACATTTGTCAAGGCTTCTAACAGCTTCCATATTGCCTTATCCAAAGGTTCTCATCTTACTCAACCTCTCCGTATCTCTTAACTCTGCTGACCTTTTTGAAGTAGGTCTATCCTTAAAACACTTTCTTCTCTGGAATCCAAACTCTTAGCCTTATATTATTGATTGTTTGCTTCTCACCCCTTTTCTGTTCTCACCCCTTCTCTAACTCCACATAATGGAGTGGTCCAGAGCACAGTCCTAGAGCAGTAGTTCTCAAGCCTGGCTGCTCTTTCAAATAACTTAGAGAGATTTTTAAAAATATGGTCCAAGGACTATCTCCTAAAAGATTCTAATTTAATTGGCTTGAAACAAGGCATGGAATCTTTATTTTTAAAAATCTTCCTAGATGAGTCAAAAGTACAACCAGGATTGAGGAACTCTGCCCTAGAAAATATTGAGGCCCATAGCTTTAAGCACCAATTATATGTTGATGATTCCAAATAGATACCAACAGCTCAGACCTTTTCCCTGAGCTTTAGACTCCGTGTATCTATTTGATATCTCCACTTAGACATCAAGCATCTCAAAAGGAACATATTCAAAATGGAATTTGATGTCTTACAAATCCTACATAGCCAATAGATCAATTATCACTGACCTCCTACCCAAAAGATATCTTGAGTGTATTCTTTTCTTTCCATTTCCACTACCACTTCCCTAGTTCAGGGTGCCTTGACTTCATTCCTTGACTACCACCATAGCCTTTCAACTGTCCTTGCTCCCATATCCCACTCCTCTCCATCCTCCATACAGTAAGTAGACTTTACTAATGTCAATCAAATCATGTATCTCCTTTGTTTTAATGTCCTCTAATTGCTTTGCATTGTACTGACAATAAAATTCAAACCTTTTACTATGGTTTACAAGGCCCTATCTGATCTACACCAAGGTGATTCTCAAAGCAATTTTTACATGCCATTTTTAGTTACTCACTACAATCCAACCCTACGACCTCCTGTTCTGCAAACATTTCATGATTTTTCTTGCCTTAAGATCTTTGCACTTGGTGTTCCCTCTGTCTCTAATTTGCCCCTTCCTATACTTTGTACCTCATCTGTCTACAGTGAGGCAGCATGTCATTTCCTCAAAAACAGCATAATGATTAATAACACTGTTTCTGTGTCAAACTACGTAGGCTAAAATCCCATCTTCATAATTTCTTAATAGTGTGATCTTCAAAAAGTGAGGTAACCAATGTGTCTCAGTATCTGCATATCTAAAATTAAGATGATAACAGTACCTATATCATAAGCTTGTAAAGTAGCCTCATCCATGTGAAGGTCAACAGAGAAGTACTTGGTACATAATAGATATTCAATAGATGTTAACTATTATAATTCTCTGACTATCTTGTATAAAGTAGGATACCTAGTCTATAGGTATCTAGTCTATCCCCGTTTTTTGACTTCAAAAAACCTTTCACTTCCTTTTTCTTAATTAATACTTTAAGTAATTTTATGTTTATTAATTTTTCTTTTCTATCTTCCCAAACCACACCTACCACTAAAACCCAGGCCCTGCTAGAGCTTAAGTTACATGAAGGCAGGAATCTTATCTGATTACATAGAACACAGAAAAGAACCAACACTGACTAGACATAACATAGGTAAGAACCTAGCACAGAGTACGTACTCAGTAAATATTTATTAAATGCATGGTGATTGGTATAAATAGAGCATATTTTTAATTCATGTTCTTTTTAAGAGAGGAACATGAAGGAATAAAATCAGTAAATATCAGTGAATACAGACATTCTAAAGATCAAGAGCTAGTTTGTTGAGTATAAACCGCACTGCATACCTGTTTCTGAGAAGACTTTCGATAACTCAGAAGTGGAATATGACATATTACCTCCATAGGGGAAAAAAGTCAGTTTTTCAAGAACTTGTTATACATTTTCCACAATCATGGTAAAACTAATTGTATGTTATTTAAAAGGCACCATATTGAAATAAATTCAATTTTTGGCAGTCAAAGGAAAGTACTGTAAAGTAATATTTTCATCTAAAAGTTGTGAAATCAATTCATTTTGGATACAAATATGTTCATCCAATCCACAGTAATTTCATTGGAAGAGAATGACCTATAGCTTTTCTTCTTTACAATATCAAGACAAATATAATATTTAAATTTCTTTATAAGTCATTTTTTTAAAATAATGTAACTTTATCTTGCTTACTACTACTTCACCCACAGAAACCATATTTTATCTGCTTAGAAAAGGAGATGAACAGTATAAGCCAAGTTCAAAGCCTCTCAAATGAATAGAGAATCAGTCACGCTGAAGGGGGTGTGCATTTCACAAATGAGTTTTCAAGAGACACCCTATTCTTCATCATATTCTCACTGCTTAGTTTGAGTGGATTCTGAAAAATCATATGGGAATTTCAAAAACAAATGTTCCTTTTATTACCTTGTAAAAATCCCATAGGTTCATTCCAAAACATCATTCTATATTTTTATTGAACTTGAAAAAGTGAAATGAAAGAATAAAAAATTCTTTGTTGGGGTGCTATTATTTCGAACCTAGGCTTATAAATTGTCACCACACCTCAGCATTGAGACTAATGAATCTCTGCTCTCCTCAGTTCACTCTTTGTGAAATAAGGTTGAATAGAGAAGTAGTCTCAATTGCTCATTTATTTGAATCACAATAGCTGCCTAAGAAAATCCTAAAGGTAGGTTGATGCATAGGTTTTGTGTTCCCATATTGTTTTCTTGGATTCCCAGTGCTACGGTAATTTCTGCCAAGAGGAAAGTGCAAAAAGAGTTTGAATCATATTGCAGATTTAATTTCATTTCAAGGACTTGTCATCTCACTAAAAACCATACAGTCTTACCTTACCATTAGTTCTCTATTTCTAATGATCCGTGAAAGATGAATTACCCATTTTGTACGCATATGAAATGATTCTCTTAAAGTTGTTTTTAAAAGCTTTTAAGACACCAGACTTTACTGCAATAGATTGATGACAATTGGGAAGAGACTAGTTCATGCAGTTTGGGATATTAATTGTCCAACAATAACAATTACACATTATTTTGGAAGAACTCATATATTAGAATAACTTTATGAGTGGGTTACCTTTTTAAACTGTTTTGAGAAGAAAAATAGCTTTTTAAAATAATAATTAAAAATCTTACAATTATATATAAAATATTTGGAAGGGAATATATCATTCACCTGATTCTAAATACAGTTGATACTTGAACAACAAAGGTTTGAATTGTAGGGGTCTACTTATACACGGATTTTTTTCACTAAATACGTATGGTTGAATCTGCAAATGTGGAACTGTGGATATGGAGAGCCAACTATAAACTTCTACACCCCAAACCCCCATGTTGTTCAAAGGTCAACTCTAATAAGTTAACTAACAAGTTCCTCGCCCACCTCCCTTCACTTGGTCCATAGTAGATTATTTAGTAAATGTATAGTTGAATGTCAATGTTAAAATAGCAGAAGTCAATCCCTAGCAGGCTTTACATGTAAGCAGACTTAATGGAAAGATGCCAAAAGATACATTCTGCCTCCAAAGATATCATCCATTTTACCTCGTCTGAAGCATGAATTACTGATCATTTAATTGAGCACCATCTATAGAAGAACTTGGCTATATCCACATATTGCCCTTTGGAATCAAGAAGATGATTTACCACTTTAACAAAGGTACATTTCTCAAATTAGTTAATTTGAAAATCCAGGGAACCAATCCAAAAGATGTGATACTAGAATAGCAAAGTTTCCATGCATTGTATGGACAGCATGTAGGAAGGTCCACTTGTTCTTGGTTTAGATACTAAGTTCTGATCCAGGAAAGAAAATAGAATGGAACATTCCAGGCCATGCTAATATCTATTGGAGACGTTTTTACAAGAGTCACTTCTTTGACCTAATTAGAAAAGTCAGTTACCAGATACATAGTAGGAACAAGTATAAGTGCAGGAAGGAGGAAACAAACAATATAGGAGAAAAAGCTTGAGTGGGAGGAGGGAATGAAAATAAACTAAATAGCTGGAAGAGTCCAGAAAGAGCTGTTTTTGGAAAAGTCCAGAAAAAGTAGGAATCTTTGTGACACTGAATTTCAGCCACCCTACTTTTGAATACTTGTGTATGCATCTCCTACCAAGGAGAAGAATTTTGAGAGGGACAAAGCTATTCAGATAATTTTGGAGGTTATGCTAAAATAGTGTTTCCCAACATTTAGACTATGGACTCTTCAATGGCCGTGAGTTATTTCTTCAATAACTGAATCCTAAAATCACCACTATATCAGTTGGGAAGCCATGAACAACTTTGATATTAAGAACAAAAATCTGTACAATCAAAAAGTTCAGAAAACAACTGCTGTGGTGGACAATCAAGCACCAGATAGGATGCTGAGTTTAACAACTAATACTTTTTTTTTTCCCAACCCTGAAGTTCTGTTCTCAAAATCCAAGCATGAGGGTGGTGCATATCTAACACACAATAGCACAGCATTTTTTTCTTAGGAGCCAAGAAGAGGATTTCTAGAAGAACATGGCAAAAATAAAGGCTGGGTTGGTCTGCTTGTAGATACATAATGGGCTAGGTGTTAACAGATATTTGTCAAAATTGAGTTAATGGCCCATAGACACAATAATATCTCAAAGAAAATCAGTGTATTTGCTTGCAGTGGTTAAAAACTCGAACTGTGCCTTTGTTATGGGTTGAATCATGTCTTTCACAAAAAGAGATGTTGAAGTCATCACTCCCAATACCTCAGAATGTGACTTTATTTGATAATAGGGTCATTGAAGATATAATTAGCTAAGATGATACTAGAGTAGAGTAGGTCCCTAATCCAATATAACTGGTGTCCTTATAAGAAAATGTCATGTGAAGACAAGTGACCAATAGGGAAAATCCCATGTGACAGCACAGGCAGAGATTGGAGTTATGCAGGTACAAGCCAAGGAATGCCAAGGGCTGCCAGCAACCCCCAGGAGGTAGGGAGAGGCGAGGAAGGATTCTCCCCTACAGGTTTCAGAGGCCGCATGGCCCTGTCAACATCTTGATTTCAGACTTCTGGTCTCTAGAACTGTGAGAAAATAAATTAATGCTGTTCTAAGCCACCCCAGTGTGTGGTTCTTTGTTAAGCCAGCCCTAGGAAAGGAAAGCAGCCCCCTATGCTGGAGAAGGAGAGGTCTTTGGGGCCTCTGCTCCAAGTACCTTAGCATGTCTTCCAGATCCTGCTCACGATGTGCTTTTGGCTCTAAGAGAATGAAAAATTTGGGGAGGTTACTTTCAAAAGGTCATCATTTTCTAGGTAGTCTCGTCTTGCCTAACTCTTCTCCTCACTCACTTTGTGCTCCAAAAATTCCTCTCTGCCTCTGGGTCCTGAACTTATGGTGTTCCTTCATACTTTACACCTTCGTTCATATTAATCCCTCTAAATGAAATGCCCTCTGCATCCACCTGGGTCTCCCCTCCCCAATCTTACCACAACTGAGTCTTCCCTTAAGGCTCATTTCTTCATAGCATTTGTTTAATGAATAAATGAATACATCCTATCAAAATCTATGACACTTAACATTGAAAGCCTCATAGTATAAATATTCACTGTTGATGATCCAGTAAAATTAGAAACAAATCAGAAGGTGACCAAAATAAATACTTGGAATTTAAGAAAAAACGGAAAGCCAAAAAGAATTAAAAAGCTATCTAAAAGGCAAAGAAAAGAAAAACACTCCATATAAAAATAAATGGGAGTCATCTAAAGTTGTACTCTCTTTCTCTATGTGTATATGTATATATATGTAAATATATGTATACATAATATATATCCTTAATATGCTTAAATGCTTTCATTATTATTAAATTTCAATAATATTCCATTATTACTGAACAATAATTTTTAAAGGACTATTAATACTCACGGAAAGAAATTAAGAAACAGAAAGGAAGAAAAACAAATTCCATACATATATATGGAATCTAAAAAATAAAAAAGGTTCTAATGAATGTAGGGGCAGTACAGGAATAAAGACTCAGACGTAGAGAATGGACTTGAGGACACGGGGAGGGGGAAAGGTAAGCTGGGTCGAAGTGAGAGAGTAGCATTGACATATATACACTACCAAATGTAAAATAGATAGCTAGTGGGAAGCAGCTGCATAGCGCAGGGAGATCAGCTCGGTGTCTAGTGACCACCTAGAGGGGTGGGATAGGTAGGGTGAGAGGGAGACGCAAGAAGGAGGGGATATGGGGATATATGTATACGTATAGCTGATTCACTTTGTTATACAGCAGAAACTAACACAATGTAAAGCAATTATACTCCAATAAAGATGTTAAATTAAAAGAAAAAACCAACAGAAAGGAAACACATGGAACCAGAAAAAGGAAATTAATATAGATAAAATATAGTTAAGAGCTTAAATTAATTAAAAATAAATAAATAAAAAACAAAAATTAAGGATAAATTTGTATTTCTCTTTCTGACTTACCTCACTCTGTATGACAGACTCTAGGTCCATCCACCTCATTACAAATAACTCGGTTTCACTTCTTTTTATGGCTGAGTAATATTCCATTGTATATATGTGCTGATTCACTTTGTTATACAGCAGAAACTAACACAACATTGTAAAGCAATTATACGCCAATAAAGATGTTTAAAAAAAAGTTAAGGAAAAAGAATTCAAAAACGCAAAATCTTTACAAAGATTTTCTTTGTCTTACAAGTCTGAATAAGGAGAACATAGAAAATGTAAATTTAAGAATAGGAGTGGTGACATAACAAACATAGATGAGTGATTAAAATAACGATAATTTTATAACACATGTAGTTCTATGGCACCAAATTTGGTGCCATAGAACTACATATAAAGCTAATAAAATATAAAGTCAAACACTTAAACTTATTACTGTCAACATTAATAAAAATATAATTTAAAATCTATCATTAAAAAGGACATCAAGACAAGTTAATTTTACACCTGGGTTCTAAACTTCTGAAGGAAAGCTCACTTCAGTATTTTTTTAAATTTTCCAATTTTTAGGGAAAAAAATCTCAAATTCAATTTATTACAACTCTATAACTTTGATGGCAAAATCTTTTAAAATGGTGCCAAAAATATAGAATACAAATGCTAAAATTCTGAAGAAAATAGTAATATGTCGAATAAATGAGTGTGTACGAAGAAGAATATATTATAACCAAGTGCAGTTTGTTCCAGTAATCCAGTAATTCTTTGTGACTGTTTAATATAGCTGTGTAATATGATTTAATTTCTGGAAAGGTAAATCTCACCTCTTTACCATTCTTTTCTCAAAATTGCTTTGATTTTTCATTACACTTCCACAAAAGAACAGAATCAATCTGTCACATTCTCCAAAACTCTACTTGGATTTTGAATAGCATTCCATAAAATGTTAATTAAAAAAATATTAATCTAGCTTTTACAATGCCATTTTATCATTCATTAACCTAGTATATCTTTCCATTTATTCATGCCTGCTTTTATACTCTATTTAGGAAAGGTCTAAAATTTTCTCTATAAATGTCCTGTGAATTCTTGGTTAAATTAATTGCTAGTTACATTTTGGATCTTTCTGCTCATGTATCCTGGTTTTGATTATATTTTCCAGTTGGATGTTGTTTTACAGGACTGCTTTATCCATATTTTTTGAGAAAAGTGACAACTTTATCTCTTTCAAATCTTTATATATTTTTTTGCCTTATTCAGTTTGCCAGAGGCTCTAGATTAACTGTAAAGCTTTATGTGGTACCCTTGTCTTAATGATCACCATGGAGTGGGATGCATCTTACCTTTGTAAATGAAGTGTAATATTGGCTGTTGATTTTTTGGGGTTACTATTCATTAGCTATTATCTAATTAAGAAATACCCTTCGATTTCTTTTTTTTTTTTTTATAAAAATGTATTGGATTTAGCAAATGCTTTGCCTGCATATATTTAAATTGCATGACTTTTTTTCTTTAGTTCAAAAGGTGTTTAATACGTATGAGAGTTTTTCTGAGATTGAACAACATTTTATTGCACATACAATCTCTACTGAATTATGAGACTTTTTAAAAACCACTGTTAGATTCAGATGCCAATGTTTTGTTTAGGATTTTTCAAAATGTGTCTCTAACTGAAATCAGTCAATAATTTTAATTTTTGTACCATACTTTTTTGTGAATTGGGCAGTGTTTTCTCTTTCTTTGTATTTTGTGAAAAAAGATTATATATTTCTTGAAAGTTTGGTAGAACTCATGAGTAAAGTCATCTGGATCTGAGCCTTTGGGGAAGAGAGGTTATGAGTGAATAAAAGGGGAACAATAGATAAATATTTTCATTTCACCATGAACTTTTGGTCCATGCACATTTTCTACATTTCATTAGATTTTCAAATATATTTGCTTATGGTTGGTTATAACATTTTTAAATGATTTTATTGTCTTTTATCACTGCAGTTCTTTTCCAATTTATTTTATATTTGCTTATTTACATATTTGTTTATTTTTATTAATCTCATTTAAGACGTCTATCTTATTAGTCCTTCCAGAGAGCCAGCTTTTTGGGTTTTATTATCATTTTCACTGGTTTTTGTTTCTGAAATTCATTCATTTCTACCCTTATTTTTATTATTTCTTTCTTATAATTTTTTAAATTCCTTTTCTAGGTTCTTGAGTTGAACATTTAGATCATTCATTAAAATCCTTGTGTTTTCTGAAAAATACCTTTAAATATATAAAATTTCTCTACATACTGCATTCCACACACTTTCCCCATGTGCTTTCATTGTCACTACTGTCATTCAGCTGTAAGTATTTTATAGTTTACCAAATTTCTTCCTTACTAAAGGAGTTATATAGTAGCTTTTCTAAAAAAATTACACATTTATAGGTTGTTTTAAACTATAATTTTGTCACACTTTTAAAAGTTCATTGTATTACAGTCAGAGAATATTGTCTCAATATATTGAGTCCTCGAGATTAACTGAGGCTTCTTTTGAAGCCTAGAACATAGTTGAATTTTGTAAATGTTCCATGTGTGCTTAAAGAGAACATGTACTCTGTGTTTGTTGAGAGTAAAATTCTCTCCATGTATATATATTTTAGTCCAGGCTTAATAATCATATTATTCAATTATCCTTTATTTCTTACTTAATCTATCACTGTGTAATAAAAGT
The DNA here is from genome assembly GCF_039906515.1 of Pseudorca crassidens. Classification (NCBI taxonomy): domain Eukaryota; kingdom Metazoa; phylum Chordata; class Mammalia; order Artiodactyla; family Delphinidae; genus Pseudorca; species Pseudorca crassidens. The sequence goes on along the minus strand of NC_090317.1, from coordinate 108,940,266 downwards.
GTGTAATAAAATCTATAATCACAATAGTTGATTTCTGCATTTCTTTGTTTAGTTCTGTCAGTTGAAGTTCTACATATTTTGACACTATTGTCCATGTAAAGATGTTCAAGACTGTTATATCTTTTTCAGTTATGTCTTTTTTTTACTTTTTTTTTTCTTTACAAACATGTAGTGTGTTCAACTTAAAAATCTCTTTTGATGTTAAAATTGCCTCTCCAGCTTGCCTTTCTTCATGTATATCTGGTATATCTTTTTTCTGCCATTTTATTTTAATAATTAGCTAGACTTGGATAGTCTCTATATCTGCACATGAATTTAACATATTTATATATGCTGTAATCTGTTATTATATTAGGATTCATTTCTGCATCTTACTTTATATTTTTAATTTAAAAGTCATTTTTTTAACATAGAGCAGCCTCCTTTTTTATCTTTCATTGGACATATCAAATTATTTTCTGGATTGAAGTTGGAATATTATATTTTTGTTCATCAGATAATTATACTACATTATTAAATTTAATATTTATGTTTGTTTTTACCAATACATCTCTAAAGTTTCTCAATATCTAGGGTTTCCCTCCTACAGACAAAACAGGTAGCTAAGCACACTCTCTCTTCCCTCTGCTCTTTTCTCCTACCTTGGCACCCTTACTCACAACATTAGCATCATTCAGGACAGCAGTTTTCAAAGTGTGGTCTACAGCCTTTTGGGGGTTCCCAAGTTGCTTTCAAAAACATCTGCAATGTTAAAATTATTTTTACAATAGCACAAAGTATTCATTTGCCTTTTTCACTCCACTTCTTTCATGAGTATACAGTAGATTTTGCGGTAGATTTTGCAGAGGCCACGTGACATATTGTATCACAACATATTGAGTGCAGAACTACAGGTGAGAATCTTGCTGTTTCCTATTACTCTAGACACTAAAGAGTTGCAGAAACATAGCACAAAGCCAGTCCCAAATTGTTTTTGTTTTAGAATTTTTTTCATAAAAGATATGTCATTTACGTTAACTTGCAGTGGGCTCATTAGTGTTATTTTTAACAAAGTTTGAAATTTTCTGTTTCAGTTTTTAACATGGTAAATATTGATGAATATAATCAAGATAAACAAAAGTTCTTTGGGCATTCTTAACAATTTTTAAGAATGTAGATAGATCCTGTGACCAATATATTTGAGAACTACTGGGGTTGAGTTTTGTATCCAGATGTTTGAGAAATACAGTTTTAAAATCATTATTTGCAGACAACAGTGAACCATAATAAGATATTCACTTCCAATCTTATTGGTCATTTCTTTTTTCACTGAAATGCTTCCTCCAGGAGTGCTTTGAAATAGTGTGTCCACCCCAATGTTCACTGCAGCACTATTTACAATAGCCAGGTCATGGAAGCAACCTAAATGCCCATCGACAGACAAATGGATAAAGAAGATGTGGTACAATATATACAATGGAATATTACTCAGCCATAAAAAGGAACAAAATTGGGTCATTTGTAGAGACGTGGATGGACCTAGAGACTGTCATACAGAGTGAAGTAAGTCAGAAAGAGAAAAGCAAATATCGTATATTAACGCATATATATGGAATCTAGAAAAATGGTACAGATGAACCAGTTTGCAAGGCAGAAATAGAGACACAGATGTAGAAAACAAATGTACGGACACCAAGGGGGGAAAGTGGAGGGTGGTGGTGGTGCTGGGATGAACTAGGAGATTGGGATGGACATATATACACCAATATGTATAAAATAGATAACTAATAAGAACCTGCTGTATAAAAAATAAAATAAAATTTTAAAAAAAACAGGAATAAAATACTGCTGCTTAGATTATGAAGTTACATAAAAACAGTAAGCAAACCTCCAGCAAAAAAAAAAGAGTGTGTTTGAGTAATAAGTGTTATGAACATTTTAATCCCAAGAAATTTTTTTATACTTTCATATTTATATATTTCAGTGGAGGTAAAATTCTAGGTCCAATTTTTTTCTTGAACTTTACATTGTCTCCTTTCACCTAGCATTTTTCCTGTGAAATTCAATATCAACCTAAATCTTGATCCTTTAAAAACTTATATTGTGCAAATTAGAACTGAAAAAAACGTGGTCTTAATATTATGAAAATACGGAAATACTTGTGTATGCATAAAAGATGGAGAAGATACAAAGTTATTACAAGTTTTTGTCTCCAGTTGGGATGAGTGTATGAATTTTAATATTTTCTTAAGCTTTTCTGTATTCCAAATTATGAACATAAATTGCTTTTATAACCAGAAAAAGTAAATTTCTCTACAACCTTCCTGAACAAGGGCAGAAAAAGGGAAGGGGGAAAACAACCATTATTTACTGGGTAGTTACCATGTGTCGCATGCTCTATACTGGATCCTTTTAAATTTTACATCATTTGATAATCACATGGACATTGTGAAATAGGCATTATTAAGCGATAGCACTGTCATTTCCTAAACTTGGGATTTTGTAGGTTTTTGACGCAAAGTATGTATTTTCCCTTTCACCCACAAAATAAAAAGTCTCATTTTGGAGAATTTTTTTAAAACAGGTTTTTAGAAACAGTTATTCTGATAATGATAATTTTAGAGATTGTGTTCCCTGCTTTGCATTTCTCTTAACGTAACACTATAGTTTCCAGTGAATCATGAAAATGTATATTCGTGCTCCCAAAATGGAAGTTTTAAAATACTTTGAATATGACAAGGATGGAACTGTTAAACACCATTTTGTATCCCTTAACCTATTATTGTCATTGTGTAACTGAAAGGAAAAGGAATAGGAAAACAAGATCGATAACCCCACAAATGTAAATAGAACTTTACCAAATTATTTTTTTTTAATATTTATTTATTTATTTAGGCTGTGCCGGGTCTTAGTTGTGGCATGTGGGACCTTTAGTTGCGGCATGCAGTATCTAGTTCCTTGACCAGGGATCGAACCCGGGCCCCCTGCATTGGGAACACGGAGTCTTTCAGTTTTTCTTTCCCACCAGGGAAGTCCCCCTACCAAATTATTTTTAAAAACAGCAATGAATGACAAAACGGGGGAGGGATGTAAAGCTTTCAGTCTGCAGTTATGGACCATATTTATGTTGGTTTATATATAGGATCATAAGATTGACAAAGAAAAGTGATTACAGAAGCAAAAATGCAGCGAAAACTTCTCATATGTCAAAGCAAACTTAGGAAATTAGCAGCTCTTAAGACAGAAATGAAGGTGGGTAGAATCTTGAAGAGCAATCTTTACATGATAATCAGGCAGTGAAATACATACAGAAGAGGAACAAAATCAAAAAATAAATTCTCTCACTCAAGTGTCAATGTATATTGCACATTACTAAAGAAACTACAGGGAAAAGAATAATTTCTTGGAGTAAAATTGAGCAGCCTTAAGTACAGAGCTCATGTTCTATTCCTGCTAGGAACCTGAGTCATTGTTTTATCACAGGCAAGTAAGTCATTTTGCTTCTCTTTGCCTCAAATTACTCATCTATAAAAAGCTATATTTTCAGCTTTCTTACAGACCATCCCATCACGCCTCTTCTTTATCCACTGAGTGCCGGATATCAACCCAGGAAGCAAATTTAGGAATTAATTCAGAAATAAAAGCTCCAACTCCAAATCATAAAAAGAAAGATGAAACATAATGAACAAGCTAACTCTGAAAGTTCTCAGTTGTATATTTCATTTTAGTTCATGGATATGATTGACATAACCTTTAAAAAGTGTTATTTGCTGTTGTTCAGATTTAATATCACCTGTGTTGAAGCTAGATTATAGATACAAAGAGAGCCCACATTATCATCCTTCTACCCTGGGGAAAACTATTCTATATTTAGTTCTAATGAATTTCATAATTTTGTTTTTGTCATTATTATTTTACAAAGAGTAATGAATACTATTCTAGTATATGTAAATTCAAGACTTCTTTAACTTGTGCTTTTTATAAATGAGAAAAAAAAGATTTTTTAAGTAATGGAAATAACCATTCATTTAGGAAAAGAAATACAAACCAAAACCACAATAAGGGATTTCCCTGGTTGTCCAGTGGCTAAGACTCCACACTGCCAATGCAGGGGGCCCCGGATCGATCCCTGGTCAGGAAACTAGATCCCACATGTTGCAACTAAGAGTTTGCATGCCGCAACTAAAGATCCCACATGCTGCAACTAAAAAAGATCCCGCATGCTGCAAGGAAGATCACCCACGAGGCAATGAAGATCCTGCGTGCCACAATGCAACTAAGACACAACGCAACCAAATAAATTAAAAACAAAAAAGAAAACACAATGAGATATCACCTCACACCTGTTAGTACAGCTTTTAACGAAAACAAAAACAAAAAATAAGTGTTGGCAAGGATGTGGAGAAACTGGAAACTTTGTACACTATTGTAGGAATGTAAAATGGTGTAGCCTCTATGGAAAACAGTATGGAGGTTCATTTAAAAAATTTTAAAAAGATAATCATTTTACAATGTATGTAAGTCATTATGCTATATACCTTAGACTTATACAATGCTGTATGTCAATTATATCTCAATAAAACTGAAAGAAAAAAAGCAATTCCAAATTCTCTTTTAAAAAATAAAATACAAGGGGAAAAAAAAGAGAAGTGGGGAGAACCTAGAAAGACTAACTAATCACAATGTGGCACTTTATTTGGATTCTGATTCAAACGAAATGCAAAAGAGGATCATTTTTAACACCATTTGTGTTAGATTAATTACATTAGTAAACTCAACGAATGGCTTTCCTGAATTAAAAGAATTTCAAAATAGAAATACCATATGATCCAGCGATCCTATTTCTGGGTATATATCCAAAAGAATTGAAATCAGGATCTCAAAGAGAAATCTGCACTCCCATGTTCATTGCAGCGTTATTCACAATAACCAACAAATGGAAACAAGCTAAGTGTTCATCAATGGATAAATGAAGAAAATGTGATGTATAGAGAGATATATAACATTATTCAGCCTTAAAAAAGAATGAAATCCTGCCATATGGGAAAACATATGAACCAGGAGGACATTGTGTTAAGTGAAATAAGCCTGTCACAGAAGGACAAATACTGCATGATTCCACTCACATGGGATATCCTTAAAAGTCAAACTCATAGAAGCAGAGAGTAGAATGGTGCTTGCCAGGGGCTGAGGGGACGGGTAAATGGGGAGTTGTTCTTCAACAGGTATGAAGTGTCAGTTATACAAGATGATTAAATTCTAGAGATCTGTTATACAACGTAGTGCCTACAATTAACAATACTGTATTGAAACTTAAAAATTTAAGAGGGTAGATCTCATGTTAAATATTCTTACCACAATAAAAAGCAGAGACAAAAAGATGCTGTAAGGAATTATTGCATGGAATTTTTAGCCATTAAAAGAATAAACAATGGAAAAAGTAAATAAAAGTGAAGCTGCTTCTGGACTTATTTTCCCTAGTCCCATTGTCAGGAAGATGGCAATGACCAGACTGTACTTGGACGCAACATAACAAGGATGACAGAACCTCCTAGATAGCTCTAGATCACTCACTTCCAAATGGTTCTGTGTGAACGAAATCATCTGGTTTCTTTGTGTGAAAAAAAACTGATAGGAAAATGACTACATCAAAGAGGCAATGCTGAATAGTGAAAGGATAATTGGAGAGTCATAAAGTTTGGTTTTCTCATACATCTGTTGATGAAGAGTTATGAGACATATCTACTCACATCTCAAGACTTCGGGCTCCTTATCTGTACAATGCAAGCACCGGCAAGGTTGGTCATTTGCAATTTGTGCTCAAAGAATATTTAGGGTAGCACAGAATTTCCCTAGGACAACAAAGGGAGATATGATAGGAATTCTAAGACTTCAAGTAGACCAGCTTTTACTTGTCCAAGAAGTAAATTGGTAAATTAGTTAATTGGTACTCAAGTAAACTATATTCTAAATACTGTAAGTATTACTGCTAAAAGGCAATTACTTCCAAGATACTGAAATTTGAGAGGAGGCAAGATGGCGGAGTAGAAGGATGTGAGTTCACCACTTCTTACGGAAACACCAAAATCACAACTAACTGTTGAACAACCATTGACCAAAAATGCTGGAACCAAGGTACTGAAATTTATAATTATGTATTTTTTAGAAAATTAAGAATAATAGGTATAATATACTATTTTTCTGTAATACTAGGAAACAATGTGTATAAGAGCCACTTCTGAACACTCTATTCTCATGCATATCTTTGCATCAGTTGAGGTGATTTCATATGTTAGTAACAATATGGAATTTATTTACTCTACTACCTGAAGTCCAGAATTCGAGAGGTGGAAGGTAAGACCTTCAACACCCTGAGAGGTGGATTCACTGAGAAGTTAATCAAGCTTAAACTTTAGAGGCTATCACTTGCATGGGCCCCTTTTAAAGCCCTTCGGCTACTTCTGCATACAGTTTTTGTATTAATTTTCTTGATGAGATCCCCTCTCTCCCACAAAAATCGCTTAATGTTTAGGCCCCACAAAATCTGGATCAGTGAATGGCTCTGACATAATTTCCCAGCAAGTATACTAGCAATACACTCATGGGATCAGCTTTGCTCACTGGCTAGCTTGCCTCTGGATTACAAAATGGCTTCTGACAGCTAACCAGGTAATGGGCCTTCTCATTCTCTTCCAGGCATTCACTTCCAGGCATTTTTTACTTCCTGCAAAACATGGAACATATGTCCTTTCTTTTGTAATGATGAACTGTGTCCTTGGTTTCTAGGATGATGTTACATGCTAATTGTCTTAAGCCTGGATTTCAGAACCTACTTACTGGCAAAGGAATGGATGTTGCCCAATTGGCTCAGACAAATATAAACTCACCTCAGGAAATAGGGCTGGAATCAGCTTACCCAGGGGGACATCGGCTACATAGGAGAGGGCTGATGACTGAACAAATTCAGATGTGGGATGACTTAAGCTAGTATGGGTCACTGACATATGAGAAAAACCTTGCTAGGGCATTCCTGGAAAAAAAACTACTCACTCTTAAGAGAGAGCCACGGAAAGCCACTCTCTGTCTATCTCTGTCTCTATCTGTTTGTCTGTCTCTCTCTCTCATCTGGTGGGTATGAACATGAAACTATATTACCCCAGGGGCTGCTGGCAGCCATCCTACCATCATGAAGGAAGCTAAACAAAGCACAAAGCTCACATATACTATAAGGCAAAGCTAAAACACACACACACACACACACACACACATACACACACACGCGTGCACGCAAACATGCACACACATAGAAACAGATCTAGAGCTCTGTTGCTGTCTATAGTAAATTGACCCAACTTCTATACTTCCAGTTACATGGGCCAATAAAAATTCTTATTTTTAAACACGTTTAAATTCATTTCTCTGCCATTTTCAGACACATACTATTATCTAACGATAAATTCACTAAACTTCCATCACTCTATCTACACCAGAAAATGATCATTTGATTGCAATGGAATTAACCCTTTTATTGTCTACATATGTTAAATTTTCAATTAAGATTATAGCCTTTATAGTCATATCTTTTCTATTGTGTCATGAATTTCACCTTGATGCCTTTTAGATAGCCAAGTGGAGATGTGGGAAGGACTACTGGAAATGAGAGTAAAGTTTAGAGAGTGCTCTAGGAAGAGCTGTAAATTTGGGAATCATCTGCATATTAAAGTCAGGAGTCCAGATGACATCACCTAAGATGTGAGTGCAGACTGAAATTAAAACAGGTCCATGGACTGCATCTTTCAGGGTAAAATAAGGCAATCTGGAAACCCCAGTACAAAAGAGTGACATCATTATTGGTTCAGCTGAGTTAACCACTAGGTCCTCCCCATAACAGATAAATTTCTCAATTTTCCTGTTAACACAATCAGGGTAAAATCCTCTCTTCCTGACTGCCAATCATAGTGATGAAATTATTGAACAAATATTAATTTAGTCCTTACTATGTGCTAGGTCTCTGTGCAGATCACAGGACGGTTGACAGCTAGCAACAGTGACAGCAACAGATAAACAGAAAAGAACCTCATACTAAAGGGGGTTGGTAGTTCTAAAGGAGCAAGGCTAGAGGAGAGGGGGAAAAATAGAGAGCAATATGGGGAGACAGATAAATGCACTGAACCCCGAGCAACCACCAATGGACCCCCATTCTGGGGGTGCCAAGGCCTAGTAGTGACGAACTAATTAACGATGTTAAAAAAAATCTTTGGAGCAATTGCTTTTTTGTATATATAATAACATGTACAAAACAGGACTTTTATAAGTTTGCTTTATCATGTAAGAAATTAGAAATAGGATTTTTAAAAATAACAGTCTCTTAGGTGGTATTTAAATCTGTTGCTGCCTACCTTTTTTAAAAAATTTGTTTATTTATTCATTTATTTTTGGCTGCTTTGGGTCTTCGTTGCTGCGCACAAGCTTTCTTTAGTTGTGGCAAGCAGGGGCTACTCTTCCTTGAAGTGTGCAGGCTTCTTATTGCGGTGGCTTCTCTTGTTGCGGAGCACGGGCTCTAGTCGTGCAGGCTTCAGTAGTTGTGGCATGTGGGCTCAGTAGTTGTGGCTTGTGGGCTCTAGAGCACAGGCTCAGTAGTGGTGGCAAATGGGCTTAGTTGCTTTGCGGCATGTGGGATCTTCCCGGACCAGGGCTCAAACCCATGTCCCCTTCATTGGCAGGCAGATTCTTAACCACTGAGTCACCAGGGAAGCCCTGCCTAACTTTTTAAAGAAGCAAAATGACATTTCAAAGAGGCAACCGAATCTAGAAAGCAAAGGATCAGAAAACAGGTTAGCAACAGCTAGAGTTCATGATTATTTTTCTAAAAATAGCTACTTATATTTTAGAAATACACAAAGGGTAATTTAAGAGGCTTTTTAAAAATAATATAATATATGTCAAGTCCACATTGTAAACCAGATTTAAACTCAGTGATCTTTCATATATTATACAGTGGCAATTACCATGTAAATAGATTTTAAATAAAGTGATGTATTATTTAAAACCTCAGTGTTATATAAAGCAAGCATGGGGGCAATGCTTGACGTCTATTTTATTTTCAAATCAGCAACCCCTTTCCACATACAGAGAAAGGACAACTATTGCACTAGATAATTTTAATTATATTTCTCATAATAAAGTTCTGTAGTCCCTATGATTATACATTTCCCCAACATTTGTGGGAAACATGATAATACCCCCCATATAATAAGTCTGACATTTTTCCCATTTGAAGGCATTCTCCTTTCAGAAATTTTTTAATGAGAACTGCTAGAGAATACATTTAATTCAGACTGTTATAAATGACCTAAAATAATAAAAATCATGATCAATGAGAGCCAGAATTTCCTCCCTGATTAGAGAAATTTTTCAAAGTGTCCTTGCAGGAGCAGGTTGAAATGAAGGAGAGGAAGGGAAGGGAAAGGATTTAAGGAGGATTGCATGGGCTCTACAGAGGAGTCTGGATCTGAGAGACCAAGGCCAGAGACAGAGTCTGCTGAGCACCAGGCCTCCTGCCAAATGGGTACCATTTGTACTAGCATCTGAGAGTCACATGGGAGTTGAGTAAGTGACCACCAATTAAGCCAGTTACATTCAGGCTCACTTGGTCTCTACCTAAGTAGGAGCCGTGGGGGTATCCTTCCCTTCCTGTGACTCTTCCTCTGTGTTCCTGACTCCAGGCTCATTGCCTATCAGCCATACCCCATTTAGGCCATGCCCATAAATGGAGGGTGAGGGAAGGTGGGGACGAATGGGTTCCTGAACACCAAGTGAGTTGACAGTGATGTGGGAGGGAGGATTCCCACACTTTATCTGAAGATACCCAGCTTGAGATTTACCTCTTCCACTCACTTCCCCTCACTAAAGAAGCAGAGACAAGGAAAAACACATTCTGGAGCATACATTTCCTAAATCAGTGATCTAGTCCCTTCAAAGCAAAAAATACTCTGCTTATTACTTGGAAATTGGGAACATAACTCTCTAGGATGTGTTCAATTGATATTTATCATCTAATAACCCCTGAATTCTCCTTGTCTCTTTCTTTTCCTACTCATCATCTAACTTTTCATTTGGATTCCATCTATCTTTGTTTCCAATGGTACCCTCCTATCCATTTCATATCAGATTACTTTCATAGCCCACTATCCATTTCAATGATATCAAATGTCCTTTTACTCAAAACATTTCTGAGCTCCTCCTCTAGAGATCTCGCAGAATGAAGAATATGGAGTAGGACAGTGTTCTCACAGTTTCTCATAGTTTTCATCACTGCATACGTAACCAAAGTTTTAATCTATCTTCCTAGTGTCATCTTTCAACTTAGTTTAACTCTACATTGCTTTTTAAAGAATAGATACATGTATATGTATAACCAAATCACTTTGCTGTTCACCTGAAACTAACACAATATTGTTAATCAAATATACTCCAATATAAAATAAAAATTTTAAATAAATAAATAAAGCAAATGTAAATACTTCATCCTTGGCAATCAAACCATCACGTACTTACCCTTATCTCTAAACACTAAACCCCAGACTGTTCACTGAGCAAATTGCAGTTCAGTTGAAAGAAAGAGTGCCAGACCAGGGTATGAATTCACACTGTTGCCCTAGACATAGGACTTAGCTTCTCTGTGATTCAGTTTCCCAATTTCTAAACTGGAGGTAATAGTTCTTCCTTCACAAAATTTTTGGAAGACTACAATGCCATGGTGTCAATAAAAATTATTTTGCAAACTGTAAAGGGCCATATCAAGATAAGTTATTATTTTTAACTGTCTTTCACATTTAGTGTTCCCAACACCAGACTTAAACTGTATTGAAACCATGACTGCCTGCGCTTTTCTTTCCACCAAATCTAATGCAATCTAGTGTAAATCTAATGTCAACTTCAAAGTCTATTTCAAGTTCTATTCACTTAACATTTACAATAACAATAATAGATTACTCCTACTGAAACTTTGCTACATGCCATAAATAAAGCATTTCTAATGCACTATCTTATTTCATCTTCTTAACAACCTTACGAGGTAATACTATTAGAATCCTCATTGTACCTGAAGAGAGGGAGCATTACCTAACTTCAGGAACTTGATCACAGTGGCACAACTAATATACAACAGACTCATGAGTCAAGTGAGTTGGGCTCTTCAAGATTCCATGATCATAGCCACTACATTATATTTCACTTCCGTGGCCTTCTATTAAATCCCTCCCTTGTCTTCTACTTCATACTTTCCCACTTCTGGATTTCTACAGGGATGAATTTTTACTCAATTTTTCACTTTACACAACGTCTATATAGCAAGCTTTATTGCCCTGTAATGGTTATCAACTCATAAAGGGAAGGGGCCATAGATTATCTTTCACTATGTTTTGCTCCACAGCTCCTATACATCCCTGCATGGAAAGCAAAAAAATTAATAAATAGACCTTGCCTTTACCTGACATTATAAGGAGACCAGATGAAAGAGAGAAATAATGTATGCAATAAAGAATAATGAAATAACAACACCTAATATGGAAATAATTTAAGAATTAGAATCCAAAGACTTTTCATTTTATTCTCCTTTACTCACTTATGGTTTGGGATTTCTTTACATTTGAAAAACATCACCCTGTATAAATAAGCCAGGTTTCCAATAAAATATGTTTCTTGCCTCTTCTGGCATGTGTAAGCAGTATATCTTTTGAGTTTGTTGGTAGTGGCCCACTTAATACTAAAATCCTTTTTAGTGTCTTATTAAGGAGAGTTGGTGAGGAATTGTGTTTAATATGTAGTGAAGTTATAACCTGTCATGTTATTTAAATGCCTGATTTTGTAGTGTGTGTTAGCGTGTGTGTTTGTGTGTGATAATGATCTGTGCAGTGCTGTTCAAAGTTGAATTAGTTATCACTGGAGAAGGGATTACTAGTGCCCTCAAGGAAAAGCAGGGAAATAATTTTCTTGATTTTTTTCTTCATTAGGCCTTGGAGATTTAGTAAGAAATATCTGTTTGTTTGATTTGAACATTAAGCACATAAAAGGGAAATTCTGTATAATACATGCATTTCTAAGTCTTCATGTACATACATTTACATATAAACATACTCATAGCAATTGATTATCTCTTAATTAAAAGATGTGTGCAATCTAACCAAGCACAATAAATGAAAGAAAGCACCCTATTTCATATAGTTTAACCTCTCTGAGTATCAATTTTCTCAACTTTAAAAAGTAGATATTAAATCCCACCTCATAGGACCATCACAAGAATTCTGTGAGATAAGAAAACACAATGACTGGCATGTATTACACATTCGGTAAATGTGGATTCCTTAGCTCCTTATGACCAATCCTCCCCCAAAACATAAAATTGTTTATAAATCTCTCATATCAAGACAAATGATAATAATGAAAATTGCAAATAAACAATTACTTCCCCTAGAAAAGTAGAGAACAAGGAAATAAATTAATATACATGTACATGACCTTTACCAGTAATCTTCCACGAAAATATGACTATCCCTAACAATCTAGAAGTCACTGATTATGTTTCTAGGGAACAGATGGGAAAGATGGTGTTTAACGGAGCAAAACAGAGGGAACAACCTATAAGATGAGATCCTTAGAGTCAGCAGATAAGTTGTCAGTTCATTTGACTTTATTCCTTCTCCTTCCTTTATTCCTTCTCCCACCAAGAAACATGAGGAGTAAATACTAGGAACTGACACTCAGAGTCAAAATACACACATAAATAGCAACATACATATTACAAATGTCATATGTGATAATTTTTACCTATCAAATTTTCTTAGTCCCTAGGCTATGACTAAGAAAGGGGCATTAACTAATAATTAGCCAAAAGACCTTTTTAGTGAGTACTTGGCCTGCATTAATAATCACCCTAGGCACTGTGAAGTATAGAGAAGGATAAGCTACAGTTAAACCCAACAAATTTCCATTTAACTCAACACACGTGCGGGGAGACAGTGGTAAAATATTCCATGGGAGATCCAAAGATAAACCAAGACATTGCCCTTGCCTTGAAGAAGTATTTGGCCCAATAATGGATTATAGGGTTGCTATTTGGCATAGGTTATAAGGGTTATAGATTTTGAAAAGAGAAAACTAACACTGAGCTCAAATGGGATTTTGTAATATTTCAATAAGTAAATGGGAATCTAGTTTTATCTTGAAAGATGGTAGTATTTGAATGGATGAAGTAGAGATAGGGCATGGTAATAGGTTATCATGGAATAGTGAACAAGAAGAATGGATTTGCTGGGACCTTCTTAACTGCTGACAACTCTTTCCAGAAAGATTATGTGAGAATGCTTAGTGATTTGCTAGAAATTGTGAACTATGGGTTGGTTTGTCTTTTGTTTTCTAGCAGCTAGATCCCAGTGGTCAAAGAGTAGTATTTGTCCATGATTGCCATGAACACCTGTGCTTAGGCAATCTAAGTATTTATAAAAGAAAACTACCTATATGTGCCAATACCTGAGTCCAGAGATGACTGTTTATCAGAAGACTTATCACTTAAATTGGTCATCCATCTTTCAGAATACAACAACTTAGGTGAGTTTAAAATGCACTACAGGGCTTCCCTAGTGGCGCAGTGGTTAAGAATCCACCTGCCAATGCAGGGAACACGGGTTCAAACCTTGGCCCGGGAAGATCCCACATGCCATGGAGCAACTAAGCCCGTGCACCACATCTACTGAGCCTGTGCTCTAGAGCCCATGCTCTGCAACAAGAGAAACCACCGCAATGAGGAGCCCGCGCACTGCAACGAAGAGTAGTCCCTGCTCGCGGCAACTAGAGAAAGCCTGCATGCAGCAACAAAGACCCAACACAGCCAAAAATAAATAAAATTAATTTTTAAAAAATGCATTACATTTGACCCTTGAACAACATGGGTTTGAACTGTGTGGGTCCATGTCTATGTGGATATTTTTCAATAGTAAATACTACAGTATTACAGGGTCAGTGGTTAGTTGAATCTGCAGATGTGGAGGGAACCCTGAATACAGATGGCCAGATAGCCTACTATAAGTTTTACCCAGATTAACCCCTGTGTTGTTCAAGAATCAACTGTATATGATTTTACGACATGGCTAGTTTTCAAGGTCGCAGAAAAGAGAAAAGGTGGCTTTATGTTTGAGTATATGCGCATATTCTGACCCTCATCCCTGTACAACCATTTAAACAAATAATTCGTTTTCATAGGAAAGCACAGTGCCAGTTACTGATTATCTCCATATTTACCAGAAATACTGATTATCTCCATATTTACTCTTAATTATATTTTTAAATAGGGCAAGTTCTTGGCAAATCTTTCATTAGTGAATACAGTAAAAGGCTAGATACAAAGAACTTGACACTATAATTATGAACTCAAATTTCTTGTAGACACTTTTAATGCAGGTCATGTGGGAAGTCACCAAGAGATCTGTCAAAAAAAAAGACAGTCACATGGATATAGACAAAGACCACCCAGATAACAAGCAAACATTATTAATTCAAAGCTTGCTCTATCAAGGGAGTCAGCCACCATCACTTGGATTTGGCAGAGATTCCAAGGCAAGCAGGGGAGTGGGAAAGCTTTAAAGTGGAAAAAATGGAAGTCTTCAGGTATGCCCTGATTGAGGCTGTTGATATGGGGAAACTGGAGGCGGGTTAACTAGAAGTAGGGCATCTTTGGGGATAAAATAGGGGAATATATCTGTCATTCTCTGCTTGGTTCTAAGTTGTAAGTGGGGACAAAAATTAGGGAAACAGATGGTTATTGACCAAGTCCTGACCATTTGGGACCAATTGCTGTGGTTGTAGTTTTGCTTCCTGGACTGGTTGCTCTACACGTTGTGGATCAGAGACCTATTTTTATATATGGTCTGGCCATAGTCCCTTTGTATATCCAGCCTCTCAAGCATTAGTCTCGAATTATTTGGACTTAATGTCATAAATAGGCTCTTATTTGCATGAGAAAAAATTGTGACAGCTTCATCATGATACGATTTCTTCTTTATTCATTCAATAAATTCAACAGTTATAAGCCCCTACTATGTGAAAGGTAGAATCTAAACAATCACTAACCTTCCTCATATCTAAAGCAATGAAACGCTAGCATTATGGCAGATTACCTTACAATATGCTTGTTGAAGCAAACAAAAACCTGATAACAATAATTTGTCCATTTAATTAAAAATATGTTTATGAAGAAAAGAACAATTCCTCAATCTTGC
The DNA here is from genome assembly GCF_039906515.1 of Pseudorca crassidens. Lineage (NCBI taxonomy): Eukaryota > Metazoa > Chordata > Mammalia > Artiodactyla > Delphinidae > Pseudorca > Pseudorca crassidens. The sequence goes on along the minus strand of NC_090317.1, from coordinate 108,925,012 downwards.
TTTGAGTTTGTTTCAACATCTATAAATATATTAGCACTTAACCTGTCATTGTGTTACAATATATTGAGATAATAATATTTTAATTTATTTTCTATTATAAAATAATTTCATTTCTTAAGGGGCAAAAAGAAATTCAAGGCAAAGAGATAATATTTCACAGCTTAAGTTTTTTAATTCCTTTTTTATAGTACTCTCAGATAACTGGGAAAAGGAAATCATTCCCATTTGAAAGTTGAGAAAACAGAATCGTAGAACCATACTAACTCACCAAATATCTAGATAGAGTCTATGTCATAAATTAGATTTCCTGAATTCTACTTCCATGTTCTTTTCTCTACACTCTCCACCCTCTATGTAATTGCTGAGGTGAATGCAATTTTATCAGTCGTGTAATAACCTTAAATGTGAAGGAAAAAAAACACCAGTAACACACTTGACATGACAAGCAAATAAAATGCTAATGAAATTATACACAAGAATGACTTTTGCTTTCTCTTCTCCCAGGACCAACACCCACTCTCCCAATCATAAAGTAGAGCTGAGTAAAAGAATGACACTCAACCCATGCATAAGGGTAGACGAAACAGTTATCTTGACTACAAAGACGGGGAATGAGGAATTAACAAGAACAAAACAGTGGTGGAAGGAAGAAGAGAAGTTTTAGAAAAAATAGGCTGCATAACTGAAATATAATCAAAACTTTTTACAGAGGGCTTCAAGAAACATCTTATTCTAAGGCTGAGTCAAAGAAAAACACACCTAGAATACCTTTTGTGGCAGAAAGTAAGAAAATTCTCAAAGAATGTTGAGAATAACTCAAAAGGAAGTAGAAGCTACTTTTTTTTGTAAAATGTATTATAAAAAGTGGTCGATGTTCTTTTTTATTGAACTATAGTTGATTTATAATATTATGTTAGTTTCAGGTATACAGCAGGGATTCAATTATGTATATATATAATTTTCCATATAGACTATTACAAAATATTGAATATAGTTCCCTGTGCTGTACAGTAAATCCTTGTTGTTTATCTGGTTTATATATAGTGGTGTGTATCTGTTAATCCCATACTCCTAATTTATCCTACTCCCCTTTCCCCTTTGGTAACCATAAGTTTATTTTCTATGTTTGTGAGTCTATTTCTGTTTTGTAAATAAGTTCACTTGTATTATTTTTAGATTCAACATATAAGTGATATCATATAATATTTGTCTTTCTCTGGCTGACTTACTTCATTCAGTATGATAAATTCTACATCCATCCATGTTGCTGCAAATGGCAATATTTCAATCATTTTTTATGGCTGAATGATATTCCATTGTGTGTGTGTATTGGGGGTACGTGTGTGTATAATACACACAATTTGGTATTAATAATAATAAAGGTGGCCAAAACAATACTAATATATTATAACCCTTTAAATAAAATAAGTAGTTATGGGTCCATAATGATAGCAGAGAGAGAGAGAGAGAAAGAGCTAGAGAAAGGTACAGTGCCTCCATACAGTAGACTATCAACTAATAAATATAGGAAGAATGATGGAGTAAAAGTTAATATTTTTTGGCAATTTTAAGTATTCAATATTCAAATAAAATATCAATGGTTGCTAAAATTAATGAATGAAAGTTCAAAAGGGAACTTTCAAAAGGGAAAGTTCAAAAGGGAAAAGGACATGCGAATATCTTCAAAAGTCTCTCCCATATTACTTAGTAAGTGTAAATGAGAAAATAGCAACCATACCATGGAGAAACCTGGCAGGGATCACCATGTCTAAGTGATCAAAATCAACATCACCAATACTTAAACCAACATCATGTGCCTCCTAATATAACGCACTAGTAAAAACACAACAAATCATATGTAGTATTCCTGCCAAAAATACATAACCTAAATCTAATCAGGAGGAAATTTTAGACAATCCAAAACTGAAGGACATTCTACAGAATACATGGTCTTTACTCTTCAAAATGTCAATATCATGAAAGATAAAGTAAGCTTTAGGAACTGTGCAAATTAAAGGAGCCAAAGAAATATGACAACTGAATACAAAATCTGATCCTGGATTGGATCCTGGACAGGAAAAAAGAGTTGTTATAATGGACATTATTGAAACAATTGCAGTAATTTGAATATGAATGCAGATAGATGATACAACAGTATCAGTGTTAAGTATCCTGATTTTGATAATTATACTGTGATTACATAAGATGATATTTTTGTTCATAAAGACCACACAGTGAAATGTGAAATGTTTAGGGGAAATGAGGAATGATGCCTATAAATGGCAAATCATTACCTACATACAGACATAAAGAGACACAAAGAGAGACAGAGACAGAGAGAGACAGAGAGAGGGAGAGAGAAAGCATGAATGGCAAACAATTAATAGTTCGCGAACCTGGGTGAAGAAGAGGGATAGATAAGTTATTTATACTACGATTACCACTTTTAAATTGTTCGAAATTATTTCAATTATTTCAAAATTAAAACATTAAAAGTTGGAGTAATAACAAAATTGAAGAAGTAAAAACTTTTTCACAGCAGTTAACCTTCTGCTAGTAGAGCTCCTGAATCTTATTAAGATAAATAAGTCTTTTCCACTTCTCCAAACTTAAGATTCTTTTTTTTAACATTATAATTGGAATATGATTGCTTTACAATGGTGTGTTATTTTCTGCTTTATAACAAAGTAAATCAGTTATACATATACATATATCCCCATATCTCTTCCCTCTTGCATCTGCCTCCCTCCCACCCTCCCTATCCCACCCTTCTAGCTGGTCACAAAGCACCAAGCTGATCTCCCTGTGCTATGTGGCTGCTTCCCACTAGGTATCTATTTTACATTTGGTAGTGTATATATGTTCATATATACAGTATCACTCTCTCACTTTGTCCCAGCTTACCCTTCCCCCTCCCCAAGTTCTCAAGTCCATTCTCTAGTAGGTCTGTGTCTTTATTCCCATCTTGCCCCTAGGTTCTTCAGAACCACTTTTTTTTTTTTTAGATTCCATATATATGTGTTAGCATATGGTATTTGTTTTTCTCTTTCTGACTTACTTCACTCTGTATGACAGACTCTAGGTCCATCCACCTCACTACAAATAACTCAATTTCATTTCTTTTTATGGCTGAGTAATATTCCATTGTATATATGTGCCACATCTTCCTTATCCATTCATCTGTTGATGGACACATAGGTTGCTTCCATGTCCTGGCTATTGTAAATAGTGCTGCAATGAACATTGTGGTACATGACGCTTTTTAAATTATGGTTTTCTCAGGGTATATGCCCAGGAGTGGGATTGCTGGGTCGTATGGTAGTTCTATTTTTAGTTTTTTAAGGAACCTCCATATTGTTCTCCATAGTGGCTGTATCAATTCACATTCCCACCAACAGTGTATGAGGGTTCCCTTTTCTCCACACCCTCTCCAGCATTTATTGTTTGTAGACTTCTTTTTTTTTTCCTTTTCTTTTGTTTTTTCCGTACGCGGGCCTCTCACTGTTGTGGCCTCTTCCGTTGCGGAGCACAGGCTCCGGACGCGCAGGCTCAGTGGCCATGGCTCACGGGCCCAGCCGCTCCGCGGCATGTGGGATCTTCCCAGACCGGGGCACGAACCCGTGTTCCCTGCATCGGCAGGCGGACACTCAACCACTGCGCCACCAGGGAAGCCCTGTAGACTTTTTTTTTTTTAACATCTTTATTGGGGTATAATGGCTTTACAATGGTGTGTTAGTTTCTGCTTTATAACAAAGTGAATCAGTTATACATATACATATATTCCCATATCTCTTCCCTCTTGCATCTCCCTCCCTCCCACCCTCCTTATCCCACCCCTCCAGGCGGTCATAAAGCACCGAGCCGATATCCCTGTGCCATGCGGCTGCTTCCCACTAGCTATCTACCTTACGTTTGTTAGTGTGTATAGGTCCATGACTCTCTCTCGCCCTGTCACAGCTCACCCTTCCCCCTCCCCATATCCTTAAGTCCGTTCTCCAGTAGGTCTCTGTCTTTATTCCTGTCTTACCCTTGGGTTCTTCATGACATTTTTTTCTTCTTAAATTCCATATATATATGTTAGCATATGGTATTTGTCTTTTTCTTTCTGACTTACTTCACTCTGTATGACAGACTCTAGGTCTATCCACCTCATTACAAATAGCTCAATTTCGTTTCTTTTTATGGCTGAGAAATATTCCATTGTATATATGTGCCACATCTTCTTTATCCATTCATCCGATGATGGGCACTTAGGTTGTTTCCATCTCCGGGCTATTGTAAATAGAGCTGCAATGAACATTTTGGTACATGACGCTTTTTGGATTTTGGTTTTCTCAGGGTATATGCCCAGTAGTGGGATTGCTGGATCATATAGTAGTTCTATTTTTAGTTTTTAAGGAACCTCCATATTGTTCTCCATAGTGGCTGTATCAATTTACATTCCCACCAACAGTGTATGAGGGTTCCCTTTTCTCCACACCCTCTCCAGCATTTATTGTTTGTAGACTTCTTTTTTTTTCTTTTCTTTTGTTTTTTCTGTACGCGGGCCTCTCACTGTTGTGGCCTCTCCCGTTGCGGAGCACAGGCTCTGGACGCGCAGGCTCAGTGGCCATGGCTCACGGGCCCAGCCGCTCCACGGCATATGGGATCTTCCAAGACCGGGGCATGAACCCGTGTCCCCTGCATCGGCAGGCAGACACTCAACCACTGCGCCACCAGGGAAGCCCTGTAGACTTTTTGATGATGGTCATTCTGACCGGTGTGAGGTGATACCTCATTGTAGTTTGTTTTTTTTTGATTTGCATTTCTCTAATGATTAGTGATGCTGAGCATCCTTTCATGTGTTTGTTGGCAATCTGTATATCTTCTTTGCAGAAATGTCTATTTAGGTCTTCTGCCCATTTTTGGATTGGTTGTTTGTTTTTTTGATATTGAGCTGCATGAGCTGCTTGTAAATTTTGGCGATTAATCCTTTGTCAGTTGTTTCATTTGCAAATATTTTCTCCCATTCTGAGGGTTGTCTTTTTGTCTTTATAATGTTTTCCTTTGCTGTAGAAAAGCTTTTAAGTTTCATTAGGTCTCATTTGTTTATTTTTGTTTTTATTTCCATTTCTCTAGGAGGTAGGTCAAAAAGGATCTTGCTGTAATTTGTCATAGAGTGTTCTGCCTATATTATCCTCTAAGAGTTTTACAGTGTCTGGCCTTACATTTAATCCATTTTGAGTTTATTTTTGTATATGGTGTTAGGGAGTGTTCTAATTTCATTCTTTTACATGTAGCTGTCCAGTTTTCCCAGCACCACTTATCGAAGAGGCTGTGTTTTCTCCATTGTATATTCTTGCCTACTTTATCAAAAATAAGGTGACTGGGCTTCCCTGGTGGCACAGTGGTTGGGAGTCTACCTGCCGATGCAGGGGACACGGGTTCGTGCCCCGGTCTAGGAGGATCCCACGTGCCATGGAGCGGCTGGGTCCGTGGGCCGTGGCCGCTGGGCCTGCGAATCCGGAGCCTGTGTGATGCAGCGGAAGAGGGCGCAGCAGTGATAGGCCCACGTACCGTAAAAAACAAAAATAAAAATAAGGTGACCATATATGTGTGGGTTTACCTCTGGGCTTTCTATCCTGTTCCATTGATCTATGTTTCTGTTTTTGCACCAGTAGCATACTGTCTTGATTGCTGTAGCTTTGTAGTATACTCTGAAGTCCAGGAGCCTGATTCCTCCAGCTCTGTTTTTCTTTCCCAAGATTGCTTTGGCTATTCAGGGTCTTTTGTGTTTCCATATAAATTGTGAAAGTTTTTGTTCTAGTTCTGTGAAAAATGTCAGTGGTAGTTTGATAGTGATTACACTGCATCTGTAGATTGCTTTGGGTAGTAGAGTCATTTCCACAATGTTGATTCTTCCAATCCAAGAACATGGTATATCTCTACATCTGTTTTCACAATGTTGATTCTTCCAATCCAAGAACATGGTATATCTCTCCATCTGTTTGTATCATGTTTAATTTCTTTCATCAGTGTCTTATAGTTTTCTGCATACAGGTCTTTTTTCTCCCTAGGTAGGTTTATTCCTAGGTATTTTATTCTTGTTGTTGCAATCGTAAATGGGAGTGTTTCCTTAATTTCTCTTTCAGATTTTTCATCATTAGTGTATAGGAATGCAAGAGATTTCTGTGCATTAATTTTGTATCCTGCTACTTTACCAGATTAGTTGATTAACTCTAGTAGTTTTCTGGTAGCACGTTTAGGATTCTCTATTCTCTATTATCATGTCATCTGCAAACAGTGACAGCTTTACTTCTTCTTTTCCGATTTGGATTCCTTTTATTTCTTTTTCTTCTCTGGTTGCTGTGGCTAAAAGTTCCAAAACTATATTGAATAATAGTGGTGAGAGTGGACAACCTTGTCTTGTTCCTGATCTTAGAGGAAATGGTTTCAGCTTTTCACCATTGAGAATGATGTTGGCTGTGGTTTCATCATTATGTTGAGGTAAGTTCCCTCTATGCCTACTTTCTGGAGAGTTTTTATCATAAATGGGTGTTGAATTTTGTCAAAAGCTTTTTCTGCCTCTATTGAGATGATCATATGGTTCTTCTCCTTCAATTTGTTAAAATGGTTTAACACATTGACTGATTTCTATATATTGAAGAATCCTTGCATTCCTGGTATAAACCCCACTTGATCATGGTGTATGATCCTTTTAATGTGGTGTTGGATTCTGTTTGCTACTATTTTGTTGAGGATTTTTGCATCTATATTCATCAGTGATATTGGCCTGTAGTTTTCTTTCTTTGTGACATCTTTGTCTGGTTTTGGTATCAGAGTGATGGTGGCCTCGTAGAATGAGTTTGAGAGTGTTCCTCCCTCTGCTATATTTTGGAAGAGTTTGAGAAGGATAGGTGTTAGTTCTTTTATAAATGTTTGATAGAATTCGCCTGTGAAGCCATCTGGTCCTGGACTTTTGTTTGTTGGAAGATTTTAAATCACAGTCTCAGTTTCAGCGCTTGTGATTGGTCTGTTTATATTTTCTATTTTAAAATTTAAAAAATTATTAAAAATAAAAAAAATAAAAAGTAATTTAAAAAAGAAAGAAAGAAAGAAAAGAGCAACCAAACCAAAAAACAAATCCACCAAAGATAACAAGCGTTAAAAACTATACTAAAAAAAAAAAAAGAAAGAAAGAAAAGAAAAAACGGACAGGCAGAACCCTAGGACAAATGGTAAAAGCAAAGCTATACAGACAAAATAACAGAAAGAAGCATACACATACACACTCACAAAAAGAGAAAAAGGATAAAGGATATATATATCGCTATTGGAAATGAAAGGAACAGAGCAACCAAATCAGTCAACAAATCTACCAGTGATAATAAACTCTAAATACTAAACTAAGATAAACTTAACGCCAGGAACAAATTAGATGCAGAAAGCAAACTCCAAGTCTACAGTTGCTCCCAAAGTCCACCGCCTCAATTTTCGATAGATTCATTGTCTATTCAGGTATTCCATAGATGCAGGGTACATCAAGTTGGTTGTGGAGATTTAATCCACTGCTCCTGAGGCAGCTGGGAGAAATTTCCCTTTCTCTTCTTTGTTTGCAGAGCTCCTGGGGTTCAACTTTGCATTTGGCCCCGCCTCTGCTTGTAGGTCACCTGAGGGCATCTGTTCCTTGCGCAGACAGGACAGTGTTAAAGTAGCAGCCGATCAGGGGGCTCTGGCTCATTCAGGCCGGGGGAAGGGAGGGGTACAAAATGCTGGGTGAGTCTGTGGCACCAGAGGCCAGCATGACTTTGCAACCTAAGCCCAAGAATCACCTAACATATGCATACAAGAACCCTGCCTGAGGCCCTGCTTTCAAAGAAACACAGGCTAATAAATCAGCAAGTGTTATTTTAGGTAGTTAACCTAAATTTAATAAGCCTCAGTTTCCTCATCTATAAAATAGAGATGAACAGATCTGTTTTGTAAGGCTCAGGAGCCTAGTATGTCAAGTGCTTAGCACAGTATATAAACTCCATAAGAAAGATGATGACGATGATGATGACGATGACAACTATGACAATGATGGTGATGAATGTGAAATACAATAATACAATAATAGTAGGGGACTTTAACACCACACTTACATCAATGGACAAATCATCCAGACAGAAAATCAATAAGGAAACAGTGGCCTTAAATGACACATTAGACCAGTTGGACTTAAGAGGTATCTAAAGGACATTACATCCAAAACCCGCAGAAAACACATTCTTTTCAAATGCATATGGAACATTCTCCAGGATGGATCACACACTAGATCACAAAGCAAATATCAACAACTTTAAGAAGACAGAAATTGTATCAAGCATTTCTTCTGAGCACAACGGTATGAAACTAGAAATCAATTACAGGAAGAAAAATGGGAAAAACACAAACACGTGGAGATTAAACAACATGCTACTAAATAACTAATGGGTCAGTGAAGAACTCAAAGAGGAATTTGAAAATACGAGATAAATGAAAATAAAAGCACAACTTTCTAAAACCTATAGAACAAAGCAAAATCGGTTCTAAGAGGGAAGCTTATAGCAATACAGACGTATCTCAAGAAACAGGAAAATACTGGATTTCCCTGGTGGTCCAGTGTTTAAGACTCCACACTTCAACTGCATGGGGCATGGGTTCGATCCCTGGTCAGGGAAGTTCTGCATGCCATGCAGTGAAGCCAAAAAAAAATTAAACAAGAAAATATCAAATAAACAACCTAAACTGCCATCTAAAGAAATTAGAAAAAGAAGAACAAAAAAAGTCCAAATTCAGCAAAAGGAAGTAAATAATAAAGGTCAGAGAAGAATTAAATAAAATAGAGATTTAAAAAAAGAGAGAGAGAATAGATCAATGGAACAAAGAGCTGGTTCTTTGAAAAGATAAACAAAATTAATAAGCCTTTAGGCAGGCTCATTAAAGAAAAAAAGAGGACCCAAATAAGCAAAATACTAAATGAAAGAGGAAAAATAACAACCAATACCACAGAGATATAATAAATCATAAGAGAATACTATGAACAGTTATATGCCAACAAATTGGGGAACCTAGAAGATATGGATAAATTCCTAGAAACATACAACCTTCTAAAATTGAATCGGGAAGAAACAGACAATCTGAACAGACTCACTACTAGTACTGAAATTGAATCATTTTCAATTTCAAACTCCCAACAATTTCAAACGCTCAACAAACAAGAGTCCAGGACTAGACTGCTTCATGGGGGAATTCTACCAAGCACAGAAAGAAGGGTTAATACCTATACTTCTCAAACTATTCCAAAAATTGAAGAGGAAGGAACACTCCCAAATTCATTCTATGAAACCACCAATACCCTGATACGAAAACCAGACAAAGACACTACCAAAAAAGCAAATAACAGGCTAATATCTCTGATGAATATTGATGCAAAAACACTCAACAAAATATTAGCAAACTGAAATTAACAAAATATAAAAAGGATCTTACACCATGATCAAGTGGGATTTATTCTAGGGATGCAAGGATGGTTTAATATCCTCAAATCAGTCAACGTGATACACCACATGAAGAAAACAATGGATAAAAATCACACAGTCACCTCAATAAATGCAAAAAAATTTTTTGACAAAATTCAACATCTATTTATAATAAAAATGTTCTACAGAGTTGGTAAAGAGAGAACATATCTCAACATAATAAAGAGCATTTATGACAAACCCACAGCTAACATCATAGTCAATAATGAAAAACTGAAAACTTTCCTCTAAAATCAGGAACAAGACAAGGATGTTCACTCTTGCCATTTCTATTTCATATATTATTGGAAGTCCTACACACAGCAATCAGACAAGAAAATGAAATAAAAGGCATTCAAGTTGGAAGGGAAGAAGTAAAACTGTCACTATTTGCAGATGGCATGATATTGAAAGATCTAAAATCTCCACCAAGGATGGACCTAGAGTCTGTCATACAGAGTGAAGTAAGTCAGAAAGAGAAAAACAAATATCATATGCTAACACATATATATGGAATCTATAAAAAGAAAAAAAATGGTTCTGAAGAACCTAGGGGCAGGACAGGAATAAAGACACAGATGTAGACAATGGACTTAAGAACATGGGAAGGGGGAAGGGTAAGCTGGGACCAAGTGAGAGAGTGGCATGGACATATATACACTACCAAATGTAAAACAGATAGCTAGTGGGAAGCAGCCACATAGCACAGGGAGATCAGCTCCGTGCTTTGTGACCACCTAGAGGGGTGGGATAGAGAGGATGGGAGGGAGACGCAAGAGGGAGGAGATATGTGGATATATGTATATGTATAGCTGATTCACTTTGTTATAAAGCAGAAACTAACACACCATTGTAAAACAATTAGACTCCAATAAAGATGTTAAAAAAATAAAAAATAAAAATAAAGTCTCCACCAAAAAAGTGTTAGAACTAATAAACGAATTCAGTAAAGTTGCATGATACAAGATTAATATACAAAAATCTGTTGTTTTTTTATGCACTAATAATGAACTATCAGAAAGAGAAAACACAAAAAAAAATCCCATTTAGAATCACATCAAAAAGAATAAAATACCTAGAAATAAACTTAACCAATGGGACTTCCATGGTGGTCCACTTAAGAATCTGCCTTCCAAGGCAGGGGATGCTGGTTTGATCTCTGGTTGGGGAACTAAGATTCCACATGCTGCAGGACAACTAAGCCCATGTGCCACAACTACTGACCCCACATGCCACAACTAGAGAGAAGCCCTTGTGCCACAACAAAGTGCCCACGTGCTGTAACTAAGACAAAACCAATGCTGCCAAAAATAAATAAATAAATAAATATTTTTTAAAGAATAAAATAAACTTAACCAAAGAGGTGAAAGACCTATACTCTAAAAACTATAAATTATTGATGAAGGAAATTGAAGATGCTACAAAGAAACAAAGATATCCTGTGTTCATGGATTGGAAGAATTAATATTGTTAAAATGGCCCAAAGCAGTCTACAGATTTAATGCAATCCCTATCAAAATACCTGTGGCAATTTTCAGAGAACTAGAACAAATAATCCTAAAATTGATATAGAACCACAAAGGACCCTGAATAGCCAATTCAGTCTTGAGAAAAAAAGAACAAAGCTGGAGGTATCATGTTCCCTGACTTCAGACTATACTACAAAGATACAGTAATCAAAAGAAGTATGGTACTGGCACAAAAACAGACACATAGATCAATGGAACAGGGTAGAGAGTGCATGAATAAACACATACACTTATGGTCAATTAACCTACGACAAAAGAGACAAGAATATACAATGGAGAAAAGACAGTCTCTTCAATAAGTGGTGCTCAGAAAACTGGACAGCTGCATGTAGAAAAATGAATTTAGAATGTTTTCTCACACCATATACACAAATAAATTTAAATGGATTAAAGACCTGAATGTAAGACCAGAAACCATAAAACTCCTAGATGAAAACATAGGCAGAATACTCTTTGACATAAATGCTAGCAATGTTTTTTTGGATCTGTCTCCTAAGGCAAGGGAAACAAAAGCAAAAATTAAAAATGGGACTTAATTAAACTTGAAAGCTTTTGCACAGCAAAGGAAACCATCAACAAAATGAAAAGACAATCTACTGGACAGGAAAATATATTTGCAAATGATATGTCCGATAAGGGGTTAATATGGAAAATATATAAACAGCTCATACAACTCAACATCAAAAAAACAAGGAACCCAATCAAAAAATAGGTAGAAGACCTGAACAGACATTTTTCCAAAGAAGACATACAGATGGCCAACAGGCACATGAAAAGATGCTGAACATCACGGGAAATGCAAATCAAAACCATAATGTGATCTCACCTCACACCTGTCAGAATGGCTATCATCAAAAAGACCACAAATAACAAATATTGTCGAGGATGTGGAGAAAAGGGAATGCTTGTACACTTTCGGTAGTAAAGTGAACTGGTGCAGCCACTGTGGAAAACAGTATGGAGGTTCCTTAAAACACTAAAAATAGAGCTACCATATGATCCAGCGATTCCACTCCTGGGTATATATCCAAAGACAATGAAAACACTAACTCAAAAAGACATATGCACCCCAATGTTCATAGCAGCATTGTTTACAATAACCAAGATATGGAAGCAACCTAAGTGTCCATCAACAGATGAGTGGATAAAGAAGATGTGGTAAATATATACAATAGAATATTACTCAACCATAAAAATAATGAAATTTTGCCATTTGCAACAACATGGATGGATCTGGAAGGTATTATGCTTAGTGAAGTAAGTCAGACAAAGACAAATAATGTATGTTTTCACTTATATGTGGAATCTAAAAAATAAAACAAACTAATGAATACAACAAAACAGAAACAGACTTACAGATACAGAAAAGAAACTACTGATTATCAGCGGGGTGGGGGTGGGACAAGATAGGGGTGGAGATTAAGATGTTCAAACTACTGGGTATAAAATAAGATACAAGGATGTAATGTACAGCACAGGGAACATATCCAATATTTTATAATAACTTTAAGTTGAGTATAATCTATAAAAATACTGAATCACTATGTTGTATACCTGAAACTAATATAATATTGAAAATCAACTCTACTTCAATAAAAATAAATTAAATAAAATAGATGAGACAGAGGGCCCAATGCAACAAAATAGCAGAGCAGGTGTCTGAACACTAAAGGACCAACCCACTCAACCACCTGATTTTGTAAATTTAAGTTTTAATCAAATACAATCATGTTCTTTTATGAAGTCATGTATTGTCTATGGCTGCTTTTGTGTTGCAACAGCAGAGCTGAGTATTTGCAACAGAGAACATATTGCTACAAAGGCTAAATTATTTACTATCTGACCCTTTACAGAAAAAGTTTGTAAACCTCTGGACTACAGTGAGTAATACATATTTCAAATCATTGAGAGATATAAATAATGAAATATATTATATAGGAATAACAGGCAACCTATCTGGAAAATAAAATAAAGCATATCCTGGATATCAAAATAAATACCAAATTGATAAAAATTGTAAAGCAAAAATTAAAACAGTAACAGTGGTAGAAGAAATCACAGTATGCATTTCTATACTGTTGGGATGTGACACGCTATAAACTTGTTTGAAAGGCCAATGATCACACACACAAAAAAAAAGGAGGAGGGAGGGGGGGAAAAAAGAAGGAAGAAAAGAAGAAAGATGTAGAGGTAAAGTGAGAAATACATTTACCCCAGACATTACAGGAATAGTAGCTTTAAAGATTCAAATTATTCTTATCAAGTAATAATTTTAAATGAACTAAAATAAAAAGAATTGTAAAAGTAATTTTCATTTGAAAATAACACACAATTGAAACATATTTTTAAATGTTAAGGCTCACTAAACATGAGCCTTCCTTAACACCCCCAAACCAAGTCAATTTCCCATGTTTCATGCTCTCATGTCACATTTACACATTTTCATTATAAAAATCCTTTCAATTTTGAATTGTATATGTTACATGTTTGTCTCTGTTATTAATTTTTAGCCCATTTTTAGTAGTGGAATTTAACCAATGAAATTGCAAAATCCTACAGTGCTCATTTTGCTCAACTTTCTTTTTTACTGTGGTTAAATATACACAACATAAAATTTACCATTTTAAAACCATTTTTAAGTTTACAGTTCAATGGCATTAAGTACATTCACATTGTTGTGGAACCATCACTACCATCCATACCCAGAAGTTTTTCCTCTTCCCCAGCTGAAACTCTACACCCATTAAACAATAACTTCCCAATGCCCCCTACCCTCAACCCCTGACAATCACCACTGTACTTTGTCTCTGAATTTGACTACACTAGGTACCTCATAAGTGCTATTGCACAATATTTGCCCTTTTGTGACTGGCATATTTCACTTAGCATGATGTCTTCAAGGCTCATCCATATTGTAATATGTGTCTGAAATTCTTTCCTTTTTAAGGCTGCATGATAGTCCATTGCATGTATATACCACATTATACTTATCCATTCATCCATCAATGTGTACTGGGTTGCTTCTACTTTTTGGCTACTCTGAGTAATGCTGCTATGAACATGGGTGTACAAATATCTATTTGAGTTCCTGCTTTGAATTCTTTTGGGTATATATTCAGAAGTAGAATTGCTGGATCATATGGTAATTCTATGTTTAATGTTTTTTTTAAGAACTGCTATACGGTTTTCCACAGTGGCTGCATCATTTTACATTCCCAACCAGCAGTGCACAAGGGTTCTAATTTCTGTACTTCCTCATGAACACTTGTTATTTTGTTTTTGCTTTTATGATAGCCATCCCAAAGGGTGTCAAGTGATATCTAATTGTGGTTTTGATTTGCATTTCCCAAATGATTAATGAATGATATCAAGCATCTTTTCATGTTCTTGTTGGCCATTTGTATATCTTCTTTGGAGAAAAGTCTATTCAAGTCTTTGTCCATTTTTAAATTGGATTGTTTGAATTTTTTGTTGTTGTGACACAGGCATTCTTTACATATACTGGATATCAATCTATTATCAGATATATGATTTTCAAATATTTTCTCCCATTCCTGTGGGTTTCATTTTCACTCTGTTGATAAGAGGCCTTTGAAACACTCAAGTGTTTATTTTTGTTGTAGTACAATTTGCCTATTTTTAATTTTGTTGTTTGTGTTTTTGGTGCCTTTGCTTAACATTTTATTCCCAGTGCCTATTTCATAAGAGGCACTTGATAAATATTTATTGAATCAAAGACATAGAAAGATTGGTAGAGCCATAGATATGGATATAATTGTCTCATTATATGCAGTAGTTATGAGCTATAAAGTCCTCGTGAATATCAAGTTACTAAACACTCAGCATTCTCTTATGGGAAATGCAGGGTTAGGTTTTGCAAGCCTCTGTTTATACCATTTTCATCAATTAATCAATACATAACCTTGATTTATGTGTGTTTCTGTTTAAAGACAACTTGTTTAATATATATTGTTGATTCATTAACATTGGACTTATGGCCAAGAGCATTACAACGCATGTCTGAATGATGTTTATCTAACACACATATTTTCTCCATAAGGCACATCACAGCCTTCTTGCACTTAAGAGCACTAGACTGTACTTCAGCTCTATGCATGGGGGCCATTTTCAGCAGCAAAATCACCAAGAAAAAGCATACACACCAAAAAAAGGCACTAAATACACTGTGAAAAGAACACTTATTTATACTCTGAGAGCTGACACAAGAAGACAGAGCATCACCTTGCTTGACCTCAGCTGGGAACATGTGTGTAACGTGACTTGAATTTTTCACTACTTTTTACATGTCCCCAAATGATCACAAAAGCACTGCAGTTATTGATTTTGGGCTTACAAATAAATTTTAGCAAGTGGGCAAATTTACAAATATAGAATTCATGAATAATGAAGCTCCACTACATTTATGTAGATATATCAGCAAAGATATAGTCACAGACATATAGGTAAAGATATCAACATGTTCATACACGAAAACATAGATATATGGATATAGCCATAGCCATTCCACAGACACAGACAGATACAGATACAGACTTCAATACATATACACATATATCTACTTATCAGATTGACAAAGATTGATAGTATATAATATTGGAGCAAATGATTAATTAACAACCTCTTTCATACAATCTTGATTTGAATACAAATTACTACCAACATTAGAAAGGGAGTGTGGAAATAACTATCAAAAATTTAAAAGTGCATATACTTCACTGAAAAATCCACTTTTAGAAATCTATCCTATGAAATAATTGTAGAAGTGATCAATTTTACAAGTACAAGTATCTTCAGTCTGGCATTGTTTGTAACCATGAAAAATTAAAAATAATCAAAACAGCCCTTGAGGAGAACTGGTTAAATACATTATAGTCCATCAATACAATGGAATATTAGGCAGTTGTTAAAAATAACGATCTGCATGTGGCAACACAGAATGATGCTCGTAATATGTGTGAAATAGAAAAAGGAAATTGCATTATAGTGTGTAAATTGTGAAGTAACCTTGTCGAATCCAAATATATATGGTTGTATATATTTCACTTACATTTCAGTGTAAACATTTTATTTTATTTATGCATACAAGATAGCTGAAATGATATCAACATTGATTGTCTCTGAGTCATGGGCTGGCTTTTTGCTCTCAGATCCCTCTCCCACATCTCTCTGTCCTTTACTGCATCACAAGGAACTACATATCTTTGTGTCCCTTTCCCTCTGGCTCCCAAATAAGTTCAAGTATTTGGAGGCAATGTTGTAAGATTAGACGGTGGGAGGAGGGGAGAAGCCAGGGTCTTTCCTCCGCTTACTGTCTGCTTTGGGCCATGTCTCCAGCAGCAACAGTAGCTCCTCTGCTCCACCTCTGAAGTCTAGTGAGGCTTTTCCTTTGTGGCTCCATTTCCCACCAGGCTGACCTATTATAGTTCCAGCTTCCACTATCAGTACCTCATCTTTAATGACAATGGCCCCTCTCTTTATCCTGTCAGCCTCAGTGTGGTAGCAGTTTCTGCTTCTGCTAATGTCTAGATTGCCTTATGCTCCCTCTTTGGATCCTCAGATCCTCAGTGACCCTCCTAAGTAAGCCCTTGTATGAAATTTCCTCTGCGTAAAATACCTAGAACAATTTCTCTTTTCTGACTGGAACCTGACTGACACGGTAATTGGATGGGGAGGAGGGAAAATACTTTCAACGTTGCTTGTTTGACAAAATAACACAATACCAGGGGGAAAGGGACCATTCTAAAAATTTGCTTCCAAAAAATGAAAATCTGAGGAAACTTCACATTTTACAGTGATCACAGAGTAATAAAAGAAATTGTCTTTCAACCATAAACATTATACAGTAAATGACTACTGTAATCCATGACCCTTCACCATCCTAAATAATAAACTTTGCTTAACATTCATTATTGTTTCATTTCAAACTAGAAACAAATCAAACCTTACAGTCTTTGGCCCTGTTTGATCTGTGGCACCACGTTTTCATATGGCATGTTGTTCTGTCTCCTAATTTGGTTGATATGCTGACCTTACAGGAAAGACCTACCTAGCTATCCCTGGAGGGTCACCTCAGATTGGCCAAGATTAAAATGATGGATAATGTCCAATGTAGGTAAAGGTATGAGAATACCTGGACTTAAATACTTTAATTTGGCATCTTGCAAGATTTTCCTTAGTTATCACTACACTATAGATTCTTAGAGAGCAAGGATTATTTCTTGTTTTTCTGTAAACTCAGTTTATAGTACACTATCTTGGACTTAACTAGGTGTTCAAAAAGATATTGTCTTGGTGTGCCCTGAAGTTCACTAAGATACCATTCCACTCTTGACCAGGAAAGGGATCACATTTCTCCTCTGCTACCTCTAGGGCTTAAATAAACACCATCAAAATTAAAATGGACTAGAGTGAGGATACTCCATCCTCAGTCTCAGACACTCTTCATCACATCCTGAAATATTGAAATATCACTAGATTTCCAGGCTCAGCTTATATTCTACCTGTGTTCATGAAACACTGCTGATTACCTTGCCCAAAACTGATCTTTCTTCAGTCTAAATTATTTTTACAGAACTTATCATTATCTACTTTGGATAATTTATATACTTCTTCTCTTCCTTACTGAATTATAGGATTATTCCCAACACTTAATAAAGACAGGAATCAGGTCTAATATATTACGAGACCTCCGAAGTACAAGCACACTATTTGCTAATATAAGTTATTTGTTAGATGGAAAATGAATGAATGAATGAACAAAAGAGGCATAGATTAGTCCAGACAAAAAGAGTCCAAAGCCTGAAAGATAAGATCTGTTATGTTTAACTTAAACCTATGCAACATTTTTTTTTTACCATTAGTAAGAATTTATTTTAATATTAGCCTAAGTAAAACACAATCAGGAAAATAAATCTACAGAAACATTATATAATGCATCCCAAGTAAAATGTTTAGAATATTCAACATTTTGGGACAATATAATCGAAAATAAATCTTTATAGTGAATGGTCTATTTTTATGGATGAATTATATCTAAACTTTCTACCAGAAAACTATCAATACTTATGGATAATCTAGTTTATTTTATAGGTCTTGAGACCACTTACCATAATCAGAATTTCATAAAGTATCTATTTTGAGTTATGTGAATTTTAAAACCATATATTTAGGCCATTATACACATCAGATCAATTATTCATTTGTAAAACTAATTTTATAAGGGCATAAATTCCTCTATGATACTACAGTAAATATTTCAATACCACTGTGAGAGGGGGGGTCCTTAAAAAAATAACAGCAAGTCCTATTGGCACAAGTGCTTTTTGATTTACTCTTCCCAAACCAGTAAAGCTTTGACGTTGGGCAAGATTATTTTTGTCACTTTCTATTTATATTCTATAGGAAAACAGTGAACACAACCACTCCACTCTACTACTATTATCTTCAGGATAATAGTAGTTTCTCAAAGTACAATAGATCAACTGACTTGATAGTTAATCTTTTTAAGGTAATTACTGAGCTTTTTATTTCACAGAACACAATCCATCATTTTTGTTGGTCTTTTTTTTTAAATTTGGTTCCTTGGATTATGAAGCTAAAGATTCTGACTCAAATTTTTTTTTACAAGTTTGTTACTGTTTCATTTTTTACTCTAATATCAAATTAACTACATTTGAGGTTTCTGTCAAAGTTTTCATATTTAATTCATTTTTTTTCATGATTCCAAATCCATTTGGGTTCTAGGATAAAACGTGTGAATGCTCCCTACATATTTCTTTTACTAAAATATGAAGATTAGGGAAAAATCTAATAAATTTGTGAAATTGCATTTAGAATTTGGACCCAAATGCTAACATTCACACCATAAAATTTTCTACACATTCTACAGATGTAGGAGGCTTATTAATTCATATTATTCTACAAATATATACTCTATATTTAATTTGATTTAACCACATTCCATAAGTTGAATTTGAAGGGTGTTTTTAAAGTGTGGGGAGTTTAGTGTTTATTTTTGTAATCCAACAACTTTATCCTAAAATGCAGAAAATTTTTCTGGCTGGCCAGGAGGAAAACATTTCAGTGTTGAAAAGTCCATTGACTGTAACAGCCCAGGAAGCGTGCTGCAGGTACAGTAGAAGAGATGCCCATCTTTGTGTAGCTGCTTTGCCAATTCCAGCTGATGATTGTTCATCAACTTTTCATTTATAACCACTGTGAGCGGCTTTCTTTTTTCCAGACTCTCCAAACAGCTTCCTGCACCTGCGTGACTAATAACAAGATCTGCTTTCTGAAGGTCTTCTTTCAATGAATCCTTGTATCTGTAAACATCCAGAGTAAGTGACTCCGTACTGAGTGGTTCAGGTACCACCTTTCCTCTACCTATTTGTAGGACAAGTCGGCTGTAACGGAGGCTCTAGATTATCACGTCGTGAAAGAAATGGCCCCGCAAGAACTAGAACACCACGCAAAGACTCTGAAAAAGGTGTCGCAAACTAGGGAGGGAGAGCAAGGAACAGGGTCTGTCGTGGCCCACAGCTGGGGTTGCGCGAACCACGAGCCCTGAGAAGGCGCGCTCGGGGGACGCCGTGCCGCGCGGGGATGCTGGCCGCGAGGGTGCCTGAGGCGGAGGTAAGGCACGGCAGCCGGGGCAGGGCCGGGGCAGGGCGCCCAGCAGAACCGGCCGGGGCTTGCTGGGCAGAGCCCAACGGAGTGTGACCACCGCGCGCGGCCCCGAGCGGGCCCGGGCGCGGGAGTATGCAACATATTTTAATCAGTAACGTATTTAATCATTTTGGTAGCATGTTTTTTTTCATAATTGCATGAACTTTCACGTCTTTATAATGCTGTTAACTTTTTGAAAATATTTTTAGTATCATTATGAAAATGTCAAAAAGTGAAAATTGTTATTGCCTCCCACACCTATAATTTCTAAACATGGTTAAAATTACAATAACAGGATTTTCACTGATTTTGGATTATAGTCTCTAACAATTAAAACATAATTTCTATAATAAATGCATTTTATAACTGGAGTTGAATATTTTACAAGCATTCTTCTGTGATTTTATAGCAATGATGAAAATTTTAATTTTTTTTTGTCATTTAGAAACCCTCTGTCTGATTAACCATAAATCAACATGGGTCATTAGCCTGGAAATAAGGAGTACATCACGGATATCACTTACCTAATTCTAACCTGGTATTTCATAAGATTTCTCATGTTATTGTTAGAGGCAAGATGAAGGAACGTGGGCTGGATGAAAATACAGTTAAGTTGAATTTATAGTTGTTGAACAACCAGATCCAAGAGGTATCAATTCCTGGATTAGTCACCATGGAGAGAGATCTCTGGTGGTCTGTCCAGTGAACTCTGTTTTATCAGTGGGCTTGATGAATATATTGACAGAATTCATATTGGTTTACAGATTATGCAAAGTCCAATATAGGTAAAGACCAAAATAGTTTTTCAAATATTTTGATATGCTTGAAAAATAATTACAAACCAAAATGACAAAATTTTAACTGTACATAGGGGGAAAATACATCTTAACATTTAGGTTAAGGAGTTGCCATTGCTTTAACTGCAATGCAAGGTCATGTAGAAGGGCCTCAGGCAGAACTATATCCAAATACCTCTTTTTCCACATGCTACTGCCTTTGTGAACTTGTGAACTTAGGCAAGTGCTTAACTCTCTAAACTATTTATACAATAGGGAAAACAATTCCTGGTTGGCAAGGTTTTTAGAATAGAATTAGTAGTGTGCATGGTATGTAGTAAGCATTCACTGATGGTACTATAATTATTACTGTAATGCCAAAAATAAATCTAAACAAAACCAAAGGTAGTTAGACCCTAATTCAATGGAGGTGATGTATGCTGGCCTGAACACATCTGGAAAATTTTGCCCCATGCTAGACACTACACTTCAGAAGGAATCCTGGAGAAGATCCAGAGAAAATCTAGACTAATCCATTTACAAAAAGAACTTTTGAGGAAACTGGGTATTTCTGTCTTGAGAGGAAAGCCTAAAGAGATATGATAGCTGTCTCCAAATATTTTCAAGTATTATGTTGTGGAGGAAGTAGTATTTTTAGTCAGTGTTATTCCAAGAGGCAGAAGAAAGACCAATACTTGGAAGTTTTAAGAAAATTAATTTTGTTATGATCTGAGGACCCTCTCAACAATGACATCTGTTCACCAATGAAGCAGGCTGCTTCAACACACACCATGCTCCCCTTCTTTTAAATATCAGGGAACTTATAAATAAAATTCATTGTACAGCTGGGAGGGCATTTTTAGATGTGTTATATTACTTAAAACCTCTCATTAACCCTGTAAGTCATGTATTATCATTCTTTTCCCCATTTTTCAGATGACAGTCTATGTTTGACTTGCCCCAAATCACACTGATAATAAGCGTCAGGTCCATATTCTCAGAGTCCAAAATCTGTGCTTATTTCAGAATATAAATGTAACTGAGGGATTCATAAGCTGGATGTGAATCTGTTAAAGAAGACATCTACAGCCTTAAGAATCATGAATTAATAATCAATATATTTAAGTTTTCAGGCCACATCCAGTCTGATTCCACTCTTGTCTACAAGCAGTTCTCCCTTTATGTATACTATGTGTAGGGCATGGAACATTCATTATGTCCTTTGATTTGCACAGCAATCCTGTGAGGCAATAGGGCAGGTATTATTCATGTTTTATGTATACAGAAACCAAAATTGTGAGAAGCTAAATGATTTAACCAAGGTCACAGAGCTCAATAATGACAAAGAGGGAGAAACCAGAACTTCTGACTCTGTACATACTGTGCTTTCCACTACAATAGTCACCATAAAATTACTTAAAGATTCAAGACTTCTATAATGGACTAGGATGTGTGGATACAGATAATTGTTGCAAAAAACTGAGTAACCAACGCCCTCACCTAAAATTATTTTTGTCAGTAGATTCTTTATATACAATATACTTGACAAAATTCCAAATTTATAGAACTGCGAGGTAGTTTTTCAATTAAGTAGAAAGCTATATAAATGTCTCTTTAAATTTTATTAGATGACACAATTTATCTTATTAACATATTCAGTATTTCACAACTCTCAGTCAGGAAATGCTTCCTAATTTATGACCCCAATTCCTCCTGCTCCAGTTTCCATCACATTCCCTCATGGCCTGTCCTCTGTGGAAAAAGAAACAAACAAAAAAGCTTCTTGTACATTTCCTTTCATCTCTATAATCATCACTAAATTATTGAAATAAGGCTTCACTATGTTAAATCTTGCTTTCATATTCTGACATTGTCACCTATTGTGCTTAGATCTCTCTTTATAAAAATAGTACCTTTATTTACTCCATTCTGGCATTACCTAAAAGACAAGGTCATTTGGACCAAATTTTTAATTACTTATATACTTGTTTTCCTCAAGAATATCATAAAATAGGAATCATGTTGAAATAACTTCAGCTTCCCTGTATGATTGTGAATATTTGAGTAAGGGGTAGAGATTTTTAGAGTTTAGGTAAGAACCTTTGTTACAACTGAAAGCTACAGAGTTGCCCTTTACTTCCTAGAGTCTCAACTCAAGATGCCCCCAAAAAACAGTTAAGAACTATATTCCATTATTATGATTGTGTAACAAATCACCCCAGAGCATGGTGGGGTAAAACGACCATATATTATGCTTAAAATTTTATGGGTCAGGAATTTGGATAGAGAACAAGAGGGAGAGCTTGTCTTTGCTCTACAGTGTGGAGCTGGAAGACCCAAAATTTGGGGGCTGGTATCATCTGAAGGCTCATTACTCAAAGATCTGGTGTTGATGCTGTTGGTTGGGAGCCTCAGTTATTCTCCATTTGGGATCTCCAAGTGGTCTCTCCATCCACATGGCTAGTTTGTGCTTTCTTACATCATGGAGGCTGAGAACCAAAGATAAACTTCCCAAGAGTGAGAGAGAGCCAGTATGAGCTATAATATTTTCTGACCCAGCCTTGGAAGTTCCACAGTATTACTTTTACCATATTCTATTGGTTGGAGCAGTTACCAGCCCCAGATTTGTGGAGAAGGAATATTTATGTTTCCACCTCTTCAGATGGAATGTTGGTCACATTGTTAGCAGAGCATATGGAAAGTATGTATATAGACATGCAGCCATATATAGAAAGTATCATCTGCCACTGTGAACCCTCTGTCCATAACATTCTACATCCCACCCACATGCAATATACATTCATATCTTGTCAAAAGATGTCCCATGACAGAACCAAGCTCAAGGTCCCATGACAGAACCAAGCTCAAGGTCCAGAATCTCATTATCTAGATCAGGTTCAGGTATAGATGAGACTCTTCAGGTATGGTTCCTTAAGTACAGGTATGGTTCCTTAAGTACAGATCCTCTAGTACTGTTTCTCTCAGTTTGAGGACCTATAAACCAAAACCAATTTGTCTGCCCCCCATACACCCAATATGCAATGGGTGGACAAGTTGAGGACAGTCACTATAGACCCTTCAGTTCAAAAATAGGAGAAGGTGGAGGCACACTGGAGTCACAGGTCCATAGCAATTCTGAAATCCAGCCAAGCACATGTTGCTAGTTCCTCAGGTCTCAGTCCTACTGCCCGGGATATGGTTCTTGGCTCTGCCTTCTAAGTTCTTGGTTCCACCCCCTGAGTCATTCTTCCTTTTCTATGTAAAGAAGTACCCTGTGTCTGCAGCTTGGTAGTTTTTGCAGCTTGTTTCCTACCTGCAGATATTTGGAGATCCAATAGTCTTCTTTTCATTGAGTACTTTCTCTGTCCCTTTCAGTCCAAAGTGATATAATTTTTAAAAAACTGTACATTTCCTGTGAATCAATTTATGATCTTCCCAACAAAACCATACTCATAAATCTCTTCAAGATAAGACATCTCTACATTGGAGAGGAACAATGCCCTAAAGATTGTTAGACTCTTAGTCCTATTGTTTGACAGAGAGATAGAATGGTCCTCCAAGACACCACCTTAGATCTTTCTGAGCTCTTAACAAAGTGTCTTATAGTCTCCTCTTGCATATACTCAGCTCTGAAACCTTTTCTTAATTTGAGAATATTGGAGTGAGAAACTTTTTTTCAAACTTAATAATTACTGCTCTTTTACATTTATATTTAATAGTACTTCCTGTGTAGTTTATCTCTTATATTTTACTATAAGCATCAAAAGGAAGCCAAGTGGCAACTTCAACATTCTGTCTGGAAATCTCTTTAGCTACATCATCCAACTCACTAGCTGCATTTTTTACTTTCCATGTTACCATGGGTGATGGCGCAAAGTTTTCTACCACTATATAACAAGGAGTAACAAGGATCATTGTTAGAAGAAAGAAACCTCTTTCCTCTAATTTCTAGCAACATTTTCCTCACTGTCCCTTAAGGTCTCATTGGCAGCCTCCCTTAGGGCCTTAACAATCTCTTCAAAGCTCTTCCAACTTCTGCCTGTCTTCTTATTCCAAATCCACTGCCACATTTTAGGTTTTTGTTATATTGGCACCCCACTTCCACGTACCAAACCCTGTTGCAATTATTTAATGGTAGAATACAAATTATTCCAAAACTTAGTGGTATAAAACACTCATTGATTATGCCACAGTTTCTGTAGATAAAGAATTTGGTCAGGGCTCTAACAGGCATTTCTTTCACGGGGTTTCTCAGGCAGCTGCAGTTAGATACTGGCTAGGGTTGCTGTCACCTGAAGGTTCAGCCAAAACTGGAAGGCCCACTTCTAAGATGGCTGACTCAGTCCCATGGCTGGCAGTTTGGAAGGAGGCCCCAGTTCTTCTCCACACACCTCTCCATGGGCCTCCTTGGGTGTTATCACAGTATGGCAGCTGGCTTTCCCCAGAGCAAGGGGTCCAAGAGGCCAAATCAGAAGCTGCAATGTCTCTTATTACCTAACCTTGAAACCAGCATCATTATTTCCATTATTGTCCTGATTCAGTGTGGGAGGAGACTACATAAGGGCCTGAATACCAGGAGGTACGAGTCACTGGAGATCCTCTTGGAGGTTGGCTACCACAAATCAAAAGTGATAAATAAACATTAAATGTGATCCTCTGCAGCCTCTAACATACTAAGACATATCTTTGGATTATTTGCATCAATCAATAGGCTGTCTCCCTCCCGACTCCACTTCCCTTGGGCCCTCTTTACTGACTCACATTTCCCTATCTTCTCAAATCTGCTCTAACACCTAATCTTACAACTAATATTAATGTATAGACAGAATTGAGAATCATTGTTCTAAACCACTGTTTCTCATAATTACTCAACTGTCTCATGAAATTGCAGATTCTGATTCAGTAGATCTGGGATATGGCTAAAATTCTACATTTCTAAAAATCTCCCAGTTAATGTGGACGTTGCTTGTCACAGACCATATTTTTGTGTTGCAAGACATTAGATTGGTGGTTCACTACCTTTGCTGCATCTTTGAATCACCTTGGGGGTTTTAAAAAATACTGATGTCTTGGAGTCCCACCTCCAGATCTCCAGAGATCCTGATTTAACTGCTCTGCAGTTAAGGCCAGGCATCAGGATTTCTTAAATCTTCCCATGTGATTGTAGTATGAAAGCAAGGTTGAAAATCACTACTCCAGTCTAAAATTAGGTCAGGCATTTGAGGAGAAGCAGAAGAATACTGGTTAATAAGAGTCCCCGGAAACCAAGAACTGATTATGGTGGTATGTCCTAAAAGGGTAAAAAACTTCCACCCAGGAAGACTCAGGTCCCCTGAGATGAGTTCTGTTCATGTTCCCAGAGAAACAACAGAGCTGAGCCATTGGAATATACTAGCTCTTCCTCTAGTCAGCATCCATTGATGACTTTGTCTGGTTAGTATTCTATACGGTGCCAGAGGGCTTCAAGACTTCTTTCATCCTAAGGCTTTGCCTGGTCCCTCTCTAATCACCCTGAGTGGTAACACCCTCCCATACTCCAAATAAGGTCTGAGAATATCTGAGAGCAAAAGAAAGGGATAAGACCTAGAATATTTTCTGCAATGGAAAGGGTCAAACTTAACAAGAACAAGATTTCCTGGAGGCCTGAACCAAGATGGCAGAGTAGAAGGACGTGCTCTCACTCCCTCTTGCGAGAACACCAGAATCACAACTAGCTGCTGGACAATCATCAACAGGAAGACGCTGGAACTCACCAAAAAAGATACCCCACATCCAAAGACAAAGGAGAAGCCACAATGAGAGGATAGGAGGGGTGCAATCACAGCAAAATCAAATCCCATAACTGCTGGGTGGGTGACTCACAGACTGGAGAACACTTATACCACAGAAGTCCACCCACTGGAGTGAAGGTTCTGAGCCCCATGTCAGGCTTCCCAACCTGGGGGTCCGGCAACAGGAGGAGGAATTCCTAGAGAATCAGACTTTGAAGCCTAGTGGGATTTGATTGCAGGACTTCAACAGGACTGGGGGAAACAGAGACTCCACTCTTGCAGGGCAGACACAAAGTAGTGTGTGCATCAGGACCCAGGGGAAGGAGCAGTGAACCCAGGGGAGACTGAACCAGACCTACCTGCTAGTGTTGGGAGGGTCTCCTGCAGAGGCAGGAAGTGGCTGTGGCTCACCATGGGGAAGAGGACACTGGAAGCAGAAGTTCTGGGAAGTACTCCTTGGAGTGAGCCCTCCCAGAGTCTGACATTAGCCCCACCAAAGAGCCCAGGTAGGCTCCAGTGTTGGGTTGCCTCAAGCAAAACAACCAACAGGGAAGGAACCCAGCCCCACCCATCAGCAGTCAAGCGGATTAAAGTTTTACTGAGCTCTGCTCACCAGAGCAGCCCCCAGCTCTACCCACCACCAGTCACTCCCATCAGAAAACCTGCACAAGCCTCTTAGATAGCCTCATCTACCAGAGGGCAGACAGCAGAAGCAAGAAGAACCACAATCCTGCAGCCTGTGGAACAAAAACCACATTCACAGAAAGACAGACAAGATGAAAAGGCAGAGGGCTATGTACCAGATGAAGGAACAAGATAAAACCCCAGAAAAACAACTAAATGAAGTGGAGATAGGCAACCTTCCAGAAAAAGAAATCAGAATAATGATAGTGAAGATGATCCAGGACCTCGGAAAAACAATGGAGGTAAAGATCGAGAAGATGCAAGAAATGTTTAACAAAGACCTAGAAGAATTAAAGAACAAACAAATAGAGATGAACAATACAATAACTGAAATGAAAACTACACTAGAAGGAATCAATAGCAGAATAACTGAGGCAGAAGAACGGATAAGTGACCTGGAAGACAGAATGGTGGAATTCACTGCTGTGGAACAGAATAAAGAAAAAAGAATGAAAAGAAATGAAGACAGCCTAGGAGACCTCTGGGACAACATTAAACTCAACAACATTCACATTATAGGGGTCCCAGAAGGAGAAGAGAGAAAGGACCCGAGAAACTATTTGAAGAGATTATAGTCAAAAACTTCCCTAACATGGGAAAGGAAATAGCCACCCAAGTCCAGGAAGCGCAGTGAGTCCCATACAGGATAAACCCAAGGAGAAACACACTGAGACACATAGTAATCAAATTGGCAAAAATTAAAGACAAAGACAAATTATTGAAAGCAGCAAGGGAAAAACAACAAATAACATACAAGGGAACTCCCATAAGGTTAACAGCTGATTTCTCAGCAGAAACTCTACAAGCCAGAAAGGAGTGGCATGATATACTTAAAGTGATGAAAGGGAAGAACCTACAACCAAGATTACTCTACCCAGCAAAGATCTCATTCAGATTCGATGGAGAAATCAAAAGCTTTACAGACAAGCAAAAGCTAAGAGAATTCAGCACCACCAAACCAGCTCTACAACAAATGTTAAAGGAACTTTCTAAGTGGGAAACACAATAGAAGGAAAGAACCTACAAAAACAAACCCAAAACAATTAAGAAAATGGTCATAGGAACATACATATCGATAATTACCTTAAACATGAGGGATGAAATGCTCCAACCAAAAGACACAGGCTTGCTGAATAGATACAAAAACAAGACCCATATATATGCTGTCTACAAGAGACCCACTTCAGACCTAGGGACACATACAGACTGAAAGTGAGGGGATGGAAAAAGATATTCCATGCAAATGGAAATCAAAAGAAACGTGGAGTAGCAATACTAATATCAGATAAAATAGACTTTAAAATAAAGAATGTTACAAGAGACAAGGAAAGACACTACATAATGATCAAGAGATTAATCCAAGAAGAAGATGTAACAATTATAAATAGATATGCACCCAACATAGGAACACCTCAATACATAAGGCAACTGCTAACAGCTGTAAAAGAGGAAATTGACAGTAACACAATCACAGTGGGGGACTTTAACACCTCACTTACACCAATGGACAGATCATCCAAAATGAAAATAAATAAGGAAACAGAAGCTTTAAATTACACAATAGACCAGGTAGATTTAATTGATATTTATAGGACATTCCATCCAAAAACAGCAGATTACACTTTCTTCTCAAGTGCACACAGAACATTCTCCAAGATAGATCACATCTTGGGTCACAAATCAAGCCTCAGTAAATTTAAGAAAATTGAAATCATATCAAGCATCTTTTCTGACCACAACACTAAGGGATTAGAAATGAATTACAGGGGAATAAACATGAAAAACACAAACACACGGAGGCTAAACAGTACGTTACTAAATAACCAAGAGATCACTGAAGAAATCAAAGAAGAAATAAAAAAATACCTAGAGACAAATGACAATGAAAACACGATGATCCAAAACCTATGGGATGCAGCAAAAGCAGTTCTAAGAGGGAAGTTTATAGCTATACAAGCCTACCTCAAGAAACAAGAAAAATCTCAAATAAATAATCTAACCTTACACCTAAAGGAGCTAGAGAAAGAAGAACAAACAAAACCCAAATTTAGCAGAAGGAAAGAAATCATAAAGATCAGAGAGAAATAACTGAAATGGAAACAAAGAAAACAATAGCAAATATCAATAAAACTAAAAGTTGGTTCTTTGAGAAGATAAACAAAATTGATATACCATTAGCCAGACTCATCAAGAAAAAGAGGGAGAGGACTCAAATCAATAAAATTAGAAATGAAAAAGGAGAAGTTACAACAGACACCCCAGAAATACAAAGTATCCTAAGGGACTACTACAGGCAACTCCCTGCCAATAAAATGGACAACCTGGAAGAAATCGGCAAATTCTTAGAAAGGTATAACCTTCCATGACTGAACCAGGAAGAAATAGAATATATGAACAGACCAATCACAAGTAATAAAATTGAAACTGTGATTAAAAATCTTCCAACAGGGCTTTCCTGGTGGCACAGTGGTTGAGAGTCCGCCTGCCGATGAAGGGGACACGGGTTCGTGCCCTGGTCCAGGAAGATCCCACATGCCATGGAGCAGCTAGGCCCATGAGCCATGGTCACTGAGCCTGCACGTCTGGAGCCTGTGCTCCGCAACAGGAGAGGGCACAGCAGCGAGAAGCCCACGTACCGCAAAAAAAAAAAAATCTTCCAACAAACAAAAGTCCAGGACCAGATTGTTTCACAGGTGAATTCTATCAAACATTTAGAGAAGAGCTAACACCCATCCTTCTCAAACTCTTCCAAAAAATTGCAGAGAAAGGAACACTCCCAAACTCATTCTATAAGGCCACCATCACCCTGATACCAAAACCAGACAAAGATACTACAAAAAAAGAAAATTACAGACCAATAGCACTGATGAATATAGATGCAAAAATCCTCAACCAAATACTAGCAAACAGAATCCAACAACACATTAAAAGGATCATACACCATGATCAAGTGGGATTTATCCCAGGGATGCAAGGATTCTTCAATATACGCAAATCAATCAGTGTGATACACCATATTAACAAATTGAAGAATAAAAGCCATATGATCATCTCAATAGATGCAGAAAAAGCTTTTGACAAAATTCAACACCAATTTGTGATAAAAACTCTCCAGAAAGTAGGCATAGAGGGAACCTACCTGAACATAATAAAGGCCATATACAACAAACCCACAGCAGACATCATTCTTAATGGTGAAAAACTGAAAGCACTTCCTCTAAGATCAGGAACAAGAAAAGGATGTCCACTCTCACCACTATTATTCAACACAGTTTTGGAAGTCCTAGCCTCAGCAATCAGAGAAGAAAAAGAAATAAAAGGAATACAAATTGGAAAAGAAGAAGCAAAGCTGTCATTGTTTGCAGATGACATAATACTATACATAGAGAATCCTAAAGATGCCACCAGAAAACTACTAAAGCTAATCAATGAATCTGGTAAAGTTGCAGGATACAAAATTAACGCACAGAAATCTCTTGCATTCCTATACACTAATGATGAACAATCTGAAAGAGAAATTAAGGAAACACTCTCATTTACCATTGTAACAAAAAGAATAAAATACCTAGGAATAAACCTACCTAGGGAGACAAAACACCTGTATGCAGAAAACTATAAGACATTGATGAAAGAAATTAAAGATGATACCAACAGATGGAGAGATATACCATGTTCTTGGATTGGAAGAATCAATATTGTGAAAATGACTATACTACCCAAAGCAATCTACAGATTCAATGCAATCCATATCAAATTACCAATGGGATTTTTTACAGAACTATAACAAAAAATCTTAAAATCTGTAATGGAGACACAAAAGACCCCAAATAGCCAAAGCAGTCTTGAGGGAAATAAACAGAGCTGGAGGAATCAGACTCCCTGACTTCAGACTATACTACAAAGCTAATCAACACAATATGGTACTGGCACAAAAACAGAAACATAGATCAATGGAACAAGATAGAAAGCCCAGAGATAAACCCACGCACCTATGGTCAACTAATCTATGACAAAGGAGGCAAGGATATACAATGGAGAAAAGACAGTCTCTTCAATAAGTGGTGCTGGGAAAACTGGACAGCTACATGTAAAAGAATGAAGTTAGAACACTCCCTAACACCATAGACAACCCAATCCAAAAATAGGCAGAAGACCTAAATAGACATTTCTCCAAAGACGACATACAGATGGCCAAAAGCACATGAAAAGCTGCTCAACATCACTAATTATTAGAGAAATACAAACCAAACTACAGTGAGGTATCACCTCACACCAGTTAGAATGGGCTTCATCAGAGAATCTACAAACAACAAATGCTGGAGAGGGTGTGGAGAAAATGGAACCCTCTTGCACTGTTGGTGGGAATGTAAACTGATACAGCCACTATGGAAAACAGTATGGAGATTCCTTAAAAAACTAAACCTAGAATTACCATATGATCCAGCAATCCCACTACTGGGCATATACCCAGAGAAAACCACAATTCAAAAAGACACATGTACCCCAATGTTCATTGCAGCACTATTTACAATAGCCAGGTCATGGAAGCAACCTAAATGCCCATCGACAGACGAATGGATGAAGAAAATGTGGTACATATATACAATGGAATATTATTCAGCCATAAAAAGGAATGAAATTGAGTCATTTGTAGAGACGTGCATGGATCTAGAGACTGTCATACAGAGTGAAGTAAGTCAGAAAGAGAAAAACAAATATCGTATATTAACGCATATATGTGGAACCTAGAAAAATGGTACAGATGAACTGGTTTGCAGGGCATAAATTGAGACACATATGTAGAGAACAAACGTATGGACACCAAGGGGGGAAAGCCACGGGGGCGTGGGGGTATGATGAATTGGGTGATTGGGACTGACATGTATACACTGATGTGTATAAAACTGATGACTAATAAGAACCTGCTGTATAAAAAGAAATGTGATCAAATGTATTCTATTGGAAAGAAGCAAAAATAGACCATATTTACTGTCTAAATTATATAATAATTTAATGATATTTAGCATCTATTGCAGATGTATTTATTATTACAGATTGTATTTGCTTTATCAATGTCTTCTCTTTGGTAATGAAAGTAAAACAAAGTAAAATAAAATCTGAAAAAAAAAAAAGATTTCCTGAACTGGTTACTTGCTATGTACTGGTACCATGCTATGCTAATTTTTTATATGCATTATCTCATTTATTTCTCACCAAAATACTGTAAGATATGGGTTATCCCATTTTACTGATAAGGAAATTGAAATTCAGGTAGGTTACTAACAGGACCAAATTGCCTGGCTCCAAAGTGGTAAAATCGTTATTTCTGTTTGATATGAGAATCTAGTTTCTTAACTTCTGTTATAATGTGTCTTCCTATTATTTAAGTAAATATTTGTTTGGTAGCTCTAAGTAAAGATAGATGAATTTTATATTCAACATGAAAACTACACAAACTTGACTAATAGGATGCAATGTTGATTCATAGACAAATGTCTAAGACAATTTTCCAGGTTCTATCTTGAGAACTGTGTAGGTGGTGGTTTTTGTTAAATGAAATTTAAGTTGAAGAAAAGGTTCAAGCTAGGAAGAGAAGCATTTTCATCTCTTAGGCCTTGAGTTTGAGGTGCTAACTTGTCATACGCAGTGGAAGATATCTACCAGTCAATAGCATACTTAGCCCCAGATCTCAGAAGTAAAATAAATGGGAGTTATTGGCTTATATATTGTGGTCGAAAATAAGACATGGATGAATATCCTGGGAGACACTACCTGGCCCAAAAAACTAAGTGGTCCTCAGATAGAATGCAAACCAGGTCTTCCAAACCTAAAGGCAAGCACGAAAAGAGGAATCAGCCAATTGACAGACACCATAATTCAAAGAAAAAACAGGGTGTGGTGACATGGGAGCAGAAAGAGTATACATGTGTTTGAAAATGGAGTGAACTCTGCAGATAACTGTACCGTATCCAGGTAAGGTAAAGGATGGAGAGGGTTTGACTTTTGAGAAGAAGGTTTCAGTTTAAATGTGGGGGACACAAATATTATAAGCACTCCAGAAAGTTATACCTGGGCCCCTTGCAATATGTCCCCCAGATTTGAGCTAGAGATTATTAATACCCATATTACAGAGCATGAAACATGCACAGTGATGAAGTGCTTGACACACATTCACACATCTAGGACATAGCAAAGTCTGGATATGAACTCAGATCTGTCTGGTTCTAAGATACTTGCTGCTTTTTGTAGGGTTTTTTTTTTCTGAGATAAAATTCACATAACACAAAAGTCCCCATTTAAACTATTTTTATGTGTACTATTTAGTGGGTTTTAGTATATTCACAATGTTGGGCAACCATCACCACTAACTCGAGAACATTTTCATCACCGGAGAGAAACCCTGCACTCGTTAAGTAATTACTCCCCTTATCTCTTCACCCCAGCCACTGCAAGCATGAATCTGTTTTCTGTCTCTATGGATTTTCCTATTCTGGGTATTTTATATAAATTGTGTCATACAATATGTGACCTTTTATGTCTGGCTTCTTTCATGTAGCATCACATTTTCCAGGTTCATCTATGTTGCAGCATGTGTCAGTACTTCGTTCCTTTTTATGGCTGAACAATACTCCATTGTATGGATATATATTTTGTTTATCCATTCATTAATTGATGGACATTGGGTTGTTTCTGCTTTTAGCTACTGTGAATATGCTGCTACGAACATTTGTGTACACAGTTCTGTGTGAACATTTGTTTTCAATCCCCTTGGGTATATACCTAGAAGTTGAATTCCTGGGTCATATGGTGCTAGCTCTATGTTTAACTTTTTGAGGAACTGCAAGAATGTTTTCCAAAGTGGCTGCACTATTGCATCCCACCAGCAATAAATGAGAAATTCAATTTCTCCACATCCTTGCCAACACCTATTTTCCATTGTTAAGGCTATAGTCATCCTAGTGGGTGTGAAGTGGTATTTCATTATGTTTTTTGTTTGCATTTCCCTAATGACTAACAATGTTGAGCATCTTTTCAGGTGCTTATTGGCCATTTGTATATGTGCTTGGAGAAATGTCTATTCAAACCCCATGTCTGTTTGAAGTACACTGATTTTTTTAAAACCACATTCTTGCTTTCTGGCACAATGAAATGTCCCAGTTTCACTTTATACTTCACCTCCCCCAGAGTGAGAATCAAGAATTTTTCCAAGTTGCCTTAGTTCCTTTTTGGAGGAAAAGTTATTCAGAAATAACAAGGCATGTTCAATATTACTAGAATGACGTTGCTTCTAAACCTCTTCAATGAGCAGAGTTACAAAATCTGTTAAACCATTGTTCAGTCTGATACCTTCTATTCAAATGTAATAACACAGGTTTTTCCTCCCTTCCCTCTACTTCATATTTGTATCATTCTTCTTTTTCCCACAGTGATATCCCTGGTTCCCAATAACTTCTATATGTTTACTCACTTGCTCTGTCCTACAATATATACAAAATAGTTGCAGATTTACTATACTAATTTCATTATTAATAATAAACATATTAAGTTCAAGAATATAGAGCACTGAGTTTGTACAATTAGAGTCCTTAATCAAAAGTTACTTCAAAAAAAAAGAGTTACTTCAAATAATTATTTTTTCCCAGTGTGGTTGTGTTATCAATTTTACATAGATATATTCTTATTCTTTAGTTTGGATTCAAATTTAGTGTTCGTCTCTTTATAGTCCTTTAAAATTTTTTAATTTCACTTTTTGTATTGAAGTTTTTTTTATTTTAAAAATAGGCTCTGCAGGGCTTCCCTGGTGGCGCAGTGGTTGAGAGTCCGCCTGCCGATGCAGGGGACACGGGTTCGTGCCCCGGTCTGGGAAGATCCCACATGCCGCGGAGCGGCTGGGCCCGTGAGCCACGGCTGCTGAGCCTGCGTGTCCGGAGCCTGTGCTCCACAACGGGAGAGGCCACAACAGTGAGAGGCCCGCGTACTGCAAGAAAAGAAAAAAAAAAAAGGCTCTCCAACAATATTGACAATGACCAAAACAGGAAATCAAAAAATGATGAAAAACGTCTCCCCAGTTTAGACTGGGTAACGTAAGAGGTGTCATGCACCACTCAGGAAACACAAAATGCCACATCCACTTGGTGGGTTGGTATGTCCTACTTAAAATTACAGAAACCTTGAATTGTAAACCTGCCAGTTAGTAAATTTTAAGGTTTACATATACTGTTTTCAAAAATATATATGTATATATACATATACATATTTGTATATATACATATATATATTTGTATATATAAAAATATCACTATTTATGCTGCTTATTGGAATCACCTCTGGAATTTTAGAAAACACTGATATCTTGGAGTTCCATTTTCAAATATCCCAGTGTAACTGTTCTGCAGTAAACCCCAGGCATCAGGATTTCTTAAATCTCCCCAGGTGACTATAGTTATTGAAGCAAGGTTGAAAATCACTGCTTTAGTCGAAAATTAGGTCAGGAATTTGAGGAGCACTCCTAGTTAATAAGAGTCCCCAGAAACCAGGAGCTTAGTGTGGTGCCATGCCCTAAAAAGGTCACAAACTCTGCCCAGGAAGATTCAGGTCTCCTGAGATGAGTTCTGTTCATGTCCCCAGGGAAACAGTAAAGCTAAGTCATTAGAATATACTAGCTGTTCCTCTAGTCAGCATCCATTGACAACTTTGCATGGTCAATACCCTGCGCCTTTGCTTGCCGCTTTTTGGCTGCACAAAGATACTACCAAAAATTTGAAATGACCAAATCCTTTTACAAAGGTCAGGTTAATGTCTTAGGCCAAATATCACCTAATCCCTATAAGCAGAAGGGAGACAAAATAAAGCTTTAGTAACCTTTGTTGTAGGACCAGCAATGTTAAGAGGCTCTGTCAGTCACATACATAAGTGACATTAGGCAGCAGACCAATATGTAAAAATCAGGAATATGCAATATAAATTGAAAAACAAGTTTTCATACTCAGAACTCTTCTTATTAGCAAGAAACACATGGAACATTTTCTTATTCAAGTGGAAATAGATGCCATATAACCAGAATAAATTAGGTGGGTAAGCAATTCTTTTTTTTTTTTTTTTTTTTGCGGTACGTGGGCCTCTCACTGTTGTGGCCTCTCCTCTCCCGCTGTGGAGCACAGGCTCCGGACGCGCAGGCTCAGCGGCCATGGCTCACGTGCCTAGCTGCTCCACGGCATGTGGAGTCTTCCCGGACCGGGACACGAACCCGTGTCCCCTGCATCGGCAGGCGGACTAACCATTGTGCCACCAGGGAAGTCCAGCAATTTTTATGTTAATAACAATGTGACTTAAAAAGAATGTTCTCTGGATGCAAACATTTTAAAATAATGAGCGCATGCTAACAATCTGCATTAGGAACCTATATTTTTATCTACAGAATACATTTTGCTTTCACAAATTTACCTGTTTTAATTAATTTACTATTATTTCTGCCCTATTTTATTTTATGGAACTGAAAGGTGCTATTGAGAACATAATTGCAAATTCCTTTATATGTCTCATTTCATTCAAGAAAGTTTATCTAAGTATATCACTAGAATCAAATAAGAAAGCTTCCAAGGAAACTCAAAACCAAAGACAATTTTCAGCATCTACACATTTAAATGTGACATTTGATGTCAGTTTTAACTTTAGAAATAATCCTCATGATATTAACCTCTATATTCCATACGCCAAGGCTTCCTTAATCAACAAATGATAATGCTGAGAAAAATATATTCATATAGGTATGTAGCTCTGTGGTAGATCAAATATGGCTACAGCAGGATACAAATCAACATACAAAAATCACTTGTGGTTCTATACACTAAAAACAAACTATCCAAAAGAGAAACAGAGAAAGCAATCTCATTTCCAATAGCACCAAAATTTATAATACTTAGGAATAAATTTACCAAGAAGGTGAAAGATCTATACACTGAAAACCATAAGACATTAATGAAAGAAACCGAAGAAGACACAAGTAAATGGAAAGAACTCATGTTCTTGGATTGGAAGACTTAACATTGTTAAATGTAACATTGTTACATTTGGGTCATCTATATGACCCAAAGTGATCTACAGATTCAATAAAATTGCTATCAAAATTATAATGGCATTTTTCACAGAAATAGAAAAAACAATCCTAAAATTTATATGAAACTGCAAGACCCCAAATAGCCAAAGCAATCTTGAGAAAGAAGAAGAAAACTGGAGGCATCATACTTCCTGATTTCAAACTATATTACAAAGCTATAGTAATCAAAACAGTATGGTACTGGCATAAAAAC
This sequence comes from Pseudorca crassidens, assembly GCF_039906515.1. Taxonomy (NCBI): domain Eukaryota; kingdom Metazoa; phylum Chordata; class Mammalia; order Artiodactyla; family Delphinidae; genus Pseudorca; species Pseudorca crassidens. Next base: position 108,887,736 of record NC_090317.1, on the reverse strand, counting down.
AGACACATAGACCAGTGGAGCAGAATAGAGAGCCCATAAATAAAACCAGGTATATATGGTCAACTAATCTTTGACTGGGGTGCTAAGAACACACAATGAGGAAAGAATATTTTATTCAATTAATTGTGCTGGGAAAATCAGATATCCATGTGTGAAAGAATGAAATTGGACTCTGTCTTACACCGTTCACAAAAATTAACTGAAAATGGATTAAAGACTTAAATATAAGACCCAAAACCATAAAACTCCTAGAAGGAAACACAGGAAAAGGCTCCTGACATTGATCTTGGCAATTTTTTTTTTGATATGACACCAAACACACAGGCAACAGCAGCAAAAATAAATAAGTGGGACTACATCAAACTAAAAAGTTTCTGCACAGCAAAGGAAACAGTCAACAAAATGAAAAGGCAACATATGGGATGGGAGAAAATATTTGCAAACCATATATCTGATAGAGTTAACCTTGAAAATATATAGTTGACCTTTGAACTGCATGCGTCCACTTATACACAGACTTTTTTCAATATATGTATATAGTCAGCCCTTCATTTCTGCAGATGCAGAACCCACAGATATGAAGGGATGACTGTAAGCAACTTGAGCATCCTCAGATTTTGTACCTGTGGGGGTTCCTGGAACCTATCCCCCACAGGTACCAAGAGGCAGCCATATAAGGAATTCATACAACTCAATGGCAGAAAAACAAATAATCTGATTTTACATTGGGCAGAGGACCAGAATAACATATTTTCCAAAGAAGACATACAAATGGCCAACAGATATATGAAAAGATCCTCAACATCACTAATCATCAGGGAGAAGCAAATCAAAACCACAATGAGATATCACCTCACAGCTGTTAGTATGGCATAACACATAAAATTTTTCCCAAACAAAGGCAAATTCATAGAAACAAATTCTAGAATGGTGGTTGCCAGGGGTTGGGAGGTAGGAGAAATTTGTAAATGTGGGCCAAAGGGTAAAAACTTTCAGTTATAAAGTGAATTCTGAGGCTCTAATAAACAGCATAGTGACTATAGTTAATAATATTGTATTGTATTCTTAAAATTTGCTAAGAGAATAGATCTTAACTTTTCTCACCACAAAAAAAGGGTAACTGTGAGGTGATGGATGTGTTAATTAACTTAATCATGGTAAACATTTCACAACGTATACATATATCAAATCAATACAATGTACACTTTATATACAATTTTACTTGTCAATTATACCTTAATAAAGTTGGGGGAAAAAACATGGCTACAAATTCTTTGATCTTCTCTCATTGAGAGGTGAGGTCTATATCCTCTTCCCTTGAACCTGGGGAGCTCTTGACTGGAACAATAGAATATTGCACAAATATTTCTGTGCTAGAGTGTGGGCCCAGGCATTAAAAGACTGGCAGTGTCCATTTCCTGCCTCTTAGAACCATACCATGGGGCAATTCAGCTTCCATATAAGAAGTCCAGCTACCCTGAGACTGCCATGTCTTCAAGAAGCCCAAGCCAGAATCAAAGGCTATGGAAAGTGAGATCCATGTAAAGAGAGTGAGAGACGGGGAGCCCCAAGGCTCTAAGTTTGTGAATGACAAACCTATCTTGGCCCAAACCATCCCCACTGAAACCACGGGGATCAGAGAAAAAGTATCAGTCAAGCCCTTCCTGAATTCCTTACCCACAAAACAGTAAGCAAGTAAAATGGTTGCTTTAAGCTACTAAATATGGGAGTCATTTATTAAATAGAAATAAATGCAACAAGCTCAGCTGCTTTCTGACTGCCTAGCAGAGATGTAATGAAGAGCATAGATAACTTGGGCTTTTCGAGGGAATGTTACCACTTCCACCGGAAGAAGCAGTGGAGTAGCTTTAGGTAGTTTTAGTATCTTTGCAGTTATCCATAAAACTGTACCTCAGAAAATACAGTATGGGGGCTTCCCCGGTGGCACAGTGGTTAAGTCTCCGCATTCCCATTGCAGGCGGCCTGGTTTCGATCCCTAGTCAGGGAAATAGATCCCACATGCATGCCACAACTAAGAGTTCACATGCCACAACTAAGGAGCTGGTGAGCCACAACTAAGGAGCCTGAGAGCCACAACTAAGAACCAGTGCCACCAAATTAATTAATTAATTTTTTAAAATCCCTTTAATAAACTGGAACAGCAGTATCCTGCCATTATCTTAAAAAAATAGAGTATGGTCAGTGCGATTAGCTTTTTCATATCTTTAATTTTCTTGGTGACCTACTCCATTTACCTGATCCCAAATGCCCTTAAAACCCAGTATCCAACTTTATGTCTGTGGTCCACAATCATACTCATGGTGGTTGTACATCCTCACTATTTGTCCAACTTTCATTCTGTGAGTGAAATAATGGTTGATATTAATAAGTATGAATATGTATAGCATGCTTCTAAGAGCCAGGCAGTATGGTAAACACTCTGTATTATCTCATTCAAAACTCTCAGATATCCCATGTGATAAGTTCTATTTCTATTCCAATTACACAGATGAGGAAACTGAGGCTCAGAAAGGGATAGAGACTTGCCCAAAGTCAATGAACTATTAAGTGGTGGAAGAGGGATTCGAACCCAAGCAGGTTTACTCTAGGGCAGACAACACTACACTACTATTCAGTGTCTTTGGATAGTTACTATTAATTTTTAGTTTTGTGGCCTGCAAGAAATGGACCTCATTCACAAATCCCCTTTCGCTGTTGGGTGGAGAGGAGTCAGAGTAAAAAGTTTGGATAAATGTGCACTGCTGACTTTGATCTAATAGATAACCATCTTCTGAGTGCATTTCATTTTCTTCCACCTCAGATTATATAGTTTAGTTCCAACTTTGTGGTTTATAAAGAGATCATTAACTGCATTTGATTGGACAAATACTCCCTCTCAATGTGGACATTAGTAGCTTGCAGTGTGACTGTTAATTCCAGTCAGTTTACATTAGGTTGAACTGGCAAGTTCACTAGTAAAGGGTAATGTATCTCCAAAATAAATGCTGCTTTAGGGAAGCTTTTCTGTCAATCATTATATTCTTCACAGAATCTTAAATGAGCCAACAAGACTCACGGAAAATTGCCCACACAGATATATCAAGCAGATCCTTCCACATCTGCAGGCTAGTCAATTAATTCAATACATTATTAGCCCAGTCAAGAGTTACAGCTAGAAATAGTGAATGTTTCCAAGTTAATATAGGAGTGTGGAACAGGTTGATTTCACAAACAATTGCCCAAAGGAAAGGTCTTTAAGTATTAGTAATAAGTATCTGATTGGATCATGAAGAATGATAGTTAACATGAACCAAGCTTCAGTTTTGCTATTTCTTATACTGATAAATGCTATGGGGGGGGCTCAATATGAGAAAACATGGTTCACTTGTGTAAGGTTCCTAATGTCATTAACTGCTGTATTTTTATGTATTGTTGCTGTATCTGAATAAATGAAATAAATTATGTGAAAATGACCATTTTAGATTATAAATATTTATGTACGGCTCTACCACCAGTAAGCTCTCTGAGGTTAAGACCTGTTTCTTATTCATTTCTATATTACTCAGAGCACCCCCAAACCAGTGCCTGGCACAGTTACTCAAAAAAGATAGGATTTGAGTGGAACTGAATTTAAATGTCTTTTTCTTTTAAATAACCATTTTTATATACACACAAAAGGCATGTAGGTATTCAAACTGGGCTAACCTAGTCTACTACATTAATATTACATTTAGCTTTGCTGAGACATAATTTACATACCATAAATTTCACCTATTTGAAGCATATAATTCAATGGGTTTTAGTGTATTTACAGAGTTGTGCAACCATCAATCACCTCAATCAATTTCAGAACATTTTTATCACTCCCAAAAGAAATCCTGTACCCACTAGCAGTCATTTCTCATTCTCCCCACCTACACCCTCTGAAAAACACTAGTCTACTTCTTGTCTCTATAGATTTTCTTATTCTGGACACTTCATAGAAATGGAATGATACAATATGTGACTTTTATACCTGTCTTCTTTAACTTAGCATAATGCTTTTGAGATTCAGCTATGTTGTATCGTGTATCAGTACTCCAGTCATTTTTATGGCTAAATAATATTCCATTGTATGAATATACACATTTTGTTTATCCTTTCATCTGTTGATGCACATGTGGGTTGTTTTCACTTTGGGGCCACTATGAATAGTGATGCTATGAATATCTATTTACAAATATTTGTGTGGGCATAAGTTTTCATTTCTCTTGGGCATATACATAGGAGTTGCTGAATCGTATGGTAACTCTATGTTTGGAATGAGTAAATTCTAACAATCTCTCCATAAGTTCACTAATTCCCCCCCTCTGTAATCTCCACTCTACTAATGAGCCATCCACTGAGTTTTTATTTATATTGTATTTTTCAGTTCTATGATTTACATTAGGTTATTTTTAATAAATTCTATTTCTTTGTTGAGATTTCCTATTTTTTCCTTTGTTTTAAGAGAATTTGTAATTGCTTGTTTATACATTTGTATGATGATTGGTTTAAAATCTTTGTCAGAGTGAAATAAGCCAGACACAGAAAGGCAAATACTGTATGAGCTCATTTATGTGTGAAATCTAAATAAAAATTGAATTCATAGAACTGGAGAATAGAACGGTGGTTACCAGGGGCTGAGGAGTGGGGGGAATAGGAGATGTTGGTCAAAGGGTACAAAGTTTCAGTTATAAAATGAATAAGTCTGGGATTTAATGTACAACATGGTGGCTATGGTTAATAACACTGTATTGTATACTTGAAATTTGCTAGGAAGAAAATCTTAAGTGTTGTCATCACACAAACACTACCATACCTGTAAAATCCCTGTCCGATAATGCCAAGATCTGATTCATCTTGGTGTTATTATCAGTTGGTTGTCTTTTTTATTCATTCATGCTATAACTTTCCTCATTCTAGTATGACGAGTGATTTTCTATTTTATTTTGGACATTTTGGATATTATGAGACTTTGGATCCTATTTAACGTCCCCTTTTTAGCAGGCAGTCCCCTGTTCAAGTTTAGTGTGAGGGCAGTTTGCTGTGCAGGTTTTGCTTCTCAGTGGATCCCAACAACTCTCCTGGCAGCAACACACACTGCTTCATTGCAGACAAGTGGGGTGGAGGCTTAGCTCCCCGCTTGGCTGTGTTGACATTCTCCTGGTGAAAGTGGGGCGCCGACTCACAGCGAAAGCTCAGCTTCCCGCTGGGCCCTGCTGACACGAATAAGGGAAGAAATTGACTTATTCATATCACCTTGATGCTGCAGGGTGAGGGCAGAAGCTCACTCTTCTAAATGGACCCCTCCGACACCAGTAAAGCAGAGAGGAGGAAGCAGAATGCCAACTAGTCCCACTTCTCACCTCACTCAGCCTCATTGACTGCAGGTGGAGGTGGAGGCACAGCTCACAGCTGGATTCCACTGACACTACCCTGGTTGAGAAATCAGAACACCACCTGCTACTGCCAGGCAGGAAATGGAAGACCAGGTCCCAGCTCAGCCTCGCTAACACTATCCCTACAGGGGAACCGGAGTGTACCTGCTGGTTGCATTGGGTGGGGGATGGAAGATCAGCTCCCCTGAATAAGCTGCTGACATTACTCAGCAGGGGAATTAGAGTGCTGCCTGCTTCCACCAGGCAGGAAATGGAAGATAAGCTCCCCGCTCAGAAGGTTAGGCCCCTGCCTAGCCCTGCACCTGGAGGAAGGAGAGAATTAGAGTACTACCACCTGCTTCCATGGGGCAAGGTGCAGGCATGGAAGATCAAATCCTCACTCAGCCCCATTGAAATCCTAGAGGTGGGAAGCATTGTTTCCATTGACGTTTGGCTGAAGTATGGTGGGTGTTTCCATTTTTTTTTTTTATTGTTAAACTACCCTTCTCCAGATCCTTTGGCGAGGGAAAAGGACTTTTTTCCTCCTTTTGTCCTTGTCTATTGGAAATTCTGGATTAGAGGCTTCTGGAGAGCCCTGTCCAGGATATATGGGAGGTAATAAGGAAACACAGAGGATTCACCACCATGCCATTCCTCAAATCCCAAGGTCTCTAGGCAGTTCACCTCTTTCTTCCCACCCTTCAGAGTCTCCCTATGTTTATTTGTTGTGTTGTATCCGGGGATATGGGAAAATATGTATGATCTGAAATGCAAGTGATATGTCAGCTTGCATCATTTGAATTAATTTTTATTCTAGATAACATTTTTAGGCCCTCTCAAAAGTCAAGTTGACAGTAAAGAGCCCATTTGTGTGGGTAAAACTTGATACAAAATGTCAGCATTGCTAACATGTTCCCTGGAAAATCTCCTAAGAATATCAAAACATTTCTCTTTTCCCCCCCCCATCTTCCAAACATTTTTAATGCTTGTAAGAACTGATTTGGTAGAACCTTTTTTTTAAAAAGTGTAAGTCATCTAAAGATAGCTCTGATTCCGTGAACTAGGAAAGAGAAAATAAAGAGAACCACAACGAGTCTAAGCACGTAGTTAAATAGGTAGATTTTTGCTGGCGGGGTGGGGGGGAAACTAAAGGGTACGCAGCTGACTTCAAAGTAATGTGAGATTAAAAATCTGTATTGCAAAAATGATTTAAATTGGCAAATTAAAATGATACAAAAACGTCAGTTAAAAACAAAAAGAAAAGCCCTACACATTACAGTTGGAGGTTTCAAAACCATTCCCACAGAAAATGGAAGCATCTTGGAAATTAACAGAAATAATAGAGCATGGAACTAGTCTTCGGATTCTCTGCTTACCATAATTCCCTTTATCGGTTTTAGGGCCAAGAAAGAGGCAGACATATTGGCCCTGGTGCAGTTCTTAACCATGAACCCATCTAATATTTCTTGTCTGTAAAATAGAATACATAATAATGCTAAATGTCTGGAGAAAAAGCTGTAAGTTGCCTTCCCCACCTTTCTCCTTGGTGATTATTATTGAAAAAGTTTACCAAGAAACACAACAAAATCAAAATTGACACCAGAATTGTTTTGGTTTCCATTCATCTGTATCCATTTCATTGGTTTGTTAAAGTGGTCTCTGTATACAGAAGGCAAGGGAGATGGAAGAAAGAGGCAGCCCATCCATGTTGGTAGGTGGCAGGTTTAATAAGCAAAGGAACTTACCCACGAGGTTTGTCTGGGGCGCCACAAGATAAGTAGATCTTCACACTTGCCTGCCAGAATCTTAAAAATTTATACAGAGGCCTTAACTGGGTTCCGTCCAGATGGTCTCAACAACACATTGTGCTCTCTCTCAAGGCTGCGTCCTTGATAATGGCTCCCACTGTGGGAACAGTGGGCAGAACGTACATTCCAAGGCCAGGGGAGGGGCTGAGGAGCCTCCATTTGTCTGGGTCCAGCCCGAGTGTCAACCAGCAGTTACATCCTCTCAATGACCTCCTCTAACAACTTTCAGCCCAAGACAGTTCCAGACGAAGCAGTTTCTCACATAAGAATTTGTGCCTCCCTGGAATTTTCCTACTTCTCAATTAATTCAATTTAGTGTTGATAAAAATAGTGCCTAAGAATAATATTAATTTTCAGCACAATTATAGGAACACAACTTTTGCATTTCTAAAATGCATAATGCATTTCTACAAGCATTCTGAAGCTTAGATATAGTTAGATCTAATTCCAAACTTTTCATAAATCCAATAGTGTTATTAGGGAACAACTATAAGATATGGGGTTAAAGCAGCACTTTTCATCTGGTGAGAATACTATCTCTAACTTTTAATTATGTTCATTCACTTCTTCATCCAAGATGTAAACAACTCTTCCATCTAGGTCTAGGACAAAAGTGTCATTTCCCAAAATCTATTTCTGTGCACATGACCCAGGCTAGGAAAAAGGAAGCGCACAGCAGAGACTGCAAGATGTAATTACTTGAAGAAACATCTTGTCTCTTGCTGAGTGAAATCTTACCAACGCAGTTTATTAGCAAGTTCGATAAGTCTTGATAAACAATGGGATTAAACTTTTGAAATCAAAGTAAGAAAAGTTTCTGCTTGCTTTAATAATTACTAAAATAAAAAGGGTGAGCAGCAACTTACAGCTTGTTACAGGAAGGCTTTATGGAAACTGTGATTCTAAAAGGATACCTCTGACTCACTAGAATCATTCCAGGCATACAGAGCAAGATGAGGAGGAAAGAAAAAAAACTACCCAGGAAAGGTATTAAGAAAAGAAATATGTTTAGTCATAGCGAAAGGAGGGAGGGAAGTAGCCTAGGCCCAGAGGAAGCAGGGGAAGCAATATAAATGGGACAGGGATTAAAGGGCTGGGAGGTGAGGGCAGGTCTGGATTAGTTTGAAAGGCAATGAGACCAAGTTAAGTGATTTACTAAAGGTCCCCTACTGAGTAACTGGCAGTTCTACTTCCATCCCTCCTATTTTGGGTTTCCTCTTTAGTTCCTTGTCTCTACACCGAAATAGACATCCTATGTGATTTTCTCTCATTGCAAATCTTTTATACTTTAACTCAGAAAGCCGTGTTTAGAGGACTGTGTAGGTGGTTGTTTTTAATGTTGAATTTTTTTTCCTCTTCTTTGGGAAAACTGCTGGTATAGAAAGCTTCTTTGACACAGTATTGAGACAAATAAAAGACAAATGTGTTATTCTACTGAGACGGTTGAAATGAAAGTTTGCTTTGAAGTAAGGTACTAGAATACATATGAGAGAATGCTGTTCTTGTCATAAAAACTGGAAGCTGAGCTTTCTTTGCCCTGTCAGAGAGAATGACAATCTAACGGGGCCAAAGTCAGACTGAGGGAATAGATATTTTTTTTTCCTTAATCATAACTCAACCTAGGACCAGAAAAGGACAAATATTAGAGATACAGAATAAATCCCAAATCTGGAGAATATGGTCAATAATCATAAAATTCATGTAAATAAATTTCAAGAATTCAAATTGTCATTGTCTATTGGCAGGAATATTAAAAGTATTAGTGACGATGCCTAAGTATTTTTGAAAAAGTTATTGACTTAGTCCTGTAACTTTGACATAATACAATTTGATTTAACAGAAATCTTTCTATCTTTAGAGTGCAGTAGCTTAAATCCATCCATCTGGAGTCTGATGTTTGAAACAGTTACTTCTAGAAGTCTCTGATGATACAAATGAAAATAATTTATAACACAAAGCCTTAAGAAATGACAACAAATACATTCTTGTGTTTTTATCTATAGAATTAATTTCACCTTTAATTTCATAACTTACTGACTTGGATTTTTAACACAATACCTATTTTTTTAAAATGTGAGTTAGCTTAATACACAATGCTCAAAGAAAATTATTAACTTTAAAGAGGGGGCTTCCCTGGTGGCGCAGTGTTGTGAGTCCACCTGCCAATGCAGGGGACACGGGTTCGGGCCCTGGTCTGGGAGGATCCTACATGCCACGGAGCGACTGGGCCAGTGAGCCACAACTACTGAGCCTGCGCGTCTGGAGCCTGTGCTCCGCAACGAGAGGCCGCGATAGTGAGAGGCCGGCGCACCATGATGAAGAGTGGCCCCCGCTCGCCGCAACTGGAGAAAGCCCTGCACAGAAATGAAGACTCAATGCAGCCAAAAATAAATAAATATCTCAAAAAAAAATTTAAAGAGAAACCTGAAGAGATATTTGCTCAGTCAATACATTTTTCTATGGTTATATTTCTCTCAGTGATTAAAAAGTTAAATTTAAGTGAAAACTTGTTCATTTAAAATTTGTTGAAATAGTTATATTAATTTAAAAAACTTTCCCCAGCTTTGAGATATTATTGACACATATGTAAGTTTAACATTTACAATGTGATGATTTGATACACATATATATATTACAAAATGATGACTACAATAAGGTTAGTTAACACCTCATCCCCTCGTCACATTTTTGGTGGGATAAATGACAACTTTCAAGTATATAATGAAGTATTTTTAATCATAGTCACCATGCTGTACAAGAGATCCCCAGAACTTACTCATCTGATAGCTGAAAGTTTGTGCCCTTGACCAACATCTTCCCATCTCTCCCAGCCCCCAGCCACTGGCAACTAATCTTCTAATCTCTCTTTCTCTGAGCTGGGGTTTCTAGATTCCACATATGAGGGAGAACATACAGTATTTGTCTTTCTCTGTCTGACTTGTTTTCAGTTAGCATAATGCCTTCAAGTTCCACCCATGTTGTCACAAAAGGCAGGATTTCCTTTTTATGGCTGAATAATATTCCACTTTGTGTGTGTGTGTGTGTGTGTGTGTGTGTGTGTGTGTGTGTGTGAGACACATTGTCTTTATCCATTCATCCGTCCATGAACACAGGTTGTTTCCATATCTCAGCTATTGTGAATAATGCAGCAAAGATCATGTGGGTGAAGATATCTCTTTGAGATAGTGATTCCATTTCCTTCAGATACGTACCCCAAAGTGTGATTGCTGGATCATATGGTGATTCTACTTTTAATATTTTGAGGAAGCTCGATACTGCTGCACCAATTGACATTCCCACCAACAGTGCAGGAGGGTTCCCTTTTCTCCACAGCCTCGCCAACACTTGTTATTTCTTGCCTTTTTGATAAAGGCCATTCTAACAGGTGTGAGGTGATATCTAATTGTGGTTTTGATTTGCATTTCCCTGATGATTAGTGATGTAGAGCATCTTTTCATGTACCTGTTGGTCATTTGTATGTCTTCTTTGGGAAGTTTCTACTGAGTTTCTAATTGGTTTGTTTGGGTTTTTTCACTACAGAATTGTATGATTTCCTTCTACATTTTGTATATCAACCCTTTATCAGATACATGGTTTGCAAATATCTTCTCTCATTCCATGGCTGCCTTTTCATTCTGTTCATCCTTTATTTTTCTGTGCAAAGTGTTTTTAGTTTGAAGTAGTCCCACTTGTTTATTGTTCCCTTTCTTGATTGAGCTTTTGGTGTCATATCTAACAAATCATTGCTAAGACCAATGTCAAGGAGATTTTTCCCTATGTTTTCTTCTAGTAGTTTTACAGTTTCAGATCTTATATTTAAGACTTTAATCCATTTGAGTTAATTTTAGTGACAGTGTAAGATAGGGGTCCAATTTCATTCTTTTGCATGTGGATATCCACTTTTTCCTCCTTTCCCCATTGAGTATTCCTGGCCCCGTTGTCAAATTCTAGTTGACCGTATAAGCATTAGTTTATTTCTGGGCTCTCAATTCAGTCCCATTGGTCTATTTATGTTTTCGTGCCAGTACCATATTATTTTGATTACTATAGCTTTGTAAGTATATTTTGAAATCAGGAAGTGTAATGCCTCCATCTTTGTTTTTCCCCCTCAGGATTGCTTTGGCTATTCAAGGTCTTTTGTGGCTCCACACAAATTTGAGATTTTTTTTCTATTTCTGTGAAAATTGCCAGTGGAATTTTGATGGGAGTTGCATTGAATCTACATATGGCTTTGGTTAGTATGCATGCTTTAACAATAATAATTCTTCCACTGCATAAACTTGGGATATCTTTCCATTTTTTGTGTGTCTTCTTTGATTGATTGCATCAACGTCTAGTCATTTTCAGTGTACAGACATTTGCCTCCTAGGTTAAATTTATTCTAAATATTTTATTGTTTTTGATGCTACTATAAATAGGATTATTTTCTTTATTCCTTTTTCAGGTAGGTCATTGTTAGTGTATAAACTGCAACTGATTTTTGTATGTTGATTTTTGTATCCTGCAAACTTTACTGAATTTGTTTATGCTAACAGTTTTTTGTCAGGTCTTTAGGATTTCCTATGTATAATGTCACATCATCTGCAAACAGAGAAAATTTTACTTCTTCCTTGCCAATTTGGATGCCTTTTATTTCTTTTGCATGCCTAATTGCTCTGTCTAGGACTTCCATTACTATGTTGGATAGGAGTGGTGAGTGGACACCCTTGTCTTGTTCCTGACCTTAATGGGAAGGCTTTCAGCCTTTCACCATGGGGTATGATGTCAGCCGTGGCTTTGTCATATATGGCCTTTGTTATGCTCAAGTATTCTCCTTCTATACCCAATTTGTTGAGCATTTTATCATGAAAGGATGTTGAATTTGGTCAAATGTTTTTTCTACATCTACTGTGATGATCATATGACTTTTACTCTTCATTCTCTTAATATGATGTATCACATTTATTGATTTGCATATGCTGAATCATCCTTGCATCCCAGGGATAAATTCCACCTGATAATGGTGTATGATCCTTTTAATGTGCTGTTGAATTCAGTTTGCTAGTATTTTGTTAAGAAGTTTGCATCTATATTCATCAGGGATATTGGCCTGTGATTTTCTTTTCTGGTGGTGTCCTTATCCGGCTTTGGTATCAGGGAAACATGGCCTCATAAAATGAGTTTGGGAATATTCCTTCCTCTTCAAATTTTTGATAGGGTTTTAGAAGAATTAGTGTTACCTCTTTTTTAAATGTTTGGTAGAATTCACCAGTAAAACATCTGCTCCTGGGCTTTTCTTTGGGGTGAGGTTTTTGATTATTGATTCAACCTGCTTACTTGTTATTGGTCTGCTCAAAATTTATATTTCTTCATGATACAGTCTTGAGAGGTTGTATGTTTCTAGGAATTTATCCAATTCTTCTAGGTTATTCAATTTGTTGCATATAATAGTTCACACAATCCTTTGTATTTCTGTTGTATGAATTATAATGTCTCCTCTTTCATTTCTGATTTATTTATTTATTTATTTGCGGTACGCGGGCCTCTCACTGTTGCGGCCTCTCCCGTTGCGGAGCACAGGCTCCAGACGCGCAGGCTCAGCGGCCATGGCTCACGGGCCCAGCCGCTCCGCGGCATGTGGGATCCTCCCGGACCGGGGCACGAACCCGTGTCCCCTGCATCGGCAGGCGGACTCTCAACCACTGCACCACCAGGGAAGCCCTCATTTCTGATTTTATTAGTCTTCTCTCATCACGGTCCCCAGGATCTTTCAGTTGTTCCCAGATACCATTCCTCAGTGTGCCCTCCATGTTTTTCCATCATGATTGCAAGATGGCTATTGCAGCTCCAAGCCTCACATCATCACTAGTCAGCTTCCAAAGCAGGGAGGAAGGGAAGGAAGGGGAATTGTTCCTCACGTGCCACCGTCTTATCAGTGAGGACTGTCTTTTGCAAAAGCCTCGGCAGCGTTTTCATCAGTCTTTCCCTCCACCATATGAGAGGCTGGGAAATAGGATATCTGGGCACTCTGGGTCTTTAACATGGAGGAGTAGCAAAACCAGCAAAAAAGAAAGGGAAATCAAGGTCACTTGGTTATGCTCAAGTATTCTCCTTCTATACCCAACTTGTTGAGAGTTTTATCAGCCAATAGTGTCTGCCACATATGATGAGAAAGTAAAGAGCTAATAGAGAGATTAAATATATATTAATATAATATAATAAATATATTATATGTTAGAGAAAAGGGTGATTGTAGATCAATATCTCAGAGGAGAGAGGTTAGGATTCTATCTAGATTCTAGGGCACTGGTGAAGAAACAACTCATCTTTTGAACCAAGGAGGAAAGAAAGAAATGAAGATGTATAAGTAAGTAGGGGTCAGTGTAGGAAGCTGGGGGTATTTTCACTTGAGATGACCAAGTAGGAAAAGAGATAGGGAAATTAATTCCCCTTTGGAAAAGTCCTGCAAAGCAACACTCTGAATGCAGCCCCAAACAAGTTCTATGCAACACAGACTCTTCTCTAGAACTCAGTTTCTCTGAGCAAGCCTCTCTCCACCCTGAGGGCAACTGCCAGGCATCCTTTCTCATCCCACTTCCAAACAGTTCACCTCTGTGAGACATACTCCTTCAGTAACTGAGTTACAATTTTGGACATTTCTATGACCCACGTATAAACCTAGGAGAACAAAAACACATTACAGCTCTTTTCAGAAAACCCACTTTTCATCTGCTATTTTTAAATGAGAAAGGAAGTAATATATAACTTTGATCTTATAAACTCTATGAGGTCAAAATTTATTCGGGGGAGTGCAAGTAATTAATGCAGCTATTATCCTCTGAATTTTCCATTGCAAAAGCCTATATTCATCTTTTCTGCCACCCAGAAAGCTTCTGATACACCTCTCCTTCCATTTGGTTGGTTGGGATCCAATAATGTTTGAAAAAGTTAATGTCAGTTTATGTACACCATAATTATGATATAAAACTGCAAAAACCTATTATGGAACATAAAATAGCAAACTAGTCCTATATTTCAAATATTTATGAAGAATTACACGTTTAATATTACCTTCCCCTTCTAGAAATAGAATTTATCAACAGAAACTTTTTTCTGTATATAGAAGTGTTGAATTATAAAAAACATTTAACGCAAAAAACAAATGCTTCAAAATCATTCCCTGGTGTTTCACATTTTTCCATAACTATATCATAATCATGGGCTAACCTATTAATTATCTATTACATACTTTCAAATGATGCTTTTGTTCTTAAGACAAAAATGATGCAACTAGAGATTTAAAGTGAAGTAGACTTTGGAACTATAACAAATACCATATGCTAAAGTGAAGTAGCTGAGATTATTGCTTAAGTTGTAGATGCCTCGTGAGGAGAAAAAAGTCCAAGGGCCCATTTATTCTTGGACCCAGGGTAGGTGTCTCACTCTTTTGGAGCTGATTTCGGGAACTAAACACAGTAATGTAGAAGTAAAGCTTCTTAGTTAACTCGTAGTCTGACTAATTGTTCCATGGTATTATGAGTTCAGTGTTTTGATGAATAGGAATACAGCCAAATACTTTTCAGAAACTACTTGCTTACAGCTTTTAGGGCATTTATTGCAGGTGGGTCCCTGTGGACTAGTAAACAGAAGAAGATTTTTGACATTTATCAGTTTGAAGATGGTCAGTGCCAACTGACCTCATTAATCCTCATTCTATTAGTGTTAGTTCATTTGTACTGAAAATTTTATGGCGATATCAATGACTTTAGAAGGAGGATGTGGTAGGAGGATATTTAATATTTACAAGTATAGAGTTGGGATAGTATCCATTACATTTTAAATAATTTAATTTGTGTCCACTAATAGACAACTATAACTATTATGCCTGTTTCATAGACAGAGAAATTGGAATAGAATTTGTGTATTATGATAATAACTAGATAAACAGAATCCTATAATTTTCACACTCAGTGTCACTTAATCATTCCAAAAGCTTATTATCCTCGGGTAGTAAGACTTTAAATTATTCAGAATTATTATCTTCATGGTTATATGAATATACAAGTAACATACTAAAAAGAAAATCAATTATAGGGCTATATATTTGAGGATTTTTTCCCTTCCAATAGTGGCAACACATTTCCATGAAGTCATCCTTGGAGTCTTGATTTATTACAATTAAAGTGCCATTTCTGGGCTTAGTGATATAATCAGTTGCTACAAAATGGTTTTTCTCTATCTGGTGATAACTAGAGGCTTTGAGGTTGACCGTGAGGTCAGTTGGACGTTTTCACGTTATTGCAAGAACAGAGATATGCTCATGTATTTGTAAGAATGTGCAGAGCTATTTACAATAGCCAGGACATGGAAGCAACCTAAGTGTCCATTGACAGATGAATGGATAAAGAAGATGTGGCACACATATACATTGGAATATTACTCAGCCATAAAAAGAAACGAAATTGAGTTATTTGTAGTGAGGTGAATGGACCTAGAGTCTGTCATACAGAGTGAAGTAAGTCAGAAAGAGAAAAACAAATACCGTATGCTAACACATATATATGGAATCTAAAAAAAAAAATGATTCTGAAGAACTTAGGGGCAGGACAGGAATAAAGATGCAGACCTACTAGAGAATGGACTTGAGGACATGGGGAGGGGGAAGGGTAAGCTGGGATGAAGTGAGACAGTGGCATGGACATACATACACTACCAAATGTAAAACAGAGAGCGAGTGGGAAGCAGCCGCATAGCACAGGGAGATCAGCTCGGTGCTTTGTGTCCACCTAGAGGGGTGGGAAAGGGAGGGTGGGAGGGAGCCACAAGAGGGAGGGGATATGGGGATATGTTTATATGTATGGCTGATTCACTTTGTTATACAGCAGAAGCTAATGCACCATTGTAGAACAATTATACTCTAATAAAGATGTTGAGGAAAAAAAAAAAAAGAATGTGCAGGGAGAACAGGAAAAACAGATGCCATCTCAAAAACAGGCCTAAAGGGAACAGAAGCCTTTGGACTTCAAGAATTCAAGGCAAATTCAGAGCCTGGGACACCTTTTGGCTACTCCCCAGCAGGCCTACAACACTCACCAGTCTAGTGATCTGCCATGAATGCTGATCCAGCTCCTGCTAATGCTACTTCTGCTCTCTCCACTCCCCAAAACACCCCTCTACTATTTGTTCTACGTCATGGCATCTTCTGTCTCAGAGATTCGTACATTTTGTCCCCACTGCCAACTCTGTGTCTCTCTGTATGTCACACAATCAGACCCTAAGAGCATTGATCTGATACTTACAGTCACTTTCTCATATAAAATATTCATACTGGACAGAATACTTTTTTTGGATTTCTCACTTTGTTGATCCCAACTTTCATTCAATAAACCATGGAGTAGATAGATGACCAGCTTTCTCAGTGAGGATCTGGTTATCACAAATGCCCATAGTCAACAGAGACCTCTCCAAAAATACACTTTGGTAAATCATCTTCAGTCTGGCTTTATAGAACAACTGAGTTACAATTTCAGGTTCAGTGACATGTAATAATCTCAAAACAAAGTCATTTGTCTACCATCTTCTAAATAAAGAATTCAAACAAAATGCTGTTGAAGTCTCTCTGCTTCTATTCAGGTATAACCAAATTAGGTCAGCAAACACTAAAAACTATATTTAAAATCAATTAAAACATCCATCAATATCTCTTCTTCTCCTAGACAAAGTAATTAGTCTTTCATTGTGCTCCAACACTTTCTTTCTTTCCACTTTAGTAAGTTTTCTTTATAAGACTAACTGGTGCCTCAGTGGCTTGCCAGATTAAGGAGGAAAGGAGGAATCTCAAACCACAAATAACCATTTCAGTCGAGTAGTTCAAATATGACTGAGGCATGAGCTTCAGCATTGTTCAATCTAAAGCTATTTCTTGTTTTGTGTGTATTTTTGGGGGTTGGTTTTGAGGAGATAGAGGTTAACAAATTACTTTAATGTACTTTTTGAATGGGTAATACATGTACACTATATGCCATTTAAAAAGTACAAAAGGCTATACATAACAAGTAAGTCTACAGCTATATAAATTGGGTATTGATGCGATAATGCTGTATAACACACAACCCCAGAACTTAGTGACTTACATTAACAAGCACTGATTTCTCTCACTTACAAGCCTACAAATTGGCAGGGGCACCTCTACTTCAGACTGTGGGCTGTGTGGCCTTGGTTCTAGGCTTTGAATCAAGTTTGGAGATAATCCACACATGTCATTCAGAGTCATAGGCTGAAGAGACAGTGGCTACCTGGGTCATGTTATTCTCATGGCAATCACAGAAGCATATGACTAAGCCAGAACTGCCCATGCTTGTATCATATCTGCTATATTCTATTGCCAAAGCAAGTCATGTTTCCAATACCTAGTCACTAGGGCAGGAAATTATACTCTATCTTAAAGGGGAGAGGGCATGGGAGTGAATATTTGCTGAACAATAAACCAATCCCTTTTATTCCCCAGGCACAGAGTTCCCCTCTGGATACAAGACTTGTTATTCACTACTTGTGTATTCATCCAGAGAAATTCTATGCAAATATAAGTATACTCACAAATAAATACTTTAATGCTATGGCATCATTCTATACACACAGTTCTATACCTTGGCCCCTTCCCCCACTTAAAGATATATCTCAGGGAGTATTACATGTCAGTACATGAGGGTTGCCTCATTTCACTTAATACAACTTCATACTGTTACATAAGATGGATACACAATAATTTATTTAATAAATGCTCTATTGCTGGACATTTAGTTGTTTCTGCTGTTTTATCATTTTAATCAATGCTGCAATGCCTATCATTGTATATGTTTTTGCAAATATCTACAGAATATATTCCTAGAAGGGATATTACTAGTTGCAAAGTCCTTGCATTTTGTTTTGATAGCTCTTTTTAAATTTTCTTGAATAAAAATTACACAATTTAACTTACTATGAGCAATGTAAAGGGGTGCCTGATTACCTACACCCTTGCCAACACAAATCAAACCATTTTATCTTTGCCAAGCTGATAAATTAGAAAAAGACCTCCTATAATTTGAACTTGTATTTCACTATGTCACTTCTTATGGGTGAAGGTGATACATTTTCATATGATAAAGGACCACGACTACTATACATGGCAGACCTCTCTGGTCTGTAGGGTCCTTTTCCATAACTTCTCCTACCCTACCCCACAGACTCTACTGTGTAGTTGGTTTAGATAACTATTTGTATTACATGATATCATTTCCACAGGGTGGGCCCCAAACTCAAGATGTGGGTTCCTGAGCTAGAAACTTTTGAGGACACACAACTAAGAGTAAGCCTCTAGTCTGCATTTTGCCTCTAAATTAAATCATAAGACAACGGAGAACAGACATTTTGTCTTTGACAATTATTAAAATACTCACTACAATGTTCTACAGAGCTGAAAAATAATAATTCTTGACTCTCTGAAGCAGCATTAGCTATCTCAGCTGATAAAGACAACAACCAAGCAACTCCTTTTGACTAAAAGTCCAGAGCAACCTACAAATGCTACGAACAACAAATGACAACCCCAGTAATCAGTCCTATCCAAGGGGTTCACATGGTCAGAGTCATAACACCAAGGACAATGAGAGAAGCACAGCAGGGTTCAGCTTCCAAAAAACTTTGTGTTCCTGAGAGAAAGATTCTTCACAAATAAAAGTACTAAAATTAACTATGTACTGACTAGGCATATTTAGTTAATTGCACTGTGACCCTCCCAGGTAATATTTTTTCTTCAAGAAAATTTTATAGACACATTAACATTTTTATTCATAACGATTTGAAATTACCCATTGAAACACTAAATAAGAGCTGAGATGATGAGCTTAAAAGACTCTGCTATAACTGAAGTCATAGTAGAAGCTACTGTAGTGGATAAAAAAAAGTTAGACTATAACTCATTACGTTTAACCGTTCATGCAACAATTGTAAAATTTACTATGACTCACTAGTGGCTGATTAAGAGGTTCGGATGTCAGTGCCAGATAAGAAGTGTCTAATCTCTCCCAATATTAGAGCTACAGTATTCTAACCACTTTACAAATGGTTTCTGCAATTCACTGGGCACTCATTATTGAATGTACCAAAACCTTGCTAGAATATTCTCTTTAGGGGTAGCGTCACGCCTCTTTGCAGAGGAACAGTCTTTAAAATGGGAGTCTTTGGTGACCATGGCAATTCAACCAGACTGTCTGGTTGAAAGACCTGCTTGTACTAAATAAGAGCCAAGAAAGACCTGCTTGTACTAAACTATTTTGTGTGAAAAATAACAGTATTATGTGATTTCAATGTGCTCATGGTGTTCCTCTTTCATTCTTATTCCAGGTAGGTTCCATCCAAATTGTTAAATCTCTAGCAGACCTCCCTGAGAGACTTAGGGGCCTTGCTTCTGAAATTCAAGGCCGCTGCCTCTAAGTGTCACTGCTTTCCTCAAATAGTAAAGACTTAGCAGACCCAATAGGACCTCCGAGGCTTTTACTTTTTCTTTTTTCTAAGTAATTAAATCTTAAAATAAAATTCCATATGCAGGAATATTTTTGATAGATATACCAATTTAAAGAGTGTGAATCACTAGTAAATGCTAGAGTATCTTTCAGTATGCTGTCTCTATTGTAAGTGGATACTTGTTTTAACTTAGAATTAGGCCAATCTTCCCCTTATACCTGCAATTCATTAGAGACTTTTCTTGCTCCAACTCTCACATCATCTGCTGGCCCAGATGCTTGAGAGGAAAGCATCAGAACCTGGACCCAGCAAGGTGTCAAATGTCCAATTAAATTAGCAACAATTCTTATGCTGTCTCTCCTTGAGATAGTTCATGTTTAAGAGAACATACACTGTTGCATCCAAATGAAACTGACCCAAATCCTAAGGCAAGAAAATGTATTTATCCCAAACTTCCTCTCTTACTCTCACCAAAATTCTAATTTCAATCACTAATTTGTTCAGTCAAGAGAATAGGGACATAAAAATGTAATATGTCACTCAACATCTTCCACCAATTCATGTGCTAAATGAAGTTCCTTGAGTTATCCATCTCTATATGGTTTTATCGTTTGCTCCTGCAAGCATCCCTTTCCAAGGGCCAAGTACTATATTTAATCTATGGGTAGGAATTTTCTGACTGCTTTGTTTCTTTTGAAGTTATCAGAGATATCTGGCTCCTCTTTACCTCAACCGACTTTGTGCTTTCAGAAAGTGACCTTTTCCATTCAGCTCTTTTAAACAGCATCTCCCTTTAATTCACTCTAACATAGAAAACACAGTCTTTAAAATGTACGCTTAAGTCACTTCTCACAGTAATGAATTGAATGGGTTTGCTGCTATTGATATAGAAATTGATATTAATTTCTGATCCTAATTGATTTCATAAATTAATTAGCAAAGTAAATAAGATACTGGAAGGAAATCAATAGTTCTTATTTTATGATATTTACATATTACTCATGTAATACATATGAATTATATATTATACCCATATTTACAAACATAGGTGCTTTTGGTATGATCTTGCTTAGTATTATCGATTCACAGATATATCCTAACTCAGGCAACAATCACACTCTTAATTATCCTGGCACAGTGACTTCCCTGGTGGTCCAGTGGTTAAGACTCCATGCTCCCAATGCAGGGGGCCCAGGTTCAATCCCTGATCAGGGAACTAGATCCCTTATGCCACAACTAAAGATTCTGCATGCCTCAAAGAAGTTCTCACATGCTGCAACTAAGACCCGGCGCAGCCAAATTAAAAAAATAATAATTATCCTGGCACAGCTATTTTAGGAAACTATAAATAATACCTTAAAATAACTATAAATATAACTATTATAATAATTATAATAACTATAAACAGAGTAGCTTTGACTTCAATTCTGAAGGTAATACCAGGTAGTAGATATTTATATAACTTATGAAGAATGTAGGCCAAGCAGAAAGTATGAAACAAAAATGTGGTTTTCTTATAGGCAGTGTTATAAGCCTAAATACATATAAAGATTTTAAAATATAATCATTAATCTTTACAAGAACCTTACGATATAAATAGTATTTGTATTTTACAGATAATGAAAATTAAGCTTAGTGAGGTAAGTGACTTTCCCAGTGTCACATAAACACTAAGTGGCTGGGCTAGATTGTGCAGTAATGACCCTCCCCCAAAGCATTTCTCCTTATACCAGGGATGCCCAGTTCATCTATTTTTCCTTTTGTTGCTTGTGCTCTTGATGTTGTATCTAAGGAGTCACTGCCTAATCCAAGGACACAAAGATTTAGTCCTATCTTTCCTTCCAAAAGTTTTATAGTTTTAGCTCTTACATTTAGGTCTTTGATCCATTTGGAGTTAATTTTTGTATATGGTGTGAATTCAGGGTTCAACTTCATTCTTATATATGTGGATATCCTCTATCAGTTACTTTTGGATGCACAACCAACCAAAACTTAGTGTTGTAAAACAATAAGCATTTACTGTTTCTCACAAGTCTATGGACCTGCTGGGCAGTTCTGGTCCAGGCTGGCTCACCTGATCTCTGCAATCAGCTAGAGGCTCTGTTGAAACTGAAACTGGATGGTCTTCACTCATATGTCTGTGGGTTGTCAGGCTAGTTCAGGTAGCGAGGCTCAGCTGGGATGGCTCACTTCTGCAACATGTTTCTCCACATGGTTTCCATCTTCCAAGAGACTAGCCTGTTTCTTCATGTGGTTGACTTGGGGTTGCAAAGAGCAGAAGGAGAAGACAAGCTCCAGTGAACAAGCACCTTTCAAACCTCTGCTGTGCCCTGTTTGCTTATATGCCATAGAAAGCTGCAAGACACATGCCCAAGCCTCAGAGCCAGTGTTTATATGAACATCGCTGCTACAACCCTGGGTACCACACAGTCATACACCAAATTCTGGTGTTACCAGTGCTTATCTCCACAACTACCACTGTTATTCTTTAGCACCAGATACAAAATAATGTTTAGGAAAGCAGTTCCTCATATCAGTACCACCTGCTAGTGTCTTGTTCTCAGCTACATGTCTAGCACCTACTACTGAGTGCCACAGTGTAGACACTAAATGAATGTCTATTGAGTGAATGAAAGTACAGGAAAATTGAGGGAACAAAACTGGAGTCCAGTTTTCATATACTGAGTGGCATAGTTTAAGCCTATGCCATGTATTTATACCAAGTGCACATTGTTCCTATTTACTTCATGAGTTAAAGTTTTAAAATAGATGCTGGATAATCCAGTCTATCACACATATTTTTGTAGCCTTCCCTTTTACGTTGGCAATATTTTCTCTAATTTTATTATAATCACCTTTAGTGATAAGTTTTTCATCATTTACCTTGTGGCTACATCCTACCATATAATAAAAAGTGATTTAGGAAACAATTTTGCCACACCATACAGTGAGGCTTCTTTTCTCTGTTACAGTCACTTTAAAGGTTCAGCTAACACTCTGGTGGCATTAAGCATCAATGTAAGGAAGGGAAATGTTAAGATCCTCGTTTCAGATTTTTTAAAATGAGCACTCTGGCTAGGAGAATTGGAGAATTAGAAAATTTGAAGGCACTTAAAACATTTGGTCCAATTTTCTGATTTCACCTCGTACTCTATTCTACCCAGACCAAAAGGGGATGAGCCGAAGAAAAAAACAAGGTGGAACATGACCCTGTGTAGATAATCGCCTCTTTATCCCTGTTACTCTGAGATATGACAGTACATTGGATATTCAGGCAATTTACACTTGAAGGGTATACTGAGGGTCAACCACAGTACGGTACAATGGCACATCCCTATAAATAAAAGGAAATAATTCGGGAAGGGCAAACTTCCCAGAATGCTGCAGCTATCAGTGATAGGGTGGCTCAGCTGGACATTATCTAACATTATAAAGGAAAGTAGTCCAAAGCTAAGGTGAAGTCTTTGAACCTGATCATTCACAATTATAGCCAGCACCGATTTTTTGTAGCACTATGCAGTGTTCAAAGCATTTTCATGTGCATCATCCCAAACTTGGATTATAATAGCCACCTAATATGACATTGCTTTCTGGAGATTTTCCTTTCATGTGCTATAACCTTGTTTCTTGATGTTCTTCACAGACAGTTCAGTCCTTTTCACCCAATAGATATCTGGGTATCAAGGATTCTCAACAATATTTGGTATGATGCTTTCAGAATCTTTTGGAAGCAAATGCCTCGGGCTAGTCATCATTTCTCAGCTACCTTAGATCCATCCTAACACATAACTTAGAAAGGCATTCTGTTATAGTTCTCAAATTATTGTCGTTTAATACCTTACGTGTATCAGCACCACCTGTGCCTTACCCACACCAACAGCACCCACAGATCAAAAATTTGAATGATAAAGAAATTACTTCTAAGGTTCTGTTCTACACATTCAAAAGAATGTTTCTTATATTTGTAGGGTACTTTACAACTTAAAAGTGGTTTCACATATATTACCTCATTGGGCATATCTTCTCTGAGAAACATACAGCTGGAAATATATTATGAATTGCATCACTTTCCCAGCCCTCTCAGGGTCTCCCAGTGTAGCTTCCTAAAACTATTGAGGATCTCATTTATATTATTTAGGTTATATTATATAAGGTACTATGCTATATCATTAAGAAGATGATTTGATCTTTAAGTATGTGATTATTCTGTTATAAAATGTGGTATTCCCAATAGCTACTTGAAATATACCAGTAATTTTAAAAGTGTGGATCCTGGAACAGCTGTATCAATACCTTAAGAATAACTATTTATGTTATGGTTGCAAATGCAGATTCCTGAACCTATCCCCAAACCTAATAAATCAGAATCTCTGGAAGTGAGGTCACGGAATCTAAACTTTTAGACAC
The DNA here is from genome assembly GCF_039906515.1 of Pseudorca crassidens. Taxonomy (NCBI): domain Eukaryota; kingdom Metazoa; phylum Chordata; class Mammalia; order Artiodactyla; family Delphinidae; genus Pseudorca; species Pseudorca crassidens. The sequence goes on along the minus strand of NC_090317.1, from coordinate 108,863,639 downwards.
CTGAGAGTTGCTATACACCAGCCAAATCTGAGAATTATTGCCTAACAATGAGCTTGATTTTCTTAGCGTTCTCACTGCAACTTAGAAGAAAGTTCTGTGCCTTTAGAAACTGCAAGAACTCTTTAAGGCAATTAGCATACTATTTAGCAAGTAATTCAAATTTAAGGAAAAAGAACAATGGGATTTAAATTATCATCAAAACATACTTCTCTGTAGTGCCCTGTACTTGGTGCTGTAAAAACTATAGAAATTGATACAATTTTATAATAAATATTCAATCTGCAATGATGAGCTCTGTCAATCCTAGAAAAGATAAATGTAGAGTTTAATTAGAAAATAGATGTCTCTCTGAATGTAAGGTAAAAGCTGGATAAAATGCATTTCTGTCTGCTTCATAAGGTACTATTCAAAAAATGTCATTGTTATAATTTGAAAAGTATTATTCAGAAAGAAGACAGATTTCAGTTCAGTAGCTTTGACTATAAGAATACCAAGAAATAAAAGCCAAATGGATGAAAGCTAAGTCATGGATGAGTGAGTTTAAAAATTATTACATATCTTTAAAGTTAGCTAAAAAATTATAGCCAAATCCCAATTTGCCTCTCAACAGAATGATAGGCCAGGAGATCTTCACAATATGAGATATTTCTCACGATGTAAATTGAAGTAAGGAAATTTCTTATTCCATGGTACTTGGCTTGTGTTGCTTCTCTATGAATTATGTTCTGATATCTTTAGCTTACTGAGAATGTCAAAATAATATTGAGTTAGATGTATTGTCATGCCTTTCATGAGTTTAAAACAGCCCATTCTCTAGAATGGTAATCAGCTGACATCAATCTGACTCTGAAGCGAAAGCATTTTGTCCCAGGGAGTTCCAGGAACAGTATTGCAAAAATTACCTGTAAATCTAGCATGCAAGGTTAAGTCAAACCACGACAGCTGGAGGTGGTAAGAAGCAGATATTTGGACCAAGTTTGGGGAAGGCTGGACCAGACAACTGCAGAAGTTTAGATTTCTTAATTCACTGTACGTACATAAATAGCAGTTAGTTCTTTGCCACAATAACACTTCATAACAAACACCACAAAATCTCAGTAGCCTTCAACAGTAAGAGTTCATTATTCACATGTCTGGAGTTACCTGCTGACCTTGTCTGAGGATCAATTGGCTATCAGTTGATCTAAACTCTTCCCAATTCGGATGACTGGAGGAACTAGGTATAGTCTACATGTCTCTCAACATCCAGAAGGTTAATCCAGGCATATTCTTATGGCAATGGCTAAGGTACAAAAGAGAGCAAATGGAAATATGCAAAGGCTCTAGAGACTTAACCTCAGGACTGGTACACAATCACTTTCACCATATACTATGGGCTGAAGCAAGGCAGAAAATCAGTACAGATTCAAGGGGTGGGAAAATAGACTATGCATCTTTAGTAAGAGGAGCTGCAAGGTCTCATGGTAATGGGCATGAACATAAGGGGGGAATGAAAAATAGAAGTCAGCATTGCAATTTCCCATTGTATGTATTATTGAGTTCCTCATTTCTGTAGATATCATGCTGTGCAATGTGGGTAATAAGAAGCATAAGACCTAGCAGTGATTTCTAAACATGGAGGGCTTGTTAAAATATAAATTGCTGGACCCGCCCCCAGGAAGTTGGTTGAGAGGGGACCTGAGAATGTGCATTTCTAGCAGTACTGATGCTGCTCGTCCAGGGACCATACTTTGAGAGCTATTGTTCTATGGATTTGGAATTAATAGGAACTTTTAGGAATACTAAGACAACTGAGGGGCATTGATATTTATAGGAAATGCAATTTGAAGTGAAATAGGAGAATTTGGGTGAGATCATTCCCAAGACATTCAAATAGCTCATTCAGAATAGAAGGTTAATCAGGGGCCTTTGCTGCCATCTTAACATTCTCTGATTTAACTACCCCAGGTAGCCAAGTGAACAGCATGGAGCTGGGAATGACTGCTCCTCTAATGCCTGATGAAAGTCACACACAAAACTGTACGTTGGCAAACAAATTTTGCAAGCATCACTTTCTTGGAAAAATTAAATAAGATACAGGTTTGAGACACTACTCACACTTCAAGTAAATCAGTAAAAGCACCCAACTTTTTCTAAGATCAAATTAGCCACAGGTTGCGGGACAGAAATAAGCATTGAGAAGTGAGATTCTGTGTGAGCTTTCCCTGTTTAAGCCCTGATATCTGCTGGGACATGATAATAATAAGTTAAGGGGTTATTTCTGAGGGAAGAGAAACCACAATGAAGCAATGAATAAATGAGACCTTAATTTGGGGGAGAGCAGGCAAATACTGTTAAACTACTTTCAGGGCATCAGTGAACTACAATCAGGAAAGATAATGTGATAAAATGTGAAGCTTTTTATATCGAGACCTATGTGAGACTTAGCTTAGCCTGACACCATGGTTAAGTACTGAGCAGAAAGAAAGAGCTCATAAGCTATTATTAGGCAAATAAAAAGCAGATTACATTTTACCAAAAAAAAAAAAAAAGAATGCTATTTCTAAAAGTGTGCAGGCAAATATCAAAGGTGAATCAGTATTTCCAGATCCCTATCTTTGGAGGCATATTTAACTAGTACTCATTGCAACAAAAAAATGAGAAGGTATAAAGAGCATTTGAACTCATTCAATATCAATTTTATTAGTGTCTCTAAATGCTCATTTCAAAATTGAAATTAATAGAGAAGGAACCAAAAAAGAGAGGCATGTTTTCAAGTATTAACCATTTTCTTTATTGATCCCCAGTCCTTCTATTTAATCTTAATGAAAAAAAATATTTATATAACTGAACTAAAGGGCAAAAACTTTTTTTTTGGAATAAACATACATCTGCTATGCTAATACAGATTTGAATGAAACATTTTGCAAATTTATTTAATAAATTATATTATGTGAGCATGAATTTAATAATATAATGATCATTAAGTGGTATTTATGTTATCATAAATATCTGTTTACATTCTTTAGTTCAAACATGAACTAAAATCTTGGAAAATAGTGGTTTTGCCACTGAGAGAGATGTCTCTCTCTTTATCATTATTAATTACCTAGACCACACAGACACACTGAGAATTGAATTCCAATTTGACTGAAATGATAAGAAGGATATTATAATTTCACACGGAGGTTATTTTTATCTTTTGATCTATTTAAGTGTTTTCCCTATGAAGTTCCCCACCTCCACCTCCATCCACTACCACATACAGTGAAAATGTTCCCTAAAACCCAGGAGAATTAATAGATTATTTTCTTCATAGTGGTTATCACACAGTCATAGCTCCTCATTTATTTTTTTGTGTTAACTAAAAAGAAAAGCTGCATGAGAGCATCTCTAAAGATAGCAAGAGGCTTTTTAGTTATCTGTGAAAACTTGCTTTAAATATAAGGGGAAGGAAATCATTGGAAGTTAGGGAAAGAAAATGTGCAGAGAAAAAGACCTATCAATTGAGAAATAGACACACACACACACACACACACACACACACACACACACACACACACACACACACACACACATCATGTCCTTCTCATCTACCAGATTAGGAAGATGAATTTAACTTGGGCTGGGCATGGGGGTTAGAGGCAGAAATGCTAATAAAGGAAACAAAATTCAGGCAAGTTTCTTAAGTATCTTTTCCCCATGATTTAACAATATGAGTTTTCAGATAAATACAGAATCTTACTAAAGCGTAAAGATAATGCTGCTTTTTATTAGACTTTTCATAAAACTCACTTTCTTTCCTAAATTCTTTTGACCTCAGCAACAAGAATTTCAAGAAGTGGTGGGATTAAGCCCTAGGGTTAAGTTGCTGATGTCTAGACAACTTGGAATTGGATTCAAATAGAAATTGGAGCCCTTGCATGGATGAAAAATTTATCAAACTGGTTCCATTTTTAAAAAGACTATTAGAGTCATATAACTAAATGCACTTTTGCTTCCAAAGAAGATAAATTACCTATTTGTAGCATATAAATTCCGGAGTGCAGTGCCTTGATTTAATGCATCCAGCATACCAGTGAGCCAGATTTCACCAAAATCCAACAGAAATCTAAGTGAAGTGAGAAGAATGTTTCTCCTGAGTATTCAGTCCAGAATCTATTTAAATCTAGCCCAAAATGTGCCACACTTCTCCGGGTGGATTAATTTGATTCTATCAGAAAGAAGCTGACCCCAAATTCTCCCCTAGATATTCGGCTGTACTGCAGACTTATACTATCATTGAAAACACCTAGGACTCTATTCCCAATTTGTCAATGGTCATTAAGCATTGTCATTAGCATTGTTGACTCCCTCTTGTGGCCACTTAGACAAGTGTAGACCCTCTTGAGCCCACCATGGATGCAGCTATGTTCTAGGGGTTCCAGGCTGAACATCTGACCTCAAGGAGATGTTGATAACAGAGGCCAGTTCAGCCTGGGACCACTCAGAGTACATATTTTCATCTGACACTAATTCCAGATTCAAACTTCATTTTCCACTACCTTTACGTAACAGAAAAGTAGAATAGTGCACTTTTTGCAGGAATGCTTTGAAGCTTATAAGCAGGGCAGATCAATTAAATCTCTGAAGAAACATAGAGTGATTGACAACAGCCTTTCCCCAGTAATAATAATGGTGAAGGTTTATTGCAGGTTTACTATGCCCCTGGTGTTGTAAACTTTACTTGCATATTTCAATTCTCACAAAAACTCCATGACATAGGCTCTGTTACTATCTTCATTTCACAAAAGTTACTGATGATTACAGAAAATAAGTAAATTTCCTAGTCATCCCTAATAAGTAAATAAATCCAAGAACATGGGTGCTTTTCTTTTCCAAAAATGTGTCATATTTTCCTTAAAGCTGTCAATGAAAGAGATGGGGAGAGAGGATAAAAAGGAGGGGGGAAGGAAAAGAAGAAGGGAGAGATGGAGAGAGAGAAAAAAATGGATTTGGCTAAAGGTTGAGTTGCTTTGCCCTCTGTCTCTTCTCTAAGACAATACTTGAGGAGAATCCTGATGCCAGATATTGAAAGCAAAAAAAAAAAAAAACAAACTGAGAGCAAGAGTCTTTTCTTGGTCACTAGTGTGCCCCCCAAAGCCCATCTTCTCTGGGTCTTGCAATTATTCTACTGGAAAAAAGTGATACGAAGTATTTTAGAACTCTAGAGACCATCCTTTTTAACATTCTACCACGTGAGGGGAGAAAACTGGTTTAAATATATCATCTAAATATATTCCAAGTATGGTATGTTTGTCAAGCATTTAGATATTTTTCTCTATATACATTATATGTATTATGCAATGGACCCTCATTCTTGCATTACTGAAGAATTTTATTATAACTAAACTGGAACTAGAACATACATAGTATTTTTATCACTTGAATCAACTCCAAATTAGTAGCGCTAGATTTATTTGCACCTGATAGGAATGAATTTGACCAAATGAACCGTTTTCAACAAGACTGTTTGGTAGGGGAAGAAATGTTATGCTGTTCAGTTTCTGAAATATTTACCTTCTTTTTTCTTACAACTTCATGGTCAGCTTAATGTTTTTCATGAGAAACATTAAACTTTCTAATGCCTCAGGGAAGTTAAAAACACCAGAGCATCCCCACAAACAATCCACACAGCATATGCAACTGGATTGGCTCATGTAAAATATTTTGCCTCTTCAATGAGAATGGAGACAAAAAGGCACCCAATAATCTTTTCTTGTATAAGCCCCCTTACAGGTAAAATCTACATACTAAGAACATTCCACTGCTCCCCAAAACTTGTCAAGTTGAGCAATTTGCCCCATTGCAGTAGAATAAGGTCTTGGGAATACTGTACTCTATGGTAATTTTTTTTTCTTAGTCTGAACTTCTTCATGATGTACAGATATCACTTTTTTCTTTAATGTGTGCAGACTAACAGGTCTCATCCATCTAGGATTAGTAATTCCCAGAGTACTAATCTAGGATTCTACTGCTCCCTCTTATAGTCTCAACTCTAGTACTGTGTTTATGACTTGTCTATGACCTCAGTCGCCTCATCCATAAAATGAGGCAATCAGAGTTCCTCTGTTTGTCTTTAAGAGCTATTGTGAGAATGACAAAGCACTGGATGGAGGAAAGGAAGTGTTCATATCATAATTTCCTATGACTCCATTCCCCTTTGTTCCTAAGTCACTTATCCAGCCAGCCACCCACACCCCATACCCTCTCATAGTATTTCCTCCCCTACTGGCTTCAGTCTTGCCCTTTCTCTTTTTACTTCCCTTTCTCTTTATTATTTTCCTATTCTTTCTCTGTTTGATTTTCTTTCCTCTTTGGTCCTAAAATTGCTTGTCTTCCTCTCCTTGGGGTCATCAGAACAAGCAGCCATAGGGCCTCTATGGTCAGTTAGGTCTTCTGGACAATCACATGCTATCAATATTCACTTTCATTATACCCACTCATCCCCCACCCCTCAACCACAGAATTGACCTGATGGGACATTCAAGAATTATGAGTTTATTAGGTATTTTAAGAAAAAAGAATTCAACTGAAGCCCAAATTGTACCTAGGGCACACTGTAATGTATGTCAGTGACAGGAGGAAGACATTTTCCTCTGCCCTTCTAGGTTCTTCAGGCTGGCCTAAGAATTAAATTGACATGATACAGATTAACTGGAGAAAATCACACAAAAGTTTAATAATATGTATACATGGGAGAGACCTGAAACCAAGCAGGACCCTGTGGGGCTCCTGGGCACGGAAGCCTTTCTGTCCCACATTTCTTGACTCCAGCCTCCATGACCTTCCCTGAGTTCCTAAGGGCAGATTCGAAGAGTTGCTAATCAGGGAAGGGAGGAGGAGCAGAGACAAGGGAGGGGCAGGCAAAAAACAATAGTGCAGCCTTGGGGCAGGGTCGTGGTTCCACCTCAAGGGATACACAGAACAGTGTCTTTAAGCTCTTTAAGATGTCAGCATTCTTCATACCAGAGAAAGACAACCTGAGGCTAAATTAAAGGAATCAGAGAAGCTCACCAAGATTACCTGAGATTAGATTAGAGGTGCAGCCTCTGTACACAACCTAGTCTTGTCAGCAACTCCATCCTTGAACCATTGCTATAAAACTCCCCTTCAAATCCTCCCGAGTTGGGACACATAGTTTTTCAGGGCAGGAGCCTGCTGTGTCCCCATTTGCCTGGCAAAGCAGTAAAGCTATTCTTTTGTACTTCACCCAAAACTCTGTCTCTGAGATTCGATTTGGCCCCTGTGCACAGAGGCCGAGTTTTCGTCATCAGACCCAGGAGCACTGAGTGACTCACCAAAATGGCTGAAGCCCTCACCTTAAATACCATCTTCAGCTAAAGACAGAAGATGTTGGGAATAGTGGTTTGGGACTTGAAAGAGGAGGAAGGAAATTGACATGGAGATGGAAAAGCAAATGTTTGGTAAACAAGTATTTGCTGGGCCCTGCAGAGACAATGGGACACAGAGTGGACTCTGATCTCCAGGCCCTGCTAGGTTTCCTGCATCTCAACTAGCCCATATTCTTTTCAAATATCTATGATGATAACTCTTTTCTGGAACAGGTCTTCTAACTAAATTCATTAGGCGGTTTAGGGGGAAGGTCAAAGCTTCCTCCTGAGTCTTTTGGACATTGATTGTTTTCAGCTGCAAAAAATCCGCATGCCAAAGAGACATTTTGTGGTGGCAAGTTTTGCTTCCCCACATCAGTTATCTTTTTTTAAAGTATTCTCTGGGTGATTATTAAGAATGTACTATAACATTAAAATGTCATTATATTTTATTATATGGATTAGTAGTGTGAAATAAATTCGTATTTTATAGCAAGACATGAAAAATTTAAAAATAAAAAAACATGTTCTCTGCCCTTTGGCCTCCTCTCTCCCGGCACTGTGCATTGTGTATCTGCATTATGCATTGACCAATCCTCCCCCATCTCAACCGGAAAGAGCAACATTCTCCAAGCATCAATAAGATAACTCCTTAAAGATAACATTCCTTCTTAATCTTGTAATGGGCCATGATGACCCACAATCCACTACTCACTAGATTGTGTAACCTGTCAATAACACATCATTTAATGTTCAGCCCTCTGTCTCAAAACTGATATAACTGTGCGTTGACCCCCAACCAGTGGAACAGTTCTCAGAGCTTTCTGAGCGGTTGTTTCCGGGTTATAATCCTCAATTTGGCTCGAATAAAATTTCCATTTCTTGATTTCCATTTCTGATTCATTTTTTCATAGACAGTACTATATTTTAAGATTTTTAAAACATTTCTTTAAAAAATTAAACCTCCAGTGTGTGTGAAGCTGAAGACTTTACTTAAACTTTTGTTTAAGTTGTGCCCAATTTAACAGCCTATTTCGATGAATACCTGGAGTAAAACAGCCCATGGGGGGTAGGGGATGTGGAATGTTTTGTGCTCTATTAATAGAATTCATGGAAAAGAGATTTTTTTGCTGCTACCAATTCTCTCATAAATGGAAACTTAATATATTTTAATTCAACACACTGGTATAACTTATATATCTCTATTAAAACATTCATATTGCGAAAGTTTTGTCAGTATTTCCAATTTCATATATTGAATCATCAAGTACCAATTCCTTGCGGTAGCGGGGGGGGGGGGGCAATTGTCCAAGCAAATGTAGAAGGCAGCTGGAGATTGTGTTTTACCAGCAAAGCCTTCATAAAAAACTAGCTAGCGCCCAATTTTGTGACTTGAACAGTTAAAAATAACCTAGGTACAAAGAATGTACAAATTTTAAGATGTATTTATTTTAAAAAGTGAAGTAAAGTGCCTCTAGCAAGTTACACACAAGCAGCAAAGAAGAGTCAGTGAGTTAAAAATGATTGGCTGGTAGTGAGGTGGATGGACCTAGAGTCTGTCATACAGAGGGAAGTAAGTCAGAAAGAGAAAAACAAATACCGTATGCTAACACATATATATAGAATCTAAAAAGAAAAAATGGTCATGAAGAACCTAGGGGCAGGACAGAAATAAAGATGCAGACCTACTAGAGAATGGACTTGAGGACACGAGGAGGGGGAAGGGTAAGCTGGGACCAAGTGAGAGAGTGGCATAGACGTATATACATTACCAAATGTAAAATAGCTAGTGGGAAGCAGCCGCATAGCACAGGGAGATCAGCTCCGTGCTTTGTGACCACCTAGAGGGGTGGGATAGGGAGGGTGGGAGGGAGACGCAAGAGGGAGGGGATATGGGGATATATGTATAGCTGATTCACTTTGTTATAAAGCAGAAACTAACACACCATTGTAAAGCAATTATACTCCAATAAAGATGTTAAAAAAAAATGACTGGCTGATACAATCCCTTCCTTATATCTGGTCTAGTTCTATGTATTTCAAATATAACCTAAAATTGAAAGTAAGCACTGTTATATACATTATACATTATATATTATATTTGAGGAAACTTAGGATCTGCAGGCATGAGTATTAGGCTAAGGGTCACATGGTGGGGGGCATGGTGGTTCTGATTGTTGGAAAGGCATCTATAATAAACTAAAGCTTATCCCATACAAATTCACTCCTGTTTTCAGTTGTTAAAGAGTTTCACCACTCTCTGTCATCTCAGGAAAGCAATATTGGTTAATATTGGTTTCCCTCAGCACCTCCCAGTACAAATAGGAGAAGGGCTCCTCTGGATGTTCTAGGCTCCATGCTAAAACGTTCCTGGACATTTAATGGTTTCTGGACCTTTAAAAAGGAGGATGCCCTCCTAGGACTGATCAAATACTTGACTAGCTGCTATAGGTGTGTAACCATGAGGAGGGGAACAAGAACTAGGGGTACAGTCTGCAAATGCCGGTTCTGCCTCCTACTAGTGAAGGTACATTTTATCTGGTGCCCCACCAATCTTTCCCTCAAAATATTTATACCCTCACTAATCCTTCCCCCTCTGGATCCCAGGCGTCTTCCTAAGGATGAAGTAACCTGGCTCTTTCATCTTTGCTCTTATCCATGATGCTAAAATAAATTTAAGCCCTTATTTATTTGGGTCCTTGGCTTTTGTTGTCTGATGCCAAGCTTCTGGATGTAAAACAAAGCAAAACAAAACAACAAAATCCTCATGCTTCTCTTTTAAAAAACTCAGGTTTTAAAAATCAAGAGTCCATGCCTTGGTATCAAGCTTACTGATATAAATCAGACAGAAAAAGACAAATACTGCATGATTTCATTAATATGAAATCTAAAAAACAAGCAAACAAACAAAACAAAACCTAGACTCACAGATACAGAAAATAATTAGTGGTTGGCAGAGGGAAGGGGGTAGGGGCGAAATGAGAGAAGGGAATCAGGAAGTACAGACTTCCTGTTATATAATAAGTCATGGAGCTATAAAGTAAAGCACGGGGAATATAGTCAATAATATTGTATTAACTTTGTATGGTGACAGATGATAATTAGACTTATTGTGGTGATCATTTTGCAATGTATACAGGTGTCAAATCAATTTGTTATACACTAAAACTAATATAATATTGTATGTCAACTATACCTCAAGTTAAAAAAAAGTCTGTGCCTTTAAAACCCCACATATATTAAAGAGTTTTAAAAACTTATCTAGGAACTCAATCGATTCTTTTGTTGTTTCTGAGATCTTTTGTATCCTACCTTCCCTGGAGCAAATAATTAAATGCCTCACTAAACTCAGTAGACTCAATGGGAGCAGAAAAATGTTGAAGAGTTAGGGGAAAGGTGGAGAAGAAAATTAACATTGGTTAGTGTCATCCAAATGTCATCCCCCCACACATAAATATCTATTCAAATGGCCCTCTAGGCTGAGCTGAATTAGTGATGAAGATCTGACTCAGTAATAGTCACCTAATAATTTACCAATAGCGAACAGTGACAAGGCACAAAGACTCCACTTAATATTAGTCCCCACTATACTTGGTGAATATTGGAGTTCATCCGAGTATCCCTCCAAACTATAAACAGTTGATTGACAGTAACAAGGAAACAATAGCTGAATCACAAAAGTGTCAGAGAACTAGAGAAGGGAAAATAACATAGTATAGTCACTAGTGATTTGTCTTATCCAGAATTATCTTCCAATTATTTACCAGTATGTCTAAGCAGATGTTGCCACTACTTCCTCCTTTCTTGACCCAAAATGTTTATAATAATACTCCATTAACAAAGTTTACCTGAGTGAACCTCTACATCTTCCAACATGAAAGAGTTTAAATAATTCAGGCTGACTCTGAATCCATTATTCTAACACAGTACCTCAGTGAACCTAATGTTCACATTCCACATGACCTACCATAGGTAGATTGTTAACAATGGCTGATGATTTGTTCATGTCTCCCTGTATCCACCAGCTCAAAAGCCTAACATCCATTTTTAAAAGTTCAAAAATAATCAAAACTAAATAATATATATTTAAACTATTATGTTTAAAGTAAGAGTATAATAAATACCAAGTTCAGGATAGTGGATACCTGAGGGTAGGAGGGGAGTGATGGAAGCAGGGGAATGCAATAGAGAAGGAGTTTATGAATAATAAGCTAATTTTAAGGATCTCTTCTTGGATTGGATTGGGTAGTGGGTTCCTGGGTATTTATTCTGTAATAAACCAACCAACAAATGAAGGCCAAGCATGAATCAGTGATGATAATGCAACATAAACCAATAATTATGTTTAATTGATCTGTTCTACTGAGGCTCCACAAAATTAACTAATAAATGGATGGCAAAGTTATATAAATAAATGAAAATAAAAAAGGAATCAGGATACTATTCTTAATATATTAGTTTAAATGGAATTTAGGTCATAAGTTTTAAAGGAGACAAAGAAAGCCATTTTATAAAAATAAATGGTAAAATTCACAATGAAGTTGTAATACTTATAAATACCTATACATCAGATAACAGCAAAAACACCCATAAGGCAAATACTACAAATCATAAAAGAAAAAAGAGACAGAATAACACTGGTGATGGGAGATAATAATTTACATTTCTTGGGCCATAAAAGATCAGAAAGATCAAAAAATCTCTAAGGAAACAGTATATGAAAATAGAATATTTTTAAAATATAGTATAAAGTGAACCAAATACTGTACTACTAAAGAACAGAATACAAGTTCTTTTCAAATACCCATTCTTGAAAATCTTAAAATATTCTTAAAAATCGATAGTATGTTAGTCACTGTAGAAAACAAACTTATGGTTACCAAGGGGAAAAGGGCGGGGGATAAATTGGGAGATTGGGATTGACATACGCACACTATTATATATAAAATATAACTAAAAAGAACCTACTGTATAGCACAGGGAACTCTATTTGGTGCTCTGTATTGACCTACATGGGAATGGAGTCTAGAAGAGAGTGGATATATGTATATGTATGGCTGATTCACTTTGCTGTACAGCAGAAATGGACACAACATTGTAAATCAACTATATTCCAAAGGAAAATTTATTAAAAAATAATGTTAGTCACAAAGAAAATGTCAACAAACTGCAAAATGTAGAAATAGAACAAATATAACATTCTCTGATGAGAATACATCTAGATGTTAACAGCAAAACCAAAAAAGAAAAAGCTCTTATCTACTAAAAGTTTTGAAATACTTTCATATACTAGTTGAGTCAAAGAGGAAATACTAAATAATATTGCAAAGTGTCTAAAAGATAATCATTAAAAATTATGTATCAAGACTCATGGGATATAACTGGAAGGAGTACAAATAAATAATTTAAATATTTGATGTATCTTGCTTAACATATGAGAAAGAAATCACAACAAACAAAAGAAGGGAATAGGAAGAATAAGAAAAAGAAAATAAGGACAAAAGCAGATGGTGGGGCTTCCCTGGTGGCGCAGTGGTTAAGAGTCACTTGCCAATGCAGGGGACACGGGTTCAAGCCCTGGTCCAGGAAGACCCCATATGCCGCAGAGCAACTAAGCCTGTGTCCTACAACTACTGAGCCTGTGCTCTAGAGCCCGCAAGCCACAACTACTGAGCCCGCATGCCACAACTACTGAAACCCATGAGCCTAGAGCCTGTGCTCCACAACAAGAGAAGCCACCTCAACGAGAAGTCTGTATAGTGCAACAAAGAGTAGCTCCCACTCGCCACAACTAGAGAAAGCCTGAGGGCACCAACAAAGACCCAATGCAGCAAAAAATAAATAAATAAATTTATTAAAAATAAAAGATGTTGAAGCATTAAAAATTCAAAACTCTCACTTTATTGGAAATTGAAGATGATTCAAAGAAATGGGAAGATATCACATGCTCTTGGATTGAAAGAATTAATATTGTTAAAATGGCCACACTACTCAAAGAAATCTAGAAATTTAATTTGATTCCTATCAAATCACCCATGACGAAGAATGTATATATGTGTATATCTGAGTCACTTTAATATACAGCAGAGATTGGCACAATGTTGTAAATCAACTATACTTCAATAAAATAAATAAAATAAAAATCACCTATGACATTTTTCACAGAACTAGAACATATAATCCTAAAATTTATATGGAACCATAAAAGATCCAGAATTGTCAAAGCAATCCTGAGGAAAAAGAACAAAGCTGGAGGCATTACCCTCCCAGACTTCAGACAATACTACAAAGCTACAGTAATCAAAACAGCATGGTACTGGCACAAAAAGAGACATATAGATCAATGAAACAGAATAGAGAGCCCAGAAATAAACTCACACATCTACGGTCATTTAATCTTTGACAAAGGAAGCAAGAATATACAATGGAGAAAAGACAGTCTCTTCAGCAAGTGGTGTTGGGAAAGCTGGACAGCCACATGTAAATCAGTGAAGTTAGAACACTCCCTCAGACAATACACAAAAATAAACTCAAAATGGCTTAAAGACCTAAATATAATGCATAGCACCCTAAAACTCCTAGAAGAGAACATAGGCAAAACATTCTCTGACATAAATCATACCAATGTTTCCTTAGATCAGTCTCCCAAGGCAAAAGACATAAAAGCAAAAATAAATAAATGGGACCTAATCAAACTTAAAAAGCTTTTGCACAGCAAAGGAAAAAAGGAAACCATAAACAAGACAAAAAGACAACCTATGGACTGGGCAAAAGTTTGCAAACTATGTGACTAACAAGGGGTTAATTACCAAAATATACAGACAACTTATACAACTGAATATCAAAAAACCAAACAATCTAATCAAAAAATGGGCAGAAGACCTAAATGGACATTTCTCCAAAGAAGACATACAGATGGCCAACAGGCACATGAAAAGATGCTCAACATCGCTAATTATTAGAGAAATGCAAACCAAAACTACAGTGAGGTATCACATCGTCAGAATGGCCATCATCAAAAAGTCAACAAACAATAAATGCTGGAGAGGGTGTGGAGAAAATGGAACCCTCCTACACGGTTGGTGGGAATGTAAATTGGTGGAGCCACTATGGAAAACAGTATGGAGGTTCCTTAAAAAACTAAAAATAGGGCTTCCGTGGTGGCACAGTGGTTAAGAATCCACCTGCCAATGCAGGGGACATGGGTTTGAGTCCTGGCCCAGGAAGATCCCACATGCCACGGAGCAACTAAGCCCATGCGCCACAACTACTGAGTCTGTGCTCTAGAGCCCGTGAGCCACAACTACTGAGCCCACGTGCCACAACTACTGAAGCCTGCCCACCTAGAGCCCATGCTCCGCAACAAGAGAAGCCACAGCAATGAGAAGCCCACGCACCTCAACAAAGAGTAGCCCCTACTCGCCGCAACTAGAGAAAGCCCACGCACAGCAACAAAGACCCAACTCAGCCAAAAATTAATTAATTAATTAATTTTTTTAAAAAACCTAAAAATAGAACTACCATATGATCCAGCAATCCCACCTCTGGGAATATATCCAGAAAAGATGAAAACTATAATTTGAAAAGAGACATGTGCCCTGATGTTCACAGCAGCACTATTTACAATAGCCAAGACATGGAAGCAACCTAAGTGTCCAACAACAGATGAATGGATAAAGAAGATGTGATAAATACACACAATGGAATATTACTCAGCCATAAAAAATGAAATATTGCCCTTTGCAGCAAAATGGATGGACCTAGAGCATATCATACTAAGTGAATTGTCAGACAGAGAAAGACAAATATTATATGATATCACTCTATATGTGGAATCTAAAAAATAATACAAATGAATTTATTTACAAAACAGAAACAAACTCACAGACCTGGAAAACAAACTTGTTAACCAAAAAGGAAAGGCAGGGGGGACGGATAAAATAGGAGTATGAGATTAACATACACACACTACTATATATAAAATATACATACAACAAAGATTTACTGTATAGCACAGGGAACTATATTCAATATATTGTAACAACCTATAATGGAAAAGAATCTGAAAAAATATATATACATACAACTTAATCACTTTGCTGTATACTGAAACTAACATAAAAGTATAAATCAACTATACTTCGATTTTTTAAAACTCTCTCTTTATTAAGAATAATTAAATAGATAATCCTGAGTTAACCAAATCAAGAAAAGGGGGGAAAGCACAAATAAATAAAGAAACAAGCAAGGAAATTAAAAGAATCATAAGAGGCTATTTTGCTCAACTACACAAAAATAAATTCAAAATTTGGACTTAAATAGATAATTGCTAGAGAAATGTAATTTACCAAACTAATGTAAAAGAAAGCATATGTAATTTCTGTAGAAGAATTGGGAAAATTTGTATCTAATGGCTCTTTCAAGAAGCACTATTGAAGATAACTCCAAAAGGTGAGTCAATCTGGGCTCTCCAAGAAGCACATGTCAAGACAAGATCTGAAGTGCGTAAGATCTTTTGGAGAATTGCATGTGAAAGATCAAGTGTGACTGAGCAAGAGAAGTCTAGGAAAGACTTTCAGACCTCAGTGCAGATTTGACACCTCTGCAAGTGGAAGGAGGAGGGAGAATTGAGTAAGAGCCTCAGTGCAGTTGTGAGAGTTGTCTCAGCCAGCTCGATGGGAAATCCAGCAGCCGTGGCCTCTCAGGAATCCCACATCTGTCAGAAATGGCCAGTTTCAAGCATACCTCTCACCTCCTCAAAAACATTTTTCCAGAAATTATCTTCAATCTAGCCTACATCATCAGTTTTTCCTCTCTTTACCAGATCATTCTAATCAGCCTACAAACATGCTGTATTATCTCTCATCTCATAAAAATGTTTCCCTGATCCTCTTTCCCAGAGTAGCTACTACCCCATTTCTATGCTCTCTTTGGCGGCCAAACTTCTCCATATAAGTTGCCTGTGCTCACTGTACTTACCTCTCCTCCAAATTTCTCTTCAAACGAATTCATCTGATTTTATAACTCCACCACTCCAAGAAAAACTTATCTGTCAAGTTCACCAGAGACCTCTAATATCTCTAAAACCAGTGTTCAGTTCTCAGTCCTCATCTTAGCTGACCTATCTGCACAGGTGTTTTCTTTCCCTTCCTCTTCTTCTTCCTAGATATACATAAAGGCTGACCTATCTTAAAGTAACACATTTAGAGATCAATAGTTACAGAATAGCAGCAATTTTGCATAGTTCAACTGTGTGTGTACATATATATGCTATATATACATACATGTATATATATTTGTGTGTAGTTGTATGTACATGTATATGTTATATATACATATATGTATATATGTGTGTAATTGCAAAATAACAATATCAGTTTTAATCTTAACAATAAGTCTACTAAATGAAATTTAAGATGTCTTTGATATTCTTTTTGTCTTTGGAATATAGTCCACCAGAGTTATTCAGCCAAAATACTGTTTCCAAGTTACTTGAAATAAGTCCTCTCCCTGTGGTTATGCCTCCAAGTTGATGCAT